>NC_060067.1:46205000-47455000 GCF_922984935.1 Meles meles
TTTGAGAATATACACCTTTGTTGGATGAAGTAATCCTCATTAGAGCAGGAATAGGTAAGAGGTCAAGAAAACCATAAACAAAGACACAAAATGTGGTACAGACTAGATGTGGTCTGGTGCTAATAACATCTCTCAGTATTTAGTTAACTAAAAAGGAAAGATCAAAGGAATCCTGGGTCGCGGTTGGGTTAGTTGTGAGGTGGTGTGGTGGTGGGGTTGTAGGGTGCCCCGGGCCAGCAACAGCGCCAGGTGGGGAAGGCGGGAACCAGAGACAGAGGTGGGGTCTGAGGTGGAGCCACGGGGTGTAGGGAGGTGAGGGGTTTGGGAGGGGTGCTGCGTTCCGAGTCTGTCCTGGCTGGAAAGTTCTCTCCAGGTGGTCTAGGACCACTAGTGCTGCCTCAATGCTCCACTAGGGGCCAGAAAAAAAATGTAAAAAAGAAAAAAGTGGGGGGTGGAATGATCTAAATTTGAATTTTACTTTAAATTGCTGTAGCCTCAAAATTAAGAAATTATAAAACAATTTTGTTCTGGTCTCTCTGGCATAATCTAGTCTGTGGATTCACTAGTTTTATAGAGCAGATCAAATTACAGATTATTACCCAGTTTGGGGGATGGGGGGACTCCAACATTAAATCACTTATAGGCAAGAGATATATTAAACTTTTATTTGTCTTTGGGGTTTTCCAAAAAAAATAGGAAAAAAAATCTTCTGATATGATTATAGCTACAGATTTTAGGGATGATACCTGTTTGCAACTGGCAGAATTTTTTTTTTTTTTTAATCAAGATTAAAAAGAGAAAAGAAAGAAAGAGAAACTGCTTAGTGATGTTGGAAAGACTTTAGGGTTCAAAGCCCACAGCTAAGAATTTTTGAGACAACTTTGGTGTAAGAAGGTGATGTTATTAAAGCACAGAGACAGGACAGAAGTGCAGAAAGAGCTGCCCTGGGTCCTGAGGAGTGGCCCATTATATATTTTTAAATTGGGAGGGGGTTAGGATTAGCATAAATCTTTAAGGAATTTTGGAAACAAAGTTTCCATGATCTTGAAGGGGCTAGCTATTGTTGGGACAGGCTCATTTATTACTGTCTAGTAAAACCCGTCACGAGACCCTTCTGAAGTATATCAGTGGGTCATATGCTTGGGAGATGATTGCCAACACATATCTTGGGGCATTTAGAGATAAAGAAAATTTCTGAAGGAATTTTTATATGTTAAAGTAGGCTTACAGAATCCTGGGGGATGGGGTTGGTCAGGCTAGGATTGTCTTTTGCCTTTAGCAAAGTGTCAGCATCCAGGCAGCTGTGTCCCTAGAGGAATGTCATTCTGCCTATTTCAAGGACTTGTCCATGGGGTGTAGGTAATAAGGAAATTTAAAAATATCCCTTCTGCCTTTGTTTCCCACATCACTTAGCAGTAATTGAATACTTAGATGCCAGACATTAGTCTGAGAAATTTGTACATGTTATTTAAAGGTTGAAACAACCTTAAAATAGATACTACTATTATTTTCAATTTGCAGATTTGAAAACTGAGACATGAGACATGTACTCTGGGTCACAGGCAAAGTGTGCCCTCAGTGTTGTCTAGACAGAGGGATGCCAGAAGCTGGGGTCATTACAGACCATTCTATCATGGCATCTTTCATCTAATATGGTCATTGAAGGCATTTTAAATGAGCTGCGCTTGTCTTTTGAGATTATCTTTGTTGAAACTTTACACCAATATAAATAGCTTTCAGAAAGTTAAGAATTCTTGAATTATGCATTACTTCCAACAGAAAACTTTGTACAAAAAAATTTAAAAAATCTAGAATTATTAGATATACCATCCAACCTCATGCCAACTATTCTCTACCCACTACACAATATGACATAGTAGGGAGACTGGAGTAAAAACACTGTGACTTTTAATATAATTTACTAAATATACAATCTGAAGCAGAATACTGTACCTTTTTGAGCCCTAATATTCTAATTTAGCCTGTGAAGTTATTCTGAAGTCTAAGTGGGATAATTTTTTTACAAAATAGTGAAATGTATTTGTATTAGTTTTGATGGTGGCAAAATTCTTTGAGTTTATTTAACAAAAATTTTCAGTGATAACAATATATTCCTTAAATCATGGCTATGGTAAATGCAAAGTGAGGCACAGAAAACGAAATTTCTCTGCATAATAAACGATGCATTTATAACATTTGCTTGTCACAAAAGAGAGGTGAGGTAAATGGCCTGGCAAGGAAACAAGCTGGATGAGGACAAGCATCATTAAGAAACAGGGAGGGAAGAAGGAATCACAATGTAGGATAGGGTTATGTGGAGGGAAGAGCATTCCAGTAGTGAAAACAGCAGGTTGGGATGCCTGGCTAGCTCAGTCTGTTAAGCATCTGCCTTTAGCTCAGGTCACGATCTCAGGGTCCTGGGATTGAGACCTACATCTGGCTCCTGCTTCTCCCACTCTCTGCTGCTGCTGCTCTCTCTGCTTGGGCTCTGTCATCCCATCAAATATATAAATAAAATCTTAAAAAAAAAAAAAAAAGAAAGAAAAAAAAAGAACCATGGCAGGTTTATTTTAGGTCAAAATTGTCTAATAATCAATTTTTTTTCTTTTTTTAATAGCCTGGAAAAAAAAAAAGTCTTCTGACACTCTGCAAATTCAGTCAAAAGTTTGTATACACACAGTCTCATCTTCTTCATATTTTGAATGGGCCCCCCGGGGCACACACATGGCACAAAATACAGCTAACATTCTCTGAAGGTGAGACCAAGAGTGAGATGGAGCATTTCCTAGAAGCAGAATTGTGGTTCAGAAGTTACAAAACGAAATGGATGTTCCTGTCCCCTTCCTCAGGCAATCCCATGTAGGTTTCTTGGCCTGTGTGAGACTACAGAGTAAAGGGAAATGTTAAGCCTTTGGGGAGTCCTGTCCTCAGCATCACATTTATAAAGGTTTTCTGTGGTCACCTGCATAGAAGGATATCCAAAAGACATCATCCATTTTTCTCCTTTTTCACCAAAATAAGGGAAGCAAAAACATTTAACTATGCATCCATCCTTTTCTCTTGTTTCTTTTGGTTTTGTTGATATTACGTGCTGGCCAAAGCTGACAGAAAGAGGGATATCTTTTTCTTGGTGAACACTGAATGTTTAATCCCATGGGCAGGAAAGTGCCTAAGCTGTCACTGTTCTATATCCTGGAATTTCCAAAATTGACCATTAGCTCTCCCTATTCATTTTAAATCCTTAGGCAGGAAATACTATTGAAAAATAAATCAGCTGCAAATCCCACTGCACAGTTCTTCAAGAGTTACATGCTCACATGCTGAAGCAGTGTGCCTGGGTTCTCTGCCAGAGTTCGGGCACAGTGTCTAGCAGCATAGGAAAGAGCTGGAACAAGGTCTTTGGTTTCACCGGAATCATAGACCTGCTGGAAGGGGGTGAGAGCAGAAACGAGGTGTTCAGGATGGGGACGCTGTATCGTAGATTTTTTGTTTTATGTGGTAGTATATAACATCATATGCTATATAATTTATACAACAGTACTACAGTGGCAAGTTCACAACTCTTTTGTCATGTATTTGTTCAAGAAATATTTATTGAGTGACCTCCATGTTCCAAATGCTATTTGGCAGTTTAACACACACAGCCACACATACATTCACACACACCTACATGCACAAGCATGCACACACACACACACACACACACAGAATTCCTGCCTTCATGGAGGTTACATTGTAGTTGAGGGATAATAAATTTAAAAGTAGATGATGGTCATGAGGATAGGTAGGTAGATAGACTGACAGAAAGATGGATAGATAGAAAATTTTAGGTAGTTTTTAGTTTACAAAGGAACTCATATAAGATATATAAATAGTGACAGAAATTAGGTCAGGGTGAGAAACTCAGGAAACTCTCCTGAGAAGGCAATGTTTCAGCTGAGAACTAAGAGATGTGATGCAGGCAGCCGATTGCTATTTGGCAAAAGAGGGATCAGGCTCTGCAGTAACCCTGTTCTTCTGTTTCCTAATATATGTGTAAACATATGTGCAAAATTTATGCATAGACACAAAGGTATATTTAGGATCTATGTGACACACATAGAAACACATGCACATATGTTTGTGTGTGTGTTTTACAATTGTAAATCTCCATAAGAACCTACTAAGGACTAATTCAAGTTTGAGATGAATACAAAATGCAGGATGGCACATTGTTTTTAATCTTAACAAACAGCATATTTCTTTTCTTTCTTTCTTTCTTTCTTTCTTTCTTTCTTTCTTTCTTTCTTTCTTTCAAGATTTATCTATTTAGGGTGCCTGGGTGGCTCAGTGGGTTAAGTCTCTGCCTTTGGCTCAGGTCATGATCTCAGGGTCCTGGGATCCAGTCAGGCATCGGGCTCTCTGCTCAGCAGGGGGCTTGCTTCCCTCTCTCTCTCTCTCTGTCTTCTCTCTGCCTACTTGTGATCTCTGTCTGTCAAATAAACAAATAAAATCTTTAAAAACAGAAAAAAAAAGATTTATCTATTTACTTGAGAGAGAGCAAGCTAGAGAGAGGCCAGGGTTGGGGGTGGGAGGGCAGAGGAAGAAGGAGAAGAAGGCTCCCCACTGGGCAGAGAGCCCAATGCATGGCTCCATCCCAGAACCCCAGGAATAGTAACCTGAGCCATAAGTAGTCACTTAACCAACTGAGCCACCCATGTGCCCCATAAAACAGTATATTTCATCAGTTAAATTGTTACACTTAGCCAATGTAAGTTAATATACATTGGGGAGCCTGGGTGGCTCAGTTGTTAAGCACTACCTTCAGCTTAGGTCAGGATCCCAGGTTGTGGGATCAAGCCCCACATTGGGCTTCCTGCTCAGTGGGAAGCTTGCTTCTCCCACTCCCTCTGCTTGTATTCCCTCTCTTGCTGCCTCTCTCTCTTTTACTTACTGAATTAACTAAATAAAAAATATTTAAAAATATAACTTAATATACATTAGAACTTATATTAAAAATGAACTTAAAACCAGATGAGTTTACAATTGTTGAATGTAAAATTCCAAGTGATTATTACATTGATGTGTCTTTTATTTGTTTGTTTGGAAAGTTTCTTCCAATTGGACTTGTTTTTTATTTTCTCAAAATCATATTATCTCTCTGCTGATAAAATTAACATGTATGTTCTTTGTCTTTGTAACAGAATTACAGAAATTAGCCCATTAAACTAATTGCCTAAAATTATAATAAATATATGGTGCTTTTAAGCTTGATATATGTCACAACAGCAATGGACCATTAAATGAAAAAAAGTCCTCAAATATAAAATAGTTTGTATAGAAAAGAGTATAAAGCAAATAGATAAACCACCTGAAAATGCTGACTCTATGCAGCTATGAGTCTAAGGAAAAGTTTTGACATAACTACCATCAGTGTGATATAAACTGGGGATATTCTGGTGTATAATTCAAAGCAAGCATTGAGCGACTTTTTACTTTCTGGCTGCAGAGGACATTGAGGGAAGGATGGATGAGTACTGATTTAGCTTTGGCCAAGATGTTTGTCTGCCTGGGTTACTACATTACTACTGTGAGTTTATATCTTACTCTTTAAAAAAATGAGTGAGGAGAAATTTCTGAAACAAATCTGTTTCAGAAATTTCACTAGCACATACAAAAAAAATTGTATCAATGATATCAAGACTGGATATTATCTAAAAGTTAATTTCCATCCACAAGTGGCTTTCCAGGGGGAAAATTAACTTTTATAAAAGGACATTTATGAGCTTTCAGAGATAATCATGCAGGTAAACTTAAATTAGCTTCATTTCTTGAATCTTAAAATCTATTAATTGTGGCTTCTTCAGTGAAATAGTAGCTATAGTGTCAATATATATATTTATTATAATGAGTATAAAGGATTTGAAAAAGCTTTTATAAATTTTACTTGATAGTTGATTACTTTCTTTATAAAAAAAAAAATGTTTAACCCAAAGTCTGGTAAAACTTGTAACAAAGTCTTAATCTTGTGCAGTAGTAGAAAGATGTAAATAATTCTGTTAATTGAATATGGGCATGGATAATGTTTTTAAATATAGACAAAGATACTTATTGAAACATATATGCACAATTTATTTAATTTTAGGCCAAACAGTTTTATACAATCTAAAATGTCCTCAGTGGTTATTTAGGTGATTTCTATAGTTAGGTGATTTCTAGTATTAGGTGATTTCTGTACTTAAAATATTTCAATTTTTCCAGGCTACCCAACTATTTGGTCTAAAATTCAAATATAAGGCTTTCGGTTCTATAGTATTTTTCAGTAAGTCATAATTTTATCCATGATATATAACTGTTCATAAGAGATGAGTTAATATTTGGTTATTCCTTTGTAAACTGAGGTTGTTTTCAGTTTGGGATATAGACCTGTTCCTTATACACACAGCATCTCAAAATACCACCTGTAACATGCCAGGGAGTCAAGGCAAAATTTTAAATATAAAAAGTTTTGAAAATGTGTTGGAAAGAAATAAAGGATTCAAAACAAGATCAAACAAACAGGGTTCAGGTGTTCTTACAATACAATGGTGTTTCTTGGACACTAGAAACCCTTATCGTAGGCCAAAGTCTAAAACAGTATAAATAGGAATCTCATAGTGGTTTATTATTCATGTTCTGAAAAGTACAGGCCAAAATACAACCTTTAGTGCACCAATTAGCACATACATACTTGACAAAGTTATTTTTGGGTATGTTTAAATTTCAATGGTGGAATAGTATAATCTCTGATGAAACTGTGAAACTGTTTAATTTTAGTTTTTAGATATATGTGCCTTTGAAGAAGCTAATTAAATCAGTTAAAAATTAAAAATTGGAGCATTAAGGCTTAACAAAAATTATTTTTCTTGAACTCTACTGAAAATGTGTGTCTCTCACAAGCTTTGGAGAAGTAATAATTAGCATCTCCCTTGGGGATCACACAAGCACTTCTCTGAAAGAATAAAATTTATTTTGAAAATATTAGAATTTTTATCAGATTAAATTTATTCAGTATGAATGTCAATCTGTAATTCTTACTTATTTTTACATTTTTTTCTGTTTTTTTAAATTTTTTATTTTATTTTTTCAGTGTTCCAAGATTCACTGTTTATGAACCACACCCAGTGCTCCATGCAATATGTGTCCTCCATAATACCCACCACCAGGCTCACCTAACCCCTGCCCTCCATCCCCTCCAAAACTCTCAGTTTGTGGCCATAATCACCAAACTGTGGAAAGAATCAAGATGCCCTTCAATGGACAAATGGATAAAAAAGATATGGTCCATATATACAATGGAGTATTATGCCTCCATCAGAAAGGATGAATACCCAACTCAGGTTAAAAATGTCACTGAGTTTGTCCTGCTCCCATGATGAGGAGGATATTGTATTGTATTTGTGAATACAAATTTGTTAATTTGTTGTATTTTGTTAATCCATTTGTTTTAATTTGTTAAATCTGTGATCTACAATGTCTTCCTCCAAGTATGTTTTACAAGGTGAATGGTGTTGATGTGGAAAACAGAGGCAGAAGAAAAATTATTAAATTTCCTTACCATCTGACAAGCCCTTGAAACCGGCAGAGTGACATTCCTCTAGGGACTCAACTGCCTCCACCTTAACACTTTGCTAAGGGCAAAGGACAATCCTAGCCTGACCAACCCCTACCCCCAGCCAGGAGCCTGTAAGTCTACTTTAACAATTCTTTTGGAAACTTTATCTCTAAACCCTCCAAGATACATGTTGATAATCATTCCCAAACATATGGCCCACTGATATCCATCTAAAGGGTCTCATGAAAAGGTTTTATTGCTGGTAATGAATAACCTTTTTCCCAATAATAGCTAGCCCCTCAAGGTCCTGGAAACCTTGCTTCCAAAATTCCTTAGAGACTTACACCATCCCTGACCCCTCCCAACTTGCAAGTATAAAATGGACCACTCCTCATAGCCCCCGGGCAGCAGCTCTTTCTGTCCATAGGTCCTGTCCCCATGCTTTAATAAACCACCATTTTGCACCAAAGATGTTTCAAGAATTCTTTCTTGGTCACCAGCTCCGGACCTTTCCTCACGGAACCTCACTTACATTCTAAGACTTCATCAGTGTCTTCCAGGTTTTTGGAGACCTATTCCATGAATGTTAAGGAAGCTTAATGTTCTACAGGGTACTCTGGTGATTCAAACAAATTAAGAGTTTCTAAAAATACCTGTTTCATTCCAAGAGACTTGTAAAAGTTTATAAACTGGTATGTTTCAGGTTTGTTTTTTTGTTCTTTTTAAAGACATAAGCAGTTTTGCTCTATTTACACCCAATGAAACTTAGCAAAGAACAATCCAATGTACACCTGAGACCTGGGTGGGTAAGGCATTCTCCAAGGAACAAAGGACAGGAAGGATTAGGACAAGAGGTGAGCCAGTTCTCCCTGAAAGGAGCTTGGGAATCCTCTAGAACCTTCCTCCTGACCTTCAAGGAGCTACAAACCACTGGACCATGGAGCCCTTTTTCCCCTTCTCTTTCTCAACATCCATAAGAATCTCATAACCCAAGAGGCCTGTGGCTCCAAAATAAATAACTTAAAATAAAAGACAACACTAAGGCAGAAAGGCATCCAGAGGCTTGAGCTCCATCAGCAATTCTAGGAAAGAGGGATCATTGTTGGAATTACCTCTCTCTCTTGCATTCAGGCTGAGGCTCAGTAATTCTTTATCTTTCCAGTTGTTTTGTTTTGTTTTGTTTTTGTAAAACAAAACAAACAATAAATGATCAGGCAGTGTGGATGTGTGGGTACACTGGAGAGGGGATCCTGGCATAGGATGGGGAGCAGAGTTGTTCCTGTTCATACAAAGCCTCATCCGTTGTGAAATTCTGTCCTCCTCCAACATCAGCATGAGCATATTGAGCAGGTTGAAGATAGGGTAATTGTGATTTTTGGTAATAGTGAGTCCTTCTTCCTACTGCCCCCATTCAGAGCCTATGGCTAGGAATGTTTCTCAGTCTGTTTCCAATTCCCCTATCAAAGGAGCAGGGAAGTGAGTTAGCTCTAGAGTCCTTTCTCCCTCACCTCCACACCTCAGGCTGGAGAGGGAAACTTAAGGGTCTGTAGCACTCCAGAGGTGATCCGAAATATTTCTGGCCATCAGTGGTGGCCTTTGGGGTAGGCATCTGTGCCCATTGTTGCCTCCCTTGTGCTTGTTGATGGCCAGCTTGTTGAAGGTGGACTTAGATTTCTTGTTGAAGGCCACTATATTAGCATGGTCCTTGCCCAGAGCAGTCATTGTCAGGAATAAGATCTCATGGACAACGCCCCTCTGTAGGTGCGGTCCAGTGGGAAGAGGCCCTAGAGTTTCCAGGAGGAACCCTACAGCCTTGTGTACCTCATGGAAACCAACATGGCACGGTATCAACTCCAGCAGCTCCAGGCTAAGGGATGTGGGTGGTGGGCCTGACAATACAGCCTCCTATGGAGGTTAATTGTGTACCCTCCAGATTACATAGAAGGGTCAGGATATCCCATATCAGCTGTACCTGCACAGACTCTGAATTAGATGTCCATCAAGGAGATGGGATCCTGGAGGAGCAGGGGTCCATCAAGGGGCCAGCACCAGCCATATCTGAATACTGGGCAGGCACAGCTTCAGGAAATACCACAGAAGGTTCTAGAAGATAACTGTGGCAGGAAGCAGCTCAAGCAACACAAACAGCTCACAGCCCTCATTCTCTACCAACAACTCCAGCTCCTTATACAGCACCAGGAGCTCAGATATGCCCAGGCCCAACCCTCAACCAGCCGGGTGTGCCCCCCATGTGCCCATTGCAAAACTGGGAGTCACTAAGTGCAAGGCAGAGCATGGAGCCTGGGTCCCTAGGGACAGGAGCATCTTTGCTAATGCTGGTACTAGCAGGGACAGGCTTGGAGTTGGGGAAACTGAGTTAGGAATCAAGGGTCTGGACACTGAACAGGGCCACAGAGGGGCAAGCACAGAAAGGGAGACATCTCTAGTTTCTTTAAAGAAGTATCTATATGGATAATCTGATTGTGTTTTAGAGAGAGCAAAACATTTGTTTTATTTGGAATTGAGCAATTCATGTAAATTTAAGGGCACTGAAAAGAATAATAAAATGAGATAGTAATGGCAATATTAAGATCATTCTGGGTTAGAGGAGCCAAGAATCTTCTAATTATGCTTTAATCCAACCACACCTCTCTCCTGACATTTCAAGGAGATGTCTGTGTAAAGGAGCACAAGAAATAGATAAAGGAAATTGTGCTCTATTAATAGGTTCACAGGCCTTATTAATTAGACTGGACCAAAGTGAAAGTGTTCTGTCTAAGCTGAAGGTTCTAACTCTAAAGACTAATTAAAAGCAACACATCCAGTACAGGAAAAATATTAACCAGAGAGATAGGAAGAGGATGCATAGATGCTTAATGCAATGCACCAACCTGGCCAGATATTGCTTTCTCTTCCTCTCCATCAGGTCTCTTCCAGCTGGGACTGAGCTGGGTGGAGGTCCTGAAGAGGCAGACAAAGATGGTTGATTTGACTTCAAGAATCAGGAACTTACTGGGCGCCTGGGTGGCTCAGTGGGTTAAGCCTCTGCCATCGGCTCAGGTCAAGATCTCAGGGTCCTGGGATCGAGCCCCGCATTGGGGTCTCTGCTCAGCGGGAAGCCTGCTTTCCCCTCTCTCTCTCTGTCTGCCCCTCTGCCTACTTGTGATCCCTCTCTCTCTGTTAAAAAAAAAAAAAAAAAAAAAAGAATCAGGAACTTACTTCATCTTCTTTCTCCAACTTTATGGAGAGAATGGAAGATGAGGCACGAAAGCTTGTGCATTGTGAAATTGTTAGGAATGGTTTTGACAATGACAAAAAATAGTTATAGAAAGCCACTTATTTAAGCAAGCAGTTTACAGGCAAGAATAACAAAAGATAGAATGACACCTGTCTTTTGTCAAATCCAATATGGCTTGAGTCTCATGCTATTCACCTCATAACTTTAAGCTTGAAATTAAGAAAACTGAGTAAAGAGAAGTATAGTCAATGATATTGTAATAGTGCTGGATGGTGATGGATGGTAGCTATACTTATGGTGAGCACAGCATAGAGTTGTCAATCGCTACATTATACAGCTGAAAGAATGTAACATTATGTAATTGCTATGCTCAAATGAACAAAAATTAAAAGAAGAAAAAAAACCTGAATAAAAAGAATGGAATTTTTGTCTATAAATTTCTTTTTTTTGTCTATAAATTTCTATATGAAAGTGTTACACTGAATTAAATTTAAATCGTCACTTGAATTGTATATACCCTAAGTAAATTTTACTGATTCCCATATTTTGCTCTTGAGACTATCCTCTTCAGTAGTAGAGAATGTCTGATGGCTCAATTGTATAGTTTATGTAGTTTAAATTAACATTTACTCGCCTAGAGGCACCTGGGTGGCTTGCTCATTTAAGCGTTTGCCCTTGGCTCAGGTCACAATCCCAGAGTCCTGGGATCAAGTCCTGCGTCGGGTTCTCTGCTCAGTAGGGAGTCAGCATCTCCCTCTGCCTGCCACTCTCCCTGCTTGTGCTAACTCTCTCTCTCTCTCAATAAATTAAATAAAATCTTTAAAAAAAATTTACTGTGCCTAACACAATGAAGAAAACAATGGTATTAATATTGTTCTCATGGAGTTTATATGTGAGGGAATACCTCATGAGCATACATATAACAATATAACTATATAATTAAAATTAAGGTAAAAATGAAAGAGTTGTCAAATTTGACAACTCTCTCTCTCTTCTCTCTCTCTCTTTCTTTAGTCTGACCTGCCTTCTTAGGGGAGGTACTGGCATGCTGGAGACCACAAGGTTCCACATAGGAACCTGCGAGTGAGTTCTTGCCAGCAGCTAGCAAAACAAAAACTTGTCCTGTCTTCCTGATTAAGGGTTTCTGGGACCCAAGAGAAACTGAAATATGAAGGACACGTCCTACCTTTCCTATGATTCTTTTCTCAGGTAGCAGGTTTTGAGTAAATCCAGGAATCTTTCTGCCTTGTATTTCACCTGGTCTTCTGATATTTTGTGCAATAGGTTGCTGGAAAAATTCCTGATATTTGGTATAAGTATTCTATATATGACCCTCTTTTGGTTTAGATCCAGCATACATGATTGCTCTCTCTTCAGGAATGGATCCGTCTTTGTAAAACTTTAACTGTTGTTTCTGGAACTTTTAACTACTAGCCATAGTCGGAATAAACCTGTACAATGTGACCCCAGCGCCTACCATCCTAAATATAAGCACTCTTGTACTGACTCCTTAATCTTCCCAGGAAATTTACCCGGTGCTTAGAATCTAAACTTTAAATCTAAACTGTTCAATATGGGAATAACCATTCCCTCCAATAAGTGGACTGGATTCTAACTGAAGATCTCTGTCAGACCAACTCCTACTCAAATTCTCTGTCACCAGTTTTATTTAGATTTCATTAACCAGAGTCAGGTTCTTAAACCCTGGCTATCTCATTTAAAACAAACAAAACAAAACAAACAAATAAAAATAAAACATGTTCCATGTTCTGTTTCCATAAACAACTGAAAAGATGACTTAACTTTTTTAATGCTTCAGTATGCTTCTTTCAAAGTTTGTAGACATTTCAGATAATTTCTTTTTAAATTTCTTCTAATTTTTTCAATACTCCTTCCCTGAGCATTTTATAATCATATTCATTACTTTATTTCGAATGAAATACTAACAGAGGGTGAACAGTTATATTTTAACGTTCCTATTCTACCCTTTCTTCCTAACACCTGTGCTCTCATGCCCTATGTCTGAGATGGGTACTTGTCCACCAACACTTATTAAGTTCTTCCATAGTACAGATTACTTATATATGGCTTTCCAGCCACGTGGTATATTTCTTAGCTCCTACTCCATATTGGTTTACCCACATACCTGGGGACTGACCAAATGAATATAGGTATCACAGTTCCGGCTCAAGAGTTTGAAATACAAATCTGCCCCCTCCATGCTTTGTTATTACTTCTACTAGCTATGTGTTGATAATAAAAGAAATAGGGGATGGTGGAACAATAGCCCCAAAGTGGAAGAATGTTGGGTCACTAAATCACTACAGGGAAGAAAGACACACTACAGCCAAGAATAGCAGACTACAATAATTTTATAAATGATAAATAAGATTTTATTTCAGATATTATGGATTTTAGATAATTTTATTATCACCACACACCTGCCTTGAAAAACAACCCAAACCCCTTTTCCCTGAATAACTTCAATGATTTTCCTTTGGAAAATCTTCTGTGGACTTTCCTGTGCTAGGTTAGGTGTTTGTGCTATGTGTTCACCTCATCCATATTATATCATGTATCACAATCTTCATTAAGCCATACTTCCTTGTTTTAATTCAACTTCTGCAAGTAGGCTGTACTTGTGTTTATGCCAGAATAAGAGCACGTTATTTCTGCCTTGTTTCAGATAACATCTCCAGCAACTAGCCTTGTGACTTGGAACATACGAAGTGTTAAATAAATAGTACTCAAATGACAAATGATTGAAAACAAACAATGAGAAAGCCACATTGATTAAAGATACAAAGACGCCAGTGATAGCTCAAGAAGGCAACAGATACACTATTTTGAAAAGTGTTTTTTCCTTGCTTATTTATTTAATAAAGTCTTATAACTTCATCAAAAATATTTCAATTTGCGAGTCAAGATGGCGGAGAAGTAGCAGGCTGAAACTACATCAGGTAGCAGGAGATCAGCTCGATAGCATATCTAAACATTGCACACACCTACAAATCCAAAGGGAGAGCGAAGAGAAGAAGAACAGCAATTCTAGAAACAGAAAATCAACCACATTCAGAGAGGTAGGACTGGCGGAGAAGTGAATCCAAAACGACAGGAAGATAGACCACGGGGGAGGGGCCGGCTCCGGGCAAGCGGCGGAGCAACGGAGCACAAAATCAGGACTTTTAAAAGTCTGTTCCACTGAGGGACATTGCTCCAGTGGCTAAACCGGGGTGAAGCCCACGCAGGGTCAGCGTGGCCCCAGGTCCCGCAGGGTCACAGAAGGATCAGGGGTGTTGGAGTGTCACAGAGCTTGCAGGTGTTAGAACGGAGAAGCCGGCTACAGAGACAGAGCCGAGGACTGAACTCTTAGCTCCGGGTTACCTTGAACTGGTAGCGGGCTGGGTGAGCTCGGAGCGTGGCTAGAGGCTGGGGATATGGGAGTGATTGGGTGCTGTCCTCTGGGAGCGCACTGAGGAGTGGGGCCCCGGGCTCTCAGCTCCTTCGGGCCGGAGACTGGGAGGCCGCCATTTTCATTCCCGTCCTCCAGAACTCTACAGAAAGCGTTCAGGGAACAGAGTTCCCAAAAGCGAACCCGGGCCGATTATTTAGTCTGGCCCCCGGTAAGGGCGGTGAAATTCCGCCTCGGGCAAAGACACTTGAGAGTCACTACAATAGGCCCCTCCCCCAGAAGATCAACAAAATATCCAGCCAGGACCAAGTTCATCTATCAAGGAAAGCAGGTTCAATTCCTAAGACAGCAGTGGAATTCCAGAGGAGGAGAAAGCAAAGCACAGAACTCAGGGCTTTCTCCCCATGATTCTTTAGTCTTGCAGTTAATTCAATTTTTTTTTAATTTTTTTTCTTTCGTTCTTTTTTCTTCTTCTGCTAAATTTTTTAAAACTTTTACCCTTTTCTTTTTTAACGTTTTTTGACTAGTTTATCTAAATATATATATATTTTTCTTTCTTTTTTATATTTTTTCTTTATTTGTTTTATTTTTTTAATTTTTTACTTTTTTTTTCTGAACCTCTTTTTATCCCCTTTCTCTCCCCCCCACAATTTGGGGTCTCTTCTGATTTGGTTACAGCACATTTTTCTGGGGTCTTTGCCACACTTTTAGTATTTTATTTGATCCTTCATATCCTCATATCTGGACAAAATGACAAGGCAGAAAAACTCACCACAAACAAAAGAACAAGAGGCAGTACCAAAGGCTAGGGACCTAATCAACACAGACATTGGTAATATGTCAGATCAAGAGTTCAGAGTGACGATTCTGAACGTTCTAGCCGGGCTCCAAAAAGGCATGGAAGATATTAGAGAAAACCTCTCTGGAGAGATAAAAGCCCTTTCTGGAGAAATTAAAGAAGCAAAATCTAACCAAGTTGAAATCAAAAAAGCTATTAATGAGGAGCAATCAAAAATGGAGGCTCTCACTGCTAGGATAAATGAGGCAGAAGAAAGAATTAGTGATATAGAAGACCAAATGACAGAGAATAAAGAAGCTGAGCAAAAGAAGGACAAACAGCTACTGGACCACGAGGGGAGAATTCGAGAGATAAGTGACACCATAAGACAAAACAACATTAGAATAATTGGGATTCCAGAAGAAGAAGAAACAGAGAGGGGAGCAGAAGGTATATTGGAGAAAATTATTGGTGAGAATTTTCCCAATATGGCAAAGGGAACAAGCATCAAAATCCAGGAGGTGCAGAGAACCCCACTCAAAGTCAACAAGAATAGGTCCACACCCCATCACCTAAGAGTAAAATTGACAAGTCTTAGTGACAAAGAGAAAATCCTGAAAGCAGCCTGGGAAAAGAAGTCTATAACATACAATGGTAAAAATATTAGATTGGCAGCAGACTTATCCACAGAGACCTGGCAGGCCAGAAAGAGCTGGCATGATATATTCAGAGCACTAAAGGAGAAAAACATGCAGACAAGAATACTCTATCCAGCTAGGCTATCATTGAAAATAGAAGGAGAGATAAAAAGCTTCCAGGACAAACAAAAACTAAAAGAATTTGCAAACACCAAACCAGCTCTACAGGAAATCTTGAAAGGGGTCCTCTAAGCAAAGAGAGAGCCTAAAAGTAGTAGATCAGAAAGGTACAGAGACAATATACAGTAACAGTCACCTTACAGGCTAATTATGGCACTAAATTCATATCTCTCAATAGTTACCCTGAATGTTAATGGGCTAAATGCCCCAGTCAAAAGACACAGGGTATCAGAATGGATAAAAAACCAAAACCATCAATATGTTGCCTACAAGAAACTCATTTTAGACGTGAAGACACCTCCAGATTTAAAGTGAGGGGGCAGAAAACAATTTACTATGCTAATGGGAATCAGAAGAAAGCTGGGGTGGCAATCCTTCTATCAGATCAATGAGATTTTAAGCCAAAGACTATAATAAGAGATGAAGAAGGACACTATATCATACTCAAAGGGTCTGTCCAACAAGAAGATCTAACAATTTTAAATATCTATGCCCCTAAGCGGGAGCAGCCAACTATATAAACCAATTAATAACAAAATCAAAGAAACACATCAATAATAATACAATAATAGTAGGGGACTTTAACACTCCCCTCCCTGAAATGGACAGATCATCCAAGCAAAAGATCAACAAGGAAATAAAGGCCTTAAATGACACACTGGACCAGATGGACATCACAGATCTATTCAGAACATTTCATCCCAAAGCAACAGAATACACATTCTTCTCTAGTGCACATGGAACCTTCTCCAGAATAGATCACATCCTGGGTCACAAATCAGGTCTCAACCAGTATCAAAAGATTAGGATCATTCCCTGCATATTTTCAGACCACAATGCTCTGAAGCTAGAACTCAATCACAAGAGTTTAGCTGGAAAGAACCCAAATACATGGAGACTAAACAGCATCCTTCTAAAGAATGAATGGGTCAACCAGGAAATTAAAGAAGAGTTGAAAAAATTCATGGAAACAAATGATAATGTAAACACAACAGTTCAAAATCTGTGGGACACAGCAAAGGCAGTCCTGAGAGGAAAATATATAGTGGTGCAAGCCTTTCTCAAGAAACAAGAAAGGTCTCAAGTACACAACCTAACCCTACACCTAAAGGAGCTGGAGAAAGAACAAGAAAGAAACACTAAACCCAGCAGGAGAAGAGAAATCATAAAGATCAGAGCAGAAATCAATGAAATAGAAACCAAAAAAAAAAAAAAAAAAAAACAATAGAAAAAATCAATGAAACTAGGAGCTGGTTCTTTTAAAGAATCAATAAGATTGATAAACCCCTGGCCAGACTCATCAAAAAGAAAAGAGAAAGGACCCAAATCAATAAAATCATGAATGAAAGAGGAGAGATCACAACTAACACCAAAGAAATACAGACAATTATAAGAACATACTATGAGCAACTCTACGCCAACAAATTTGACAATCTGGAAGAAATGGATGCATTTCTAGAGAGATATAAACTACCACAACTGAACCAGGAAGAAATAGAAAACCTGAACAGGCCCATAACCAGTAAGGAGATTGAAACAGTCATCAAAAATCTCCAAACAAACAAAAGCCCAGGGCCAGACGGCTTCCCAGGGGAATTCTACCAAAGATTTAAAGAAGAACTCATTCCTATTCTCCTGAAACTGTTCCAAAAAATAGAAATGGAAGGAAAACTTTCAAACTCATTTTATGAGGCCAGCATCACCTTGATCCCAAAACCAGACAAGGATCCCACCAAAAAAGAGAACTAAAGACCAATATCCTTGATGAACACAGATGCAAAAATTCTCACCAAAATACTAGCCAATAGAATTCAACAGTACATTAAAAGGATTATTCACCACGATCAAGTGGGATTTATTCCAGGGCTGCAAGGATGGTTCAACATCCGTAAATCAATCAATGTGATAGAACACATTAATAAAAGAAAGAACAAGAACCATATGATACTCTCAATAGATGCTGAAAAAGCATTTGACAAAGTGCAGCATCCCTTCCTGATCAAAACTCTTTAAAGTGTAGGGATAGAGGGCACATACCTCAATATTATCAAAGCCATCTATGAAAAACCCACCGCAAATATCATTCTCAATGCAGAAAAACTGAAAGCTTTTCTGCTAAGGTCAGGAACACAGTAGGGATGTCCATTATCACCACTGCTATTCAACATAGTACTAGAAGTCCTAGCCTCAGCAATCAGACAACAAAAAGAAATTAAAGGCATCCAAATTGGTAAAGAAGAAGTCAAACTATCACTCTTCGCAGATGATATGATACTATATGTGGAAAACCCAAAAGACTCCACTCCAAAACTGCTAGAATTTGTACAGGAATTCAGTAAAGTGTCAGGATATAAAAATCAGTGCACAGAAACCAGTTGCATTTCTGTACACCAACAACAAGACAGAAGAAAGAGAAATTAAGGAGTCAGTCCCATTTACAATTGCACCCAAAACTATAAGATACCTAAGAATAAACCTAACCAAAGAGGCTAAGAATCTATATGCAGAAAACTATAAAGTACTCATGAAAGAAATTTAGGAAGACACAAAGAAATGGAAAAATGTTCCATGCTCCTGGATTGGAAGAATAAATATTGTGAATATGTCTATGCTACCTAAAGCAATCTACACATTTAATGCAATCCCTATCAAAATACCATCCATTTTTTTTCAAAGAAATGGAACAAATCATCCTAAAATTTATATTGAACCAGAAGAGACCTCAAATAGACAAAGGAATATTGAAAAAGAAAGCCAAAGTTGGTGGCATCACAATTCCGGACCTCAAGCTCTATTACAAAGCTGTCATCATCAAGACAGAGTGGTACTGGCACAAAAACCAACACATAGATCAGTGGAACGGAATAGAGAGCCCAGAAATCGACCCTCAACTCTATGGTCAACTAATCTTCAACAAAGCAGGAAAGAATGTCCAATGGAAAAAAGACAGCCTCTTTAATAAATAGTGCTGGGAAAATTGGACAGCCACGTGCAGAAAAATGAAATTGGACCACTTCCTTACACCACACATGAAAATAGACTCAAAATGGATGAAGGACCTCAATGTGAGAAAGGAATCCATCAAAATCCTTGAGGAGAATGCAGGCAGCAACCTCTTCGACCTCAGCCGCAGCAACATCTTCCTAGGAACATCAGCAAAGGCAAGGGAAGCAAGGGCAAAAATGACCTTTTGGAATTTCATCAAGATCAAAAGCTTTTGCACAGCAAAGGAAACAGTTCACAAAACCAAAAGACAACTGACAGAATGGGAGAAGATTTTTGCAAACGACATATCAGATAAAGGGCTAGTATCCAAAATCTATAAGGAACTTAGCAAACTCAATACCCAAAGAACAAATAATCCAATCAAGAAATGGGCAGAGGACATGAACAGACATTTCTGCAAAGAAGACATCCAGATGGCCAACAGACACATGAAAAAGTGCTCCACGTCACTCGGCATCAGGGAAATACAAATCAAAACCACAATGAGATATCACCTCACACCAGTCAGAATGGCTAAAATGAACAAGTCAGGAAATGACAGATGCTGGAGAGGATGCGGAGAAAGGGGAACCCTCCTCCACTGTTGGTGGGAATGCAAGCTGGTGTAACCACTCTGGAAAACAGCATGGAGGTTCCTCAAAATGTTGAAAATAGAACTACCCTATGACCTAGCAATTGCATTACTGGGTATTTACCCTAAAGATACAAATGTAGTGATCCGAAGGGGCCCGTGTACCCGAATGTTTATAGCAGCAATGTCTACAATAGCCAAACTCTGGAAAGCACCTAGATGTCCATCAACAGATGAATGGATAAAGAAGATGTAGTATATATACACAATTAAATACTATGCAGCCATCAAAAGAAATGAAATCTTGCCATTTGCGACGACGTGGATGGAACTAGAGGGTATCATGCTTAGTGAAATAAGTCAATCAGAGAAAGACAACTTTATATGATCTCCCTGATTTGAGGACATGGAGATGCAACATGGGGGGTTAGGGGGATAGGAAAAGAATAAATGAAACAAGATGGGATTGGGAAGGAGACAAACCATAAATGACTCTTAATCTCACAAAACAAACTGGGGGTTGCTGTGGGGAGGTGGGGTTGGGAGAGGGGGAGGGGGTTATGGACATTGGGGAGGGTATGTGCTATGGTGAGTGCTGTGAAGTGTGTAAACCTGGTGATTCACAGACCTGTAACCCTGAAGATAAAAATACATTATATGTTTTAAAAAAAAAATTGGAAGGGGAGGCAAACCATAAGAGACTATGGACTCTGAAAAACAACCCGAGGGTTTTGAAGAGGCTGGGGTGGGAGGTTGGGGGAACCAGGTTTTGGGTAATAGGGAGGGCACGTATTGCATGGAGCACTGGGTGTTGTGCAAAAACAATGAATACTGTTACGCTGAAAAAAATAAATTAATTAATTAAAAAAATTTCCATTTGCAAATTTGTATAAACTGGTTTTAATTCAGCGTCAGATTTTTAGAATTGAAATATAGTCAATAATATAAACAACACCATGTGAGGGTTAAAAGAAAAAAAATGTAATAAATGACCATTCTTACTTTTCTTATCTGCTGCAAAATGGTAGTCAATATTTGTGTCATGCTCATCAATATGCCTCATATACTTATTTAGCATTGATATATGTTAAATATAAATCAATATTAAAAGTGTTAGTGGCTGTGCATATCTGCATTCAGTATGATTAATTTCCAAAAGAAAAAAAATTATCAGCAACCAAAACACTTCAAAAATGTAGTTTAAAAATGCAAAGAAGCGTTCACTAGATTAGCCAACCATGTGAAAATAGCATCTTTGAACTATAGATATTTTTGCTTAATATGACAGCTAACTAAGCTTTTTTTAAGTGCATTTTTTTCTACGGAAACTGAAAAGCTTTTCCAACTCATTTGTAGATGAGACATTTTTATATATTCAAAGGGAGATGATGCTTGCTTCCTTACCTCTTCAATTTTAGGTACTTGTACTCCTAAATAAAATGGATTTTATTCAGGTTAATCGCCTTTAGCCAGAATCTGAACTGTTTCTTGTTAAGTTCTTTTGCTCTAAGGCTTAAAGTACTTCTTAGATGTCTCCTTTCATAATTAAGATAAAATCCTCAATTAAAATCCCTTCTGAAAGCGTTCTGGCTTATTGTTACAGTGCCAAGACTATAGAATGTAACCTAATTCACTGTGAGATCTCTAGACTTTATAGTGTAACTGAAAATGTCCAGTAATTCATGTTCATCTGAGTACATTTACCAATTACAAGTTGAACATTTCTTTGAGTCTTAATAAGTGTGTCCTTTATTTTAATACTTTTACTTGAGATTCACTATTCACTTTTTAGTTTCCCTAACCTATCAATTCTAAAAGCATCAGCAATTAACTATTAATTCTCCTGAGGTTTTTATTTTTGAATTATTCTAAGAAGGAAGAGACATTCGATATGTTTATCTTATGTCTGAGTCTTGTCTGAAATACCTGGTCAGTATTTGGAACAAGTTACATCATTCATCATTCTTATTTTTCCATACAACCACTAAATAGGAATACAGAATTCTAAATACCACTTTTGCAGTCATGGGTTTTTCTCATGCTTCCACGTATGTATCTGAATTTATCCTATTATCAGTGAACACTTTCTTTTTATGGTAAGTTGTTTGTTGAGTGTTAAAAGCAGGGCATAGGGACCTAAATCATTAGTTATAATTCAGGGAGATCTAAACAAGTGAATTTTTGTAAATTGAATTATAGTATGGCCCTTATGATTGTGTTTGTCTCTTAGTACTTTGGAACATCTAGAAGCTTTAGAAAAATACACAAAATGTCAATACTATAAACATAATGATGAAAAAATAAATAAATATAATATTGAATCCAGGTAATATCAAAATGAAATAAAAGATAATTTTCGTTAGCAAAAAGTAAGCTGACTTCATAAAAGCTCAGGGTGTCAATTATCTTACTTTTTCTTTGTATATTTCCTACATAATAGAAAAAATAATATTTAAATTTTACCCTTTTGGAATATTGTACTGTGTCTGAAATCACCATGCGTGAAGTGATTAAAAATATTTTTGAACAAAAGGAAAAAGCATCCAAGTCTCCCTATGGTGTTAAAGCGTCATTTCCTCTATATAATCATGTTTAAATGGTTTTTCACCATCATACCTCTTCCTTCTTGCTTAACTGCTTTTGGTCTTTTCCAATATCTTGAGAATTAACATGGCATTTTTCATTATTTCACACTTCCAATGCATTGAATCTGTCTTTTCTCTAAGGAACCGTATAGTTCTGTGCATGAAGATAAAATAGATTCCATTTTAAATTGGTTTAATAAATAAACTGCTTATCCAACAGTAATCCAGGGAACATCATATAATAAAATATGGTAAAGGAAGGTCACTGTCACAGATTAGGTTTCCTGGAAACAGACTTGGACATGGAATATGATGGAGCTCTGTTCAGAGCTTCACACCACAGGGCTAAGTTGGCCTATGATAGTCACAAAAAAGACTGTAACTGATCACTGGGATACGCTAACAAGGAAATGATCCTTCAGAGGTTTTCTAAATTTAGGCAAAGAAGTCTTGTCTTTATATCCCAGAGTCTGTCTGTCATTGGATGAGGGCTTTCCAGGAACCGGAGTACTTTGTCTCCTGTAAGGCGATCTTCTTCAGTAGAGGCGGTTTCCAAAGTGAGCTCACAGTGAAGAACTACCAGCCAACAAGCCTTCCCAGGAGCTGAGGGAATAAATCCTCTAGAACTGAAGGTGGTTTCTGGGCAGCACGGCATCCACAGTGGGCAGTATGCATAAAATGATCAACCTGACAGGGAAATAATTGTTCTTTCAACTTTGTATAAATAAAATCATAAACTCAAAGTTTATAGTTATTAATATTTAAAAAGCGGAAGGAACAGTATCATCACATAAACAGAGTTTATGTTCTGTCTCTTCTTCTATTTTTTTTTTTTGGACCTTTCTATTATTAGTAATTTTTCTCTTGTTCTCTCTCTCTCTGCCTTTTTCTGATAAATATCCACTTTCCTCAAATTCTATCTCTGAATTCACATTCTCTCCTCCTTCACACCCTCAAATATCTTTCCTTCAAGGTCTTGATGTTGATTAGCAGCATTGGGGTAAATAATTCTGTAGAAGTAAGGTATGTAATACAAGGTGTATATCTTCCACGACATTAAATTGAAAATAACTCTTCACAAAACAGTTTCTGTAAAATGAAGGTGCTCCTTCTTCATTTATGTCACCTGAACCTTTTGGTCTATCTTATCCTTTACAACTTGATTGAAAGGGCACCCCAGCAGTGATTATTTTCCTAATCTCATATGTATCTCATAAACTCTGATTTTACAGATAAACGTGATGAAAGAGCTTAAGTCACTTTTTCAAGACTGCAAAGCTAGTTACTGATCTTTCCATCGTATCTTGATTTTTACTTAGTGTCCCCATGGTTCTCATGGTGCCCTAAGCATAAGCAGCATTTGAGAAATATTTATCATTGAAAGTAGAAAGAGAGAAAATAAACAACAAAAAATGATTTTCAGTAAGGGAATACCAGGCAACAAACCCAACAGAAAAGAAAGCTTTTCTATGGTCGAGATTTTAGAACACATACGTTATTATAAAATTGACAATGTATATGGTTTCACTCATATATGGGACATAAGGAATAGTGAGAGGACCACAGGACAAGGGAGGGAAAACTGAATGGGAAGAAATCATGGAGGGAGACAAACTATGAGAGATTCTGGACTCCTGGAAACAAATTGAGTTACTGAAGGGAGGGTGAGGGGGATGGGGTAACCAGGTGCTGGGTAATAAGGGGGGCACGTGTTAGGATGAACCCTGGGTGTTATACACAACTAATGAATTGTTGAACCTACAACAAAAACTAGTGATGTACCATATGCTGGCTAATTGAACATAATAAAAATATTCAAAATGTATAAAAACTCATGTTAAAGTTTATTTAAAGGGGTGCCTGGGTGGCTCAGTGGGTTAAGCCGCTGCCTTCGGCTCAGGTCATGATCTCAGGGTCCTGGGATCGAGTCTCGCATCGGGCTCTCTGCTCAGCAGGGAGCCTGCTTCCCTCTCTCTCTCTCTGCCTGACTCTCTATCTACTTATGATCTCTCCCTGTCAAATAAATAAATAAAATATTAAAAAAAAAAAAAAGATTATGAGGTTGTCCCTGCTTATCCACAGTTGGGGTTACTGTGGTCAAGTCCTGGTCAGAAGTAGATGATCCTCCTTCTATCATATTGTCAAAAAGTCAATAGTAGCCTAGTGCCATGCCACCCCACATAGGTCACTCACCTCACTCCAACTCATCCTGTAAGCATTTTGTCATCTGACATCATCCTAAGAAGAAAGGTGAGTACACTACAGTAAGATACTCTGAGACCATATTCACATGACTTTTATTACAGTATATTGTTATAATTGATCTATTATTGTTGTGAATTCTTCCTGTGTCTTATTTACAAATTAAACTTTTAAACTTATAAGTTAAATATACATCAGTGATATGTATAGGAAAAAGCATATATATAGTGTTTGGTACTATTCTCAGTTTCAGGCCTTCACTGGGGTGTGTTAGAACATATCCCATGTGGGGAGAGGGTGGGACTACTATATATTCTGGATCATAAGTACCCTTAGCAGCAACCTAGAACTTGGGAGGAAATTAACTGGACTCCTGGTCATCACAATATCAAGATTCCATCAATATTAGGACAAATAAAGTAAGTAAATTAGGTAGGAACAGGGAAACATTTACTGATTTTATCTTTCCCTTTAGAGGGATTATTCTAAGAAAGTAAGAAATAGAGCGTATCTCTGGTCATGTAAACAGGACTACGTAATTTTAATAATGACTCTAGTAATCTCACGACATCAGTTTGCCTTAGGACTACATCAGTTAAGTCTTATAAGACTTCTGAGGTTCAGTTTCTTCCAGCAGAAAAATGAGGGCTTTCTCTCTGGCCTCCAGGGCTTCCATAAGTACGAAATCTTTAGCTTTAGAGTTCTCTAAATCTATGACTACCTCTTGCTCATTTCTAGTGTATCCCTTCTCATTTGTGTGTCTTACTTCCTTTATACATACTTTTAAGGTTCTCTGTTTATTATACAGTATTTCTTGCAAGCTTACATATTCCTTTGGGCACATTTTCTCATATGTGAAACATGTTCATGAGTAAAACATCAAAATTACACTTTTGAGAATACCTATATGTTTAGCTCCCAAAATATGACTATATTTGATTATGAGATGCTAAGTCAACCACGTAAATGATGTCATGTAAGGCACACCTGTATTGTGTTAACTTTCTATAATAAGGGGGAAAAAACCTGAACTATTCTGAGTAACAAAACACTCTGGCTTTTAAAAATTCATAAAAATATTATCCACCTGGATATTTATTTTAGAAAACAGATAAAGAGTTTGCTCTTGTGACATAGATATGGACTTTTGATTTGAATGGCTTTTACTGATTTTCACAGATTTCCAGTATAGGACTTTTTTTTTTTTTTTTAAAGATTTTGTTTGTTTATTTGACAGACAGAGATCACAAGTAGGCAGAGAGGCAGGGAGAGAGAGAGGAGGAAGCAGACCCCCTGCTGAGCAGAAAGCCTGATACAGGGCTCCATCCCAGGACCCAGGGATCATGACCAGAGCCGAAGGCAAAGGCTTTAACCCAGGCACCCCATGTATAGGACCTTTAATGAACAAAAAATTTCATTGCTCCATTTGGCTAAATCATTACTTGTATAATCCCATCTCCCCATTACTTTTTGTCTTTAATTCTTTGCTGGTTAATCATAGATCCCCACTTATGATTCTCCCACTATATAATGCTAAAGCAAACGTTTCTCTTGCACTTGCCCAACATATTATACGTTTAATTCTTGATTTAAAAGTAAACACTAGGATGAATACAGTTTGCAAAGATTTTCTAGTAACTTAAGTTAGTTCTGGGTTTCCATCTTTGGACATTTTCCCCTTGCTGGTATGATACTTTAGATCATTGTTTCTATTCCTCAAGTCCGAAGAGATCCCTCATTTGAGTGCCAATATTAATTTCCGGAACCAGAACCCACAGAGTACAGAAAGGCTATTTATTGTTACAGAGCAGCAAACCTTGAAATGGTCTCCAGTTCAACATGCTTGCTACAAATTTTCATCTTCCATAGTTGTGCTCAAATTATGAAGTGCTTCTGTATAAATATACAATAAAAAAAATAATTCTCCTAAAGTAGTCCATGGGGAGAAATACAACAAACAAACAAGACACTCACTGAAAGCCATGTTCTGAAATGCAATTTAAAATTGTTTCACTGTAGAGAATTTCATAATTAATTACTGCTATGATTATTCAAATTTTAACATATTCTAGCAAAAGTCCGTCCAGTATAATTATATGTCAAAATAAGTGTCTATTGTACTTTTTAAACTCCAAAATTTTGTTACATTTTGCCATATGAAATCATGTGAATGATATTACTGTTTATTGTGCCAGTTCCCCTTGCTTTCCAAAACTTAAATACTTTCAAATATTTCCACTTGTTCTAAGTCTCTCATCCTTTTCTTTTGTAGAAGGAGTGAAGGTAAGGAAAAAGAATATAGAAACTTCTATAGAGTTGAGTATTGTCTTCATACAGATTGAGACCTTTTCTGAGTTACAATGTGTGTCTTCCTCTCTATGAGTTTGCAGATTAGAAAAGATATCTGAACTTTGAAGTCAGATTGACTTGGTTTTAAATTTCAAATCCTAGCTGTGGAACTTCGGAAAAGTGTCCTTTTCTCATTTATGTAGAAGGGAATATTTGGACCTCCCTCATAATATGACTATGACCTATACATGAATTCATGCTCAGGAGCACATTTGATTGCTGGTACATCTCAGTAAATATTGTTTTGCTCTTTCATTAAGTGGAAGAAGAAGCTCTATGTGAACTTTGTGATCTAAGCTCTGAGGTTTTCGAAAATTTTTTTTTAACTCTGCCAAATAGTTCAGACATAAGTTTTGAAATTCTTGGAATTAATAATAAGAAGCAGCATATATTGAACACTTAATATTCCAGGCACCACAGAATCAGAGAATGGAAAGTCCTTTTACTCAGTATTTCTGTGTTTATTAGGGAAAATTATATATGTATATTTTATAACATATATGATATACATTTTATTAAATATTCTATTAGAGGTAAATTATTCTATTAGAGGTAAACTCTAATTAAAATAGACTTTATTAGAGCACCCGGCTGGTTCAGTTGGTTAAACAAAATGACTCTTGACTCAGGTTATGATCTTGGGATCGTGAAATCGAGTCCTGTGTCAGGCTCCATGCTAACCAGGGAGCCTGTTTAAGATTCTCTCACTCTCCCTCGGTCCCTCCCACCCCTGCTTGTGTCCCCTCTCTCTCTGACCCAAAAAAAAAAAAAAAAAAATATATATATATATATATACACACACACACATTTGTATATATATATATAAAAAATAGATTTTATTTTTCAGGTTCACAGTTTCATACTAGATTTATTAATATTGATAGGTATCTTAGAAACCATGTATCTGAAGGATAAAGGGTATCTCTTTTTGGTGATTAATGATTTTTCACCTTTTGTAACCTCAGAGTGTTTACAAAAGACCTGAGATAACTGATATATAGACCATGTACCTATCACAGGTGGTGCAGAAGGCTATGTTAACACTGATTTCATTATTATGCAATTTTATTTTTTCAATAAATTGAATTGTGTTTTTTTCCAAGAAAAATATGTAAATGTTTGAGATATTTTCTATTTAATATCTTCCAGCTCAACTTAAGCTCATCCATGGACAACAAAATTCTTTCCTTTAGTTATTACTTCTGTTATTTCTGTTACTATTTATTTTCAAATAACATATATGTTTTATTTTTTGATTCATCTATTTTAGATATTCCTACACATTTATTTCATCACCTATTTCTTACTATATAACTTATGTATCTTATCACTCTCTTCTTTTGTCATTTCTTCAAGTATTGGCATATTGCATTCATTCTTACCATGTTGTCACTATCTAATTTTGGTCATTGCAAGTTCAAGTAATCTTTGATGATTATTTTTCCTCTATAAAATATTTTTATGCCCATAGTGATAAAATTTATTTTTTTAAAATCATTTGTTTGAATCAAAAGAATTATCCCTTATTTATTTCAACAAACCAATTTATGTATCAGTTATTTGTCAATATGTAATTTTTAATTCTCAAATATATGAGATAATCTATCAATTTATTTATTCATTTTTCATGTTTGTTTTATTTTCCTGTGGATTTAGTCTGAACTATTTGATTTTTGGACTTATCCGTAAGTTTTACAACCTGAACTTTCTTGCTTTCTAATGTGGGAAATCATGGCACCCAGACACTATTTCTTTATTTTTCTTGGTTTCCTAAGAATGGGTATATGTTAGATAATTTGCAAGCCTTGTGTGTTTGAAAATGGTTTTCTCTCTGAATCTGCGAGTAAGAGTTTGGCTCGGTGTAGAATGCCAGGGTTAAAATGTTTTCCTCTTTTTTAAAAAGACATTGCTCCATCACCTCTTAGACCTATTGTTGCTGGTGAGTGGTCTAATTTCTGCTCTCCACTTTTTGCTATAGAACCCATTTATTCTTACCAGAATAATTTTTGGTCTTTGATTTATCACTTGTCTTCTGAATTCTTGCAATCCAGTAACTAGGCCTGGGCTTTGATTTTTTGTCAGTTTGTCTAACTCCGTGAAGAAAAGAGTCATGTTAGTTAATTAGTATTAGACTGCATCAATTAGTTGATGAATAGCTTGCCTGTGTTAACAGCTACAGCAAATCTCAGGGTCAGAGCCATGAGCATTAACTTCCTCAAACGATACTGGCTTTCTTTTTGTGATGGTAACATCAAGTTTCTTTTTCTAAGATAATTTAATATATGTCAAAAACAAGGTCCATCAAAAATATTCATGATGTAGAAAGGTAGTGAACATGGATGGCCAGAATTACAAGGTGGTACATAGAGGGAGCAAATGCACAAGACAGATCTCACAATGACAAGGCAGAGTGAGAAGGTGGCGCTCCACTTCTGCTTGTGTCCCTTTGTGCATACGCCCAATATTTCCAGTGCTTAAGAGCTATGAGATTTCCCCCAAATAACTTATTTTGAATCACAGGTGCCCTACAATTCAATCTTGGTATTTCTGTTCTGAGTTCTTAGTTTTGTACCACAGAGATGTAGACTGTGATAGGCTCAGCATCCTTTTCCAGTAAAAACACTGTGACTTTGAGGATATCCTGTTTGTTTCTATTACCTAGCTCAATGGCCCTACAGAGAAGGCTTTTATTTGATATTGTCTGACCAAATATTTATAAAACGGTGACCTAAGTTACACTTTTATGGCTCTTAATATCATGTTCTCAGCATACGGATTTGGATTGCTGTGATTTACTCAAAGCCTTTCTGGTGGATGAGAGAGAGAATGATGACATGAGCAAGTGGCTAATGATTCATCATCTGCTCTCTGGCAGGGCTCTCCATTATTGCTCTTTATAGGAAAGTGGACCCAAGATTGATTTTATCTGAGCGTTGATCACCCATCAGAGATTTTCCATGCCTGTATTTGTTCAAAAGGAAAATTGCAGTCATCTGGTTCTCAAACTCTTTGTTTTCTTTAGTTCAAGTAGTTGAATTAGTGATAGACACCCAAATCCCACTTATAAGAACAGCAGGTTATTTTTTCTATTGTACCCATATCAAAGTTTTAGGTTGCCAATCAGAAGTCTTAAGGTCTTTTAACATATTTGTACCATACAAGATACTATCTTTCGGAACTTAGCTTCTGATTGGCCATTTTTTACTACATAGAGGCTCTGATAGGTGGTTCATAAAGCACCAATCCGAATGAAGGTGTTTTAGCTCCTGTGGGAGAAAAATTCGAATGCGTGTGTTTACGTGACTGTACATCCTTATACATGTATGACACAAATACTATGGAAATAGTGAGAATTGGAAGATAAACTTCCTATAATAAATCTCAGCAATCCATACTATATTAAATAAGAACATGTCCAGAATTATAATGAATAATAGAGACTTTGCATTTTAAAAAATCACAATAGTTTCATTTGTTTATTTATTTTACAATAGTTTTAAAAAATAGTTTGTAATTAGAATTTTTTGTTTAGATACACTTTTTTTAAAAGATTTTATTTATTTGTTTGACAAAGAGAGACACAGAGAGAGGGAACAGAAACAGGAAGAGTGGGAGAGGGAGAAGCAGGCTTCCTATTGAGCAAGGAACCCGATCTGGACCTTGATCTCAGGACCTTGGGATCATGACCTGAGCCAAAGCAGATGCTTAGCGACTGAACCACCCAGGCACTTGGTTCATATACACTTTAATCATTACTAGAGTGTTACATTCTGGTAATATCCAACACTGCTTCCTCATAAGTCCGGGAGTACGTTATGTTTTAAAACACTCCATATAAACTTTTAATTTGGGCTGTGTCTTGTTTTAACAATCATTTTCACTTAAGAAATAATGGGAAAACACATATTCTTCCTAAACTGCTCTAAAATTAAATTCTATAAGTAAAATAAAATAATTTTTATCTATTTCTCTTTATCAAATATATTTGGACTTGCTTTTAAACACATAACATTGAAGGAGGCTATCACATAATTTACCATAATTGTTTTTTATCTTTTTGAACTAATTTTTGAATGTTCTTTGTAATACCTCTAAAAAGGTATAGCCTCCAATCAGTATTATCCAGATATTGAATGCTTCCTCTCTCATTTTGTTAATCTCTGAGCTTAAGAAAAATAAGTTTTAACTGGAGATCAGTGGAAACAATTAACCTTGAGAAGAAGTATATAGCACTCTAGTTAATGGAAATATTTTTCACATTTCATTCACATGAATAAGATGACCTTAAAGCACATCCTGGTTATTACTTTGCAATAATAAAAGTTCTATTAAATGACTTTAGGACATGAAAAAAATTCAATTAAATGATCAAAACCTTGTTAGTGGAGAAGTTACTAATACAAGATTATGCACATTGTCACACTGATGTATGTGGCTTGTGTAAGTTGAAAGATAATTTTTTTTAATACAGTGTTTAATCCTCTGTGGGCCATGGGATGGTGTTATTAGAAGAAATGAAATGCATAGTATTAAACACTTTGTATTTTAAAGCCTGGCAGTTTTTGATTAAAAAATGCTGCTTTTTAAAAAATTCATGTTATTTTATTTCATTCTTACATGGTCCTATTTGTTTTTCTTTTTGCTTATTTTATTTTGGCTTTTTTTTTTTTTCCACTGTAGTATCAATTCTCAAGAACTTCACACACACAGAAGTTGCTTATTAAAATATTATTTATTCTTGACCTGGGAATAGCATACTCATCCATCATTATAACAAGTGTCACACCCAAATCATCTTCGAACTAGAACCAGTTGTTCTCAAACTTTAGTATAAGAATCGCCTGGAGAACTTGTTAAAACAAGAATTGCTGGGCCCTTCCCAGAGTTTCTGATTCAGTACATCTTGGCTATTCATATTCCTTTTGATTTCCCAAGTGATACCATGCTGCTAGTCCAGGGATCACACCTTGAAAAACAGTGACTTAAACATCTTCCTATTCTAACTATACTAAAGGACTCTACTAAAAGGAGCACATCAGAATAAGTAGGGAAAACCCCTTCATCTTGTAAATGTCTCTAGAACCAATTACTGATAAAGATTAATATCATGGGGGTGCCTGGGTGGTTCAGTGGTTTAAAGCCTCTGCCTTTGGTTCAGGTCATGATCTCAGGGTCCTGGAATTGAGCCCCGCATCGGGCTCTCTGCTCAGCGGAGAGCCTGCCCCCCCAACCTGTCTCTCTGCCTATTTGTGATCTCTCTCTCTCTCTGTCAAATAAATAAATAAAATCTTTAAAACAAAACAAAAGATTACTATCATGGTCTGAGAAAGACAAAAAAAGTGTTTAACAGGCCCGTGTTAATTTTCCCAGAGAAGTCAATGAAGAATGGACCTAAGAGATCCAGATCCAGTAAGTTGGCAACTGTGATCCTTCTATTTGGTTTGGCCGGTAACACTGTGTTCTCAAAAGATACATGTAAAACTTGGGCACCTGGGGGCACCTGGGTGGCTCAGTGGGTTAAAGCCTCTGCCTTCAGCTCAGGTCATGATCCCAGGGTCCTGGGATGGAGCCCCACATCGGGCTCTCTGTTCAGCGGGGAGCCTGCTTCCTCCTCTCTCTCTCTCTCTCTCTCTCTCTCTCTCTCTGCCTGCCTCTCTGCCTACTTGTGATCTCTCTCTCTGTCAAATAAGTAAATAAAATATTAAAAAAAAAACATAAAAAACAAAAACTTGGGCACCCGAGTGGCTCAATGGGTTAAATCCTCTGCCTTCGGCTCAGGTCATGATCCTGGGGTCCTGGAATCGAGCCCCACAATGGGCTCTCTGCTCCACAGGGAGCCTGCTTCTCCCCTCTCCCTCTGCCTGCCTCTCTGCCTACTTGTGCTCTCTGTCTGTCAAATAAATAAATAAAATCTTAAAAAAAAAGAGAGAGAGAACTGAACTCCCATGGTGACTATGTCTACTCCGTTGATACATTTGGTTCATTCAATAGATACTATTTAGTGTATAATAGCACCTTCCATACTACATTATTATTTTAACTCCAATACTAAGTATCCAGAACATTTTAGGAACTCAGTAAATATTTATAGAATGTATGACTACTACATAGCAGAAATAAAATGCCAAATGAAATATGTTGAAATGACTTCAGGTGTTTATATTCTCCTTCAGCAAGAGGTAATAAAAGTAGAAATAGGTTAAAAACATGCAAAAGTAGTCATGTCTGTTAGGACTTTTGTACTACAAAATTTAGTTACTGAGACTAAGAACCATTCTATAAAAATACTAATTCATGAAAAAAAAATCCATAAGCTGACATTTGAATTTTTCAACTGGGGGAAAAAAAAATCAGCTATTCATCCAAAACAAGCAAACAAGTAAACACCAAAACCCAACACTCTAAGACAATAAATATTATATCATTTTGCCAATTCTTAAATGTTACTGCTATATCTAATACATGAAAATATGACATGATTATGTATTCCAAGGATTGAGAAGGATCTTGTAATTCAATCTTTATGAAAAAAAAAAATGTTGACATTAAAAAGAGAAGAGGGGTGCCTGGGTGGCTCAGTGGGTTAAAGCCTCTGCTTTTGGATCCTGGGATCAAGCCCCACATCATCTGGCTCTCTGTTCAACAGAGAGCCTGCTTCCTCCTCTCTCTCTTTGCCTGCCTCTCTGTCTACTTGTGATCTCTGTCTGTCAGATGAATAAATAAAAAAATCTTTAAAAAAATAAATAAAAAATAAAAAGAGAAGAGCTGCTGTATTTTTTGATTGCAGACAAAATCAGAGAAAGAAAATCTTGTATATTGTTAATTGAATAAATAAATAAAAGAGTAATAACATTTGTACTCTACAGGTTTATGTATTTCATACATATGTACAGATATATCACTTTCTATTTCTACATAGTGGCCAATATATTAACACCAAGAGAAACAGACAATCTTATTACCATCATTTTGCAGATAACACAACTGAGGAATTTAGAGATTAATCCCTGCTCAGAGTCACACTACTAGTAAGGCTTAAGGCTAGGATTTAAACCTAGGCAGTCTGCTTTCATAGCTTTTTCTCTTAAAACACTACATCTCTATACCAGGCCATATGCTAAATAGAAATGCTGTGGCCCTGTGTAGGTAAGTAGTATCTCGTTTCCAAACAGGCTAAAGTATTGCCATCTTTTGGTGTGCTAGAGCTTTCAACTCAGCTCAAATACTCCTTTTCTGTCTTCCTTCCCTGGACCCTTTTATAAACTCCATGCTTCTGCCAACCTTGGCTTTGTACCATTTTCTCAGCACATTTTATCCTTTCCTTTAAACAGATTATTGCTGATAAGTCACTAATTTTGTTCTGTGTTGTTTTGTTTTGTTTTTCCTTTTGGGGAACCTGGGTGGCTCAGATAGTTAAGCATCCAACTAATGATTTCTGCTCAAGTCATGATCTCAGGGTCATGAGATCAAGCTCCACGTCAGGCTCCTACTCAGCATGGAGTCTGCTTGAAGAGTCTCTCCCTCTGTCCCTCCCCTGATCCCACATGGTTTCTCTCTCTCTAGAATAAACAAATATTTTTTTTAAATGTTTTTTTCATCATCACTCCTTCCAAAATCTTTTCCACTCTTTTTTTTTTTTAAAGATTTTATTTATTTATTTGACAGACTGAGATCACAGAGAAGCAGGCAGAGAGAGAGGAGGAAGCAGGCTCCCCGCTGAGCAGAGAGCCTGATGCAGGGCTCCATCCCAGGGTCCTGGGATCATGACCTAAGCCGAAGTCAGAGGCTTTAACCCACTGAGCCACCCAGGCGCCCCCAAAATCTTTTCCACTTTTCACACTGGCTCATTCTCATATCCAATTGCCTCTCTCCTCCCTTTAGCCCAAAGGCCCATTCCCATTCTCTTTCTGTTATATTCCTTCCTATACTCCTCAGCGTCCCTCGTTTGCTTCATCATTAAAAGTACTGTATAGAATGAAAGAGAAAGATTAATCAAAAATTGAAGTAATTAGTCTGGTTCTTATATGCTAATCCCACTGTGACGATGGTTTTAATTTAGTCTCTTTCCTTTTCCCAGCATGATTTCTGCCACACTCTTAACACTGTTAACCTGCTTCAGTCTTACAGTCCTCAATCCAAAGAGATCTTTGGACAGCATTAAAATATACAAAGGTTCCTTGATATTTCAGTGGAATTTATAGTTCTTAGTAAGGCACACAAAATCCTGGGCACTATTTTAATTTCTTTTTTTTTTTTTTTTTTAAGATTTTATTTACTTATTTGACAGACAGAGATCACAAGTAGGTGGAGAGGCAGGCAGAGAGATGGGGAAGCAGGCCCCCTTCTGAGCAGAAAGCCTGATGCAGGGCTCGATCCCAGGACCCGGAGATCATGACCTGAGCCGAAGGCAGAGGTTTAACCCACTGAGCCACACAGGCGCCCCCACAATCTTAGTTTCATCATACACTAATCTTTCTCAGTATTCTTTGCTCTGAATTACAAAACCATTTGCAACTCTGCAAAAGATGATTTGCTCTTTCTCCTTGATGCCTGGGCACAGACTATTTAATTTACTTGAATGTCCTCTTTTTCTCTTTTCTTTCTAACTCTTATAAATTCACTCAGAGTCAGCTAATTTGGAAAGTTTGTCTTCAGTATTTGCAAAAATAAAGTATAAGCCTGTCCTTTCTATTCCATACCTCTTTAGGTTTACATTCCTTAATGTGCATCCAGATTTTAAAATGCATTTAAAACTCATGCATTAAAAATGACATTTTTCCAAATTAATTTTCATCTTGACCTTAAAAGTAATCCATATTAAATTGCTGCAAATTTTAAAATTATAGAACATGTACAAAAAATATTTTATATCATCAATACAATGAAGCATGGCTACTCTCTTCTGGTTACATAATTATTCAAAAATATTTCATTTTAAGTCTGTTAGAATGATCTCATGAATGTATTATGGCCATATTATTGAGCCTAGATTCTCTATTTTTAAAATTAATGATAGTAACAATAAGAAAAATTTTCGTTGAGCATTTACTTTATGCTTGGAACTGTAGGGAAAATATTATGGGAATAATCCCATTTAATTCCCACAATAATCCTATGGGGCTGGTACTATTCTTTCACACATTTCCTGAAGAAGAAATTAATATCAGACAGATTAAATGGCATAAGCAAGGTCACAGAACAGCTAGTGGGATGTCAAGAATGAAATATATTTTTGTTCCAAAGAAGACGTATTTTTAAAACGAAGACCACAGAAACTTCTGTTTCTTTCTTTCCAGTATGCTCTGAAAAATGCTGATTATCTGTTTTACTTGTTAGTCCTGGGAATATGTTTGGTTTGTGTGCTTAGCCCTGCAGCTTTTCCTGACCTGCATGCCCTGTCCTTTTCTTTTTTTTTTCTACCTTTTGTCTAGAATCCTTACACTGCAGTGATGAACAACATGAAAGATTTAACAGCCTCTAGGGAAAAGAGATACTGTGGATTAGTCTTCAAAGAAAAACACAAACAAATAAACAAAATAAAGTAAAAATAATCAGACTTTGTGAAGTCATATGAAGTTTTATGATGGTTCCTTGGCTGAAGAAATACTAGTTTTTTTTTTCTTTTTTAATATATAATCATGAAATAATAGATAACTTCTAAACAGCATATTATACTCTAATTTTTAATTTTTTGTCTTGTCCTTGTTGTCCTTTTGAGTCATTATTGTATTTTCAGAACTGACAAAAATGGTAAGCGTATAGAAAGTCAAGAATTACTTATTTAATCAAGTAATACATGAACAAATTCATGGGTCATATTTTGCAAGAAAGCACATGCCAGGGGCACCTGGGTGGCTCAGTGGGTTAAGCCTCTGCCTTCGGCTCAGATCATGATCGCAGAGTCCTGGGATCGAGCTCTGCATCGGGCTCTCTGCTCGGCAGGGAGCCTGCTTCCTCCTCTCTGCCTGCCTCTCTGCCTACTTGTGATCTCTGTCTGTCAAAAAAAAAAAAAAAAAAAAAAGAAAGCACATGCCACAGCTCCTGGGAAGCAGTGCTCTTGCGTGATCAAACACAGGCTGTATATAAGACATATCTAGTATTGTGCAAAGTCTTAAAGTTCAAAGCTCAGGATGAATATTTCTTTTTACAGCCATTACTGTATAAAAGGTAATCTTTCCTGAATTAAAAGACAATAATGACCAATTTTCCGCATGTCAAGTTTTATTCTTGGAAAAAGTAGTAAAGAGTGTCTACAAAACATGCCCCTGATAACTGAGTCTGTCTACTCACTAATTCACAAAGGCATTACAGAAATCCAGCATATAAATTAGGTTTATGTAAAACACATAATAATCTTTAATATGTAGATATACTTGGCTTACAGAAATGTATGAGATATATTTCTTACCTGTTTGGGTCTACCTAAATAGGTGGCACTAATAGGAAAAAAAAAAACTGTTAGTGTTAGAGGTCCCTATTCACTTCTCTGAAGCAAGGCTTGTCAATCTCAACAATACCGATATTTGGTCTGGATAATTCTTTGTTATTGTTGTCCTGTGTGTTGTGGGATGCTTAGCAGCATTTCTGGCCTTTATATACGCTTCTCTAATTGTGACAAACAAAAATGTTTCTAGACATTGCTAAATCTTCCTGGAGACACAAACCCTCAAACTTTAGGTCATGAAAATCACCCAAAGTACTTGCAAAAACACAGATTGCTAGGCCCCATTTTCAGAAGTTCTGATTCATAGATCTGGGGTGGAGCCCCAATATTTGCATTTGTAACAACTTCTCATTTGATGTTAGTGATGGAACTGCTCACTAAAGGACCTCACTTTGAGAGCCACAACTCTAAACAGTAATGCATTCTTGCAAGGTAATTATTAAACTCAAAGAAAGATTTGCCGATTTTCTGGCATGATTATTTATGTGTGTTTTGGTCGGTTTGGTGTTTGCAAAATAGAAATTATATTAAATTCAAATCACTATAAATCAGTCTTTAAAATTAAACCACTGAGAGTCCAATGTTCCATTAGCTCATGCTACCTTTCTCATCTATAAGAAGTAAAGTGAATGCATATGAATGAAAATGAACTAAATTGTACCCTTTTCTAAAGCTTAAGTCAAATGAAATTGTGATTCTACTACAACCACTCAACAATTGTATCTTTAGTTCTATTTTTTTTTTTCAGAAATTATTTATTATTTGAAAGAGAGAGAGAGAGAGCACAAGGCAGGGAGAAAAGTAGAGGAAGACCGAGAAGCAGGATCCCCATTGAGCGGGGAATCCAACATGGGGCTCGATCTCAGGAACCTGAGATCATGACCTGAGTGGAAGTCAGATGCTTAACAAACTGAGCCACCCAGGTGTCCTTTAGTTCTAAATTTAAACTGAACATAACCAAGTACGTGCCAGGGCTATCAAGGGAGCATTAAGAAATAATGCTAAAATATTCCATATACAAGCTCATTCTGAGCATATATAAAACCATAAACATCTATTGCTTGAATAATTGAAATATCATGCCTCCCAAGTATAAATTATTCTACAACACATGAAAAGTACAAGGGAAGCAAACATCTGAGTAATTTAGGCTAATTGGAGGTATAGAGAATGTTTCTAACAGATTTCAGCTATCCACTTAAGTGCCCTGATTCTTTTTTCTCAATCTGTTTTTGTAATCTCAAGTTAAAATTTAGAATAAAGAAATTAGCATAGAGTCACTGTTATATTTGTAAGGGGAAAGAAATTTAAGGTAGTTTTGTTTTATCTTTCAGCTAGTTATATCTTGGTAAGTATTCACAAAGTTTGACATATTCTTACATTTGGTACGCACAAGGTGAGAAATGCATATATTTATTTAACCAATTATTTTATTATTTTTTCTCATAATAATAATATAATACCATAAGCCAATATAGTATATATACCAAAATCATACATAAATGTGATAGTTTCTGTTTTTCCCAATTTTCCTTCTTTCTTAGAAATCTGATTCAATATATCCTGTGTATAAAAGTACAAACTAATGTTATATTACCCCAAACAGTAGTGCTACAATGTTTTCCTAATATTTAAAAAAAAAAAAAGTTTCTTTGATTCAAAGAACTTTGCAAAACACTGGGTTAAATACAGGTAAATACTTTTCCTTAAAGTGTGACTATCTGAATTTTAATATATGAAATTGTGTATCGCTCATGATAGTTTAGTCTACAAAATCTTTTCTTAATTTATTTGACTGTAGTTCTCCTTCTTTGGGACCATCTCTTGGGATCAATAGCCTTAGGATATTTCTTGAGAAAGGGAACTTTATAATTTTTAAATCATGTCAAATAATTGCCTCTTAGTCAAAGGAAAAGCTACTGTCTCTATAGAAATGCACGAACACTGAAGTTCAAAATATCATATGATGCATGCAAAGCCACCAGGTAGAAACAGTGCTAGAATTCAAACTCTTCAGCCCAGTACTGGTCTTCCTACCATGTTCTTGATTGTGAAGCAAATCTCCAGGCTGACTAGTATTCAGAGAGCGGAGCCCCTACATGCCCCTATGACAGTAATAAGTGCATGGATATTGTCTGAGTAAAGTAAAACAATTGTGTGCTTGGAAGATGCAGAATCTAGATGGGTAGTGAGGAGAGCTAGTCAGGGCATGTTACTTGATAAGAGTATATTTTTATTAAGAGCTGAAAGAAACAGACTCCCTTTAACTTGATTTATAATAATCGCATAATATACCTACTATGGATTCTACCATGGGGGACCAAAAAGATACGCTTTTGCCTTGAAGAAAGTGTTCTGTTCTTGTTTGTTTGTTTGTTTTTCTTAAATACAGGAGCTAAACCATCTTCATTTCATATTGAGGAATATTAAATAGTATTATCTGCATACTTGACATTGTCGTTCTTCTGTGAAAAATATTTAATAATATATAAACATTAGGAAGACCACATGAATATCTTTCTAAACACACTGTGAGCACTTTATGGGCATGTACTGGTCATTCCCTTGTTTATAATTTGTTGAATTAATATTACATACCTAACCCAAATTCAGGAATTTAATGATGGTAGATAGAAATGTGCTTGGCGAACTAAGTTAAATTTTTATCCAGTCCTTCTGGAGCCATGAAAATCATCATTGATAAAGTGTCTTGTCCTTTCTCTTCATTCATTAAGTTGATATATTTTTTAATAGCACCAGCAATGTGACAACAAATAAAGAGAAAGTCCTTTCCATAGAATTGTTTTCTGTGCATGTCTTCGTAAAACAATTGAACTAACAAACAACATTTGGAAAGGCTTAGCAAGGTCAACTAACTGAACTCTCAATGTGATCGGAGCCCACCCAGAGATCAAAAGGTAGAGTGAGACACAGAACACTGGAGCTCTGCTAGATTGTCTGCAAGGACACTACTCTTTAATCCTGAGTTTTGGGTGGCCATGAAAATATTTTAACAAAGCAAATGTCATGAGGAGATTTGAATTTTGAAGACAACTCTTGTTACAGTGCAAGGGAGGAGTTGGAAGGTGCTAGAATGTTTTCTGAGAGATCAGCAGGAGGTTGTTCTTTCACAGTTGAGTGGTGACCAGGAGGATGGGGAAAATAACACTATTTGAGGAATGAAATTAACAGCACATGCTGTGTGAATATAGGCACTGAGGAAGAAGGAAGGTGTCAAGGACGCTTTACCTTTTTAGCTTCTATAGAGTGTTTTTCTTGCCTATGACACTATTTCAGAGAGGAACAATCATTTCTGTATTTAATTAAATCTGTGTTATAATTTTCTGGTAAGTGAAGTTCTTAATACTTTTTAATGATAAAATCAGGACTTCGCATTGTGAAGAAGGATACTCTAATTAGTGGAACTATATGAAAACGAGACAGTGGTAGGGCTGAGTCAATTCTAGTAGTAGAAGGTCCTGGGGTAAAATACACCATGTTAAGTAAGTTATGCCAAGGACAAACCTACACACTATATTCAGAAATTTTTTGATCCACTTCACCTATCCTGGCTTCCCTTGGCAGTTGTACTCTGCCCTGTAACTGAAGAGGTTTTTTCTGAACAATGAAGATGAGTGTATGGTAACCGGGGTTAAACTAATGGAAAGCATTGAATTGATCAGCAGGAAGCTCAAGAAAGGTTAAAATGGCCTCCATTTTTATGTTGCTGTACAGTAGTGAGTAATGTTAATTGAATTCCCCTTGTGAGATTCTAAGAGATTTTTCCACAGGATCCTGTGCTGTATAAAAAGGAAACAATGGCTTGTGGTAACGTTAATTCAAGCTGAGATACATTAACTGCACCACATTATCGGTTGCTAAGAGTGCTATTAACACACATCACCCACTGTGTATATTTGTGAATTAGGAGGTTCCTTGTTAATGGAAATGAGACACTTTACTTGAAAATATCAAACACTGTGGATGTTGAGATTGTTGTTAAGAAGCACAAGAAAGGAAGAGCACATTTACTCTGGACATGTTGTGACCCCTCTCCCTTTTGACCCAGCACTGTTTTTACTATAGTATTGCTTCTCTTTGGATGGCTTGCTATTATTACTTTTCTTGTTTATTTGTTTGTTTATTTGTTCTTCTATTTTGTGTGTGTGTGTGTGTGTGTGTGTGTGAGTGAGTGATGGGGGGATCATTTTGAATAGACTCGCACCATGAAAACATTTGCACTCAAGTGTGCCAACCCATTCTGAATTTTCTAAAATAGCTGCTTGTTATTAAACTTAAACAGAAACATACTAACTAAGGAATCAAGAAATTTAGGTTCAGATCCTGGCTCTGGCTCTGCCTGTCTATGTGCCTGTGACAGTGGGAAAGGGGAAAGAAGTAATATTAATGGGAAGCCTGTAATATGTCAGCAGAGGACTTAGCTTTACTGAGGTCCTTTCCTTTAAATTAGCTCTTTTTTAACCTTGGGAGCAATATACTATTTTCCCCTCTCTTTAGGGTTGAAGAATCTATGACACAGAAAAAGGCAGTTCCTTAAATGATCTATAAAATAAGAGTGTTAATGGGCTAGGTGAATTCTGTGGCCTCTCTAACATACGACACTCATATGTTTACCCCTCCACTCACTGCTCTGCATACTCAAATAGTTATTGTTTTAAAAAATAACAACATTGGATAACTTCATATTTTTGATCATTGTCTCATTGCAGTGACTTTATACAAAATAAATACTTTGGATATTTTTGTTTGTTTAATTAATCTTCTACTTATAAACTCGGGTTATGCATCATTGTTATTCTACCAGATATCCCTTACACTTCACCAAACACCAAAAAGTAAAGCACTTAAAAGCAATAATTCAAAAGTATGTTACTGAAATTTTCATACTACATTCGTTTTATTCCAAAAGTGGACCCAGGGTATGAATATAAATATAATTCTTCACCAAGTACATGGAAACAAATGACAGTACAATTACATGATTAAAAATGAATTTTATTTATGCTTTTCCATGCATGAAATCTACATACTTCTTGTTTGGTTTGTAAATAGGCTCAAAAATGCTCTCACAAACACATAATAACTTCCACTAGTGAATTTCTTATTTGTGGAAAAAATTAGCTGCCAGTAGTCTATGCTAGAAATGGATGGGAAGGAGCATGAAATTCAGATGTGTTTTAAACTCTGTAAATGGTTGTGTCAACTACCTAGATTATGAAGCCACTGATACAATGGGAATAAGCATTTAGTCTATTCACTGATTAAAATAAAAGGGGGGGAGGGCGCCTGGGTGGCTCAGTGGTTAAAGCCGCTGCCTTCGGCTCAGGTCATGATCTCAGGGTCCTGGGATCGAGTCCCGCATCAGGCTCTCTGCTCAGCAGCAAGCCTGCTTCCCTCTCTCTCTGCCTGCCTCTCTGCCTACTTGTGATCTCTCTCTGTCAAATAAGTAAATAAAAAAATCTTTAAAAAAAAAAATAAAATAAAATAAAATAAAAAAAAATAAAATAAAAAGGGGGGGATGGGTGATAGAGTGAAGCGTGGTTCACGGATACATTGATACACCACAGAGAATACTTCGTATTATTAAACATGTAGAACATATTAAAATAGAAAAACCTTGCTGTTATGTGCATAAGCATTTTACATATAGGAAATACTTTTTGGTAGGTGAAGAGAAATAAAAACTTCTCTGGGAGATTTTTTCTGGGAGAAATAATCATAATAATAGTTAAAATTTGGCCCCCCTACCCCACTTTCTGTGCCAAGGGTACAGCTGATTGCACACTAGAACCTGTTTTCTTTTCTTCCTGGGCAGAGATAGAACACATTTTTTCAATTTCTCTGGTGTTAGGTTGATATAGTTATAGTTATAATTGATAGAATATGAGCAGATTACTATGTGCCCTCTCAAGCCTTCCAGGACTGGTTCTTCTTCTTTTTTTTTTTTTTTTTAAAGATTTTATTTATTTATTTGATAGGCAGAGATCTCAAGTAGGCAGAGAGGCAGGCAGAGAGAGAGGAGGAAGCAGGCTCCCTGCTGAGCGGAGAGCCCGATGTGAGAGCCCGAGAGCCCGATGTGAGAGCCCGAGAGCCCGATGCGAGAGCCCGATGCGGGGCTCGATCCCAGGACCCTGAGATCATGACCTGAGCCAAAGGCAGAGGCTTTAATACACTGAGCCACCCAGGCGCCCCCCAGGACTGGTTCTTAATCACTTACAATGCCCCACTATCTCTGCCCCTACCTTGACCTCCTCTCCTGTGATTGATCTTGTTGATTCTTCTCCTTTTTTTCTTTTTTACCAGCTGGACATCTGGCCATCAAAGTTTGCATAGGATTAGAGGCCATGGGTTGAAGAAGGAAGACCACGATCACCTGGCTCTCTAAATAATAACATATATAAGAGCCAGACATCAGCCAATCTAGAATTATCTTGGATTTCCTATGTGAGAAATAACCTTCTGTTTCACTTAGGTCATTATGATTTGGGGGTTGTAAATTCAAGTATTTAGCTTAGTCTAACAATTAGCATATTTAACTGTTTGTTAATCACAATCCAGATGATACATGTAAAAAACAGTCTAACATTAGAAGATCAGAAGAAAGCAATTAACAAACTAGAGATATAATTGCACAATGCATAAAAGAATATAATTTTTGTTAATAGAATAAGAAAATACATGTATAATTGTATCTTTATATATTTCCCTAAATCTCTACTACATTAGCAAATCTATAAGAACTATCAAAAAGATGTTTTACTGCTTAAAAAGGACAGAGAACATGGATGTTCATAAATTACCTAGTCAGAAAACTAATTGAATGAGCAATGTCACATTTCATCCTTACTGACCTTCATGGAAGAACAGATTATCTCAAGGCAACCCACCCTGAGAGGACTTTCCTTAAAAAAACCTAGGCATTTGGCTTACTCTGTGTGATTCAAGAGAAAATAATACAACAAGCAATGTGTTGTGCGTTTGTTTTGTTTTTTTTTTCTTACTTTCAACCATGTTTTGTCTCTCTCACTGCTTATTAGCACTGCCATCAAAATTGGTTAAGGAGGGGAATCTGAAAATCAGCACTTACCGATATTGATCCACAAAACTGTTATTAGTCCTATCGCCTTTACTACCTTCCCTGAATGGCCACTCAATGTCAGTCATGTTTTGACTACACCACTCTAGGGCATGGAATCTAATTTGAAAAATAGAACAAGCATTTGTAGCAGCAGACACTAGACTGCATTTACTGAACACTGGCAACAGAGGAAAGCCTAAAGATGGCATTTTCAAGGCAACGGTCAATCCATTTGTTGCTATGAAGAAAATGTCTCCAGTATTAAGAACCCTGTATTGCAAAAACTGAAAAACATCATTAACTAAAATCAATGCTTTCCTTTTCTTCTAAACAACACTGTTTGCTTTGGGGAAGTGCTGAAATTTTCTGCTGCTCACTAAAATGTATCTCTATCCTTTGTTAAATATAAACATTTTATGAAAGGTCTTGCTTAAGTTATCACTCTAATAGCTGTTTCCTAAGAGACACACAAATCTCAATTTTTTTTAATATTCCATTAGAGCTATTCATTTTTTTTTAAGATTTTATTTTTTGTTTGAGAGAGAGATAGTGAGAGACAGCATGAGCGAGGAGAAGGTCAGAGGGAGACGCAGACTCCCCTTGGAGCTGGGAGCCTGATGTGGGACTTGATCCCGAGACTCCAGGATCATGACCTGAGCTGAAGGCAGTCGCTTAACCAACTGAGCCACCCAGGTACCCAGAGCTACTCATTTTTACTGACTACTATTAGATTAAGCTGTTTTAGTGCATCAAAATTTGAAAGAATTACTGTGTAGCCTTTTTGTTATAATTGTATTGTTAGTATAATCATTTGTACATGGCATTTGTTTAACATTTTTGTTGAGCACCTATTATGTGCAAGATACTGTGATGGGTGCTGGGGATATAAAGATAATATATCACAAACCAGCTTCTTATATGAAACTAAGCATGAAGAACACAAACATAAACAAAAGGCCAGAGATGTGACAATGTTCCTTAGAGCTGGGTCTTGTACATGAGAACCAGTCTCAGGTTTAAAAAGAGGGTCCCTATATTACAGTTTGTGATGTGTTTATGTCCTAGAGGTCTGCTTGGACACTGAGTTTCTCATCTGACTTTAGGAAAAAGATAGCTAAAGAAGGGAAAGATGAGTAATAGTGAGACAGTATTTTCAATTATTTTATATAAAAGTTTAGTCATTCATGAAATATTTTCATTTTCATGTGTTAGGTTGACTAACAAATTAAGAATTAAGATGCATTAAATGTCATTGGTTTCTGTTCTAATTACCTACTTATTTGTTTTGTTTGTTTGTTTGTTTGTTTTATCCTGATTGGTAATCTAATGCCAAAGTATTCTTTCATTGTTCCAAACAACCAAAAATAAATTTTTTGATACCGGGTTAAAAATGAGTCTGCAAATTTGTTCTTAGGGCTTCTTAAAGTTCCTTCAGGGGTATTTAGAATATCATTTGTAAATTAGGTATCTGCATTACATATGGCCAAATCTTTGTAAAAGTTTATTTTTTTTTCATTATATATATACCCAAAATAATAAATAAAAAGCAATCAAATATTGTATAAATGGAAAACTCTTAGATAATTAAAGTAATCTGTTTATTTAAGGGATAATGAAATCTATGGGACTTAAAGCAACCCTGGATTCTACTCCTGAATTCTGATCCCAGGTCCATCAGTCACTATCACTTTAGAGTCATGTTGGATTAGTGAGACATTTTAAAATGTCCACATTGGTAAGTGAGGAAGTTAGGTTTTATTCTTTGGCTATTTCCAATGATAAAATTCTGTGATTCAAAATACCTTCCCCAGGGGGTTCTTAGATATTTAGTGCCAGTTTGAACTTGTGTCTCCTTTCTCAGATCCAACATACCAGATACAGCTTCCCTTTTGCAAACGCAACTCCAGGGGATAGAATGAAAGCATGACCAGGATCCTACATCTTCAGAAACTGAAGGAAAGAGTCTTGTTCTTTTTGTGTATTAAAGCTTGTCTCCTTCTAACACACTATTTCTAGGATTTCTTTTTTGACGGTTCCAGAAAGCAGGTAAGAAATATTTCTCTTCTCCAGATCCTAAATAGTCAGAATTAATTTGGAATCTCATCCTTTTCTTTGGATGCCATGCAAAGTTTTATTTTAATAGTATACTTTAAACAGTCTTATGATAACATTTTGGACTTGGCAATGAAACTAGAGTTAAGGGATTTGCTTGTCAAAAAGACAGGATTATGGGAAAGAGCATGGGTTTGGAATAAGACAGATTTAGGTTCAGATTTTTTTTTTTTTTTTTTAGCTACTTACTGGTTGTTTGTTTAAGTGATCTGAGGTTTGATCATTGGAAATGAATTTGATACAGGTATTGTAAGAATTAATAAAGCAAAATATTGCAAATTATCTGACATGTAAATATAAGTGTTAGTGATTCCTTCATCCCTCCTGTTTATCCTCTTTCCTTTTCTGTGTATTCATTCTACCCATTTCCAGGGGAAAAAGTAATATTGTGTACTGCGAAATATAACCTGTAAATGTTATTGGGTGCTAGAGAGTAGGGTTATGATAATTCAATTTCTCATCATTCTTCTTTTCTGAATTTTACATCTAAGGAAGAATATACACTAAGAAAAATTGCCAGCTGATGAAAATAAAATTTAATTTATTAAACATGGGGAAAGTTTTTAACACCTCACAAAGAGAGTATTCATTAGTAAATATATCATAGCACCCTGTGTAGTTGAAGGAAGGTTGAACATGTTTCCTATTTAATTTACTTTCAATTGATGATTGCCAGATCCATCTAATTTTACCTCTTTACAAATATGTAGTGGAGCAGAAGGGGCTGCCAAAGACAAAGAAAGGATCAGAGAGTTTCACTTGTAGCTATTCCACCTGTTAAGGAAACATTCCCAAGGAATGTTCCATTCTCTGCCCCTTGACATGAATAATATGGGCCTTGCCTGGAAGTTCCAGGGTGGGGTGGGGGGTGGGAATTTCTTCTCTATTCTTCCCAAAGCAACAATTTAGGGAGGAAAATTATTAGGAAAAATGATCCACTCACTTTCTATATTCATTCCCTTTTCAAAGAGCCCAACACTGACAATTGTACCCCAATTCCAGGAGACAAGAAAATATAAGATACACTTCTATTATAGCAAAGTTTTATTGCAGAGATTCTGAAGGAGAATCTGATCATATAAATTTAATTTTTGTAATTTGAGAAACTGAAATGAAACAGGGCCGTTATATTAAATTTTGTAATGCACAATCAGCTGAAGCAAACTGAACCCCTTTAGGAATTCATTCTTCTAAACCTGTATCACCTGGATTCGTACATGGATGGTTACATGTCACCTTGATTTGTTTTTCTTTGATACTGATAGCCATGACACTTTCTTATGAAATTAAGCAATTAATATTGTTGAGGGAACAGAAAGCAAGCTGTGGACAAAGGAGATGCTGACACCCCACAACTCCCCCCCCCCACCTTGGGATATATGTGACATTCCTCAGGCACTCCTGGTTGTCCTAAAGCTAGGGAAAGGAAAAACAAATAATTAACCTATAAAGACCACAATCCTGCAAAACATGAGTCTCCTTCAGTTTACAAATGTCTTAGCAATCTACAAGAACAAAACATTTCTATCAAAAACATAGCTTCCAGAAGGAAATGTAGGTAAAATTAAATGTCCTTATAATCTGCAGCTCATGACAGATACTTGAAGTGGGCAAAGTGTAATGTTCTTTATGTTAATGCCTTGCCATTGGTGGGGGTGTGGGGAGTGATAGGGTTGGTTGGGGGGGACTACCTTAATTTACAATGACAAGCCTCCAGGATCCTGTGAGTCTTCTTTAACATATCAAAACCCTTTTGAAACCTCCCTTTTCCTTACCTCCCCCAACACCATAGTTTATAATCAGCTGCCCCTCATAACCCCGGGGTAGCAGCTCTTTTTGCCCATGGGTTATATTTTAGTAAACCACCATTTTGCATCAGACATCCTAAGAACTCTTTCTTAGTCCTTGGCTCTGGACCTCACCTCACTGAACCTCACCTATATTCCAAAACCATGTCAACATCATGGAAGATTTTAGTATATTTGCTATATAATTCCATTTACTGAAAACAGTTAAAAAGCAAAAACTTCTTGGCTTCATATTTAATAAAGTTATTGTTAATATGGATGAGAACTGGAAAGAGACATAACGCCCTAAGTTATCTACTGCATAACATCTGCTATGATTGCATTAATAGAGTAAAATTCTCCATTAGTTCACATGTGGTACTTGGAAATAGCTTTGACATTCTGAACTCTTATGTTTTGTTTTATTTATTTTATTTTATTTTATTATTATTTTTGCAATAAGACAAAATGATTTAGTAATTAAGAATCAGGCTCTGAAACCAGAATACCAAGAGTCTCCAAATTTTACCACATACTGACTTTGTGACAATGGTCAAGTTACTTCAACCTGCATTACCTGATTATTTTTGCCTTAAAATGTGATAATGAGAGTATAAATGTGATAGTCTCATGAGAATTGAATACATAAATTTTTAGGAATAATGGGAATACAATGCAGTATGTAAGTATGCTAATTCCATTATTAACCAAATCACTTTGAAATTCACTCTTAATGAATCCCACTGATATGTGTTTTTTTGTTTTGTTTTGTTTTGTTTTTCCCCCCAGTAGAAAATAAATGTTAAAAGGGCAAACTTTGGGACTCCTGGGTGGCTCAATCAGTTGAGCATCTGCCTTTGGCTCAGGTCATGATCTCAAGGTCCTGGGATCAAGCCCTGCATAGGGCTCCCTGCTCAGCTGAGAGCCTTCTTCTTCCTCTGCCTGCTGTTCTGGCTACTTGTTCTCTCTATCTCACTGTCAAATAAAGAAATAAAATCTTAAAAAAAAAGAGGGGGGCAAACTTTTTGTCTGTACTGCTGTATCATCAGAGTCTAGAAGTCCCTGATGCATGTATTTTAAAAAATATGCTAAATAAGGTAAATGAAAAAACAAATTCGTTTTAAAAAACATGGGGAAGTTATTGCTCTTATAATAATAATTAATTTAATCATAACACAATTGTTTATTGGTCAATTACTATGCACCATTATTTAACTACATTATTTAATAGAAATCCCACGGAACTTCGTAGTGGTTATTACTACTATCCTCATTTTAGAAATGAGAAATCCGATGTTTAAAAAGATGCAATATAAGCTATTTAAGATTTGGTGTTGATTATCTGAGCCAGGATTTATGCCCGAGTCAAGTATGTCTTATGACAAAATATGATTTTGTTCTCATTGACAGAGAATATTATCATTTTCAGATTTCTACAGAAATTTTTACGCTATAAATTTTAACTGAATTGAATTTCAAAATTTGATGTTATTTTAAAGTATAATGTGTAAAATGTTTTCAGAAATGACTCAGTTATAGCTCAACATGCGTAGAAAAGGGGACTCAGGATGGCATTACAGGAACAAGTATCTCCTTAAACTTTAAAAATGGGAGTCTCATTGATTTTTGTCCTGGCTGAAGGCTGTTTTGAAATAAGTTGGTATGTAGCTTATAAAACATATAATAAAAAACAACCAAATAATCAGAAGGCCAAGTTGAAATTATTCAGCAGCTGGAATTTTCCAGAAGAAAAATATACTCTCTGCCATCAAATATAGGGTAGAAATTAATTGTTTTTTTTTCTGACCAAAAAAAATCAAATAATGTCCATCTATTTGCAGATGTAATTGATGTTTATGTATCAAAACAAAGAAGGAAAAATGAGACATTTTCTTCTCATTTTTGTAAGAATGAGAATTAAGCCCCAAATAAAATATCTGATATTCTGGAGTTAAATTTATAATACTATATTTATCAAAAGTTTTTATGTACTTAACCCTATATAGGGACTTCCGGTGGCTCAGTTGGTTAAGTGACTGACTTGATTTCAGCACCCGTCATCATCTCAGAGTTGTAAGATGTAGCTCCCAAGTCAGGCTCTGAGCTAAGCATGGAGACCACCTAAGATTATCTCTCTCCCTCCCCCTCTGCCTATCCCCTCAAATAAATAAATAAATCTAAAAAAGGATCCCATAGGAAAAGTCTTTATAAGATGATAAAAACTAGACAGGAAGGGTTAAAACAATGAAAAACAGCCATGGTCAGGAGTGCCTACCTAAGTGGATTATTCCCTAAACATCTTTCAGTAGACTTTAGATTACCAAGCATTACTTGTGAAGGAAACTTTAGAAATTCTACAGTAGGAGGATGTGAAACATTTTTGAATCAATTACATGATGACATTAAAAATAACAGCAAATAGTTTATGAAGTCATAGAGATTTATGAAAAGATATAAGAAAAATGGTGATAGAATAAAATATGTTGTTCATTCAGCATCCAACAACATTTATTGACTACCCCGTACCAGCCAGCATGCTAGGGTGGGATTTATAATGACTTCTCTTCTACAATTTGTGATTGTTGAGATAAGATGACTGTCAATGATTCAAGGTAAGGAGGAGAGGTCACAGAGCAACAATGATAAATGATATGTTTAATAGAGGGAACAAAATTCAGAAGTTTTTTGTTATCTTTTCTTTTGTTTATTTTCCTTGCATATTTTATTTTCCTTAGGATTACAGGTATCCATTCAAAGCAGGAAGGCAAATCTGGATGAAAAAAAAAATTGGACTAATTCATCAACTGTATTATATAAATTTTAAATGTCAAGGAGCCAACAACTTAACCAAAAGTACTTAAAATATAACACCATCCATGAAATAGTCTCAGTAAATTAAAGCGGAGCTCTGAACAGCAGTTTCGAAATTCATTTTAGGCACAAAACACCCCAAAATTCCATCTGAAGTAAATATTGGTAAAATATAGTTATTTCTACAAGTTCCATTCTAAACAAAAGGATGACTTACTGTATTCTAGGGATTAAACTAATGGTATCTAGAAATATAATGAGACACAAAAGACAGTCTTGCCCTGCACATGCTCATATTTCATTCAGAGCATTAAAATTACATAGATGATAGATACAGATAGATAGAGAGATGATACATAGATTGATAATAGAGAAAGAAAATTTTAATTGGGCTGGAGAAAACAGTGAAGATTACCTAAAGAGTTGCTATTTTTTTCCTGGATTTTTTTTCCCCCTGAGTTTCAAAGGAAGGGAGACTTTTCAGACAAATGCATTAAGAAAGTTAGACTTTCCAGCAAAGTAAATAGTATATAAAAATGTATATCAAGTTTATGGGGCACCTGGGTGGCTCAGTGGGTTAAAGCCTCTGCCTTTGGCTCAGGTCATGATCCCGGGGTCCTGGGATTGAGCCTCACATCAGGCTCTCTGCTCAGTAGGGAGCCTGCTTCCCCCCTTTCTCTCTGCCTGCCTCTCTGCCTACTTGTGATCTCTGTCTGTCAAATAAATTTTAAAAAAAATTTAAAAATGTATATCAAGTTTAAAAATTATAAGTGGGTTCAGAGAAGAAGGAACCCTGGAATATATGGGAAATTTATAGTGAAATTAGAAAATTGGAAGTGTCAGGTCTTAGCCTCATTCTCACATTTATAGAGTCTGGATGACAAGGAACCACTCTGGTTGAGACTGGATTTTAGAAAGTTCACTATAGCAGCAAGGTAGAGAGTGGTGTGCAAATCAGAGGAAACGAGAGGCAGAGAACCCATAGCAAAGCCATTAAAATGTTTCAAGAAAAAATTAACAGAGTCATGAAATAGGGAGTTACAATGAAGAATAGGTGAAGGGAAGTGACTCAAGCAATGAATTTAAGAAGTTGAACATGAAAGTATCCTTTTATCCATTTAGATATGGGGGCTAACAAAAACAATCTATGTAAGTGACTCTAAAATCATCTCCCTCCCCATTAAATTTCAGGTAGTCTTCCCAGATACTCAAACTCAGCATATCAGTCAGGGTTCAACCAGGGAAGCAAAACTGGTAGGAGATTATCTCTATCTCTATCCCTATCCCTATCTATCTCCTAACTCTATATCCATATCCATATCCATATCTATATCCATATCCATATCTATCTCTATATATTTATATCTATATCTATATCAATCTGCTACAAGGAGTTAGCTTATACAGTTCCATATGTCAGCTGTCAAGAGGGGCGAACTGAAACTCTCTGTTATTGCTGAAGCTGCAGATTATGACAATCTCTCTTTCTTGATGTAATATGATTATTGATTTTAATCACATCTATGAAATAGCTTAGCAGCAACACTAGATTAATGATAAATGAAGTAACTAGGGACGTTAGCCCATTCAAGTTGTCAAAAATACCATCACATGCAAATACAGATTTCAACTTAAAAAAATTCTTTTCTCAAACAACTCCTATATTTCTTGTTTAGAAAATTAGAATGAAAAAAAAAAATTGGAATGAGTGTCCTGTAATTAATCAAAATAGGAGAAAGAAAGAAAAGGGAAATAAGTAGATTTGGGGAGAAGAGGAAGAGTTATATTTTGGATTGTTAATTTTGAAGTCACCAGGGAAGACTGAAAGATTAAAATATGCCTAATATTTTAAATGAGTTTAAAATTTTATGACATACTTTTTCAACAAGCTAATATATGAGAAGGAATTTAACACACTTTTCCTAACGTAGTGTTGTAAGCAAGTGATAATGCGAAACCAAGGTTTTAGTCCTTGATAGGAAACAATGTATTTGGGAAAGATACATAACCTCTCTGGATTTTACTGTCTTGGGGAATTAAGAGATATAGAATAGACTGTTATATCTTCTGCTGTATTCGATGATGAAGGCATTAAAGTGATATTTCCTAAGTGTAATAATAATCAAAAAAATTCTCTTCAGATTTCTTATTAACCAATACTTTACAAAGAGCCCACATCAGTAGAGGATAAAATATGGATAACATAGGTAACAGGATGCATTTGAGAGAGGCAGAAAGGGGTGGGCAGGGAAGGGGGTTCTCTGACAACATCTAATTATTCAACCATTTTTTTTCTTTCTTCTTTTTAAATTTTTCATTCATTGAATAAGATTGGAACTCAACAGTCTCAAAATTTTGAAGCCATATACTTCTAGGCATACTCCCTAGTGGTCTTGATGAAGTTCTGGGAATGATGAAGTTCGAGAACATAGGTGAGGTTCAGTGGGGTGAGGTCTGGAGCCGATGACCAAGAAACAATTCTTGAGACATCTTTGGTGCAAAATGGTGGTTTATTAAAGCACAGGGACAGAACCCGTGGGCAGGAAGAGCTGCTGCCCCAGGGATGTGAGGAGTGGTCTATTATATACTTGTAAGCTGGTGAGGGGATTAGGGATGGTGTAAGTCTCTAAGGAATTTTGGAAGCAAGGTTTCTAGGACCTTGAGGGCCTATTGTCTGGGGAAAGGTTATTCATTACCAGTAATAAAACCTTCTCATGAGACCCTTTACATGGATATCAGTGGGCCATATGCTTGGGAATGATTGTCGACACTATCTTGGGGGTTTAGAGATAAAGTTTCCTAAAGGAATTGTTAAAGTAGACTTACAGGATCCTGGTTAGTGGTAGGGGGTCAGTCAGACTAGGATTGTCCTTTGTCCTTAGCAAAACCTCAAGGTGAGGGCAGTTGAGTCCCTAGAGGAGAGCCACTCTGCCTGTTTCAAGGGTTTGTCAGTAGGTAAGGAAATTTAATGATTTTCTTCTGCTTCTGTTTCCCACATCAACTCCACCACTCTTTAAGTATTGATAATTTCCAATTCATTGTCTGAGACCTGTCCTTGACAGGCATGTCACAGTGGGTGAACTCTATTTGAAGTAAAAGAAACTGAGGGGCTATTACTGAACAGGTGTATTTTCTCTGGGTCTCTCTCTGAACAGTTTATATCATTTCTCACTGTGATTCTTGCAAGACTTACAAAAATTTACAATGAGATGTAGTAAGTAAAAAGAAAATTTTCATATAGTATATATGGATATACAGTATATAGTATATATAGTATATATGGATATAAGGAACAAAAGTGAGCTAAATTTTCTAGGTTCAGCTTTGGTCAGGAGTGGACAAACTCATTAGACATTAACTTAGTTATCTCCAAAGTACTTTTTAATGATATTTACTGAACTGTTGTTTTCCAAAGGGGTCCAGTAGCTCCCTTATATTTTGTCTAACAATCCCCAAAACACTTTTTGCAAATAATACTTCACATAACTGATCCTTTCAACACCTGCTTTTTCTTCTCACAATCATAGTAACTCACTCAGTCACAGAGAGTATTGGGAGCATGATAAAGCAGAAGATTATTATTTGGGGCACCTGGGTGGCTCAGTGGGTTAATACTCTAAGTTCAGATCAGATCATGATCTCAGGGTCCTAGAATGGAGCCCCACATCAGGCTCTTTGCTCAGCAGGAAGCCTGCTTCCCCTTCTCTTTCTGCCTGCCTATCTGCCTATTTGTGATCTCTCTCTCTGTCAAATAAATTAATAAAAAATCTTTTAAAAAAAGAAGATAATCATTTTAATTTTATTAAGATATTTTCTTGTTTATATTGGCTTTTCAACTAGGCTGACTTTTTTAAATTTAAAAATACAGCCTATGAATCGGCATGTTTTTTTAAAGAAGCTTTTGTATTATTATTATTATTTTATTTATTTATTTGAGAGAGGGAGGGAGAGAAAAAGCACAAGATGGGGGAGGGACAGAAGGAGAGGGAGAAACAGCTTCCCCACTGAGCAGGGAACCTGAAGACTTGGGGGCTCAATCCCAGTACCTTGGGATCATGACCTGAGTTGAGGGCAGATGCTTAACTGACTGAAGGACCCAAGAGCCCCTGGCATGATTTTTTTACTACAACTTCAGCTTCCGTGCCTAATGAAGTAAATCAAAGATTAGAATGGTTCAAAATGATGCCCATTGTAGCTCTCTACTCAGCAGGGAGCCTGCTTCCCTTCCTCTCTCTCTGACTGCCTCTCTGCCTATCTGTGATCTCTGTCTGTCAAATAAATAAATAAAATCTTTAAAAAAAATGATGCCCATTGTAAAAATGATGTTGATTTCATTATGAAACGTATTTCTGTTTTCATATATTGCTATCATTACCTAAATGGATGGGCATTCATTTACAACCTTTAAAATAATGAAGCCCCTTGGTCCTCCATCTCCCATTTGCTCTAGGCTGTCATTCAGATTAATTGTAAACAGGATTGGTGATGATATTATCAAAGATTTTACTTGCTCTTAGGGACTGATAATTTCTCTGCGATCGTCTATTTTTTGAGGCTCTTCAAAGCTTAAGTGCTTAATCACATTGGCACCTTAATCATATATAAGGCACTTTAAGATTTTAAAATAACTAAACTTATCTTAGAGATGAACTTGAAAGCAGATTCGTTTCCTCAAAGGACATTAAAACTAGACCACATAGTCTGTTTTATTTACTTATTTTACCACCGTCTATACTCACACGTTAAACATTAATTTTCACACAGTTAACATGCACCTGATTCTTTGTGCGACAAAATTTAAGTTAAATTACAAAATTATGAAAACAAAATAACAAATTAGAAAACCTGCTATTTACCATGATACTCACACATTCACATAAATACAGGATAGAGGCAGTTCTGAAACCACCACAGAGAGTGAGTGAGCTATGATTGAAATACAGGATAGAAAAGACAGCTTTATGTCACATAGGTGGGCGCTACAGTGGAGACGTCCACTGATAAAAATCTATCAACAAATAAAGATACCTAAAATTTCTCCTTGTTTTCTTTTAGTTAAGACATGACACCATCCATAGTCCACTGTATACTTGATTGCTTCTGGAAAATAAAAGCTATTAATATGACAGCCTCAATTACTGTATGTGATGGTTTACACAGCTATTTAAAACTTTGCATGGTAGACATTGTTTATATGGTTGGATTTCCTTATATTCCTGCATTTGATACCACATGTTCTGTTTCACAATAGGTACAAACCAAGATAAATATCTACAAATGTAGAAATAGAATTTCTGACATAAAGATGTCTTTTTTTCTCTATGGTGAAAGGTGAAGTGGGCTCTGCTATGAGGACACTTTGAGCTCCATTCAATCTATTTTTTTCTTTTCCTTTTTTTCTCTCTTATTCTCTGCATTGCAGAGCCAATATTTGAACCTTGAGTCTTACCGAGTTTATTTGGCCACAGATGGTAACTAAATATACTTAGTTGCAAATGTGCAGTATTATAAAATAAAGTGAAATAAATGGCTCAGAGTCTTCATCACAAGAGATGAATGTGTTAGTTGGGTCGGTGTTTTGGGGATGGTGGTGGTGTAGACAGCAACATGTCCTCAAGTAGCTGGACTCCTAGAAATGATAAAATGAATCTAGGGTATATGAATGTTTGTTTAGAATATCCCTATCTATATCTATGTCCCTTTCACTTTCTTTCTTTCTTTCTTTCTTTCTTTCTTTCTTTCTTTCTTTCCTCAATCTATCTATCATCTATCTATCCATCTATCATCTATCCATCCTCTGTCTACCATCAGTTCATTCATCCATCTGCCCATCTACTTACCAATCTTCTATCTAAAATTAATTTAGATGTACTTAGAGTATAGCATGCGCTGTGGGACTCTCACTGCATTAACCTAATGTGATGGTTGTGTTTTTCACATGAATGCTCCAGGCAAGGATATACAACATTCAATGTTCACATATATAATTTAAAGTCCTGATAGGTTTGAGTTTTTTGTTTTGTTTGTTTTTCCCTTTTTTTATAATGCAAGTGCCTCACTCAAGCCTTCATTGCCAAGGCATCTATTTAAAAGATGGATCCCACATTACCAGTCACATTACCAGTCACATGACTAGATAAAGAGCCGGACCATCTTTGTCCACAGAGGCCCCAGTGTTTTAGAGAGCATGCTTGATTTCAATAACATTTGAGCCACTTGCCTTTTCTCCCATGCTTTAAATTCTGGTTCTTGTGTTTTAAATTAACCAATGAAGAGTGAACACACAGAACCCTAGACTTCCACACTTGACCTCTTTAAAAATAGAACCCAGGATCCATGCTCTCTCTCTACCAGTGACCTCACTATGTGGCCCAAGGGGTGCTTGTGTAATTCCCAGGTCTTGTAAGTAAAAACAAACAAACAAACAAAAAAAAACTTTATATTTTTAAAGTTTCCTGATGGTTGTTGCTGAGGAGCATATTTCAGTCATAATAAGAACGACAAGGGCATCTCTGAATATAGCATTGCTTATTGCTAGGCTGAGACCATCACAAAACATATATTCAGAGCCCATGGGCAAGGAACTTTCATAGCTTCTCTAGGCCAGGGCTTCTCAAAGGTCTGTACATAACAACCATATGTAGAAAATAGTAAGGTTTACTTGACACAATGGGGTGGACTGGATTCGGGAACATTTATTTACAAGAGGCTTGCAGAAAAAGTTTCATTTTCTAATAAAACAAATCCAGTTTTAATAAATACATTAAATATTTAGTTTGTTGCAAGTTTTTAAATAAAATACTCTTAAAATTTTAATGAGAAAAATTGTGCTTACATCAGTGAATATGACCATTTTTTTACTTGAAGTAGTTATTCACACCTGCTTAAGATTCTTAATGACAATCTCTTGAAAATTTTCAAAAGATACTGTTTACAATAACAACAGCAAAAACAGAAAACAAAATGAAAAAAAAAAGGACTACAAAACTGATGATAAAACAGATCTTTGAGATCATTTAGAAGTTTATACTTTGGAATTTTTATGTAAATAATCTAATAATTCCTTTGCTTTCATTGACAGATATAATGTTAATATTTCTAGTGCTTACAAAAATAGATTGGAAGTAGATTTGAAATTTCAATGGAAAGGTGAAGTTCTAAGTCAAGAATGGGAATGAATTGTTAGAGTAATCACTAGGCCATAGCATAACTGTCACTGAAAGAGCCTTAGAGATGGGATTCCTGGGTGGCTCAGTGGGTTAAGCCTCTGCCTTTGGCTCAGGTCATGATCTCAGGATTCTGGGATCAAGTCCTGTGTCAGGCTATCTGCTCAGTGGGGAGCCTGCTCCCCCGCCCCCCCCGCCCCTCCTGCCTCTCTGCCTACTTGTGATCTCTGTCTGTCAAATAAATAAATAAAATCTTAATTTTAAAAAAAGAGGCTTAGAGAGAAGGAGACAAAAATGTCTAATAAATATGAATTCAGCCATTCAGATAACCTAGGGGAGTTTCGTCTGCTAGAAGTAACATCATAGCCTTTTCGTCCTAGACTCCAGTTGGCTGTTCTTCATCTTGCAGAACATTCTCCTCTAGTATCTGGACCAAGGGAATGTCCAGTAGCTCCTCTAGTACAGAGACCAAGGAAATGTCCAGAAATTCCATGGGGACCTTGTCTATGGGTGGGCAGGTAAAAAATCAGGGTAGCTGCTGAAGTAGAGAGATACCCAGCTTGGAAATATTTGGCACTTCACTGTGGAATAGATGTTGTTCATCATACTCCCTGCCTGTAAGGATAGCCTGGAGTGCCCTCAGACCCATGTCAGCAAGGCCCATGTTGAAGAGTAAGTACCTAAGGAAGTCAAAACCTGGAATTATGCTTGTTAATGCATTCAGAACAAACTTGAGTGCAATATTACACTGAAATGGAAACTCTATCTTATCAAGTAACTGTCATGGGAAAATTGACTGTGAAAAAAATCAACCAAAGAATTGTGAGTCTTAGCTACTATTTTAAAATGTCAAGTATAGTCAAAGGTAGTTCCCAGACTAAAAAAAAGAAAAAGAAAGAAAGAAATATTTTTATGGATTGGCAGTCAGAGTTTTGGCAATTTGGATTTTATTGAGTGGTGTGGGTGGAAGATGTAGGAAGTGAAGTCATGTGTAAGAAGGGATAGAGAGAAAGTGGTGTAGAGGAAATGGGCATGTGAGAGTCACCATAGAAAATTCTTAGGCCTTCAGGGTTTTATATAATACCACTGTGAATATGTGAAAATCTATGTCCAAGGCTTTCACTTTTCCAGTTCTGTTAAATTTCTAATATTAGTGAAAATAATCCAACCTTTAGAGTCAACCAAATTTTAATGATTAATTTTCATTCTGTCTCCCTCACTTTCTAAAATATATTATTGTACAGGTTAGGCTTCAAGGTTCTCACTCTAAAAATTGTTCCTATGGGCCACTGCAAAGGAAAACAACTGTTTTTACTTTTCTATGTAGGGGAAGAGAATATCTTTTCCTATCATGCCTTTCTTTCCTGTGAGTCTCCTTTACTTTTCACAGAAAACACTGCATTTTGGTCACCAAATGGTCCTCCCACACTAAGCAATTCTCTGCAGCACCAGCTAGGGCTCCTACAATTTAACACAGGCCTGACACTATCAATGGCAGAGAGCATCAGACCCCACAGGTTAAGAGCTCAGTCCCACAAGACTGTTCCCCACTATATGGGGAATTAACACTGGATGTTAATTACAGGTAGTAAGTCTCAAGGTTATATACAACTTCTATCTGATTTGGGTACAAGTCAGAGAGTCCCACAATCCCCTCCTCAGGTTTGACTAATTTGCTAGAACAGGTCAGAACAGAACTGAACAGAACAGAACAGAACAGAACAGAACTGACAGAAACACTTACTTATGTTTACCAGATTATTAAATGATATGATAAAAGTGTAGAGATGAGCAGCCAAATGAAGACATTTATAGGCAAGGTCTAAGAGGGTTCTGAGCACAGAAGCTAATGTGCTCGTGGAGTTTTGTATCATCAACCCTATGTTGATTTACTTGTCTACCTAGAAGTTCTCTCAACCCTCTGCTATTGGGATTTTATGGAGGCTTCCTCACTTACACATGATCAATCATCAACTTCCATTTCCAAGTCCCAGTCCCTCTCTGGAGGATGTGAGATGGGGCTGAAAATTCCAAGCGTCTAGCTATGGCTTGGTCTTTCTCATGACTTGCCCCCCTCCAGGAGCCATCTGGGAGCCTATTCAAAGTCTCCCCAATGGAACAGTGTTCTTAGTCTCTTACTGCTTAAGAGCTTATAAGGGTTTTAGGAGTCCTAGGTTGAGAATGGGTCAAAATTGAGCAAGAGATGTTCCTAGGCTCTTGTCACTTAAGAATTTAAAAAGTTTTCAGGAGCTCTGTGCCAGGAACTGGAAGCAGACATCAATATATCTTTTCTATTATTTCATAGCCACTCTGTGGATTGAAAGAGTAGTATGCCTAAAACACACATGCTTAATGCTGGTTTAGAATAGGCATCCCAATATATAGATTTATCCTTCTCTGTTTTCTTTCTCTTTTATTGTTTTGCTAGGGCAAGATCTTACCAGGTACTAAGAAAAATACTAACTTAGAAGAATGAAAAAAAAAAACAAAAAAATGCAAAACACTTGCCTTCAAAGCATAGTCAAAACCTGTACCTTTACCTTTAAATTTTTCATCTTTCTTGCCTTTAACTCTTAAGTAAAATTACAAGTTTTTGTTTGTTTGTTTGTTTTCCTGAAGGATACAGATTTGGTTTTAGTTGATTAAAAAATGCTTATCAGGTTTAATTGGGAAGGAGGGATCCATTCATCTATTCATCTGTTCAATAGTTATATACTAACTATCTTCCAAGCTGTGTCTGGTAGTTGAGGCTAATCCATGAATCTAAGCCTATACTTTGAAACTGGCATTTTAGAGGGAGACACCTACCATAAACATATAAGTGTATCATATAACAACAAATGGTGATAAGTGGTATGGAGGAAAATGAATCAGTGCAAATGGTAGAGAGGTGCACATTTGGAGAGGGTGGGACTGTTACTTTAGAGAAAGTATACCGGAAAGAGGTCTTTGGATAGTATTTGATCCAAGACATGATGATGCGAGGGAAGACAGGTAAGATGAGATCAGGGAGGCAGCAATGAATGAGAAATAGTATTCTTCTCTCTACCAATCTTAGGTTGATTGGTTGAAGCTTATGAATCAAACTGATAAGAGACAGATTAACAAGAGGAAAAAAAAGTGTTCATAACATGCAATTGCAATTCACAAAGAAAACTGTGGTTCAAGGAGGTTGTCAGACAAGGCTAAAATACCATCTTCGGCTAAAAAAGGAAAAGAAGTTTGAGGATTCTGGGCAGAAGAGGGAAGTTATGGAATGTGATGGTAAAAATATGGTAAACAAGAGCTGCTTTGTAAAGTTTGTTATGTTACTTCATGTTATGTTACAGTATGTTATATTTTGTTATGTAAGTTTAAAGTCAGTGCCTTGCCATTAATAAGAGTTGTTCAGAGCTTTCCTCTTCTTAAAATGGGAGAGGGACATGCCTTTACAAATAAAAATTTCCTTTATAAATGTAAACTCTCTTTGTGCCTTATTTCTAGAAATAGGTGTTTGGCTCAAAATTATCCATATGCCAAAGAGGTATATTTGGAGATGACACACTCTGGTACACTTCATTGTAATATTACATTGTAAAGACTCCTATCCAAGATTTGTTCATATTTTGGGTGATACATGCTACCTGTAGAATTCAGTGTTACAGATGCTAGGGAACATGCAAATAGATCAAATATTATTATTTTTAGATGGGATTTTTCCAAAATCATGAGTCAGTCTTATAAATCTTACCTTATTAAGTTATATACAATACAAAATGAAACTGAATTAAAAAAAAAACCTAAAATAATTAATGAAATAACAGAATTCTTCAAAATGGTGGAGAGAAAAAGGGGATTAGTCAGTAAAGACCAAAAATATCTTGCTATGAGATAATATGAAATATTTTAGGATAAAGCAGCTGACCATTTTTCTTACTTCTCACTTTATCTCTCCAATCAGCTAGTACTCAAATGTCCTGAATATGTGAAAGCATCAATTCCTTCCAGATCTCTTTCCATTGTGCAGCTCAGCAGGTGTCTTTTTAAAGGTAAAACGTTCATAGTTATCATTAACAATAGTAGAGATCTGTGACCAGGGTGAGTGCTTCCTTTGTTCCCTCTGGAACTTTCTCTGACAGATTTTCAATTCTCACTAGTAAAATTGAATCTATCTTTTCCAACTGTTCATCATTGTGTAATTGCATTCCTATTTGGGTAATTATCTCCTTAATGAGAAAATTACAATTCTTCTCAATTTCTGCTATATTTCTGAGAACCAATTTATTTAGTTCAGTAATAGTAAAGGTCAACTACCTAGAAATATTTACCCCTTTTAAATCTTAGAACAGTTTCAGACTCATTCACCTGATTTTTAACTAAACTAATCTCCTCATTCTAGGAACACTTGGGGTCTATCCCTGATCAAATGTTTATTGTCTTTATTTTCCAATTCTGGGAAAATATTATTCTTTGGATAGTCATCAAACAATTAGCTTATTTCCTATATTTCTCAATTTTAAAGACTGGTTCCTGATTTGACCCAGAGAGTAAGCATTTTTTTTTTTGAAAGTAAGCATTCTTTTTTAGTAATTTGGTAAATTTGGGGCTAGAAATTAAATGTAAAGCTATTGTAATTCTGCATTGCTTTATCGGTAATAACAGTTGAAGATTCAAATAGGTGAACTGCAAGAATAGTACATAATTTTTATGTGCTTTCAGGATTTCAAAATCTTATATAGTTCTCGAACACATGGAATGTATTTTTGTTAATACTAAAAAACATTTACTATATACTATAGTAATAAATTTAGAATGACAGTTTGTGCCTCTTCATCAGAGTAATTAATTAAAGCCAGTCTATTCCTTTTGAGACACAATTTAAAAGCTTTCAGATATATACAAAATGTCTTTAAATATTTTTTAAAAGATGGCACAACACTAAAATGCAACTTTTAATTTCAAATATTATCCAGGATAAATATTAATGTCTAGATGTAAAATAGACATGATCTAATTTTTTGCATAAAATCATAAACATTAACTTGATATGTTAAAAGACCATATATAATGTATTTTAGAGTAATAAAGCCATCAGTCTGAGTCCAAATCCTACCAATTTCTAGCTTCATAATTTTGTGAAAATTATAGAACTTCTTTGAGGTTTGGGTTTTAGTTTTTTTTAAAGATTTATTTATTTTATTTTAGAGAGGGGGAGAGGCTGGGGAGAGAAAGAATCTCAAAGCACACTCCCGGCTGAACACAGAGCCCAGCACTGAGGGCAGAGCCCTAAGCAGAACTCTATCTCAGCCATGGGATCATAACATGAGCACTTAACAAGCATTGGACACTTAACTGACTGAGCCGCCTAGGCACCCCTGGGTTTTATACTTGTAAAGCAGAGGTTATAATACCTGCCTAACAAGATTTTTGTAAAAACAAAGTGTGATAAATACATGTAAGTTAAACACAATGCCTGAGAAATAATGAATATGCAATACATTATATTTTTGTTCCTTCTTCTATTCAACATACTGAGTATTTAGTTCTAAGGAAAAAATAGTGAATATATGCATGACAATAACAAGCTTATCTAAAAGATGAGGGTGAAGGGAATGGGAGAGTTATTATAGGGCTGGAAATTTAACTTTAAATATGGTGGACATAGAAACCTCATTAAGAGTATGAAATTTCAGTCAAGACCAAAATCAGATGACAATAGAAGTCACAAGAATATGTGGGGGCTATGAAACTCAAGAAAAGGGAAAAAAAACAAGTGCAAGGGCTTTGAGGCAAGAATATACTCAACATATTTAAGGAGCAAGAAGAGGTCCCTGGGTAGTAGAGACTGAGTGAAAGGAGGAAAGGAGTAGAAAGTAATGTTTATTGAATAGTGACAATGTGTTACAAATGTTCTAGTACTTTGTATTTAATTCATTTACACCTTAAAAAATGCTGAAAAATAGTGTAGATATTATTCCCCCAACAGAGGTTACTGAGGTGTACAGATATTAAATGACACCTGGTAAATGATGGGGCCACCATTTGAACCTAAGAAGTGGGGCCCCTGAGACCATGCTCTAAACCACTGTGTGGTGGGAGATAGAAGCAGAATGGTGATGTCAAGGAGAGCTATAACATGGACTTCAGACTTGTTTGAGATGAGAAGCCACTTGAAGATTTTGAGAACTAGAGCTTCATATTTGCCTTTAATTGTAACAGGATCTCTTTTGCTAAGAACGATTAGCAAAGGTGAAAGCAGGAGAATAACTAAGACATATTTACAGTAATGAAAGTGTCCAAAGGTGGTAGCTTAGGCCAGAGTGACAATGATGGTGACAAAAATGGTGAAAATGTATTTAGAATCAGCATATATTGTGAATTAAAATCAGTAGTATTTGCCAGAAGGGTAAACGTGGGGATATGATATATTCAAATATAACTCTGTTTTCTGTCCCAGCATCTAGGAGAATGGATTTGCCATTGGTTGAGATGGAAGAATAAGACCTAGAGATGTGCAGGTGAAGGGACTAGTTTTAAGCATGCTACATTTCAGGTTTTTTCTTAGACATTTAAGGGGGAATTGTTGGGTGCATTGCAGGACACACAGTCTGGATCTTTTAGCAAATAGATGATTTCAAATCCATGAAACTGAATGAAATTCCTATAAAACTGAATGCAGATCAAAAATACCTAGGAACTTCGGGACGCCTGGGTGGCTCAGTTGGTTAAGCAGCTGCCTTCGGCTCAGGTCATGATCCCAGCGTCCTGGGATCGAGTCCCACATCGGGCTCCTTGCTCGGCAGGGAGCCTGCTTCGCCCTCTGCCTCTGCCTGCAACTCTGTCTGCCTGTGCTCGCTCTCTCTCTCTCTCTCTAATAAATAAATAAAATCTTTAAAAAAAAATACCTAGGAACTTCAAGGAGACATTTGTAGGAGCTGAGAACAGTCTACCCCAGAATGAACCACTTTGACATGAAGATTAGTTTGAGCTGAAAGCAATTAAGACCTCACAGGCTCAAGAAAAATTTTGGTCCTTCATTTACTACATAGAAGAATCTAAATTAGAGTCTTTCTCAGAGTAAGGGTTACTAGCAGAGATAAATTTTATCTGAGTAACCCATTTGTTTCCCAGGGAAAAGATCTAATCACCAAAGATCTGCTCTTCTTATTTCTGTATGAATTGCATCCCTTCCCTCTGTGGTCCCAGTGCCGGATCCCCTTCTCCTTAGTTTAGGATGGCATATCTACCTCATCTTGCCTGACTGTCTTTGGAATTTCCTAGAGAGATAGCCTTAGGTAGGTGAAAGCAGATGAGATTTAATGCTCTCATGGATGAGTTGGGCTTATAATCACAGGGAATTCACGTATAGTGAGATGGGAAGAAATCATCTATTGTTAATGTAGGAAAATGAGTAGATATGGTAGTTTGGATGTGTGGAATTGGTGTTTTGATTGCTTTCATTTACTCAGCAATATAAAATAAAAGAAAAAAAAATGAGGAGAGGGGAAAAAAGCCTAAGAAAAGTACTGTAATTGCCAAATAGAATTAGAAGACCACTCGAAGTTAGTAGTTCTGAATTTAATGTAAGATTAGTCAGCATGGTTTTATATATATATATATATATATATATATATATTTTTTTTTTTTGTCTAGCTCTGTTTAGATACAAGGACTGTTAACTTTTCACCAAAATTTCTTTCATAGTTATCAAACTAAGCCATGTTTATGTCCGTCTAGCTAAAGGTTTCAGTTTCCTTTTTGCCTAGATGTAGAAATGTGATGAAATCTGACCGGGGAATGTACTCAGAGGTTATATGAGAAACTCCTGGTTCACTTGTTCAAAAGAACATTATTGGGAGGAGTCAAGATGGCGGAGAAATAGCAGCCTAAGACTACATCAGGTAGCAGGCGATCAGCTCTATAGCTTATCTAAACATTGCAAACACCTACAAATCCAATGGGAGAGCGAAGAGAAGAAGAACAGCAACTCTAGAAACAGAAAATCAACCACTTTCTGAAAGAACCTGTTTTTATCCCCTTTCTCCCCCCCACAATTAGGGGTCTCTTCTGATTTGGTTACAGCGCATTTTTCCGGGGTCTTTGCCACCCTTTTAGTAGTTTATTTGCTCCTTCATATCCTCTTATCTGGACAAAATGACAAGGCGGAAAAAATCACCACAAACAAAAGAACAAGAGACAGTACCGAAGGCTAGGGACCTAATCAACACAGACATTGGTAATATGTCAGATCAAGAGTTCAGAATGACGATTCTGAACATTCTAGCCGGGCTCGAAAAAGGCATGGAAGATATTAGAGAAACCCTCTCTGGAGATATAAAAGCCCTTTCTGGAGAAATTAAAGAACTAAAATCTAACCAAGTAGAAATCAAAAAAGCTATTAAAGAGGTGTAATAAAAAATGGAGGCTCTCACTGCTAGGATCAATGAGGCAGAAGAAAGAATTAGTGATATAGAAGACCAAATGACAGAGAATAAAGAAGCCGAGCAAAAGAGGGACAAACAGCTACTGGACCACGAGGGGAGAATTCGAGAGATAAGTGACACCATAAGACGAAACAACATTAGAATAATTGGGATTCCAGAAGAAGAAGAAACAGAGAGGGGAGCAGAAGGTCTATTGGAGAGAATTATTGGAGAGAATTTCCCTAATATGGCAAAGGGAACAAGCATCAAAATCCAGGAGATGCAGAGAACCCCCCTCAAAGTCAACAAGAATGGGTCCACACCCCATCACCTAATAGTAAAATTTACAAGTCTTAGTGACAAAGAGAAAATCCTGAAAGCAGCCCGAGAAAAGAAGTCTGTAACATACAATGGTAAAAATATTAGATTGGCAGCAGACTTATCCACAGAGACCTGGCAGGCCAGGAAGAGCTGGCATGATATATTCAGAGCACTAAACAAGAAAAACATGCAGCCAAGAATACTCTATCCAGCTAGGCTATCATTGAAAATAGAAGGAGAGATAAAAAGCTTCTAGGACAAACAGAAACTGAAAGAATTTGCAAACACCAAACCAGCTCTCCAGGAAATATTGAAAGGGGTCCTCTAAGCAAAGAGAGAGCTTAAAAGCAGTAGATCAGAAAGGTACAGAGACAATATACAGTAATAGTCACCTTACAGACTAATAATGGCACTAAATTCATATCTCTCAATAGTTACCCTGAATGTTAATGGGCTAAATGCCCCAGTCAAAAGACACAGGGTATCAGAATGGATAAAAAAACAAAACCCATCAGTATGTTGCCTACAAGAAACTCATTTTAGATGCGAAGACACCTCCAGATTTAAAGTGAGGGGGTGGAAAAAAATTTACCATGCTAATGGGCATCAGAAGAAAGCTGGGGTGGCAATCCTTATATCAGATCAATTAGATTTTAAGCCAAAGACTATAATAAGAGATGAGGAAGGACACTATATCCTACTCAAAGGGTCTGTCCAACAAGAAGATCTAACAATTTTAAATATCTATGCCCCTAACATGGGAGCAGCCAACTATATCAACCAATTAAGATATTTGCAAACAACATATCAGATAAAGGGTTAGTATCCAAAATCTATAAGGAACTTAGCAAACTCAACACCCAAAGAACAAATAATCCAATCAAGAAATGGGCAGAGGACATGAACAGACATTTCTGCAAAGAAGACATCCAGATGGCCAACAGACACATGAAAAAGTGCTCCACGTCAATCAGGGAAATACAAATCAAAACCACAATGAGATATCACCTCACACCAGTCAGAATGGCTAAAATTAACAAGTCAGGAAATGACAGATGCTGGCGAGGATGTAGAGAAAGGGGAACCCTCCTCCACTGTTGGTGGGAATGCAAGCTGGTGCAACCACTCTGGAAAACAGCATGGAGGTTCCTCAAAATGTTGAAAATAGAACTACCCTATGACCCAGCAATTGCACTACTGGGTATTTACCCTAAAGATACAAACATAATGATCCGAAGGGGCAAGTGTACCCGAATGTTTATAGCAGCAATGTCTACAATAGCCAAACTATGGAAAGAACCTAGATGTCCATCAACAGATGAATGGATCAAGAAGATGTGGTATATATACACAATGGAATACTATGCAGCCATCAAGAGAAATGAAATCTTGCCATTTGCGACGACGTGGATGGAACTAGAGCGTATCATGCTTAGTGAAATAAGTCAATCGGAGAAAGACAACTATCATATGATCTCCCTGATATGAGGACATGGAGAAGCAACATGGGGGGTTAAGGGGATAGGAGAAGAATAAATGAAACAAGATGGGATTGGGAGGGAGACAAACCATAAATGACTCTTAATCTCACCAAACAAACTGGGGGTTGCTGGGGGGAGGTGGGATTGGGAGAGGGGGAGGGGGCTATGGACATTGGGGAGGGTATGTGCTATCATGAGTGCTGTGAAGTGTGTAAACCTGGCGATTCACAGACCTGTACCCCTGGGGATAAAATACATTATATGTTTATTAAAAAAAAAAATTTTGGAAGGGGAGGTGAACCATAAGAGACTATGGACTCTGAAAAACAACCTGAGCGTTTTGAAGGGTCAGGGGTGGGAGGTTGGGGGAACAGGTGGTGGGTAATGGGGAGGGCACGTTTTGCAAGGAGCACTGGGTGTTGTGCAAAAACAATGAATACTGTTACGCTGAAAAAAATAAATAAAATGAAAAAAAAAAAGAACATTATTTACCTAGATGTCCTCTTTCCAGATTATATGAACTAAGTCATGCATGCTCCCCAGCTCCAACCAACAGTGAGAAGATAAAGCTCTAGCAGCAGGAAGGGATAAAAGGAACCTAGGTCCCTGAGTGTCCCAGGGGAGTCCAAGTTCTCTATTAAACTGGGCCACACCTTTTGCTATCTTTAGTTAAGAAAGAAAATATACTTCTATCTTGGTTAAGTCTTTATATTTTAGGGGTCTCTTTGTTCTGTTTATCCTTTACCCTAACTAACAATCATAGGAAGAGGCAAGTTAAAACAAGAATTTAGCTTAAATATGATTGGAATCTTGCTAACAGTACAACAAAGCAAAGATAGTGATAGAATTAAAGGTGTATACATGGGAAGACTTACAATGATTAACCTTGAGATTTAAGCTGTGTGAAGAGGGAAATGAGGTATCACTTGAAGATAGTGAATGTAGTAAAGTCAGGGGATACTGAATCAGAGCATTGTGGGAGTTAGCTTTCAGAGACAGTGAGATTAGAGGGAGAGGAAGTGGTGGTGGAAAATGGAATATCTAAAAGTGAAATTAAGGAAGGGTGCAGTTATTTGTAATGACAAGGTTTAGTTCAGGACCATAGGGCTACTTAAGTTGAGGTAGAGGGATTGATACAAGAAAGAACTTGACAGAAAATAGTATTAAAATGACCATCAATCTAGATATTGAAAACAGCCAGAATTATAACAGACGCAGTGTCAGAGACAGGTCATTAATCCCGGAGATAAATTTTCAAAGAGTAAAGAAGGAGTAACTCAGGGATTGCTGAATGATTTCAACAAGGTGGGAATAATTATTATTGTATTATGTGAATAATTATTATTGTATTACGGAGATAAGTGAACTTATCCACTTCAAATTTCACAAACCATGGTGTTCACAAACCAAAGATAATATATCTTTGACTTCATTGCAGCTGAGCATTAAGGATATTCCATAGCAGAGGGACGGACCACAAGTGTTCATATTATCACAACTGCGGATAATGACAAATGTTGAATTTTGGAGATGCGGCAATTTGTTGAAATAACAAATATTTTTCTAGCTGGTGTTCTGAATGTGTGTGGGTTTTTTTTTTTGTTTGTTTTGTTTTGTTTTGTTTTGTTTTTTGTTTTTTGTTTTTTGTTGTTTTTTTTTTTTTGCCCAAAGCAAATGCCAGTCAGCAAGCAAAAGGGAATCATTTGTACCACAGCAGGAAACAGAGAAGATAACAAAAGAACAGTTTGAGCCAACTACAACCTCCTTTCCTGTGATCACTCTCCTTTCATAACTAAGCTCAGTAATTAAAGAGAACTGGGCTTCTTTATTGGAGGCCTTGAAAAAGAAATTGAAGAAAAAAAATTGTAGCTGAAGGGAAAAATAGATTTTTTCCTTTAACCTAAAATATTAGATACTGGAAACAACATTGTAATTGAATAATTTTAGAGAAGTACAGAGCATCCATTTTGATGGCAGCTTTCTGGTAACTGTTTTTCAGAAAAATGCTAGCATCTTTTTCATTGAAAAATGCTTGCATTATTTTTCACCTTCACTATGAAACACCTAAATCAGCAAGGTGTCTGATTTTTTTCTGGAGACCTGGGAACAATCTTATTAACATATCCAAAGAGGGAAGATCTGAAATGTGAATGTGGACCTGGTTTGAGGGAAAGTCTGGAAATTTAGAAATCTTGGGCAACTGTAGATACACACGGCTGGGGTACAAATAGTGTAGATGGTTCTTCCATTTCTTTCGCTTCTAAGAAGTATTGTACTTGACAATAGTCTCTCAAATCATCTTATTGTGATACTCCTGGCCTTCCAAGCATTGTATCTTCTGTAATCTAGAAATGAGTGCTCACTTTAGGCTACCATATATCAAAGGACACCATTACCATATGTCAAAGGACACCTAGGGGCACCTAGGTGGCTCAGTCAGTTGAGCATTCAGTTTCTGATTTTGGCTCAAGTCATGATCTCAGGGCCATGAGAAGGAGCCAAAGTGGGGGCTCTGTGCTCAGCAAGGAGTTTGCCTGAGATTCCCTCTCTTTCTCTCTCTGACCTCCTCCACCCCTGCCTGCACCTTCTCTCTCTCTCTCTTTCTAATAAATAAATAAGTCTTTTAAAAAATAAATTTTAGGTATTAAACAAAGCAATCGTATATTTTGAAGAGGAACATAGGTATTTATTTGTTTCTTGAACCAATAAGTAGAAATACAGGCAGAGAGGAGGAAGCATGCAGTAAATAAACATCTTTAGGAAAAGTAGACCTAAGTGATGTTATATACCCAAAGACAGTCCATCATAGTTGACTAAAATTATGGGACTAGAAAGAGAATATTTGAGATTGAGTTTGAAACTGCTCAGAGTAAGGGGGTGGGGGGCAGGAAATAGTTGCATATTTGTATGATAAATAGGAGGTTTATTTGTTTGAAAGCCCAATCAGCTACCAAATAAAAATGTTATAAGAACAAACATTATGATGATTTATAATGTGACAGAAAATGAAAGCTTTTTATAATCTAACAACCACATGTCACCCTCCATGTTTAAAGCAAAACAGAGTCAATAGGTTACTATATGCTAAAAATTGTACTTGAAAAATAGATTTTTTAGTTTTAAATTAGTGAATACATGTAAAATGTGTAACATATATGAAGCATAACAATAACATTAACAAAGGCACAATTGTAAAATTACATAAACTTGTAGGGTTCGCTATCTGTCCCTTAATGGCCTTAGTTGTTCTCCAAAGATAACACTGAATACTGATTTAAATGTATTTTTAAAAAAATCACTCTCTTGCTTTTCTTTACATTTTTATGGATATGTATGTAACCATAAACAACATATTTTTAAATTTCACCTGTTTTCCTGTAATTTGATTTTTAAACCCATAATTATTCTAATAGTTGTCTGTGTAGATGTGGGTAGCTGTGGGTTCTTCATTTAAAATACTGCATAATTTTCTATTTTTTTTTTATATACTGGAGTCTGTTTATCCATTCTCTTATTGGTATTGGGCTAGTTTTTTATTTGTTTGTTTTGCTATTACAAACATGTCACCTTAATCATTCTTGTGTTTGTCTTCTAGTACATATGGGAAAGAGTTTCTATAAAGTATATACCTCTTATAAAGTGGATTGATGTGTTAAATGATCTGGAATATAGAACTTTTTGGAAGATAACAATTAATTTTACAAATTATTTTTAATTTCACTCCTACCAGTATTGATATCATGGTTTCCATTATATCATATCTTTTAAAATTTATTTTATTTTATTTTTAAGTTTTTATTTTAACTGCAGTTATCTAACATGCAGTGTTATATTTGTTTCAGGCATACAATATAGTGATTCAACATTTCCATACAAATTCTAGTGCTCATCACAAGTGCATCCTTAATCCCCATCACCTATTTAACTCATCCCTTCACCCATCTCTCCTCTGCTAACCATCGTTTGCTGGTGAGGATGTGGAGAAAAAGGAATACTTGTGCACTGTTGGTGGGAATGCAAACTGGTGCAGCCACTATGGAAAACAGTATGGAGTTTCCTCAAAATATTAAAATGTAATTACTGGATCATAGGATCCAGTAATTAGATCACTAAGTATTTACACAAAGAATAAAAGAATACTAGTTCAAAAAACATACATGTACCCCAATGTTTATAGCAGCATTATCAACAATAACCAAACTATGGAGAAAGCTCAAATGCCCATTGAGAGATGAATGGATAAAGAAGATGTGGAATATATATACATATATTGGAATACTACTCAAAAAGAATGAAATCTGGCCATTTGCAATGACATAGATAGAGCTAGAGAGTATAACACTAAATAAAATAAGTCTGAGAAAGACAAATACCATAGGACCTCACTTACATGTGGAATTTATATAACATCTTTTTTTTTTTTTTTAAAGATCTTTTATTTATTTGACAGACAGAGAACACAAGTAGGCAGAGCAGCAGGCAGAGAGAGAGGGGGAAGCAGGCTTCCTGCTGGGCAGAGAGCCCAATGTGGGGCTCGATCCCAGGACCCTGGGATCATGACCTGAGCTGAAGGCAGAGGCTTTAACCCACTGAGCCACCCAGGTGCCCCATATATATAACATCTTTGAAAAGATCTAGCATTATCAGAGTTTTAAAATTGGTGTTAATCTATTGGATTTGACTGTGTCTCATTTAAACTTTCATTTCCCTGATTATTATTGAAGTTGAAGTTATTTTAATATATTCTGTAATCAATGACGTTTCCTTTTTTCTGCAGTGTTTATTGTTATTGACTTTTTTTTTTAATTGGCTTGATGGTCATCTTTTTCTTAAGAATTTTAGGAGTTAGTTCTCAATTCCAATCCTCTATGATGTATGGAAAATATTTTTTCTAAGGTGTGATTCGTTTTAATTTGGACTGAAAAACACATAATATATGGACATTTATTTTTTAAAAATAAGAATGGCTACCAAAAGTTTACTAATGACTGGGCAATATCTTAAAAAAATAAATAAATAAGCTCAAATCCTAGCAAAAATAAATAAATAAATAAATAGCTCACTTAAATGATAAACCACAGGGTAAACCCAAATAAAAAGAAAATTATTGAACCAGTTTTTCAGTCTAAAGAAAGCACACAGAATATAGTACAGTGATAGGGAATAATAAAGAAAACAAGAGATGGGGAGATTAGCTAAAATTTACAACATTACAGTAATTAAAGTTTTAAAAGAAAGAAAGTAGCATGGTTAGGAGGTAGTATTCAAAGGAATAGTGCCTGAGACTTTTCCAAAATTAAAGAAATGAATCCTTGAAATCCAGAATCCTGTTAGGAAGGGCTAACCCATTTGCTGAGACATTTTAATAACATTGAGCAGTGTCAAATGAACATGAACTGCATCGAAGCTTAGAAGTTTTTAGAGTTCTAAAGCCTTACTCTATAGTGACTCTTGGAGACATGGAAGCATATGGCCAGGTCCATTTAGAGTGAGGACTGCCTCACTTCAGGAGTTCCATTTATGTGACTACAACATGACATGTGTTCCTCACAGCTACTCAAAGCATTGCTTTATTGATGGGACAAGAAGAATGCTTAAGAGCATACCCTTGGGATTTAAAAACAGAACCAGAGACATAACTTACATTGTTATCTCATTCCACCAAAACAGAACTGTCCTCTTCTTACAGGTTATATGTGTTAAATGGACACAGTTATTAAGAGTATATGAATTAAAATCTTACACTTGGTGTGACAAGAAATAATTTTGGGGGAAAAAATCATTATTTATCTCCATCCTTCTTACTCTTACCTTTGTCAATTGAAGCCTTCTTTGAAACAGGCTTTGTACCATGGATTTATTAAGCCTCTAGGTGCCAGGTGGGAGAAATCAACTTTATATGTGGAAAACTATCAGTGCTATTGATTGGGTCATCTAGCCCCAGAGAATTACTAAATGTGTTATTTCTCAGCTCTGTCTCCAGGATCTGTCCCATGAAGGGGTCTCCTTTCCTTCAGAAAAGGAAGATGTTCTGCCTGAGTTTTAGGAGACATGATATTTTGTTGTTTTTTTCAATAACTGAGAAATCAAAGAGACAAATTACTAACTCAAAATAAAAAAAAAAGAGCAATTTAATTCTGAAACTGGTGGCAAAGGTTAGAAAGGCATGGAGAAATGAACATTTTTCTTCTGACTTTGTCTGATGTATCTCCATGATTGCTTTGTATAAGGTTTTGGATCTCTACTTTGCTATAGATCTTGTTCACAAGATAAAAAGATAAATCATTTTTTTGTCTCTATTGTAGGTCTCTGTCATGCCTATGTCTCTCAAAGTTTCTTAGACCTGATTTTTCTTCTCTAGATGTACAATAGACAATTATATAAAGGGAGACATCAATTTTATGATTTAAAGGCTCAGCTTTAGCCACTAAATACGGATGTTTTTGTTCAGTTTTGGCTTTTATTGATGGGAGAGGAGGAGATCTTATTCTTGTTCATAAGCTAGTTATCTCCTATAAATTCCTTATGCAACTGGAATAACGGGAGCATTTTGTAAAGTCCTCCAGACACACTTCTTTGCTACTCAACTGTTGTATTGAAGTTCAAATTAAAACTACTTAAATAGGAAGGGAGGGCAGAGTTTCTTTATCCTTTGTACTCTGTAACTTTGAACTTGAAACCAAATGCAGTTGCCTAGTGTATGCTTGCTGTGAGGTAACCTCAAAGGCAAAGTCGTTCAAATGACTGGTTTTCCAGGTTACTTCTTAATGGTACTGCCTAACCTCTTATACACACATTGTATGGCCTTTGTACAATTGGTTTAATGAGTATATCCTCTAATTGCCCCCCAAAGTGACTTTTCATCTGGAACATTAAGGATTTTAAAAGGTTAGTCAACCTTTTGAACTAAAATCTGTCCTTGAATTAAAAATGTGTGTATCCTACTCTATGTATTATTTCTTCACTTCTAATGGGACAATTCCTGATAGAAACCTTTGAAAAATTATTTTCATTATTGAAGAGCAAAACATGTTATTTTTTCTAAATTGTGTGTTTTCTCTCTTCATTTCTTTATTTTGTCTTTATGATTCTCACCTCTTGGGTCAAAACAAACAAGCAGGCAGGCAGATAGTGCAAAATATCCAGTTGCCACCTGAATCCTGGCATTATGCTACAGAAAGGACTCAGACGATGATCCTATAAATGAATAAGTATATTTAAGACACAGAAGAGCAACAAAGAAAACAAATAGGATTATAACATAGTGATGAATTTGAGGGGGCTCTACTTTACAGAGGGAATTCATTGAAGGGTTTTCTGAGAAAACTGATATTTAAAGAAAGTCCTAACTCATGAGAAAGAGGCAGTCATATGAAAATCTGTAGAGAAAGAGAAAGAATGAGGTGGAGGGAGAATCAGGCTCAGATAATGCAATTTCTTGAAGACTTTTTGTGAAGAATCTGAATTTCATTTTAGTTCATTGGAAAGTAAAAAATGCCTTTAACCAAAAGGTGACTCATGTTTTAGAAAGTGAGACTGCTTTCTAAGGAAAGATAGCAGCTGTCAAAGAAAAAGTTGGATATTAGAGCACTAGAGACAGATTTTATTCAGCAACTACCACAGCCAGAGAAAGAGACTTCTGGAGTAAGAAAAGATACCTCGGGTTTATAGCCAACTAGCCCAGGCAGAGGGTCAGTGGACAGAAAGTTATTAAGAGGAGACATCAAGAATAGGGAGATGCTTGCTCAGCTGTCCTAACTGGATTCTTGCTAAAGACAGGCATGGTCTTAGATATCAACATGGAGGAAGAAGAACCTGGTCATGTTTCAAAAGTGATCAGGTATCAAGGACAGTGGTATCTTGTCAAGCCCACTTACTGGAACTCTTCACTAAAACTAGCTTTGGCAGGGGCCAAGGATAACACCTAGTCCAAAAGGGAGTTCAGGGGAGACATTCTAAAGTTTGGTTAAGGAGAGTCTCTGTACTGCTTCTATATGGGTAATGTACTATCAGGGGGCTAAAGAGTTAAGGCAGGGAAACCTCTCAGAAGTCTATGATGTTAGTGTAGATAACAGATAACAGTAGCCTTAGCAAAGAAAATGGGTAGAAATAGCCATTCAGGGATAACAATGTTAAAGGTAAACCTGAATGAACTTACCATCAGAAATGAATCCATCCAAGGAGACCATGTATCCTCCTCTGCTTTTAGATTGAGCAACTGGCTGGAAATAGTATCAATTACAAAGATGGATAGATTTCCTGAGGAATGGCTACTGTGGGGTATGCAGGTTAATCAATAGTCCTTATTGGCCAGGTTATGCCTGAGATACTGTCCAACAACTCAATTAGATGTTAAATGGATAGTTACTTTTGGAGCTGAATTGTTAGAGCAGGACAGGGGATAGAGAGACAGGAGCTCTCAACAGAGACAGGGTTTAAAGTCACAGGATGAGTGAGATCAATCGAGTAACAAACAGGAAGTGATGCAGTTTCCTCCACCTCTTGATCACAAAGGATGGAGAAAGTACTTATGAGCTGTCATAGTGAATTTTTTCATGTGATCACCATGTAAGAACTATCTATGGAAGTACATAATAGTCAGGCACATGCTCTGATTATCCAGTGGTAACTGGATACTCTACCATGAACTGTGATCCATTTTTTTCAAAATTGTCTCATTTAATGGTCTACATGAAGTAGTTGTAAACTTAATTTCAAAGAGGGGTAAACCAAACCTTAAAAAGAAATATGACACTTTTTTTTTTTTAAATACAACCATTTTCTGATAATAATACAGGGCTAGGATTCAAATCCTCATTTGTCTGGTTAAGAAGCTTGTACATAGCTCATCAAAGAAAAATCTCTTGAATCCTGTACAAATGGGAATAAATTAATCCCACCCCCAGCATATAAAATTAAAAATCTCACATTTATTTTTCCCCTGGATTGTAAATAGCTAAAATGAAGATCCATAAAGCAGGAACTGGCTGTATGATGAGCTTTAAATTTGAGCAAACCCCTTTAAAACACTCTATATTCCTAGGTTCTTCAATGTGGCCACTGAAATCAGGGTCATCAAATGGAAGGTGATGTTGAAAAATGGGAAGTCTTACTATAGTTTAAGACCTCATAGACATTTTTCCAAATCAATGATGACTTCAGTTATCCAAAATAAAATAAAGTATTTCATTGTTTTATGTCTCATTATGTTGCATATTTAAGAATTATATATGGACATTTGTTTTATCAGAGTTTATGAGATCCTTGGCCAGCCAACATGCTATTTTATATTTCAGCGTCCTTTTCTCAGAGGTATGTAACAGGACTGACATTTACTTTGGATTCATAATCAATTGACAGTTTATATAATTGACTTCTATTCCCCAGAACCATCTTTCTTATTGAAAGTGTCTGACCTTGTTGTGTCTTTGTCATTCTACTGGAAGAGTCAATAAACATTTCTTCAAATAACACAGTTTGAGGAATATGCCTATGTGAAGGGATCGGAAGCTAACTAAACCACTTATTTAAATTTCTGTATTCAACCCAATTCATTAGTTGCTTTGATATTTTTCTTACCATTTGGTGAAATTTTCATTTTGTACGTGTATTCTTAATTATTCCACTACTCTTTTTGGAGGGAGGTGAGGTGGGGGAGTGAGAATATTTAAGTTCTATTCTCTTAGGAAATTTCAGATATATAATACAGTGTTATTAACTACAGTCATCATGTTTTACATTAGATCCTCAGATTTTATTCATTTTTGACCCGAAAATTTTTACTCTTTTATCAACCACTTCATACATCCTGGCCCCTGCAACCACTTTTCAACTCTTTGTTTCTTTGCGTTTGATTTACTTTTGGATTTCACATCTAAGTCATACCATACGGTGTTTATTTTTCTCAGGATTCTTAACCCATGACACCAAACAAATAATAACTTATTTAAGAATAAGATAATTTTTTAAAAAGATTAAGATAATTCATTTCAAGTGTTTAAACGAATATTAGGTGTGTACTCAATAAATGTGAAGACAAAATGAATTTGAGAGTTCACATGTGGAAAACTGGCAAGAAACAGTAAGTACAAAAGCCCTAAGGCAAAAGTACAAAAGTGTACAAAAATATACTTCGTATTTTAAAACAATAGCAAGAGCCATTGGATGGGTGGGGCAGACTTAGGGATAGGAAACTAATAGATGTAATTTGAGTGGTATTGATGGGCCAGGGGATGAGTAGACTTTTGGTCCACACAGTAAATCCCTTGGGTTTCCTTCTAAGTATAATAGATCAGGGCAGTGACATGATTTGTCTTAATACTTATTTAATGACTACTACTTAACTACTAAGTTATATATACAATTTAGTTAAGTAGTAGACATTAAATATACACACACACACACACACACACACACATATATATGTGCACATATACCGGATGCACACATACATATTTAGCTATGTCTATCTATCTATCCATCTATCTATACCTGATGGGAAACACATTGTATTTTCAAGTTTGAAAGCATAAGCAAAAATATAAAATTGTCCTGAATTCTAAGACACCTACAATCCAATAAAGAAGGTATGGTTTATTTGGGAGACATACAAAAATGTGAATGGCTTAAGGTTCATTTATCTTCATATCTCAAAAATCTAGAGTCTATCATTTGCTAATTCTGTAACTTTGGATATGGTTTTTAGTATCATCAAAGTTTTTTTTTTCCTCTATGAAATACCAAAAATAATAAAGGATAATAGCTACTTTATTTTTTAATTTTATTTGTTTTTAATATTTTATTTATTTATTTGACAGAGAGAGAAGTCACAAGTAGGCAGAGAGGCAGGCAGAGAGAGAGGGAGAAACAGGCTCCCCACTGAGCAGAGAGCCCGATGCGGGGCTCGATCCCAGGACCCTGAGATCATGACCTGAGCCGAAGGCAGAGGCTTAAACCACTGAGCCACCCAGGCACCCCGGATAATGGTTACTTTAGGTAATAATAGTGTGTTGGAAAAAAGTAACAATACTGTATATGGAATGGAGTTGTAATTATCATTAACAAAATATCTTGGATATTAATATATTTGAAAGAAATAAGAAGGGAAGGAAGAAAGAGAGGAAAAGAAATGAATTTTTTTTTAAATAAATGTATGTTAAATTTGTTATCACTTATGAGTATAGAATAATAGCGGATAACTGCTTTCAAAGTGCTGTACCTTAAGTATTTATACCTATTAAGTCAAGTTCATCCTCAAAACTGCTATATGAGGTAAGTAGTATATTTCTTTCCACTCTACAGAAAGGAAAATCGAGGTACATATTTTAGTTGGCTTAGTCAAATGCACACAGCAAATGACTGTGTGCAGCAATGTAGCAACATGATAATATTAATGAAGTTTAGGGTCAGATTATACTTCATCCAAATGCTAATTCTACTAATAACTCTCTGAACCTGTGCTTCCTTTTCTTCAATACGTGGATTTTTTTTTTTTTTTTTTATTTGACAGAGAGAAATCACAACTAGGCAGAGAGGCAGGCAGAGAGAGAGGAGGAAGCAGGCTCCCCGCAGAGCAGAGAGCCCGATGTGGGGCTCGATCCCAGGACCCTGAGATCATGACCTGAGCTGAAGGCAGAGGCTTTAACCCACTGAGCCACCCAGGTGCCCCCAATACGTGGATTTTAATAACAGTCTTGTGCTTATACAAGGGACTGTAGCAAAACATTCTAGTGCTTAAAACTTAGTAATTTTCTATGCTCTGTTAATAATTCATCAAATATGATGTATTGCTTAATATATCTTATACATTCAATATTTTTCTAATTTTCATTCATTAAGCTTATCTTGTGAGTACTCTGCTGGTATCTTTGGAGTGGAAATTTATCATAAATAATACAAAAACAATGTAGTTTCCAAAATAATACCTGTAATCTTAAAGAAGATGAGAAAAATACAATTCCTTCCTTCCCTGGGTCTGTTGGCATTGTCCCTGGGCCTGAGTTCCTGTGAAATAATCTTATTTAACTAACTTATTAAAGAGTACTTCATCATTTTTATTTAAAATACTATAAGGTGATAGTAGCTCATCAAACATGTGTACTAAGAGCCTAGCCAACCTAAGTAGCATAATCTTAGATTCTGATCTTATTAATTCAGTTAATTTCAAGCAATCTATTACTTTCATAAAGCACTTTATTAAATGTGCAACTTAATATGCTTGTGTTTTATATCACTATAACTAAGTATAACTGAATGAATTTTATTTAAATAAAATAAATATAATTTTTTTAAAAACCAAAATGGTGAAGGGAACTGTGGGAAAGTCATGGAGGGAATGGCAGTGTGGAGTGTGTGAGGATTAGTGAATGTCCTTTTCCAGTCACTCACACCATCACCTCACCTCCTTCATGAAGCTATTGTGTATTAAGTGCATAAGGGCTTTCTCCCTTGCATGATTTGCTGATTTTTATTTGTTTGTCTTCTTTGTTCACTTTTTTTTTTCCTTTTTGCAGGCAATGTGGGTTGTCCCCAGGATTCAGAATTTTCTGGGAATTTGTTAGTAGATATATTCAATATGAGTCTCACTACATATATAATTAATGATTCTTGCATATAATTAATGAAATCATGCATTGTTTTTGAGCTACACACATTTTGTTGGAAAACAATAGGCTAAAATGAATAGTTAAAATTTGTAGGACTGATAATTTGACAACATATGGAAAGCCTTACTCAGATTGTCCTCAGACACATAACCTCTTGACTGAGTCCTAAGATGACAGGGTGGAAAGTTTTTAACTGAAAATAATTATGTTTTGCTACAAGGCCCTTGGGATAATGAAAGTTTTATGTATTAAGGGTTAATCATTTTGGTGTTAAACATTTCTGTAAGAATGGGAGGCATTTGTGTGGGAGTTGTGATGGATATAAACACTTGCATGTTCAATATTTCTGATGGAGAGTCAGAAAGCCCATACCAGCTGACTTGAAAGGCAACTAATGAAGTGTGGTTGTCATCCATCAGCACCAAGAGAGCATCATATCCTTGGTCACTGGCATCAAAGTGATAGCTTTGGTTTTGACAGGGTCAAGCCTGCAGAAAATATAAAGGCTAGGTAGAGATTTCCATATGCACTGTACAAATAAAACTGGCAGATTTCCCAAACTTCTGGAAAAATTTGGTGATAAATTCTCATGGAAGATGGAAATAGAGGTAGTGAATTCCTATTTGTGAATATTGCTGTTTACATTTAATCATAGAAATGCATGGCCTGGAAAATACAAATGACTTAAGTGTTCCCAAGGCCATCAAGTTTAGTACCAAGTAGGATATATGTACAGTTGATCCTTGAACAACACCAGGGTTAGGGCATCAAAACCCCTGCACAGCTGAAAATCTGTATAACTTCCCCCAAAACTTAACCACTAGTAGTCCACTGTCTTCTTTTGTTTGTTCTTTGTTTGTTTGGGGGGAGGTTATTTTTTAATATTTTATTTATTAGTTACCTTATTTATGTGATAGAAAGAGAGAGTGTGCCTGTTGGGGGTGGGGCAGAGGGGAAGAGAAAGACAATCTCAAGCAGATTCCACACTGAGCCTGGGGCCCAACACAGGGCTTGATATCAGGACCCATGAGCTCATGACCTGAACAGAAGCTAAGAGTCCGATACTTAACCCCACACCCAAAGTAGTCCATTGTTAACCAGAAACCTTACTGATAACATAAATAGCCCTTTAACATACCTGGTATGTTATAAGCATTATATACTGCTTTCTTGTAATAGAGTAAATTATAGATAAAAATGTTATTAAGAAAAACATAAGGAAGAAAAAATACATTTACATTGCTATGCAGTACTCTCAAAAAACAATCGCATATAATTGGACCCATGCAGTTCAAACCAATGCTGTTCAAGGGCCCACATGCCTACATACCCATACACATAAACACATAGAAACATAACCTCGATATCAGAGTTAGAAATTTCCCTGATCCTTCAGATTCTCAAAAGTACTTGCTCCAAACCCAGTTTTGTACTCTGGAGGAAACAAAACCACCTCTTTCAAATCCCTGGGAATTTTGTGGGTGCTTTAATTCTTACTACCTCCTATGGCTCTGAATTTCTCCTATTTCTACTAAACTCCTTTATGGACTCACTCTGCCATGCATAGCATAACTTTTTGGCAGTTTGGTAACTCAGAAATCGAAAACAGAAAATCCTCTTGCTTATCAAATGAAGCAAAGCAATCCATATAATCAAGTTTATTAAATGTCAAGAAGACCTAAAGATAAAAGTGACTTGCAACAACTAAAAACTGTGACTATTAGCTATTCTAGTTCTTAAAAAAGAGTTCTCTATAATTTCCAAAATTATAAATCTAGGTCCATTTTTGGTTCACTGTCTCTATTTTTTCTTCATTCTGTCCTCTCCTAAGGACCTACTCATCTTTCTCATGTCTTCAAATTTATTTCTATCCTTAACCCAAATCACACAACTGGCTCTCTCTGTGTAAATCTAAGGAAACTGCAGAATCCATGTTTATAAAGCCCCATCTAATTAAATTCTTAAGCATGGGCTTTTAATCTCCTAATTTCAATCATAAAAGAGGAGTTTTCATTTCTTCTATTTTATATGTAGTGTTCCAGATAATCTTATTTTGCAAAATGAGGTATAATGAGAAAAAAAAAACACATAAGTTTTGGTGACAAAGACTGAAGGTGGACTCAAATTAGAATCCTGATTTTGTTATTTGTTTCTTATGTGGAACAAGTTATTTAATATTTCTCTTAATCCATTTCAATGAAATGAGGATAAAACAACTATTCAAATGGGTATTATGAAGAACAAAAAAGGTGATATGGAAGCCAGTAAATAAATGTTAATTCCCCATCTAATTCTCTTTCTTCATCAAATGTGTAAACTGAGTTTCAAAGCAGTTCCATAACTTGCCCAGAGGTCACTAAAATTTTGTCTTTCTATCTTTGAATTCCTTGACTTAACAAAAACGAAAAGGAAAAAAAAAAAAAAAAAGTCTGGCAAACTTCTGGCTAGGCTAGAAGGCTGGATTAATATCCCCTCCACCTCATCAAGATGTTAGAGTTGTGGAAAAAGCCATGACAGGTCAAGTCACCCTCAGAAAATTCCAGTCTGGATTAGTCTAGGGAAAATAGGTCCAAACTATATAGGACTATCCAGATAAATAAAGACAATTTGCTAATTAACCACGTGAAAAAGAGAATAAAAAGAAAGATAAATATATAAAATAACTCGAGTAATTTCTAAGTGGGACTGTGGAGCGTTTCACATACTTTTACTCAGGTTTCTCTTTACTACTGGGATTGCATGCAGCGTCTTGAAACAAAGGGTAAGAGTACACACAGCAGTAAGACTGTATTCTTTTTGGAATGGTAGGGTTTATACCTTATCTGCTTACTGAATATGCAAGAAACATTAGAACAATGTTGATATCTTAGAACTTAATCAATTTTGATTTAGTCTGCTCTATATGCTGAGAAAAATGATATGTCTTACTATTTATTTCATGTAGGCTGTATCTGGATTCTAAACCCATAAGCTTGACAGTCATCAACTATGGAGCAGAGCTCTTAAAGGTGGTTTCACTCTTGCTACTTGGGTCTTCTCTTCACCTGTCAATGTCTTTCCCAGAATGTAAGCATCCTTAATGAGCAGAAACGTTCACTTTTAACCTATTATTAAAAGAGTTCAATTTATTCTTTGGCAAAAAGAAAGAAAAAAGAACAGAAGGAAGGAAGGAGGGATGGAAGGAGGGAAAGAGGAAGGCATGAAGGAAGGGAGAAAGAAAATGAAATTAAGGTGACTTTGTAAAGAATTCGGATATTTTGAATTTTCAAAGACAGGAAAAATGTTCCAAATGATAGGAATTATATCTGAGCTACCTACATTTTCAATTTCTCTTTTCAATCAATTCATGAATCTCTAAAAAAAAAAAAAAGACAGTGTATGCTCATTTGCATGCTAATTTACACTCCTTACCCAAAGAACTTCTGATTTTTCTCTGATAGTAAAATAAAAGAGGGATGGTTATCTAGTATTTCATTTTCACTTATTTTCAGGAAATAATACAGATGCAATACATCTCTAAAAAATTCTCATGATTTTAGAACAGTTATAGCAAAAATTTGTTTTCTCCTCCAAAAATAAACATTCTTTTTCTCTTACAAAATCCTTTAAGTTTGGACATCTTTTTTACTCCCTGGTAAGAATGACAAATCCTGCCTCATCTTTTGGGCAAAGTGGGGTTGTAGTGAGACGGAACCATGGCAATCATCTACGTGTCTGGAGAAATTGTACACAAACAACTCATACTTTCAGTTAGTGTGAAAGCTTATGGTAATCATATAATTACACATGTAGTAAAATTTTGGAGCTCACATGGATCAGTTCTTTCTTTGGGAAAAACAGGAAAAGTTGATGTAGATTCAAGAATGTTATGATATCAGGGTCATAATACCTTAGATGTTGCAGAATAAAACACTACTTCACTTTACATATCCAATAATAGACTTTTCAAACTGTGTCTGAGTTGATTTACAGGTGAATTACAAAAAAGAATTCCAGTTTACCTTAGGCTGTTAAAACTAGTGTTAGTGATAAAACTCCGTGTTTGTATCCTCAGTGGGCAGTTGGGTCAGAGATGAGTCATGGCAGATAAAACTGAAGCAATTTTATGTTCCACTTTAATTCTCTAACAAATGTGAGGACACAGGGAGTACATGGCCCAAGGGCATCCCTATGGTCTAGGCTAGTGGTAAATCACAACACGGATTCAACCTTTCCCTTACTGGATGTTTATATACTGACAAAATCAGGTTAATGTGAACATCAAGATGAACCACAAAAAGAAAAAGACTTTCACAAAAGGGCAGCCTAAGGTAGATGGATAGTTAATAATAGTAAACAACAGTTGCTGGTCAATCTCACACATGCCTAACCCTGAATTCCTTAACATCGTCATTTGGCAGAGCACCCTTTTTTCTACCAACATCTTACCCTTTACCTCAGAGCATTATCCATTGTCTCTAACTCACTAAGAATATCTTTGAAAATCACCAATGAAAAATGACAAGTTCCTAAAATTCCTTCTTACCCTTCAAAAGGAAAGATGAACCGTGAATACAATTCTGATAAACCTTCATTGTTGAAATGGTAATAAACTATATGTTGGATGTTTATATTGGTCTGATAAGATTCCAGCAAGTATCTGAAGGAAGACATATTTACCCAAATCACCACAAAATTCTTTTTCCTTACAGAATGAAATGTACAGGAAGAACCCTCAATTATTCAAAGAAGAAAAATAGAATTCTGTAAAGATTTTTTTATGTGTATGAAGATTCAGATGCCCTATATCTTAATCTATTCATATTTTAAAAGAATAATAAAAGAATGTATTAAATACAAAGAAACTAAAGCATATGTAAAATTATCATAGTAGATGTCTTTGTATGAACTTTAGAACAATTTAGTATCATGACCAGTTGCATTAATCAGTGTTGCTAGAAAGCTTAGCTCTGTTGGCTACTAGGAATGCTGCAAATGTCACAACACCTTGCTTGCTCTTGCCTCCACACTCCCCAGGAAGGAAGCAGATAATTATAAATCTCACAGAATATTCTGCCCAAAGCATTGCAGCAAGCTGGTCTAAGAGATTATGTCTCTGAAGTTGTCAGGTCTGAGATTTTTCTATGGAATGACCTCAAGGAGCGAATACCATTGTAACCACTTACTTTATACAAGAAGGTACGTGAGGTTAAAGGTGAAACTGAGCTGTTCTGTAGTTACACTAAGGCCAGAGTAAGAAAGAACAGGCTTACACTGCACCAGGTGCAAAGAAGTTTGGAGAAAAGAAAGCGTTTCCTGAAAGTGGGTAAAGTTTTACCAATGAAAGCTGTTCTGGGAAACCTTTAGATAGAATTCTCTACACAGAGGAACGATTCTTATAGTTAGCACCCTTACCGTGTGAGGATATGTCTAATTTCCAAACAGGTCAAGAATGGCAAACGAAGTGTGGAGGTGAATCTTCTTTCATCAGCTCTCACAAATATAGAAAAGTAAAGAAAAGGAAGAAAATGCAGCTCGGGGAAATCCACAAGGGTTCTCACAGCTGGCCGGCAGCACCAACCGCCCTGCAGCTCTCTGAACACAAAAATGTAAATACAACCATTTTCAAAGGGTAATCCAAGGATATGTGCACAGGTGCCTCGGCATGCCTGGGTATTTACGTATACATGATTAGAAATATATTTTATTTTTATATTTGCACTAAACACTACATAAATCGTTAAGGAAACATCACCATTAAAAGTAAAGGACTAAGAGGTCGGCTTCATCAGGTCACAATTTATGTAAATATTTTATAGACTTTCTGGACTCACCTCATTCCAGACCAGGACCTCCCTTGCTGTTCCAAATTGGGCTTCTTGTTAACTGGGAGAACAGGTATTTCTGCTGAATTGGACATACTGTGTGGTGGCTTTGTGATTTGAACAAATTTCCATTAGCTTTTAGGAAGAAATCACAAAATTGATTTTCATCTGTGAACTGAGACAGGACGTAAAAAACTCCACAGAGAGACTAGGGGAAAAAAAAAAAAAAGAAGACGAAAGAAAGAAAGAAAGAGTGTAGGCTGTGAACCTAATGCTGAAAATTATTTCAGGATATTTAACGTGGAACATGATTTAATCAGCCCTAATGAAAGCCATGAAGGCTCTAATACTTGTAATATGTTTCTTACAGATTTTGTATTGTTATTTAATATCTGCCCTTAAACAGTGATAAAAGAGGATGAGCAGCACCAAAGGAATATTTAGGTTGAAGAGAGGGTGGTGGGGGGTGGGGGAGGGGGTACTAAAGCACATTTAAATGTTTCTTCAAGTGAGATTTCAATCCTCCCAAACCAATCTTCCAACACAAGTTTCGTGAGCATAAAAACACTTAATAAGTACCATTGAATGATGATTAACTTCCCAAATTACCAGCTAATTAATCTGCTGTGAATTTAATTGGTGAATTCAGCCCTCCAAGTCAGAAGCTAGTAGGGTGGGCAGTCTTAAATTAATTCCTCTTGAAAAACTAGAAAGCTAGAAAAATCCTATTAATTCACGCTAAATATAACTGATTAGAGGAAAACATTTTGATAATGAACATGCTGTTTTGTCCTTCTCTTTTCCTTTAGTACTAAATAGTCTAGATGCCAGGTTGCTTCTACTTTTAATGGAATTTTACAAACAAAGCTTATTTTTTTTTTTTTTTTTTTTTTTTTTTTACAAAGCTTATTTTTAAGCAAATACGATGGTCTTAAAGATTCCACTTAAAATTTTACAATTTGGCCATGCAAAAAATTCTGAAATAAAAATTAGTTCAGCTGGAAGAGGCTCCTGTTATAGGATCTGCTGGAAAACCAATGTGAAAAAGAAACTTCAAAATTGCACCTACGAGAAAGTGTCAAAATACATTCTAAATATTTTCTATCAGTTTGAATCAATAGTTCTTTTTTTTATTTTCAAGAAAACTATAATTAATAAAACAATAACTATTATTTGTTGAATGTATACTAGGTCTGAGGTAAGGTATATTATTTGTAACTTATCAAACTATTTAGATGTTACTGAACACATTTTAGAAATGAAGAAAATTGATCACAGGGTCCTGGGATCGAGCCCTGCATCTGGCTCTCTGCTCAGCAGGGAGCCTGCTTCCCCCTCTCTCTCTGCCTGCCTCTCTGCCTACTTGTGACACCTCTCTCTCTCTCTCTGTCAAATAAATAAAAAATATCTTAAAAAAAAAAAAGGAAAGAAAGAAATGAAGAAATTGGGCAAGGAAGAAGTTAATGGCCCAGGATAGTAGTAGAATTTAAAGGCAGATGCATGTAACTGCAAGACCTATTATTTTAAAATTCTTTCTTACTCTCTCAAAAACAAAATGGAACAGAACAAAACGAAATAAAGTAAAAAATAAAGAAATAAATAAAAATGTGCACATCTCTGTAAACATTAGAAAAAGTTTATGTCTATAAGATTTTAGCTTCTGCTAGAATGTAAAATCAACAAAATGTAACTGTTTTTAAGTTATTTCACAGTTTTTTGCCAGTGATATTGTTTCAAAATGCTAAACTAGGTTAGAGAAGCATAGTCAAGAGACATAAGAAGGAAACCATTGTTGAAAACACATTTTATTTTATGATTGGCTTTCTGGGGGAACACACGAATTTGTGAAAAATAAAATTTATTTTCTGTTAATTATTGGAATCAATAAGACATATAGAGAAGAAATTATCTTCTCTGCCCTAGACTTGTTAATTTCTAAAGGGTCACTTTCTGTTGACTTGGAAATTTCTGTGGTATCCTCTGGCCAAATTTTGAGCAAGCTTAATTAGGTAGTATTTGGAGAAGAGATAGACTTTTCCTTAATCACTTTTAGAAGAGCTCAACAACTGTTTGGCACATATTCTAAATCTCTGGCAAAACTTCACTTCATGCCAGTCTTGGAACTTCCTTACTATGTAAACTAAGCTTCTCTCGATCTGAAGTGAACTGCAGAAGGTATTTCTGTGTTGGTCAAATAGTGTGGTAGAATCATTTCCTTATTTCCTTAAATTCATCCTCAGTATTTTATTGAACACTTCACTAAGTATCAACTTAGAAATTGATGGTGAATTCTATTCTATTTTTAAAGGAGGTGGCAGAGCCGCCTGAACATAAGGGTTTTTTTGTTTTTTTTTAAGATTTATTTATTTATTTTAGAGAGGGAGCCGGGGGAGAACAGTGGGGATGAACACAGGAAGAGGGAGAGAGAGAATCTCAAACAGGCTCCCTGCTGAATACAGAGCCTGATTGGGGCGAGCTGGACCTCAGGACCCTTGAGACGATGACATCAAGTCAGACGCTTAACTGACTGAGCCACCCAGGTACCCTCATAAGTTTTCACTATACAGTCAGAATGAACTTAATAAGCTTTTCACTTATGTGTGGTTATAGACATCAGTGATATAAAGACAAATGTGAGAAAATATTCATCTAAAATGGTTGATCATTGTTTGCATCCACTTAGCTGTCTGCTTTGCCGAAGTTCTTGTTTGTCAAACTTGCCAGTGTATAACCAGGAAAGCTAACCTCTCCTTTGTTCATGTGTAAAGCCTGGGTAACCGAAGTTTAAGCCAGTTGCCTTGGTTCCATCTGATTTACTGGTAATCAGTATTTGGTCCAGTTGTGGCTAGTGTAACTTGGGGGAATTCAGTAGGGAAACTTCTAGAATATTTTCAGTACTTCCCCCAAAAAGGTAGAAATGAAAGAGAGGAAGGAGAAAAGAAAGACAGGAAGGAATGAAGGAGAGGAAGAACAATGGCACTTATTTTTTTCCAGTCTTAATGTGACACACGCTCACACATCGTCTTCTACGAAGGGGGACTGATATTTCTATACAGTTCATCTGAAGTCTATACTGATTCACTACTTTAAATAGCAAGTGATCAGAAAAAAAGATAGATTATAGATATAGAGGTAGATGATAGATAGATACATAGATAGATAACTGGATGAATAGGGAATGGTGATGATGACCACTAAATCAGTAGCTCTGAACTTGTGTTTTGGTATCTATGGTCTTTAAAATACTTAATGATGGGGCACCTGGGTGGCTCAGTTGGTTAAGCTTCTGCCTTCGGCTCAGGCTCAGGTCATGATCTCAGGCTCCTGGGACTAAGTCCCACAGCTGGCTCTCTGCTCAGCAGGGGGCCTGCTCTTCCCTGCCCCCCTCCCACCCCGCCCTGTCTGTCTGCCTCTCTGCCTACTTGTGATCTCTCTCTCTCTGTGTAATAAATAAATAAAATCTTTAAAAAATATAAAATACTTAATGACAATTCTGATTCTGAGCTTTTACACATTTTGTATTCACAATAAATGGCAGTAGTTGAACAAGGTAATGAACATAGTAATCTTATTTATCTTAATGTCTAAGTAAAAATGTATAGCTAATCAGTTGTGAAGGTGTCAGTCTATGAAGGAGATCTAGATCCCAAGCATCAATACAAAGCATCAATACAAAGTGAAATTTCATTGGTATTAAGTGACATCATCAAAAAGGATAATGATTGCAATACAATTTTTAGTCTTCTGAGGTACAATTTATTCAGGTGAATATTTAAGTCACAGAATATTCTACATAGGATTTAATTCATTTTACATTCTTCAAATCAATGAAAATAAGGTGGGAATAATAGATGCTCATTTCAGGTATTCAAAATAAAGTTAAATTTCAAACTCATTTATGAAAACATTTAGCTCCTCGATTTGTATGTGATATTTTGGAGATGATTATAGTCAACTTAAAGAACCAAATTGAACAGTTTGCCCAAGTGATCATTATTTTAATTGACCCAGAAAGCTATGGGGCACTTCATATACTAAAGCTACTTCATTTCATCATTACTTTTAAAAAGAAAAGTGTGTTTTGTCAATAAATATCAAAACTGAACTTCAGGAAGATGGCAGACAGGGCACATAAAAATAATTCTTTTCTCTATAAAGTGTCTAGAAATGAAAATTAAAGTAGTTTCAAAAAAGTGTATTCTCAGGGAAAAATTAAACAGATAACTAAAAATTTAAAGACCTTTCAAGATACAAAGCATGCAGGCACATTCAGCCAAGAGAACAAAAGTCTCAAAACCCTGTCAAAGAAGAGTCACTTTTAGCGTGCTCCAGCTGCAAAAATGATGAACACAAAGAGCAGCAAAAGGACCTGAGACAACCTTCAGAGGGATTATTAAAGAATAATCCATGGCAGATCCGGGCTGATAGGTTCCTTTTTCCTTCTCTGCTTGTGCTCAGCTTTCAATCAGTAAAATCCTTATCCACGGGTTAAAGTAGCCAAGCAATTGGTTGGTTGGCTTAACAAGGATATGAGGTGCCCACATGGCAACTTTCTCAATACCCACAGCAAAGGCTACCATGGGACACTTCCTGAGAGCACACCTATTTCCCAGGATCTATGGAAATAAATTCCTAAAACCAAAAAGCCACTCCTTTGCTTCCATCTCTTGATCTTCTACAAGTTCTTCTGGCCTGCTCCAACCCAGGAACAGAGTGAAGGCAATTTTGTAAAAGTAGAAACAAGGTTACCTCAGTTAGATTAGCACAGTTCAACAGCTGGGAAATGAGAGTGAAGATTGCCAAATTCTAGTTTCTTATTAACAAAGGAGTAAATAAATACATATGTCAAATATTTTTTTTTCTTTCAAGGTAAAGCTAACTTGTTTTGCCTTTTGAGGAAAGACACTCTAACCACTTAGATTAATAATTTGTCAAATAGAAACATTCAAATGAGAAAATAGGTATTGCATTTTGCCTTCCACTAATATTGATACATAAATAAGGAATAGTAAAATGAGGTTTTTAAGTAGGTATTCCCTATGCAATCATGTCATGCACACATTACAAACTCAGGTGGAAAGTAAGTGGCTCGGCGATTGTACATTCTCTGCCATTCATCCTGTCTATGCCTAGTAAAAGGAAACATATGGCGTATGATCAGGTTTTCCTGAGATTGTCTGGACTTGTTCACTATCATACAAAAGGAGAAAAACTAAATGGATACACCAAATTGCAGACATTTCATTCAGGAGTGAAAAGACAGAATGTGCTTAGACATCTCCTTCCCTGTGTTAGGCAGAATGAGGGCATTACAAAGATGCGCATGTGCCTGTCTCTGGAACTTGTCAATATGTTAGGTGAATGAAGACCTCAAATGATTTAAGGTTGCAAATCAGCTGAGATTATCCAGAATCATCTGGATCATGTATCTGTCAGGCCTGATGTAATCATAATGTTCTCCAGGAGTGGGAGAGAGGAGGCAGAAATGGAGGTTGGAGTAATGCAGTGGGTGAAGGACCAAACCGGTTTCAGCTGGCTTGGCAGACAGAAAAGGGGAGCATGTGCCGTGCCATCCTCAGGTCTTGGAGTTACACACATCTCTGGTTAATGTGGAAACAGGTTAAGATGGAGGGTGGTGGTCGTTCTTTTTGGAAAAACAATCAAGAACAGAGGTACAGAGCCTGAAACATGATGCATACATAAAGCTAGGGAATATATGATGTAAACTCTGGAATATTTAGGGACTTTATCACCCAGCCAAGGAAAAATGTGTCAGCAAAAAGGAAATAATCATGTAAGACTTGAGGGACAATATAAAACACTGGAAAGAACATCATTGGCCTTTGGAGTCAGAAAGATTGAGGTACAAAACCCATGACTGCCACTGGCTAGCTGTGTACAGGGACACATGAATCATTTCAAGTACAAGATTTACCATCCATAAAATGGGTAAGGACATTTGGCTTTCTAAGGAATAGTGAAAAGATAAAGCAAAGAGAGTATGTGAGCACCCGGGTGGCTCAGTGAGTTAAAGCCTCTGCCTTTGGCTCAGGTCATGATCCCAGGGTCCTGGGATCAAGCCCCACATTGGGCTCTCTGCTCAGCAGGGAGCCTGCTTCCTCCTCTCTCTATCTGCCTACTTGTGATCTCTGTCTGTCAAATAAATAAAATCTTAAAAAAAAAAGGTAGTATGAAAAGACTAGTATATTGTCTAAGACATAGTAAGATTTTAGCAATACAATATCAGCTGCTGAAAGTGATAGAATAGTTTGGCTGTCATTTGGGGGAAAAAAAGGTTAAAAATTTCATGAGGAAGTAAACTTTGAGGAACTTTAAGGAAAAAAAAAGGGAAGCATGAATTGGTCAGAAGATCTGTAAGTAGTGTGCTATTCTTATTGATTCTGTAAATTGAAATAAATCATTATTATATCCTACTAGAAATACCATCTATTTATTTAATGAATAGTAATGTTTTGTGATAAATTGGTTCCTATCTTAGGCAGTTCATTTTTTAACCACAAAATGATGGCCAGTAATGTAATGCAGTAAAGAATTTTATAAAATAGAATCATAATTGCATAAAACGAGCACAGTATAAATGTTCTCATGATTTGGCCTTGTCTAAGCAAATGTTTTCCAAAATATATTTTGAAAGTCTATTACTTTGATAGTTGTTAAAATAACATATTTCACATGTGATATTCTAAGAGATTCTTCAAAAGAAAAAAGAAAATGTGGAGATCCTGTAGTCATATAAATTCAAGAGATATTACATAATATACCCCTGTATATTATGAGCCAAACTGTTCACACACATTAAGTTTATTAGGGCTGTATGGAGTCCAGCTATCCTAAAGCTATTTAACTTTGCCCAGCATTTTGCCTTAAAAAAAAAAAAAAGTCCATTACTTCATTACCACAAAATTCAAGTACCCCACACTTGATGTACCATGCCATGGAACTATTTTCCACAGAAAAATAATTTGTACTATACAGACTTAAAATTTGGGTAAGACAATGGGATAAATAGACTGCTGAAAATTCATGTTTTTGAGAAAAAACATGTCCAAGGAACATTTCTGCAACAATTAAAATATTCTGTATCTATATTACCCAGTACAGTAGTCACTAGGCAATTGTAGCTATTGAGTATCTGAAAGGTAGCTAGTGAGATCGAGAGATGGGATTTTTTTCATTTCATTTCATTTAAATTTAAATAGCCACATGTGGCTAATGAGTATTTTATTAGATAGAACAGTTATAGACCTTTAGAAGTGTGATTTTAGATAACTAAATCTGTGTCAGTTTTTTCACTAATAATTTTAACATATGTGGAGATACAAACTTTTGATCTTAGGAGTAAACACTTAAATAGTTCAAATCAAAGTTACTGTATGATTGACATGACTTCATTCAATGGGAGTGTTTAATAAGATGAAGAAACTCATTCAAAATAAATTACAGCAATTCAGAAATGAAAGACAAATATACAAATTTGATTGTACATTTGTTAAACAAATCTAATTGAAAATTCATAATCCCTATTTGAAATGTTTTTTCTGTTTATTTGGTTTTCTGGTTTTTTTTTGTTTGTTTTTTTATTTTTGCAAAAGCATTGTAATAACAAAAATCTTGTGAAAGCCTGGAATATATTATCATATATTAGTAGTGAAAATTGTAGTGAAAATTTCAAACTGTAAAAATTTCATTTACATTCATGATCTTATACAACAATTTTGGCTGCAAATTAACCATTTTAAAATTGACAGTGCTTATTAGAGAGATCATTATTAAAAAAATATTTTCAGGTAAACATAGATAACCAGCAGCATATATAGGAGCCATAAAAATCACTTAAGTATAGTAAAGCTTAGCACACCACAGTTCAAGGTGATAGAGAAAGATAGAAACCAATTTTAGTGAAGTAGAATGAAATACAAAAAGCATGCAAGAGTGATGATGATTTGATAAATTTCTTATAAATATAAAACAGTAAGTTTAAAATCAACGGCTGTGCTATAGCTAGAGTACAGAATGCTCTTTTTTACAATATTATGTGGTATCTGATAACTTCTTTTTAATTAGTTCTTCAAATGGTTAAATATGGATTGTTATCTATGTTCAAAGGGTTCAGTATTTGATCTCCATCTATTCATTAAATGTCTCATAAATTTATTTTCTTTTTTATGGGTTTGAAGTATCATGCACATGTGTAATTTTGATTTTTCTGTATATCTCAAACAATTTCTACGTTTGATATGTGATGCCCTACTCATAGTGATACTGCTTCTTAACAAATATGTTTTATGGGAATTTAACTTTGTATAAAGTGAGGCTCTTTTTCCTATTTAGGTTTTGCCCTGAATACTATTTTATAACACATTGTTGTTGGCATCCATGGCAAACCCATCATGGGTTATGTTTGTCTAGGACATCTTTGTCTATTTTTATAAATAACTGCTCCAAAGAAATCTCTCTGGTAAGCTACTTATCAGTGGTATTTGTTCTGCAACAAAGGACATAAATAACCTTTATTTATAAATTTCAGTCAGAATTCCCTCAAGGATGTGTGTGAAACTCTGAGCAATTAAAAGCTTGCCAAGTCAGAGCACCTGGGTGGCTCAGTGGGTTAAAGCCTCTGCCTTTGGCTCAGGTCAGGATCCCATGGTCCTGGGATGGAGCCTCACATCAGGTTCTCTGCTCAGCAGGGAACTTGCTTCCTCCCCGCCCCCTGTCTGCCTTTCTGCCTACTTGTGATCTTTCTCTCTCTGTCAAGTAAATAAATAAAATCTTGAAAAAAAAAAAGGCTCAGTGGGTTAAAAGTTTGCCAGGTAGTTCTGATGCACAGCTAGTTTGGTGAACCTTTCCACTAGGCACCAAAGGAACTGATACATTTTAAAAAAAGATTTAAAATGATCCTGGCCACATGTCATGCCCAAATAGCAACTAATAAAAATTTTAAATATTGACCTAAAAAAACAAGCCTAATTAGTTTTTATACTTTTAGATTGTCAAATGTGTTTTAAGGTGCCACTATGACTCAGTCTATTTTTTTTTTTAATATTTGCATTATTTATAGTACAACTTAAATTGTGGCAAACTTGGACCCCCCAAAACAGAGCTTAAAGATGATACAAAATTTGGGGCACATACTTTTAGATCTGTTATTAAACGAAACAAGTCTGAGACAAAGTGAAAGTTATTTAAAGCTTTATTTTATGATAAGTATTAGAAGTTAGACTGATTGGTCAGGGGAACGAGACTGAGGCAAAGTGAAAGTTATGCAAAGTTCTATTTTTTGCTAAGCATTAGAAGTCAGACTGGCCAGGGCAACCACCCCCAGCTTACAGGCTCCAGAATTGACTGACTGACCAGTCAGGGCCGCCTCCGAAGAGAGAGACCCCTCCCCATCTTAGACTACCTTTTATAGACCAAAAGCCTGGCCACACATAGGTGGCCAATGAGACTGTAACACACAGAGAAAGTTGCATTGTCATGTTAGGTCACATGCAGGTGACCACTTGAATTACAATTTACCCTATAGTAGTTGTTTGAACTAACCTATCACTCTGGTCAGAATTGGCGCTCAAGTTGGCACCCAAAAGGCAGGGTTTACATTCTTTGGTGGTTAGGGAGACAATATGTGTACTTTTACTGATTGGATGTCTCCACCTGGCCTGACTTGTCCTTGTATTCTGGGCTCTGTTATCAGGAACTGGCCGACCTGGCCTTGTATTCTGGGCTCTGTTATTAGGAACTAGCTGGCCATATTTTACTGGCTTCCCAGACTTGCTTCTAAGTAAGTTTCTCTTGGGGTGGGGTGGGGAGGAGGGTCAGTTTAAGTTTTACTGCACAAACAACAAAATGACTTTTAACCAAGATGGAGTTGCTCTGGTTAAATAGGTCCTTACAATACTTTAGAGATAGGTAGTTCAGAGTAGTTATGATGCTCTACTCCATGAGAAAGTACCAGGAACCAGGTTAACCCTGGAATCCTCAACACTCAGTTTCCCTCTGTGCCATCAAGTATGGGCCAGTTCCTGGTCAGGGAGAATGGAGCAGAAGTGACTTCCTTTTAAAATCTGGGAGGTGCCTGGTTTAGTCAGTTAAGTGTCTGCCTTTGGCTCGGGTCATGATCCTATGGGTCCTGTGGTTCAGATCATGATCCTAGGGGTCCTGTGGTTCAGGTCATGAGGCTAGAGGCCCTGGGATCCAGTCCCTGCTCATCATTCCCTGCTCCTTCTTCCTCTGCCCCTCCCCCTGCTCATGCACATGCTCTCTTAGATAATAAAATCGTTTTAAAAAATGGTATCTGAAAGTTGTATATTTCACTTCTGTTCATATCTCACTAGAAGACAATTATTCACATTGAAATGTGCTTCTATGTGGGTAGCTAAGAGCCTAGCTAAATGGAAAGAATTTGTATTTTTAGCTTTTGAGGAACCTCCACACTGTTTTCCAAAGTGGCTATACCAATTTACATTTCTACCAACAGTGTAAGAGGGTTCCCCTTTCTCCATAACTTTTCCAACATTTGTTTTCTTGTCTTGTTGATTTTTGCCATTCTAAAGTGGTATCTCAATGTAGTTCTGATTTGAATTTCCCTGATGGTTAATGATAATGAACACTTTTTCATGTGTCTGTTAGCCAACTGTATGTCTTCTTTGGAGAAGTGTCTGTTCATGTCTTCTGTACATTTTTTGACTTGATTATTTGTTTTTTGGGCATTGAGTTTGAGAAGTTCTTTATAAATCTTGGATATCAGGCCTTTGTTTGTAGTGTCATTTGCAAATATCTTCTTCCATTCTGTGTGTTGCCTCTTTGTGTTTTGGTTATTTCCTTTGTTGTGCACGAGCTTTTTATCTTGATGAAGTCCCCAAAGCTCATTTTCACTTTTTTTTCCCTTGCCTTTGGAGACATGTGTTGATAGAGGTTGTTGTGACAGAGCTACCCTATGATCCAGCAATTGCACTACTGGGTATCTACCCCAAAGATACAGATGTAGCGGAAAAAAAAGGGGGGGCCATATGTGCCCCAATGTTCATAGCAGCAATGTCTACAATAGCCAAACTGTGGAAAGAACCCAGATGCCCTTCAACAGATGAATGGATAAAGAAGATTGTGGTCCAAAAACACAATGGAATATTACTCAGCCATCAGAAAGGATGAATACCCAACTTTTACATCAACATGGATGGGACTGGAGGAGATTTTGTAAGTGAAATAAGTCAAGCAGAGAAAGTCAGTTATCATATGCCTTCAGTAGTTTTGAAACATAAGGAATAACATAGAGGACATTAGGAAAAGGAAAGGAAAAGTGAAGGGGGAAAAAAAGGAGTGGGAGACTAACCATGAGAGACTATGGACTCTGGGAAACAAACTGAGGGTTTTAGAGGGAAGGGAGGATGGGTGAGCCTAGTGATGGGTGTTAAGGAGGGCATGGATTGCATATGGAGCACTGGATATTGTACGCAAACAATGGATTGTGAAACACTACATCAAAAACTAATGATGTACTGTGTGGTGACTAACATAACACAATTAAAAAAAAAAGAAGGAATTTCTGACACAAAATACAGGAGAATGGGTGTAAGGAGGTAATTACCGATGTCATACATAGTTCTTTTCATCTGCCTGAGGCTTAATTGTCCACATTTATCTCTGGTCCTCCAACCCTAACCTCTTTCTATATCCTTCCTTTATACTCTCATGCTCTATTAAATCTTCAGTTTGCTCAAAGTCTTCAACTCCACTCCCAAATTCTTACCTAATCTCTAGACCTTATATCCACCTGACCTGTCCATTTGGAGAGCCAATCACACCCTAAACTGAGTATATTCTGAACCACACAGAAAACTTCTCTTTCCTCATCACAGGTACTTCTTCCTATGTTATAATTTTAGTCATTTATTTCCATATATGCTTCTAGTTACTATGTTAGATTGCAAGCAACTTGAAAGCACAAAGCAGTTGCTTAATCACGCTAGTTGCAAGAATTAAAAAGCAGTGATAATAAAAAAATTTAGAATTCTATAAACCACAGTTTTTTTATAGCATCTTTCCATTTTAAAGAACTTGAAAAGCCACAAAACTCAAACTTTTAACAAGCGCAAGAATTCCAACTATAATACACTATCATATTGGTATTAAACACAACCATTTTGTATTAGAGACTCGTTATCTTAAGATTTGAAGAAATTTCTACCATTTTTGAAAAGCTGTAATTCTTAGAATGCTCTGCCTTATATTGTGCTGAATGCGATCTCTTGTGTATCACACACCTTGATCAGAGTTCTGGCTAACAATAAAATACATTCTACATCTTCTATACCAAAAATTGAAACACGAACTGGCATAGAATATGAAAAGATTTATGTAACTTACATCTCTTCAACTTTAACATGAGACTTTGGAGTGAACTATTGTTAACTATAAAAAATGATGTAATTATCGTAAGAGAAGCAATATTCATATATATTTTTTTTCCTCCAATATTTAAATTAAATGTTAAACTCAGCATCACCTGACCAAGACAGTATAATTTAGATGCAAAACATTTTGGCTCACTGTGAAACCAATATAATTTACTCACACCAATAAAAGTAATTGCTGAAAGGAAAGATTTATTATTCAGTCAATCCAATATATTACAAACACAAACCAATATACAGTGGCAATCAATTTATTATACTATATAAAGCATTTCATGTGGAAACCAATTTATAATAAACCAAAGACTTAGTGCCAACCACATTTTTAAAAAGCTTGATATAATATTCACATAAATTCCATGCAAAAAATTCAGGCTTGACTTTATAGATGTCCCAGAGAGGAACATTGCTCTTCTTTTTTTTCCCCCCCATGTCATCAACTTCCAAGAAAGTCAAAGATTTGTAAAAACTAGTTTTCTTTTCATCCTGAATATGAAACAAAGGAATCATTAACAAAACAGAAGTGGATTCTCCTTTAAAGGCTTAGGAATTCTTCAAATCTGATAAGTCGTGGAACTCACTGTGAAACAGCAGCTGTTTAGAATCACATTTTTGCTGACTTCGATTTTATTTAAAGAAACAATTTAGCAGCATGGATTTTGCAAACACTAACACATTTCTCCAATTCACATTTTAGATTTGCTGTAGCCAAAGGAGCACTTGCCAAAGTAATAAAGCCTTTGCAACTTGAAATGGGTAGGTGTTTCCAAAACATTTCAATTATTCTCCTGATGACTCTGAGAGACGGAGGGCGAAACTGATTTAGGTATGCAAAATGAGACATTTAGAGGCAGTCCCAACGTCCTCTCTCACACAATCCCATCTCTTCTGTCCTTTACACATGAATAATTATGTGCGGGGCTTTCTGGGGATTAACAAGTAAGAAAGAGAAAAATCAGGCAGGGAAACTTTAGGGGACAGCTTTCCAAATTCATTTCAATGCAATTCGACTAACTCACATTCATTACAGTGTGTCCAATCTTACTGCTGATGAGACAACCAGAAATAATAATCTAGTAATCATGGTGGCAAGTCTTTGACTCCCAAGTATCTTTCAGGATTTCCTCTAAAAGTAATGACAAGAGCATTTACTCTCAAACCTGTGAGCATAGATTATGCAGCACTAACTCTAATTTTAAGATGCTTAATTTATACCCAGTATGAGTTATATTTTAAAATTCAGATAAATCATAACTTCTATGTAATCTGCATTTTACTTGGTGATGTGAGCAGATGCCTGCTTTTAAAGTGATCCTTTATTTTATAAAAGTAAGCTTCTCACTGTTCCTTAATTAACAATTGTTAATTTAATTAAACAAGAAGGCTATTGAGATGGGAGGAGGGAGGCTAATACCATGATGACCTGCATAAGCAAACTGAAATGTCATGCCTCAAAATTTCAAGTGGAAAAGTAAGGGCAACCATCACAAATAGCCGACTGGGCTTTAAGCAACAGCCAGTCAATATTTTCCTTACTTTACTTTCACTTTTTCTCTAGAAAAGTCTCTCCTGGAGCTCCTGTCTGTGGAAAGCTCTTGCTTATTTCTGGTTTAGCACTGCTCAGCTGGAATGGGTTTGGATCAGAAAAACTCATAATTTTTAACATGCCTCTCAGTTTATCTTTTAACAGGCTTTACTTTTGTCCTTAAGTTTAAGATGCCTCTGTATACAGTTTCTCAGTCAAATCAAAATCCTGGTCACTTTCTTGATCTCTCAGTCCTCAACTTTGATCTTTTTCTTTCCTTCTTTCTTTCTTCTTTCTTTCTTTCTTTCTTTCTTCTTCTTCTTCTTTCTTTCTTCTTCTTCTTCTTTCTTCTTCTTCCTTCTTCTTCTTCTTCTTCTTCTTCTTCTTCTTCTTCTTCTTCTTCTTCTTCTTCTTCTTCTTCTTCTTCTTCTTCTTCTTCCTCTTTCTTTAATTTCTCCTCCTGCTTACCATTCCTTACTATGAAACTATGGAATTTTAAGTTTGGAAAGATCACTGAAGAGCTCCAGTGCATCCTTTGGTTGTAGGATGTGTAAACTCAGGACTGGGAGTGATCAACACTCAGCTACAATCCAATAGCTATAAGGTCCTCTACCCACAATGGCAATGAATGTATATAGTGATTTTAAATGTTTGGTTTTTTTTTTTTAAAGATTTTATTTATTTATTTGACATAGAAAGACACAGCAAGGGGCGCCTGGGTGGCTCAGTGGGGTAAAGCCTCTGCCTTTGGCTCAGGTCATGGTCCCGGGGTCCTGGGATCGAGCCCCGCATCGGGCTCTCTGCTTGGCGGGGAGCCTGCTTCTTCCTCTCTCTCCCTCTATGCCTGCCTCTCTCCCTACTTGTGATCTCTATCTGTCAAATAAATAAATAAAATCTTTAAAAAAAAAAAAGACACAGCAAGAGAGGGAAGACAAGGAGAGGGAGTGGGAGAGGGAGAAGTGGGCTTCCTGAAGAACAGGGAGTCAGAGGCAGGGCTCAATCCCAGGACCCTGAGAACATGACCTGAGCCAAAGGCAGATGCTTAATGACTGAGACACCCAGGCACCCCCTTATATAGTGATTTTAAAGTAGGCAATTGTTTTGAATTCTATCTGCCAGGCAGCTTGATAAGAATTTCATATTCAGTATCTCACTGAATAAAAACAACAAACTTATCAGTTAAGTTATATTATTTTTCCTATCATTTCAAATAATGAAGCATATTCAGCTAGTAAGTTTATTAGTTGATTAAAAGTCCACAATATTTATAATGGTAACTTTGTTATACAAGATCTATGACTTTTCCTTTCTTTCCATACCGATCTGAGGGTCTAAATAGAAATGCAGAAAAATTTAACTCTGCTTAGCCCCCATTCCAGTCCCCATATTTCCTCATCAGTCCAACTTCTCTACATCACACCCAATTTTTAGGCTACTGCTTTAAAGAAAGACATAAAACACATGCACATGAACAGGTAAATACAAACAATTTCAAGAAGACACACCCTTGGAGATGATATATTTATGTATTATATACATATACTAAATATGTGAGAATGAATTACGTTATTTTTATATACAATTATATAATACAGTAACTATACGAGGATTTATTAAAACACTAACTCATTGATTTCTGGGGGGTTACTGAACAAGTCAACACAAAGGAAAACATTAAAGTGGGATAAAGAGGCACCTGGGCGGTTCAGCTGGTTAAGCATCTCCCTTTGGCTCAGGTCATGATCCCAGGATCCTGGGATCGAGCCCAGTGTCAGGCTCCCTCCTCAGGGGGTTCTTGTTTCTCCCTCTCTCACTCTTCCTACTTACACTCCCTCTCTCTCTCTCAAATGAATAGATAAAATCTTTAAAAAGAAAAAAAAGTGGAATAAAGATAATGAGAATACTGGGCAAGCTTCTGGAGGAATAAGTGGCAATTTCAGCAGGGTTACCACTAGACAGCAAGGTAACTTTGTGTTAGAACACAGTACTCAATCTAGGTGGATACAATGCTAAAAGGAAACTTCTCTAGGCAGACCAATTAGGAAACATGTGCTTCCTCTTGGATGATCAATTGCAAGGACAAGTCCTTCCAGGCAGATGCAGCCCCATGATGGAGCTCAGAGTTTGCCAAGCACAACTGAAACTAGCTGGGTATCATGGTCACTCCCATTCAGTTACTGGGTGCCCTTGAAAAAGATACAATTTGGGGTGCCTGGGTGGTGCAGTCAGTTAAGTCTGACTCTTGGTTTCAGCTTAGGTTGTGATCTCAGGGTCATGATCTCAGGGTCCTGAGATGGAGCCCACAATGGGCTCCACACTGAAGGTGGAATCTACTTGAGATCCTCCCTCTACCTCTGCCTGTCTCCCTCACATTCTCTTGTTCTGTCTAAAATAAATAAATAAATCTTTTTTTTTTTTTTTAAAGGACACAATTTGTACAAATTTATTGGATGGAATAGAGGCTCAGGAGGGTAATAAAAACAATCACCCCTCAAATGCAAATAGAGTAAAATATCATCAGTCTAATCACTGGTAGGCTTAGAAGTATACCCAGTTTGTACTATAACCTTCTTGTTTCCTCTTTGGCCTGCTCTGGTAGAAGGAGCACCTGAACTTGGCTGGGTAGTACAAGATGATCAGAGATAAAAAAGAGGGATACAATCTTAAATGGGAAGAAAATTTTTAATTTTATTATTTTAATGTTATTATTATTACAGTACCAGAGAAAGAATTCAATTGTCTTGTTTAAAATTTTTAAAGATTTTATTTATTTACGAGAGGGTGAGAGAGAGAGAATGCACAAGTAAGCAGAGCAGCAGGCAGAGGGAAAGGGAGAAGCAGGCTCCTGCTGAACAAAGAGGCCAATGCAGGACTCCAACTCAGGATCTCACCAGGAATCATGACTTGAGCCAAAGGCAGATGCTTAACTGACTGAGCCACCCAGGTGCCCTGGAATTCAATTATTTTTTTTTTTTTTAAGATTTATTTATTTGACAGATAGAGATTACAAGTAGGCAGAGAGGCAGGCAGAGAGAGAGAGAGGAGGAAGCAGGCTCCCAGCCAAGCAGAGAGCCCGATGTGGGGCTCGATCCCAGGACCCTGGGATCATGACCTGAGCTGAAGGCAGGGGCTTTAACCCGCTGAGCCACCCAGGCACCCCCCTGGAATTCAATTATATCTTAAGTTTCTACATATGTAGTTCAACTACATATAGTTCATTTTTCCCAATATCATATTGTTATTTCAGTTATTACAAACATTTTTTATGTTACATCAATTCCATAACAGCAAATATTTTATCTATTTCCTGACTACTTTATCTCCAGTATAGCATAGTACTTAAAAGAAATATTTGCTGAATGAATGAACAAATGAATGAATGGGATATATAAACACAAATTTGTGTGGTTAGACAATATGTTGTAACATTTGGGTGTCTTAATCTGTCCAGGCTGCTTCAGTAAAATAGAGTTAAATATCACAGTCTGAGTAGCTTATAAACAACAGAAATTTATTTCTCACAATTCTGGAGGCTAAAAGTTCAAAGTAAGAGTACCAGCACGGTCAAGTTCTGATGAAGGTCTCCTTCTCGGTTGCAGATTGCCAGTTTTGGTTTTGTTTTGTTTTGTTTTGTTTTCCCTGTGTCCTCACATTGTAGAAGGGGCTAGGGAGCTTTGTGGGGACTCTCTTAAAAGGACATTAATCCTAGTCATGAGGGCTCTGGCAAGGACCCTTACATGCTGGTTCCTTACAAAGACCCTAATAACTTTGCATTTGGAGTTTAAGATTCAGCATATGAATTTGGGGGAAACACATTTTCCTTAAAAAGTAAAAGTCCAATAATCTTAACTCCAACTTTCCCATGACTTACTTCTATTCCTCTTTCCTGAATACTCATTGCAAGTATTTCTAATGGATCAAAGAAGGGGTATAAGAATAAAAATAAAGTAGAGTTCAACAGATTTATTTGCAGATAAACTAAATGACCTCATTAGTAAGACATATATAGTGTAAAACAAGAGAAGTAGTCAAATTTAAAATTAAAAGATAGAAAACTATTGTCATGGTAAGAAGTATTAAGTATCTTTTACAATTGATTGATTTTGAATTAATGAATTCCCTATCATGAGTCATGTTTCAGAAAAATGGATAGATACCTTTTCAGAAGTATCCATTCATTTCATCCTTTTCTATTATTCATTCAGTTAATAGATAATTATAGAATACCAACCATTTGTCAGACACTAAATCAAGCACTAATTTTTCGATAAGATAAAGACAGATGTCATTCTTAGCCTAATAAATGCAAATTTCCTTTAAAATCATTAAATACATAATCATAATAAAGAACAACCCAGGATCAGTGTGAAAGTAGTTGACCACCAAGACCCTCCTCCAAGATAATATTCAGTTCTACTATTGGCTGATTTAGAAGTAATGAAGAAAAAATACATGTCTTTATTTATCTAGGTAAGTAATACTAGATGAGCAAAGTCCAATCCCATAGAAAGAACCAATTTTTTTTTTTTTGAGTGTCTATCAGAATTTAGCTATGCAGGATAGGTTATAAGCATATGGCCAGTAGCTTATATAACTGAAGAAGTAAGGACAATACATCTGCTGCTATTACTGAAGAGTACAGAATAATAAGAAATTATATTATAATTAAGCATTACAGACGTCAACTGACATAAGAGATGGAAGAAAATGAAAGAAAGTCGCTTGAGTGGGCCAAATCAGATGTGTTTGACCTCCTTCCACCCCAATTTCACTCATCACCTCTTAAATCCATCTCTCACTTTCATCCTCAAATGGTTCGCTCTTCATGTCTTGTCTTGGGCTTTGTATGTTATAGGAGTGGAACCAAAAATTAACTGCAAATCATTAAATGCTGTGCATTTTTCTTCCCAAGGTAGTTGACCTTGTTTCCTCAGGAGTTTGAATTGGAAATCCATGACTTGTGGAAGCGAACTTCCCCCACTGGACCCTAGAATAGTCTTCTTTGGGAATCTCAAGCCATGAGCAAAGAGCAATTTACATTGTGAAAAATTCTCTTCTCTGAGGAATTTGGCATTTAGGAGTGATTTATTACAACTTAGCCATGCTTGTAACAGTCTTAAAAGTGCCTTATGTATACATATGCCTACATATGCCAACTAGGATTTGTTTTAATTCCCTGGAATTAAATATTATTATGCTAGTTGAATAGAAATATAGAAGCATACTATTTGTTTTATATCCCCCCAAACTATCTTCGTAAATAAGTGGAAATAATAATATTTTTAAAATCTAGCATAGATTTAGCAGTTAAGGTTTCTAAGCTTGTCTGATTGATTGCTTAAGGGTCATTGTAATACAGTTGTTTCAGGGAGACAAACCATTACAAAATAGATTTCATGTCTATTAACTTTCAAATGATATTTGTTATTAAATGGGAAAGGGTGAGAAGGAATTAATAGTTATCCAGCACCTAAATTCCCTTAATCACCAGGTGATTTAAAGGTAGTCTATCACTACTTTTGTATAATAAAGATTTTGCATTTAAAATAACAGCTAACATTTACTGAGAACTTATTACATACCAGGCACTATTCCAAATATTAACTTGTTTAGTATATAATAACTTATTAATGCTTATTCTAATTAATTCTTCTTCTAATAAGTAAATTATTTTTTGTTTGTTTGTTTTTTAATTTAATTTATTTTTTCCAGTGTTCCAGGATTCATTATTTATGCACCACACCCAGTGTTCCATGCAATACGTGCCCTCCATAATACCCACCACCAGGCTCACCCAACATTCCACCCTCCTCCCCTCCAAAACCCTCAGTTTGTTTCTCAGAGTTCACAGTCTCTCATGGTTTGTCTCCCCCTCTGATTTCCCCCAACTCACTTCTCCTCTCCTTCCTCAATGCCCTCCGTGTTATTCCTTATGCTCTACAACTAAGTGAAACCATATAATTGACTCTCTCTGCTTGACTTATTTCACTCAGCATAATCTCCTCCAGTCCCATCCATGTTGATACAAAAGTTGGGTGTTCCTCCTTTCTGATGGAGGCATAATACTCCATTGAATATATGGACCATACCCTCTTTCTTAAAAATGAGCCAGAAGTCTAAGTAACTTGCCTAAGATTATACAGTTGCAGTGGTGGAGTAAAAAACTAACTCAGGGGCGCCTGGGTGGCTCAGTGGGTTAAAGCCTCTGCCTTCAGCTCAGGTCATGATCCCAGGATCCTGGGTTTGAACCCCGCATTGGGCTCTCTGCTTGGCAGGGAGCCTGCTTCCTCCTCTCTCTCTGTCTGCCTCTCTGCCTACTTGTGATCTCTGTCTGTCAAATAAATAAATAAAAAATCTTAAAAAAAAAAAAAAAACGAACCCAGTAGGTATGATCATATTCTATGCTCTTATGTTAAAATGTTTCATATGGACTTATATTTGTATGTATTAGAAGGCAAAATTATTTATATTTTTGCTTTGTTGGACTTTGCTAGTGCCAGAAAAACTTGTCATGATGTGGGAAAAAAAATTTATTATGATGTAGAAGATTTTTTCTTTAGAAGGGAGAACACACTGAGGTCATTTCAGGTGTTTTCTTACCTACTACAAAAAATTAAAAGATAATTTCAGCCACAACATCAGAAGAGTTGCAGAACTAAATTGCTTTGAAGGTCAAGAAGGACCAGTGATACTCTTGGTCCTTGGGTAGCTTTCATCTTACTAGAAAGATTACACTTTAAGGTTCTCCTATTCCAAGTGATGCAACTAGAAATGGATTCTTGCAAATAAATCTTTTAATTGAATGTATATAATTAAAAAAAGAGTAATGAGGAAAGTCTGTTGTTAAAAACTATTTTCTTAGTAAGGAAAGATGTGAGCAAATTTGTGTTTGTTAGGTGGGGTCAATCCAGTAAAAACTTATTTTGTGGTTTTAGATATATATAAAGAGTATATAAGTTTTCAAACTCTCTTCAGAAATAAATTGCAAGAAGGTATTTAAAAAGGAAATTTAAAAAAAACAGCAAATTTAAAGGACTTCAAGTGCATTTTAAAATTTCGTGATTTTCATCATCATTACCCAAGTCATTACATGCTCCTTTGTGCTGTAGGCTAGTGAGAAAACTAGTTGACTACTTCTTGCAGCTTTTCTCATAGTGCAGTGACATCTTACAGGAGTGTGTTTTGACATGCTCATTAACAAGATGGCAGTACATTTTCCCCTCATTATATCTAGTTGGTGGCCTTGAGAACTTGTCTACAGGATTACTGCTTTTATAGAAATGGTAGGAAAGAAATTATTGATATATATTTACTTAAAGTATACATAGATACAAAACACAAGAAAGTGTGTTAACAGGTGTGTACACATCTGGAGAGAATGTTTTGTCCTACGATTATTATTTTAGGAAGGCTTTGATTTTGATAATAATCTTCTATATCCATTTCTTTCTATAAATATTATTGTTGTACTTGAAGAGTTACAAACGTAATAGTCTTCTTCCCCAAGATCTTTTAGTGAGAATTAATTTACTATACTTAACAAACTTTATGATATATTTTTTTAAAGATTTATTTATTTATTTGAGAGAGAGAGAGAGGGAGGGAGTGAGTGCATGTGTTGGGTGTGAGGGAAAGGACAGAGAGAGAGGGAGAGAGAATCTCCAACAGACTCCCCATTGAGCATGAAACCCAACTGAAGCTCAATCCCAGGACACTGAGATATGACCTAAGCCAAAACCAAGAGTGGAATGCATAACCCATTTAGCCACCCAGGGACCCCTACAATATATTCTTAAATGATAAGTCTTTGACACCCATAAAATATTTACAGATAGAAAAAGTTACTACCGTACAATCAAAACCATCCTTCAAATTCCTTCTTCTTCATCATGATCACCACCACTATCATCACCTTTGTGTGTTAACTATCAGCCATCACCAACTTCATTGTTCATTATAGCAGATTCACCAGCATTGCATCTTTCTCCAAACACTTACCCTTCATAAACACCTATATGCAAGTGATCGATGTCAGGTATTTCCCAACAAAAGTGTGCACCCATGTCCTCATATCAGGGAGATCATATGATAGTTGTCTTTCTCCGATTGACTTATTTCACTAAGCATGATACGCTCTAGTTCCATCCACGTCATCGCAAATGGCAAGATTTCATTTCTTTTGATGGCTGCATAGTATTCCATTGTGTATATATACCACATCTTCTTTATCCATTCATCTGTTGATGGACATCTAGGTTCTTTCCATAGTCTGGCTATTGTAGACATTGCTGCTATAAACATTCGGGTACACGTGCCCTTTCGGATCACTATGTTTGTATCTTTAGGGTAAATACCCAGTAGTGCAATTGCTGGGTCATAGGGTAGTTCTATTACCATAAATGACTCTTAATCTCACAAAACAAACTGGGGGTTGCTGGGGGGAGGTGGGATTGGGAGAGGGGGAGCGGGCTATGGACATTGGGGAGGGGAGGCGAACCATAAGAGACTATGGACTCTGAAAAACAACCTGAGGGTTTTGAAGGGTCAGGGGTGGGAGGTTGGGGCAACCTGAGGGTTTTGAAGGGTCAAGGGTGGGAGGTTGGGGGAACAGGTGGTGGGTAATGGGGAGGGCACGTTTTGCATGGAGCACTTGGTGTTGTGCAAAAAGAATGAATACTGTTACGCTGAAAAAATAAATAAAATGGAAAAAAAAGTGTGCACCCTCCTTTTCTTTACATATTTTAAGAAGTAGACTTTGGTTCTCTTCTTCACATTCATTTCTATTTTCATTGGATCTCCTTTCCATCCTTTCCATTTTCTCCCCTCCTTTTTTCCTTCATTTCATGGCAATTGTGACTGGAAAAGTCCCTCTAAGAACTTAACTGGAAATCAACTTTTAGCTTGTAGTTAGTAAGAGTTGACCAGTTCACCTTAACAGTTAAATTAGAATCACAAAGAGGGTCATGATCTATAATCTGCAGTAAATACTAGATAGTGTCATCTTTCAGTGACAGTGAACATATGACGAATAAGGCACTCTGAATCTTTGTCTTATTTTTGCATGTCACTGAAGGAAAATGAAATTGCTTGAAAAATTCAGTGAACATGCTCTCCTATTACTAGGCAGTCTTCAGTGCTACAATGCAAAAGAACTATAGAATGGCAAATGTGAACCTTTATACTGCATTAAATAACATTTTATGAACAGAAATAGAGCATATAATATGTGAGGCAAAGAGATAGAACATGAGAATGTGGAATAAGATGTAATTTATTTTCCTAAAATGGCTCTTGTCTATTATATTTCAGTTCCATCTCACTTTATAATAGATATTCTTATCAGACATTTATCTGCCATCACTTTCTGACATAATACACACCTTGTGATTTTCAATTTTATCACACAATAAACTTCCTTTATGTTCTCAAAAATAACATGAGTTAGAATTGACTAAAAATAATCCACAGTATTGCCATAGGTATTTCAAACTAAAAAACTGATTCTTTGTACTCTAACTAGCTATAAAGAATGGATTTTGGAGGACTTTGAAGCCTTCCACTAAAACATCCTCAAAGAGTTTAATAGCTTTTATTTATAGTTAAATTATAAACAGAATTTGTTCAGACTGTTAAATGGAAACAAAAGAGACAAAAAAGATTTCTCTTTACATTTCAGCTTCTTATGGCAGTTTTCTCCATATTAATAATTGTGGTTAATATAATATTGGAATTATAAAAAATCTTTAAGTTCCTTCATGGTGTTAATTTCTTTATGATGCACTTTTAATTAAAATAGACAGTGACTTTCTGTTTGCTTCTATTACAAAACTAAAACATAAGCTGAATTTCAAAACATCAGAGTGATCCTCTACCAAATCCATCAAACTTGATAATGTTGTCTCATCTGTGAAATGTCTCTGTTTCTCTGACTTTATCTTTACAATCATCACCCCCATCATGTTATTAATAACTTCTAAAATCCTGTTTCATCTAAAAAACCTTACCAGTAAAGAACTCACATCTGTCTTATCTCTCTCAATTAGTCCCGAAATACCCATGGGTCCTTCATCATAATCTCTTACAAATGAAACTAAAATTATGTATTTTCCTACTTTTGGCATATTTAATCACTTTATAAAATGTGTAACAGCAAATAGGCATTATTTTGTCTGTAGATGGTTTATCTGAGTATATGGCAGATTTAATCTGTTGGATTTCATGAACATTTTAGGGAAAATAAACATTGAGACCATATACCCATTCTTTTGCCAAGCAAATTAAAAAAAAAAAAAGCCTACCTAAGTGACAATTGATTTATTAGTGGTAGCAAATTACAAAATCATGCCCTTGTTATTTGCTCATTGTCTTTTTGTTTTCTGTCTCTGCATCATCTAAAGCTGAATGCAGCTTAGCCTCTGTAGTAGTATAAATCCACTTCAAGTAGTCTGATATTTAAGAAAGTTTTTATATGTACATCTATATGAACTCTACTTGCATAAAGAGTATAACTCTTGTGTCAGACAACCAGGGCTTGAATCCTGATTCCAACACCACTAGCTTTGTTACCCTGAACATGAAACAATAAAATGGTAATAGCACAAATTTCATAAATTTGCTGCGTAAATAAAAGAGAGAAAGTACTTAGCACAATCAGTGCCTGGCACATAGTACTTAAATATTAACTGTTACTTTTATGACCAAAGATAGAAAAATCTATTAACAAATAAAATGTTTTACATATAAATGTGTTGGTATATTTATTTTATTAATTTATCCCATATATATGTGTTATATTCATATTCATATACATGAATGTGTCTTAAACTGAAAACTGCGATAAGGCGGAGACAAATCTTGACCTCTTCTTACAAACCATCTAATATAAAATCTCTATAATTAATTTCATACATATAGCTTTTTTTTTCCAAGTTTTTATTTAAATCCCAAGTAGTTAACATACAGTGTAATATTAGTTTTGGGTACAGAGTTTAGCTATTCATTACTTACATACAACACCCAGTGCTCATCAGAACAAATGCCCTCCTTAATGCCCATCACCCATTTAGCCCAGCCCCCACCTATCTCTCCTCCAGCAACCCTCAGTTTGCTCTCTGTGGTTGAGAGTCTGTTTTCTGGTTGATCATACCAATAGCTTTTATACGGTGAGAATAAATACACAAAGCCCATTTGTTCCCAATAAATTATAATTATACTCTAATAGAAAGCTTATTTGACCTTCTATAAAAGAAAACCCTTCTAGCATCTTTCTAAGGAAGACAGATTACCTAAAATTACTATGGGACTCTACTTGTATTCATCATTACCCGGTACTATTATTAAAACTTCAAATTCAGGGGCGCCTGGGTGGCTCAGTGGATTAGGCTGCTGCCTTCGGCTCAGGTCATGATCTCAGGGTCCTGGGATGGAGCCCCGCGTCGGGCTCTCTGCTCCGCAGGGAGCCTGCTTCCTCCTCTCTCTCTCTCTGCCTGCTTCTCTGCCTACTTGTGATCTCTCTCTGTCAAATAAATAAAATAAAATCTTAAGAAAAAAAAAAAAACTTCAAATTCAATGTTATGGATTCAAGTAATTTTTATGCAGAATATTTTTTAAATATTTATGTATTTAATGAATTCAAGGTAAGAAAAGTTTTCAGAAAAGCAAGATAGAAAAAGCAAAACAATTGCTTGACCACACTTAAAATTTTCATAATATAGTGCCATGAAAACTGGTATAGAATTTAAAAATCGTGGCAGACAGCCAAAGAGTTTGCAATAACAGGAGTTTTAGTTAATTAGAACATTCGATTGGCAGTGTTTGGGAATGTGTTTAAGTGAAATATACTACTTATTGTTTGAAATTCATTAATTCTTAGAAACAAACTTCACAAAATTTATTACATATAATTGAATTCTACTACAGAATAACCTTGAGAAAATATATTTTGGAAATCAAGGAAACCAAAGATTTTATTTAAAGCTATCATAAAACTTGGTAGTTTTATTTTGTTTTGTTTTGTTTCAATTATTCTTTTATTTTATTAAAATATTAAGGTCACTTTTCATTAACCTAGTTTGGTGAGAAGTCTGGTTTCAGTCACATTTGGACTTTTTTTTTCAATGGTATGAGATTATATGTTCCTGGAGAGTTTTAGAACTGGCCTGGTTCCTAGTTCCTGACGGTAACCATCACTGATAGAACTCCTTTTACAAAATACCACTGAATTGCCCTCTACCCACCATCAGACAGCATTTTTTATGGCAGTCAGTTCTGATTCCCCCCAGTAACCTTGTTTTCTGACTGTAGGTCTGTCACAATGGAGCATTGATTCTGTCTGCAAGGCAAAAAGCTTAGAGTAAGAAGTTTGCCATCCCCTACTAGAGTATTGTGTGAATGAGTAGAAATCAGCAAAATCACTGTTTTGTGAAACCTTTCACCTAATACAGCAGCCTGGAAAGACTTGAGAAAGTTCTCTTCTCCTTTGGTATTGGACCCCTCTCTTCTTCAAGCACTTAACTGGGGAGCTGTTTTATGGTGGTTCAATAGTACAAAGAAGTTTTTAATCCTCTTTCCACACCTTCTAACCTGTCATTTTGAAGTGCTTTAAAGAATGACTCTTCCTGGAAAGGGAAGCGGGGAGATAAAATCGCCCCGAGGTTTTTTTGTGTCTGATTTTGGTTTTGTTTTTTAATCTGCTATACCAGAGCAAGGGAAAAAAAAAATTAGGTCACAATAAAATATCTTACAACACAGATATGATCATTGCAAAGAAGTAGTTTAGGGAAAATACCTTTTCTTATAGCTAAAATAAACTACTCATTGCTAAAAAAAAAAATAGGGTAAAATGGGATTAGGGCCCAGATACTAATTTTGTTACAACGTTTCCTCTGTTCACTGGTTTCACTGCTTTTGAAGTACTCTTGATTGAAATATGAAGCAGAGCTTATACTGTAAATATAAAATACGTGCTGATACCGAATGAAATATTCTGTTATCCACAGATAGGTCCGTAGTTTAGGGTATTTGTATAAAGAATTCTTGTCCAATATGGAAGTCATTTTGATATGTAGGTCTTGAATATATGTTCATGGACGAGAGTATAATCTCTGATATTAGTATGACTTGGTTTCTGCTTCTCTTCTCCGCCTGCTACACACTTCTGTGTTAGGAGTGGAGATACAGCATTGGATAGGAAAGAAAATTCCCACTTCTCATGGAGCCTACAACCTGTGAGGAAGCCTATAATGAATAACAATGCAATGACACATTGTGACAACCAATGTGGGGGTGATGCTGTGGGGAGGAGGTAAGCTTTAGACAGGAAAGTGAACTCAGGAGAACATTTCCTGTTGAAGTAATACCTGAGCTCACAATTGCAGGAACACGAAGAGTCAGACATATCCATGTGGGGATTATAGCATTTTAAATGAAGGGAATGGTAGCAAGAACAAAGTCATTGAGGTAAGATGAACTTTACATGATTGAGATAAAGAAAGGAACCTAGGCCAGCCCCACTCTCTTAAAGTAAGGGGAGGCTACCAAGACATGAATTTGAAGACAGAAAGAAGAACCAGGTCATATGGCATTTTATAATGCAAAGACAGGAATTTGTATTTTAACTGTAAAGGTGATTTATTATAATGCTTTAATCAGGAAACTTTTTTAAATGTTATTTTTTGTAGTTAAGGAATGGATTGTAGAAGTGTAAGGATAGGAGCAGGAAATCTGACCAGAGGATGATGTTGACGTGGGCTAGAATAATGGTAGTAGACATGGAGAGAATTAGACAGTAGACCTTGCAGTTGAAGCTAATAGTTCTTCCTGATAGATTCAATGTGTGTTATGTTGCGAATAGAGAAATTAAAGATTACCAAGGTTCCGGATTAAAGATTACCCAAGTACCCAAAGCACTTGATTGAATGTGGATGCTGTTTGTTTGCCAGAGAAACTCAAAGATAACAGAAATATGGTATGGAAAAGGGATTAAGAATTGGTTTTTGTCTTTGCATAGTAACACATTTAAACCTATAAGAGAACAACTATAGTCAGCATTTGACAAAAGTTAGGAAACTTTAAAAGACAAAACAACAAAACAAACAACAACAACAAAACTTGCACAATGTCACAGAGGTAGTGGAGGACAGAGCTAGGATTTTAACCGGATTGACTCCAAACACACAGAATCTCTTTGAGTAAAATCACCATGTGGAAGTGGTGGAGGACATGGGAAGAAGAAGTAGGTAGGGAGAGGGTTATAACCGCAAAGTGAAGGAACAGAAATCAGCAACAGAAGACACAGTCCCTAAGGGAGTTAGCTGTTATTAGCCCATCCCACCAAATAGTCTGGTAAATATCCCCTGGGTGAAGACCTGCATTTGATATTTTTGTCGCTATATTGTAATACCTATTCTTTGAACTTACAGTTCAAAGGGATTTTTAGAACCAAAAACAATCTTCACTTTGAGCATTATCTCCCTGTTTTCTGGGGACTCTACAGATGCACTGGAAACATATACTTGCTCAGAAAAGAGAGAGCTTTTATAATTTCCAAGTGTAAAAATGAGCAATTTCTTAGAAAATCAGAGCTTTCATTTAAATGTTATATCAATTTAGTATTTATAATAGAGAAGTTACTGTATGCATTATATACAGAGAATAGAAACTACTGTACACATTAGTAAGTAATTTTAGTACTTGTTCACAATTCTGCTAGGTCACATGGACTTTGCTTTGTGGTCTGCACAGAGTCCTCTTTTAAATGAAGAAATAAAAATTATCCAAAGTGGTGAAAAGCTCTGCAATGCAGACACATTTATTTCAGGGCAATAGATGGAGCTAACCAATGAGTTTCACTTCTGTTTATGAGTCAGGAACTATTGATATTGAGTGTTTATAAATGGGATCAGCTAGATACCTAGACTACCACCTACCATATTGGTAGCTGGTGGTGCAAATGACAGACTAAAAAGGGTTAAACAAAAGTGGAAGAAAAAATTAAAAGACTGTACATAAATGGATAATTTCTCTGACATTCTCTTGCATTTCTTGCATGAGCTCTGTGCAGTGAATAGATCAACACGTTTAGTTTTCAATTCAGTAGCCAAGGTTTGTTATGAAAGTTGAGTAATACAGATGGTAGGCAATTATTCATGCTGCATCAGAAAGCCACTATGAAGACCGTATTAAAATACAACTGTTGATTAGTAATCATGGTTTCTGAAAAAAAAAAACAAAAAACAAAAAAACAAAAAAAAAACTTGGTAAAAAATGAAATCCCCGGTGGGTTCAAATGCTTGCTAATGCATCAGGTTAAGGCAAGGTTAAGATGTCAGTATTATTAACTACAAGATCAAATGACTTGGGTCCTCATTTCCCCCCTTAAAGTCTGCTAATTTAAACTAGTGTTTTTATTATAATTATATTATTATTATCAATGTGCCTTTCTAGCATATCACAACTCTCATGTAGCTGTACAGTAACTATGATGTTTCTTCTTTTTTAAAAAAGAGAACCCTGTCTCTTCCTCGTTAAAACATTCATTTAATTGGATCTTGCTTTTAAGGGCACTTGCTAAGTCATAGTACCTGACTGCAGTTGATAACAATCAGCACATAGTGCAACAATAAATTTCATTGTTAATAATAATGACTTAGGGGCACCTGGGTGGCTCAGTGGGTTAAGCCTCTGCCTTCAGCTCAGGTCATGATCCCAGGGTCCTGGGATCGAGCCCCACATCAGGCTCTCTGCTCACCAGGAAGCCTGCTTCCTCCTCTCTCTCTGCCTGCTGCTCTGCCTACTTGTGATCTCTCTGTCAAATAAATAAATAAAATCCTTAAAAAAAATGACTTAATGAGAGCTCAATATGAGGGGAATGCCTTCAAACTTATACCTTGTAAATCATCTCTAATTTTTCACAATAACATGCCAATGTGTTATAGATTGAATTATGTGCCTCCCATGCCCAGATTCATATGTTGAAGACTATTTGGAGATAGAGATTTATGGAAGAAACTGAGATTAAAAGAAGATATAAAGGTGGGACCCTAATGCAATAGGACTGCTATCCTTATAAGAAGAGGAGGAGGGCACCAGGAGTTCACATACCCAGAGAAAAAGACCACATGCAGACACAGGAAGAAGATGGCCATCTGTAGTCAAGAAGAGGGCCTCAGGAGAAGCAGAAACCCCTGACACCTTGACCCTGGACTTGTAGCCTCTAGAACTGTGAGAAAATACATTTCTGCTACTTAAACTACCATGTCTATGGGATTTTATTTTGGCAACCCTAGCAGACTAATACTACACAAAGTAAAGATCAGTGTGACTATTTGAAAGAAAAGAGAATTCCCCCATCAAATCTCAATCTGGACCATTCCCACTGAGTGCCTGTTACAGAAATCAGCTCTAGTTTGATCAGTCGAAGGTTTTTCTGATTTCATAGCCTGGGTTGATCCACTATATTTACAAACGCTCTCTTTGAGCTGAAAGTTACTCTAATTTAATTCCAAGCACTCTTGATGTACATGGAATTTGAGATAAAGAAGTAAATATGTGAGCTTTGTTCTTGTTTTTAAAATAATGTGGTGTTTGAGTCTTCTTCTCTGGCTCTCCCAAGTCAGATGAGTCTAGGGCTCTTGTGTATTTTGAAAGGATTTCGATTATTTCCCTCACACTTTCAGTGCACTAATATCTAGTAGTCACCTACTATGTTCCTGGGAGCATTCTATTATTATGGATGCAACAATAAGACATAAGCCTGTCGTAAAGATCTCCAAGGTACATTGTCCTATGGGAGGAATAAACACAAGAGCAAGTCATTAAAATATTCTCTGGCAGTGCAACTCACAGTGTGGTTCATGATCTCACACCAGCTTGCAATATCTTACTGGTCTGCCATGCGATTAGCACAAAATATGAGAAGGAACACTTAGAAATTTCTACAGTGATTTGGCATAAGTACAAAAATCCAACCTTTTTGTGAGTGTATATTTACAAAAAATATTAGTCTGGTCTGTGATGAACAGGGTATTAAAACAAGCAAACAGACATATAAAAAATAGTCCGTTACCACAGGTAGATTGAGAAGTTCTGTTCTACCTGATGTCTGTGTTTCCCTCATTTTGAGGAGAGAAGATGGAAAAAAAAATTCAAAACGTGTGAGCTTTTTATAGACAATTGTCTATATATTATTTTTAAAAGATTTTATTTATTTATTTGACAGATAGAGATCACAAGTAGGCAAAGAGGCAGGCAGAGAGAGAGAGGGGGAATCAGGTTCCCTACTGAGCAGAGAGCACAATGTAGGGCTCCATCCCAGGACCCAGGATCACAACCAGAGCCAAAGGCAGAGGCTTTAACCCACTGAGCAACCCAGGCATCCCAATTGTCCACATATTTTTTTATTGAATTTACTTCCACTTAGGTTAAGATGAAATAAAATTAATACTATGATTGGGGTCAGCTACTGAGTGTATTTTATTTTAAAGTAAAAGAAGAGAAAAAAAGATTCTAAGATAACTTTATACAGATTGAGTAACTTTCTTATTTGTGTTAGTTATCTTTTGCCTCAATTAGAAAAATAAAGCATTTGAACTTAGATAGTACTTTGACACCCATTCCTCTCGCTTAGTTTTACAAGGATTTAAAATAATTATCCAGGAACCACTGCTTCTTTTATTATAGTTTAACAGGGAGATGGGCAGGTCAGGAGCTAGATCTCTTTTGAAGGTTTGAAGGTTAAAGTCAGGTAGGAGCTTCCAGAAACATTTTTTTAAAGATTTTATTTATTTATTTGACAGAGATAGCAAGTAGGCAGAGAGGCAGGTGGAGAGAGAGGAGGAAGCAGGCTCCCTGCTGAGCAGAGAGCCCCATTCGGGGCTGGATCCCAGGACTCTGGGATCCTGACCTGAGCCAAAGGCAGAGGTTTTAACCCACTGAGCCACCCAGGCGCCCCTCCAGATACATTTTTGAAGTACATTTTAATTTTTTCAAGTAATATCCAGGCCATTCTTTTCTGGCTTTCTCAAGATGAGAAAGTTGGAATTCATGTACCTTATCTTGGCCTAGGAGAATTCACTAACATCTCACTGGCAATCACTCACATGACTCCTGAAGAAAAGAATGTCTGGATCACAAGAATATCTTGTTTGCAACCAGGAGAGACAGGGGCTTGGATACTTGGTCTATGTCATTATTATTTTCTTGAATTTTAAGTGGTTTGATAAAAAAGAAATTTTAATGTAAAATTATATGTGGGAATGGAAAGGCTTGGGTGAACTAGTCTAGAAATTATTTATCAACCAGTGCAGAAAGACAATGCAAAGTTAAAAGCTGTTATGAACCACCTTGGTGCCATACAGAAAGAAATAATTAACTTATATGTTTATAAGTAGAACAAAGTTCAAAAGATTAAACATACACTTTTGGTAAATTTATAGGAAAAAATTAATACAACAAATTTATATATGGATCATGCCCATAGATACCCAATTACTAATAAACCTTTATCCCTCCTCAAGAATTTCTATCACACCTAGTCTAATCTAAAAAAGCAATTGACTTTTGCCAGTTCTATTAAAAAACTGGTATACCACATTTCCAGGCAGTGCAATCAGCTTTCCTCTTTGATTTCCTCTTTCTACAAGGGAGAACTTGTTTTGTTTTCCTTTTCTCTTGGCAAAACAGGACAGAGTATAATTGCAACTCCCTGCATGTGCCTAGAATGAAATCCTTATGGAGGATTCTTTCCCATTATAAATTAATCATTTTCTAGGACCTATTCTTCTTTTCCAAGTTTTCTTTTTCCACGGAAGAACTTATAAATTCCAATTTAAATTTAGGACATAATTGGTTTCTTTATTAGTTTTTGTGGGCTTTTTGGTACAATTGCAGGTATTTTTCAAAGGGAATAGCCTTTTTTTCTTACATGCCAAGATTCATTTAACTTTGAAATGTCAGAATGTTTGAGCAGGACCTTGGCATTATTAATGTGGATATATGAATAGATTCTTCAAGAAAAACACTATCAATTATGATCCTATTTTTACATTTAATTGAAAAAAAAACTTATCTAGATATAACCTAAATCCTGAAGAAATTGAATGTCATTATGTAATATAGATGAGAAAGTTTATCAAAGTTATAATATTTTAATTTCTATAAATCACATGCAAAATTCTGGAAGTAACAGATGACTATAATTAAACATTATGATGTCTCTTTTCCTTTTACCAATGTATTGTAACACACAAAGAAAGAGAGCATGGAGATGGGGCATGTTAAGTGGCAATTAATGAATAGTTCTCCCATTTGGGAGGAATTATGGAAATTGAAGTTTTTCTATATTAGGACTCAGTTTAGCACCTTGGGTCTATCCTTTATTATATTCTGAAATCTGGAAATTTGCTTACACCTTCTATTTTCAAGTTGGAAGTAATAAATCTACCAGTATTGTTATATAATTTAAATGAGGGAAAACATGAGCGCACATATTGTAAACCGGAAGACTCTATGTAAATGTCAATTATACTTGCATTTTTGATGCTTCTGTCTACTCCTTCTCCATGTAAAACTTGAAACATTTAAGTATATTCTGACCTGGGGGAAATGTGTATATTTTACTTTCGAATTATTGACGGTACAGACTGCATGTGTGCTGGAGAAATTACACCGCCACTTGGTGTCTTTATTTACACTGATCTCTGAAATGATGGATGTCTTCCTCTGTCATTTTTTTTCCTTTGTGAACCAGAATATAAGTATTTTCCATGGATTGATCAGATGCCTTCTTGATCATATTAATATTTTCGTACTTTACTAGCCATTTATTGCACTTTTTCCCCCAGACACTGCTTTTCATTGGCACTGTAATCATAGGCAAATATTCTGGATCCAAAATACCTGAGAGGTCGAAAAATACCAATAGGTCTCCAAATCTAATGGAAGGCATGTTTACTATGGTGTCCTTTCTCCCAGCAAGCTGGCATTCTTTGGCACCTAGGGCAATCTAGAAAAGACAAACCTCTATCTGGTTGCTAAGAACTGGAAGAATTTCATTGCCTCATTTAACAGAGGGACTCTACTGACAAATCACAATCTTTTCAAAGAAGTGCATTTGACCCAAGATTATATGTGTCACAGAAACATTTTCTCTCCTAATGTAACACAGCAGGGTCCTAGATTCTGGTCCCCCTCTTCCGCTGAGCTTTATCAGTTTTATGATTTCCATGACTTACAACATACTGATCTTGAATTCTCAGTTTCTAACCATCCCGGACTGGTGGAATAAAGGTTAGCATTATGCTTTTGAAGACCACAATTTATGGTAATCCTTCTTAGATGTGTACGTGTGTGGGTTAGGGTGGGAATTCATTTGTGAATCTATTGGAGATGACCTTAATAAAAAAATCTATAGACCAAAAACCTGTGAGTGGTTCTGAATTATTTGAAAATAATTACCAGCAAATAAATGTGAATTTGCATCTATTGACTATTCCAGCTGACAAAGCTTCCTCCTATTTCAGGAATCTTTCACTTGCTTCCTTGTACCTGATAAATCCTCCTATCCCCTTCCTCACCATCCCACCCTTCTGGCTCATCCTTCCCCCTGCATGTCTTCCTCATACCCATTGCTAATCACTTCCCCATGTCTAACACCAGATCTAGAAATCCCTTCTTTATACTTGGTAATCTGCTTAAGGCTTTCCCTGATCACTCATCTTCACTCAACTCTCAATGATAGAAAAGCAGTTAATTTAGTCTAAAATTGTACACTTTTAGTTAGGTATTTACAGAATATAGCATTCATTAAGGCAGAGGTATAATCAGTCTTATTCACCATTGAACTGTCAGTATCTAGAAGAAAGTTTAGCATATAATGGTTCCCAGTACATACTGTTATTGAATAACTAAATGAATTCAAGTTCTTTTGACTTTAAGGAAATGCCAGATTTCCCCCAAAAAAAGGAGGATGGATAATTAAGTAGTTCTTCTTCTTGACATTGTATTGGGGTTGATTTATTTTGAATATATAGTCTCTATAACTTAAATCATGTTAAAAGACCGATTATGGGCTGTGCCATAAAAAAATGCTACATCAACTTATAGTTCCATTATTTATAAGCTATGTGGCCTTCAAAGAGGCACCTGTGTAGACCACAGTTTTTCCCATCTGGATATTAGGAAGAATAATATTTTCATTAATAATATTTGTGAGTCTTTATGTATGAATATTCTTTTCTAGTCCTGATCTCACTCAAAACTCAAGATTCTTAGGTCCAAATACCTTCTTGAAATTTCCTCTTGGATATCTAATTGACATCTCAAAACAGCATTCCCTAAGCTGAATTAAGTGATTTCCTCACTTAGTTTTCTTTATTATCTTTTCCACCTCAGTATATGGAAACTCCATTTCACTACTTGCTTCACACAAAAACCTTGAAGACACCATTGTTGTTGTGTTTTTTTTAATCTTTTTAATCTACATGTAGCCATTAAAATAGCCTTTTCTAAGTTTAAGATGTATCCAGAACTCAACTACTATTCGTCAAAATCCCCCTTTACCCTGGATTGTAAAACTGTAGGTGTTTGGGCGTCCTCACTACCTAACTACATTACCCTCCATCAAACTCCTCCTTGCTCATTTCATTTCAGTCATTAATTTTCTCACCTTAGCTTGAGCACTGTTAAACACCTCATACTTCAGGACCTTTTTCCGGAACAATCTTCTTCAGTTAACTATAGGACTAACTCCTTCCTGTCATCCTCTTTTCTGCACACGTGTCAATTTGTCAGAGATGTTTGACCTGCTATGGCTGAATATGTTGAAACCTAATGCAACAATGTTTCGAAGTAGGGCCTTTGGGATGTCATTAGATCATGAGAGTGGAGTTCGCATGATGACATTAGTGTCCTTATAAGAAGAGGGAGAAAGCTAGCACTTTCTCTCTTTGCCATGTGGGGACATAACTAGTAGATATCCATCTCCATTCCAGAAAGAGAGCCCTCACTAAGAACCAAATCTGTGGGCACTTTGATCTTTGAATTCCTACTCCAGAACCATTAGAGATGTTTGTTGTTTAATCCAGCCTGTCCATGGTAAATTTTTATAGCATTTCAAGCTAACTAAGACAATATCCTGTATAAAATAACATACTTCCTGTCATCAGTCTCTATCCCTGATTTATTCTTTCATAAACTTTTAACAGACTGATCTATTCAATATGACTTGATTATTTATTTACTATATGTTTTCTCCCAGTAGAACATAATCTCCTTGAACTTAAAGACTGTTTTGTTCACTGCTTAGGATAGTGACTGGCTCACAATAAGTACACAATTGTTTTTTGAATGAATGAATGAATATATAAATGAATGATCATTTTGACACATAGAAGGTTCTTAGTAACTAACATACTTTATCATAACAATTACTTTCAGGCTAAAGAATATCACGAGTTTCCATTTTAAAGATATATCAAAGGAAATCATGTTTTATTTTTCAAATAAAACTGATTTTCAAATTAGTTTTTTAACTAATGATTATCCTTTATGATAAGTATTAATTCACATGTTTCTCTTTCTCTGTGATGAGTCTGATTTGACTCACAGATGATAACTATCTGTGGAGAATATGTGAGCCACAGTATGTGATTCCTCAAGACTAATCATATTCCTTCTATATGTTTTCATCTGAGGTTACATTTATAGTCAGCAATTCACAAGGAGACAAGTTAATTATAATTTGTTTCTCTTTCACATTTCTTTGTATTTATCAGATATGAAACTTAAGTGGAATTCTTATATCTTATTAAGAAATATCCACTGTAGGCAATCTTTCAAAATTATATTTAAGATTAAGATATTCTGATATAGGCACTTTTCCACAAAATTCAAATGGAACTCTACCACCCCAATCCTAAGTATGCTATATCTCCCTTATTTTCTTAAAGGCTCACTGAGAAATCTCAAAAAAATAATAATTTGATTTATTATGAAACTTTTGAGTATGGGTCAAATCTTTAATTCCAGTAACATCACAAAATAGCATTTTTACGTCTTTTGCTATCTATAGTTGTATAAATTGTGTTAAGTCTCACACAAACTTCCCGGCCTGCCTGCCTTCCTTCCTTCCTCCCCTCCTCCCTCTCTCTCTCTATCTTTTCTTTCCCTTCTCCACCCTCTATCCCTCCCTTCCTTTCTTCTCTTTCTTTTTTTCTCTTAATGAGTCTTTAAATAATGTGCTCTATATTGGTCAGAAATCCAATTCAAATGCAAATAACTAAAGACAAGAAGCTACCTTCTTGGAATAGTGTATATCTGTAAATGGATCTCAGATCTTATTTCAAAAACGAGAACTCACTTAAAAAGGTGTCCACACAGGGTCATTTGCGTGGCTCAATTGGTTAAACATCTGCCTTCAGCTCAGGCCATGACTTCAGGGTCCTGGGTTGGAGCCCCATATAGGGCTCCCTGCTCAGTGAGGAGTCTACTTTTCCCTCTCCTTCTGCCCCTACCCCTCCCTGCTTGGGTTCTTCCTTTGACTGACTGAGCCATCCAGATGCCCCAAATTACATTTAAATTACTAATATTTATTAACTTCTATAGGGTGGGGAATGTTTTATTAATTTCTTTATTCTAATTTCTACCAACAACTATACCATGTGCAGATATAAAGTAGGACTCAATGATTCTGGTTAAAGAATTGAAGAAATGAAAGAATAATGATAACTAATTTCTTTCTTTACAATTATAAATATCTTTTCTATATGTAGACATTATTTTAGTTGATAAAAATAAAGATCTCTTGAGTGAGGAAAGTTGTCACATAGGTAAGGTCCATGCAATGTAATAATCTCAAGGTAATTTTGGTGTTGACAATGATACTTGAAAACACAGTTAAATACAAGCTTAACTGTAATCTTTAACATTCATCAATTTAATTTTGGTAATTCCTCTTCATGCAACACTGTTCTCTCCAAATCTATCTTCCCTATACATAAATACACTTTAGGGGATTAAATTATTCCTCTACAATTAAAAAAATCTCCTATTCATGCAAATATGTGTAATTTATTTTAACATTTTAGGTTCATGAGTACTTTTAGAAACTTCTTGACTGCTCAGTTCCCACTGCAACATCCAGAGAAGATCTCCTTTCATCATTTTGACAATAGGAATGATTTTGTAAATACTGCTTGAATGTATTTCACAGGTCAGCAGTCTCACTCCAATATAGATCTACATCTTAGATTAGATCATAATTTGTTTTCTGCTTTACCTTCACCCTGACGTGCTATTTCATATAATGAAACAGTAAATCAATAGAATCCTTGTGAGTGGGATTCAGTAAAGAAAACAACCTGTGTTCTGCTTAATTATAAACTCATTAAAATGAGAACATGACATTTCCAAAGCACTGATTTATTCTTACAAGTCAAATCTCACTGAAAGCTAAGTGTGAGGCTTACTGTCCTGAAAACAATCTTAATTAACTAAAACCATGCACAAACGATCACTGATCTGGTTGGACCTCAAGAGCCTACTGAGTTTGTCCTCCAAAAGAGTAGACATAGTAGGTCACAGATAAGTAATCCTCTCAATTACAGCTGGAATTTTACCTAGTCCAGGACTCTATAAAGAGAAAAATATATATATTCTCAGAGAAAACTTATTTTCCTCATATGATTTGTGTGTGATTTGATTACAATGTCAAGGAGAAAAACATTAATCTATGCCTTACAAAATAAACTATAGATATGTTTAGAAATGGTGTTCACAGGTCCTAATATCCATAAATAAATAGATAATTCAAAATTTAGTTAGGCACATGAGACACACTTTAATTTGCTAATACTTACTTTTCTTCTCTCTGGTCTCTTATTAATAGGTTAGTATTTTATTTTTTGGAGGTGAGAATTATAGCACCATAAGGCTTGGTGATTGGATCAAGGTCAAATAGGTAGTAAATGATAGAAGAATGTGCTGCTCTTGTTATTTCTGGAAAAGAGATTACCCTGTGTGTCAAAACATTTGGATGCACGGAGCATCTTTTCTCAGAACATATAACTTGCCATGCCTGAGATTATCTTGATTCAATCATAAGGAGAGACTCTTCAAAGGGCTCACTCCCCTGGAATCCTCATTTGGAATTCAATGGCCATTTTGCATTAATAATTTCACTTACCATTGTGCATTACCATTTGCAGGAACTGTACTCTAAAATGTAAGCTAGAATGCACCATATTTAAAAGCAGTTTCTACTTGTCAATATTTTGAAAATGCAAAACAAAACAAAATAAAAACCCATGAATCCTATCAATCTCCTTCCTGATCCATTTTTCTTAACTGATCTGTTCCACAGTTTGGGCACTGAAGGCTTTAGAAATAACTTCAATATGTTTTTATTTGCTGTGACAAGATAACTTTCTGGGTTTCAGCACTTGGCAGATAATTAAAATATGTGGAATACTACTGTCCTGGTAGTTACTTTGCTTTGGAACAGATTTACTTGGGAAATAATGAAATATTGCTAACTTCTAAGTTTTCTCATTACATTAGAAGGTTAATTTATTTAAAAAGAGCAGTGAATTAAACAGCTGGACTGAAATGCACATTTCACATTATCATCAAAGTGTAATGTCTTCCTATGGAAATTGTGAAAACCTGTCCTATAAGCTATTACTCTCCCAATGTAACTGGTCGCCCACTCACTAAGTCTGTCTTATCCTCAGGGAACAATGAAAAGAAGCATCTGCAAGGAAGTAGAAAGTGTTCTTTGGTCACTGATGTAATTGGATCGGGTATATTTATATTCTAGCAGATCAGGGTCAAAGACTTGAATTGAATTTGAAATTGCACTGTAATTCTAGCTAACTGAAAGAAAAATTAGGAAGAAATGATCTCTGAAATTATATATTTAAAAGTTGAACCACCCAAACCTGTAAAATGTTTGCTCTGAAATATACCTCCCCCAAGGGTCAATATTCTAAATAAAGAAATCTACACTTATTCTTCACTACAAATAGCTGATAACCAATAAACTCTGAGTCAAAGAGGGTTATGTTTAAGAAAGCTGCCTTCTCTATGCCCTCTTGATATCAGAAGTAAAGAGATAGACATTGGGGTGAGAAGTAATTACTTTTGAGTTATTATGTCATCTGGAATGTTATGTTTCACATTTTTGTTTTTAGAAATATATTTGGAAATACATAAAAATAATACATATATAAATATATAGATATTTGATATAGATATATCTCTCTATATGTATTTGATGTATATCTGTATACTTAATATAATATATATGCTTACTTAAATAATTTTCAAGCAAAAATGGGTATTAATCCATATATAATTAATCCATTACATATCCAAAAATGGATATAAAATATCCATTAAAATGGATATTAATCAATAACTTTTATTCTTCTTAAAATACTAATTCCCAGAGAAGGGAATAAAGCTGCTGCAGTAAACAAAAAGGGACTTTTCACCAAAATTTAGTTTATTTAAATGTATGCTTATACAGCCAAAATGAATGTGAAGATTAATAATTTTGGATATAGGATTTTTGAAATCCTGGTGTACAAATTTAGATGTGCATAATAATTTTTTATAACCTTTCCATATTTTGGCTTTAGGTACTGCAGAATTTATAAAATTTCCACAATATTATATATTAACTCATTATTCCTAAAAGCTATAATATAGTCATTAGGTCAGAAGACTATAGCTTTCAAAATATCATGCCTCTGGGTCAGCTGAACAACATATGACCCTTTCTATATCAAGACATTGCATTGCAGAAGGAAGCAAAATGTTTCTCTATAATGAGGTGGAATACAGGGGCATCCTCCAAATGGCTCATGGAAGAATAAATTTAGAAATTCATGGTTCACTGATGAATTGAACATCTTTTCACTCAAAAGGCAGTAAATAAAATCAATAATGTGTTTTCATTTAAATGGAAGACTTATACTTCCTAGGTTCAAATACAGTTTTGATATTTAATAGAATGAACAGTTTGATATGTTTATCATTTAGTACCTTCCATTGTGGAGTGCGATTCCTCAAAGATCTTCTAGTTATGATATTTGCTTTATTGCTAATGCGTTTCAAACCATTTTATATGCAAACCGTTTGTTAAACAGTCTTTATCTTAGTTTCTTCCTCCTTCCTTCTTCCTTCCTTCCTCCTAAGATTAATACATCTTAATTATTTAGTCACTAAACTTAAGAGGAGACATTTCTTCAATGCTATTTGAAAATTGAATATCAGTATCTTACCTTTTGGTATTATCTAAATGTGTCCCCCTCTTCCCAAATTCATATGGTAAATCCTAAGCACCAAAAGGTGATGATAGTAGGAGGTAGGACCTTTGGGAGGTGATTAGATGGTAAGTGTGGAGCCTTCATGAATGGAATTAATGTTCTTTTAAAGAGATCCCACAGAGCTTCCCTGTCCATTCTTCATATGAAAACCCAATGAGAAATAATTAGTCTATAGCTAGGAAAAGGGCCCTTACCAGAAGGGACCAGGCTGGCACCATTATCTTGGAGTTCTTAACCTCTAGAATTATAAGAAAGAAACTTATTTATATGCTACCCAGTGTGTGGTATTTTGTTATGACAGCCTAAACAGACTAAGACACCTTTCTAGGTATAAAATTAAAAGAATCTATATGAGTAAAATAGCTAGCACAATTCCTGGCATTTATTAAAATACCATAAAATATTTGGGATGTGGGTGTGCACACGCCCATGTGTGTAGGGACATATACAGAGTTAATATACAGACATTATTTCTGAATAAAAGAATTTATAAAATATTTAGTTACAAATATATTCCCAAGGATTTTTATTTACCCAATGAGACATGGGGGAGTTTATTGAATAATACATTAACTCTATTCCTTCTGTCACTGTTAATAATCTGTACCAAGCATTGTTATGGGTTGAAATATCAACTATCCTGGGCAACATGTAGGTCTTTATAGAATTTGTGAATCTTCTTAACTCAACTTATATTATTCTCTTGTGATCTCCAAGATTTCTCAGCAGCCATGAAAGGGACCCTGGGGAAATCATACAAATCCAGTATGAATCATTTAGACAAGGATTTTTCAGAATCATATCTATCCAAAGAGTATGCAACTCTATTTGGAGATCATGTGCCATCCTGATTGGTTTTTAGTGCCTTCTGTATATCCTGCTCTGCTGTAACTCATCTTCAAACTGTCCCCCAGAAAAATGATGTTTACTCTTTCTTTTTGTTTGTAAAATGCATATAGCTTCCTGTTGATATTTGTCTAGCAAAACATTCTTCACAAGTTATATCTTTTAGCTCATTGAAGAATGCCCTGATGAAGCAATTTGCCATATTGAAAACAATTACACATTAGCTTTATTGCCAAAATCACCAATGACAAACTTTCAGGACATTCTGTGTAAGTCCACTTCTTTTCCTACTTAAATACTAGGTTTGTGTGGATCATAGTATGTGGGCATCTTCTAAAAGTTCCAATGTTACTTGTTAAAAACACAAGTGGTTAACCACAGAAACATTGTTAAATAAGGCTAACAATATGCACACTGATTATGCTGGAGGGCTCAGATAGCTTTTGTCTGTATTTCTCTACCCCAAGTCCATCAAAATATCTCAGCAGAGCACTGTATATTCAGCAGGCAATCAGTAAAATTTAATGAGGGTTCTTATCACTCACAAGGAGACATAACAGCATAAGTAACAGAAATATAAATAATCAACAGATGGACATTTTAAGATAAATGTCCGATATATAATTTGGGTCAATGGTTACCTTCTTTGTGGAGTGAGCTTGATGTAATACTTAAAAATATATAAAATACTGTATGCCGAGGACAGAGCCTTTATATTTCCTCTGGCTATTTTTTTTTTTTTCCAATTGAATGATGTCCTTTGAATCTGAGATCCAATTATCATCATTTGGGGAGAGATTCTGACTACCAATTTAAAATAATTCTTTTTTTAGCAGCCTGCAATGATACATGGAGACAATGTAACTATGTCTTTATTTAGTGCTAAATTATCTACTTTATGTAATAAGCAAATGCTAGAAAAGAAAAAAGGATATTCTGTACAATTTTTCTCCAATGACAAAGATTGGATGTCCAGTAATTGGCCCAAAGTCATGATTTTTGGTCAATTACTTACATTTCAGACCACATTTTATGTATCAAGTTTAGCCTCTCTTTTCTTGAGCTTTTACCCAGTTAACAGATTGCTTTCTATTTATATAATGCCTATTTCTGAAGAATTTAATGTAATTTAGGTTACTCATTAATCCTGATAATGTAACTTCAAATTAGATGATTATGCATTTACAGTGATGGAAACTGAGGCAGAGATAATTTTAGTGAATCCCATAAAGTCCAACCATCTCCGATTTGTGACAATCTGCCTTCTAGGAGGAATTGCCACCTCATACACATTCAGCACTGATAGGTCACCATATTCAAAAGTTTCCATAGAGACTGACCCAAACTTTTATATTCTGCAGCTCATTAGCTGAGAGACATGCTTCAGTTCCTTGCTACTGCATGTACATCTGGCAATAAAATTCTCCTCTGCAGTCACTAAAGTAGGCATGAGGAGAAGATAGAGAGTGCTCAAGAGCCTCACCGGCACAAACAAGGTAACTTTCCTCTCCTCATTATTAATCCATTATATCTGGTTGTGAAGGAGGTATAGTTGGTCCCCAACAGAGGGCTCATGGCTTAATTTCTCAGGCAGTGACATATCATGCCAGCAATAAGACTCCGGATCAAGGCCTAGTAGGGAGAGTCCTTGGAATCCTATTAATGGCTTTCCAATTTTCAACATATTTAGTATATTCAGTAAAATAAAAGCTTCAAGCTTTCAGTGGGAACCATCATAGATGACAGTCACAGCCCCTTACAGCAATGTGAGTCTCTGTGACCCTTATTTTCCTGTATACAAGAAGAAAATAAACACAGATCTTAGATCCTACCTTTTTGAATAATCACGCTGAAAGGAGGAAATCAGGCATCCGTACTGAAATTTTTCCCTATAGAGACAATTTATTTTTACAGAAAAAGAGATACACAGCATGAGCTGATATACTGGGAAAAAATGTTTGTATGAGAACACCGATAGGAATCATGTCAAATTTAAAATGATTGTCCAGTAATAATTACAATGATTATCAATGGTCCTAAAGAAGAGGAATGGGGACATACGATGTAAATTCCAGTTGCTGATCTGAAATAGAGTATGGCTATCCAATACCGGTTTTAAGATGCTACTGTTTTAGAAGAACTCCTTTCTAAGGATTTCTTTCTCCTTATGATTTTCCCCTTTTCTATTAGTGACCTAATTTGAACCAAGTTATTAATATACTATTAGAATGTTATCCTTAACTTTGATATCTTAATAAGCAGTACGAATGTACTGTACCTATTGTATAACTCTAACATTGTTAGAAATTCTGAATGTGTTATATGTATGTAACAAAGACACAATTAGTATAATTTAATAGAATAAAACAGAAGAACAGAGCTGACACCACATAGTTATCATACTCTTCACAGAAGAAGATAAAGAAAACCACCAATAGGGCTCCTGAGTGGCTCAGTGAGTTAAGCCTCTGCCTTCTGCTCAGGTCATGATATCAGGGTCCTGGGATCAAGGCCCACATTGGCTCTCTGCTCAGCAAGGAGCCTGCTTGCCCCTCTCCCTCTGCCTCCCTCTCTGCCCACTTGTGATCTCGCTCTCTCTCTCTGTCAAATAAATGAACAAATAAAAATCTTTAAAAAGAAAAAAAGAAAAGAAAACCACCAACAATCTATGCAAGAGAGAGGAAAGTAAGCTCTGTGGTACGCAGCCAGAGATGTAACACAGACAGGTGACTTTGCTGCCTGCAAATAAATGTGAATGTCTTTGAGAGGTGTGAAATAATACAAGCAGAAATGATAGATGGAGAATTTCTGCTTGAAGCAATGCTTGCAAGGTGTTATCCAAATCACCCTTTGTGAAAGCCATTGTTTTTGTTTTTGGTGTTTTTTTTTTGTTTGTTTGTTTGTTTGTTTGTTTGTAAAAGCAAGAGGAGAAAATCAATATGTAGTTACAGAATATAGTGTTAATAGCTCAGGGTTTTTTGCTTTTTTTTTTTCAGACTTGTTTTCCAAACATTTTTTCACATGGTAAATTGTACTTATGTTTATACCAATCTTGAGACCTTAACACAGCTTTTTTCAAGTATAAAGTGATGCCGTATGTTAGGGTTTGTTAGATAATTTGCTAGATTATAGATATATATTATATGTATATTATCTATATTATAGATTATAGATAATTATTTGCTAGATAATTGTTGCCTCAGGCATTCTGAGTGTACTTAGTAAATTTCAGATTCAAGAATTTATTCCAGATCCATTGAGTAGAACTACCCAATACCTTTTGCTACTGTCATAAATTACAAGCTTTATAGGTTAAAATAACAAACAACGTACAACAAACAACATACAACATACTTTCTTACACTTCTGGAAGTCAGATTCCAAAAACATCTAATGTCAAGATGTCAGCAGGGTTGGATCCTTCTGGAACCTCTAAAGATAATTCATCTTGTCTTCTCCAGTATCTAACGGCTCAGCATTCCTTATATCTTAACCCCTTCCTCCATCTTCAAAGCTAGTGGGTAGGGTAGCATCTTCAAATCTCTCTCTCACTTTCTACTTCCTTAGTCACATTGCTTGTTTTGATTCTGACCTCTTGTTTCCCTCTTTTAAGGGTTACTGTGATTAGTCCCACCTGGATAATCTAGGATAACTTTCTTGTCTCAAATTTCTTCACTTACATCTTCACAGTCCCTTTTGTTATGTAAGGTAACATATTCACATTTGGAGGATTGGGACTTCCAACATCTTCGGCCATTATTCTGTCTGCTACAACAAGTTTTGGTAGAAATAGGTGATCTTATTAAGCAATTAAATTCTATAATTCTGTGTTTACCAACATTTTTGTTAGTGCATGCAACTATTTACTTATTCAGTCATTCATCCAATCATTAATTTATGCATTCATTCATTATCCAACAAGTATGTGTTTTTTATCTGTTGGATGTGAGTCACAAAGCTAGCCTATGGAGACACAAACTGATTAAAAAGAAATGTATATTTCAACATAGTTCTTAAACTGAATTCATGTGTTTATTACCTAGTATGTGCAAGATGTGGTCCACTTAAAAATAAGTAGATATACTCATGTAGTAGACAGAACATGTTATATATTATTTTCATTGAAATTATTATTTTAGAAGTAGATTGCAACATGGTGTATGTATCCCCATACATGGGGATATATCATAGAATTGCTAGAGAGAGAGAGAGAAAGAAAAAAGAAAGGAAGGAAGGAAGGAAAGAAAGAAAAAGGAAGAGAAAGAAAGAAAGAGAAAGAAAGAAGGAAAGAGGGAAAGAGAGAAAGCAAGAAAATGAAGCCTGCAAAACTACAGCCTAGGGAGATATACCCAGCAGTTGACATACTGCTAGAGTGTCAATAAAATCAAATTTTGTCCGTTAGAAGAATAATGAGCTCTTTTCTCTCTGCACCCAAGGGAGATTAATTCAAGAATATGTATTTTATTCATGTTCCTCACCTCTGCCTGTAAAATAAAAGTGCTAAAAGTGGTCATCTGGGGGTGGTTTTACTTTTATTCTCTCTTCTGAGAAGAAACATGTTGCATAACTTCTTTTACACACAGAATAGCATAATAGACATTTTGTTGTTTGGGTTCCTGGCCAAGTGATTTAATGAATGTTCAATTAAAAGATATGTGGGTATTTTTTTTATAATTATCATATCAGAGCTGACAGAAAAGTTCCCTTCCTGTTAAAAATGTCCAAAGTTAGGCAACAATCTGCTAATTCCAGGCACAAAATGAAAATGAGCAAGTTACTGAGAGGAAGCAATATCTCTCCTTCCTTACAGTCAGACTTTTCTGAAAGAGCCCCAGGAACCTCCATCTTACCTCAGCCTCCTGCTATCTGTTTGTCTAAGTTTCTATCTTTCCTGGTGCTGTTACACATTTATACCATAGCTACTGTTTGCTCTTCTCTTGGGATGGAGCAGACATGAGTTGGGTACAACTTCAACCCTAGCCCACGTTAATATTTTCTCCTCACTTCTGCTTCTTCATCCTTAGGTACTCTGTGTTTTGAAGTGGCTCCCTAGATATATAAGTATCCTTTTGAATGTGGTTCACATTTTGAACTTTTCCTGAGTTCCTCTGTTTCCTCAAATTTCTGTGTTGTGCTTTCCACCATCCTTGCAACTAAATGAGGAAAGCCTGAGAGTTAATGCATACTACTGGCTTCATATGATTACATTTTCAGAAAACATGTTTTTTATTTTAACTCAGGAGCCAGCGATACTAAAATCCTGTGCTTCTCAAATACCTGTGGACTAGTAAATTCAGGATATCTAATGTTAAACATGATGTATCTGTCTGAAGCATGCATTTTACTTCATTCAGATTTAATTGATTAGAAGTAAGTTACAACACTGCTCTTGTATTATTAAATAGAATGTACAATTTGTGTTAGAAGTCTTAAAGTCAAGTCTCTAGCTTCAAATAAATCTTCTCCTTGTGATAGGCTATTTCAGATTCGTCTATCTCTAGAACTGTCTCTGCAGAATCCCACAGAAAATGCATTTAACTCATCTGCTACAATGGATATTTTTGTAGAAAAGATTGAGAACAGCTGCCTAAGAAATATTGGGAATTAATTTTGTTGGAGGATGTTTCAGAGTCTCTCATAATCCATTTGTATCACTATCAATCTTAGCCCTGGGATGGAGAAAGCATAATTTGCCTTTGAACTGTATGTTTAAGTAAATTTTTAGTAATTATCTCCTTAATGTTAAAAGAAACAGTTGAGAAACAGAGGCACCAGAATATAAGTTAACTGCAAAAAATTGGATAATACTAAGAGGAAATATTTTCTTACATTCTAGCCACTATCAATCACACTGATGGCAGTCACAGGAAATTGGACTGTGAGTTGAATATTATAAATTATCTAGAGCCATGGCTACATTTTACAGATAAGGAAAAATGAGGCAGTGAGAGGGAGAGGAAGGTGAGAAGGAAATGAGGAAGATGAGATTTCTCTTGGATCTCCTGTCCCTTCATTGGAAGAAGTAAACATATTACTAATGGAGTTAGTTAATAAATCTTTCTGTTATAATTGAGAGCCCCCAGATAAAGTTGGCTTAAGTAAAAAGGAAATTTATTAAGTCATAGAAGTAAATCATGAAATGAGTGAATTGAGTTGTACTGAGGGGTTGAATGGGAGTAAGTGCTTGAACTTACCTCTTCTATCTGCTTTATGTACCACCTTCATGTTCTTTCTATGTATGTGGTCTTTTTCTGAACATCAAAAATAGAGCAGTAGGTGTCTCATTCTTTTATTTAAACAGCTTCGTACTTACAAGGATCATCTCCTATTCTTCCTGTTCCAGAATTTTAAATCATAGGGAAGAAGTCAAGCTGGTCTTCCTTAAGTCATATGACCATCCCTTGGACCAAGGAGATATGTATTAAGTTAATTTTCTCATTCTGTGTAACCAAAAAATAACTTTTAAAGGAAAATAAAGATGGCAGGATGTTGAGCAGATAAAACAAAAACTCCTGACCTAGATGCTGGGACTCTAGTAGGAGAGACACACTGAGTTTCTGAAGTATATGTTCAGGAGTATTTTACACCCAACATGCTCCAATTTTGTCCACCCAGATTATGCATTATAGAAATTAGTTTTAGTAGGGCTAGCAAATTAGCATGGTTAAAAGGGAGTTAGAAGGATCAACTGTTCCTTACATTATCATTCTTAAAAAAAAATTCATTGTATAAAACCCAGTAGCCATATATTGTATGAAACAATGTATACAGATAAGAAAAATGATAATTTAATATTGCATCAAATTACCCATTACTTTTCAGAAGTAGCCTAATTTAGACTTCTCCCCAAATGTTCTCCACCCCCCCCACAACTATGTTTGATGTTTTCTTCAAAAAGATCTTCTTGTCTACTTTGAAATACAAATTAGGATAATGTTTAAGTGAAATGAACCTATCTCTACTGTCTATACACAGAGTATCTTGTGAAAGAGTGTCTTAGGGCTCGTTCATTTTGCCCTTTGATTTTCAAAACAAAAAATATGTTGCTTCCTATAGGCATGTTCTTAAATATCTATAAGAAAGCATCAATCTTAATTGGATAGGATATTAATAAGGATAAATCAAATGTTACTGTGTTTCCAACTACCATAATCAGCATGCTAATGATCAGGTTATTTTTAAAAAAATTTTAAAAGGAAATAAAATTGTTCTGATATAGCTGTTATTTTCTGCCTATATTTAAAACTTTGAAATTGGATTTTCAATATAAGGAAGAAGAAGAAAAAAAGAAAACTGTCTGATGTCTATCCAGAAATGGGATATAGAAATGTAACAGCATATATATATATATATATATATATATATATATATATATTTACACTCATTGATACACACACTAACACATACACACATATTAACAATAAAAGCTTACTTCTAGAGTCCAGCTTCAGACCTAATTGGTGAACCTCAGTGAACTTAATACTGTGTTGATTATGGGTTCTAATTAGGGAAAGAAGAGGCAGCAAATTGTAGAGAAAGGGCTTTATGGGTGTAATCAGGACACTGACCTCTATTTGACCTTCTGTGATCTTGAGAGTGGCACTCTTACAGATGCTAGAACCCTTCTTCCTCATTCCCAGCTGTAGCTCTTTCATATTATGGGGTATCATCAAGGAAAACATGAAAGGAAAAAAAAATTTTCATGAAAAAACTAATCTTGAGAACTTGAGGTATTTCATTAGTCAAATTGTGTTTACCAGGCCATTGGAAAGTTTTGCTTTTCTACCTGCTGTCAGAGAAAGAAACATTCACTAACATCTCACAAACTAAAATATTAGAGTAGCTTCTCCATTCCCCTATCAACTCAGTGCCTCTTGTAACCATAGCAACTCACATGTATAAAGGACCAGGACAAGATGCCCCTGATTCTGGCTTGTCCAAGTGTCCTGTCTAATATTTGATATTCCATGATTTATAGCTCTAGCAGCAAATAAAACATGTCGTGTTCTTATTTTCAAAGTCTGCAATTATTCTTCCTGCTTTTGAAACAACAATGAGAGCATTGGAGATTATCAGCTGTACTTTGGTTTGAATTTCCCCATCTTGAATATTGTGTCTGTGTTCTTATAACTGAGAATACTGTCTGAGAGACTGAAGCTGGTGTCCCCACAGATTTTGTGAAATTGTAATTCTGTCTTCTCAGACAGACATAGAATAAAAGAACAAGAGTAAGAGAGAACACATAGTACAGTAGAAAGAGCTTGAACTTTAAAGTGAGACGGTCTGTTTTGAATCTCAGTCCTGCATATCCTACCAGGAAGAATTTAGGCTAGTCACTTTTGTGTCTGAGTATCTGTTTTCCCATTTTCAAAACAGAGAGATTGATAGACACTTCTTAAGATCATTGACATGATTTAATGAGATCGCATATATAAGTCCCCGAGCATAAAGTGAGCTGAACTACCAAAAATGTAGCAAATGGACTGAATCACAGCCTACCCTCCCTTTCAGTAGTTAAACAGACAGGGTAGACAATGAGAGCTGTGATGCAATATGGAGTACCAGGCAAATAAAAAGTAAAACTTCAGGAAAAAAAATCTCAGATGAATCTGAAATTCCTGGTGGTGCACTGACATTGACTGCAGTGTGGCAGACCCAGACATTGCTCCCCTTAGCAACTGAGCATTCCTCTTGACTAGTCTATAAATCTCCTGAGTCCTTCAGCCAGTGACTCAGTACACCTCTTCTCTTAGCAACATCTGGAGAAGACAGCTTGATGAGATAGCCCCACTGAGCTTTCTAGGGGAATATTGGTGTTATTAACCATTTAAAGGAACTGATCTTTTAAAGTTCAAACTCTCTGGGGTTACCTTAAGAAAGCAGGTCTGGAGACCAGGGAGCATCATACATCAGTGGTTCCCTCAATATCTCATGCTGTTTTGTGAGCAGATACCACCCAGTTGAGCTCTCATACTTCCCACTGATGATAGGACAGGATATTATAGCACAAAGCCATCAGTCTCCCCCAAGAATTCCTTTCCCAGGCACCTATGGGCTTTGGCAAAAGTCACAAATGTCTCTTTGCATTTCCTGTTCGTAAGAGCAACCCCAAATATCCCCAAGTCCTTAAGACTAGCAGTGCAAAAATAAACTTTAAAGCAGCCTCTGGATTACTATGTCAATAATCATGTTATACTTTGAGAAGTGACTTTTTAAGCCACCAAGGTCACGCTGATGTGTTACTAGTCATTTTCTAGTTGCCATAGGGAAGGGTAGCAGAGAAAAAACCCTGCATTCCATGTCAGCTGACAAGGGTTCTAATCCCAGCTCTGTCACTAGGCAATTATGTGAATTTATGTGAATCATTCAATAGCTCTGGACCTAAGGGCCCTCATGTATGCAGACTAAATTATTTCTGAGCTCCCATCCAGGACTAAGATTCTATGATCTGTACTCTCAATTTGCTATTGCTTGGATAGCCAGGTGGATTGAATGCTCTCTCAGAAATGCTAACCAACCTTCCTGGGAACACTTGCACACAAGGTTATTAGGCAAATAAAAAAGTGTTTCTGTTTGCAGGAAAAAAAAAAAAAACTTCTTTGTAAATTAATATTTAATGCATTAATAAAAAGTTCATGCACACATTTTCTATTTCTTTCATTTTATTTGGCAAATGTGGATTCTGTGAGCATGATATGTTAACCAATATATCAAATATATGATAAATATAACATTTGTCAATCATGGGACTCTTTAAATACTTCTAATTGGAGACCCCATTCAATAAATTTATTTTACTTCTAACTATTTAGCAATGATTTCATTCTGTTTTGATGCCCAAATTACATTTATGATTAGTGAATTTTCAGATTTAGTATATATTTCACCAATACCTATGATGAATCATTCATTCACTCGTTAAAATACCAGTGGATGATAGGATGACTTTGGTTTATAAGAACTGTATTCAAGCAATAGCAGATTTCTGCCTTAACTACCACTGTGAAAATATTTAGATAAAAATATACCAATGAACTGTGTGACATAACTTTGAGGGGGTAAAATACTGCAAGTTTTTTTATATTTATATATGCAATCACCTGAGACAGGTAGATATACAATCACTGTGTATATTCAGATCTAATTTTCTCTTATTTTTTCTGTTTTATGTTTTAATTTGTTAGAATTATAGAGTCCCTTTGTAAAACCTGATATTCATAATCACAACAATAATAGATGTTGCAGAACCCAAATATAATTAAGGAAGTTGGACCAATAGTTGCTTTATCAACCAACGGAGGTATATCAAATCTTAATTGGACCGGCTTGTGCTTTCTAATACGTAAATTGCCCATTATCAGAGATAACCTCAAGTAAAGATAAAGCTCATTATCTCAAGAATACTGTTGGAGTCTTAGGTACATTAACAATAACCCCTGGAGAAGACACATAGAAAAAGGTGGTTCATTTTCTTATTTACAATAAAATACATAGATTTTAATACTGATGTCATCTATGGAGTGTCTATAACAGGTTGGCCACTCTGTAGTTGAGTCAAGGGTCTGTCTCAAAGTCCTCAAGAAGAGGAGAAAGCAAGAGAAAATAAGGAGATAGATACTTGCCAATTAGTATGATTGGTTGTCTTTTAGATGTCACGTGCAAACACCTGCTATGATACCTAGCTCTACATCAGGAGGGCAGGGAGGCTTCACAGATAAGGGGCATGTATCCAAAAGAACACTGTCTAAAAGAAGGTTCTCGGATGTACAGAAAGATGTCATCATCGAGGAAATACAAAATTAATAAATTTACATCTTAAACTTACATACACAGACTTTTGTCAACCAATCAAAGCTGGTTTATAGATAAGTGACTTTACTAAAGCAATTTACTAAAGCAATTTTCTACATCAATAAACTGTAACATAGAATTTAGGGTCAGTGGTGACTTTGCATGGAAGTAAAATATTAAAATATTAAAAGTCCCTTCCTATCCTTTTTTTCTCTGCATCCCAGCAACAATGGCATACATGAATCAAGTAGATGATGAATTCACTCAACAATAATCACAGCAATATATATACATATATGTATATCTCATATACAAAGCCCCTATTCTGAGATAGAGAAAATATCCGTATGAACAAAAATGCTTAGTACTATGTGATATGTGATTTAGTAATTCTATATAGAAGAAACTTCAAGAACACAGGGGAAGAGATGTCTACATGAACTTTCAGATTTGGTTTAAGTTAGTGATTCTGACTATATGAACTTTTGTGTGATTTCTCTTCAGTCAGTGATAGACCATTATAAAGCATTGTTTTTAAATGTCCAGTATAAGGCTGCAATAAACAGGGGTGAAATATTTTTTGAATTTGTGTTTTTGTTTCCTCAAGTAAATACCCAAAAGTGAAATCACCAGGTGGTATGGTATTTCAATTTTAATATTTTGAAGAAACCTTTATACTGTTTTCCATAGTGGCTGCATCATTAACAATAGCCAAGATACAAAAACAACCTAAGTGTCCATCGATAGATGAATGGATTAAATAAATGTTGTGTATATGTACAATGGAATATTACTCTCACATAAAAAATAATGAAATATTGCCATTCGTGACAACAAGGTTGGGCCTACAGAGTATTAGGCTAAGTGAAATAAGTCAGACAGAAAACGACAAATACCACATGATTTCACTTACATGTGGAATCTATAAAACAAAACAAATGACAATTAACAAAAACCAAAATAAACTCATAAATGCAGAAAACAAACCAGTAGTTGCCAGAGTGGAGAGGGCTGTGGGGATGAGCAAAATAGATGAAGAGGATTTAAAGATACAAACTTCCAGTAAAAAATAAATAAGTCACAGGGATAAAAAATACAGCAGAGGAAATATAGTCAGTAATTTTGTAATAACTTAGTATGGTGACAGATGATAACCATGTTTATCATCGTGAACATTTTGTGATGTATATAATTGTCAAATCACTATGTTGTACACCTGAAAACAGTATAATATTGTATGTCAATTATACTTCAATTAAAACAATTAATTACTAATAAAGAGGGATTTTAAAAATAAATAAATCAATAGTCCAATATATTCAGCTGGAGACAACCAGGCAATGTTCAAACTGCAAAGTAACATTCAAACTGCAAACCAAAGGGAGCATTTATAGCGTGACTGGTTTCAGAATAATGTGACATGATATATACCCCACATGTGTTCTTGAATACATCTCTTAGCATCACTGATCATACAGAATGTAAATGAACAGATATAAAATTGCCACCAACATGTTATTAGGATGGACTGAATGCTTTCATTGAAACAATGCCAACCCGGGTAAAAATTCACTGGAGTCTGAAGAGGTCTCAGGAACTTTTCTTGGTAGAGTTAAATATGGGTTTCTATAAATAGGAAAGGCAAAGAAGCAAAACCTGTTTCTTACCAACAAAAGAAAAAAAAAAAAAAAAAACTAAGCAAAGATGTAAAGCTACACCCTTTAAGGAGAGAACATCAAATTGAGAAAAAATAGTACTTATATTGTAAGATAGTGGGAACCCATTTAAAAGATCTTGAGATGGGGGCTGTGACCATATCCCAACTAATGTGGATAATATGATTTGATATCAGGAATGGTGATGATTAAGTCTATTCTTTAAAATTGGGTGTGTTTCAAAGTTATCATTTTTTTCATTAATTAATTTGTTCATCTATCCATTCATCCAGCTTTAATTAGGCCTATTCTATGTTTATTTACTCAACATTTCTTAAGTGCTTATAGTTGATGGCTATTTTGCCAAATTCTGTGGACTTTGAGATACTTTTTATGGAGGATGGATAAACAATAGCAACCAACATTAAATTATCAAGTGAGAGATAATCTTATGTTGCATTGAAGAATTATTTCACCTTTTATCTGATGTGGTAGTGTCTGTGCACACACGCACGTGTTTGTGTGTGTGTGTGTGTGTGTCTGTGTGTGTGTGTCTGTGTGTTACCCAGAGTAGGCTGATGTAACTTTATGGTATCCAGAAGCTACAAATGGCTTCTTTTTGAATATGCTTGCTTGAAGGCAGAAAGGTGCATTACTAGTTAAATGTATACTTAATTTGTTAGTAGAAAATGAAATTGCTTCCATGGATTCCATATGTAACAGTTCTCAGAACTCAAAATTATGAAATGAGAGTTTATTTTTTAAGACTCAGACCATATTTGTTGAAGGTTATGGCAAGAGACTGTGTTGACATCATCCTTGTCTGTCTAGTTCATAGAAAGTCAAAATGCTATTATTTAAAAACATGCCCAGCTTAAACACTACCCACGAGCCATCTGATCCTCTTGTCTTTTGAATTTGTCCTCCACTTTGATGTTAAATCTCAAGCACTTTCTCACTAAAGCAAATTTCTGAGTTCTTTTTTAATTGCGGTATAACTGACATTCAGCATTCTAGTAGTTTCAGGTGTACTACATCATGATTCAGCGTTTGTATCCATTTTGAAATGATCACAGTAAGACTCGTCACCATCTGTCACCACACAAATTTACAAATTTGTTTTCCTTGTGATGAGAACTTTTAGAATGTACTTCCTTAATGACTTTCAGATTTGTAATACACTATTATTATTTTTTTAAAGATTTTATTTATTTATTTGATAGAGAGAAATCACAAGAGAGGCAGGCAGAGAGAGAGGAAGGGAAGCAGGCTCTCCGCTGAGCAGAGAGCCCGATGCGGGACTCGATCCCAGGACCCTGAGATCATGACCTGAGCCGAAGGCAGCGGCTTAACCCACTGAGCCACCCAGGCGCCCTGTAATACACTATTATTGACTCCAGTCACCACACTATACATGACACCATGCTGTACCAAATAAATATGGTGTATTCATTTTATAACTGGAAGTTTGTACCCCTTGGTCCTCTTCCCTCTCACCTTCCTACCCTCTAGCAACCACCAACCTACTCTCTGTATCTGTGAGTTCTGTTTTATTTGTTCAGCTGTTTTGCTTTTTAGATTCCATGCACAAGTGAAATCACATGGCATTTGTCTTTCTCTATTTGACTTATTTCACCTAACATAACAGCCTCAAGATCTATCCATATGGTCACAAATGACAAGATTGCATCCTTTTTTATAACTCTATAGTATTCCGTTGTATGTATATGTATGTGGTATATATAATCTTTATGCATTCATCTGTTGGTTGCTTAGGTTGCTTCTGTATCTTAGATACTGTAAATAATGCTGCAAAGAACATGGGGGTTCCTATATCTTTTCTAGTTAGTGTTTTTGTTTTCTTCAGATAAATACTGAGAAATATAGTTGCTGAGTCATGTAGTCGTTCTATTTTTAATTTTTTGAGGATCCTCCAAACTGTTTTCCATAGTGGCTGCAGCAATTTACCTGAAAAGCAATGCAAGAAAAGCAAAAATAAACAAATGGGACTATCTGAAACTAAAAAGCTTCTGGACAGTGAAGGAAACCATGAGCTGAATGGGAGAAGATATTTGCAAATCCTGTATCTGGTAAAGGGTTAATGTCTAAATTTCTGAGTTTTTAGCTGCAGAAGTATGAAATAAAAAATGCACAGTCTTCCAAGCACATCAGGTACATTTCTTCAGTGTGTTCTTGACCCAGTGGGGAGAGATACTATTTACATCCTGACAACAATGAGAACTGAGAGAAAATTAGCATGTTATCACATATTTGCTTGAATGAATTGATCAATAAGAATTTACTGTGTAATGTGCCTTTTGGTTATTACTCAAAAGACAAAATACATTAATCACAAATAATTAAAATAACCATGTTGCTTGATTTACCACTTTGCATATTTGATAAGTAATGATTTTTTAAGACCAATTACTCTACGTAGGATTGGTAGAGTATTATTGTGTATAATTCTAATATCCGAGTTCTTTTTTAAATTTTTTAAAGATTTTATTTATTTATTTGACAGACAGAGATCAGAAGTAGGCAGAGAGGCAGGCGGCGGGGTGGGGGAAGCGGGCTGCCTGCAGAGCAGAGAGCCCCATGTGGGACTCAATCCCAGGACCCTGGGATCATGACCTGAGCCGAAGGCAGAGGCTTTAACCCACTGATCCATCCATGTGCCCCACCAGTGGTTTAAAATATAGAACAGAGATTATGAATATGACAGATTTAGCTCTGCAGAGGTAGCATTTCAATAACAAAGAACAAGATGCATAAGGACAAAACTCCTTCTGTATGTGTGCTGATAATTTAACTGTGGAGGCAAATCAAGACACAGTTATCTACCACAGAGGAATGTACATCCTGAGAGCCAGATGATCAGTTCAGTTGAGTAAGAGATCTTTTCTGCTAGAGCTAAAATGTTCAATTCTTTTCTAATTCTACACAGTTTTTTTTTATTATTATTCTTTAGAAAACAGTTTTTTTCAGAGTACGTGTCTGCCTCTTCTTCAATATTATTAAATGGTCATTAGAGGCTGCTGCATAGGGAACATATAAACGAAATGATATGAAAGGTGTAGCAGTTTCAGTAGACAAGATGATAAATTACTATGCGGAGAGCTGGCTCAAAGAAAAACAGCAATAAGAGCCTATGGTAGAAGCAGCCTTCCCAGAGAACACAATAACTCAGCTGTCACAGGTTCCTGGGCTTTTGGAGGGTTGACAATGAAGTAAGTGCAAAGCTGACTCTATAGAATGACTCAAACCATAGGCTTAGAAATATACTCTCACCAAAGTCAATATGGCCACCTGTTTACCTGGACCACTTTCCAACAAACATAGAAATATCATCACTCAGGATGTTGGTTCCCTGTGTGGAGCATGGACAGGACTTGCCGAATTCTGAAAGGAAAATGAGGTTGAAAAGATGTTTATTTTATTTTACAACAGCTTCGCCTTACTCATTCCTTATAGGTGTTCCACAGGGATATGAGAAAAGAATCAGAATGACAGTGATACTCATCATGTGGCAGAGGAGTGAAGAATCAATTACTAGGAATACTTTAATTCTTGGGGGAGGGGGTTACATCAACTTTCCCATGTTGTTTCCAGAAGAAACTGATAGAGGAAGGCAGGAAGGAGGAGAGATAGACAAGGGGAGGGACAGAAAAAGATAGAAACAGACAAAGACAGAGACAGACAGACAGACACACACACACACACACACACACACGCACACGCACACACAGAGCACGGAGAGTAAGGGAGAGAGTGAGACTTATCAGGAAATCAGGGATGCCAATGAGCTGGTGCTTCCTGCCCCAGTGAAAGTTATGGACAGCCCAGGCAGACTATGAACAATACGGAGAGAATTTTTTTAAGATAGTAGTTTTCAATCCTGACTGCATTTCACCCTGAATGACCTAGAAGAGCTCATTTATAATAATCCATTTCTGGGTCCCAACCCAGACCAATTAAATCAGAAACTCCATTGGTAATTTCAACATAAAGCACAAGTTGGAAAACTACTAGTATAAGAGTATAAAGAATAAAATCAGATGTATTTTGATAGAGTTGACTATCATGTTATTTGAATTTGTGAAGTTTGAATTTGTAAGCGTGCTATGGTAATAAATATCACTGATGCCTCAGCATCAAGAATGGATATAATAAATAATTGTCAGAGAACCCATTGACCTTGAGATACTTCAGATAAATATGAGGTTTCCTCCAGATGCTATATATTCTTCACCTGCTGTGACACAATGCATATCTAAGGGCTGAGCTTACAACATGTTTTCTTATGCCAATATATGTGTTTTTGACCATTTGCTAACAATTGAACAAACTGGGTTCATTATACTTTTGTTTAGTGTTGTCATGTAGAAGAAAATGTGAAGATAACTTGAAATATTCTTTCTAAGATGCATGTGGTTGGCCTGAACTGTCACTAGACTTGAGTTTGAGTCTGTTTCTTATCCCAAGGTTTGGGCGACAACATGAATATGTCTATATATTATTATTATAATTGTTGTTATTATTTATTTTACTTATTTCTAAAATTGAGTTAATAGCATTTCCCATGACCATATGAAAAAATTAGACATAAAATAACAATGTGCAGTGTAGATGCAAAGAATATATAGGAGGAAACTAGTTTGATATACTATTTGGCATATGTTTTCTTTGATATTTCTTTTACATTGGTAGACATTCATTTGGTTTTAATAGCTGAAGACTGGACATAAGATTAAAAAGTTTTAGAAAGATATGTGATGATGCTGAGCTAGTTTTTCCCTCACTCCCTAGAATAAAAAATACAGTTCCCACTTGGAGACAGAAGTGAAAGGGGAAAGCAGAATGTTCATACATTGCGGTTCTCCTGACAAGTGATGCACTATTTCATCCAAACTCAAGAAATAGAAGGATAAGAGAAACTTCAGATAGGTTTTCGGGACTATGAAAGTAAATGGTTCTAATTCTTCACTTTAACAGTGTATTTCAAGGAAATTAAAATTCTGTTCCCAGAAAGGTAAAGAGAAGTCGTTTTGGAAATTAAGACTGATGTCTTGAAAGAGAAAATGTCTGAACTCCATCAGAGTTACTAGCCACAGCAGAGTTGTTCCCAAGGAATCACAAAAGAGCTCTGCTAGACTTGGAGGCAGAGAGCCCTCCTGGTGAGGAGGAAAAGACAAAACAACTGAAACTTCCAGGTGACAAAGAATGAAGTGGACCAAGGAATATTTAGTACATACCATGTCAGATGTTCTCACCCACGACCCTGGGGCCATATTTATGCAACACCACCACTGCCTTATACTTCAAAGAAAACCAAGCAAATGGTAGAGAGAAACTCCATTGCAGCTGACATTATTTTCCCACCATTCCTCAGAGTAGAGTTTAAAATAGAAATCGTTTTGTTGTGCAGTGTTTAAAATCACACTTCCTGCCTGCCTGAAACTGTGCCTTAGATTTGTACCTAATGTGGAATGTGTATCAACAGCATACGAAACAAAGCAAAACAGAATGCACACATGTGTCTACCAGAGGATGGATGCCTCTGACTCTCTGTAGATTGCTGATTATCTATACTTCAAATAATTTTGCTGTGTTAAACCTGTTATATAAAACCTCCTGAATTCTTGCTTTATTTTTTGTGGATTTTGAGCAGTGCTTCCTGTTTCAAAGTCCCTGTCACTAGTTTTTTTTCAGTGTTTGACTCAACTTGGACTTCAAGCATGTCAGAGCTTTCATGTTGATCCTAGAGAGTCAGGTGACCAAACCCAAGACCAGACAGCTCACACATTAGGCAAATTCAAGTGAATTCTAGTTTTTATACAGCATTAGCCATCAAAACAGTCAGCAGTTTCATACCTCCCCCCCACATACACACAGAGTTTACCACATTTCCACTATGTACAAGTAAGATGGAATACCTCAGACGGGCATGGGATGGAGCTGTATCTTCAATGTATTAATTGATTGCAGGACTGGCTTTTCCTTCAGGGAGAATAACACAGCTGGGTCTAAAGAGAAGAGGAGTGAGAAGGTCAATTGGTAACTAAAATTAGATAAAGAGAGAGAATGATCTGGGATCAGGAAAGAGCTGGTTCCCTCTACTGCAGAATCACAAGACGCACAACAGATGTCCTCAGGGGATGAGCTACCTCAGACCAAGGAGCCCCCCACTGCCACTCTGCCCTCCAAGTAACCAGCACCCCCCCACCCCATACACCAAACAAACCCACAAACAAGCTAAAAAAAAAAAAAAAAGTTAGAAGATCTAGATTCCCTGATAGGGAGTGACCAAATACAAGAGACTTTTTGTCTTTCATTTCTGAAGATATGGCAAATTATGTATCTTGACCACCACTTCCACTAACCACTGTTTTTATCTAAGGTGAACCAGAAGATGCTGTAACACAAAGTCAAAATGACAGTGGCTGAAGAAAATGGAATACGTAAGTGTATTTCTCTCACATAGCTGTGTATAGCTCTTAGGTTGCCATACTGCAGGCATGTTTAAGAATTGAGGGGGTTGGTGCCTGAGTGACTCAACTAAGGTTCTGCCTTTGGCTCAGGTCATGATCCCAGGGTCCTGGGATCGAGCCCCTTTTCGGGTTCCCTGCTCAGTGGAGAGTGTACTTCTACCTCTCCTCCCTGGTATCTCTATCTCTCTAACAAATAAAATCTAAAAAAAAAAAAAAAAAGAGGGAAAGGACAGAAGCCCTGTTGCTTACCTACAGTGGAACTGAAATGAAATAATAGGGGTATCCTCATGGGGGGAGGGATAAGCAGTACTCCCACAACCAAAGAATGCCCCAAACCTCACAAAAAGTAACCTGAGTAGGTTGTACTTCCTGCCTCACAACTCATTGGCCACGTGGCAGTTGCAAAGAATAAGACGATATTCATGAGCAAGTCAGAATCTGTCCTGTTTAATGCCTGTGGGATGAAGGTCAGCATCCTCTCTGTCACTTGAATTTGATTACAGAAAAGACAATCCGAACAGAGAATTCTGACCTGGATATCAGAAATATCAGAAAAGGAGAGGATTTTTTTTTTTTTTTTGAGGGGTACAGTAGGAACTGCTATAAGATCATGCAGATCCATCTGCATATCCATGAGCTTGTTGTCATAGGTGGGAGGTTAATTTAAAGTTTCACTTCTTATACATTCTTATACATGAAGCATATTTCCTTTGAATCTAACCTTTATTGACTAATCTGTAGATTTAATAATTTTACTTACTCTGAGCATTCACACTTCCTTCCTCACTCTGCAGTCATAAGCAGTCCTCAATACGCTGTAGTACATTCAGCATTGTACACCTACCACAACACCAAAAAACCTGGAATGCACATCATTTTGAAGAGTGAAAATGGCTGGAGAGCATGAAGTCTCATTATGCATAGGTAAGGGACTGAAATCTGTGTCTAGATATTTAAATATAAATAGTTCCTGATATCTGGACTGTGACAGATGTAAGTCACATTATCACTTCTTAATTACCCCCATTACTAACTTCATTACTTCTCTTTGGCTTTAGGAGGACACCGTGTGAGCTCATGGGGCTCAACTGCTTCGGGTGAGAGAGAAATGAGCACTTTTCCATGGGTACATTGCTGGAATTTTGTTGATACACATCACACTCGGAGCCCAGGTTACATTAGACGAGTGGCTGAAATGATGCTTGGGGAGTTCACTGCGGCGTGGGCTCCCTCAGCACTGCAAGTGCCTAAAGCCAGCCCTGCATATCGCGTTTTCCAGTCTCTGCCTGTTCATATCACCTTGTCTCCTGGAGTCCATGGAGCAGTGTTGTACCTAGAGGGACATTTTGCTTTTCTTAGATAACAGGTCTATTTTGCCATCGACATTCTTTTCCTACCATTGAGACACAATTTATTTTTTAAGAAAAATCTCCATAGTGTCATGCTGTGTTAGGCAATGGGACTTTAACTGTCCCAGAAGTATATGAAGTCTGAAGGGTTGAATTGAAAAAACAAGATCGCATTTCCTTAGTTGCTGATAGAAATGGGACAATTAACTCTGTCTTATACATGCACTTTGGAGCATATTTTGTTGGTGGTTGATATTTTTCAATAATACCCTCTCTAGAGCTTTCCTGTCTCTGATTATCAGCTGATAATCCTCAAATCCCTTTGCCCTTTTCTCTTTCATGCAGATATTTAAGCTCCTTCATTTATGTTTATGTAATGTATTCACCGAGTGCTTGTCAGAGCTGCTGCTTCTATGTTTTTTCAGAATCTTTCTTAGCAATTGATAACTAAGATTTTTACCTGCATTGAAAGAAACAGTCTATGTTGAAATTATGTCAAAATAGTTTACTGGAAAGTGAAAAATTCAAGTTACCTCTTTTGAACTCTGTAAGAGATTATTTAACAGACATTTAAATTAGTTTTTTTGTTTGTTTTTTAAAATTAATTAATTAATTAATTAATTAGACAGAGAGAGAGAGAGACAGCGAGTACAAACAGGCAGAGCAGCAGGCAGAGGGAGAGGGAAAAGCAGGCTCCCTGCTGAGTAAGGAGCCTGACAGGGGGCTCCAACCCAGGACGCTGGGATCATGACCAAAGTGAAGGCAGTTGCTTAACCAACTGAGCCACCCAGGCGCCCAACAGACATTTAAAAATGCTAAGCACTCTGCCAGGCACTAATGTCCAATACACACTCCCTGGTTCCAATTAGACAGCTTGGCAAGGTAGAGCAGGCGGTTAGGTAAGCAGGACTGGAGAAAAGAGGATGACAGGTGGGCCATTGCCAGGAACCACCCAGTCTCCACCCAGAGACCGCCCCTCTTCCATCACACCGAGTCCTTTGGCTGTAAATTTAGCGCAGTTTGATAAGCAAGAGATAAGGGCCAGAGGGACCATCCCAACTTTGAAGCCAGTGTGCCTAAGGAAAACGTTGTCCACTGTAATCCCAAGACTATTATAAAATTATCATAATATCATTTGCATTGCATTCACCCACTTCTCCACACTCCTCCCCCTGCCCGGCCCTGGGTTTCCCTTAGGCGCTCATGGGAAGATGGAGGATGCAAACGGGCGGAAAAATGTTAGGGGTGTGGTAAGAAACCAGGTCAGATCCAGACGGTGGTGTGATACTGAAAACATGGGTAGGAGAAAACCAAAGAGGCCCCCATAAAAAAACACATCGCAGAACTCTGCAGGCTGCTACCTTCCCTCCAGTCCACCAGCTCCCATGGCTCTGGAGTATACTTAGGCTTTGCTAAATATTACCTTTGCTGCTTTAACTCTCTATGCCGTCTTTCCACTGAATTCTTTCAAAAGAACCGAGGAGTTTTACAATCTACAAACTGGTAACAAGCATCACTTGTTTATTGTTTATTTATTTCACACGTAAATAAAGTGTGAAAATGCAAGTTATATGAACTATAAGGAATGATAAAATGAGTGACACTGACTCAAATTCGGTTTTTGCCATACTGTGAAACTCTGGGCCAGTTACTTACTTTGAACTTGGTATTCTCCTTCGCATAATGGGATGATAAAAATAATGCCTGCTCTGAGGAAGAAATGGGAGCATAAACATAAAGTTCTTAGAACAGTATCTGGTACACCGTCAGCATTAAATAAATGTTAGTTTTTTTTTTTTCACAATTATCCTTGAAGCAGAGCCGAAATACAGAATTGTGCTCAGAATCATGGAAGCTAGGGAGGGAGAAAATGTCTCTCTTGAATAAACGTAGGAAAAAAACAAAACAAAACAAAACAAAATAAAACAAAAACAAGTGGCTGCAAAGGCAATGACTGAACTGCATAGAGCTTCATGGATTAGTAGAAACATCCTTTGGTTCCGGCCAGATGTTAAAGATGGGTGTATGGGTTTGTGAGCATATGTGAGTATACATGCATTATGTGTGTGTTAGAGGATTTCAGAGACAGTTTTATTTTGCGTTTTGTATTTTTTCATTGCCAAATAAAAGACTATATTCATTAAATTCATTATATCATTTATAGGCTTTATAACTCTATGATTGCAACATAGTCTAATTTGACTAATTATTTGTAAAGAAATTTATCAGAAGTTTGGGGGAATGCACAGGATCAAATGGAAGGGTGAGGAACCTGGCCCTGAGAAGTGAGAAACCCAGTAGCCATAGTAATAGAGACTATTCAAGGGGATCCTTAGGATTCTTCTGCTTGAATGGAATAAACTCCAGCAGCTTCTCTCATGCTTCCCCTCAAGATTCAAGGTTCTTGTTACTGTCCTACTTCAGTCTCCCTCCAGAGTCTGCTATCCACCCCACTTTAAAGGTGTCAGTGTCAGAAAACACCATGCCAGTGACAGGGTCACAAAGAATTTAGTGTTTAATTCCTCAGAAATATGGAAGTTCCTGAATGACAAGAGCTGCCGGGTCAAGGGGTTCACAACCAGCAAGAAGTAGAAGGAGAAGGAGAGGGAAAGAGTGTGGTTCTCTGCTCATAAGATGTTTGCATAATGTGGGGTGCAGACTAATCATGGCAGGTGTCTCCTGTTAAATGGGAGGAATTCAGAAGTGCAGGGCCAGTTGCCCTGTCTTGATTTATAGGGCTTAATAGAGATGACTAGACTGGGATGTCTGACATGGTGTCTGTTGTGGCTACTGTTAATGGCTTAGCTAGATGCTGTTTTGCTGTGAGTGTCTTACTGCTTCTAGTTCTATTTCTCTACAGTTCCTGTGGGACAGAGACTGATTAGTCATGCTTTGGTAGTCTGACCACCCCCATGTAATTCCCTTTGACTTACAGACCATCACAGCACCACACATTGGAGGATGACTGCTCCCCAAAAGGAGATAATGAATAAATACTGGGCAGCCAGATGGCCAGAAGGAGCAACTCCTAGTCTGAAGGTGTGATGATCCCCAGTCTTTACCGTCTTTTGAAAAGTTTTTTTTGTTTTCCTTTTATGTGTTATAATAAATGCAAAAAAGAAAAGAGGGACACATTTTTGGAGGGAAATAATTTATGTAGGAAGAGACAGGAATAGAGAAGACAGAGGGAGTGAAATAGATTAAAAAAATAGAAAAATAAAAATAAAGTTAGTATTCAGATTTTAAATTTAATTCATGTCTTTCAAATGTGTAATATATACTAAACTGTGCATCTCATTCCCAGGTCCACTGTTGACTAACTTTATATCCTTTGGAAAAGAACTCCTTTTTTGTTTGTTTGTGAAAGGATATGTGACTCTCTCGAGTTTTTTTTTAGATGAAAAGTGCTAAAGTATCTCCTAATAGACACGCAAAATATGGTTATGGGCTTTGGCATGCTCCTATATATCCTTGAGAATAATTGCTTTGTGTTCAATATCCAAGAGAATATAAGGGCAGTCTGGCAATTAAAGGAAAGAGGCACCTACAGCAGGTTGAGATTTTCCCTAAAGTATTGACAAACTCTGGGCATTTGAAAATATGTTTTCATTATGCTCCTGTCTGAAAGTCTTAGAGGCCAGTAAGATGAGATAATTCAGGGAAATTCTTTTAAAAATGTTTATTGAACCTTTTTATCTAGGAATTCTGCTCCTGTGGATATGAGTAAACCAACATAAAAATCTTTTATTCTAAAGAAAAATGCAGACAAGTAAATAAAAATAATAATAATACCAATATGTGACAAATCAACGGAAATACAATGCAAATGCACTAGAGGGTATGTTTGAGTCATTTTTCTCAGGGCATTTGCTCTTGAGATCTTGTGATACAAAATTGTAAAACCAGTGGTGTGCTGGAAACAGCTCCTAAGGCTCATACCTGCTGATTGTGGGCATCTCTTTCCAACTCTTTTTTCAGTGAGGTCATGTTAATAACTTGAAATTGGCCATGGCGGGGACATTTACACCAAAGAAATAAACAGATATTAGAAATAGAGACTTTCCTTTACTGCAACACCTAGAATCATTTTTTCAAATGTTTGTAGGGTGATGTTTTTATGTTACTGTGTACCATTCTAAAATAAAATAGTTGAAGAGAAAAGGAAAATATTTTTATGTCTTTAGGCTAGGACAGCTTAACATTTTACATATTTTTTCTCATATCTGTGAAGTCATGTTTTGCATGCTGATGATAGCTTCAGAGTGATTGTCTTCTTTCTGTGTATCTAGGAACCTCCAGAAAAAAAAAATGCAGTAAATAATTCAAAGCTTTTAATGAATGGTCTTCTTATTAAGGTATCAGATAATTTTATTAGAGTGATAATTTTGTTGGAGGTTAAGTGATTTTTAAGCGTTTTTCCCTTAGCCTATAGTCTCATCATTAAACGTCATGTTACAGATCAATGCATGGTAAACATGAAATACCCAACTGGTAGACTGGGAACTAACCAAGCACTAGCTTCAGTGTTCAAATGACCTGAGGTGATCATCACTTGCCAAAGTACCAACTGAAATTCAGAGGACAGCTTTGTTGGACTGAGTGCAGTTTTGCTTAGTACAAATTAATTTCACAATTTCCCCTTTCACCAGTGATCAACAAGGATCCATGTCCTACTGCCAATAAATAAGACTTCATTTGTTTCTTGAAATAATTATTAGTGTGAAATTGAACTCGCAGAAGCCAGTCGTGGTAGCCTGTGGCTATTTCTCCTCCACTAGAGCACTCTAAATTCGTTAACTTTTAGCAATTACTTTTGTACCAGACGATTATCTTTCTAACCCAATCGATTTGTCCATATTTTCCTCGCTGCACAGTCTGTACGCTGGGGAGAAAAATCTCTACCTGTTTGGAGACCTAGTAGAAGCCAAATTTCCATTGTAGCTTTTACTTTTTGGTTTATGAAATTATAAAAACCTGACTTCTTTGGTAATGTTCGTTCTTTTCTTACTAAGTTATTATCAGTGATGTGTAATGATGAGTAATAATGTGATGTGTAATAATGACTCCACCACTCTTCTCAGGCTTCATTAACCATGGAGAAGGGTTTTAAAGAGTTTTAGGTGAGTAAATATAACCTCCTCCTTGAATTACGGCAGTTGGGGACAAGTTAAAGGATTGAGCTCCTTCTTAGTGATCTGTACACCTAGGGCTGGTCTGTTAGGCTCCCCGAGTTCTGCTGCAGGAAACTCTTGATTCCTGGGGGGAAGGAAAGGTTCTAATTGCTAATACTTCCTGACGGCAGATAAAGGTTAGCAAGTAAGGGAAGGAGAAAATGTCAGGAACACATCACGACCCTTTTCCCCAGAGTCCTCTCCAAAAAATGTATAAAACAGGAGATTCCCTTTGCATTTTTCAGAGGAAATTTGAAAGGCATATTTGTTCTGTTAGAGATCTAAGGTTCTAAAAACATGATGACTCTTGGAAAGGACCTGGATTTATAATGTTTTTTGATCTATTTCTCCTCTAGATTGATGAGAGGTAAGTTTCTATAGGACTGAGAAGCCAATACAGTCTGAGAACAGACAGACACGACCCTCTTCCAAGGGGAGTATTGGAAGACAGTGGACTAATTTGGTAGGGGTAAGTACAGAGATAGGAGAACCACAAGGTTTGAGTGGGAAACGTGATTTACAACTTAGGAAATTTGCGACTTTGGCTAAATTTCTTACTTCTTGAAGCCCTGAATGATTGATTTATAGCATTGTGGTAAAAAGGCTAGCTAGTACAACATCAGCCCTCCACCCCATCCCCTGCCCTTATCCATGGTTTGATATTATGCCTTTCAGTTGCCTGTCTCGAAGCAGATGATCCTCCCTCTGAAGTATTGTTAGAAGACCAATAGCAGCCTAACCCTCATCATGCTATGTCATTCACCATAATTCTCTTCACATAGGCATTTTATCATCTCACATGATGGCAAGAAGGGTGAATAGAGTATAATAAGAAGGATGAATACAAAAAAATATTTTGAGAGAGAAAAATACTACATTAACATAAGTTTTATTACAGTTCATAGTTAGAATTATTTTATTTTATTACAATAAATCTCTTAATGTGCCTAATTTGTTAATCTCTTATTTTACCTAATTTAAAATTACACTTTTTGGGGGCACCTGGGTGGCTTAGCCAGTTAAGTGTCTGACTCTTGGTTTCAGCTCAGGTCATGATTTCAGGGTCTTGAGATCAAGCGGGAGTTGGGCTCCACACTCGGCAGGGAATCTGCTTTTCCTTTTCATCTGCCCCCCACCCTCACTCGCACACTTTCTCTCACAAATAAATAAATAAATCTTTAACAAAGTAAATAAAATTCAACTTTATCATACTACCCACAGTTTTAGGAATCCACTGGGGGTCTCATATCATATTCCCTGCACCCCCTACAAGGAGCAACTTCTGTGTATATTGAACATGTAAATAAGCCTGGCACCAAATTAGAAGCTTTACCTCCACCATCTGTCTTAATCTTTTTAACAATTCTGTGAGTTATATCTTGCCATTACCTATATTTTCAAGTGAGGAATTGGAGTTTTAAGAGTGATTGAATATTTCTCTCAAAGTCACATTGCTAACAAATGGCAGTTCAAATTCGAACCCAGAAAGTCCCTTTCCAAAGATCACACTCTATTGATTAGACTTTAGCAATCACTGTATTTCTCACCTCGTTGATAGCTATGTGAAGAACATATGAAAAGTATTGGTTGACCACTGCTGTGTAACAAAATGTCATAAATTTAATGGCTGGAAGCAACATCTACCTATTATCTCAGAGTTCTATAGGTCAGAAGTCCTGAACAGGCTGGTTTTTCTGCACCAGAATGAAAATAAGGTGTCAGCTGGGCTGGTTTTTCACTCCAAGGCTCAGAACCAAAAAAAAAAAAAAAAAAAAAAGCAAAAATCTTTTTCCAGCTCATTCTTATGGTTGGTAGACAACAATTCCTTTCAATTAAGAGGACTGAAGTCCGTATTTCCCCCCAGAACTCTCTGCTGGGCACTACTGTTAGCTACTATTTCTTCCCTGGGGAGTTTGCAACATGGATGTTTGCTTTCCTCCAGGCCATCCAGTCAGCTATTTCTGATTTCTTGACCAGTAGGAGAAATCTCTTTGCTCTTAAGTGGTCATGAGATTAAATCAGGCTCACTTGGATAAACTCTCTTTCTTAAAGTTACATGAAAGCCCACTTAATATAACTTGGCATGGAAATAAAATGCATCCTATTCACAGCTCCAGGTCTTATGCACGACATTTACACAAGGAGCCAAAAGTGCTGAGGACCATGTTAGCATTCTGCCTACCACATGAGGAATGAGTGACAGTCTCAAGGTGTTGTGAGGATTAAGGGTAATAATTGTTAAGTAGTGAATTGAGCATCTTTATTAGCATATAACATTTGATGCATGGTAACAATAATGATGAGACATCATGGAGGGACATGCATGGAGACCAAATCAGGAAATAAAATCAGACATATAGAGTCAAATAGCCCAGATAAGAAACATGACTGGGATGTGCAGTGAGAGGTTCAGACTTCGTTGTTGGTGACCAAGTATAATATTTATAACCTACAGACTGTATTGATTGGATACTGGTGGTTTGTTAGGTAGGGGTTAGACCAAATTTTAAGATATAGGAATAGGGTCAGCATTATCTGTATTGATTTGCAGGCTTTGCACTGCTAGTTTAGTTGCATCCAAGATATGCTGCTTCTCTGATTCTACATACTATTCTTGGAAAAAAACCACAGCCTTCCCTGTCTTAGAAATTTTCTTTGTCTCTTTCCTATATTACCAAAGTCCCTAGTACTAGTTCATTCTTACATACCATGTGCTATTATCAATTCATACATCTACCAAGGGGACATTTTTTTAAAGAGTTTATTTTTTTATTTGACAGATGGAGATCACAAGTAGGCAGAGAGGCAGGTTAGGGGTGGGGGCGGGGAAGCAGACTTCCCGCTGAGCAGAGAGCCTGATGTGGGGCTCAATCCCAGGACCCTGAGATCATGACCTGAGCTGAAGGCAGAGGCTTAATCCACTGAGCCACCCAGGCACCCCTACCGAGAGGAATTTTATATCATCTCTATGATACATATTTTTAGACACTAAGTTACAGTGAGGGAAAATATACATACATATATATACATCCAAATTATGTCTTATTATGCATAAGTGCAATAAAAGCCATGATAGTTGACTAATATAAATTATGATCTTGTCAGATGAAGCTTTGGCATAGTATCTATTAGATCAGGTTATGGCAGCTGTTATGGGAGCTCATAATTCTTTCTTGTCCATATTTTATCACAGCTTATGTAAAACCAAATTGTAAACAAGAATATAAGTTAGGGTATGCTACTATTAATCATCAGATTTTACAACAAAGCAATAATTATCAAGATATAGAGATTCTATATCAAGAATACTTGGCATTAATGAGAATGGTAATTATTGAATAAAAAGAGCTCCCTTCCTTCATAAAACATTTAAGGAGAGCCTAGTTTGTGCTAGACACTGGTGGTATGTAGCAGGGATAAATAATATCTGCTCTCAAAGAGATTATGATGCATTTAGGGGTAAAACAGAGAAGTAAATCAATGATTAAAGAGTATGTTGAGTTATGTCAGAGTTATGCACAGAGAGCTATAGGGACAAGTGTTATTTTAAAATCCCAGAAGGGTTATAACTTGAGTAGTAGACTGTGACTTGACTCTCTGTATGTGCCGTCGAGGCATAGACTCCAGACTTATCCCACTCTTCGTGTTTCCTATCATATTATTACACATATAATAGATTTGTAATTCATATATGTTCAAGGACTAAATGAGAAAAAAGTTGATTATTTATTTGACTACTAGTGTCTTTGTTTCTTTCTTTTACTTATTTATCCTCAAATAAAAATTACAACCTAACCATACCATTTTCTTCCCAGAATCTGCCTCAGGAGACTCTTGCCCTACCCCTGATTTAGGGTTCAGACCTAACTCCATCAGCCTAATCTAGTGGTTCTTGACAGGGAACATTTTTCATTCTATTCAGCAATACCTAGAGACATTTTTGTGAGGGTACCAATGGTAGTGTGGGTTGTTACTGGCATCTAGAGGGTAGAAGCTCAGGTTGTTACCACACATCCATAATGCAGAGAATCATCCTTCTCCTCATCAAAGAATTATCTGGCCAAAATGCCAATAGTATATATGTTGAAAACCCTGATCTAATTTCATCTTTCTAAACCAGGAATTGGTGCAGGGAAGAGCACCTGATCTAAGCAGATCTACTCAGACAAAAGGTTGGAGGTTTTCCTTGATGTCAAGAGATATGAAGCTCTATCAGTGAAATATAAATCTGAAAGCATCCATTGAATGTGGAAGTGTCTAGAGCTGAGACCTAAAAGAGCAATTTTAGACCATGAAGAGGAAGTTATAGAGGATTAGTATCCATACCAAGGAGGATGAGCTAAGAAACATAAAAAGAGATTAGTATAATTTGAACAAGGAGATAAAACATAACCTGAAGCATCCCATACCTCTGAATGTTTTAGTAATATAATCCAATAAATTCTCTTAAAATTATTTAAATATAGGGTCCTGATAACTTGCAAAAAACCCCCCTTCAATCCAATAAAGAGTAAATGAGTGCATTACAAATAATACATAGGTAAAGGCAAAAAAGAAAACCATAGGTGAAGGCAGGGGTTAGCAAATGTAAAGGGGATTGTGAAACAACATGATTTATTCCAGCTTCTCTTCTCAGACATAGTATAAGCACCACCAAGGACACACGTTATGGAAAGAGAAATGCTGATTCCACTATCATGTTCAGAAAAATCTCATTGATTCTCAACACAATCACCTTGGCATTCAGAAATCCCTTGAACTAAGAGATGCTGTGTCCCCTCCCCCAATTCACACAGTCATAAAGATTTCCCATTAAGTCTTCCCCTTCTATGGAGTCTCCCCAGATACCACTGGTCATAATAAGCACCATCATTTCCCCACCAATACATAGTATCAACTTTTTAAATTTCTTCCATATATGCTATTACAGTCTGAGAATTAAGTGCTATGTTTTTTTTTCCATTCACTAGATTTGAGCTACTGAAAACTAAGAACAGTCTTCATCACCTTTGTGACTCACAATTTAGAAGACTATTTATACCTAGTAGAAACTCATGAGGCCTTGTTTAAATAATGCTATATAGCTCAAAAGCAAAAATAGTTGTTTCATTTTTTTTTCTTCATTTGAGGGTAAAATAACATTTTAAAATCCTTATGGAAGTCTGTCTTTCAAGTTTAAAGCTCTCCCTCTCCTCCTGATGTGATCCTAAAAAAAAAAAAAGTTTTTGGTTCCTCTACATTTATCCATGTTCATTATTTTGGAGCATGGAGATAGAAGAGTATCACAGAACACTGCTATTATCCTCAGAAGGAAGTCAGAGGGCACTGCTATTTCAGTGTATATTTGTCTCAAACAAATAGAGCAATAACAATCCCCTGTGCTAATTGAAGCTGACATTTACATACTTTTAGATTCTTCTTGGGAGTAACACACCGTGCAGACATGGAACGTACCTTCTTTGCTCTATCTCCTACTACCAGGGTATTATCTCTGAAAATCTGTTCAGATCCTGAACTCTGTTCAGATCCTGAAATTTATTAGAATTTTTCAAATCTCAAAGATACAAGCCAGAATGTTTTGTATAGCGTCTTAGGACCATTGGATGCTATTTCTTGCCTCCATCTCGGCCACCCCCTTCCTCATATGCTCGCCTTTGACCATCTGCTAGTATGCATTCATTACTAAAGTACTTTCAACAAAGCATGCTCTTTCCTACATCACTGGATTTGTATATGATGCTTGCTCTATTAGGAAGCATTCTGCACTCCTTTGGTGATATGACTTCTTCCTATCCATACTTATTTAATTTTGAAACTTAAAGATCTTCTGACCATCCCACCATAGGGCAAGATGAGAACTCCCACCTCTGCATTATCAGCACCCTGTGGAATTTCTTTTTCTGATTGCTGTTTCCCTCCCCAAACAATTTGGAAGTCCTTTAAAGAAGGAAACTTTTTGTAATAATGTGTTTATCCATTAAATGAGGGGCTTTCTAATATTTGGAACTGTACTCCATATCAATAATATAGGTTAAATAGAGGCTCAGAACACAGGTGTGTGTGTGTGTGTGTGTTCCTAACTGAAATTCACTGTGAATTTTTCTTCTTTTCTTTTCATCTTCTATACATTTTATATTTAAATAAAAACTACCCTCTCCTCTACTATTCTGTCTTTCACACTTAAGTAGACAGCATCACCATCTACTCAACTGTTCCTACACACATCATAGGGATCTCATTCTTTTCTCATTCCTCCCTAGCACCCAGGCTGCCCTACCTCTAAGGGTTCCATCTCAATTCAAGTGTTAGTCCAGGCCATAACCACTCCTGCTCTAGGTAATGGAAATAGCCACCACGTGGATTTTGCACTTCCATAATTCTCTTTCCATAATTTTCTAAAAATGCAAATATTAGTTTCCTAGGATTTTCATAACAAATTACTACAAAGTTGGTATCCTAAAACAACAGAAATTTATTTTCTCACATTTATAATGGTTCCTCTAATGGAGGACTTCTAATGGACAGAAGTCCTAAATTAAGGTGTTGGCAGGGCTGGACTCCCTCTGAAATTTCTAGGGGAGAACACTCCCTCCCCTCTCTCAGCTTCTGGTTGGATACAGAGTTTTCTTGACTTGTGGCCACGTACCTCCAATCTCTGCCTTCACTTACACATAGCTTCCTCCTTTGTGCATCTTGGTCTCAATATCTCTTTTGCCATGTAACTCTAGTCTCTGTCTTCACCTTCACTTGGGTTTCTCCTTTGTGCATCCTGGTCTCAGTTTCTCCTTTGCCCATTCTTATGAAGACATCTTTTAGATTTAGGGACCACTTCATTCTAGGATGTCCTTATTTTGAGATCTTTAATTTAATTATGTCTTCTAAGACCCATTTTCCAAATAAAATTATAATTACATGTTCCTGGTGGACCTATTTTGGGGGGGGGGTGGGGGAGTGGTACTATTTAACCATTTGATGGTTTCCTTATGCCTAGGTACATCACTTTTTTAAATGTTTACTGTATGCTAATAGTAGGTACAAAAGGTAAAGAAATTCAAGCTGAAAAAAAATAATTAGCTTTAGTTTTTGTGGCTCCTATTAAAATGTGTTTACATATTTTCGTGTGCCCCAGACTAGACAATAACTAAGCTTCATGAGAACACATAACATATATACAATTTCTAGCAGTATAAATCCAGATGTCTAGAACATCACTGACATTCAATAAATATGTTGGACAAGTAAATTAAATAATTATTGAAGAAAACAGGAAATGGATAGTGTTAAAAATAAAAATTCAACTAAGCAAATTTGAAGATCTAGTTGGCTTTATTAAGCAATTCATGAATTGGGTAGCCTCCCATCTAGCAAGCAGAAAGATGCTATGGAAGCTATACAAAATGGAAAAATTTCATAGGCAGAAACAGGAGAGACAACTAGCAAAAGAAAGTAAAAGATTATTTCAGGTAAGATCACCTTCCCTTAGGGGGAAGAGCAGGGGTTCTTATTAGATGGATTATCACATCTTCCTTGGGAGAATGAAAAGGATGCATGTGAGAGATTACTTCACTGGTGATGACCAGAAAATGCCTGACTGACCGGTTAAGACTACATTTCTGGGGGAGGTTGAAACTGTGATTAGATTGGGTATTAAGCCTCAGTTTGGTGATCTGGCCTTCCACAAATGACCTTATTTGGGGCTTGGTGTTTAACAATAGAGAGACAATCTCACTGACCCATTCTAAAATAATTATTACGTGTTCTGCTACTCCCACCATGTCTGAGGAATAACTTGAACACCCTACTAAAGTTAATGTACTGAGAAGGGCTCAGATTAGATCTTCTACCTTATAAATGTTCAAAATTGAGGATTTACAATGAGGGTAGGGAAACTTACCTATTTAGAAACAGAAATAAATCTTGACCTAAATGTAGCTTTATCTATCCTCTTGTTTTTTTCCTAAACAAAAACATTAAATATTATGTAATGAAAGAATTTTTTAAAAGATTTTATTTATTTATTTCTTATTTTTTTATAAACATGTAATGTATTTTTATCCCCAGGGGTACAGGTCTGTGAATCGCCAGGCTTACACACTTCACAGCACTCACCACAGCACACACCCTCCCCAGTGTCCATAACCCCCCTCCCCCTCTCCCAACCCCACCTCCCCCCAGCAACCCCCAGCAGGCTGAGACTACATCAGGTAGCAGGAGATCAGCCTGTAATGAAAGAATTTTAAATCAACTTCATGAGCTTGATTCATATAACACTTCATGTTTTAATATTGTATGTAAAACAGCTTTTATATAGCTCCAAGGAAATTATGGAATATGCTTAACAAAATCAAATAATATTAATACTGCCAGAACAAAATGTTTTATATATATGGTAAGTAGTAAAAAAGAAAAGCCATATAAGATAATTCCAATGACATCAAAGTGATAACATAGCTAGATATTTTATATTGACTAGTAAGAACTTATAGCCTACTGCTTTACCTAAACATTTACCTGAAAAATTAGTCATTGTTTGAATTTTAATCTTTGTTTAAAGCTTATAGCAAGAAAAAGTATTCAAGTTCATTTAGCTATAAAATTGTATTTTTATTTTAATCAAATTAATGAAAAAAATGGTTCCCAATCTATTTAGAAATGTTAACATTTTTCTCAGAGTAATAAATTAGATAGGTTAAACTTTTATAAGTATTTTCAAGTCATTGCAATATTCAAATATCTCTCAAGTATTTATTTAGAATTCTTTTGACCTCAAAAGTTAGAAACAGAATAAGAATTATGATTACAACGTACATTGTTTTTCAGCTTTCACAATTTAAAAGAAGATTGAGCAAATGAGAATATTAATCAATATAACCAATATCAAACAGAAAATAGAACCGCTTCAAAGTTATTCAATTTTGTATTTTTTTTTATTAAATACCCACTGTGTCAAAGAAACTGGATAATGCAGGCTAATATATGTATTTTCATTTTATGAATCAAGTTTGATACAAAAAATAAACATAAAAATAGAAAGTGAAAAGAAATAGCTAAAACTGAAGTATTATTGAATTCTGCAGAAAATGTACTCATTCCTTTCATAGACATTTATTGGACACCAAATATGTGACAGGGAATATTTATTATATAATTTATGCCATTATGGATGACATGCATTTCCTTTCCTCAAAGAAATAACTTTTTGTTCCCTAGGCATTTTGATACCCTTTCTTGCCCTTATTCATTCACTCAATAATTAGTTATTGAGAGCCTACTATGTAATGGACATTATGTTATTTGTTGGGTAAATAATGGTGAACATTAATTCCTCAGCAATCCACTCTTCACCATAATGAGATCATTTGGATTATCAGTAAATTCTTTTGATGTAATACAAATTATTATTATTATTATTATTATTTTTATTACCACCATTATTTTGATCATGGTCAACATCTTAGACCAGTCCACATCATCTCAGAGAATTTGGAAATATATTCAAATTCTCTTATCACGTCTTTGCCAAATCACATTCTATATAGCTTATCACACCTTTGAAACCACTTACACTGAAACAGAAATAAAATACAAACTCTGTTCTAGTGATCAATAAAGATGTGAGATTTAACTGAGGCATTTTTGCCTCCCAACCTATGTAAGTTATCATTCTTTTAGCCTACCCTCCCTTGCCCAGTGAGTCCAATGACTTGTCCTCTCTAGTACTTTAAGTCTCTTAAATATTATTTTCACAGAAAGAGAATCTCTGGTAACTCTACCTTTCTAGCTCCTTATTTCCCAGAATATTATCATCTGGAGTACCATATAAGTTTCTTTCACAATATAAATGGGAAAATAAATTCATAAACTTTTAGTTTATAGGATCTAGGGAAAGGTCTACAGAAACTATAAATAAGTAAACAGACATTTATAAATCCAAGTGATAAAATAGTAAGATGATGTAAGTGCAGGCTGTACAATCACTGAGCAAAATGTTAAGCATAGCTCTGTCTCTAAGTTTCCATTAAATGTATAAATTAATATGCACAGGATAAGTAGAGCTGGCTGTCCAAAGTTAGAAAGTTGGGGTTAAAAAAAAAAAAGAGTTCAAAGAAGGATGGAGTACAAAAATATTAGGAATAAACAAGAATAAATTAAAGAGGTAAACAAGGACTAGGTCATAAAGTACTCTATAATCTATTTGAAGGAACTTAGTCTTCATCCTGAGTACCGTAGGTGCCATTGAACATACTTTAGCTACCAAAAACTTCGGTGTAGAGGTGCTATATTCCTTTTCTACTGCTGCTCCAGAAAATTATACAAATTTAGCAACATAAAACAACACCACTTTGTTTTCTTACAGTTTATTTGGTCAGAAGTCTATGTACAGTTGTGACTCCATCGGCTTTATACTTTGAGTCCACAAAGCTGAAATCAAAGTGTTGGCAGGGCTTTCTTGAGGTTCTGAGAGATCATCTTTTTGCAGGCTTATTCAAGTTTTTGGCAAAATTCAGTTCCATGGGATAAGACTGAGGTGCCTGTTTTCATTCTATTTGTCCTCTAGGGATTCTTCTCAGCTACCAGCCCACTTCCATATTCTCTGGCTCATGTCCCCCTTCAAAGTCAGCAACAGCTGGTCAGTTACCCCTCATGCTTAGATTTCTGCCTTATCTCTCTTACACATCTCGGCTGCCATCCTCTTCTGCTTTTAAGGGCTCATGTGACCATTTTGGCTCATGTGTATAATCCAGCTTGAGGATTCTCTCTCTCTCAAATAAATAAAACTTTTTAAAAAAGTTAGAAGTTTGCCATTTATTTTTCTTGGTTGATTTATTGTTACTTGATGTTTTCATTGAATTTTAATTTCACCGGATCCTATTGTAGAATAGAGATCATACTTCACTTTCCTCCCAACTGATCAACAATAACTAATACTAATGATTATTACCCCTCATTTTCTTAAAATATTTTTTGATTTTTATAGAAATAGAGTTTTCCTTAATTGCTATCATTATTAAAACATTATAAACTATTTTCCACTTAAAAAAATAAATTCGTATATGTATATTTATAAGAATTTTATAGATGTGGCATTATGTTATTGATCCCATCATGAAAGTGAATATATTTTATGTATAAAGGTATTCTCCACTGATATGTTTAATTCACTGCAGAAGAAACATGATTATTAGAAGAAATTTTAAAAAATAGAGAAGAGTGAAAGGACTCAAAGTAGGCAAACATGCATATTCCCTTGGCTTTGACTTAAAGGTGTCAAGTGTCAAGAAAATATGAGGAATGGAAGATAAAATAGGACTAAGTAAAACTAAGCCTAAGGTTTTGGTTACAAAATAAACATCGTTTTCAAAACATTTCCCTTTGAACTATACTATATGGTTTCCATTGATCTCTTTATTATGTATCAGACTAACAAAATGTTTTGTTGGTGTTGTTTTAAAACTCTGATCTATCTCACTATACTTAGAAGTTATGATTGATTATATAAAAGTTATAATTGCAATAGCAACAGAGGAGAGAAAAACTCCTGAAGATGGTAATTGAGACGACTCAATATGTGACCAAATTCATTTCATGTACCTGGAAAGTAGTTGTTAAGACTTAAATTTTGGTGTGCAATTGTAAATAAAGGAGTCAATTCCCTCAAGCAATAATTCTCAACTTGGTGGAATACTGTAATTAGTTTGAGAGCTTTTCAAAATCCCAACTGCCAGGCCACACCCAAGAGCAATTAAATTTGAATCTCTGGGGTTGTCATCCATGGAGACATTAGCACTTTTAAAAGCTTCCCCAGTGATTGTAATGTATAGCCAAGGCTCATGATCGCCGCTTTGGAGTGGTATTACATAGTCTTTCTTAAATCAGATAAGTGAGTGTGCATGTACTTGGGTCTGTATTATGTGTTTATTTCTTGAATTCTGTTCTACTGATTTGTTATCTGATCTTACAATATTTGAATTATTGCTAATTTATTCATCTGCCAACGCAGTTTAGAACTAGACATATTTATTTTAAGTATTTTTATGTTCTTATATTTATTTGCCTTTTTAAACTACCAGTTATTTAGTGTAAATTACATATATATACACATAATTATATATGTGTAATAATATATATATTATTCAAATATGTATATTTATACATTATACATTTGTGCATTAAACATACATATTTATATCCTTATACATATATATTTATATATAAATAATATAATGTCTCTTACATTTATGAATGTTTTGTATTTCCTTTATCATTAAAGTATGCTATATATTCCCTAGATTTTTGTCATTTTTTATTTCTAGTACACAGAAAATATTGATCTTGAATCAAGCTGTTTTATTAAATGGTACTAATTTTTTAGGTTTCTACTTGATTTATTTTAATTCATATCAGATAGGGAAATAATGATATGTACATCAATTTTACTCTGCAAATACTTTGATGATACTGCACTTAAAGTTCCTAGCCCTGGGAAAGAAATATTGCATTTTAAACCTTTTCAAATTAAAGGAATTTTAGAAATCACCTAGTGAAACATTTTTCAACTTTTTGGCCACAATTCATTATAAAAAAACAATGTTTTACATCACATCCCAGTATATTTATATACACACAACCAAACTAAAGCTTCGTAATGTAGCACTTACCTGTTCTATGTGTGATACCCTGTGTATTTTTTTCTTCTACTCTATTTAACCTCACTTCTTTTTTTTTTTTTTAAGATTTTATTTATTTATTTGACAGAGAGAGATCACAAGTAGGCAGAGAGTCAGGCAGAGAGATGAGAGGGAAGCAGGCTCCCTGCCGAGCAGAGAGCCCATTGCGGGACTAGATCCCAGGACCCTGACATCATGACCTGAGCCGAAGGCAGCGGCTTAAACCACTGAGCCACCCAGGCGCCCCTAACCTCACTTCTAAAGAGTGTTTGTTGCAAAATTGTTTTCAAACCCACTTAAGTGTTGAGAGATGTTTGAAGATCATTTTAGTCTAACACTAATTTTATAGGTAAATTAAATGAGAACCATGGCCTGTAAGAAGCTTGTCCCAGGTTATTCAAATAGACATTGAGAATTCATCTGCCCAAAAGAGAAATTTTTAAAAAGGTGAAATGAAAAATAAATAAAAACAGAATTTTTTTCTTTTTACTCTCCAAAGAATCATCTCATCTACCATATTTTAGAGCTCACTGACTAAAAGAGCATTTGTCAAGTATTTCTGGTTATATTTATTAAAAACACATATTTCAGGGCCTCATCCCAGACTTATCGAGCCAAAACTGCTCTAGTGACTAAATAGTATTCTAACCTTTAATAAATGTTCTAATCTGTTAGGTTTCTACCAAATCTCTCACATATTTCAGTAAATTGAACAATGCCAATCTCTACCTGCTCACATTGTATTAGTACATGTGAAATTAGAAATCAACATTTTACCAAGTTGCAATTGATTAAGGCAATTTCTAGCCTCTACTCTGGCAAACACTGACAGAATATATGTCACATATGGACTTTGATTGGTTGGGAAAGTGACTACATGTATGTAACCTCCCCTCCTCTTCATGAAATGTAACCACTTCTTTTTTTTTTTTTCTTAAAGATTTTATTAATTTATTTGACAGAGAGAGAGATCACAAGTAAGCAGAGCAGCAGGCAGAGAGATGGGGGCGGGGGGGGGGGGGGAGGAGGAGGCTCCCCGCTGAGCAGGGAGCCTGATTCAGGGCTTGATCCCAGGACCCTGAGATCATGACCTGAGCTTAAGGCAGAGGATTAACCCACTGAGCCATCCAGATGCCCCTGTAACAAATTCTAAGTTAAGATTTAAAAATATTTTTCCCTTGGGTCATCTGGGTGGCTCAGTCATTAAGCGGCTGCCTTCGACGCAGGTCATGATCCCAGAGTCCTGGGATGGAGCCTTGCATTGGGCTCCTTGCTCAGCAGGAAGCCCGTATCTCCCTCTCCCATTCCTCCTTCTTTTTTTTTTTTTTTTTTTTTTTTAAGATTTTATTTATTTATTTGACAGACAGAGAGATCACAAGTAGGCAGAGAGGCAGGCAGAGAGAGAGGAGGAAGCAGGCTCCCTGCAGAGCAGAGAGCCCGATGCGGGACTCGATCCCAGAACCCTGAGATCATGACCTGAGCCGAAGGCAGCGGCTTAATCCACTGAGCCACCCAGGCGCCCCCTACTCCTCCTTCTTGTGTTGTCTCTCTTGCTCTCTCTCTCTCTCTCTCTGTCAAATAAATTAATAAAATCTTAAAAAAAAATTTTCCCTTGAATTCCTACAATTTCCTTGCTTTCAAGATTAAGTTTTACAATACATTTGTTTTCTGATTATTGTCCACTCACTTTATCAAAATTTAACTTGGAAACTACTGAATGTTAATCACAGAAAATCAGTGTTTGATCTATGTTTTAAAGACTTACTCTTTCATTTGGAAAGTCATATTTTATTGAAGTAAATACATTTAACACTGTAAGATTTGTTAGGTGGAGAACATAGTGTTTTGAAGAATTAATTACAAACTTTACATTATATCTTTCCTTCAAGAAGGGCAAAAGAATTTGTATATATTATCCTACTCACTTCCATACATCTTTCAAATAATCATGGACTCATAGATTACATAAAAACTGTAAACATTTTGCACTGCAAAAGAATGGAATTGGGTCACTTTCTTATATCATATACAAAAATAAACTTAAAATGGATTAAAGACCTGAATCCATAAAATTCCTAAAAGAAAATAGGCATTAAAGGCTTAGACATTGGTCTTAGTAAAAATTTTTGGATCTCTCTCTTCAGGCGAAGGCAACAAAAGCAATAATAAACAATTAAATGGTATCAAACTAGAAAGATTTTGTATTGTAAAGAAAATCATCAACAAAATGAAAATGTAACCTACTGAATGGGAGAAGACATTTGAAAATGATATATTTCAGAAGGGTTTATTATCCAAAATATATAAAGAAGACCTATAACTCAACATCAAAAACAAAATAAAACAAAACAAAAACATCTCATTAAAAAAAAACAGGTCCTGAATAGACTTTTTTTTTTTCAAAGAAGACATACAGATGGCCGATAGGCACATGAAAAGATGCTCAAAAGATGATCATGAGGATAATGCAAATCAAAATCACAATAAGATGTCAAGTCACAACTATCAGAATGCCTATTATCAAAGACAAGAAGTAACAAGTATTGGTGAGGATGTGGAAAAAAGAGAACCTGTGCAGTTTGTGGGAATGTAAATTGGTGTAGCCTCTATGAAAAACAGAATGGAGAGTCCTCAAAAAATTAAAAAGAGAAATACTGTATGGTCCAGCAATTCTATTTCTGGGTATTTATCTGAAGAAAACAAAAACACTAATTTGAAAAAGTCATGTGTACCTCTATGTCTATTGAAGCCTTATTTACAACAGCCAAGACATGGGAGTAACCTAAGTATCCATAAACAGATAAATGAATAAAGAAGGTTTGATACACACACACACACACACACACACACACACACACACCCTGGAATATTATTCAGCTATTAAAAAAATGAAATGTTGCCAATTGTTGCAACATGGATAGAACTAGAGGGTACTATGATAAGTGAAATAAATCAGGCAGGAAAAGAGAAATGCTACATAATTTCACTTATATATGCAATCTAAAAAAAAAAAAAATATCAGGCAAAACAAAACAGAAGCTGACCTATAAACACAGAGAATAAACTGTTGGTTGCCAGAAGGGAGGAAGATTGGGAATATGCATGAAAGAGGTGAAGGGGATTGATTGAGAGCTACAAACTTGTAGTTATTAAAAAAAAAATCAGCTTTAGTGATATGAAATAACAGCATCGGGGACAGCCAATGATGTGGTAAGTTTGTATGGTGACAGATGGTAACTACACTTATTGTGGATGTTTTTTTCGTAATGTATATACATGTTGAATCATTGTGTTGTATACCTGAAACTAATATAATATTGTATGTCAACTACAGTTTAATAAAAAAAAAGTAATAATAGTTGAAAATATTTTAAAAATCATGAACATGTAAATAAAGACATTGTTCCCTGACATTCATTGTAACCTTAAATATTCACACACACTCATATACACACACATATTATAGCATGGTTGTTGACGCATTCAACCAAAAAACACTGCATTTATTATTAATTTCCTGAACTCTACATCTGAAACTAATGATGTACTATATGTTGGCTAATTAAATTTAAATTTAAAAAAGTATTGAACAAGGAATTTTACATGATTGTCTGTTTTATTTTTTTTTAAGATTTTATTTATTTATTTGACAGACAGAGATCACAGATAGGCAGAGAGGCAGGCAGAGAGAGAGGAGGAAGCAGGCTCCCTGCTGAGCAGAGAGCCTGATGTGGGGCTCGATCCCAGGACCCTGAGATCATGACCTGAGCCAAAGGCAGAGGCTTTAACCCACTGAGCCACCCAGGTGCCCCTGATTGTCTGTTTTAAATATGTAAGTACATTTGTCATGATGTTACCAAAATTAGTGATGGCATGTCAATAATTTAAGCTTTCCAGATTTCCAGTCAGCTCTTTTTAATGATCAAAAGGGACAAATAGAATTTATCTTTCAATTTGCTGTGTTGAGATGGATTGTAATCCTGAACACCATGTCCAGCAGGGCAGAGTATGATAACTACTTGGAAGATGAACATGTTTTCCAATGTGCATCCAATGTGGAACCCCGAATGAAATTATTAATTATCAAACTGTTTCCATATGCTTGAATGGTCTTAGTAATCTTGCTTAGAATTCTTGGCAGAACACTCCACAAAAATTATTCTACAAGGGGTGCTAATGTCAAGTTTTATAAATCAATAATTCAAAGTAGCAAAAGGAATTCTAAGGAAACTTTTCTTTTAGGCAAATTGTCCTGGCTTTGGGCAACACTGACTAAACAGAAATCATATCCAGCTTTATTTATTTGTCTGCTTGTTTTTAGGATATCCCTCTACAACATTCTGAGGGAATCCTCTGTGTATCTTGAGTATCCATTCCCAGCATATCATATACTTTTTGTTTGATTTTGCCAAAAACAAAACTAAGGATTTCTCATCAGAATTTAGTCATGGAGGTAACACTAGTAGGTAGGTGACTCTTATTATTCATCATTTCACAGAAGAGCCAAGTTAGGGAGATGGCTGCATTAATTTGTTAGTTGGATGGGAGACCTTGTAACCATTAGCTATCAGTAACAGCAGCTAGAAAATGTTCTGGCGCTTATTTGGTATTTAATTAGTGGAATGCATAAGTGATCAAATAAGTAATTGCCTGAATAGGGGAATGAATAAAACAAACAGAACTTGACCTAATGAATCCATTTCTGTTGTTATTTTATTATTTTATTTACCAGAGGTCTTTAATGCTTTCTGTATTTCTTAGTCTAAATTTTATATTTGCGCTCTCATGTGGTCAGTGAGTCTAACACTACGGTTTCTCTTATATTTTCCTCTAGAGTAGCCTTGTTAATAAATGATAGTGTTTTTTAAAAGAAAGGTGATCTCTATTGATGGACACAAGTTGCTTCCAGACCTTGGCTATTGTAAATAATGCAGCAATAAACATAAGGGTGCATATACCTTTTCAAATTAGCATGGATAAAGAAGATATGGTATATTTATAAAATAGAATATTACTCAGCCATAAAAGAGAATGAACTCTTGCAATTTGTACAAATTGGCTGGACCTGAAGGGTATTATGCTAAGAGAAATAAGTCAGACAGAGAAAAACAAATAACATAAGATTTCACTTACATGTAGAATCTAAGGAAACAGAACCTTCCAACTAACCAACCACCACTATCAGCAACAAAATAGTAACCGTCCATAGAGAATTAATTGTTTTTTTGTCAGAGGGGAGGGGAATGGGAGTATGTGTGAAATAGATGAAGGGGATTTGGAGGTATATTTGTGGAGTGAATAAATCACAGGAACAAAAGGTTCAGCATCAGGAGTATACTCTGTGGTATTATAATAGCATTGTATGGTGACAGGTAAGAGCTCTGTTTGTGGTGAGCAGAGCATAATGCATAGAGTTGTCTAACCTCTATGTTGTACACCTGAAACTAGTGTAACATTTCTTTAAATTTTACTTTATTATTTTTATTAACATATAATGTATTATTTGCCCCAGGGGTACAGGTATGTGAATCATCAGGCTTACACACTTCACAGCACTCACCATAGCACATACCCTCCCCGATGTCCATAGCCCAACCACCCTTTCCCTACCCACCTCCCCCCAGCAACCCTCAGTTTGTTTTGTGAGATTAAGAGTCTCTTATGGTTTGTCTCCCTCCCAATCCCATCTTGTTTCATTTTTTCCTTCCCACCCCCGAACCCCCCACTCTGCCTCTCAAATTGCTCATATCAGGGAGATCATATGGTAATTGTTTTTCTCTGATTGACTCATTTTGTATCAACTATACTTCAATTAAAAAAAAATCCTGGGGGGTTTGAAGGAAGGTCATTTAATAAGGCAGTTTTTACCCATTTCATTAACAGCTAAAACATGTCCTAGGCCTACTGTGATTCTGAACATTCTTAGACAATATTAAAGCTACAACATTTGTTTTATAGGATTCCATCAATTTCTAGGGAGTAGAGTGAAAGTTTTGTTACTCTTCTGAGACAATTGTGGATGCCATTGAATACATTTCTTGCATAAATACAATTCATCTGTATTCTCTAAAGGGATAAAATATTTTTTAAAAAATGACTAGTTTTTACTCAGCACTTCCCACTATAAAGTAGAGAGTTTCATTTTAAGCATTTTGTTATTTGACATATTTCTTATCTCTGATTAGGAAGAGTTAAAGAAAAGAGAAAATATGGTGAAATAATGAACTGAGGATTTGTAGGAAAAGGTACTGAAAATATGTCTCTCACTGAGACTCCCTGAAAGGGATTTGCCCTCTGGCTTACTAAGTACACAGTGGTTACTGGTTTTTGAAGGCTGCCTTAAATATTCAAATTCACTTGTGGCTTAAGATCTATCTGGCATAAAAACTGGAATATTATAATAATTATTAACATTTATTGAATACACACTACATGCTAGGTGCTACCCTGTTTTAAATAATAACTGATCATTACTTTTAAATGTCAGCAACCCTGTGAGGTAGACCTATTGTTCTTTCCATTTTACTTATGAGGACACTGAAGTTCAGAAAATAAAGTAGTTTCTCAACTACTGGGTGGCAGATCTAGGATTTAAAACATTTCTGTCTGATTCCAAATCCCGTGTTACTAATAATCTGCATATTCGTTAATTTCTTCAGGCAGCAAAAGGTTTATTCAAGTCCTGGGCTGCAGAAGACAGGCAAACAAGAGAATGTGCCTACCCTCACGGAGTGATTAATTATGCACCATGTGACTAGTAGATATTTATTAAATCATATAAGTCAATAATTGAATCTTTTAATGATGTTCTTATCTTAAATAAGTACATCTTACATGCATTTTCCCCCCAATTATTCTCCTTAGGTCTTTGATACCATGAAAAATGGGCTAAATTGACATATTCTTTTCTTATCATTCTTGGAATTTTAAAAATGTTACTGATTTGTCTTAGAGTAAGTTAAATACATAAATAAAAAGAAACCTAATTAATTGCTGGTGTTTGAAGTGACACTTGTTCCCTCTCCTTCCCAATGCCTGGTTTTGGTAGTATTAGTTCACTTTCAATGGCTGGAAACACTAGAAACTTCCAAACTGGAATTTCTCTGTCTCATGTCCGGATACATTTGCTCTAATCATTGAACCGCATTTATCCATTTTACTCTCTTGTAACAGTATGATATAATAGTCACCACAATGATGAGCAGATTTGATTTGCTTATTTTTAAATCCATGCCTTATTAAAGCAAATCTCTCATGCTTGATCATTCACACTGTTCCCCTGATTTTATCTCCTAAGTACTTCAGAAATCCATCCATGCTTTCCTGTTACTATTACCACTGCTGTCAGTCACACACTCATGTTGTTTTATGTGAAAAACATGAACCTCCTAACTGGTGTCCCTGTCTACTCTTGCCCTTCCCACAGCACCCCCATGCCATACACTGTATTATCTAGAAGCAATTAGGATGAGGTAAGGTGCAAATCTGTCATAACTCTTTCATAACACAGTATTCCAATGTTTATAAAACTTTACTACATTAGAAAGAGATGGTTGTATTCCCAAATTATTACAGGTTCCTTTAACTAAGGGTGACTATTGACATATTGTAACACTGAGTAATACCTATAGTATAATGTTATTTAGAAAACATTTGTTGAACTGACCCGAAATAAGTATGCATTAACTTTGCATAGAGACTAATTATTTATTTGGCTTAAGATTGCTATCCTTCCTTCATTCCTTGCTTCCATCTTCCTCTTCCTTCTTTTCTCCTTCTTTCCTTCCTTCCTTTTTTCCTTCTTTTCATTCTTTAGTATTTTTATATGCTTATTATTGACAGGATCTTGGTGTTTGGCATCCAGTGAAACAAAAGTCTTTGCCTTGCTGAAGCTAGGCTGTGTAATTAAGAATTAAAAATAAATGCAGAAAATGTAGTAGGTAGATTATATAATATATTTTCAGATTTAAGCCCTATGGGGAAAATAAGTAAAAGCTGAGCAAAGTAGAGATGATCTAGAATGCCAGAGGGGACAGCTGGAACAGGTTGAAGTATGAAACAGGGCTGTCAGAGTAGATCTCATCGAGAAGTAAGATCTGAGCAAACATGTGAGGGAGGTGAAGGGATGAGCCAAATAGATAATCTCAGAAAAACCCATCTCAGGCAGAGAAAAGTGCTGTAGCAAAGCCAGCTCATATTTGGTATCTCCCTTTATTTGATTTTCTAAAGCTAAAGATACAAGTCTAAGCTACACTGAAGACCTTTAAAAAACTGAATTACTACTGCATATGAATATTGATTTGTCCTATAGTTTGTGGCTATAGAACTTGCACTGTCGTTTTCATTCACTTGCATTAGTTCCTGTTTCTAAGCAGCAGCTCTGAGTACTGGAAGGAAGATTGTGCCGGAAGGTAACCATGTGTGGGAGGATGGAGAAAAGCTGTGAGCAATTCAACTGAAGCTGTTGTAGAGGCAGGCTAACACCACAGAAGAACCAGGCAGCAGAGCACCAGATGAATGCAGAGTGGCCTGAAGTGAGGCACCAGATACCAACATGGGAAAATGCAGCTCTAGGAGAAGAGGAAGCTTTTAGGCATATTGACTGTGTAACACGAAGACAGAAGCTCAGGTATGAAGAAACATCGGAGAAAGAAAACAGAGGCAACATTTTTCTTAAGTCGTAGCAAGTCAATAAATAACAAGATTCACCAAAAGTTGCTTTTCAGTTAACAAGGGCTTTCTTAAATATTCATAAAACTAGGAAAACAGATGCAAATGGTGGGAACAATTCATAAGAGCCCCACAAAGTCAGGGGTAGGCATTTATGCACTTGTGATATCTTAGAGAATTTTTTTTTTTGAGAACAGTCAAATCAAGAACTTTTTCCCCTATATACTTATTTTGTTCTTATAGTGGGTGGTGTAGTCTTATTTTAACACTTTAAGAACTCACAGGGGCCTTCCAGAAAAATTTGCAAAGATAAAACATCTAAGATATCATGAATATCATGAAGAGTACTACTTCTTTTTCTTGCAATTTTATAAAACAAACACAAACACAGAGAAATCAGAACATCCAGAAGACAGATCATAAGTTTATGCTTGTTGTCTTCTTCATTGTTTGTTTTTTTTTTCTTTTTTCCCCCCTTTTTTATTTATTTATTCAATTGAGTTACACAGGGAATCCTTTGATGAAAGAGTTTTGCTTCTTGGGTTTACATATGATTTTGGGTTGTCTAGTTAAGGGTGGAGAATGATGGTGATGCCAGTGGTTTACCAGATGGACAAAACAAGCAAATATAAGAAGTGGGTGGGAAAACATTTTCAAGTCAGAGAAAGGGAAGGTTTGTCCATAGTGATTGGCTAACAGAAACTACAGCAAGGGATAAACCAGGAAGATGATGTTTCCAGGGGACATGCATATACAAGGCAAGTATCTAACAAAAACAAACAAACAAACAAACAAACAAACAAAAAAACACTCTCAGGAAACTTGGCAAAGGATGATTTTAAGACCATGTGGTCAATGCTTGCAATTGTTGCAGGAGGACAAAGTAAGATGTGATCTGAGAAGTCTGTCCTGTGAATTCAGGCATTAGAAAGTTGGGACTAAGCAACAATGGGAAAATGAAGAAACAATGGAAGATGAGGCCATGAACTCTGTGAGGGCAGCGAGCAAATAAATACTAGGTTTCAGGGGTTTAGCAATGCAAGAAAAGACAGAAAGGAAGGAATTGTGTAATTGCAGAGTAGTGTCGGTCAGAGAATTATCTATTAAGAACAGAAGAATTTCTTTTTTTTTTTTTTGCTGAGGTTAAAGCAGGTAAAGGGCATAAACTTAAAGCACCAAAACAAAGGATGAAACAATTATGAAATTATACAATAACAGTAATAACCACAATTTGAGTTCTAGGTACTCAATTAAGTGGTTTACATTTTCTACTTCCAAATCTTCCTCCAGAAGTGTTATTAATACCTTCAGTTTTCCAAAGAGGAAACTGAAGTAATTACGACATGGCCCAGATCACATAGCTCACACTCTGTGGAAAGGATATTTAAATCCAATTTTGTTAAAGCAAAAAACCATAGACTTTATTGAAATTCTCATGGTGGGGGGGACGCCTGGGTGGCTCATGGGTTAAAGCCTCTGCCTTCAGCTCAGGTCATGATCTCAGGGTCCTGGGATTGAGCCCCACATCAGGTTCTCTGCTCAAGCAGGGAGCCTGCTTCCTCCTCTCTCTCTCTCTCTGCCTACCTCTCTGTCTACTTGTGATCTCTGTCTGTCAAATAAATAAATAAAAATCTTAAAAAAAAATAAAGACCCTAATTAAAAAAAAAAAAAAAAGAAAGAAATTCTCATGGGGTAGATGGATGGTGTTAGGAGCAAGGGGATGGAGGGAGGGGTTTGTATTGAAGCTGAATAATGATGAAAGCTTGAAAAAAAGTATGGATTTCTCTGTGTGTGTGTGTGTGTGTGAGAGAGAGAGAGAAAGAGAGATAAACAGTAAGGGATTTAAGCCTGAAATGGTACTGAAATTTAGAGAATTTTAAATTTGTGAGGAATCAGGAATGTAGCTGATAAAGCTGAACAAAATATTTGCTGAGCAATATTGAGAGAATAGCTGGTGAAAAATATCAGATATGTAGCATTAGGAAGTCCAGGAAAAAAAAAATGTTCACAATTGATTCTTTTTTTTTTTTTTTTTAGATTTTATTTATTTATTTGACAGAGAGAAATCACAAGAGAGGCAGGCAGAGAGAGAGGAAGGGAAGCAGGCTCTCCGCTGAGAGAGAGCCCAACGTGGGACTCGATCCCAGGACCCCGAGATCATGACCTGAGCTGAAGGCAGTGGCTCAACCCACTGAGCCACCCAGGTGCCCCCACAATTGATTCTTTATACTCACCACCTATAGGGCACCAGGCTCTGGACACTTTCACTGTATCACCTGGAATGAGATAAGAAACACATTTTATTGGAGAATCTCAAACGTTAAAGATTAACAGGAGAGGTTATGAATCAGCTTCTCTTTCATCATCCCCACAATGAAGTGAGTGGGACCAGGTGCACTTAGATCCTCAGAATGTACTTATGGTCCCAAACACTGTGGAATGGTATAGATCTTTTGAAGATGCTTTCTGCATTTTTGGCTTCTTGAGCAAAATGAATTGACATGTTAGAGAATGTCTCCTTTACTTCAGACATATTTGCTCTTTACTTTCAAGCACATTGGATCTAGAGCCATCTGCTCCTGTACAAAAGATAATAAAACTAATTCCACCCCAGCAACCACAGGGAAATTCTAAGAGTCATAAAGTTGCAGACCTACCTTCTTTTCCCTCTGGAGACACTGATTGATATTCCAGAGGGCAAAAACACAGCCTTTACCATCTCTTGCCCAGAAGAATATGTTTACATTAGAGAGATTAAATTTCTCTCCTCTCAAGCGGTGAAAGAAACAAGTGTATAAGTACCAGATTCATATCTTCAGAGTCCCTGCTCTATAATACAGACCCTGGTATGTTTAGGATAACATCTGACTCTTATCACCTTGCTTTGGAAGAGAGGAGAATTGAGCCAAAGAAGAATCAATGTGGTTATTACCTAAACAGTAGTAATATTTCCCTGTCCCAGAAGGACAGGTCTGCTTTTAAATAATATGAATAAATGTAGGTATGAGAAACTCCTCACTTTGCACCCATATGTGATTGCCTTTTCTATTTGAAGTTCAAGCTTGAAATAAAATTATCATTGTGATGACAAGCAATCTGTGGTTGAATGCTGCTATTTCCAGTAGCTGTCTGAGAGCCAGACGTCTAGCATGTAGAGTCAGGGGTCCATGAGGAGTTGTGAACCTTTCACTGGTGAGAGGGAGAAAGACACTGACTCCATGGAAATTCTAGCCTGGTGCAGCACTTTTGCCTGCAGGAGTCCTGATAATGAGCAATAGAGCTTCAAAGAAGCCTGCTCTTTGCATAACAGAAAAGAAAAATGTGGTTGGTCCATCCAGTACATGGCACAATCCACAGAAGATGAAAATGGAGGATGTTAGTGAGAATATCATTGAAACAACTAAGCAAATTTCTGAGGTTAAACTGGAAGGAAAATATGTCAGATGAAATTCTAGAGTATTGGAAAACTGGACAGTAGAGAGTCATTTTGGTAATGTTAAGCTGAACACTACACTGAATTCAGTGGGAGAAGTGTGGAGATTTTGGAGGAGTATTTATTTAGAATTGGCCAAGGAATATCAGATTTTAACACATGAAAGATGTTACATCTCTAGACAGTGAGATAGTCTAGGATGTTATGCTAAGAATAGATTGTTTAAGTAGAAAAGAACAGTAGGTGGTTGAAGGGAGAAAGTTAAGGAAAACCATAACTTCAAATGGTCTCTTTGTGAAGATCTTACTGTTGCCAAGCATTAAAGCAAAGGATGGAAACCAGTCTATGATCCAGGTGTGGAAAGTATGGGTAAGATGTGACAATGAGGGGATGTTATTTTCAAGAACTTTTTGCAGGATGCAATCTAGAAGCAGAAATAAAGTATCCAGGAAAATATTAATTTAATATCAAGACCCTATCTATAAAAGTTGAGAGATGAAGATATGAGAAATGAAAAACCCATATCTGAGACTGTTCTATTAAGCTTCTTCTCTATACATTCTACAAATTATTGTTATCTACAAATAAATTATCTCATCCAACTTGAACTTAACCCTCTTTAGAAGAACTGAGTCTGATTCATCAAACTAGGTTTGAAAACTCTGCCACTCACAAGCAAAGGAAAATCATTTGTCTTCTCTACCGATAACTTTCTTAATCTACAAAACATGGATCTTATAGTCTAACTTATTAAATTGGATACTTCCTTGGATATTAAATGAAGTGATAGGTATAAACTGCATAAATCTTTCAGCACAGGACAAGGCACAGTCTGTGTTCAATCTAGGGCTTTTATCATTATTTTATTAGAGTTTCTTCCTCAGCAATGCCCTCATTACCAAAACCATTGGACTTTTTTGCCATGAGATGTTTTTTTGTTTTTGTTTTTGTTTTTTGTTTTTTTACATCTTTTATAATATTCTCTAGGTATGCTAAAGGTTATGGTTTATGTTTCCCAAAACGAGACACTGAAACAGAGATGCACATTCATTTGGGATCAACACCTGTAGAAGGGAGGGGAGAGAAGAAGAAATTGAATTGCAATACAGACTCAATAAAACCTTGGTCAACTTCCTGAGGAAACGTGGAGTGAATATTGCTTATCACTGTTGACCCATGTTGGGCCAAAATACCGATATTTATATACCTGACTCACCCAGTCACTAGATATGGATGAACAGAGCAATGGAGTAACACCATGAGGTGTCTCCTCTGCAGTTGAGGCAAACCCATAATCATGAAGAGGCCAGTAGGTGGAGGCTGACTACTGATTATATTCCTGGCAGCTGGGACAAGTCCTTCTTTGAGGGAAAATCTGGAAGGCTCTTTCCTGGGTCTTCCACACTGGTTTCTGCCTTACATTAGCCACTTACTTAAAAAGTAGTTTTTATTTATACCATTACTTTACAAGTTTCATTCTTATAATCCTAATTAGAATATAAGCTACATACTACAGGAATCAAGTTTAATTTTTCTCTTATAGGCATCATAGCACCATACAGAATATGCAGCAAAAACGAACTATGAAGAAAGTACCTATATTTTGAATCACAGATAAAATGATTCAAACTGTAACATCTCCTTTATCCAAATTGCATTGTGAATATTGTTAGAATCTTTATTATTATTATTAATTAATTAATTTTTTTAGAGCAGGAAGTGGGGAGGGACAGAGGGAGTGGAAGAGAGAGAATCTTATCTTAAGTAGGGTCCACACCCAGTGAGGCACCCAACCTGGGGCTCCATCTTACAACACTAAGATCACAACCTGAGCCTAAATCAAAAGTCAGACACTTAACTGACTGAGCCACCCAGGCGTCCCATGTTAAAATCTATTCTGAAGTCCCAAAAGTTCATTTTCGCTTTTGTGTCCTTTGCCTTTGGAAACATATCTTTTTTTTTTTTTTTTTTTTTTTTTTAATTTCTCATTTTATTTATTTTTTCAGCGTAACAGTATTCATTCTTTTTGCACAACACCCAGTGCTCCATGCAAAACGTGCCCTCCCCATTACCCACCACCTGTTCCCCCAACCTCCCACCCCTGACCCTTCAAAACCCTCAGGTTGCCCCAACCTCCCACCCCTGACCCTTCAAAACCCTCAGGTTGTTTTTCAGAGTCCATAGTCTCTTATGGTTCGCTTCCCCTCCCCAATGTCCATAGCACGCTCCCCCTCCCCCAATCCCACCTCCCCGCAGCAACCCCCAGTTTGTTTTGTGAGATTAAGAGTCATTTATGGTTTGTCTCCCTCCCAATCCCATCTTGTTTCATTTATTCTTCTCCTATCTCCTACCCCCCATGTTGCTTCTCCATGTCCTCATATCAGGGAGATCATATGATAGTTGTCTTTCTCTGATTGACTTATTTCACTAAGCATGATACGCTCTAGTTCCATCCACGTCGTCGCAAATGGCAAGATTTCATTTCTTTTGATGGCTGCATAGTATTCCATTGTGTATATATACCACATCTTCTTGATCCATTCATCTGTTGATGGACATCTAGGTTCTTTCCATAGTCTGGCTATTGTAGACATTGCTGCTATAAACATTCGGGTACACGTGCCCCTTCGGATCACTATGTTTGTATCTTTAGGGTAAATACCCAGTAGTGCAATTGCTGGGTCATAGGGTAGTTCTATTTTCAACATTTTGAGGAACCTCCATGCTGTTTTCCAGAGTGGTTGCACCAGCTTGCATTCCCACCAACAGTGGAGGAGGGTTCCCCTTTCTCCACATATCTTGAAAGAAGATGCTGTGGCCGATGTCGAAGAGGTTACTGCCTATGTTCTTTTCTAGGATTTTGATAGATTCCTGCCTCATGTTGAGGTCTTTTATCCATTTCAAGTTTATCTTTGTGTATGGTGTAAGAGAATGGTTGTTTCATTCTTCTATACATAGCTGTCCAATTTTCCCAGCACCATTTATTGAAGACACTGTCTTTTTTTCACTGTATATATATATATATATATATATATATATATATATATATACTTTTTTTTTTTCCTGCTTCATTGAAGATTATTTGACCATAGAGTTGAGGGTCCATATCTGGACTCTCTACTCTGTTCTGCTGGTCTATGTGTCTGTTTTTGTGACAGTACCATGCTGTCACGGTGATCATAGCATTGTAAGTAAATGAAATTAGGCAACATGATGCTTCCAGTTTTGTTTTTCTTTTTCAACATTTCCTTAGCAATTTGTGGCCTCTTCTGGTTCCATACAGATTTTAGGATTGTTTATTCCAGCTCTTTGAAAAATGCTGGTAGAATTATGATCAGAATGGCATAGAAAATATTGATTGCTTTAGGCAGTATAGACATTTTAACAATATTTATTCTTCTGATTCATGAGCATGGAATGCTCTTCCATCTTTTTGTGTCTTCTTCAGTTTGTTTCATGAGTGTTCTGTAGTTCCTCAAGTACAGATCCTTTACCTCTTTGGTTAGGTTTATTCCCAGGTATCTTATGGTTCATGATGCTACAGTAAATGGAAACAGTTCTCTAATTTCCCTTTCCATATTTTCATTGCTTTTCATTTAAGAAAGCAACTAATTTCTGCACATTGGTTTTGTATCCCTCCACATTACTGAATGCCCGTATGAGTTTTAGTAGTTTGGAGGTGGAGTCTTTTGGGTTTCCATATAAAGTATTACATCATTTGCAAAGAGAGAGAGTTTGACTTCTTCATAGCCAATTTGAATACATTTTATTTCTTTTTGTTGTTGGATTGCTGTTGCTGGGACTTCTAGTACTATGTTGAACAACAGTGGTGAGAGTGGACATCCTTGTCGTGTTCCTGATCTCAAAGGGAAGGCTGTCAGCTTTTCACCATTGAGGATGATAGTCTCTGTGGGTTTTTCATAGATTTAATGAAGTTGAGGAATATTCCCTCTATCCCTATACTTTGAAGGGTTTTGATTAGGAATGGATGCTCTATCTTGTCAAATGCTTTTTCTGCATCAATTGAGAGGACCATGTGGTTCTTCTCTCTTCTCTTATTGATTTGTTCTATCACATTGATTGATTTGTGAATGTTGAACCACACTTGCATCCCATGGATAAATCCTACCAGGTCATGGTGAATAATCTTTTTTAATGTACTGTTAGACCCAATTAGCTAGGATCTTGTTGAGAATCTTGGTATCCATATTCATCAGGGATATTGGTCTGAAATTCTCCTTTTTTGTGGGGTCTTTCCTGGTTTGATATCAGGGTAATGTTGGCTTCATAAAAAGAGTCTGGAAGTTTTATCAAGATCAAAACTTTTTGCACAGCAAAGGAAACAGTCAACAAAACAAAGAGGCAACCCATGGAATGGGAGAAGATATTTGCAAATAACACTACAAACAAAGTGTTGATATCCAAGATCTATAAAGAACTCCTCAAACTCAGCACACACAAAACAGATAATCATGTCAAAAAATGGGCAGAAGACAGGAACAGACACTTCTACAAAGAAGACATACAAATGGCTAACACACACATGAAAAAATGTTCATCATCATTAGCCATCAGCGAGGTTCAAATCAAAACCACGTTGAGATACCACTTTACACCAGTTAGAATGGCCAAAATTAACAAGATAGTAAACAACAAGTGTTGGAGAGGATGTGGAGAAGGGGGAACCATCTTTCACTGTTGGTGGGAATGCAAGTTGGTGCAGCCACTTTGGAAAATAGTGTGGAGATTCCTTAAGAAATTACAAATAGAGCTTCCCGAGGACCTTGCAATTGCACTACTGGGTATTTACCATGAAGATACAGATGTAGTGAAAAGAAGGGCCATCTGTACTCCAATGTTCATAGTAGCAATGGCCACAATAGTCATACTGTGGAAAGAGCCAAGATACCCTTCAACAAATGAATGGGTAAAGAAGATATGGTGCATATATACAATGCAGTATTATGCCTCCATCAGAAAGGAGGAATAACCAACTTTTGTATCAACATGGATAGGACTGGAAGAGATTATGGAAGAGACTGGAAGAGATTATGCTAAGTCAAGCAGAGAGAGTCAATCATCATATGGTTTCACTTATTTGTCAAGCATAAGGAATAACACAGAGGATATTGAAGATGGAGAGGAGAAGTGAGTTGGGGGAAATCGGAGGTGGAGACAAACCATGAAAGACTATGGACTCTGAGAAAGAAACTGAGGGTTTTGGAGGGGGTGGTGTGATTGGCTGAGCCTGGTGGTGGGTATTATGGAGGACACGTATTGCATGGAGCACTGGGAGTGGTACATAAACAATGAATTTTGGAACACTGAAAAAAAAATGAAAAAAATTTATTCTGAAGGTCAAGTCAGTATGTATTTTAGGATAAGTACCAATTATCCTAAATGTGTGGCAGACATTGTATAAGCACACCCTCAGCCTGACCAAAGTTATCCATCTAACATACATATTAACTTCTGATTTGATGTCTGATGCTGTTCTCAGCCCTGAAAATGCAGCAGCAAATAAGTAGACTACTTATCTGTCCTCACATAAAGGATTTTCTGGTAGTACTATAGTGGCTTTCTGAAGAGGACCACCAGAGCATCCACTATAATACAAAGAAATTTATTACCACAGTTGACCTGACAAAATGGCAGAACAGACACCTACGGACAGTTCTCACTCTGCTTTGTGGAGCAAAGTTTGTTTGCCAATTGAGAAGATTCTTAGCCTTGGTAAAGTGTTTTACGAACAACTTCCGAAGAATGTTCCAAGTATCTGACCTACTTGGGAGGAGAAAGCTGGCACGTCTTTCAGTCCCACTGGAGATCACAGAGCTGGATTTCTAGTATTCCAATTATATATGATTTAACACACAAAGCCCAACCATCTTCCTCCAGTTCCTGACAACAGGTGTTTAGTGGATTTTGCATCCTGCTTCTCTGTGCAAAAACACAGACCACCCGTACCCTGTGTGTTATCTGCCCTCATACAGGTGCTGTATCAAACACTCCTTATCTATGCCAGCATATGGCAAAAACAAGGAGTTGAGATAGCGATCCCAAATCAGAAAAAAAGGATGACATAATACAGTGGGTCAAAGTCTGTCTCCTGGGTAATATTGATTTTCCAGTTGCCCACCATGAGACAATAGTCCATTTACACAATTTTAACAATTATTTGATCTACACTCTTACCTCTGTTCCTAATAAGATTTAGAATTACACAAGTACCAATAAGAATATTGCTTACCTGTCTGTGGTCAGTTAAGTAGCTCTACAGTTGGCGGAAATAAGTTGGAGCTTAAAGCTGTGCTGTGAACAAAAGCAAAGGTTAAAAGCATTATTTAAAAAAGTGCTTCACCCCAGGGATGTCTTCTGGAAATGTAAGCCAGCTCTCCTGGGAGAAGTTGGAGCATGTTGAGCATTTGTGCATCTGTGATTTCATCCCAGAGGAGCAAATTTCTTACACACAAACACGGATCTGTGTTAGCAACAGAGCTCTTTTTGCTGGAACTTCAGTCATGTTGAAGGCACATAAGTTAGTGTAGTGCAGTATGGTGCAAAGGCAGAAAATGATACTAAAGCATCTTCCAAAAAGAGGAAATGAGTTGACATGAAGGAGGCAAAGAAGGGGACTGAGTAGGGGTCACTTGAGAACATAGATTATGCTAACTGTTTATATAAGTTATTACATGTGTGTGCCTTTGAAGGTATAAAGGATATTGTAAATCTCTGTATAAAGGTATCATCATCATCATCATTACCATCATCATCATCATCATCATCGTTATTATATGTCATATGTTATATGTCAACTTCCATCTGAAATATATATTCTTTCTCTTTCAGAAATCCTCTTCTACCAAGGTCATTGTCACTCCAGGAACAACAACGACAAAAAGATTGATTACCTTGCCTGAAATCTCCTTGTGGCCCACAAGTAAAATGCAAAGAATTAAAAAGGTAAACCATCATTGAAAGATCTATGTTGCTCTGCAGAATCTTTCCAAAACCTTTCTTTTAAAATCTTTTCTACATCTAGTGGTCAGCAACATTTTCCTATAGTGGGGGGGACATACTGGGTATTTTTATAGATTATAAAATATCTCCTTCTTTCCTTTTCCCCTTTTATCCTTTTTTCCTTCTTTTCTTAATTTATTTTCTTCCTCACACCTTCCTTCTTTTCTTTAAATACTTGTGTAGCAGTTTATGCAAAACAATCTAGAAGTTATTTATTATGCCTCTGTTCTTGTTTTTGATGACTTACAGTATGAGCAGTGAAGTTTTATCTATACCAAGGATTTGTGCTCAATGGTTTTCTTCTTTGTGCAAATTCATTTGCCTCAAGGTCAAGAGCCAACATATTGATATATAGCTGCCAGCTTGATTGTATTTTCTTGCTAAAATATGCTTTTAAAATATTAAAATATGTTAATTAATTATAATTACTTATATAACCCAATAAGTTTAAATGAAAAACTAACTCATTTCACTTCTTATGATCTGATTCAACATTTTACGCAAATGCTTTTGTCCTTGGGGTTAGGGATAATTGGTGCCCTTTATATAGGACAGGGAAATCTAAAAATAATATAAATGTGTTATATTAGTTTCCTAGGGCTTCAGTAACAAATTATCAAAACCTTGGTGGTTTAAAACGATAAATATTTATTTAGCTCGCAAAAGTCAGGAATCCAGAGGACTGAGATCAAGTTTTCAACAGAGCCATGCTCCTTCCAAAGGCTGTTGATAAGAAAATGTCCTTACCTTTTGCAGCTTCTGGTGTCTGCTGGTGCTCCTGGGTTTGCGGCAGCATAATACAAATATTTGGCTCTGTCTTCACATGACCTTTTTCTTGGTGTCTCTTGTGTGTTCTTTTCTCTTCGAAGCTCATTCACATTGGATTAAGGACCCACTCCAGGCCAGTATGATTTTGTCTCAATCCTTACCTTTATTACATCTGCAAGGGCCCTATTTCTAATCGTATTCTGAGGTTGTGGGTAGACATGAATTCTGGAAGAACACTACTAAAGCCACTACATGCTTTAATGCAAAAGGTGAGCATTCTAGGGTTGTTACAAGATTCGATGGATGCTGGGATAGCCCACTAAGAGCTTTCTTGAGTGAAAGACTCACTGGAGTTGCCACAGGTAGGATACCTTTAAACATCATTAATTCCTTTGGGGAATTATCTCAGCTGAAATGGGCCACCTAGCCCAGAATTCTCTGAGCAGCTTGCATCCAATGACTGATTGATGGGGAAAGGGGATAAAGATGCAAACCTCTTTACCCCACTTTTTAGAGTTCTCAAGGAACATCAGGCCTCCTCAACTCAGGTCTCCACTGAGATTGCATTGCACCTGGACATTTCCATCTACCTAATGCAGTTCTTCTCTCTTCCATCCTTCCCTTCTCCTCCCTTACTGAGTGCCTCCTACATGCCCTGCAAGGGCATGCACTTACAAACCTCCCTAATACTAAACTTGTTCCAGATTCCACTTCCAGAGGATTTCCTCCTGCTATATAAGATATGGATACACAACTTACACCAATGTTTCACAGAATAATACTAATCTTCAATATCTATGATACCTCTTACTATATTATTATTCTGTTTTATTCCATCCTATCCTATCCTATTCTACCTGTCCTATTTATCCTATCCTAACCTAATCTTACCATCTTACCCTATTCTATCATCTTAACTTATCCCATCATAAACTGTCCCATTCTGTCCCATTGTCTATTGTGGGCATAGATTAGAGAATCTTTGTCAAGATAGATTCGGTGGGCACCACAAACAATGGTTGGAAGAAACATTGTTCTTGCTTGCTGGCTGTGAAAATAAAGCACATCTTTCTAACTGCAGTTACGTTGACTCCTAAAAGAAATTTTTTAAATTGACAAATATATTAATAAATAGCCCTCTAGACCGTGCAAATTGTAATTTGGGTTATTAAGTTTTGCCAAAATATTATTATAATTTCTAGAAATGCCTATAAATATGCATGTTAGGAATGTAATGAACTACTCATTAGATTCAAATTAACAAAAATTCATAAAATGTGAAATATAAACTGGAAACATTCTTATTTAAAATATTTAAATGTCTCATTCTGGTCAGGATGGTCAAGAAAGTCTGATTCAATAAACAAATAAGCAAACACATATTTCTTACTCTAAATCAGAATTTGCCCTTATACCTTTAAACTTGCAAGGTAAATAACACATCACACATTTTCTTATGGTAGCAGATCTTTGAGACCAAATTGCATTACCCTTTCTGCCTTCTACCTAGTATACTTTTAGAATGAGTCACATACTCCAACTATGTTAAGTACCATGTTACTATGTTAAGTCAAACTATGTTAAGTACCTCTTTCCCTGCCATTTATTTGCTCTTCCTTTAAATATATCGAATTTTATTGTTTTTATTTTCAAAATATTCTTGCTTTGGTATGGTTGTTTATTGGTCTTTAAAATTAAATAATTGGAAAAAAGTGGTATATGTGCAATACAGTGGGAAAAACTCTAACTTTAGTCTCCAGGTTGCTCAGTTTAAATTCTATTAGTCAATGTGGGGAAAAAAAAAAAAAAAGAATAAATAAGTATTGGGTTTTTCATGTCTGCATTTAAAAATAATTAAAATAAGACTAGCAAGAGTGTTTTAAGGTAGACTGAATGCAAAGATGATTCTTTAAGGAAAGCTCCTGAAAGGAATCAATTTCTAGACACATCTGAGGACCTCGTGGCGCAACGGTAGCGTGTATGACTCCAATTTCTAGACACATCATATGGGCTTGAGAGTAATTAAAATAATTAAAAAAATAAAGTTTCAAAAGTTGATTTTGTTAAGTTGGTGTTTGGTGCTTCCTCTTGCAATACTTCAGGAACTATACTGATTTTAGAGAACTATCTTCTTTCCTTTTTGAGAACCTACTATATGCAGGTTCTGTTAGGACTGAGATATAAAGATATAAGTATGAGTTAGATATTTTCAGAAGCCATTAAAAAAAGAGAGAGGTAATGGAATAAAAGAGATAATTACCAGCCTGAATTTGTTACTATTAATAATGGGAACACTGACATAAGAGAGACACAATTGAGTTTTCAAAAATTAAACAGGAAATCAGGTGTTAAAAGTTCTCCTAAAAGAAAATGGACCGCTGCACATCTGTTATAATGACAAAAGCCAATAACCTGACAATGTCAAATGTTGGTGAGAATGTAGAGAAACAGGAACTCTCATTCATTGCCTATGGTAATGCAACTTGATATAGCCACTTTGAAGGAGAGTTTGGCACTTTTTTTATAAAACTCTATACTCTTACCATATAGTTTAGCAATCTTATCCTTCGATATTTACTCAGATAAGTTGAAAACTTATGTTTACACAAAAATCTGCAAACAAATGTTTATAGCAGCTTTATTCATAATTTCAGAACTTGGAATTACCAAGATGTACTTCAGAAGGTGAAGGGATAAACTGTGGTACATCCAGATGATGGAATATTATTCATCATTTAATAGAAATAAGCTAAGTCATGAAAATACATAGAAGAAATTTGAATGCATACTACTAAGTGATAAAAACCAGTCTAGAAAGGCTACACACTGTATGATTCTAGCTATATGACTTCCTGGAAAAGACAAAACTATTGAGAAAGTTCAACAATCAGTGGTTGGCAGGGATTAGGGAAAGGAGGGCTGAATAGGCAGAATATAAAGTATTTTTAGGACAGTGATATTATTCTGTCTGATACTATAATACTGCATACATATCATGACACATTTATCAAAATCTGCAGAATGTAAAACGCAAGCAATGAAACCCAAGAGAAAGTATGAACATTGAGTGATAATGATGTGAGAATGTAGGTTCATTGATTGTAACAAATGCATAACTCTATCCCAAGATGCAGATCCTGGGAGAGACTGTGGGTGTGGAGAGCAAGGTATATATGTGAACCTGATTTTCCCCTCAATTTTGCTGTGGCTAAAACTAAAACTAAAAGTCTATTAAAATAAAAAATAATATAAAATAAAATAAACCAAAACAAATTTACATAACAAATTCTAGAGAGTTGTAATAAAAACTAAAAGTGTGTCCTTAAAAATAAACCAACAAACTAATAAACAAAAATGCCAGGGGCACCTGGATGCCTCATCTGTTAAGCTTCTGCCTTCAGCTCAGGTCATGATCCCAGGATCCTTGAATCAAGCCCTATATCAGGCTCCTGTTCTGTGGGAAGATTGCTTCTCCCTCTCCCACTCTCCCTGCTTGTGTTCTTTCTTCCACTGTGTCTCTTTCTTTCAAATAAATAAGTAAATTCTTTTAAAAAAAAAAGGCATTAAAAAAAAAAAGGCATTATAGCATTAAGTAACAAAGAATGATCTTAGAAAATATTTCCTTGTTTTTGGTGAAATCAATTTTACATATTATAAATTGTCATAAAGAACTAATGGATATCAGCAAAGATTATTGTATAAATTGACCTAATACTATATTTATATAAGGAATACAATTTAAATTTTTCTCCATATGTAGAAATAGAAGATTCCTTAAATAAAAGATGATTTGTACCACATAGCAGGGTATTTTATAGTCATTAAAAATGAAGATGTAAAGCAGAATTAATGAAGAAACAAGTAAAAAACCAAAAGGATAATTTTATTTTTGATTAGCTCAATGGAGATTTATATATTTGTTTATTAGTATTTAGAAAAACAATTCACTCTCCAGCTCCCAGGAGACTAAGAGAAAGGCATGCCTTTTAATTGCTGAAAACTTAGTAGAGTTGCCAAGAAACCAGCATGGAAATAAACACATACTTCTAATAGGGCCATTTTTTTTTTTCCTCAAAAGATGAAGTAATGTTTAAGATAAATCAGCAGCAAGTTATCTTCCTGTCATCAACAATCCATAAGTAGCAAAAAGAAAGAAGTTGTAGACTGGGGCGCCTGGGTGGCTCAGTGGGTTAAGCCTCTGCCTTCGGCTCAGGTCATGATCTCAGGGTCCTGGGATCGAGCCCCACATCGGGCTCTCTGCTCAGCAAGGAGCCTGCTTCCCCCTCTCTCTCTACTTGCCTCTCTATCTACTTGTGATCTCTCTCTATATATCAAATAAATAAAATCTTTAAAAAAAAATAAAAAAAAAAGAAAGAAGTTGTAGAAAGAGTTGAGCCAATGAATAATGGATAGGTGTGTGTACATTTTGTCAGATACTATATAGAGAGAAAGATACATGTGTATAATAAATACATAATATATATTATATATTCAATCTTTAGGCCCCATTTTGGTATTATATATAACCAAATTATATGTATTTAGTATATGTTGATGTATTATTATACACACACACACACACACACATACACATATAATAATATAAAAATGGGGATCCAAAGATTCAAAATCCATTGCAAAAGAAAGCAAAGTGGGAAAATTAAAGTCACAGATTGATTCACTCAGAATATTCAGAAAAGAAAAGAAATCTTATAAATGTTCTTCAAACCAGCAGCTGAATGATGTCAAGCTCTAAATTAGATTGGATAAAAAATAACAATCTACAGAATGCATTTCCTTTTTCATTAGGCAATATCCTTAAAAAAATCTACATTTTCAACATTGAAGTGTTGAAATATTGACTGAAAAGATTCTATTTCAAGTCACGGGTTCTCATGAATGACCAGAAGTACAAGTTCTGAGATAGCCAGCCAGCTGCCGCGTATTACAAATAAGTGGCAAACGAAAGGAGATCAAAACAAATTCCAGCTCTTATTTTATTTTCTGGCTTCTTTATATGACATATAATATTAGTTTTGTGGTGTTACGTGGGATATTAATACTTGACATATTTCTGCTTAGTTAGGTCATAATCCTGAGTCGCATCCTCCTTGCCATAGATAGGATAGGATATTAAACAGTGTTTTCCAGAGACCACTGGGTGGCTCAGTCTGTTAAACATCTGCCTTTGGCTAAGGTCAGGATCCTGGAGTCCTGGGATCAAGCCCTTTGTTGTGCTTCTGCTCAGTGGGAAAGTCTGTTTCTCGTTCTGCCCCTCACACTGCTCTCACTCTCTCAAATAAATAAAATCTTTAAAAAAAAATTTAGCATTTTCCAGATGTGTGGGTTTATATATTAACAGATAATAAAACCATAATAATATAAAGTGGGGGGGGGGAATCTTAGGAACATTAAGACAACAAAAATGCAAAAAAAGCAAAAAAAAAAAAAGTAATATGCATCAAATTCTTAAGCTGCCCTCAAAATAGCAATCACGCTTCTCTACTTCTGGTAACAAAATAATTTCAAAAACAAACTTTTGGAGTCTGGGAGTAAACTGGGTGTTTGTTTGTTTTAAATTTGAGGACAGAGTTGCCTCCACACTCAGTAAACTAGCGAACCGGTCTAGCAATTTTGGCCCCAGGATCATTAAAATAAAACAAACTAATGACTTACATACAAGCACACAGAAAACAGCAACAAAGTAAAGACACACAAAGTACCAAACAAATTTTAGCCCAAGGCATACCCCAAGTCTAGGATTCTGGCTACTCTGAATTCAAAGTTTTGAGCCTTCAATCTTAAAATTCCTCTGTGATATTTGTTGTCCTAGCACAATCTTTAAACTGTGACAATGACTCTCTCTTGTTACCAAAAGCAGAGACACAGAGCCCAGAAGGGTCATAGTGTTCTAATAAACCCCTCTGAGAAAACAGCACGTACATCCAAGGTTTCAATTCTCTTGAAATCAATAAACTTCCAAATGTCTCTGGGAAGCCACGCTTCTTGTGAGTCAGACTGTCCTTTCCTGATCTACTGGTGTCTTACCTTGGGTGCTCCAGCACTTAGCTGGTCGATTAACTGTTACAAGAACTGATTACCCTAAGAAAATGGGTCCTTATCTTTTTAGCTCAGCGACCTGCAGGATCGTGATTGGGGAGGGAGAAAGTCAGTGGAGGAATTGGGTAGCACAGCACATAGGAAAGAACAGACTGATGGGGTATATGGATGGGATTTGGTTGGCTGCCTGCCTCTTTTCCTTCCTATTCTGTGCTCATATCTCAATATTTTATAGTTCCATTTATTCATAATTTTTTCTCCCCCATAATGGAAAAATATTATAAGCCTGGCTAAGATCCTACATGATAGCAAAAGCAACAAGATCATCTGCAAAACAAAAGCTCCCCTCAGACACATTAGAAGCTGGGCAGAAATTGGTTAATATTTCTCCAGTAACTGTTTTGCTCAATGCTGATTTGCTCAACCTTGTGGACTCTCCCTTGGGAGGGTATAACACTTACTGTAAGTACATTTGCACTCCATGAAATCACAGTCAACTGAGCGAGCTATAAATCAATTAATACTTTGCCTGAGCTATGCCTTATTTCAAATGTAAAATCAGCAAAATCCACATGTTTGAATAGTGCATTTAAAATATACTAATAATGCCTATCTTCAGAATAAATCCTGATTTATGAAAGAGCTTAACTGAAACGTCACAAATCAAAAAAACAAAAACAAAAACAAAAAAACCACACACACACACACACACACACAAGCTTCTTTTCTAAATAATTTACTGTATTTAAACTTCTATAAGTTGAAAATAATTTATATAGGTTAAAAGTATCCTTTTTCTTTTCTTTCTCTTTTGGTCTTTTTCAACAATTTATACTTTGCAATATTTAAATCCCATTTTCTTATGTTTGACCCCCTGATTTCACATACTTTGTAAAAAAGAAATACTATTTTTCATCTGCAGTGTGTTCCATAAATGTATAAACGTATATCCTCTTGCCCATGCATGCCTTTCCTGACCACTACCTATGCTTTAATATTATTAATTAATAAATTAATAAAAATTTAATAATTTTTAAATATAAACCAAACAAAAAATAGCTTTATATTTATGATACAGGAAAAAATAAAGTTTAAGGATATTTGAAAATTTAAAGAAATTTAAAGAAAGAGCTATCTGCCCTTCACTGTTGAATGTCTGGGTTATTTTATCAATGATTGACTGAGTCAATACGTAGCAGTTAAAAGCAGAGATTCTGGAGTCAAATGCGTTTATACCCGATATCTTCCATTTATTTTCTGTGTGACCTTAAAAAAGTCTACCTAACTTCTTTTTGTCCAGTGAGTTCATTTGAAGAAAGGGGATTACAATACTAGTAAATAAATTAAATTATCAGGATTAAATGAATATGCATATAGACACACACTGCTTAGAATTCTCCTTGGTAATGGAAATAGTAGATAGGTGGACAGGTGCAGGCACAATGAATATGTTAGCCATAATTCCTAAATTCATTGGCACAATATATGCCCTATCCAATCTTGAAATTATCTTCAAAACTAGAGACATCATTTACAGTTCAAACTTGTTGCCACAACTTAGAAGAAAGTTACTTGCATACACACATGGGATGACCTTCTAATCACATAACAGCACTACAAATACACATGTTATGAAGGATCTAAAACCTATATGCACAGTTCTTGGTACATAGAAGGTGCATAGGAAATGTTCTGTGACTTGAAGTTAGCCAGGAGGAAAAGAGAGCTTTGTCATTTGAGACTGAGTTTTTTCGTGTGGATAGATTGTTCTGTATGGGACAGTCACTAAAGTTAGTCCAGGACCCAAGAATAGAAAAATGAATAATAAATATGAATGTGTGTGTGTTTTGATGTTGCAAGGGATTATATTCGTAGTATTAGAAGTCTTACTTACAGAACAAGAAGGGAATGAGTATATCTGAAAAAAATATCTAGAATGGTTCACCAAATGAGGTTTGTAGTTGGATTTTGGATAAGCAAGGCAATCTGCATTTGCAAAATGCATATTGAAATGAGAATGAACAGCATTTGAAATGACATAAGAATATTGGTTGAACCTGAGTGACTTGAAAATAATTTTATAGGCATAGCATTTGGACACCTGACATCTAGCAGGAGAAGAGTGTTTTGGAGACAGATAAAGAGAACAGAGCCCACAAACAGTCTTCCACAACATGCTCACAAATTTATTCTTTATTTTATAGTATCTGGGAGCTCCTGCAAATGTTAAATAGAACAGTTTTGTAATCAAATTTCCTTACAGAAAAATCACTTTAGTAACAGTGATGTAGGCACACTCTAGGGAAGGAAGGGTAAAAATTTTGAGGAAATTATTCCAGTAAAACCACTTGAGTATAAATGAATGTATCACAGTGAAAAAAACGACATGAGGTAAGTTAAACATCCTTAAAAACTGGACATATTTGAGATGAACTAGAAAAGATGAACAACTATCATGGTGGGTGCTGGTAAACTGACTCCCTGATAAGAACAAAAACTTGTGTGCTGAATTGTAGGATCTGCCAATTTCCATGGTATAAATATTCCCATGAAAGGGAATTTCAAACTGTCAGCATGATGTCACTGAGGATGGATTTGGGAGAAATGTGCCCAATTGGGTCTCACAAGCCAGGTAAGTGCTGGTTCTAGAACACCAGCAAAAGTCAGGTTGACTAGGAAATAATGAAAACTAGAGCAAATGGAGAGGGAGACACATTTTGAAAAAGAGAGAGATAAGTTGTGAGCTTAGTTTGAAATATACTGACTGTAAATTGTTTATGAGACATCTAGATACAGAGGCTATTGAGCTGGCTATTTAATGGCTATTAAGTGAGTGGAAATCCTGGGGGGCGGAGTGACCTGTTGTTATAATCACCTTAGTGAAAATTGATAAATACCCGATCTATGACTGTATTTGTAGGGAATAGCGTCGAAAGGATGTATTAAAATGATATTCAAAAGAAATAAATAGATTTGTAGAATAAGTAGGAGCCAAGGATGTCTTCAGATTTCTTTCCTAGATGGCTTGGTTCTGTTTTGTTTTGTCTTGTATTTTCCTAATGCTGCTTTAACCAAGTTACACAAGTCATAGACAGAGGCATGTAGGTTTAGGTGCTAACAAAATGATAAATTAAATTGTAGATATATTGTGTTTTAAATACCTATAACATTGCAGATAGCCTGTAGAGAGTTGTCCTCAGCTGAATAACTAAATGGAATATCAATAAACAGGAACTAATGGAAGAAAAACATTCCCAGTGGCGAGAAGGAAGAAGGAAACACTACTGGGAAAGGAAACACAGATGCAAAATAATTTGTAGAACATTTTGATGATGTGAGAAAGTAGTAAAAGATAAGACAAGAAATGTTCTTATCAGGTTGGGGATGGGCTCAAGTGCTAAAGAAAGGAGGATTTGAGAAAAACAGTGAAGATGTTGGAGGAAAAGAGCATGATCAAATACCTTTCTGAAGAATTTGCAATTTCTGAGATGACTTAGAATAGGGAGAGCAAAACAGAAAGCCCTAATGGGACATTTAAAGCAGTTAGTGGGAACTGGAAATATGATGAAAACCCATGATATTTGAAAAGAAGGAAATATTTAAGAATACCGTTTCCTTTTATAGAGTAAAACTACTCACGTAGGATGGGCATTTTTCCCTTTTCTTGGCCAGATGTTCGGAAACGGAAATAGTAGCCAGCAAAGTCATTAATATTTTAAAATTAATTGTAAGTCTTACAAGTTTAGAAAGAGAAAAATAAGAGCAAGGAACTCCATGCCCATCAGCTGAAAAGAGAAAAAAATCAGAACTCAGAGGGTTGGGCTGTAGGTGGGTGGGATGATATGCCTAATGATGAGGACAGACAGGCAGTGTTGAGGTAAGCAAACTAACCTGGGGCATTGCAAGGAACTTCTTTGCCTTGAAACATTGTGTCTCATTCCTCATTCCTTGGAAGCATACTTCACATTTTACTTTGCACTACAGCATATAAAAATATAAGTAGATGAACTCAGAGACATTTATGTATTCCCTCTTAGATTGTATGTCTTTCAGAAAAGCTGGCTTATAATTGATTTTATACATATAATGCATCAGAATAAACAGTTTTTGAAAGTTTGCTATTTTTGAAAGTTTGCTATTCACACCATACAAAATATCAAATGTTATCATTAAGTATCTGATTTCGGAGTATTTGTATTATCTTGCCATTATCATTTAGCCCTGATAGATAAAAACATTAAGTTTATTATAATTTTTACTTATTACTTTTGTATTTTGGAGTACTATTTTTTCCCCACCATATTTGGTTCCTCCTTTTGTTAATAAGCTATAATCATGGTATCACCAAATACAGTGATAAATTACTTTCTTCTCTGACTCTCTTAGACCTCTTCTTACTGAGAAATTATTTAGCAATCACTCTTAAACTATTTTTTCACAATTAATATTGAATATACTGTAGTAAAAATTTATTATCACCTTGAATACTTTGATTATTATTTATTGTTATAGAATAAGTACTTAAATTTTTTCTCTTAGCTACCACAACATTTACCATTATAACTTATTTGTCACACAGGCCAGATCTGAAGCCCAATATTATCATTGTGAATTTATATTAAACCAAGTGTTTGGTACAGAATAATGGTGTCTACATGCATTTTGAAATAGATTATGTGCATTTCACACTCTCTCTTTTGTTCTTTTCTCGACATCTCCCAGAAAATCGTGGTTTTGGATAGTGGGTTCTCACACACATTTTTGGAATTTCCTGATTCAATTCCAATTTAAACATGTCTTTGCTCATAACCTTTTCCAACTGGCATTCTAGTTGGCACATGCACTTTCTTGCCTCTATTTTAGGGGCTAACTCTCCCACAGTTCTTGCTTGCACCTTTACTTAAAGATAGATTCAGGAAAAGAAAGATGTTATTTAGCTCAATCATTTCCCATTTGCTAGGAGTTATTATATGTCACAAGCAAGAAAAAGAAAGAAAAAAAAAAGAAAAAACCCTAAAAAACAGAAATTAGAGAAATTGTGCACATATGTGTGGATTACAATTATCCATGTTAACCTTGCTAACATTCATTTAGATAGTTGAGAATTGATGGCATCAGTAATACTATTATTAGATCTTGCTAAACCATCTAAAGTAATGTAAATTCATGTAGCTTCTACCAAGAAATAATATTGCCATGCAAATATTAAATTCCCCAAGTTGCAAAAGAAGTGTAATTAAACTAGGACTATAAATAAACTATGGTAGATACTAAAATGAATTTTTTAAAGAAATTCACACTATGGAATTAAACATAATTTTTTACATGTAAGAACATGAACTTTATTTCTTACTTAGACCATCATACCTTTCCATTTAATGTCCACCTTATTTCTAACTAAAAATTTGTAACTTAAATAATATTTGGTTTAGATTTATAGACTTTGAGGGAGTTTCTTTGGGTTGACATTAAATATTTTCATATATATTTTAGTCAAGGAGTAGGTGTGATGTTCTGAATGACTAATGAATTAGTAAAAAGTTGTTAATAGAGATATTCCTTTAGGTATATGAAATACCAGCTGACTTGCATTTAACTCTGTATATTTCTCAAAGAAAAAAGTCTTATCCTGTCACAGAAGATAAAGAATTTAAGAAGTTGTCAGCAATATTCAGCAGAACTGATGGTAACTCTTAATGTATGATTTTGTTACAAATTGGAATTAACTAGAATACAATCTTAAAATGATTATCAACTCAAAAATATTATTTCTTAATAGGTATAAAATCAGCAGGTGTATATTATTTTAAAGTGTATAAAGAACTTTTATGAACTCTAGTTCATCTTCACTTCTACTCTGGAAGCCATTGGAAATCTGTTGAAGATCATTTTACTAAGCAGCATTAATTAATACTTCCACTTGATTGAAAGAGTACAGAAAATCAAGAATTTAGTGATTAAGCCCAGTTTAATGGGATTCAGTACAGATATTCTAAATCTAAACCCTCATACTTCTTCTCTGGAAGAAGATGAATACAACAAGACAATTTCCAACTTGTTTATATTAGACTTCAAATAAAAGCTAAAGAGAAAAGGATGGGGTGGTGGATCTGAGCCCAAAGTATTAACAAATAGGTGAATGTGTGCTTCTATTTAATCCTAAAACTTTTTCAGAGACCATAGTTACACCTGAACAACAAAAAACAGCAACCCAAACTAAATTCAGGGGAAAATTAAAAAAAGTTGTTTATGTGAGAAAGAAACGCTCAGCTGTTCTTATCCCTGACGGAGTGATAGAGGGATAAGAAAATAATGAACTTGCCAAAGACTAGAATAAGGAAAAAAACAATGAAATGTTAATAAACCATTAATGTCTTAGTGAAATACATACAAAGCACCTTAGGCTCTTAGGAACCAAGGCAGAGCAGGCAACAGGCAGGAGCATTGAAAGAAACCTTTCTAAGATATTGTTGGCTTTTTCCCCCAGAAGGCTGAATGAGTACTGTATGTGAGAAATAAAACATCTCCAGCATTGCAAAACATAAGATATTCATTTTCTGAATGCTGAGGGAAGAGCAGATCATAGAACCTCTGAGGTATAGAAAGCTCAAGGCAGATCCAGAGAGCAAAAAGAACTATGCAACAATTCTGAAACTTGGTGGCTAAACGTATAGTAAAGAGATAGCTTTTGTAAAAAAATTGTAGAACACTCAACAGTCATGTAAATGCAATCTATATTTAAGAGAAAATAATTAATAGTAATAAGCCTACATATGAAGATGTTAGAATGATCAGATAGCAACTTGAAAAAACAAACATATATGTGGGTTTCATAGGAAATATGGGTATGGGTGTGACATGATGGGAAATTTTAGCAGAGACATAGAATCTACAAAAAAGAGCCAAAAGCAAATGGTAGGGAAAGATAATTATAGAAATATCTATCTATCTATAGCTATCTATCTATCGATATGCATATATATGTATGTACATAAATATATGCATATATATAGAGAGAGATATAGATAAATAGATAGGCAGACATATACATATTCATACAAATGAAGAATTCATTAAATAAACTAATGAATAAACTAAACATAAAGAAGAAAATGAATGACCTTGAGCTTGAAGATAAATAAAAAAGTATTTAAGCTGAAACACGAAGGAAAAAAAAAAGAGTGGAATAAAAGAACTGTACATGTGAGATCTGTCAGATATTATCAGATTGTTCATCAGATATAGAACAGGAGCCATATTTTTCAGGAAACAAAAAGTCTTTTAACATTTCCTGTTGTCAGGTCTATTGGAATTGAAATCTCTCAGCTTTTACATGTCTGAAAATGTGTCTATTTAACTTTTACTTTAAACTGTTTTATTTTATTTGGATATGGAATTTTAGGTTGATAGAGAATTATTTGGATATAGAATTTGAGGGTATTTGAGGTTATTTTACTTGAATATAGAATTTGAGGTTGTTAGGTGGGTTTTTTTGTTTTATATTTTTGTTTTATTTTATTTTTTTAATTTATTTGGCTTATTTTAGGAACAATAAAGATATTATTTCATTCTCATTCAGCCTCCATTCTTCCAGGTAAGAAGTCAACCAGGAGTATTATTCTTCCTGAGTTTGTACGCAATATGCATGTTTTGGTCTCTGGCCACTTAATATTTTTTAATCTTTGTTTTTCATAAGTTTAGTGACAATGTTTCTGGCTGAGTAAGACTTTCTTTGTAGTTTTCCCTTTTTTCAGATTTTATGTTTCCAGGATCTGTGGATTATGGACTGTATGAAATTTTGACATTTTTCAGCTATTATTTTTTTCTGACATTTATTTTTCCCCTGTGGTCTATACTGTCCTTCTCATGATATAATTATATGATGGTAGATTTGACAGATTAAAGATATATTATAACAAAAGCAATTGCTAAAAAAGTAACGGTAAGATTTAGATTAAAACCATGTCAGCTGATAAGGTGGTATTGCATGGGATAAAGGAAGAACATTTTATTAAAATTGCAGATATCGAGATATATGTGTGTGCTGATGGGTATAATCCAACAAAAGGGAGAGGTCAATGTTGGAGGAAATGGAGTAATTAAAGGTACAATTCATTGAATGTTGAGAGACAATAGGATCTACAATGCAAATAGAGGTATTGCAAAGGAATATTATTCAGTCTTAAATTTGCAGTGACGTAGATGGAGCTAGAGGGTGTAATGCTAAGTGAAATAAGGCGGTCAGACAAAGATAAATACCATATGATTTCACTCATATGTGGAACTTAAGAAACAAAACAGTTGAAAAAGGGGAAAGAGAAAAAAAAAAGAGGGAGGGAAGCAAGCCATAAGAGATCTTAACTGTAGAGAACAAACTGAATGAGGGTTGTTGGAGGGGAGAAGGGTGGAGGGATGGCCTAAACATGTTACGGGCATTAAGGAGGGCACTTGGGATGAGTGCTGGGTATTATATGTGAGTGATGAATCACTAAATTCTACTCTTATAACTACTATTAAACTATATGTTAAGTAATTAGAACACAAATAAAAACTTGAAACATAAAACAAGCAAACAAGGGGCACCTGGGTGGCTCAGTGGGTTAAGCTGCTGCCTTCGGCTCAGGTCATGATCTCAGGGTCCTGGGATCGAGTCCCGCATGGGGCTCTCTGCTCAGCGGGGAGCCTGCTTCCCCCTCTCTCTCTCTCTCTGCCTGCCTCTCTGCCTACTTGTGATCTCTCTGTCAAATAAATAAATAAAATTAAAAAAAAAAACAAACAAGCAAACAAACAAACAAAAAACAAATAGAGATATTGGATTTAGATTAAAGCAGGGAGATCCTTTACTTTTTATAGAGAAAAGCAAGGAATTGTTCTAGAGATTAATATAAGCAAAGAGATTTGGTGCTGGTATGATGAACTAGTTCTACTGTAAACCCTTGTGTTTTCATAGAGTCAATAGGAGAAGAATTATGAATAGATTGATTAGAAGAGAGCTAAGGGTGGTTGAATAGGGTTTTCAGCATTGATAGATCCCTAGTAGTTATTTACCCTGATAACTTTGTATATTTTCTATAGTTTCTACCCTGATAAGTTTGTATATTTTCTAGCCATATTCTCCTGCCAGGTATAACAAGAGTTTGAGTCATGTCAGGCTAGTGTAATAGACAGTGACAAAAGAGACAAGGATGACATTCACAGAGATGGCCTAGGAAAGATAAATCGGTTGAGGAGGCATGCAGTGTTTTCACCAAAGCCACAAAGAGTGGAAAACTGATAAAGTCATGGGTTGAATTCCAATGGGAAGGTCATGGAGATGGGACCATGGGTGAGATTAGGATAGATTCAAAACCATTATGGTAATAAAATGTGTTACAATGGGAAATTTTTGAAAAAAATTTTAATATTTCATGGGTTTGACTAAGACAAATTAGGATGCAAGCCACAATGAGATTGGTATTGTTTCCTATAGTAAGTGGTGTTCCGTTTCTCCTTTTCTTCTTCCTATTCTTCCTGCTCCTTTTTATCCTTCTCTTGTTTTGTTTCTTGAGGCAACTCTCAGTACAAGAGTGGTAAGTTATAGTTAGGCCTTCAGAAGTATAGTCTTACCAGACATATACTAGGAAAACTTAAAAAGTTGCCTGAAAACTTTCTATTTCAGGGACTGTTCTCCAGAGAGCAGGCAATATGGAGTTGTGATATCGACCCATGGTTTTACCAAACCATGTTAATGGGTGCTTCACGGGTGCTTCGTTTGTTCAACTAGAGGCTGGAGGCACCATACCTCCATTGTCATTTGGCGTTTTGGAAATGTGAGTGTGGGTTTTAGTTGAAAAATAACTGGAATACATGGACTGCAGGTAGCATCTAAGGTGCATGGATATGACGTGTCCTACAAAACACAATTTTCTTGCCTAAAAGGTCAATAACCACACCAGTAAGAAACACTGATGTAAGGGAAGAAACTTATGTTCCCATCCCTTCCTCCTTTCTCCTGATGGGTCCTTATGTAAATAGACATGGGTCAACTTCAATGTTATATAATTATTTTCTAAAATTTTACCAAAAACATAAATTTTTTACCTTACTTTCAGTATCACTAACGTACAATTTTGTGTTGCCACTAGTATTTTATTTTATAAATGGAATCACATGCAAATTGCCAATGAATTGACTGTATTTGAACCTGCTCCAGGATAAATTCTTCATGAGATTTCAGCTACTTCCTTACCTTGAAATCATCTATTTGTCCTTTACACTCACTAGAAATGTAAATGTCTTTGTGAAGATTTTTCCAAGGCTCTTCTGTCAGAGTTAATCACTCTCTTCAACGTTCCTATAAAACTGTGTACTAAAATTCTATTACATGAGTGGCATTTGTATTGCAGTCTTTCCAATGTATACATCTCACATAGGATTATGAGCTCCTCAAAGAAACGCAGTTTATCCTATTCATTTCTGAATCTCTTCTATCTGTTTCATTGCCTGGAGCTCAGAAGATGCTCCATAAATATTTGCTGAATGAATCTATTTTGTTAAACAAAGAACACTTGCAATAAAATGACTGCCCCAGAGTTTTTAATAAAAGGCATATCTTTCTGCAAATATTGAAGTGAGATCAGATTTCTTTAGGATAGGACATACATATATTAACCAACCACAAACAATCAAACTTCCAAGTTTTTTCTCTCCTTTTTTGGACTGAGAGCTGTCTAAAGTCAAATTCAATTATTCCTATCATTATAACAATAAAAGGATAAGTAATTTGTGCATTTAAAAGGGTACTTTTGTCTCAACAAAGAATTTAATGATCCCCTATTAAATGAAAGACTCAATTAGTGAAGCTGGATTAATCTGTAAACAAAATGTTGGATAATTATTTTGTATTCATTGTTGTTTCTGACCTATTTGCTATTCTGCCTCTCCCCTATTTCTTTATATTCCTGTTCAGAACTCTGAGCCATGATCCACACAGACCTAGAAGCTTGGATAAAAATTAGGAACTACCAAATAATTATTTGATAGGATTGTACAGAGCCCCATAATTCTTAACTTCCTTAAACTGCAATCAATATTTACTTGATTTTTATTTGATCACCTCGTATCCCATTCTTCTTAGAAGCTAACAAAAGAAGGTTCAAGAACAAGTGAAAATGGCAGAAAATATCTTGATGCTTATGTCAGTGCTAAACATCAAGGGTGAAATCCATATATTCTTAATTGATTAGATTTTTCTACCTGTTAAAAACAATTTGGATTTTAAGTGATTTCCTTCACTTATTTGATTGATGGTGAACATTGCAGGAAAAATTCCCAAAGGAGTACTTCAACCTGTTCAAAAGGAACATGTCATTAGAGCAGCTACAATTTGTTGCTGCATTCCAAAGAAACTTGCCTGGTACTGTCATGAATGAAGCAGGAGTGAAAGCAATTGCTTTCCTTTTTGTGGGGTTATAGAAGCCTTGAAAGAAAATAATAGATTGGGGGGATTATCAGGCACAGGGCTGTTGCCCTTCTTGGATAGGCAGCAATACCAGCTTCTGGAATACAGATTTAGAAAATGTGGGATCCTGGGGCACCTGGGTAGCTCAGTCGGTTAAGCATCCACCTTCAGCTGAGGTCATGATTCTAGGGTCCTGGAATGGAGTCCCACACTGGACTTCCTGCTCAGCGAGGAGCCTGCTTCTCCCTCTGCCTACTGCTCATGCTCTCTCTCTTTCTCACAGATGAATAAATAAAATATATTTAAAAAAAACCCAAACAAGAAAATGTGGGATCCTAACTCATTTATCACATGTAGTCACAGACCCATTCTAGGGCCAGAAACTAAGTTCTCCCGTATCACTTTATGTTTAGGATACAGTTGGCACAGTTATTTGCAAGTACTACCCCATGATTTTATTATCACAGATCTAATTCTTTTTCTTTTCATTAATGTGCATGTCTTCCTGTGAGGACAATACTACAGTCATATAACAAACGAATGGATTGTTGTATTCTTAACTGAATAAACTGATAAAACTTAAAAGAGAAAGAGTTTCCCTGTTCCATCCGAATTCAGGGCACTCCTACATGGTAGACATGCTTACTCAGGGTTTTGTGGATTTATATTTTCAGATTTATTTCAGAAAAGATGCTAAAGGAAAGAAAAACTAAAATTAGAACACAAAGAATTGTCACTCAGATTGAGGTAGGGGAAACAAATAACATCATTGTGTCCTAACTCTGAAGTCAGTACAATTTGATAGTCTACCTAGTAAGAATTCATTAATAATGTATTTGTGAGAGGTTTGCAATAGTAAACGTGACTTCTTCTATTTCTGCTTGTAAGACTTTTAATATTAGTGCATTAATTTTTCTAAATACACTCACATAATTAAAAGGACAAGAAATACTATACAGACCTCTTGCCATAAAATCATACTATCTTTACATTTCTCCATGTCCTAGCTGAATTTGGATAAGTCACTTATACTCCCTGTTATCCCCTCTGTATATTTTTGAGTGATTGATAGTTACTTCAAAAATTTGTTTTTATTTTTATTGTTATTTAAAGTTATTTTATTTAAATTCAGTTAGTTAACATATGATATATCATTAGTTTCAGATATAGAATTCAGTGATTTATCCATTCCATAGAACAACCAGTGCTCATTACATCACGTGCCCTCCTTAATGTCAGTTCACCCAGTTATACCATTCCCTCACCCACCTCCCCTTGCACACAGAAAAGTTTGTTTAAAAAAATGAATGGAAAGAATCACTGGGTGCCCCGTTGGAATTTAACCTGTATTAGATTATTTGGGTAGTTTTTCTGAAAATGATCACTGAATTAGAAGGGATTTGTGAATAATATAAGCAGGAAACACAAAACAAAACAAAACTCAGAATCATGGACTATGTTCTTAGTCATTATTGGTATAATGTAGTGTCAGAATATCTATCTATCTCCCATATTTTAAGTCCAATGCAGACCTGATGTTATTGGCACATCATTTAATGAGCTTTTTATTATACCTCTGAGTTTCTACAAGTGCCTTGGAGTATATGACACATTTTCAACTGACATGTGCACTACAAACCTGACTATTGCTTTTAAACCTGAAGAACCAAGCGTTATCTGCCATGGTAACTTGCATATTTGAGAGTTCACGAAGAAGTAAATAATGGCAATACACAAGATATTCATTGTAAGACATTGAATAGATTGCCTCCTTTCATATTAAAAAAAAAAAAAAAAACTGCTTCATTAGCTACAAGAGAAGGCAACATTATTTTCAGATTTTACCTTTGTTTCTCTTAAACAACTGTAGACATCATATGTCATTGTGACCATTTCCCACATCTAACCTTAAGGATGACCTTGGCTTTATGGTCCTTGTCCTCTGACAAACGAAATCTTTGGCAGTAACGGCAATTGATTGCAGCATAGCTCATCAACCTCCCATGAGAGAAGAAACAAGTGTGTCAACTACTTCATTCTCCTCTGGATCCTACTTCTTTAGAAAGCCCACGTTACCAAGCACACAAGTTTGTAAATAGCTTAAGATAATGGAAAGTGCAAGATATGTGATAATTATCCTTTTCCAAGATTCTTAGGTTTCCATTTTCAACCAACTCTTTTATTTTTCTTAGAATGAAAAACTAACCACATTGGTGGGATATATTTGTTTTCTCTCCATGACATAACATTGTTGGGTAATGCTTGCAATTTATTAAGCTCGCTCATGGCTAAATTTGTGGTGGAGTTTCAGAAATAATGGAGGCAATTTTAAGGCTTAATTTATAAGGAAACAATCAGAAAATGAAATTTCTAACCTGGCTATGAGACATAATGAGACTTAGCTTTTGGAAATTTATAATAATAATGCCCAGAAGTGACACTATATTTTGTATTAGACAAACATCAATATCTCAAAGAAGAAGTCTTTGTTTATATCATTTAAGATGGGTCTTTATTTTCAGAATATTTAAATAATGCTGGGCAAGATTTATATATCCGTACTTTTCTTTTACTCTCTCCCTCATATACATCCATACATGAGGCTCTGGCTCTGCAATTGACTTTTAATGAGGCAAACCCCTGAGATTTAGAGTAGAATCCCTACAGGCCCTCTATCAATTCTTTTCTATTAAGATAATGACTTTCTAAAATGAAATTTTTTAGGGAAAAGAACTAATGAGCTTGAAAAACTGTTGTTTTCACCCTAGTCAAAGAATCTTCAGGCAGGACATGCTTTATGAAGGGATACTTTTTCATTTCTAAGAAATGTGCATTCCAATTAGTAATAATAACAATAACAATAATAATAAGATGAGCCCAGGGCTAGGAGTAACTCCTGTGAATCTTGTGATTCTTCAACTTGCTTTTGACCAAAACTGTAAAAAATATTCGGCACAAGCAGAAAAGTATTAATATATTTTATCTACAAATAGCTTTGTTAAAATGCATTTTTATCCTTCCTTTTCAATGTGTTATATTGTTTCAAAAGCCAGGTTAGTTAAAAGTTTGTCTCCAATATAAAGCAGTGTCTATATAATTTTAGTGCAATTCAAACATTGTATTTTCTTGCTCAAGATGGAGGGTTAAATTGTGAGTCCTTTTCCCCTAAAACTTAGTAAACCAACTTATATTTTCCTCGTTGGGTACTTTTCAAGACCATAAACCTGACCCTCTTCTATATATTCCTGTCCCTTTTAAATAATGAAAATTTCATAGTCTATATAAGATATTTTTATCACTAAACATCAAGTAATATGAAACTTAACATGAATTAAAGTAGTTTTAAAGTGGAATTAAAGCAGTTACCATTAGTCTCCTATTTATAGGCAAAGCTGATAAAGAGAAATATGCACCCATAATTGCTGGGTTCATAAATAGAAACCTAGGCCTAGAAGCGAATATAAGGGAATAAAGTGAAATAAGTGGTGGGGAGAGATGTTTGAAGAGAAAGCATTTGAGATTAGAAAAGAATTCTGTCAATAGTGTCTTACATAATTAGTAAAATACACTCTTAAATGATGATTTCCCAAATACTTAACTAGTGAAAAGTTTGTTTAAAAAAATGTTTTAAGGGTGGCTGGGTGGCTCAGTCCTTTAAATGTCTGATTCTTTTTTTTAAATTATTATTATTTTTTAAATTTTTTTAAAAAAATATTTTATTTATTTATTTGAAAGACAGAGATCACAAGTAGGCAGAGAGAGAGAGGAAGAGAAGCAGGCTCCCCACTGAGCAGAGAGCCCGATGCGGGACTCAACCCCAGGACCCAGAGATCATGATCTGAGCTGAAGGCAGAGGCTTAACCCACTGAGCCACCCACTCGCCCTAAATGTCTGATTCTTGATTTCAGCTCAGGTCACGATCTCAGCGTCCTGAGAGAGAGTACTGCATCCAACTCCCTCTTTCTCCACCCCTCACCTCCACTCCTGCTCACTCTCATTTTCTCTCTCTCCCTGGGGAAAAAAGAAAAGAAAAAAAAGAAAGACAAAGAAAAAGAAAAAGAAAAAAAAAGCCGAGGACATAATTTCTGTTTAATCTTGGCCTTTTGAAACACAAATTAAAAAGCCACATAAGAAATTACAAAAAAAAAATCTGAAATTAATGTATGTGGGGCAGTTACCTACCAAAATGAAAAGTTGTTTTGTTTTATTTTGTTTTTTGTGGATTTGGGTATGTAGATACCTTCATCTTGTGTCATGCACGTTCCATTCCAACTCTTCAAGGGTACTGATGCAAATTAAGCCTCTTCTCCTTACTTGATTTACTTTCTTGTCCTTCCCTCGATAATGGCCAAATAAGCCATATGCCAGCAAATGAATCTTCAATGCATAACCCTACATTACACTGCCCTGTGTGTACTCTCTGCTCTTTTGGGAGAGGTAAAATGGGTAATGAGTAACAAGAATCCAGGCTCTGGGGACACACAGTTCACCTACTAGCCGTGTGGACACATTATTCTGTCCCAGTCTCTTCATCTGTTAAAAGGGTCTAATTATTTATATCTTGTAGAGTCATTGTGAAAGGAGACTCGAATTTCTGTCAAGCAGAGATCACACGACACAGCATACTTCTCCATTTTGTTCATCTGTGGATTTCCATCACATAGAACTAGGCTCATCACACAGGATCAATATCAGTTTTTTATTGTGACAGATTACCACAAATTCAGTGGCTTAAAATAATATGAATTGATTATGTTACAGTTCTAAAAATATGGATTTATTATTTCAAGTTTCTAGAGATCAGAAGTCCTAAAATCAAGGGTTGGGCTGTGCTGTTTCTAAAGATGATACAATCTGTTTCTTTGCCTTTCTCAGCTTCCACATGTTGCCTACGTTCCTTGGCCCATAAATGCTTCCACTTGCCATTCTAACCCCTGCGTCCTTCATCACAGCTCCTCTGACTCTGACCCTTCTACTTGTCTCTTGTTAGGTTTATTGTAATTATATTAGGCATACCTGGATAATCTTCCCATCAAAAGATCCTGCACCTAATCCCATCTGCAAAGGACCATTTATCATGTAAATTAACATATTCACAGAGTTGAGAGATTAAGACATGCTGTCTTTAAGAGGCATTCAATATGTCTGCAACACCGTCTTATCAATAAATATCTGTTGCATAAATTATACATTGTGAGTAAAAAGCTGCTTCTTTCATCTATGCATTTGGACAGTCATCAAACAATTATCAATTTAATTCGTGTGCATGGGGTTTACTGAAAGCATGGCTTGGTAAAATACAAGTAGAAATAACATTATTTTTCCACAAGAATGTCTATTGCAAATCATTTTTATCATTTTTCTAACACTGAAAAAGAATTAGGTATCGTAGATATTTCTAGTTATTCTCAATGTGTGTGTGTAAGAGAGAAAGAAATCAAAGGTAATTCCATGGTTTTTAGGTCATGCAAACTGAACAGAATGAAATGAGGTATGTTTGTGAGAGGTGAATGAAGTTGTAGAAACGCAGTAATATAGTTTTATGTTGCTTATTAGTGACTCAACTGGACATGTACTGTGGACAAATGGATATAGAATATTAAGTTAAAAGAAGAGAAATATTTGAATGTGACAAACTTTTATGTGTCATTTGATGGTATTTAAAACCAATCCTAGATGCAATCACCTGGAGAATGAGTATAGACAGAAAAGGCAAGAGACACAAGAATTCAGATTGGGCAATCCAGCATTTAGGGGATAGAGAGAAAAATGTTACCAGTAAAGAGGCTGAAATAAGAGGCCAGTTAAATAAGAAAATAATGACTCCAAAAAAATCAAGTTGTGAAAACAAGAGTTTTACAAGATTAAACAAGTCTATCAAGAACAGATGAGTAAAAGGCAAGGTTGAGATTTGAATAAACAAACAGTCAAATTCTATTTTCCAGGAGTAAGAACATGGCTGTCTGAGCATCTTTTTGAAATGTTATAGAATGCTTATTTGTGGGGTGCCTGGGTGGCTCCGTGGGTTAAAGCCTCTGCCTTTGGCTCAGGTCATGATCCCCGGGTCCTGGGATAGAGCCCCACATCAGGTTCTCTGCTCGGCAGGGAGACTGCTTCCTCCTCTCTCTCTCTGTTTGCCTCTCTGCCTACTTGTGATCTCCCTCTGTCAAATAAATAAATAAAATCTTTAAAAAATTTTTAAAAATTAAAAAAAAAGAATACTTATTTGTCCTTGGTATTTAGGGTAATGTCTCATAATCTTTTCATAGAGAATTCTTAATAGAGAAACTTAATTGGCTTACATTATTAATTTGAAGTATATGATTTATTAGATTTTTCCTTCCTTTCTTAATATTTCTGATTGTATGTGTACTTAAATAGATTAAGATTAAAAATTAAAGAATAGATTTTGAAAATAAATTGTTTTTGTAGTATGCAATATTTAAATAATATTACTTTTTAAATTTTCTACATAATCAAGATTTTTCATTTTCTTTCTATTTCCTATTGTGTTTTAATTTTTCTTCTCATTCTACTTTTTTGGAGGACTTTTTTTAAGATTTATTTATTTGCTTTCTTATTTTTAAAGGTTTATTTATTTATTTTAGAGAGGAAGGAAGGGAAAGAATCTCAAGCAGACTCTCCTCTGAACATGGATTCCCAACATAGGGCCACATTTTAGGACTCTGCAATCATGATTTTAGTTTAAATCAAAAGTTGGGCACTTTTATTTTTAATTTTTTAAATTGTTTTATGTTAGTTGCCATACAGTGCATCTTTAGTTTTTGAAGTAGTGTTCCATGATTCATTGTTTGTGTAGAACACTCAGTGCTTCATGCAGTACATGCCCCTCCTCAATGCCCATCACCAGACTTACACATCCCCCTACTCCCCTCCCCTCTAAAACACTCAGATTGTTTCCCCGAGTCCATAGTCTCTCATGGTTCATCTCCTACTCTGAATCGCCCCCTTCATTTTTCCCTTCCTTCTCCTAATGTCCTCCATGCTATTCCTTATGTTCCACAAATAAGTGAAACCATATAATAATCGTCTTTCTCTGCTTGACTTATTTCATTCAGCATAATCTCCTCTAGTTCCATCCATGTTGATGCAAATGTTGGGTATTCATCCTTTCTGGTGGCTGAGTAATATTCCATTGTGTATATGGACCATATCTTCTTTATCCATTCATCTTTTGAAGGACATATCAGTTCCGTCCACAGTTTGGCTATCATAGACAGTGCTGCTATGAACATTGGGGTCCATGTGGCCCTTCTTTTCACTACATCTGTATCTTCAGGGTAAATACCCAGAAGTGCGATTGCTGGGTCATAGGGCAGTTCTATTTTAAACTTTTTGAGGAAACTCCACACTGTTTTCCAAAGAGGCTGTACCAGCTTGCATTCTCACCAACAGTGCAAGAGGGTTTCCCCTCTCTCCACAATCTCTCTAACACTTGTTGTTTCTTGCCTTGTCAATTTTTTTTAATTTATTTATACTTATTACCTTATTTTTAAATATTTATTTATTTATTTAGAAGAGAAAGGTGGGGAGAGACTCTCAAATGGGCTCCCCACTGAACACAGATCCTAAGGAAGGAGCAGATCCTAGGACTCTGAAATCATGACCTGAGACTAAATCAAAGGTTGGATGCTTAAACAACTGAGAAACCCAGGTGCCCCTGTGGGACTATTTGTTTTTTTCCCGTCTTTTTTTTTTTTTTTTTTTTAAGATTTTAGTTATTAATTTGAGAGACAAAGAGACCAAGAGAAAGAGAGCATGTACAGGGTGGGTGGAGAGGGAGAAGCAGAATCCCTGCTGAACAGGGAGACTGATGAAGGGTTGGATCTCAGAAGTCCAGGATCATCACTTGAGCCAAAAGCAGATGCTTAACTGAGTCACCCAGTCTGTAGGGCTGGAGAACTGTTTTAAAATGTAAAATTGCAGGGGCACCTGGGTGACTTAGTGAGTTAGGCATCCAACTCTAGGTTTCAGATCAGGTCATGATCTCAGGGTTGTGAGATCAAGCACAGGTCAGGCTCAGCATAGAGTCCTCTTGAGATTCTCTCTCTCTTTTCCCCTGCCCCTCCCCCCACTCATGCTCTCTCTGTCCTCTCTCCCACAAATAAATAAATAAAATCTTTTCAAAGTGTAAAATTGTATCATTTCTTTCTCTACTTTTTCTGGCACGATTTCTGTTGATGCTCTCTTTATTTTTTTTTTTTTATAATTTTCTAGTTTGTCTTTTTTTGAGATTTCAGTTGTTATACAATTATTTCTTTAGTTCAAAAAATAGGCACTTTAACAACTATTTAAGTTCATATCCAACCCCTGTTTTATAATCAATGTTAGTAGGAAATCACAACCCCAACATCTAGTCCTAAGATCTTCACAGATTTTTCATAAACTTTTGAGTATCCAGGATGAAGGAATCATGAGCTCCAAAATTTGTTTGTGCATTTACACAATGACAATGGGTAATCTTGGAAAATTCCATAGGAAATGTTGAAGAAGTACACTGTAACATAGGTGATGTTTTAGAGAAAGGGCTCTGTCTTCAGTACTATTGTTTACAAAATGGCACTCACTGAATATTCCTAAGGAAAGAGCTGCAGAGATGTTTTATAAAGCAGTGCTTTCAACCTATCTCTGGTGAAAGATTTTTTTTTTTCACTGTGTTGTTCACCTATATTTCATAAAATACAGTAAAAGTGAATCACTAGAATATGAAATAAAAAACAATGTCATGTAAAATACAGCCCTGATTTTTTATTAGGTTCAACAGACATAAAGTTATTCTGCCAACATTTTGTAAAAAAAAAAAAAAAAAGTCCAAACATTTGCTCTCATTTTTTAAACTTACATCATCATGGGTACTGATCCGTGGACCACACTGTGAGTTGAGCCCTGTGGGGAGGGGGTGGGGGTATGTTTCTATAGAGTCTCCTCTTCTTGAATTACCTTAAAAGATGTTCAATTTTATAAGACTATGTTACAGAATGTTATTGAAAATTATGTTTTAAACCTTTTTAAAAGATTTTATTTATTTATTTGACAGAGAAAATGGGAGAACACAAACAGAGGGGAGCAGCCTATGGAGAGGGAGCAAAGAGCCCATTCAGGGCTTGATTCTAGAACCCTGGGATCATGACCTGAGCTGAATGAAGGCAGTTGACTAACCAACTGAGTCATCCAGGAGCCTCTGAAAATTATTTTTCAGAGACTCTGATCACACAGAAAGATATGCTGATAATGACCATGCCAGTCTTGGAAGTTATATGAGGAGAGATTATGCAATGGAAGCAAATGTTTTCTTCCTACCAAATAACAGTAATTATTTTGATAATGGTAATATCTTTTATTATAATGTGCTTCAAATTCATTTCAAATACTTTTTTTGGGAATCCTTACAACTTTTATAAGCTTGACAAGATTTTTCATATTCTACAGAGGAGAAAAACAGATAGTGAGTTCTCATGGCTTTCCAAGATGAGAAATCTCATCATTGTCAGTCATAGTTCTAGAACACAGGCTTTTTTCCTCTTGTTCTCTTCCAGGTTAATATAATAATTAACACTTGATTTTTTTTTAAATTTTACACTTGATTTTGAAATTTGAGTTGAGGAAATATTGAAGCCCTAATGAGTTAAATTTGAATTGAGGAAATATTGAGAAAGGCTATAGAAAGGAATGTTCTTTATGATGCTCATCTTTATTCATATGGAGGAGGTACACATTAAAGTAAACCACTGTAGTATGGAATTCAGGGTGTTGGAATTAATGCAACAGGGTTTAACCACAATAAATCGTGATAATACTATGGTCTGTGCACAGTGCACTCCCTTGGAAAGAACGCCATGAGTGACATGATACTATACAAATGCAGGCTTCCGTGTGGAAGTACATCTCCATGGTTAGAGCATTAAATTTAGTTAGCTCTCTCAGAAACAGACCTGTTCTTTTTTCATTTTCATTCCAGAAGGATTTTCAGGGATTTCTATTTTAGGTTCAGCTCTATTTTTAGGCTGAGTTAACACAAGTTAATAACTTAACACAACATCCTAGACATTCGCCAAGATGATACTTGAATGTTGCATTTTTGTGCTTACAACCAGACTTTGAGATGAAAAACAGATAGTTGCTGAGATTTCCAACCTGAACTGGTACTTCGCAGATTGGTGACTTGTTAGAACTGGTACTATAGATAATAATTAATGTGCGTGTGTGCACGTAGGTGTGCATGTAGGTGTGCATGTAGGTGTTAGGGAGGGAGTGGTCCAGTGCTGGAAGACGGGTGCAAGATACACCAGGCCCTGAAGACACTGGATTAAAGATTTGACCACTTCCAACATGTAAATGCACTGTGAGAGGGAGTCAACTCTACCGAGTATTAATTCTTTAATATCAAGCATTTTAATCATATTCTCACCCTATTGAAATTAGCCTCAAGAAGTAGGTTTTGAAGATGGAGATGAGATAGAATAAGGAAGAACGAAAAGAGGAACATTTCCTAAAACTGTTCGATCTTCAACTTTCCTTTGAACTTCTTTTCCTTAATTTCCCCCAGAGTTCCCCTCTTTAAATTTTAATGACTCCAATGTTCACCATTGATGCAGTGACACACTCTTCCTGTGCTCAGAGTGCTGAATACTTTCTGTACATGAGACTCCCCCAGTAAAGTACTAATCCATCTTCTAGCTCACCAAATATCATCTACCTGTCTAAAATTCACTATTTCCAAAGTTACCACACTTTTGTAAGCTGGTAATGAAACTCCGGTTAAAATAAGTAAAATTTGTATAAATTGGCAATTTATAACACTGCAAAGCCCATAAAAACCTTTTTTCAAAAATATAGTGGAGTTGGAGTCTTATCAAGTCAGTTAAAAATAATACACACCAGAGTCTACAGAACAAAATTAAAAGAAGTTCACATTACTTTATTTATTCTATCTCTGCTCTATATTGTGGCTGGCATAACATATTTACATTTATTACAAACTTTTTGTTATATTTCCCCTGTCAATACTGTATTATTCATTTTTTTAAAATTTTGCCAACAGAGACTGTAGCAGCTTATTAACAAATACTATTTCCTGATTTATTTGTGAATATAGTAGACATACCTGTGCTTGTACCAGACCTATATTCTATTTCTCATAAAACATTGAATTCTTGGACTGGCGGGATGATAAAAGATTATCACATATTGTCAATTATTTTGTTTTTTTTAAAGATTTTATTTATTTATTTATTTGACAGACAGAGATCACAAGTAGTCAGAGAGGCAGGCAGAGAGAGAGAGGGGGCGGGGAAGCAGGCTCCCTGATGAGCAGAGAGCTGGATCCAGGGCTTGATCCCAGGACCCTGAGACCATGACGTGAGCTGAAAGCAGAGGCTTTAACCCACTGAGCCATCCAGGTGCCACATATTGTCCATTATTACATTCAGCAAAAGAAACCTAAATTCAAATTTATAGATTTTATTCTCATAGTTATGTTGGGCTTAATGTAGAGCATGAAATGAGCCATAATGCAGGGTTTGTTAAAATTTAACATGGAGGCCACTAGGGACAAAGGAAAGCCTTTGAGGACTACCCTGCCTTTGAAATGGCAGGGGAGTTGCCTTCCCTGAGGCTTCCTTAGCCCAAACAGCTGCCAGGTGATCTAAGAGATGTATACATTGTCCCTTAGGCTGTGTTTAGCTGAGATTAGAATACCTTGTCTTGGGATGCCTGGGTGGCTCAGTTGGTTAAGCCTTCAGCTCAGGTGGTGATCTGATTGAGTCCCATATCCCACTCCTTGCTCAGCAGGGAGTCTGCTTCTCCCTCTGCTCTCTCTCTGACAAATAAATAAATAAAATCTTACCAAAAAAAAAAAAAAAAAGAATATCTTGTCCTTCCTGTACACAGATCCTCCTAGTTTCAGTAAGAACCCTTGTCATACCTAGCCAGCTTGAGAAACAGTGATAAGGATTTGTGATTCTCCTTAAAGACCAACAAAAATGAGAGCAAAGAAGAGCAAAGGGTCTTCTCTGAGACTTGATCCTCCTGCCTTCTCCTCTCTTTCACAGCAAAGCAGAGTAATCTTTCACCATCCATACAGGGATTGCTGGCCATTCCCAGCAGGAATACATGAAATAAATCAGAATATTTATTTTGTTGGTCAGTGGTACACAAATATCTGCATACGATGATGAGGGGGGTTGGTATTGAAAGAGCTAATTATACCGATCAGTAGATTGAATTATGCTATATATGAATCTTCTGAAATGATATCAAAAATGTAATAATTCTGGATGTATGTGTGTGTGAATCTGGGTGTGAGGCCGACATCAGAGTATAGTGGTTGAATGCAGATGTGTGTGGGTAAGGGGATAGTTAGAAAGGAGAGAACAGAGACATTGGAAACATCTCATAATTCTTTATTATTATTTTTTAATGAGGGCATTTAGACTCTGAGGGAGTAAAATACTGGACCAGAGTCCCAAATAACAGCCTGTTTTTAATCAACACCGTTTTGACTATGCCTAAATGAAAGGGGAGAGGGGTTACAGAAAGAAAGAGAAGGATGGGGGTGGGGTTGGGGCTTGCAGAGGAATGTAATCACGGTTGTAACATTATACTTTGCATAAGTACTCTCATTATATTCCCTAGGCTCTTGCTTTCAGGATTTTATAAGTGTATATACTTTATGTTATGGATGACATAAAATATTTAAGGATTTTTTTCAAGCCATTATCCTAGTTCAGTAATTGTATACACATTTTTTTTTTAACTATACATTTGAAAATCATGTCTTAATTCTGAGAAATTAAGTCTTCTGGTATTAAATTATCTTAGTCAAAATCATGTTTTTCTTTTTTTAAAAATTTTCTGTCATACCCGAATGCAATAGCGATAACATTATATTGACTGGATTTTTATCTAACGATTTAGATCACAATTTAAAACACTGCAACATCTCATGGTCATCATTAGGAATTAAAACCTATAATTTTGGCAAATTGTTGGCTAACTGATCTGTATTTAGTTATATTTAGATCTACATTCAGTTATTTTCTTGCTTTTCTTTTCATTCTATTCTCCTCCTCATTCCACTAATTAGTATAACTACTTTAACAGAATTACCTGAGAATTTGCTAATTTGGAGATTCCAGCCACACTTATCAAAGTATAATCTCTGATTCAATAATACATATTCCTCAGATGATACTTATAAAGAAAACAGTTTTAACACTTAGATCTTAGTGATATAAATAATATCAATTCAGTTATTTACACAAAGAAGTTAATAATTAAAAAAGGAAGGAAGGAAATTAATTAATTTAATGGACTGCTCTTCTGGCTATTATTTCCATTTTACAATAAGACAGCAGGAAATGAAAGAAAATAAATATGCAGATACAGATTTTCTTCTTGTGGAATTTAGCATTTTTTTTTGTTTGTTTACTACAGATAATAATACTAAGCCCAAATTATTATTGATGGCAGATTTGGAAGCTTTTGAAATAAAAAAAAATTTTGATTGCTAACGTGACAGATAAGTCAATTATTTGTAAGACTTGTACAGCATCACATTTTTAAAAATAATTCTAAAGACTTTGCAAGATATCAATTAATGTTCAAATCCCACTAGCAAATTAATTAGAATGTAGTTAAAAATCTGCCACAGAGATTGTAGAACAAACAAATCAAGTAATTTATGACTACCCACCGGTGACAATAAAGGAATGTCCATTGGGCTCTAGGGAATTGACATATTATTAATTAGTGTTAATTTAGTTGTTCTTTTGCTGTTTAATAATTCATATAGTATGATGCATATTGTATCCAATAAACAGAAATTAAGTACAGTTGACCCTTGCACCACACAGGTTTGGACTGTATGGGTCCACTCATATGCAGCTTTTTTTCATTAAATACAGTACAGTACTATAAACGTATTTTCTCCTCCTTATGATTTTCTTACCAGTATTTCTTTTCTCTAGCTTTCTTTATTATAACAACATAATCTATAATACATATACAAAATATGTGTTAGTCAATTGTTTATGTTAGTGGTAAGGTTTCTGGTCAACAGTAGGCTATTATTTGTAGTTAAATTTTGGGGGAGGCAAAAATTATAAATCATATAAATTTGGAGGGAGTCAAAAATTATAGATTTGCAACTGTATGGGGGTCATCCTAACCCCCATTGTTCAAGGGTCAGTTGTGGATTTTGTACTTCTTCTTTTTTTTTTTTTTTAAAGACTTTATTTATTTATTTGACAGACAGAGATCACAAGTAGGCAGAGAGGCAGGCAGAGAGAGAGAGAGGAGGAAGCAGGCTCCCTGGGAAGCAGAAAGCCTGATGAGGGGCTCAATCCCAGGACCCTGAGATCATGACCTGAGCTGAAGGCAGAGGCTTTAACCCACTGAGCCACCCAGGCGCCCCTGTACTTCTTCTTCTTTTACTCTTTCTTACATTTCCATTTTCCTTTCTAATTATAATTTTTAATGCATTATCTCTTTATTTTTATTTTTAAAATTTTTACTGAATTGGAACTAACATACACTGTTATATTAATTTCAGGTGTATATGAGATTTAACTATAAATATTTTAACTGTGAACCAGATAATAAAAATTTTAAATTGTCTTCTAAATCCTACCATAATTCTACTTAAGTTAGAATGATATAAGTAGCAACTAAAAACATCCCAATTTAGATTTGTCTTAAGTATGAGTAACTTATCTCACAAAAATGGAAGCCCAGACATGATGAAGTTTTCAGGATAGGTTGAGTGAGTGGCTCCCTGCTTTCAAAAAACCAGGACCTTTCTATTTTCAGCTCTGAATTTCACTGGGCTAAATTTATTTTAAAAGTTGTTCTTCTCTTGATTGCAAGAAAGCTAGCAGCATCTGTCAATGCTGTAGGTTTTCTTATTCATTGTGTAACATTGAAGATGACCATGAAAACTTGACCCTCCTTCCATCTTGAGATCAAGACTCTAACCTCTTCTTGAATCTGGGTGGGCTCCCTGACTAACTGAGCAGTAGAATATGGCAGAAGTGATTCTGCACCTGCTTCCAGTACCAGACCTTGAAAGACTGGTAGTTTTGACTTCTTGACATTTGAACACTTGCTTTCCGAAGCCAGTGGCCATATTATGAAAAAGCTCAATCAGCTCTTGGAGAGGCCCACATGAAAAGCAACTGAAGTCTGCCAGCTAGGTTCCCAGGGAGCAGCCAGCACCATTTTACAATCCTTGTAAGTGAACTATCTTGGAAGTCAGTTTTCCATTCCTACTCTTACTGACCAGCTAACACCTCATGGAATACAGACAAGGCATCCCCACCTAGCCTTGACCAAATTGCAGATTTGGATAATATAAATGATTGTTTTAAACACTAAGTTTGGGGGATGTTTGTAATAGCAATAGATGATCACAAGAATCATCCTTGTCAAGAGACAGAGAAATATTAAGTCCTTGTCTTCAGTGTAATGGGCTAACGTAGTTCCAGTGCTCACTCTGGAAGTCACTTGGTGAATTCCAAAGTTGATTGTCTTTGCCTTAACTAACTTAATGCCAAAATGGAAATGAAATCAGTTTTTACAGAAGAAAAATTGATGCCATGAGAAAAACCGTAATGTCCATTTTTATCTATATACTTTCTTTTAGGAAGATAGAGATCTCATATTCCATTATTTAAAACAGAGATGTTGAAACTTTTATAAATGTCATTAAGTCATTAAGGTAAGGAGGCAGTAACGGAGCATATAGAGGTTTATGAAAGATCATGTTAAAATAGAGGATCCATCATTTAGAAACCTTATTCTAAGAGAAAAGATCAGATTTAGGTGACTCAGAAATTCTAAAGGCTTATTCTACTTTGCTTTTGAAAAGACTCTCAAAAACACAACAAATTATTGCACAATATTAAAATAATTGTACAATATTAAGAAAAAACATTTTCTAGATCAACTATCTAGGTAAATAAAAATCATGCCTTCATGTCTAGGTGAAAAAAAAGTTGCCTGAGCCCTTAGGCAAAAGAGCTGACTTGCAAATGAATTTTGAGAACTTTTCTTTCACAAGGCAGATAACCTATACTCAGTACATGCCTTCCCAATTCTCCAAGGGTAGATTATAAACAGGAAGGTGGTCCAGTTTAGAAACTAGAACATGAAAATGACTCACTTTCTATGTGAATCACTTAGTTTTTTAGTTTTCTTTATTCATTTATTACTTATTGAGCAGTTATGCTATAATAGGCATTGTACCTTCATCTATAAATTTTTTAATTGCTATGATTATACGAGATCCTGTTTATTTAAAAGTTTTTTTTTAAGATTTTATTTGTTTATTTGACCAATGAGAGAGTGCACACACAAACTGGGGGATCGGCAGGCAGAGGGAGAAGCAGACTCTGTGCTGAGTCGGGAGCCCAATGTGGGAGTCCAATCTGGGACTCGATCCCAGGCCACTGGGATCATGACCTGAGCAGAAGGCAGATGCTTAATGGACTGAGCCACCCAAGTGTCCCTAAAAAATGTGCTTTTAACAATGTTTGATTATAAATCATGTTTTAAACTTTTACACACCTATAGCTAGAGAGGACTCAAAAGCAGAATACCAAATGTATCTCCAAGCAAACAAAATACCTTAACTGTGAGCAAATTCAGAATTATCAAAGCAGAAGAGAGACCACATATCCAGTGTCCTGTGGAATGAAATGTGATGTTCTGGACCCACTTCTATACACAATATGGAAATTGGAAACAATATGGTTTATCTTTCCATTACTCATGTAAGAAAAATGGCACTGAACACAGAGGAGGACAAATTCATTAACTTGAACTCTAGGGCTTTGTGAGTATTTTACCTTATAACAAGACTTTTATTGAATTACGTATTTTAAAAAAAAGAGTCAACTGAAAATTAGAAATAATAATTTATTATTTTAATCAAGCTTGTAGAAATAAAAACTAGACAGGTCTAATATCTTTAAAACAATTTTATAGAGGTTTTGTTTTTGAAATCAGGGTCAGGTCTTCTTTAAAGGACTCAGGTCCTCGGACTCAGGGGGAAAAAAAATGGGGTTTTACACTTTAGATGGCAGTTGTTTCTTCTTTATTATGCTCTTTCTTAAATAATGATAATTTGTCCATGACCTTTTTGTTTATCCATTTATTTATTTTATACCAACTTATGAGCACTATGCTTGGTGCTGAATAAATTTGTTAATAAGGAATCAATTTATTTTCTTAGCTTTTTAGGGCATGGTGGCAGGGGGCGGAGGGAGGCGGAATATGATTTTAACTAGATTTCCATGATGGAATTGAGTGTTGTGACTTGTAATTATAAATCAGCCTCACCGATACCCTGATTTTAGTCTTCCTTGATTTCCTATTAAATTTAATCTGAACAAATTCCATGAATGGAATTTTTAGCTAGCATTAGAGTTACCATGCATACAACCCAAACAAACATACACCCAGGTGTATTTCCATTTATCTTTGCTGAAAAAAAAAAAAGAAAAATACAAAAATCCTTTTATAACATATGTTATATTCCACTGCATGGTTGCCAGAATGTCTTTCAAGGTAAATTTTCACTTGACAACATCTACCTTTTTCTCTCCAACAGAAAAAGCAAGGTTTTGACCTCGCAGCAAATGCTTTCTTCCACTGTTGCTACAATTTTTCACTCCTGAGTAATTTGGATTGCAACGGTAACGAGTAGCTTTGATGAGCTGAGGTGGAAGGTAAAAGGTTATTTTGCCCTAAATGGAAATCTCCAGCTGTCCCTGTGATAATTGAGAGGTCTACAGTAATAAGTGATTTCAACGGAAAGAATATCCTGAATGTGAAATGAGAGCTTTGATAGGTTTATTTTGTGGTATAAATGAACTGAAGGAAAGCGCACAGTCTGAACTGACTCGCGGCATGCTCTTAATAAAGGTGAACAGTCTTCAGATTTCATACCGAGGGCTTAGGCAGTGCAACTTCCAAATGAAATAACTACTCCAAAGATCTTTTGCTCAGCCGGAGAATTTTGTACACAAACAGGGGACCAGGGGTTACCAGAGAGACACCTTCTCTGCAACAAGTATGTGTTTTAGATGTAGACGATCCAGGTTCAAGTCCTTTGTTAGTCCTTAGTAGCTGAGCAACTTGAGCAAGTTATTTGACATTTTAGAAACTCAGAGTTTTCATCTGTAATAAGAATGTTGGTTGTACTAGTAAACAACTGAGAAATGGCTCAACTCTCAGAAATGTGGATAAAAATTCAAGCAAGATTGGTCTATCTTAAAGAGAAATAAAAAGCCAAATTTTCATGTGGGAGTCACGGAGAGTCCAATTTTAGTTTACATTCAAATATACTTGGGTTTGGAGTACTAAATCCCTGGCCTACCAACTGTGTCAATCCAGTCTTGCTAATTTACTGATTCAAAATTTAGTTCGCTAATGTGTAAACTTTTGGATTTTGGAGGAATTATTGAGACAAATTAATGAGATTATTCATATAGTGTTTCGAATGGTTTTTGCACATTGTTCACACTTAGCTAATAGTAAGTATTTAACTTCAGTTAATAAAATGGTCAATTGAAATGTTAGTTAATGAGGGGAAAATGAATGAAAAAAAAAAAATACAAAGACCAGTGTTATCAGCGTTAAGGGCCAAGAATGCCCAGTAGGCCAACTGACACATTCTTACTGACAGCTATCTCCCTATAAAGAAGATGGTTACATCAGGGTATATATATGTTTGATATTATTAGAAATTCGAGTATTTTAAATAATACCTTTTTCTTTTGATTTCATTATCTCCAGGCAATCATCTATCATCTGATTTCCCACTGACTTGTATAGAGGAAACAAAAATGATGGTCTCCCCAGACCCAAATAAATATCTGATCTGGTTATTAAAATTTTCACTGAAATGAATCCCCAGATCTTCTGAATTTATACATTAGTCTTTGTACATTTCAGTAGAAAGAGTCAGCCACTCTAGGCTTTATAGCTTCTGGATATACAATAAAATTTCTTAATGCCTCCGACTGAGAACATGACTATAATAAACTGGCAGTAAGATATGGCTTCTATTCAGGGATGCATCCTAGAAAAACATGGTATTTTTCTAACACATTAGAAAACTCTAAAACCACAAGCCTGCTTTCCCATGCATATTGTTTTAATTAGGTTAAAAATATATTTGGATATATGTGTATATATACATATATATATTTGGTTTGATATATATATATGTTCAGTTATAAAGTGAAATGATAAAAATTTCATTGTATTTATATGAATTATGAGGCTGATTACAGAATGATTAGTAATGAATATATTATCTGCCATGATTAGGGGATGCACTGAAGTGTGAACAGGATTACATTTTATTACTAGATTACAAATATTGCCTTTTAATCTTACACTAAGCATATTGTAGGTATAAAAATGGAACTTAAGATAAATATTTAAGATTCTGACATTTTATAACAACACAGACAGAGGTACATTGCTAAAACTTTCTGAATGCGATTATTTGGAGGAGGGCTGGTTTGACTTAATTACCTTTATTATATCTACAGAAATATATAGATAAATATGTAGACAACACTACTTTTAAAATCAATGTTATTTAGCAGTTGTTCATCCTCAAGGGATTTATTTTTAATAAGTAACAACTCATAATTAGTGTATCAATATTATAGCATGTAGAAGGTTGCTTCCAACCTGACCTTTGTGTCAATCAAAACAATTGGTTTTGTTAAATATTTTAAACTACATCTGAAACTAATGATGTAGTATAAATTGGATAATTGAATTTAAATTAAAAAAATAAAATACATATTTTAAATAATCATCTTGGATATTATTTGTAAAACCACTTTGCAGAATTTGTAAGTAGGTTTATAAGTAAGGATAAGCTTCTAACAAGCTCTTATTTAAATTTTCATAACTTTGAAATTGTATAATCTGAAATAGATCAAGTTTAACTGTAGTATCTCAAGTGAAAAGAGTACTAGTCACAGAGGAAGAAGTTAATACCTGAGAATATGGCTGTAGAATTATTGTAAGATTATTGTTTTAGCAATGCATTTATAAAGAGTGTATTAGAAATACTAATTTAGAGCCTATGTAATAAATCTCTATACTGAGATATATAATATATTAATTGTCATTTATGTTAATTAAAAAGGTTAGAATTGGCTCAATTTTCAGATTACTAAGTAAAAATAAGAAAAATTATCAGGTAAACAAAAATATAAATATTATTCAAAGTACGGGAATGTGCAAATTTTTTCAAATATCTTTAACACTAAAATAATATTCATAATTGATACATATTAAATTAATGATGTATCATTCTTATTTACTAAATGATTCTCAAGTTAAATCTTTTTAAAATAATCCATTTTATGAATCTTCTATTTATAGGATATGGTACACTGGGTCAAAATGTTGTCTTCTTTTAAATTAAGAAAATCATATTTGTCTTTAATTCTGAGGGCATCTTCAATTTGCCAAAATATTAATTTATTGGTATATAAAACTTTATATATCTTTAAATGAACAAAGTCAAATCTTTGCTTACAAAGACTTAATCTTTTATAAAAGAGTGATGGCCTATATTTCAAAAGTTTAATTATAATATTTCTTTAAAAATAATTGGTATCGTAGAATTTCAAAAAAGTTCTGACATCTAATTTGTCATTGATAATGACCCTGAAAGATGGAGAACAGATGCTATTATTCCTATTTTAAATTTGTGAACATTGAAACTCTGGAATATCTCGCAGCTTATCCAAGGTGATTTAGCTAATGTTCAGGGAAACTACCAACTGTTTGACTCTTATTCTGATTTTTTTTTTTTTCATTTAGGATTCTATTTATTTATTTGAAAGAGAGAACATGTGCTAGAGAGAGAGAGAGTTTGAGTGAGAGAGAGAGCATAAGTAGGGGGTTGGAATCAGGGTCAGAGGGAGAGGGAGGAGCAGACTCCCTGATGAGCCACCTAGGTGTTCCTCCGGTGTTTTCCCTATAATATTAATGAATTATGTGAAATGATGTGATATGATCCAATAAAACATCATGATTACTATAACATAATAAAGAATCCTTCAAGTTCACATGATGATTAATTTGATTTAAAAGGGATCTGGGGTGCTTGGGTGGCTCAGTGGGTTAAGCCTCTGCCTTGGCTCAGGTCATGATCTCAGGGTCCTGGGACCAAGCCCTGCATCTGGTTCTCTGCTCAGTGGGGAGCCTGCTTCCCCCTCTCTCTCTGCCTGCCTCTCTGCCTACTTGTGATCTATCTCTCTGTCAAATAAATAAATAATAAATATTTATTTGTTATTATTATTTAAATAAATAAAATCTTAAATACATACACACATACATAAAAGGGATCAAATTTTGCATGTATATATGTATGTGTGTGTGAGTGTATGGTGTCAGTTTACATTTAAAAAGACAACCCATGTGTACCCAATTGTAACTTTGCTTGTATGCTGCAATCAGGGTGTTGATTTAATATTTGAGATGGGATTTGGAAGAGAAGAACTGGCTTTTATGACATTTTACATCAGCTGAAAGAGTAAAGAAAGACAATTATTAATGATTTTATTTTTTATTTATTTATTTTTTAAAGATTTTATTTATTTATTTGACAGACAGAAATCACAAGTAGTCAGAGAGGCAGGCAGCTAGAGAGGAAGGGAAACAGGCTCCCTGCTGAGCAGAGAGCCCAATGTGGGGCTCGGATCCCAGGACCCTGAGATCATGACCTGAGCTGAAGGCAGAGGCTTTAACCCACTGAGCCACCCAGGCGCCCCATTAATGATTTTAAAAGGAAGATGTCCTTTTGTAGTTTTCATATGCTAGTTCCAGTAGGGATAAATTCAAATGACCATTTTTCTAATTATTATTCATAATATCCTTCTACATAAACAAATAATTGGCAGTTTGTTTCCACAGTCATTTTTTGAATGCTCCTAGTGAAGACATTTCTCCCCTTCTTGTAACTGCGGAGGAAGCTCTTCTGGCTCCTGGAAACCGACTGTGCTCTAAAACAACCACCACAACCAGACTCACCTCAGTGGTTAAATAAAAATCTTCAGAATTGTTTCCAGTCTAGACAATTCATTAAAAATGTTTTGCACCTTCTCAATTGTAAACACAACAGGAGAAAAGAATCAAGAAAAATATAATTGTCTAACTCAGTCATAAAATAATTACACAGAAAGTTAGTTTCATCCCTCTGGCCTCCTTAAACAACAACAACCACCACCACCAGAAAATGGAGAGGGGAAGATCACCGCCATTCCCTTTCTGTAGGGTGATACATAACATTTAAAGAATAACACTATGCCCTGGCTTAATATATATATTTTTTAATATTGTATATATATTTTTATATTATATATATATAATATAAAACTGATTAAGAAGTGCATAAAATTTTATGCAGAGCAGATTTTGTGTATTAATAAGAACTTTCTCACTCTATTCACACAGAGGCTATTTTCCTCCTATGCTTCCCAAATAAGACTGTCTTCTGTAGAGTTAGTAAATCTCTTTCCATCAACATAAACTAAAGTTCCACCCTAGAATCTGGCCTTGCAAATAAAAATTCAAAGATGACACGTAGAAGATGTGACAAAGAAGTTATTGAAGATCAGCTTAAGAGAAGCATTAGAAGGCAAAGCAGGTAGAATTGACTTAACTGTTTGCAACATTTGAGGCAAGTTCCAAGTTTGTTTTTTTTTTTTAATATTATAATGAGGTATGGAGTTCAGTAACATCTGGCACTGAATACATTTTCAGTACATTTGCTGAAGGAATGGAAAATGAAATTTCTTACCTTGTAGTTACAGTTAAGCAAGAAATAACTAGCTGCCCTTCTAACCATTTTGTCCTCTTTAAAACAAAACAAAACAAAACAAAACAAAAACCAAACAAACAAAAAAAGGAAACGTAAAAATGATTAAATCTCTGAGCTTTAGCATAAGAATGAATTGAATTTAAACCCTGGTTTTATCTCACTATCTGGATGATTTGGGGCAGGTTAGCCTAAATCTTTTTCCTCCCTGTTCTCCTCCTATTCTTGCTCCCTTCTTCACTCTCTTCCTTCTGTCTTCTCCTCCCCTCCCCTTCCCCCTTCCTTCCCCCTTCCCGTCCCCTCCCCCTCTCCCTTCTTCTTCTTCTTCTTCTTCACAGAGAAAGTCATGTGCATAATTTATTTAATTGAAAACCACTACAAGTTTAAAAAGGAAAGTCATCATCCTCTATCCTACCATTCCCAACAGCTGAATCCTGCTTCTAAGAAGCAAGCACTTTTCTATTTACCAGGATTTTCCTTAAAAAAAAAAGAAATGTGTTTTTCTTCTTCCATACAAATTTAAGGATATTTTGTTCCAGCTCTGAAAAATGTCAATTACATTTTAATAGGGATTGCATTGAATGTGTAGACTGCTCTGGGTAGCATAGACATTTTAACAATATTTGTTCTTTCAATCCATAAGCATGGAATGTTTTTCCATTTCTTTGTGTCTACCTCAATTTCTTTCATAAGTGTTCTGTAGCTTTTAGAGTACAGATCCTTTACCTCTTTGGTTGGGTTTATTTCTAGGTATCTCATGGTTTTTGGTGCAATTGTAAATGGGATTGGTTCCTTATTTTCTCTTTCTTCTATCTCATTGTTAGTATATAGAAATGCAACTGATTTCTGTGCATTGATTTTATATACTGCTATATTGCTTAATTCCTGAATGAGTTATAGCAATTTTAGGGTGGAGTCTTTTGGATTTTCCACATAAATTACGATGTCATTTGTGAAGAGTAAAAGTTTGACTTCTTTGCCAATTTGAATGTTTTTTATTTCTTTCTGTTGTCTGATTGCTGAGACTAGAAAGGACCCCGAATAGCCAGAGAAATGTTGAAAAAGAAAACCAAAGCTGGTGGCATCATAATTCCAGACTTCAAACTATGTTACAAAGCTGTAATCATCAAGATGGTACTGGCACAAAAAAGACATAAATCAATGGAACAGAATAGAGAACCAAGAAATGGAGCCTCAGTTCTATGGTCAACTAATCTTTGACAAAGCAGGAAAGAACATCCAATGGAAAAAAGACAGTCTCTTCAACAAATGGTGTTCGAAAAACTGGACAGCAACCTAGAGAAAAATGAAACAACCATTTCTTATACCATACATGAAGATAAACTCAAAATGAATTAAAGAGCTAAATGTGAGACAGGAATCCATCAAAATCCTAACAGAGAACACAGGCAGCAAACCTTTTAATGTCGGTCACAGAAATTTCTTGCTAAACACATCTCCAAAAGCAAGGGAAACAAAAGCAAAAATGAACTACTGGGACTTCATCAAGATAAGAAGATTTTGTACAGCAAAGCAAACAGTCAACAAACCTAAAAGGCAACCTACTGGGAGAAGATATTTGCAAATGACATATCAGATAATGGGCTAGTATTCAAAATCTATAAAGAACTTATCAAACTCAACACTCAAAAAACAAATAATCCAGTCAAGAAATGAGCAGAAAATATTTCTTCAAAGAAGACATACAAATGGCCAACAGACCCATGAAAAAATTCTCTCTATCACTTGGTACCAGGGAAATAAAAATCAAAACCACAATGAGAGGAGTCTGGGTGGCTCAGCCCCAATAAATAAATAAAATCTTAACAAAGTACACAATGAGATATCACCTCACATCAGGCAGAATGGCTAAAATTAGCAACTCAGGAAACAACAAATATTAGCGAGGATGCAGAGAAAGGGGAACACTCATATTATTGGTGGGAATGAAAGCTGGTGCAGCCACTCTAGAACACAATATGGAGATTCCTCAAAAAGTTAAAAATAAAGCTACCCTACAACCCCGGAACTTCACTACTATGTATTTATGCCAAAGTTATAAATGTAGTGATACAAAATGGTGCTCACATCCCAATGTTTATAGCAACAATGTCCACAAAAGTCGAACTGAAAAGAGTCCAGATGCCATTAACAGGTGAATGGATAAAGATGTGGGACGCCTGGGTGGCCCAGTTGTTAAGTATCAGCCTTTGGCTCAGGTCATGATGTCAGGGTCCTGGGATCCAGCCCCCATTGTGCTCCCTGCTTAGCAAGAAGCCTGCTTCTCCTCTTCCATTCCTCCTGCTTGTGTTCCCTCTCTTGCTGTCTCTCTCTCTGTCAAATAAATAAATAAATAAAATCTTAAACAAAAAAAAGATGTGATATGTACACAAAATGGAATATTACTCAGCCATCAAAAAGAATGAAATCTTAACTACTTACATTGACATGGATGAAACTAGAGGGTATTATGCTGAATAAAACAAGTCAGTTAGAGAAAGACAATTTTCATATGGTTTCACTCATATGTGTAATATAAGAAAGTGCAAAGGATCATAAGGGAAGGGAAGGAAAACTGAAGGGGAAGAAATCAGAGAGGGAGACAAACCACGATAGACTCTTAATCATAGGAAACAAACTGAGGGGTGCTGGAGGGAAGTGGGTGGGGAATGGGGTAACCAGGGCATATGATGTGATGAGCGCTGGATGGTATATGCAACTAACAAACTACACAACTCTATATCTTGAACTAATGATGTACTTATATGTTGACTAATTGAATTTAAATTAAAACAATGTGTTTTTAAATAAATTATTTTTAGAACACTTTTAAGTTTACAGAAAAGTTGGAAAAGCCTGACTCAGGCTTTCTGCTTCCCAGGGAGCCTGCTTCCTCCTCTCTCTCTGCCTGCCTCTCTGCCTAGTTGTGATTTCTCTCTGTCAAATTAATAAATAAAATATTAAAAAAAAAGATATTTAAATGGACTAAGTCACAGATTATTCTACACAAATGGATTTCTTGTTCTGCCATCTGAGAGATCCTAGAAACACAAACAGTACAGTAGCAAAGACCAAACCTAGTGTACAAATCTAGATTGCTATCATTTTCTCCAATAAAAAGACCTAGAGGCACCTGGGTGGCTCAGTCATTAAGTGTCTGCCTTTGGCTCAGGTCATGATCTCAGGGTCCTGGAATTGAGCCCCACATCAGGTTCTCTGCTCAACGGGAAGCCTGCTTCTCCCTCTTCCACTCTCTGTCAAATAAATAAATAAAATCTTAAACACACACACACATACACACACACACACACACACACACACACACAAAACAACCTAGATCTTCTGGAAAAAATGTCAGATTCAAAGACTGGGGCTGGAAATATATAAGATGATCCTGGAGCATCATCTTATGGTGTCATAAAGTAGACATACTCAAAAATAAAACAAAGCAAACAGCAACAATGACAAACAATAATAACACATTGATGTGGATATGTCAAAAAGGCATGACTTCCCTGAAAGAGGTTTCAGTGGCTGCAGTTGGAAAATTTGAGACATAATAAATCAAGTACTACTGAATTATACTACAAAGTACAAAATAAATGTCTACAAGTCATTCTGATGTAAATAAATACCTGAATATACAAATACATGGAAAGAAATAAATGTGTAAAAAAAAATTCCAATAGGAGTCAGGTAAGCATTTCTCCCCTCTCTACTTTAGAAAAGTTGTTTCATACATGTGTAATGTAGTTAGATTTGGTCTGGCATTCTGCATCCCAACATCATAAAGTCTTTTTTTTTTTTTTAATTTGCATACATGAAGTTTCGCTCTTACTATCTTACTGTAAAGTTCTATGCATTTTAACAAATTTAGAGCACCATGCATCCAAAATTACAGAACCCCACAGAACAAATTCACAGACCTAAAAAAATTATTTGCTTTATTCATTCAATTTTCTCCCTTCCTCCCCAAACTCCTAGTCTAGTAACCACTAATCTTTTTACCCTTAGCTATAGCTTTGCTGTTTCCAGAATGCTATATACTTGAAGTTATATAGTTGATCACCTTTTTAGTTGACTTCTTTCACTGATCATATGCATTTAACACTCATGAATGTGTTTTTATGGCTTGATAGCTTATATTTTAATCACTGAATAATATTCCATTGTACAAATGTGTTATATTTTATTTATCCATTCACTGATTGAAGAGCATCTAAGTTACTTTCAGTTTTTTGATGATTATGAATAAAGTTACTATAAACATTCATGTGAAGATTTTGTGTGTGTGGATGTAAGTTTTCAAGTAAGTTTTGTAAATAATCTGGAGTGTATTTCCTGGATCATACGATAAGACTATGTCCAGCGTTGTAATAAACTACTAAACTGTTTTCAAAGTGGCTCTAACATTTTGCATTCCCATTAGCGGTAAGTAAGAGTTTTTAGTGCTCTCCATCCTTACCTAGCAACTGGTACAGCCAATATTGTTTGGATTATAGACATTCTAGAAATTGTGGAAGAATATTATATTGTTGTTCTAGTTTGAAAATTTCTTAACAGCATACAATATTAAGCAGCTTTTCATGTGCTTATATGCTATATGTTTAGCTTCTTTGGTGAGGTCTCAGTTCAGGTCTTTTGTCCATTTTTAAATTAGGTTGTGTATTGTTGTTTTAATAGCTGTTTGTATATTTTGGATATAATCCTTTATCATACATGTGTTTTGCAGATATTTTCTATTGTCTGTGGCTTGTATTTGCATTCTCTCTCATTATAAAAGAAGGAATTTTTAATTTCAATCTGGTTCAATTTATTATTCTTCCATTGATCATACTTTTGGTGTTATATCTAAAATATCACTGCCAAAACAAAGATCACCTAGATATTTTATTTTTTTGACCTGGAAGTTTTATAGATTTTCATTTCACATTTTCATCTATGATTCTTCATTAGTTACTCTTGTGAAAGTTATAAGGTCTTTATCTGGGTTTATTTTTCTGCATATAAATCCACATCATTTGTTGAAAAGCCTATTTTTTCTCTGTTGAACTGCCTTTGCATTTTTGTAAAATGTCATTTACTGTATTTACGTGGGTCTTCTGGACTCTGTTCCCTGTTTATATTCTTACACCAATTCTATGCTATTTTTTTAGCTTTATAATAAATTTTGTGTGATTTCTTTATAATAAAAAAAAACTTTTATAATTAAGGTTGTTTGACTCCAACTTGATTTCTGTTGTTCAGTTTCGTGTAGTTATTCTAGGTCTTTTGTCTGTGACTTCACAATAAGTTTGTGGGTATGCATAGATTAGGTTCTTGAGATCTGATTGGGATTATATTAAATCTATTCATCAAGTTGAAAAGAATTTGTAGGAAACTGCATGTGAGTCTTGTAGATATTTTGTTAGATTTATACCTAAATATTTTTAAGGGGAAGTCTGCTATAAATTACATTTTTTTTAATTTTAAAAATTTCAAATTTCTATCTGTTCACTGTTGGTATATAGGGAAGTAATTCACTTATGTATAATAGCCATGTATCCTGTGTCTTTGCTATAGTAGCTTATTCTAAAAGGTTTTATTTCTTTATTTTTGTGGATTTTTCGAGATTTTCTACATAGACATTCACATAATCTGTGAACAAAGATGATTTTATTCCTTCCTTTTCAATGTATATATCTTTATTTCTTATTCTTTATCTACTTTTCTTGCTTATTGTACTCTCTAGGAATCTAGTGTGTTGCTCCATATCATTGATAAGAAAAGATATTTTTAAGGTGAAGGAATTCAGTTTCTCACCACTAAATCTATAGTTAGCTGTAGTTTGTTGTTGTTGTTTTTGTAGATGTACTTTATGAACCTGAAAAAGCTCCCCTCCAATCCTTGTGTATTGAGTGTTTTTATCCTAAATGAGTGTTAGATTTTGTCAAATGCTTTTTCTATAATAATTGATACAATCATGATTTTTCTTCCTTGGCCTTTTTATATATGGTGATAACCTCATAGGAAGACTTAAAAAAGTGTTTCTTCTGTTTCTATATTCTGGAAGGTATTTTATGTGTAGAATCTTCTATGTGTATTTCACAATGGTTATTCTTTCACTTTATTTGACAAAGCCTTAAGGTGGTCTTTTTGACTCTTCTTGTCAAAAGAAGTCAAACCATCTGGTGTGGTTCCTGGAGGTAAAACTATTGAAAAGATGTCCCCTTACATCAGCTACACACACAAAAGCCTGCAGCCACCAGGAGTTTTTTCCACTGTTAAATTAGTCTACACCCAACTCTTCCTATTGACTATGGTTCGTCTCTAGTCCAGATAAGCAGCAATCGGCTATGACTCTCTGCAAATACCTGCCTCTATATTTTAGGGTGACTACCCGAGACCTCATTTATTTCATGGATTCTACAAAAGTCATTAATTATCAGGGTTTTTTTTTCCAGTTTTTTTAAAAATATTTATTTATTTATTTTAGAGAGAAGGAGTAAGCTGGGGTTGGGGGCTGCCGCAGGGGCAGAGGGAGAAGGAGATAGAGTCTCAAGCAGGCTCCACTCTGAGCATGGAGTCTAACACAGGGCTTGGTTTCATGACCCTGAGATCAGGACCAGAGATGAAACAGTCAGATGCTTGACTGCACCACCCAGGTGCACCTTAGATTTTTCTTAATGAAGAATGGGAGTGATGACTTCTAAACTCTTTATATATCAGAGCTGAAATTGGAAGAAAACAGTATATTTTAAAATAGAAATGTCCTAGTTTTTTCCTCTAGAAAATTATCTGTGAAATTTTTCTTATAGAAGATGAATTTCAAGACCTTGCTCAAATACACATACACCTGCAATCACATGTTCCATATTTAAAATATGTATATATGTTAAATTTTATATATGTCAATATTTAATACTGAGGTTATTATGAAACGGAGAGGAGGTTGTTTATAGCTGAGCCATATACAACATAATGTAGGCTTTATTTCATGAAAATTTATTTTGCTTTTGTTATTATTTTTCTTGAAATTCATAATTGCCTCAGTTTCCTTGCTAAATTTTAAAAGGAAAGACATTTTAAAAAGGAAAGAAAAAGAAGAAAGAAAGGAAGGGAGAAAGATACAGAAAAAAATAAAAGACGGGGAAAAGGGGAAGGAACTTAATAAAGTTTCTCTCCATGTAGTTATGACATTTTTTTTTCTTTCTCCACTCTCAACTTTTCCTACATAGCATACCAGAAGCCATTATTTCATTTTCTGTACTTTCAGTCAAAATATGGAATCTTTTCCATTCCTGATGTTACTGCTGCGAATCCTGATAACATCTTACTTCTCTTTCTTTGTGCATGATCTGTTTATTCTCTCTGGAAGTTTTGGGATCTTGTTCTTATCTTTTATGACTAAAACATCGATGTTAAAATTAGAGAAGAATCTCCCATATGAAGATATTTTGAGGATTAAATACAGAAATAGGTGAGAATACCTTAATGTAATAACTGGCCAATCTTGCAGATTAAATTAATATTCATGATAATAAAACTGACAATCTTAATGTTGCTTATTTTAATTAGATATCAAAAATTTCATTCTTTTATACATTTAAAAGTAATACTGTTCATTTTTATGAGCAATTAGAGATATCCTTGAGGTCAATAGAACTTTCATTGACCTCACTGAAAGACTAAAGATAATAAATCCCTTTATAAACATTGTATGTAGAAAGCAAACACAAGATCTGGTAACAGAGTGGGTTCTGAAAAGTAGTGCAACCATAGTTTAGGATGTGGTATCAAGAAAATTATGAAGTCATTTAATAAGAAATTTGCTAGTTCCCATGTTTAGTGCAAGTTTACATAAAATGTTGACTATTGAGAACTTGAGCCAGGTGAATGACACAGCATTCAAAGATGCTAATTTCCTCTTTTTTTTTTTTTTTTTGGTTATATTATTTTTTGTTGTTGTTGTTGTTAATTGCCTCTTAAATTTTATTTCTATATTCACTTATTTTCTTTAAATTATGGGACCTATTCTATCATCCAAAAGTTTGCATTTGACTTTGTATATGCTTCATTAAGAGGAACATAATCCAATTAAAGCTTACCAGAATGTTAATAAGTCAGCATGACCATAGAGTTAGGAAGCCTGAAACAGTGTCATCAGAAAGTGATAAACGTATCTATTCAAACTTAATAATGCAAGGATATCACTGACTAATATGACATCAATTGTCAAAATATATTTGAAAAATTAGAAGTTTCATTGTAGTTGCAGAAAACTGAAATAAATGTTTGGAAGCAACAAAGTTTGACAAAGTATAAAGTATATTTATATTTATAATAGAACTACCTAGATTATGAGCATCATTTGTGAGTAGTGTAGTGACACTTTTTTCTTTTTTTTCTACAAAGATATTCAACCATTGGAAAAGTTGTCAAAGAAGGATTTCAAGCCAGCTGGAGTAGTGGTTTGACAATTTTATAATGCATAATATTACTTGGAGTGCCAATTTAAATTCAGATTTCTGGGCTTCACCCTTTTAAGAGTGTGATTTTATGGGTGATTTTGAGATGTGCTGCTGATGGAAGGTTGATACAAAAGCATTTGAGAAATTCTGGTCTAGGGGTATGATATGATGAGTTCTACGGTTTATTCCAAACTTTGTATGCCATGAATTTAATAAGATAAATACCTCTAGCAGAGATGTGATTCAATCTGGGCCTCAAATGATGAGTATAACTTCACAGTGAATCTCAATATTGTACAAAGTTACATTGCCCTGACTTACATTATATAAATCAGAGGACAGATAAAACTTTAGCTGCAACTAACTTTTTAAAATATTAGTGATCTCGTGGTGGGAGAAAAAGAAAATATTTGACTTAATGACAGTATCTTTTCAGTTACCAAAACTTAAACAGAATGAAGCAGAAATCAGATCACATTAATAAACACTGATATAATTCTAACATTGCTAAGAAAATTGCAATATTTATTTCAGAATGCAATTGCTTCTTGAGGTAAGAAAAAACAAATATATTTTAACAAAAGTTGAATTATTTGAAAACTGGCACAAACAGTACTGTACTTTTGAAAACTGACAATACTTTTCATCCAATTGGTTGGAATTAATAACAATAATATTTTATTTCCATAAAATCTGTTACTTATTAAGACTACATAATAGGTGGAGACATGAGACTCTCACAGTTTTATGATTTTTATCCTGGGATAAATTTTACTTTTTCCTTAATGCATTTAAAATAAAGAGAACAAGGATTTTATGTGCAATTCCAATATTTTAGGACATGTAGCAGTAATTCATATCTATTAGGTATTTAAAACATTACTATATATTTTTGTGGTATTATGTAACTAATCTCCTCTTCATTTATCATTCTATTATCTTTAAACAATCATAACCAAGAAGTAAAATCAGCAAGAATATGGCTAGATGTAGATACTTTTGATACTAAAACAGGCACCATGCAAAGATTTTGTTATAGTAGTGAATATTTGAGATTTAAAATAATATGATTTCCAAATATTAAAGAAATAAGTGAAATAGAAATCTATTATGTTTTTAAAAAGGTGCCTTCCACATCCCAAAATTGAAAATTTTATAATCTCAATTAATAAGCAACTGTTATTCAATGTATCAGAGCCACTACTTCACAGCTGAAGAGACCCTAAATTAGCAGAGTACAATTGTCTCACATTTCATGTATCCTAGTAGACAAAGAAAATCATTTCATTCCCAATAGCAGCCACCCATGCAAATGAAAGTTCATCATTTAACTTGGGACTCTTCTGTTTTCCTCATGTTAGAAAAGTCTCATCAATCATATCTTTTTTTTTCATATTTTTCATATTTATTAAATAAGATTGGCACTCTTCCAAAAGTCAGCAAAGAACAGAAACCCTATTTCTGGGACCGCTATGGTATCTTCAAGAATAGGGAGAATTCCAGGATTGGAATCTGCCTTGTGTTTGAAATCAGTAAAGAAGTTTTAATAACCAAATGAATATTACAAAACAGTGAACTAGTGTATGGATTTGTCTACATGTCCAAAATACAAGAGAGGATCCTACTGAGAAAAAGAGGTTCTGGCTAACTCTGAAATTGTGTCTTTTATTAAAGCCCATTGTCTAATATTTTCTTTTTCTGTAACCAACATCGACAATGGATCACATCAGTTCCCCCAACTAATGGCTCCAAAGGAAAAGTTTAAAGTTCTATCTTAGAGGGTCTGCTAGTTTTGGTTTTCCTTCATATTGTTAACTTCTCCTTCATATTTTTAATTTTTCTGTTCCCTTAACTTTTCAAAAATGTTTTATTTATTTTATTGGAGAGAGAGAGGAAGAGTGAGTAGTGGGGAGGGACAGTGGGAGAGAGAGAGAAGCAGGCTCCCTGCTGATCAGGAAGCTGGAAGCTGGGCTCCATCCCAGTGTCTTGGGATCACAACCTGAGCTGAAGGCAGCTGCTTAACAAACTGAGTCACCCAGGTGCCACCCCCCCATGCCTTTTTTAAAACTTTTAATTTTATTTATTTTATTTTTATTATTTTTTATTTTTAAAGGATTTTATTTACTTATTTGTATATAGAGAGAGAATGAGCAGTGGGTAGGGGCAGAGAGAGAGGGAGAGAAGGAAAAGCAGACTCCCTGCTGAGCAGAAAGCCAAAAGCACAGGGCTTGATCTCAGGACCCAGAGACCATGACTTGAGGTGAAGGCAGATTTTTAACTGACTGAGCCACCTAGGTAGCCCTATGACTTTTTTTTTTTTTTTTAATTTATTTATTTGACACAGAGAGAGAGATCACAAGTAGGCAGAGAGGCAGGCAGAGAGAGAGGAGGAAGCAGGCTCCCTGCGGAGCAGAGAGCCGGATGTGGGGCTCGATCCCAGGACCCTGAGATCATGACCTGAGCCGAAGGCAGCGGCTTAATCCACTGAGCCACCCAGGCGCCCCTGACTTTTTTTTTTTAATTGATAAATTCATTAGTGCTATGTTCCAGTTTGTAAATACACAATTTAACTATGCCTAGACTAGTTATTACTCCAGCTATATACTTTCATATATACTTTACATATATACAAGATATATAAATATATATATTTGGATATATTGGATATACTTTTTAATTTTAGTAATTGTATATATGTTCTTTCCAGTTACTGGTTTTCTTTTATGTCATCAGGTCTTGATACATACTCCTTTATTTTGTTTCATTACTTGTGTACTATTTCAAATGTACACTATTATCCCCTCAAACATAGTGGGGACTTTAAACTTACTGAGCTTTTGTTATCTTTTAAGTTATTGTGGCTGTTGCCTACATACCAGTTTGCTTTATAGTGGGAATTAGAGGTAAAGTGAAAATGGCCAGAAAAAGACAACTTGCCTAAATGATGGCTGGTGAGTGAAGCTAGGTGCCAGTTTCCCTTATTCAAAACCTCTAAAGACACATGAGCTCTCAGGGAAAAAGTGAGAAGAATAATCTGCAGAAAACTTTTTTTTTTTTTTTTTTTTTAAATCTTGAGAGCATGGGACTCAGGGAAAATACCTTCCAGTAAGTCAGGGAACTTCATAGCAAAGTAGCTTAACCTTAACCAGTGACCCTCACTGTCATCTACAGTGAATCCTTGTGGAAATACTCTGTATCCCTGTAGAAATACTCTGGAGAGTTGGGAGCCATTTGAGCACACTGGCCACCTAAATTTAGAGGAAAAAAATAAAAACAGAAAAAAAAAATAAATGCAGTAAAATATAGAAGAAGAGAGACTTCAAAATTTGAGGTTTTTTATTTAAGTCCTTTTTTAAAAAGACTTTTACAATTTGGGGAAAGTACATTTCTGAATTTTCAAATCTAAAAGATGAAGATTAAAATGCTACCCTAGATTCCAAGAAGGTCATAGAGACATGTTATTTGTTGTAGCTTTGTGGTTCTTTGGAAACTGTAGAGCTGTAAAAATATACATTGTTATTAAAGTATAACAGAAAGAAATCCAGAAAAAAATCCCTAATCATGCGTTGCCTAAATTCAACTCTGAATTGGTAGTGCCTTAGATAATAAAGTCCCACTGGAAATAGAAGAATATGCCTTAATATGCTTTTAGAAATATGTGCTTTTTTAATATGAACACCACTTCTAGGTTCTCCTAGGAGCTAGTTAAACAGTTACTCATAGGAACTGGGATATAATGCAGAAGAAATCTGAATCCATTAGATTTAGGATCTAGCGCAGCTTTGACATTCACTAAATTAGAGACCTCTAAAAATATGATAGCCTTATAAACTTCATAGGGTTATTATATTAAATGTGACAAGTTATGCATGATTTTTTTCAAGTTATGAATGATTTCTAATGCCTGACTAGCACAAAGTAGGCGCTTAAAATGCTATGCTATTATCAAGGAAACAAAGGAAAATAGACAAAGTAAATTTGCTAGTTCACCTCACTCACCTTCAACCAAAACTTTTCTTCCAGTCAGTGGGGGAAGTGAGTCATTCAACTCCCTGGACTTTGGGATCACATTCAGACGGCCATCTCTGTAATGAGAGCACCAGCATGGAAATCCATTGCCTTGCCATTAAAGCACTGGACCAGCACAGGAGAGAGTTTGAATTACTTGCAGGACAGATGTCTTGCCAGTGGTCATGAGTATGTGCTCCCTTTTAGTGTCTGCCCACAAAGCTTATGGTAGCTTAAACTTGCAAACTCCTCATCACAGTTCCAAACTAAGGAAAGTCAGTTTTAATGGAATCCCTTTCCTAATGAAAACTGCAATAATTTGTGAAACTGAGCCTCCCGTTGTTCAGGTTGTGACTGCTGTTCTCTGTGCCTAATGAATCACTGTGCAACACCTCATTGCATGTGAATTTATGCAAATTGACAATTAAACAAGGGGGTTATTTTAGTCAAATCAATCAGATATTGTATCTATTTGAAACGATAATGTAAGCATAATTGATGGTGCATAATTAATGATTAACCAAGGCTGCTAATAATTAAATGATAAGAAGGTATAAGAGGAGAGAAGTTTCAAGGAACTAGTGTTCTAAATGAGAAACTGAAGGCTTCTGCTTCATTTCCTGAAACCCCTGAAACCATTTCTTGCTGCATTTATAATCATATTTCCATCTCCTAAGCCTGAATATTTGCTCATTGCTCTCTAGGAAACTTCTTGAGGTAGTGAAGTGTATGAATATGCTGGTGGTACAGAACCTTGATGGAGCTGGAGTCTTGGATCTTCCTGTATTGAAATGCTGGCTCTAACATTTACCAGCTGCATGACCTTGAGAGTGCTATTAATCTTTGTGAGTTTTACATTCCTAACTTACACAATGATTACACTGTTATGGTACCATCCGAGTATGATTATGGAGAAGACTAAATCAAATATTAAATGTACAGGTCTTAAATGTTTTCTAGAAACTTAGTATGTATAAATAAATGTTTACTGTAATTATGATTATGATTACTTTTTTTTTTTAAAGATTTTATTTCTTTATTTGACAGAGAGAGATCACAAGTAGATAGAGAGGCAGGCAGAGAGAGAGGGAGGGAAGCAGGCACCCTGCTGAGCAGAGGGCCCGATGCGGGACTCGATCCCAGGACCCTGGGATCATGACCTGAGCCGAAGGCAGCAGCTTAACCCACTGAGCCACCCAGGCACCCCTGATTATGATTACTTTTGAAGTCTCTTTGGTTCTCTTTTTCCCACAGGAAAGATCACATCATGATAAGAATTTGAACTGTATTAGTTCCAATTTCCAGTTAATTCTAGGATGAGAAACCCTAGTTAAAAAATATGGAGTCATGGGGTGCCTGGGTGGTGTAGTCAGTTGGACCTCTGCCTTCAGCTGAGGTCATGATTCCAGGGTCCTGGTATTGAGCCTCACATTGGGCTCTCTGCTTGATGGGGAGCCTGCTTCTCAATTTGCCTCTGCTGCTCCCCTTGCTTGTGCTCGTTCTCTCTCTGTGTTTCAAATAAATAAATGAAATCTTTAAAAAATATATGGAGTCACAACAGTAGAGGCAGAGTCCATGAAATAAATGATTGATAACCTAAACTTCATTAAAATTAAAAATGTCTGCTCTGAGAAAGACAGTGATAGGAGAATAGGAAGTCAAGCTACAGACTGGAAGAAAATATTTGCAAACACCTATGTGATAAAGAACTCTTATCCAAAATATACAAAGAACTCATCAAATTTGCCAGTTTAAAAAAAATTGCAGCCTGATTAAAAATTGGACAAATTACCTCAATAAATACTTTACCAAAGAAGATATACCTTTGGTAAATAGACATATGAAAAGGTGCTTATTATGTCATTAGATAATTACAAATTAAAATAATAATGAGAAACCCCGATATACCTATTAGAATGGCCACAATCCAAAAATAATAACAGCACCAAATGCTGGTGAGGATACAGAGCAATAGAAACTCTTATTTATTGTTGGTAACGATGCAAAATGGTATAGCCACTTGGAAACACAATCTTTTAGTTTCTTACAAAACTAAACACTCTTACCATACAGTCAACAGTAGCATTGCTTGGTGGTTTGAAAATGAATTAAAAATTATGTTCATGGAAAACCTTACACATAGATATATATAACAGATAATCACTGAAACTTGCAAGCAATCTAAATGTCCTTATGTATAGGATGCCTGGGTGCTCAGTCCATTAAGCATCTGCCTTCAGCTCAGGTCATGATCCCAGGGTCTTGGTATCAAGTCCTGTGTTATTCTCCTTGTTCAGTGGGGAGCCTGCATCTCCCTCTGTCTGCTGCTCCCCCTGCTTGTGCTCTCTCTTTCTCTCTGACAAATAAATAAATAAAATCTTTAAAAAAAAGTAAATAAATGTCCTTATGTAGATAAATGGATGAACAAACTCTGGTATATCCGTGCAGAGGAATATTATGTGAAATTTAAAAGAAATGAATTATCAAGCTATAAAAAGAAATGAAGCAACCTTAAATATATATTACTAAGGAAAGAAGCCAATCTTAAAAGACTACATCCTATATGATTCCAGCTATATGACATTCTGGAAAAGGCAAAACTATGGAAATAGAAAAAGATCATTGGTTTCCAGGGGTTAGTAGGGAAGACAGGAAAATTGTGGGACACAGGAATTTTTAGAGCAGTGAAATATTCTGTATGATAGTATAATGGTGGATACATGTCCCTATATGTTTGTCCAAACTCACAGAAGATACAACACCAAGAGTGAACTTTAATATAAACCAGAGATTTGGGTTGATAAATGATTTGTGAATGTACATTCATCAGTTGTACCAAAAACACCACTCTAGTGCAAGATGTTGATAGTGGGGTGTTAGGCATGTGTGGGTATGTGGGAACTCTCTGTATTCCACACAATATTGCTGTGAAACTAAAGTCAATCCAAAATAAATAAATAAATAAAATCCATTAAAAAACAACAAGATGGAGTCTAAATCCCTTCAATGTTTGTGGTAACAGTTCAAATCTCATTTAATGTTATTTTCTTGCCCCTAGAACTACTCAAATTCAATTTCTTTAATAGATAAAGGCCTATCCAGGGGCGCCTAGGTGGTTCAGTGGGTTAAAGTCTCTGCCTTCGGCTCAGGTCATGATTTCAGGGTCCTGGGATCGAGCCCCACATAGGGCTCTCTGCTCAGCAGGGAGCCTGCTTCCCTTCCTCTCTCTCTCTCTGGATGCCTCTCTTCCTACTTGTGATCTCTGTCTGTCAAATAAATAAATAAATAATTTAAAAAAATAGATACAGACCTATTCATATTGACTATTTTCTGTGAGTTTTGGCAGCTTAGATCTTTCAAGGAATTGATCCATTTAATCTAGGTTATCCAGATTAGGAACATAGAGTTATTCATAATATTCCTTTATTACCTTTTAATGTCCACGTGACTTGTAATGATGCCACCTCTTTCATTTCTGGTTGGAAATTGTGTCCTTTCTCGTTTTATCTTAGTTAGCTTGGCAAGAAGCATATCGATTATATTGATCTTTTCATAGAATCAGCTTTTGGTTGTGTCAGTTTTCTCCATTGATTTGCTGTGTTCAATTTCATTGATAAATCTCTTCTAATTCCTCTTCTTCTTCTTTTTTTTCCTTCTCCTTTTACATTGCTTTTAAGCTGCTCTTCTTTTTCCACATTGCTAAGGTGAAAACTTAAGTGATCAATTTTCCAAACACTACTTTTTTCAAATTTTTTTTTTATTTTTTATTAACATAAAATGTATTATTAGCTCCAGGGGTACAAGTCTGTGAATTGCTAGGTTTACACTACACAACACTCACCATAGCACATACCTTCCCTAATGTCCATAACCCAACCCCCCTCTCCAACCCCCCTCCCCCCGGCAACCCTCAGTCTGTTTTGTGAGATTAAGGGTCTCTTATGGGCCAAACACTACTTTTGCTGTGCCCACAAATTTTAATGCATTGTGTTTTCAGTTTTCATGTACTTAAAAAATATATTTTAAATTTCCCTTGAGGTTTCTTCTTTGACCCTCTCTTATGTAGCCATGTGTTATTTAATCTTCACATATTTGGGGATTTTTCCAGGTATTTTTCTGTTACTCATTTCCAGTTAAATTTCATTATAGTTTGAAAGCAGACATTGGATGATTGCTATTCTTTTAAATTTATTAAGGTGCAATTAACAGGAGAGTAGTTTATCTTGTGAAGTCATGAGTGGTATCATGTGAGTTTGAGAAGAATGTTTATTCTCATGTTGTTGGATAAGGTAGTCTATAGAATATCCATTTTTTAATTGGTGTTTTTATTGAAGTCAACTATGTTTACTGATTTTTTGTCAGCTGAATATGTCCATTTTGGATAGAAGTGTTCACATCTCCAGTTATGATAGTGGCTTCACACGTTTCTCCCTTCAGTTCTATTAGTTTTTGCCTCATGTAATTTGTTGTCTATTTTTATGCACACATATGTTAAGGATTGCTATGTATTCTTGGAGAAGTGACTCCTTCACATTATGTAAAGCCCTTCTTTATTTTTAATGACTCTTTCTCTAAAGTCTTTTTTGTCTAAAATTAATATAGCTATTTCTGCTTTCTTCTTCTTTTTTTTTTTTAGATTTATTTATTTGAAGAGAAAGAGAGGGAGACAGGAAAGTGTAGAGGGCAAGGAAGGGAGAAACTAGCAGACTTCTGCACTCAGCACAGAGCCTGACGTGGGACTGATCTCATGACCCTGAGATCATGAGTCATGATCATGAGATCATGAGCGACTGACCAAGAGTCAGTCACTTAACTCACTGCGACACCCAGGCAAACTTATTCCTGCTTTCTTTTGCATAGTATTAGCATGGTGTATTTTTCTTCATTCATGTACTTTTAGATACTTATAGATACTACTATAAGTATCTTTATATTTAATGTTGGTTGCTTGTTGGGACACCCTGGTGGCTTAGTCGGTTAAATGAGCAACTCTTGATTTTGGCTCAGGTCATGATCCTGGGGTCAAGCTCCATGTCAGTCTCCACACTCAAGCATGGAGCCTGTTTGAGATTCTCTCTCTCCCTCTCTTTGCCCACCCCTTCACTGCTCATGCATTTGCCAACCCATGTGTGCTCCCTCATTCTCTCTAAAATAAATAAATGGTAAAAAAGAATAAAGTTTGTTGCTTGTAGCAAACATGCAGTTGCATTATTTTTCAATCCATTGTGATGATCTCTGATTTTTTTCTTATTTGTGTCTTTCATTCCTTTCCTGTCTTTTGTTGTTTTAATTGAACAATTTAGATAATTTAATTTTCTCTCCTTTCTTAGTATATCAGTTATACCTCTTCACTTCTTTTAAAGGTTCCTCCCATTACTTCAGACCCTGTTAAATTTCACCTTCTGGAATTTTCTAAATCCTGAGTGGAGTTATCTTTCTCTGAAACGACTGTATTTCTTATTATACTATAAAGTGTTTTCTGTCATCTGAAATACAGACACCAAAAAAGCATTGCTGAATTATTATGTAAGTAAAAATTCCATCCATACTCTTGTATAAGTTTCTCTCCAATTTAATGTTAAAGCCACTCACTGAAATTTAATACACACTTCATTAATTTCATCGGTGTTACATAATAACCATTCTAAACTCTGCATATTTCAACAATAAGCTTTTGGTCGTGTCATGAATCTGAGAGTAAGAGATTTAAATTGACTTTGGTTGGGTGTTCCTTCCAGTCTGCTAGGTTCAGTCCCACGTCTGGGGTTGGCTGGCTGTCATCTGACTGAGACATGCAAACTCAGGCATATTTTAATAGGATGACAGAAACACAAGTGACCAAGCTGCATATATAAATGTGCTTTGAAGCCTCTCCATGGCTTTAAATCTACTAGCACTTATTGGCCATGAGTTCATAGAGCCAACTTGAAGGTTAAGAGGTAAGGTAGCTCTTCTTGCCCACAAAGAGCTTACTGATGCTAGAAAGTTATGACAAAGTATGGATTAAAGGAAGGTGAAGAAATAGAGCCAAGTGCTTTAATTTTCCATAGCCACTACCTTTTTTTTATTGTTAATTAGCTTATGATCTATAGAGCACATAATGTTTGGAAAATATCAATTGGTAGATCACTTGAATTTTGCTCAGAAAAATGACACAAGGACAATAAATTGCAAGCAAAATGTATTTTACTCTTCTGATGTTTCTTCTATCATGAGTGATTACTTAGAAGAATAAAAGTTTTCTAGAAATCTCAGTTTTGGGTGTATTTCATGTGTGTGTGTTTGAACAGCTAGTACAAACAATAGTCAGTAGGCAAGTCTGTAACTACCCCACTCAGTTTTACAGGATATATTAAGCTTCTAAAATATGTCATGTGGTGCTGTTTATTGAGCAGTACCTATGTGTTTTACTTGCCATGCTGCATATCAAGCCACTGAAAAACTTAGTAGCTTGAAACAACATTTATTTTTCTTACTAATCTGCAATTTGGGCTGGAGATTGCTTATCTCTGCTCCATGTGATATCAGCTGGGTCAGCGAGAAGACTGGGACTGGTTTTGATACCCCTAGTATCTAGGGCTTCATACTATGAAGACACAAAGAACTGAGAACTGAAATAGATGAGACTACTAGAACATCTCTTTCTATTGTCATGTGCTTTCTTCAATAGGGAGCCTTCACAACAGATGGACATGTAGATTTTAACTCATGGACTTCAAGGTCATGTCCCAGGAAAGAAAGAGAGCCAGAGATTAGCTCCACCACCTTTTGTTACCACGCCATGAAATCCATGTGGAGTCCCTTCTACCACACAATGCTTGTCACCATGTACAATCCCCTTTTGAGGGTACAACATTCACACCTCACTTTTTGATCAGAAGAGTAATCAAAGTTCTAAAAGGGTATGGGACAGCAGAGACATTGTCGTGGCCATTTTTGTAAAGTGCAATTAACCTTAGATGCTCAAGACTATGGCCCTGTCACAGTGCTCAGATAGCTAGAGGAAGCTTCTCTCTCCCACAACCATTCCACGGACACTAGCATTTCAGCTGATGCTTTGTACCGTTTATGACTTTACATATTTTTAATAAAATAATCATTGTATGTTCCATTCTTGAGGAATCTGTTCTCTCCTACTACCAAAGCCCTATTAAGGGTTATTAGATAAACATAGTCACTGAATATGTACAATATTTTAAAAATACATCAAGTAATTGATATGTGGGAAAGAAAATATATTCTCCTTTTAGATGAAATGATGATGGATTCCAGTTATCAAATAAAGAAAAAACACTTGGTTCTTTATCAGTTTCAGAAAATACATCTAAAATTAACCTCTTTATTGCTCATAATTTCTGCCTAAAACTATGCCCTTCTATATCATTACCAGAATGTAGGATCTAAATGAACAAAATACAGTATTTTTTTTAACCAATATACTTGTATTTCAATTATATAGAACACTTGAGCAAATGAGTAAAATAAAAGTAAAATCAATTATGACTATAAGCAAATAAGGAAGTCATTGGGGAAGTAGGGCTGACCTTCATGCACAATAGGTAAGAAAATCTGTCTTGCCAACAAGTTTGACAGGACTTGGGAGTTAGAGACCCCACGTGAGTGAATTTCATTTTTGTTTGCAGGCAAGAAAACTGAGGTCATTTTATTTGGATTATGGAGTTAAGATTTATACTACAATAAACAATGAATTGATCCTTTCAATATATTCCCAGTGGCTGAAAAAAAAAATGCTGTAGAAACTTCTGGGTTGTTTATAAAAACATATTTAACTAGGCACGAATCTAAAAACACTTCAATGTTTCTTAGAGCTCTTAAAAGCTAAGATAAGCCATTCCTATTTTTGTAAGAAGTTTTACCAGCTCTATTTATGAGTTAGGTCAAGGATTATGTGGCAGGAGAGTCCATTTAAAGAGGAGACTCTAAACATCTGTCTCTCAGAGATCGTTTTAAGAGGAACTCTGGATGTGAACTTTAAGAAACTGAAGTCTTATGAGAACATCATTCTTTTTTTCCCCACCTGGAACTGACGATTGAATGCTAATGCAAGTCTTTGACACTTCAGATTAAAATTTTGATTTCTGTAAGAAAACAGGTTACACTGAAGTGAATGAATCTTTTGCTGCTATCATTTACCGTAAGGTTTAGAGGGAGAAGGGGTATGTCAGAGGGAAACACACCTGGGTTTATATTCCAATTCCAAGAACTTCTAGGTGAGTGTCTTTGGCCAAGATATCTAATTTTCGTAAGTCTTGATTTTTTTCTTCCTATTCTTTTAACTGAACATGTACAACTTAGCCCATGGTTTGGCTTTTAAGATTAAAATGTGATAGTATATTTAAGCATAAAACAGTGTCTGATTAATAAATAGTAGTTGATTTGCAACTTACTATGTAAAATAAAATAAAATAAATTCAACTTAAAGTTAAATAAAATAATTAAATTAAATTAATTGTATACTTTTCTTTTTTTTTTAAAAGATTTTATTTTATTTATTTGACAGATAGAGATCACAAGTAGGCAGAGAGGCAGGCAGAGAGAGAGGAAGGGAAGCAGGCTCCCTGCTGAGCAGAGAGCCCGATGCGAGACTCGATCCCAGGACCCTGAGATCCTGACCTGAGCTGAAGGCAGAGGCTCAACCCACTGAGCCACCCAGGCGCCCCAATTGTATACTTTTCTAATAAAGGAATAAAAAGTAAGTGAATGAGCAAAGACAATCACAGGGGAGGAGGGGAAAATATGCACCATGAGACCAACTTCTCCGTAATACAAGTGTTGGGGACTATTGGATTTTAGAGGAACTCATGAGGATGGTTAGTTGGCAAATATTTTAATCAACTCATCTAGCATGGCAAGAACCATGGCAAGGAAGATAATATGCCACAGAGCAGAATGCTTTGGTATTCACCATCACATTTAATAATTATCTTCACAGTCTCTTCTGCAACAGTACGTTTTTTTATGAGGTGAATAAGCTCACATACACTTATAAATAAGGGCCTGATATTTGCGTAATGGAGAAATTATATTAGTTCAAATGTGTTTTTTCCTAGCAAGTTAATTTTTGGGTAATACCCATTGAGCACAGCAAGCAATTGAAGAAACAGTCCTGTCCATCGTGTCATGTCCGTTGTCCTCCTGTGGCTTGGATTGACAATCTGTTCTGGGTGCTGTTTTCCTGATGTGTGTGCACTTTAACCTTGTCCTCAGCCCTCTGTCATCCCAGTGATTCCTTAATATGTTTTCTCAAGCTACAGTTTTCTTTTAAAGGTAAAGTCCTATATTTCCTGGATGGATCTGTTTGTTGTTTGTTTCAATAGAATTTATTGTGTCTTCTTTAACTCTGCTGCTATTTTATTTGGATTATTAATTGTGTTTCATCTGCATTGTGTTTACAATAGGTTTAGAGTGATCTGCACCAAGTCTACTTTCTCCATGACACCCATCTTTTCATGCAGTTTTTCAGAATATAGGATTTTTAAGAATGCTAGATCACATCAGAGAAGAAATTTGGTTATTACCTCCCACAAAAGTCAGAGAAGCTGAAGTTATACTTGAACTCTTATGAATCCTCCTCTAGAATTTTACTTTAACTTCTGACAACATGTAGGCAATCACTACCACAACAGCTGATCGCCCTGTTAGAAGGTTCCCTCCTGGAACAGCTGGATTTAGTGCATCACCATCCCCAAGCCTCCTGGGCTTTATATGACTACATTGGTCACTGTCTAATTTCCCTTCATTTTCTCCAGCTCCAATATAGATTCTCTCCTCAACATTTGTGAGTTTAGCACTCCCTGGTACAGCATTCGACCCAGTCCCAGGCACACAGTAAGGGTTCAGAGTGGGTGCTGAAGGTCAAAAGCCACTGACATTTCCTAGTGTGTGCACATCAGCAGGGACACAGAACAGTCCATCCAGAGAAGACACACTCACAGTTATCATAATCACACTGTTGCTATCATTGTCATTCAAATGTACATTTTCTAGCTTCTGAAGATAGGGAGAGTATCAACATTTCAGCATTTCTAGGATCCTGTTCCATTTCACAGCAATCATTCTCAAGGTAAGTTTTATCGTTGATTTTACAGGTGGTTAAATGTGGAGGCCAGAGGGTCAATGCAGTTTATCTATAGGCACACGGGCAGGTACTTGATAGCCCCACTGCGTTCAGAGTCCAGGTGTCCTATTTCTCAGGCCAGATCTTCAGGATCACTATGGTTATTCCCAGGGATTCCTTCTTAGTAAGACGTACGAAAGGCTTATTTAGAACACAAGGTTGTGACTCTTGACACATTATCTTTTCTGTTCCTGCGGGATAAGTAGACCAGGAATTAGCATATTTTGTATGGATTAATGCTTTCATTTAATATCTCTGTGGAGAAGGTCTTAGAGCATTGTGTTATGTTTCATGCATGCTTATTTGAGGAAGCAGGGAAGAGAATACTTATTTGTTGACATTTTGGTTTTGGTAAATAAAGTGACCTTTAGCTTCAGTCACACACTTGAATTTAAGTAAAGACAAATGAAAGTCTGGAAACCCTGGCTAAAAACCAAGTACATTTTGAATGAGGTCTGCCTTGTATGGAAAAGAAAACACTCATTACTCCCTCCTCAGGTCTACTTGGCTTTAAAATACCCAGATCTTCATGAAAGATAGATTAGGTAAACAATTGCTGATCAAACCATTTCATTTTTCTTCGCAAAGTCACTGGTAATATGATTCTTTTCAAAAAGCAGTTTCCTCGAACAGATGGAAAACACCACAGCCCCTGGTACAGTGCCTTTGTGCATTTTATTTTTTTTCCCCAGGAAGATCCCCTCAGTGTGTTCAGTGGCTCAGGCACTGTGCTAAGTGGCGAGGCTATGCACAAGACTAGAAATCAGGATAAGAACCCATGCTTTTTCAAAGAAGCGAGATTTAGTACTTTATTTTTGTATCCACATTTTGAGAGTACACTCACCGTCCAGGTAGTAGTAAGCCTTACAGACACGAATTCAAGCTTCTGTCCATATAAGCAGGGACGGTGCTTATGATTGATGTCAGTGATGTTCTGATCGTGAGCCAAGCATGAGTTATTTTTCAGAGTAAGCCAATGGACTGTCCAAATGGGTTTGGAGATCTTTTTCTTTTAACACTGACCTACATCTCCTGCACAAACCTATTTGGGTTTATGTTCTCATTCTAATTTTTAGGGAAGAATGGTTTTTATTGCATATGCTCCAGTGACAGTTCAATGGAGATACTAACTTCCCCACTTACATCTTGTACCTTGGCTTTGCTCCTGGTAACCTGTTTCAAACTCTCTTCAGAACATCCATCTTGCTTTCACAAGATGGGATTATAGTCATACTGGCCTCAGGTGATACATGAAGCCTACAAATTCTCATACCTCATCGTCATAACTTTCTGCTATGCCACTGATGCATGACTGATACGTGTGGGTTGCAGAGAATGAGACAGAAAACACAATTCTTCTTTAATCTAAATCTAAAGATTTATATAGCAAATATCTCTCCTCTGTGAAGCATCTTAACCTCTGTGCATAGAACTTGGCTTCATCCTCCTCACCCCCTTGACCCGGACAATGGCACATGATAATTCACAGAGTACTTTGGTCTCTGAGAGATCATTCTTGAAGACTACAGAGGGCTTTATCAGAACCATCCAAAAGTGACCCCGTAATGGTTAATGTTATGTGTCAACTTAACGGGGCTACTAGTGCCCAGATATTTGCCAACACAGCATTCTGGACACGTCTGTGAGAGTGTGCCAGGAAGAGATGAACATTTGAATTGGTAGACTGAGTAAAGCAGATTGTCCTCCTAATAAAAGTGGGCCTCACCCAATCAACTGAAGACCTGAACAGAACAAAGAGGCACAGAGGGAAGTCCTCCTGCTTGAATGATGACCTGGGATGTTGTTCTTCTAGCTTTTGGACTTGGACTGAAACGTTGGCCCTTCTTAGGACTCAAGCCTACTGGCTTTCAGACTGGAACTTAGACCCTCAGCTCTCCTGGTTCTCAGGCTGGAATTGCTGATTTGGGGACTTCTTAGCCTCTATAACCTCATGAACTGATGCCTTATGATAAATCTCTTTTTCCGTTTGTCTCTTTCAAAATATATCCTATCCTGTTTTTCTGGAGAACACTGACGAATACAGAGCCCAGTTCCACTGGAAGCCCTGTAGCCAGTGTGAGATAAAGCTGTGTGTCTTTTGAAAAAATTTCTCCTGGTGACCTGGGAAATACTGTGCACAGCACATGTGTGTGCACACACACACACACACACACACTCAAACTTACATATACACTCCAAATGCCCTTTGAATTCATATAAGGAAGAGGGCTGTTTTCCCAAAGGTCATATTATCCACAGGCACTCCCATGAGCCACAGACTGAGCGCATCTTTCAAATGATCACAGAGACTAGTTTTGGTTTCTATTCCTTATCTTTTTCCTTTTCTCTACTCATTTCCAGGCTAGTACTTAAAATAATTCCTAGAGCTCTAAATTGTTGTAGTATTTTCCTCAAAAACTTGGAGCCATTTATACTGCCTTCCCCCAACATATCAAAACCATCTTTTAATTCTGTACCAATCGGCCAGAAGCTTCTCATTTCAAACATTATTCCCTCTGAACATCTAAATTGGATTCTTTAGCATTCATGCCTTTCCTTAGAGAACTCCACAAGAGGAAAGAGAGCTGTGTAATAAGGACATATTCCACCCATTCCAGAGAGAACCCTTAAGCATCCCTGGATCGGGATTCCATGGCGTCTAGACACACCTCTCCTCCACTCGGGACTGGGAATCCCACTCTCCAGTGGGCACCACGTAGCATCACAGATGCAGTGATTATAGCATTATGACAAGGTTAACACACTGAGGCCTGAGTTTGACCTGTGGTGGTCTGCCTTATGCCAGCTTTTTAGGCCATGTCTGAACATAATTGGTGTTCCGTAAATAAGCTCAAAAGAGTTTCAATAATTCATGCATTCAAAACACATTTCCTGAGTGCCCATTCAGAGCCAGGAACTGTGAGAGAAAAAATGAGTGGAATGCACAAGAAAGAATGCTAAGATGAAAAGCCGTCTTAAAGTCAAATAACCAGCACAGACACAGAAATAAAATGCTAAGTGTTGGCTACAGGGAAGGGACTAGTAGAAGGAGCTTCAGTAGCCTGGCATGGTTTTCTGTTTTGCAGCTTGTATTTGGAAGGCAGATTGTACTTTTTCCCCTCAGCGCATCTTCTTTTTATGAGCTGTTAGGCAATGAGGCAGAGCATTTTACCCTATTTTCATCAAATATTTTAGTTCTTAAGTTTTCGATGAATGGAAGTACAAAAATTGAATTATAGGAAGAATAGATACCTCGTAGCAATACCAAAGTGATTTTAGAGTGATTTTTAAAAGAGGATTATTAAATTTAACCATATCAGTATGTCATGTTGTTATTGTCTGGTTGATATTCTTCTTTAGATGCTTTTTTTTTTTTTTATGACAAGAAATACCAATTCAGCTATTTGAAGATACTTGTTATAACGATGATTTCATCTTAGTTTCTGTGGGGGGATAAAGCAAACAAAACAAAACAAAACAACAAAAAAAAAAACTGCTTAAAGTACCTACTGTTAAAGTGGAAGGATTTTAAATCAATTAAAGTGGATGACAGAAAGAGAGGCCTGATGACTATCTACAGAACTTATCTCTAGCGGCCTGGAGAGTAACTGGGAAAACTGGAGCCCTCCAAATTTACAGATGGTCTCTCATCAATGTGAGTGGATTCCAAAAAGAACTGGATGGAATGTTGAAGAGAGGTAAGGAAGCAAAGATTGATTTTGATGTGAAATGTGACTTAAAAAATTCTAAGTGTTTGTTTTTCAAAATCAGTCTGGCTTTTTACTCTAGAAGAGCATTAACAACAGCAATAAAAATAACTAATATGAATTGAGCACTAATGCGATGTCAAGCTCTTTGCTAACTGTAAAGTATCAGCGTTAAACTTCAGAACAAGCCTAGGGGATGTTTACTCTTAATATGGCCAGCTCATGACTGGAGCTATGGCAAGAGCCCGTGAACACTAAACCAGGAAGCGGCAGATTAAAAATGAAAGCTTAATCTAAAAATCTTAAAAACTGAATTAAAAAAAATAATAATAAGCTCTTTGGAGTCAACTTTCTTTGTCATCAGGTTTTATGACCTCCCAGACCTGAAAAGAGAGAGGGGAAAAAACAACAACAACAAAAAAACAAAAACAGGAGTGGAAAGAAAAAATGTAGGTCAGTGCATATTCTGACAGAAATGTATATTCAGAGGTTTCTATCTCTTGTCCCCTACTGTCTGTTTTAGTCCCTCTTCTTGGTCCGACACTGACATTTCAAAAGTATCTCAAGCATACCCCTTTTTGCCACACACGAATGCCAGCATATTCTTACTGTCTTTCCCCAGCCCCCCACACCTCCACGCAGACACTGTTCCAGACCTTCCTAGAATGAGCAAGCATTCAAGGGTATACTGTCCTTAGACACTCCATTCCAAGTGTTTTTAGAAAGTTCATTAAAACAGACTGAGCCCATATTTCCTGACTGCCCTCTATACACTAACAGACAAAACAAAAATGAATTAGAAACAAAACAAAACATAGTTCTCAATGAATCAGAGGAGTGTGGAGCAGCTTAACTTTTTGCCTTTGTTTATTATTTATCTTCACATCAGTATTACAGCTGTGAGTGAAGAGTGGCCGGCCTTTTTTTCTAAAAAATCAAAAACCTTTTTGGGCTCACTTTGCAAAAAGAAACAGATTTGGCACTGCTGTCTCATTTTGTTTTCCATCTGCGCTGCTGTCCATCAGTCCTTTTCAGACTCCTCGAGGTAAGCACAACGCAGGTTTGCCAATCCTGTGGAGTATCAGATAGGGGATTAAATTTCCCTACTGTTTTAGATTGCCCCAGTCCAGTGCCTTCATGCAATTATTTCTCTTGATTATTGAATTATATTCCCAGCGTTTTACAGACAATATCAAATGAGAATTTCATTAAAAAAAAAAAAAGAGAGAGAGAGAGAGAAATACCTTAGTTTGTGAAAGAGGAAAACAGTACTGGGTTTCTTTGTACTTCCCTAATACTTAATTTCAAAAGATTTAGTTTGGAGGGCATCAATAATGTATTGCTACCAAGAGTTAATAGACAATATTCAGAAACCAAGCATGCCATCTTTATTAACAATTATCCGTCCAAAGGTAGTTTGTTGTATAGGGTTTCATGTCTCTGATGATATAGAACTGGTGTTCTGGTGCAAAGGAATAAGTTCAATAATCTTGGGTGACTGTAGGATGGAGTATAGTCTATATCCAAACCCATCCTCTGGGTCACCTTATGATTCTCACAGGCCCTTGTCTTTTCTCTGCTTGTGGGCTCCTTCTTCAACCAACTACATAAATGATAAAATTGCATTTTATGATTATCTGAGTATAAAGATGAATATAAATCAGGTTGGTTGTGTTCACTTCTTTTTCTGATTTTACAAAAATTAAAGCTTTGTTGGTTACCCTTAAAATTACTGTGGGTCCCAAGACATCATGGTTACTGTGCCTAACGGATAAGTTGGAGCTGCCGGCCTCGTCAAGGTCAGGGTGTGAAGCTACACACATGGTACAATTTAAGGGTCATTTTGAGATTGTGACTGTGCAAAACTCCACAGTGTATGTCAGTACTGCTCTCACTTGATGGTTGCTCTAAGATGTTTGCTTTTTACATCGTTCCTTCGAATGGGGATCTGTGGCTCCCATGGACACTGTGAAGGTATTATTCAGCTCAAGGCAACAGGAATTTTCAAGATGAATTTTCTTATTATTTCAGTGGAGTTCTCAATTTCCTGTGCATTTCTAGAACCTGCTCTATTCCCAGTCTTTCTCAACTCATGGAATGTCGATATTTTCCTTCCAGCTTGCTCAGTCATAACCCAGGAGACACCCTTGATTTCTCTCATATCCCATATCAATCAGATAAGAAATCACATTTTCTCTACCTTCAATAAAAGTTCAGTACAGGTCCCCCATATCCCATTGTTATCACTCTCTGGATTATCACAATAGCCTCCTACTCAGTTTCCTAGTGCATATCCTTTTCCCTCTTCTAAGCATTCTCAACCCAGACACCACATTATTCCTTTAGAGTAAAACACTGCATGTCATCCATCTGCTTCATATCCTTTGGTGGCAGTGCTTTTCTCACAAAGTAAAAGCCCAGGTCTTCACAAGGCCTTACAGAGTGCTATATAATTTGGCCCCTCATTCCCTTCTTTTGTCATCTCCTATGTCTCTCCTCCATGTTCACTACCTAGAACCCTACTACTAGGCACTCTCTACCTCAGGGTCTTTGGACTGAGTGTTCCCTCAGATTCCCTTGGTCAACCCCTTGCCTCCTTCAATGCATGTCTCTGTCTATGTCACTGTCTCAGTGTAACCAGTACATACACCAGTATACACCAGAACATAGTTTTTTTTTTTTTTCTAAATTTTTAAAAAATGTTTTATTTATTTATTTGACAGAGATCACAAGCAGGCAGAGAGGCAGGCAGAGAGAGAGGGGGAAGCAGGCTCCCCGCTGAGCAGAGAGCCCCATGCGGGGCTCGATCCCAGGAGCATGGGATCATGACCTGAGCTGAAGGCAGAGGCTTTAACCCAATGGGCTGCCCAGGTGCCCCCAGTACATACTTTTTGAGTGACTGGAATAAATGAATGTAGGGACTGGGTGAAAAGACTACCCATAAAGAGACATCAGAGTGGTGGGCTTGTATATAGTCAATTGGACCTTATGCATTAGTTTCCTGAAAGAAGAGTGTGCTTTGCCATTTTTTAAATATTTTACCTGGGACTGATGCCATAGTCTAAAATTACAAGCATGATCTCCTTCAGGGGCACCTGGGTGGTTCAGTGGGTTAAGCCTCTGCCTTCGGCTCAGGTCATGATCTCAGGGTCCTGGGATTGAGCCTGGCATTGGGCTCTCTGCTCAGCCGGGAGCCTGCCTCCCCCTCTTTCTCTGCCTGCTGCTCTGCCTACTTTTGATCACTCTCTCTGTCAAATAAATAAAATAAAATCTTGGGAAAAAAATGATCCCCTTTATTATTTTTCTTTATCCAATTGGCTCAGCTATAGCCAATATAAAAGTTTTGTTGAGTATAGTCTTTTTTTATTTTCTAAAGATTACTTCTGATTCTGATTTAGAACACATATTGAATGGAGAACAAATACCCCTGTAAGTCCTTGAAACTCAGGGACTTTCCCAACAGATCAATGATTTGTGATGTGGACATTGCTGCACTTGCTCTGTTCAACCTAGAAAGAAACCAGGATCAGGAATGAAGACGGGGCTTCTGACCAGAGAGTCATTGATGCCAGAGAAGAGGGATGTTTTGGTCCTCTGCCATAGATGCATCTGAAAATATTATGTCATTATCCTACCCCAGATAAGATATAGAAGTATTACTATATCTTAGATACAACAATTTAGAGATATAGAACTCCAAATTTTAGGAAACTTTTATAATTTTAAAAATGCTCTGTTTAATAGTTATTTTAACAGTTTAACATTAAAATAAACATTTAACGTTAAAATAACAGTTTACTATGAAACTGTTTTAAGAATATTTTGAGAGTTTTCATAGGGAGGTTTAAGGATTTGTTTCAAGGCACTTTATAAGGACTTCCGGGCTTTTATGAGAAACCCAAAATTCTAACAGGATAAATTGATAATAGTGCAGAGGTTACCCTGAAAAATCAAAATCTATATTTTACTTCAGAAAGTCAAAATGCAAAGAAGCATTGTATTAAAATAGAATAGATCAATTGGTCAGGACAGGCCTTATAACATCCCTTATAAAGTGCCAGGGAGGAAGGGTGCATATTGATTACTCACTTCTGTGCAGTAGAATTTCCTTCTCTCTCTCCCTCTCCCTCTCTTTTGTTCTTGTTTGGGAACTCATGATTTTTTCTTTTCATGACTTTATACTCATACTCCTTTTCTAATCCTACTCCCTTCCCACACTCTCATAAATAGCCAACAAGAGTCACATCCTTATAAACACTGAAAAAAGCCACCACAGTTTTCCTTACTCTCAATTTCCCTTCACCTCATCTCTGCTCAACTTGCTCATTCTTTAGGGTTCACCTAAAATGCCTATTCCTTTTTAGGTTGGATGTTTTCTGGATGTTTCTGGATGTTTTCTCTGCATTTAGTGTGGCACATTTAGGTAGCAATTACTTTGATTAGGCATACACATCACTCTGCCTAACATTAGAGTCAATATTCTATGGTCTTGTCTCACCTGTTGATGGTATGTCCCTTGAAAGACAATTAGTCTGCCTCATAATATTATAACACAAGTCCTTAAGTATAACAAGTTTCCTGGGGATATTTGTTGAGTTGAAATGAGATTTACCAGGAGCCTGATGTCCATCTTCAAAAATTTAAATAACTATCCTTGAAGACAGCTCAGACTTATCTATGATTTCAATAGTCATGTTCGGAAAAATGTGTAAAAGTCAAGGAGAATTTCAACAGTGTTGAGGATACTCAAAAGTTAATGAATATTCTTGATATTATAGTTAAGGCATTCTAACTTATACTAAATGAAAATTTGTCAGAAATTTTTAAGAATCCACGAAGGTATTAAACATTTTGATACTTGAAGCATTCTGTAGCAGACACCTTTAAGTATCTGATTTTCTATGTCTCTGTGATTCTGCAATTCATGTCAGTGGGAAACATGCTTTAATTTGTTAAAGTTCAATCATATTTAACTCAGAGGTCTCTTTGAAGAAGAATATGATACAATGTTTATGAAAATGCTAGGATCATAGGTACACATAATAACTATTTTTCAACAAATCTGAGAAGTGATACAGTATTTATTTATTTAGTTAGTTAGTTTTAGAGAGAGAAAGAGAGCAAGCAGGGGAAGGGGCAGAGGGAAGAGAGAAAATCTCAAGCAGACTCTGTGCTGAGCCCAGAGCCCAATGTGGTGCTCCATCCCACGACCCTAAGTTCATGACCTGAGATGAAACAAAGAGTCTGATGCCTCAACCTACTCAGCCACCCAGGCACCCTGATATATAATATTTAAAGAAAAAACAAAGCAAAAATCAATGTGTTTTTAGAGTTACAGCATTACACACAAATCAGCATATTATCATTTATTAAAATATGCATAAATGTCTCATAAGTGAAGATTCTCATTGGACTGGAAGTGTCAGAGCCAGTCTCATGCAGATTGGAGCTGAGGTGGTAGGACAAAGTTCTGGGTCCTCATGTTCAACCACTTAGCAATGATCTCTATCTGGGTGTCCTTCAAGCATACTAAAATTACCCAAAGCATGGAAATTACTATGCTCCACCAAACCTGCACCTTCTGAGATGTTCTCTGATTTTAAGGATGGCACCATTATCCAAACTGTTGCCAAAAATTTTTGTTGTAGTGCTGATTCCCTTCTCATCTCTTGGTTCTCATTACTTGGTTTTTGCAAGGAGCCATTCAATAAATAAATCCATCTTCTCTGCGTATGTTCTGAGCAAAAAGAAAACTGGAAGGATTTTGAGGGAGTAACCAAAACATTATCTTCATTACTGAATTTGCAGATGTGCTTTGAACTGAACTCAAATGTGCCCATTCACTAACTCCCAGAATTAGGCACAATCTAATTATCCAGAATTATCCACAGGCAGAATTATCCACGCAGTTATAGAAAGAATTGCACAGGTCCTCTCATTTCCAAGGTAAAATTTGGTGTTACACTGTCCAGCAAGATAGACACTAACTACATGCTGTTAATGAACACTTGAAATGTGCTAAGTCCAAACTGATATGTGTAACAGGTATCAAGTACATATCAACTTCCAAGCAGCACTAAAAAGAATGTAGGATATTATACTAGTATTTTTACATTTATTATATGTAGAAATAACAGCATTTTGAATATGTGGTATTAGATAAGCCTCATTATTCTGTTTGCTTTTCATTCCTTTTAAGCTGTCTTGTTTTATGTTCTTCAGCGCAACCTCACATGCCCTTTATAATTAAGTGTAAATTTCAAAGCAAGGTATAAAATGATTTTTATGATATAATCACTCCTTTAGTTTTATCCTTATACTTTCTATTCCAACAGCCAGATCACTTTAAGATTAAAATCTTAAAGTTTTTAAATTTTCCCTTGCCTCTGGGTCCTTGCACATTTTTCCTGGAATAGCTTTAACCAACACTAGGTCTGACTACAGCCTCTTGATCTCTAGCTTTTTAATCCAAATATTATTTCATCTCTGAAATCTCTTAGAATCTCAAGACTGAATATGTGTCCTTCCTATGTCTTCCTGTAGAAACTGTGTGATTAACATTATCATCCAACTTAATCACACAGTACTTAATTGTCCCTAGCCACTTGGTTGTCCTGTCCACTTCATTTTATGTTCTTGGAGGTTACTTTGTGTGTCATTTCTTTCAACCTCTCAGAGCCCAGTACCTTGCCTCATATAATAAATGTTTTAAATGTATATGGGGTATAGAAAATAATCCATGAACAGTGGGGAAAAAGTCACTTCAATTGGTCATAAGAACAAAATCCCATTACACAGATGAAAAAATATTTTATAAACTCTAGCTTGTGATTTTCTTATGGCTACACATACGTTTCTTCGTGCCCTCTGGACCTAGTATTTTCCCTAAACATAGTTTATGTATAATAATGCTGTCTGAATAAACGAGTGACTGAAATAGTCAGTCCCATAGTTTAAAAAACTAATATAAAGTAAATTATCAGAGCATAAAAATGTGTTGTTGCAATATTGTTCTTTTGAAACAAATTAAAAAATGTAAGTCGTTTCTCAATGTGCATTTCTTTACTCAGCTGAAAATATGCATTCTGCAAGTTTTAAAATAGCCGTTACTTTCTATTTGTCTTTTGCCTCTCATGAATTAGGCCAGCACACATCATTTCTACACTACCCAAAGCCAAACTCTTAAACTGTTTCCATTATACATTCATCCCAATGGAAATAATGACTTCCATTTACCACAGTGTCAGAGGCCAGTGAAGCCAAATCAGCCACAGCTGCATTGTTTTATAACAGAAGATAATGCTATCCCCACTGTAGTTACAAATGTGATTTCTTCAGAGTTCAAATACTCTTAGAGCTAAACTGTGATTTGATATCTAATGGTCAACTCATGTTCTGGGGATTAAGTTAATTAAAACAGTTGCCCTACTCTATTAAAGCTCCCCGTAGACTAATTATTAAAGTGCCAAGCACCGTTACAGACCTACAGCAATTGAAAGTCACAAAGGGAGTTGCTTATATTATGGGAACTCCAGAACTCAGTAGATTATCGCCTGTAGTAAAAGAACATGCACACTGAGAAGTAGATTACCTTCTCCACAGCTACTGAGCTATTATAAAATGTACAAAGGAAAAGCCAAATGTACAAGCATTTGGATTCATAGCCTTTAGAATCTGCAATTTCCAAAGCTAGTCAAATACCAGAAAAGCAGCTTGGTAAAGTGCAAAGGGCTCTGTTCTGGGAATCAGGAACATGACTCTGAGTCCCAGATCTCTTCAACTATCAGGGTAAACATTGGTAATTCCCTTCATTCTAGCCATCAAATGCCTCCTCTATGACATGAAGAGTATATGCGACCAGTGATTCTACTTTAATATTTTATTATTTCTGATAAAATATCATTTTAATATTTTAATATTTCTGAGATAATCAGAACCTGAACCAAAGAAAATCTTTAGATGAAAAGGTACAAGAGGGTGGCATAAAGTGGAGGACGCAGGGTCTAAACCACAGTACTTCCTCCTCTTTGGAAATTTTCAAAGAATTTTGTTGTACAGAATATAATTTCAAAGCTTTTAAATTCTTTACTGGTGTAGAAAAGAGGTACTTAGTTTTGTTTTTCTTAGTGAATTTCACCAAAGTCATAAGCAAACAAATCAAAACCACAATGAGTTATCACCTTATACCTGTCAAAATGTCTAGTATCAAAAAGACAAGAAATAACAGATGTTGGCGAGGGTGTAAAGGAAAGGGAACCCTTGTGCACAGTTGCTGGGGATGTAAACTGGTCAAGCTACTATGAAAAACATTATATAAAGTTTTCTCAAAAAATTAAAAATAGAGATACCATAGCACCCAGTATTTCCAATTTGGGATATTTGCTCAAAGAAAACAAAAATGCTAACTCAAGAAGTTATAGGTACCCCTCTGTTTATTGAAGCATTATTTATAATAACCAAGATATGGAAGCAGTCATAGTGTTCATTGGTAGATGAATGGATAAACAAAATATAAGACACCCCTCCACACATACACTAGACTGTTACTCAGCCATAAAAAGGAATGGAATCCTGCAATTAGTGACAATCTGTATGGACCTAAAGGTTATTTTGCTAAATAAAATAAGTCAAACAGAGAAAGACAAATATCATACAATTTCACTTATATGTGAAATCTAAAACAAAACAAAGAAACAAAATCCAAAAACAGACTCATAAATATAGAAAACAAACTGGTGGTTGCCAGAGGGGTAGTGGGTGGGGGAATAAACAAAATAGATGAAAGGGACTAAGAGATACAAACTTCCAGGTAGAAGATAAATTAGTCACGGGGAAGAAAAATATAGCTTAGGGAATATAACCAATAATATTGTAATAACTCTGTATAGTGACAGATGAAAGCTACATTTACTATGGTGTGCATTTTATCATACATGTAATTCTCCAATTACTATGTTGTACACCTGAAACTAATAGAATATTAGTTACAACTATACTTCAATTAAAAATAAGTTACTTGATGAAAAAGAAGTCATAAGCAAATGAATTTAATTTTTTTCTTTATATACGTTTTCAAAACATACACATTTTCTTTCCATAAAAAGTCAATAATAATTAGGGAAATAAATTAAAAATTGTGATACCTGTATTTAAATAATGGGGAAAGCATTGGTTATAAAATTAGACTGACCCAGATTTTAATTCCAAATTTAGTAGCTTTGTGGATCCAGGACAAATTTTATTTTTTCTCCTAGGACTTTGGTCCACATCTCTCTCTCTCTCTCTCTCTCTCCCTTGCTCTCTCTCTCTCTCTCCATATATATATATATATATATATATATATATATATCCCACCTCATAGCTCTATTGCCAGAATTTGGTAGGACATATTCACCCACCTATACATCATGCAGTGGAAACTTAAACTCATTTCCTTTCTACTTTTATAGAGCAAAGAGGTAATATTCTCTTTAGAGTATGCTTAATATGATCAGAGTTTATTTTATTTCTGAAGGCTGGGTTCAAAACATTTAATAGATGGTTGCATGGTATTTCATGCCATATTCTGATAAGATATGCAATTATCACAACAATAAGGACAGAAATTTTGGAGAATATTAGGACAAGAAAAACCAAGGCAAGGAATTGGATAGCTGTGTAGATAATTATTCTCTCAGGGTTATCTATGAGCTATCACAGACATCAGGGATTTGGCTCCTTGTGTTACATGGAGTTGATTTTCAAGCCCGCAAGCCATTAAGATATAAGACTTAGATCTTTTCATTTTAGATATGGCAACACAGAAAAAATTTTAAAAATCAGCTTTCTATATTAACTTCCCATTTATATAAGTTTAATATCAACTGGCAATATTTTTGTTACTTGTCAGCCAGCAAATCAGTTTGGGAATCATTTTGCGTAGTCAATAAATCATCTTGTAAAATCCCGTCTCTCACTAGAGTTAACAGCAATACCCATTAGGAAGCAGCAGTTCTCATTATTACTCCAAGAGGTGTGAGGCCATCAAAGTATATAAGCTCTGGCAGAGCTCATTCATCAAGGTAGGAAATCTGTTTCCAGCATTAAAACAGAGGCTGAGAAACACTAGAGACCAGCAGTTGAGTGAAATAAGTAGAAATAAAAAACTGGAAAGAGAATTACAGAGAGAAAAAAATATAGTTTATCTAATGTTGCATGTGTGAACTGAAATACACAGACATACACACACACACACAATTATCGATATGACCTTGCCCTTTACAAATATATGAAAGTGAATGGCTTATTTTACAGAGTTCTATATTTACAAAAAGAACAAATTAAAGGTACAATTATGTAAAAAGATTTTTTAAGCAGATTCTTCATTTAGTCTGTGATAAGTCTGAAGATTCAGACATTATATCTGATAATATTATTGATTCCTTAATGGTAGATGTGCTATGGAATTCAACAACAAAACAAATTACCCTCTATCTGAAAACATGCAGCTGGAATAACCTCAAGATTCATTCTGACTGGATCGTTCAATCAGGTCAAGCTGCAGAGTACATTTATTTTCTAAGAAGCATGGGTGGCAGAGTAACAAAAAAAAAAAAACAAAAAATACTTATAGTTTCCAACTGGATACAGACCAGAATACTGGTTCGCGAAAGTAACAGATGAGATGACTCTCAGAATCTACTTATTGATTCATGGCTTGAAATGGGCAAAAAAATGTGGGGTAATTTCACACTTATCTTTATTATCAGTTAATTTTTTAAATCCAAAATTATCCAAAGTGAGTAACATTGGCAATGTTTTAAAACATGCAAAAATAAGTAGATCCAAAATGGAATCAGCCTTTTCAGCTGAGTAAACATAATAATGGATAACATTGTCAGATAGTCAATTTGATAATAACATTGTCAATCATTAATAAGGTTTCAGTCAATCGTGGCCTATCATCTACCTCAGTTGATCACATTAACTGAGTAACTGCTAAGTGCCCATTTAAAACTGCTATCATAATAGAAAAAAAATGTTGATGAGATATGCTGAGATATCTGAGATATGATGAGATATGTTCGTTAACTTGAGTTATCATCTGTTTTCACCAAAATGTCAAAGAGATAATATCACACCAATGACCTTGTGCTCTCAAACCTAGGAAATATACCAGTATGATCATTTGGATTTATTGGATGAAAAGGAGAAAAAAGAGAGAATATCAAAGTAATTTATTATCTATAATAGACCAATTTCTTTCTTCTAAATTTTCAAATGAATGGGAATTTTCAAATTCCCAAACTTTGAAATGAATGGGAAGTTCAGTGAGCTTCAGAGAGTGGTTTGGCTACAAGAGATTGGATGAGATTTTCACAGTTGTGGGGACCAGTAAATCTACAAGCAGTCCCTGGCCATGTCTATTGTCATTTTAGCTCCTAAATGACACCCTTCAATGTCTAGAATGGCTGCCATACAAAGATTGCTACTCGTAAAAGATCTTTTTTTATATGGGAGCCTCTTACCTTCATTTTGACATCATAAATCAATATCCGCATCAGGAGCCATGGAGAAGAGAGGAATTATTTAGAGAGTTGTGTTAAATCACCACCCAGAATTTTCTGTAAAGCACTCGGTAAATCAAAAATAAACAGAGTTATTTCATGATAACCCAGTAAATTACCAACAGCACCACCATAAATCAGCCTGTGGCATAACTATATTCTTAGTCCTAACATTTCCCACATGAAAGACTCTCAATTTACCTAAAATGTTTTCTGTTGTTTCCCAGTTGCTGACTGGCTAGTGACACCATTACAAGTTGCAGGGAAAATAAATTTAGAACAAATATGTGTGGAAGGACCATTTCAGTGTCTGACAGCAATTACAATCAGAGCATACTATATTTTCTCATTGTCAAATGAATATGAGCTGGAACATCTTCAATACTGCTGTTTTATTATCATTTAAATGTGTTTCTAGCACACAAGACATTGGCAGTATCGGGCAACTGGGTTTTGATCACAACAGCAAAAATCTAGTTTTCTGCTCTGGGCCATTGCTTTCTGAAAGAACTGCTTGAAGATTGATAGGAAGCAGAGAATGCTCAGTATAATTTGTCTCCATGGCCTCGTTCTCTGTGTCTGTCTGTCTGTGACTCTGTCTCTGTCCCTTTCTTCTCTCCGTACCTTCATTGTCCTACATTGCTGGGAAATTTTTTTTTTTTCATTTTATAGCACTTAAAAATAAATTTACTCTACTTATTTGACTAATTTCTTATTTAATTTGTAGTAGAATACTGGACATTTTCTTTTCTAAACTTATATTTGGCTACGTAGCTAAATAAATAGTCACCGAAGTAGTGAACAAAACAATACATTATAAAAAACATCAGACTCTTCAGAGCTATGGCAAAATTGTGAATCTTGAATTTTCCTGCATCCTCCAATATGAGCTGAATGGCTGATCAGAATAGTTGTGAGCACAATATAAGGGCCACATTCTATTTGATGTAAACAGAGAAATAATTTTTAAAGTATATGAAAATGAATAGAGAAATATATCAGCTATGTTTTTAAATACTTAACCATGTCATTTTCTGATCACAAAATCAGAATTTTCACATTGTTAAAGTAGTCTGACAAACCATAAATGTGTAACTTACGAAGTAAAATGGCAGTTCAAATATTGTTTGAGAATGCATGACTGTGATGCCCTGAATTGCAGAGAAATCACTGAGGTACTGTGGGTGGAACTTGCTGAAATGCACCTTCTGGAGTGTTAGGGAAGGATGTTCACAAGCAAAATTTCCTAAGGAGAAGTTCCTTCCTGTTGCTGAGCCAACTATAACGCTCTGCAGGATCCCAGGGCTGGAGAAATTATGATAGAATCTTGGAGCTGGAGAAGCCACAGTGCCTGAGGATCCAAACACTGGAAAAGTCCCTTGTTCTGCAGGAGACTGCAGAGAGCATACTGGAAGCAGGAAAACTCCTTCCTCCTATAATGTCTCTGGAGTGCTCTTGCCTAACAATTGTTAACGTGGACCAGTGACAAAGAAAAATTTAAAGAGCTCAGCTTCATTTTCTCACAGCTGGCAATGAAGGAGAATTTGCCACTATAAGGAAATAAATTGATAATTGCGATGACACTGTGAAAATTAATTTATTGGAAAAAAATAGTATTTAAGCAACAATATGAAGAGATTGAAAGAATTATCCAGAAGAAAACTTTTCCAGGGAGAGGGATGCATGTTGAAATATGCCCAGTGTTACCAAGGAACAGCAAAGGGATCAATATGGTTAAAATGAGAACAGACAAGAACAGAAAGGAAAAAGCATTTGTATCATGTAGGGTATTTGATAATATTATAAGATGTCAACTCTGAGAGAAGTGGAGAAACTTTACAGAGTTTTGAAAAAAGAAGAGTTATGGTTTGATTTTCATTTATGCAATTAACACTAGCTGCTGTTTTGAAAACAAGAGTGGGGTCAAGTATAGTGGGAAGAACTGCAAGAAAGTTATTGCACTAAGCCAAATGAAAATTAATGATGGCTTGGATGGAAGTATTAGCAATGGAAATTATAAGCCATTGTCAGCTTCTAAATATACTGAGATTTGAAAGAATCAATAGATTTTCATGATGGATTGAATGTAGACCCAAAGATAACTTCAAGGTTTTTGGCCTGTGCAGCTAGAATGATGGCCTGTGCAGCCATCAACTTAGATTGGAAAACTCCCTTTGAGTGAAATGGGGAAAAATTCAGATTTTACTTTTGTTCATACACATTTTTATATGTCTACAAAATGACCATTTGGAGATGACCAGCAAATGTCAAGCAGGCAGTTATATATGAAGATTAGGAAAAAGTCTGAGCTAAAGATAAAAATTTGGGGGTTGCCTGGTGTTTACTAGGTTAAGTGTCTCCCTTTGGCTTAGGACATGATCCGAGAGTCCTGGGATCCAGCCCCTGCTCAGGTTCCCTGCTCAGCAGGGAGCCTGCTTCTCCTTCTCCCGCTGCTCACTCACTCTTGCTCTTTCTCCAATAAATAAATAAAATCTTAAAAAAAAAAAGATAAAAATGTTGGATTTGTGGACATATAGATTAATGATAGGCAACTGAAGAAGTTACCAAAAAAGTAATGGCAGATAGAGATCGTTGAGGTACAAGAACTGAACTCAGGAGTACTCTACTGCCGACATGCGTGGAAGAGGTGACCATGTAGGAAACATAACTGAGGCGGAGCAACCAATGAGATATGCCAAAAACTCAAAGTGCGTGGTGTCCTGTGTACTAGCTGGAACAAGATCCTAACTGAAATGGAATTTTAAAAGCATGGAAGAAGAGTTGTTGACAGCATTAAGCATAGATGACTAGTTTTAGCACTTTCAATGTAAAAGAGCAGCAAAAATGTAATTGTGAGAAAAAAATGGAAATGCATTTTTCTTATCTGTTTTTAAGTGAACATTTATTTCAGAATTAACATATCGGTTAATAGAACTGGTAGACATAGTTTTTATTATTACTGGTAATTTTGTTTGTTTTTGGTTGTTTGTTTTATATAGATTGTGCCTAATTTTCTTCAAATAAAAAATAGAAGTTGAATTTACCAAATTACTTTTTGCTTTCTTATTGCCTGATTTTTTTACTCCCTTAGATTATGACTATATTGAATTGAATTAATCATTATATTAGCTGTATTGAATGAAAGCTAATTTATCAGAATGTATTACTGTTTTGTGTATTATTTTAATTCTTTTATTTCCTAAAGTATAATTTAGGATTTACATCACATTTTAGAGGTAAAATAGAATCAAATTTTGTTTTGTTTTGTTTTTGTCTGTTGTACTCTGTCAGATATTGATTTGAATGAAAATTTTAAAAAGCTAAACTATTGTCTTTATTTTATTTTCTATGTAAAATTGTTCATATTATATGTTGACAACTGAAAGTTTTCATACAAAAATTAGTAATAGATTCCTTATTTTTGACAAATATGTCAATGTTGGGAAACATATTTTTGAAACAAACATTACCTTAAAAGTTATATATATATCATTCAAGTTTTCAAATTGATTAACATATCGTATAATATAATATAATATAATATAATGAATTATGTAATCAGTTACTATAATTATTTTAATCCCAATGTGTTTGTGTTTGAGGACTTCTTTTCTGTTTTCATTATGCATTAATGCATTTTTTTTTCAACAGTGCAAAAAGGGATTTTGGATATTTTGATAATCCTACTTCAAAATATTTTAATTTTATTTATGTTCAATTTTATTTTTATTGCTATTTCTGTTTCCTTAATTTTCTTTAACTTTATGATCCTATATTTAATTTCTCTTTGTATGCCTTCAGTAATGAAAGTGTTGCATACTATAAATATTAATCTCAATATATACCTTACCACGACCCATAGCTTGTATTCTGTAAAAATTTAACCATTGTTATGTTTTAGATATTCTGTATTGTGACTTTTATTTCCTCTTCAAGCGCTTTAAGAGATAGTTAATCTTCATGATTACCTCTCTCCCCTTTCTCTCTGTCTCTCTTTAATCACTCTGTATCATATATATATACACATACATATATATGATATCCATAAAATATATATTATGCAGTATATGTTATTACATATATTGTTATATTTGTATTACATTATATGATACACGTTATATGATATACATTATATAATATACATTATGCATATGTGTGTTTCTTCTTTTTAAGTGTTTGTGATTTCTTTTAATTTTTCAATATTTTTATTTTATTCAGTTAGCCACTGTATAGTACATCATTAGCTTTTGTTGTAGTGTTCAGTGATTGACTGGTTACATATGACACCCAGTGCACATCACAACACATGCCCTCCTCAGTAGTCAACACTCTTACCCCTCCCTCAATCCTACACATGTGTATTTCTAATATTGCATAATAGTGTTTTATTATTGAGTGATTCTTAAGCAAATGTGAATTCCTAATTTTTTTTAATTTTCTGTTCTTATTTCTGTGATAAACATAATTTATTTTATAGAATAATCTCTTGGTCCTAGTAAAAGATGTACTCTGTATGCTCAAAATGGAGGATAGTACTTATCTATTAAATTCATCATACTCTTATTTATTTTCTCCAGTTACTCTTTCAATGTCAAAAAGAGATTTGTTAAAATCCCCTCTTACTAGAAAGTTTCTCTGTTTCTCTTTAAATTCCCTTCATTATCTGCTTATATGTTTCAGTGCTATATTATTGTAGTCAATATAACCAACTCAATTTGTCCTTGATCAGGGCATTTGCCTTTTATCATTATAGAATGACTCTCTCTTTTTTTATTGTTTGTTTTTGCCTGATGTTGGTATCATAACATCTAATTTCTTTTTATTTATTTATGTTGAAACTTCATGGTATAAATGAGGAAGTAGGTGAGAAACAAATCATGAGAAAAGGAGATCAGAAAGACAACAAAAATTTTAAAATTTTGATCAAAATATTAATTTTCACTAATTTTCTTTTTCTTCAACTGCAAACCTATATTTCTATAGAAAGGAATAAGGAGGGGGCAGCCAGTTGGCTCAGTCAGTTAAGTATCTGACTCTTGATCTCAGCTCAGGTCTTGATTTCAGGGCCATGAGTTCACAGGAATCAGAGCTTGTTCAATTTTTTTTTTTTTAAGATTTTATTTATTTATTTGACAGAAAGAGAGATGATAAGTAGGCAGAGAGAGGGGGGAAGCAGGTTCCCTGCTGAGCAGACAGCCCAATGCGGGGCTGGATCCCAGGACCCTGGGATCATGACCTGAGCTGAAGGCAGAGGCTTAACCCACTGAGCCATCCAGGCGCCCCAACTTGTTCAAATTTCTTGAAGTATGTAGGCTGGATGTGATCTTAGAGATAATGTGTGGTGTGATTCATCCATTTTACCCTAACTTAATATGGTCACAGTTGTTCAGGGAAGTTGTCGTTTTTCAGGTGATGAGGAAAAGACCAAATCAGGCAAGATTTATTTGCCTTGCAAAGAACTTTGGACCTAAAAATGTGCAAAGCCATTGAAGAAAATTGATCACAAAGTGCCTGTTTGCATAAAGGAAAATATTAAGCTTCTAACTTAAAAAAAAATGTTTCTTATGTTTTCTTTTGTTTTTGTTTCTTCTAAAATTCAAAATATCTTGAATTAAAATTCTGACTGTTCTGCTTACCACTTGGGAACATAGGCAAGTTCTTATTCTCTATCAGCTTCTATCCCTTTCTTATAAAATGCAGAAAACACTGTCTATCTCAAAGGACTCGGAGGAAGACATTCCAATATTATCTTTGAATAGAGTGATCTTTGAATAGAGTGATCTTAAAACATCTTTTTTTTTAAGATTTTATTTCTTTATTTGAGAGAGAGAGAGAGAGAGAACATAAGCAAGGGGAGCAGCAGGAGAGGAAGAAGCAGGCTCCCTGCTCAGGTTTGTGGTCATGGGCTTGGGTTATGATCCAAGCTGAAGGCAGAGACTTAACTGCCTTAGCCACCCATATTATTAGCCATAATAAAAATGATTCTTAGTCAAGGTAAGTAATATTTGTTAAATGTTAACTGTGTGTCCTCTATACAGATTGTATTAATATTCCTAGCAACACTAAAAAATAAACTCTATTATTATCAGTTTATACACGAGGAAATTAAGGATAGAGCACCGAATTAAACTGCCCAAAGCCCTAAAGCCAGTAAGCACCTATTGCAGCTAGGATTTGAATCCAGGTATTTGACTCCTAACACAGCACAATACCACCTCTACTGATTGACTAAACCTTCGAAGTCATATTGTAGGGGGATTAGATGGGAGACAGTGGCATCATTTCATAGGTGACTGCAAACATTAAGGTAAGAAATAATAATTATCTTTATTTTTTAAAGATTTTATTGATTTATTTGACAGACAGAGATCACAAGTAGGCAGAGAGGCAGGCAGAGAGAGAGAGGAGGAAGCAGGCTCCCTGCGGAGCAGAGAGCCTAATGCAGGTTCGATCCCAGGACTCTGGGATCATGACCTGAGCCGAAGGCAGAGGCTTTAACCCACTGAGCCACCCAGGCGCCCCGGAAATAATAATTATCTTAAAAGCAGTTACACTGGAGAATGATTTACTCCATCTATTTCAGTCATCATCCTTGTCTAAAAAAGGACTTGGAGTTTGAGGGGATAGAAGGTTATCTTTGACATCTCATCACCAGACAAAAACCAGTTAAATTACTACGGCATTTGGAAGATTTAAAGGGCTTCTAGTTCCATCTAAGTTGAAAGGGAGTCAGAAGCCTCCAATAAAACCATTCATAAAGATCAAGGATGCCTAAAATTTAGGCTCGCATCCCATCCCTGGAGAATGTCTATTTAAATAGGAGGTTTGCCGGCCAGCCCTATTTGAGATGTGTAAGCAGGGCATTGGCGAAAGACAGCAGGGCAGAGAAAAGAATGCTAGCAAGAGCACGAGGGGCTTGCAAATGCACATGCATTTTTCAGTAATAATTTGAACAATTAAGAAGACGGGCAAGCTACAGATATTTTGAGGGCGTCTTAACCCATGAAAACCAGCACAGAGCAAAGAGGATGGAGGAGATCTTAGGGGACCTGTGTTTGGAGCAGGTCAAGTCAGAGCAAATCTACCCAAGATAACTAAATAATTTATTCCCCTGCCGGGCTCTGAAAATCTCACAATTGCTCCCCACTATCAAGCCACCCTTTGGATGTTCAACCCGCAAAGGGCAATGATAGTCATTAGTGCCCACCAGAAAAGAAGAAACAGCCACAAAAAAAGGATATTACAGAGGAGTCAGGTATCTCAAGTAACCTCTGAATTCTCTTCTATTTTTAGAAGATTGTGGCAGAAAAGGGGATAAAGGAAGAATGAAAAAATAAAGTTCTCTTCACAACTATACACACATACACATGTGCACATACGAGCATACACACAGCCGTGGGCTGAGGAAAAGAGAGGGGGTGTGTGTGTGTGTGTGTAACTGGAATTCTCACTTGAACAAAAGTTTGTTTTTGCCTTTTTTACATAACTAAAACTACTGTCGAAGTCTTATGGGTTAGGGACAAGAAATCAAGTTACACAGGGTATTAGCCAAAGAACTATCAAGAAAAAAACATTAATTTTGTATTTTCATACAATCAAATAAAGATCACTTAAAAACTGGGTTGCATCTTGAAGAGCATGTACTGTTTTCAGAGCTTTTTGAAAATGTTACAGAAACATTTTTAAAAGCAATTCATTTCGGGGCGCCTGGGTGGCTCAGTGGATTAGGCAGCTGCCTTCAGCTCGGGTCATGATCTTGGGGTCCTGGGATGGAGCCCCGCGTCGGGCTCTCTGCTCCGCGGGGAGCCTGCTTCCTCCTCTCTCTCTCTGCCTGCCTCTCTGCCTACTTGTGATCTCTGCCTGTCAAATAAATAAATAAAATCTTAAAAAAAAAAAAAAGCAATTCATTTCTTTTCCTAGGAGATAGTTAAAAGTGTAAATGAGAAACCACACCCACCTGCCCTTTGTAATTCCAAGAACACTTAGGTTCTTTTTTCAAGTTTCCTTTCCATTTTGACCACAAAAGCAAGTGCCCTGAGTTCTAGGGGCACAATATTTGTAAGCTGTTTTTTGTTTTGTTTTGTTTTGTTTTCTTCATAGTTTTTGATATACCTATGGCTGCTAGCTTCCATAATGAGGAACACCTCATTTAGCACAACTTAGTTATGTTCCGGTTTGTTCCTATACCTCCCCCCGCCACCATTCTTGCATAGGTAACATTGCATTGTGGATAAAATGTTAACAAGACCAGCACACACACGATCTTAAGGAAATAGGGATTATATTCTTACCTGGCAATTTGTTTTAATCTTTTTACTCTTGAGGAAGTTTAATCATATACATAACCAGCAAGAAATCAAGGCTACAAAGTTAATAAAAAATATTACACAAAGGAGGTTTTCTTATTATGGACCTTGAACTCAACAAATATTGAACCAACAATAAAATATTGAATTTCACACTTATTCTCTCTTCTTTGCTTCATTGCCAATTGAAAGCTTTAGCAGCAGATGTGTGAGAAATATCCACTCATGATTATGATTCTCTAAGAGTTGACATAATTTTCTGCTGAAATTAATTAAACTGACATGTTTTGAACTCCGATCCAACTGCAGAATTTTACTGATCTTTATTTACTTGAAAAGCTTTTTCTACCTACTCTTAATGTTATTTTTTCAGTGTTCCGTTTTTACCAGAATTGGCATCATATGTCATTTGATGTGCCAGCCGCTAATTAACTGGGTAAGTAAAATTTGAATTTTTGGTGATTAAAAGACCTAACTCTTTATTCAAATTGTATTTGCTATTTTAATTTTTTTCTTTGATTTAAAATAGAGCTGGCACTGGGTGGTCCTGGAACAAAGATTTGTTTCCCCTGCCCTTGAAAGAGTCCTATTTCATTATAACATTTATAGCCACCTAGGACCTTCCAAACCTACACTTCTTAAGTTTAAGAATTTTGTGAACTATGAAAAAACACTACTTAGCAGTGCTCAAGCCACGGGAATGAACACAGTATTCAGAACCATACATTCCTGGGTGCATTTCACTGCAGCTTTCATTTTTGAATTCTACTCGCCACTTCAATGTGATTATTGACTGAATTATGCTATTCTGTCAAAGGCCAATTTCCACTGCAGTCCTGTGGGAAAGAAGACTTAATATTCAGTTAATTACATTTGTCCTATTAAGCCTGAAAATCTCATTGACTTTCCAAATTCTCAATTTCTATTGCTCGTAGGTGAGCTTATTGATGTCTTACAACACTCTGCCATCCCCACCACCGTGCACACTGTCATTCAATTGTCCCTAATTTAAAAGGAGTCTTAAGTTCAGCTCTGTAGAATTACAGGGGTCAGAAGTTATAAACATGTTCCTGCCTCTCCTGCCAGTCTATGTTTTAGTTTGAGCCATGTCTCAGAAAATGTCAGTCATGTGAATTTGCTTTCCCTTAAAAGTAAATAACATTTTATATGATTAAGGGTTTACAGATTGCTTGCACATATATTGTCTTTCAGTTGTCTAAGTACCCTTATTATCCCAATTTCACAGTTGAAGAAATTGAGGACCCCGAGAGTAGAACTGTTTTATTCAGGTCACTCAGTTAGAAATGTGGTATCAAAGTATAAATGTATGCCCAAAATCTCCTTTATTTAAACAGTTTTTATTTATTTATTTGAGACAGAAAGAGTGAGAGAAAGGATGAGCAGGAGGGAGGGAGAGGGAAAAGCAGACTCCCCATTGAGCAGGGATCGTGATGTGGGGCTCGATCCCAGGATCCTGGGATCATGACCTGAGCTGAGTCAGACACTTAAACGACTGAGACACCCAGGCACCCCCAAACTATTTTTCCCGAGAGATGTATTGAGAGAACAAATTCTAAAGCCAGAGTGCCAAGATGTGAATCCTAGCTCTAGACATTTATCAGTTGGATAGCTTACAAAATTTCTTGTTCTCTTTTGTGCCTTAGTGTCCTCATCCATAACGAGAGAATAAAAATAATATGCCTACTTTACAGAGATGTTAAGATGAGTAAGACACTGAATTCAAAGCATTTGAAACCATTCCTGGCACATCCTCATGCTATTTAAGCATTAGTTTTGATTATTTTCAGACTGAATTCCCTTCCAGTAATTAACTAGAATCAGGGAAAGAAATTATATGATAGCTGGATATCATAGATGTCTCAGACCTTTCTAGAATGATGACCGCATAACAGAGTGGTGCTCCTTGAAGAGTGGACATTTTGCAGGTAAAAGAGCTTAAGACATATATTTTTTTTTCTGTTTTGAGATAAGTAGTCTAATTTAGTGGTGTTCAGTACATTAGAGTGGCTTTCCCACTGTAGTTGTGGAAAAGAAACCTAGTACAACTAATTATGTCATAAGGCATGCCTCAAAGAGCACTTACAAACAATTAACTTGCAAAGTAATGATTGCTATACTTTCACATGATGATCAAAACTCTAGTAGCAAAAGGGGTTTAGAAAATCTGGGGCATCTGGGTGGTTCAGTGGGTTAAGTCTCTGCCTTCAGCTCAGGTCATGATCTCAGGGTTCTGGGATAAGACCTGCATCAGGTTCTCTGATCAGCGGGGAGCCTGCTTCCCCCCACCCTTCTCCCTGCCTGCCTGCCGCTCTGCCTACTTGTGATCTCTGTCTGTCAAATAAATAAATAAAATTAAAAAAAAAAAAGAAAATCATAGTTTGTTGTTGTTGTTGATGGATGTTACTTGTTTTTGACATGAAAGAGCAGAGATTGGGTTAGATGTGAATTTAAATAACTGTGTTTAGTTTTACAAAACTATAAAAATGATAAGTTGTCACTGTTGTTAATGGTTTCTTATTCTCCTTCTTGATTTAAAAGGATGAATTTGCGAGTTAGTAATGTTTCACCCAGACCTTGGTCCAAGGTAGGAGATTCATAGTCAAGGTCAAAGTAAAGGTAAATTTTAAACTCTATATCCATTCAACACCACAGAGGACTAATTGTCATTTCATATTTGACTTATATTAAAGACTTAGCATGCCCTAAATGGTACTTAGAAATTATTAGAACTGTGGAAAGTGAGGGTTAGGCATAAAGGATTTGACACAGTACTTGGTACCTAATGAGACAAGTATTTTAGTACATTCACCTATTTTTACGTCATTTTCAGTATGATTTTTACTTTCCTGTTGACACCTTAAACATTCATGTCACAAAATATTATTATTATTTTTTAAAGATTTTATTTATTTATTTGACAGACAAAGATCACAAGTAGGCAGAGAGGGAGGAGGAAGCAGGCTCCCTGCTGAACAGAAGTCAATGTGGGGCTTGATCCCAGGACCTTGGGATCATAACCTGAGCTGAAGGCAGAGGCTTTAACCCACTGCGCCACCCAGGCACACCACAACATATTATTTTTAAACAGTTATATTTGAAAGTTTCCTGTCAATATTATGCTTAGAGTTGGAAATTTCTCTGTGTTGGAAATTCTCTATTCTGAATCTTACTTTTTTCTTAGTTTATTCCTTATCAGAGGGAAGCGGCTGATCTCTTTGTGTCTTCCTGAGAAAATGTACTTGAGAAATCAAAGCATTGAGAAGGTACATAGATGACAATGTCTTCATTAGTAGTTTGTCAGGCTACAGAATTTATGGTCTGAAATTTCTATTGAAGCAGAGATCCTCTGCTGTTAAGATTATAATAGAACTGAGAAGTTCAATGCCATTCTGATAACCAGATTTTTCCAAGTGCCTGATTACCTGTCCACAAATATAAAGAAGGAAGTTTGTTGGACCTTGGGATGGGCTTTTAATCATCCATTTAGCTGGATGCACTTTGGATCAGGAAAATCTTTAATTTCATGACATTCAATCACAAGAAATTATTCTGTTTTTATAATTTCTTCACATCTGTTTTCTCTTCTCTATATTTCTAAATGTCTATTACTTAGATATTAGATTTCCTGGACTAACCCTCTAAATTTCTTATTTTTATTTTCCTATTTTTCTAAATGTTTTTTACTTTTGGGAGGTGTCATCTATTTTTATCATTTATCTTTTATTCTTTTGTTGACTTTAAAAAATTTCTTACTGTTTTGTGTGTCTAAGTTCTTTCTACATCTCCAAAGTGTTTCGTGTGCTTTGTTTTGTTTTGCTTCAGTTGTTAGTTCTCCTTTTATTTTTCTTTCATGGTCTCTGTAATCTTTCCGAGGACTATTCTGAGAACTTCCCTTTTTTAAATTTCTGTCTTTCTTTCTCATGTTTCTTTCCTCTGATACACTTTCTCTTCTTCTTCTTCTTTTTTTTTTTTTTAGTTTACCCATGTCACTCTAACATGCTAGTGGTTTTATTATTTTATCTATTTATCTTTTAATTTTTATTTTGTGATCTCTTTTATTGTCCCTTTGTCCAATATCTATTGATTCTTGGCTAGCAACTCCCATTAAAGACCTAGAAAATAAATAAAATGCTAATTGGAGCCTCTATGTGTATTTTAGTTTGCTAATTGTTGTACTTCAGTGCAGAGTAAGCTTGCTGATTTTTTTTTTCTGCCTATCCACCAAACTTCACACTATGTAAATATTTTATTTGGCATTTCACCAGAAAGGAGTTCCCCATCCCCTTGCTAGAAGTGTTCTTGCAGTAGAGACAGGGGCTGAGGGAGGTCTCATTCATTATTCAATATAGAGATTTCCATTATTTCCCTGATGATACTTGTGATGTGCCCACCCTCAGAAGAGCCTGTGTCTCTTAACCAAAGCATCATTAGTTCAGCGTCTCCAGTGAGTAAATCTGGTGTTTGCCACAGTTGGGTGGGGTGCGGTAGGGGGTCAGGGGGTCATCATCATGTTCAGGAAGGTTGGAAGGTGTCCAACATTATTTTCTCAAATAATAAAAAGAATCCTCTTTTTAACCCTATCTACACCACCAACTTCTGAGTTAAGCAGAGCCCCTCCCCTCCCCTTTCTGGAGTTGCTTGTTACTCTCCATCCTGCTTCTGGGTCTCCCCTTTGCCAGCTCTGAGATGACTTTGCAGAATCTGCTGTGACTGGCTTGTCTGCATTGGAGCTTTCAAAATGTTTTGCAGCTGTCTTTCCTTCCATTCTCTGTCTGGTGGTCCTGTCCCTTTATTTATCTGCTTATAGTCATTTTAATGGGAGGCAGGAGAACAAGCACGAACAGCCAGTAATAAAATATGACAAATACATGTCCAGTGCAAGCAAAGAGAAATCATTATGGAAATGAGAAGGCACACACACGCCCACCTTTATCAGACGGTTGTCTAGATGCTTTCTACACTTCATTTCAAAAGGTGAAAAGTTACATTTCTATAAAATCCTAATCATTAAAGTGCAGACTAGAGAATTGCCAAGAGGGAATGACCATTGAATAAAATACTGGTTTTGTCATCAAAACTCCCCCCTTCAATATCTATTCCCCCCAAATGCACAAATTGGAATGTTCTTCCTATAGGACCGATTAGATTTTCCAGACTAATCCTCTAAATTTATTATTTTGTATGGCATTTGCCTGTTGGCACTTTCATGAACTACTTAAAAGATATAATAGGTCACAGGAAGGAGTGTGCCTAGAAATTAATATGTCTGTTACTATAATTCGCTAAAACCTTCCTTTTCTGATAATGAAAATTGGGCATATGTTAACATTCTTCGATAGTCTGTGAGGATTAGTTAAGATAATATATGTGAACACACACAGTTACACAAATGAAAGACTTGCATCTTCACGTGAAATGGGCTAGCTTCCTGCCCTTCCCTTGTCCTCCCGCAGTTGCTGGTTTGGGGAATGTATATAAAGAGAGCAATGCACTTCTCCTAAACCAACAGTTGCCTGGCTTGGCTTCAGTATAAAATCTCACTCTGTATCTCGTCATGGTATTGAACTAACTAGCAAGGAAGCAAGAGAAAGTGACAATTTCATACGAGACTCAATGTGTTGAGATAAAGTGCCTGTCAGAATCCCATTCCCTAAGGGAAGAGCAAAGCCTGCACATCAGAAAATGAGCAGTATGACACGCGGCACTCCGCTGTGAACTGGAAGGAGATGGGCCACTTTCTGCCCCCAGGTGTTCATACATGAGGCTCAGGGCCACACACTTAGGTCATGCTGGAAATGGCAATCTATCAAGGCTGAACCAGCACCCTGTCGGCTCACTTATGATAATTAAATGAATCTGTCTTAATATTTTTATGGATAAAATACAAAGATAATTATTTATCAAAATTTTGCACTACAGCATATTACTCAGCCTAAAAATAGATCTTAACATTTCACATGGTATGAATTAGATTGAAAAGCGATTTGAAAAATGAAACCTTTTAATCATGACAGCTAATTATCTTGCCTTTTTTTTTTTTTTTTTTTTGCTGCCCTCCTGGAATTCTCTCACTTCGCCCCCGCTCCCTCTTTCCTCCGTCTCTGCCTTGTTCTCTGCCTCCCACCCCACTCCCTCAAATCTGGCTTTCCAGGCGTCTTTCGGGAACATAGAACAGCCATGTGTGACAGTTCCTAACTACTTTAATTCAGACTTTTACCCTTTCATGTGTTAGATTAAAGCTAAGGCATCAGCACAAATGCAAGGTAAACTCTGCTTTATCCTATGTGGCTCTTTTGACCCAGGATATGACCAAATTACACCATAAATTGGACAGTGGAGAAGCTTGTGCTTTATTTATTTATTTTTCTCTCAATTGCATTTTTTTTCCTTTAAAGAGGGAATAAACTGATAGAGCCAGGATCTCCCAATTACATCCTTATTAATTCATATTTCATTTATCCAACCCCACTTGCTGTTAAAACCCTGCAAATACAAACAACAAGACATTGTTTCTGACTTCCAAGATCTTACTAGTAGTCAGGATTTAAATGAAGGATCCTTTGGTATATTGAAAGTGCTCCAATAAAAGTAGGGTTCTATGTTTCAATTAGAAAGATAAGTTTTAATCATTAGGTTCAGGGCTGGTTCATAAAGGAGGTCAGGCCTGTTTTGAATCTTTAAATGGAAGTAGTTCACCAGGGGATCCAGACAGAAGCATGAAAACTGTAAAGTTTGTAGATATGAAAGAATTTTGCTCATTAGGAAAAAGAGAGAGAGAGAGAGAGAGAGAGAGAGAAATTACATTTAAGGCATTCCTGGAAAACATATCTTAGTCTCAACATACAACCGGAGATTAGAGTTGCCCCAAATAGGACACTTATTAGGTAAAGCTTATTTTGCCAAAGGAAAGGACTTAGACATTACTCTGTGGATTGTGAGGTACATAAGGCAGGTCTGTTTGCAGGGGAGTGTCACGCTGATTGCATTTTAGGAAGATCACTGATTATGGTCTGAAAAACCTGGGAGAAACCAGTGGGAAGGACATTAGCTGGAGACCTATGGTGATAAGCCAGAAGTGATCAGGGACTAATGTGAGGCTATCATTAGAGAGCCAATGGAGGGAATTCTCATGAATGATATGAAAGTGTAGCGTAGACAATATTGGAATGGGAGAAGTAGAGGAGGAATGGATTGTGATCAGGTTTCTGGCCAAGAGTAGAAGCACAGAGAGAACAAGGACATCAGTGACTTCTGTTTTCAGTTTTAGACATGTTTTGTTCATTGATATTCCATTCTTCTTGACCTATTTTCACCTCTTCCAGACACCAAAGAGACTGAAGCCTGGTGGTTTAAGTCCTCACTCTACCTGCTTGAAACTGGATTACTTCGAGCAACCTGCTTAGTATCTTTGTGCTTCAAATTATTCATCTATAAAATAGGATCAATTACAGTACTTATAGGTTTATTTATAGTTTATTTTCAAGGCCTGGCATATCGTAAGCACTAAAAGATGTTTATTGTTGTTATTGTGTTGATATTATTATCATTATCACCATGATGCTTGACTAGAGGCAGGGAGAAAATAGATCTGATACAACTTATCATTCTAATGTCTTAATTGCTACGAGTTTTCACTTTGTAATCATTGCTCCAAGATTAAACTCTATAAACTGTGTTTGTACCTCTTCAAAATAAATTTACATTAGTCTGTTTTCTCAAACTTCATTCATTTACGTAAACTTTTTCCTGAAATCTTAAAATAAATAAATTTTTACCTACCTCTCTCCTCTGATCATCATCTTTAAGAAATATATCATAAAGGTCAAAAAAAATAATACTTTTCCCAAAAGTCTATTCTGGGCTATCTACTCAAGCATTTGCATGATGTTATGATCAATATTCACTTCTTTGTCTGTTAAAGCACTCATATTTCCATTTTATATTTCTATGTATCATACATTGATGTGCACATATAAATAAATATATATATATATATCTCATCCACCTGTTCTTAGTTCCTTTATGGCAGATTTCAAGCTTTAGAATTTTTTTTTTTTAATCATTGAATATACAGAGCATAATGCTTTCTTCATGATGAAGATTCAAAAATATGTATTTAAAAAATAAATGTATTAATTAATTCAAGGATTAACCACTCACTTCTAACTCGACTAACTATATATTATTAAATTTTACACCAGTTTGAATTAAGTTTTTAGAAGTAAACGAGGTAGAGAGTCAGGATCCAAATGAGATTTGTGTGTCTTCTAATCCTGTGTTTTGTTTTTTCTACTTTGTTTCACGTACTGGGAGAAAGGGAGGATTATCTTCAGGACCATATTATGTTTGTTTCTGATTTTAATCATGGGGAACAAAGCATTCTAGTCAATTAACACAAATCCTTTAAAAGCCTTTTTTTGGTATGTATATAAAAGAGGAAAAATTAGAAATATGAAGTAAAAAAAGAAAACTGATCAGAGTAGGAATAAAAAATAATCAACCACTAGGAAAATTAAAGAAACAAAAAGAATGCTAGAGACCATTTCAAAATAATTAACATACAAAACAGTAAATGCAATATAATCCCATATTTATCCTACTTTTACTCATGAACAGTTGCTTAAGTATTATAAACACTGTATTCAATGATGCTTGGGGACTTTGTTCTTATTAACCTGGATAACCTTGACTTGCAGAAATATTTTCATGTTTTATGTAATGCCATTAGTAAGCAGAAGTAATTCTAATTCATAAAACTAGGCCAGGAAGCAATTGACCCGATCAGACTGTAGATTCCCCTTTGCCATTTTCTAATTACAAGTTTTTCAACTTTTTTTATACTTCTGAATTCTAGAGATCTTTTGTATGATAAAAGTCTGATTATTTTATAAAAGTGTATTTTGTGAGACCCAGTTCATGTGACAACTCTCAAAACAAGCCTCTTCTAAACTTAAATTTGTATTCTTTATTTGGTTGCACCAAAATGACTTCTTTTTATTTATTTTTTTTCTAGCTGATGTGCAGGTGGATACATTTCTATAATGTTGTGTTTTATATTTTCATGTGTTCCCTTTCATCTCCTCTGTTTTCTGTTTTTTTGTTTGTTTTTGAGGATTTATGGTAAATTATTTCATTCTGAAAATATATATCTGCTGAGATATGAAATACTTAAATTTCACTCCAGGCATTAGTAATATTATCTAATTATTAAAAGCCACAAGTCTCAAAGGTATAAAAGCCCATGATTAAGGAGAAGGAGGTAAAGAGGGAAAGGAGGGGAAAGTGAGGGAGGAGAAGAATCATCTGTAAGTTTAGAGAAATCATTGAAATATGTAAGATGTAAGATTGAACAGGAAAGGAATGGGAGGTAAAGGCAGGAAATATCTGAGAAGGGATTCTAATGACATTCTTCACAGTGGCTTTGGTAAGCCTTAGATGAATTGGAATTAGAGAATGAAATAATATTATAAGTGACATAATTTTTCTACCTGTTTTTCCATCGGGTGGCCATCACCACTCATGTCTATAATTCAAGAGAACAACAACAACAGCAACATGAAATTCTTTGGGGAAAATTGGAGAATTTCTCTTTTTTCCTTCAGTGGAAAAATTTAAAAGGAAAGTTATCAACTGAAAGGAGCTCAGAGAGTTCACTAAATTATATATTTTATGAGAAATACAGTAAAAAAATCCTTCATCCAGAAATAATTCTAGAAACATCTGTAAAGAAACTCTAGATATATGGAGGCTAAGTAGATAATTTTAATCAATTTTAAACAAGAGAAGCACCAGTCAAGCAGAAAAGTAGACAAATATTTTCTAACTCTGCCTTCTAGGTGAACGCTTTTTCAGAATTGTCCATGATGGTTAGTGGCCACACAATACCTTAAGTATCCAAAACTGAGAATACGATATATATTCTCATCTCCTTCCTCACCGCAATTTGATGTCACTAAGTTTTCATATATTTCCTTTCATTCAAAACACATTTGAGAATCTACTAATTGGCATGTGCTATTGTAGGAGCTCATGACATTCCAGTGAATCAAAGCCTTTTAAATATTAAAAAAAAAAAAAATCCTTCCTTCTGCAAACAAATGAATGTTTTAGGTCAATCGTTGGCAAACTATGGTATTCAGGCCAAATCTAGCTCATTACTTTTTTTTTTTTTATATGATCAGAAAATAAGAAGGCTTTTTACTTTTTAATTATTTTAATTAATTAATTAATTTGACAGAGAGAGAGAGAGAGAGATCACAAGTACGCAGAGAGGCAGGCAGAAAGGGGGAAGCAGGCTCCCTTCTGAGCAGAAAACCCAATGCGTGGTTCAATCCCAGGATCCTGAGATCATGACCTGAGCCAAAGGCAGACGCTTAACCCACTGAGCCACCCAGGCACCCCTTACAATTTAATTATTAAAAAATAAAACAATAATATGTAAAAAATGAAAATGATATAAAATTTGAATCTTAGTTTCCATAAACAAAGTTTTATTTAGAATACAGAGATGGTCATTTGTTTACATGTTGTCTACATTTTGAGCAACAGAGGTAGAGTTGAGTAGTTATAGGAGAGATCCTATGACCCACAAATCCAAAGCATGCAGTATTTAGCTCTTTACAGAAAATAAGTTTGCTGATCTCTTGTATGAGCCCTTCATGTACAGGTCTGTAATACTGACTAACCTTATTCTGACTTCCTTGCTTTTTAATATATTCTTCTCAAACCCATCTTCTGCAGAGCTAGTGAAATGATAACTTTTTAATATATTCTTCTCAAATCCATCTTCTTCAGAGCCAGCAGAATGACCTATCTAAAATGAAAATATAACTTAATCACTCTCTTAATGAAAAGGCTCCATTGACTTACTAGACTCTAGAACAGACCAAGCTTTATAAGTTGGCACATGGACGTTCAGGATCCAGTTGATCTCCTCCCATACACACCATACACATAGCAGTGAGACATTCCTGTTTAGAGGGGAAAAAAGGAACCATAGCTAATCTGTGAAATTACCCATCCTAGTGTAAAAAGTGTGAAGAGCAGGAGAGATAAGACAACCTATAGAGTAAGGGTCCATACCTGAGCAACGGCCCCTGCATCATAAGCAAGACCCCAGCCTTCTTTGATCAGAATAGTAAGGTGCAATAAAGCCAGTGGTAAGTTTCCTGTTGGGAATGGCACTGTCAGTCATGAACATCCAGCGACATCCAACAACAAACAGAACTTTTTGCTAGAACTATGCTGTCCTAGGCATTATGCTAGGTATGAAGAATCAAACAGAAAATTGTGCAGGCACAGATAAATAAACAAGAATGGTCATTAGTTACAGATGTAGTGAAAAGAAGAGCCATCTGTACCCCAATGTTTATAGCAGCAATGGCCACGGTCGCCAAACTGTGGAAAGAACCAAGATGCCCTTCAACGGACGAATGGATAGGGAAGATGTGGTACATATACACGATGGAGTATTATGCCTCCATCAGAAGGGATGAATACCCAACTTTTGTAGCAACATGAACGGGACTGGAAGAGATTATGCTGAGTGAAATAAGTCAGGCAGAGAGAGTCAAGTATCATATGGTTTCACTTATTTGTGGAGCATAACAAAGAACATGGAGGACATGGGGAGATGGAGAGGAGAGGGAGTTGAGGGAAATTGGAAGGGGAGATGAACCATGAGAGACTATGGACTCTGAAAAACAACCTGAGGGTTTTGAAGGGGTGGGGGATGGGAGGTTGGGGAACCAGGTGGAGGGTAATAGGGAGGGCACGTATTGCATGGAGCACTGGGTGTGGTGCAAAAACAATGAGTACTGTTATGCTGAAAATAAATAAATAAATAAATAAATAAATAAATAAAAGAAAAAGAATGGTCTTTAGCCTGGAAAAAGTTCCCTGATAATATATACTCTGGGTCCCCCAGAGATGAAAAGTAGGGTCCCCTATTCAAGATATGGAGTGTCAAGGAAGACATCCTGGAAGCAGTGACCACAAAGCAAATGAGTAGGAGTTAATCAAGTAAGAAACATTGCCCCAAACTAAAGAGCTTTTGCAAAGACTACGTAGGAGAATGAAGACCAGGAAAACATTTTAAAATTTCTGTGACATTTCTCAGAAGTTTATGACTGTCACTTCAGGAGTGAATAATGGATTAATGAGGTAAACATTCCTCTTTTCTTTTTGTTCCAGTGAGAAAATCACCTCATGCCAATGCCTCATTTATTTTATCATCCTGTATGTTTGTTGTCATTTGCAATATTGTGCTTCCATAGTTTGCTTTTTGTGACATTTCATTTGGTTTACACAATTGTCTGAAACTTGGGGGTTGGTGGGGGGGGAGAATCATGTACCAGTGAAGTTATTAAATGTGAAAGAGAGCTGCAATATCTCTGTTCAGAAAAGCCAGTTTCTCTTTCTTCTTTCTTTCTCTCTTTTTTTTTTGTTAGTTAGTCATTTTGGTGGATTAAATAAGGTACGTTTCTGGAAAAATCTGTGCATGCTCAGTGGCACACATAGTGATCATTCAAAACATGCTGACTGTATATTAATTCAATATTTTTATTTTTTATTATTATCATGAGGTTTCCACAATATGACAAACGCTATGAAGTATCTGCTACACCATGTATGAACTCAGAAGCTTTGCAGTTTTTTGCAATGTATTGGATTAGAGGAAGAAATATCTTACAAAATCGCATAATTTTCATTTTAAAATAATCAATATGACAAGATGAGATAAGGAGAGAGACAAACCATAAGAGACTCTTAGTCTCACAAAACAAACTGAGGGTTGCTGGGGGTAGGGGGTTAGGGAGAGAGTGGGTGGGTTATAGACATTGGGGAGGTTATGTGCTATGGTGAGTGCTGTGAAATGTGTAAGGCTGATGATTCACAGATCTGTGCCTCTGGGGAAAATAATACATTATATGTTAATGAAAATAATTAAAAAATAGAAATTAAAAAACTCAATATGGAATGTAATTAATCAATTTAAATGTCTTATTAAGATAAATATGAAATTCTGTTTAAAATATGTTGGAAAAAACTGTATTGGAGAAACTTAGGATCCAAGGTAAGAGGATACATGTTTGAGAGTCTGCTTTATCTCTTTATTGTCTTTTTTTTTTTTTTTACTTACTGACTTTTAAAGAAATGGAGTTTTATTCTCCATGTTATAAAATCTTTATAAATGTGGATATTTATTTACAAAAAAGAGTAAACCCTGAAGCCCAAATGTTACACAAATAGAAGACATTTTTATGGTTCATTGGTTTATTACTTAGAGCTATCCTTATGCTAGATGTTTTTAATGAAATTATCTGGCTCTATCTACTTCAGCTAAGTATTCTGTTATGCTAAGATGTATCAGTTCTCAACTACTTTACCTTTAGAAATTCTGGTCCAAGAATAGCATTATGAATTTTGAAAAGGTCCTTAAAGTCAGAAAATTATAGAATTTAAATTTTACTTCCACTATTTACCAGCTATGCAAACTTGGGCCATCAGTCTGTGACTCATATCCCTCTTCTAGAACACGGAAATACCATCTAAATCATAAGAATGCAGTAAGAGTTAATACTTGTAATGAACATATAGCAGTGATTAGCACACTTTTTGGTGTATAACCCATGCTCAAGAATGGCTGTACTGTTTATAAGTATTCTGGTCCTATAATTCTTCCTCCTCATCATCATAATGATACAACTCTCTCAGTAAATGCCTGAAAAAAATGCAGGGAAAAATCAGCAAAACTTTAAGCAAATTACAGCTCAAGGAATGCGTTAGAAGGCCACTTAAAACAGAGAATCTGTTGAAAATTTATCCTCTGTAGAATAAATTGCAACCTTGAGACACTAATACTAAACTTACGAAACCTGTAAATCTATAAGCAGCAAGCTGGGCTGGGAGATTGAAATCCTTTCTAGGACAGAATAATGAGTTTGTAGTAGAAGAGACTAGTCAGATTCCATCTCCAGTATTAGAGAAGAAAGAATAACATTTGTCCACTGTCCTGAGTTCTAAAGCATAATTCAAAAAGCATTTTAACAAGTAGATAAACTACATTTTGTGTCAAACAGTCTTCTGGGATATGGCTTGAGGAACTACCAGAATATTCTTCCTTAAAATATTCCCTCTTAAAAACATTATTGATAAGTTCCAAACAGCTGACTTAAACACAAATGTTAAATCTCAAATATTTGCTAATTGGAGACAAGATGATTTAATATTAACACATCAGAATAAGCAGGCATTTTGAAAAGCTAGGCTTCTAAAATTTATGTCTATTTAAAATGTTTACTTAGCTCCTAATCTGCAAACCTGTTATAGCTCAAGTGCACCAGCAGGCAAATGCTAAACTGCGAGAAGGTGTGACATGATGGCATTTAGGAAGTGCTTTATGTTTAGGATCATCAGATAACATGAAGGACTCTCAGTATATTCATGCATAATTTGCTAAGTCTTGGAACTTGTTTTTACTGTAGGGTATGTATATGTATGTATATGTATATGCATATATCTGTTTCTTCATGTATATTACATATATGTATCCATATATGTATATAAACTCATACATAGGTGCTATAAGGGATACATGAACACACATGCACACACACACACACACACACACACACACACACATTCTTTATTGCCTTGTTCAGTGTTCTGCACCAACTGGGAGGAGAAGGAAGAGAACGAGGTAAAGAAAGGTAGAAAAGAGAAGAAGAAGGAAGAAAAATAACTAAAACCACACCACAAGCAGGAGTTGCATTTGAAAAATTATATCAGCTTATTTCTTTAACTTGTTTCATTCTGTCAAGAAAGGGTAAAGAGATAGTAGAAATGACGTAGCATAAGTGACTGACTTATATTACTAAGATATACAGATTTGACATCTGGAAGGTTGAGTACAATATTAATATGCACAAGTACATTAAAATTTTCCATTGGAGATATAATAATTAAAATTTATTGAGCAGCTACTACATATTTTATTTTAAACTTTGATCAGCATAACATTCAGCATAAAATTAAAAAGAATTTTAAACAAGATCTTGATGATGGAATACCTGCTTTGAATACATTGTATCCAGAAACATGAACATCAATAAATATCTATATATAACTATGCAAAAATATAGTTTGTTCACTAAATTATTATGTAAAAGGCCATTTATGGATAAGAAGCAAGTAGTCTATTAGTCAATCAGTAGATACTTTTGATAGCTTATAATGTGCAAGTACAAGAGATTTCTCAGGGACGCCTGGGTAGCTCAGTTGGTTGGGCAGCTGCCTTCGGCTCAGGTCATGATCCCAGCATCCTGGGATCGAGTCCCACATTGGGCTCCTTGCTCGGCGGGGAGCCTGCTTCTCTCTCTGCCTCTGCCTGTGCTCTCTCTCTCTGACAAATAAATAAATAAAATCTTAAAAAAAAAAAAAGGAGATTTCTCAAATCATTGACTGGGTAATAAAGCTTTGGAATGTGTTTATATCTGTTTCTTGTTTTTGTTTTTGTTTATTTTATTTTATTTATTTATTTGACAGAGAGAGATCACAAGTAGACAGAGAGGCAGGCAGAGAGAGAGGAGGAAGCAGGCTCCCTGCGGAGCAGAGAGCCCGATGCGGGGCTCGATCCCAGGACCCTGAGATCATGACCTGAGCCGAAGGCAGCGGCTTAATCCACTGAGCCACCCAGGCGCCCTGTTTCTTGTTTTTGTTTTTCATATTGCTTAACTTTCTGACAATAAAATTAAACTACTTCAGATTGTTTAGAAAAGCAAATCTAGACATGTTTTCCTTTTTTTTAAAAATTTTTTATTTATTTCTTTTTTTTTTATTATAAACATATAATGTATTTTTATCCCCAGGGGTACAGGTCTGTGAATCGCCAGGTTTACACACTTCACAGCACTCACCATAGTACACACCCTCCCCAAAGTCCATAACCCCACTCCCCCTCTCTAAACCCCCATTCCCCCCAGCAACCCTCAGTTTGTTTTGTGAGATTAAGAGTTACTTATGGTTTGTCTCCCTCCCAATCCCATCTTGTTTCATTTATTCTTCTCCTATACCCCTAACCCTCCATGTTGCATCTCCACGTCCTCATATCAGGGAGATCATATGATAGTTAGACATGCTTTTCTTTGAGTGGCTATGTGACAGCCAATAGGAAAGTCAGCCTTAGAGAGTCAAGCACAGCTTTCTAGAAGAAAGTATTCAGTGAGGGAGTGACAACAGTGAGAACTCGTCAAAGGCCAGTGAAGAGAAGTGCTGTCATGGCATATTCTTGTGTGATGAGAGAAGGCTTGTGTTCATCCACTTAACAGCTTCGTATGACTCCCGTTTATATTCCAGATAAGCTGAAGACACTCGGTTTTCCTTCATGTTCAGAAAACTAAAGTCATTCCTTCTTTCTAAGACACAAAACTTATGTATATTATATATAGGTAAATGTAGGGAGATGAGGAGGTTGAAAAGAAACAAAATAATGGAGATAGGCAGGGCTGAATTAGAAGCCTTAGTCTATCATGAGAAGGCAGATAAGTGTAGCTTTAAGGGCCATGGAAGAATCTAGAGCAATAAGCCACGTGAGCACTTTTAAATTTTAGACGAACCACATGACAGCAGGGTGACAGAGCGATTGAAAGAGAAATACTGGAAGCAGAGATTCTAACACAAGAGTTATTCTGACAGCTAATAGAATTGGCAGAATTCTTGCGGCCTACAGTTCTTCGCCTCCACGTGGGCGTGGTCTGTATCGCTCACACTGCATCTGTGGGTGAATACAGAAGCTGCAAGACAGAAGTGAGGGTCACAGTCTCTAGACTTGGGTTTTATGCCTCAAAAACATCACTGTTTATCTATCGGCTACTTACCTAATCTGTTCTTAACATCTTTTTAGTTTTACAGACAGGGTTGGAAAATGAGAAAACAAAATGTGTCTTCACTATCCCACGTGTACCTTTCCTACTATCTCTTGCACACATGTCAAGTCCTAGTGACAGAGAATTTAATACACCCCTTCATACCATGACAGAGGCATTGTCAGCCTGCTCCCACATAGCAAGCACATGGCTTTGCAGCTAAAATCTACAGCAAAGGGACACTGGTTTATGAAAGGGATCTAATATACTTGAGGGAATTTAAGGCATATTTTAGGCATTGTGGCACCACAGTCTAGCTGAAGCTTCAGAGTACAATTTACTTGGTACTTCTTAAATAAAAACACACTGGTGATACTTCCCCAGTGTATTCCCTAGGTGTGCAGATTTAGTCAGAAGAAAGCTCTCATGCAGGTGTGAGAAAGATACCAGGAAGCCCTTTTCTCTCCCTTGTCAAAAAAGAGAATGAAATCTCAAGGGTGATTGTCTAATTATTAAATGTTCAATCTTAGAAAGGCAAGTTAATAGCATCATTTTATTATAAAAATATTAATTGTTTAATAGTAGAGAACACACAGAAAACAATGTTACTGTTAAGAAAGGACAGTAATTATAGAAAAAAAATCACAAAGTGTCTCTTAATTTCAGGAAAATATATTCCTTCATCTCTCTTAGAATGTCACACTGCAAAGCTTTAAAAGCCTTTGTTAACAACTTTATGAATATTAAAGAATACCATGAAAACTTTTTTAAAGAAATGATTTATTATTTAATGCTTATATTATTTTTATTATGTATTGATGCCAAGCAAGCAACTTCCTGGTGGTCAAATAAGGATGTGAATGTTTTCATATTTTAGTGCTACAACATTCTTTCATCTATTATTAATACAACTCATAAATACTCTCACCCTCAAAAATAGCCTCAAACAATCTTATCTGGGCAGACTCAGACTTCATTTCTTCCCCAAGGCTTTCCAGTTTCTGGACTATAATTAGTTGTCATCTATTCTGACAGAGAAGATTCTACCAAACTTCTCCCATGTCTCAATAACGCTCTTGACAGATTTTATACCCTGAGGCAACCTAAACAGTTTACTAAGTGAGACCTACTAGTAGAGAAGGAAAAGGTAGAATAAGAAAAAAAAATTCTTATTATTTTTAGCTAAAAGTTAATTAGTTATTTTTGTAAGATTGTTTTCCTGAAACCATTCATATTTGGCCAAATGTGTAACATGGCCTATGTCATCCTGTAAAATAATTTTAGCCACTTGTTTTAACACTATGATTGTACATTTGGATAAAAAAGAAAGACTTTTTTGGCTAATTCAGGGCACTCCATTAAAATATTATGCTGTTAAATGATTCACATTTGACACTCATATGTTCTGAAATGTCTAAACTATCATTTATTTCCTAAAATAATTCATCAAGACAATAAAAGCCCCACCCCTGCTAAAAAGGAATATTTCAAACTACATTTAACATGAAGAAGCTTGTCTTTCTATGACTTTCTTAAGATGTATATGAACCTTTCTTCTTCAGTGCAAGTATTGGCAAGGATTTCCAGGAGAAAGACTACAAATAATCATACCATAACCAGATTAAGGCTTCATTATCAGAGTGAGAGCATTGGGCTGAGAACATCTTGTCTTTGAAGGCAGATCTTGACTATATCATGGATAGCTGTGTTTCAACCATCTTAATTATCTTAATTGTATAAGGCATATGTAGAATTAAAGGCGTATGAGAATTAAAATAAGAAATTGAACCCCCGCTGTGTTAAGCACTGTGCTCCTATTCTTAAGATAAAGCAGTGAATGACACAAGTTCCAGCTTTCAAGGCTCAAATTTTTGAATCTGGAGTCCATAAGTGGATATGTAAAGGGGAGTACTAAGTACTAAGTAAGTACTAAGATAAAGGAGTACTAAGATAAAGTACTAAGGAGTACTAAAATAAAGATTACTAAGAGTACTAAGATAAAGTACTAAGGTAAAGATTCCAACACACAGAAGAGGAGCATCCCATGCAATTTGGAGGTAAAATGGGGATGGGTATTTAGCAAAGTCTTCATAGCAGAAGTGACATCTAAACTGAGCTCTGAAATATAAGTAATAGCTCTTTAAGGTAGAATTCGGGGGGCAGGTACAGATAAGTCTAAAATAAGTCATTCCAATCACAAGATTATCTTTCCTAGATATTTTCATTGCTCTTAGCAGTTCTATGCTCTATAATTCTAACATAAACTGTGTTTTCCACCTTTCCTGCACTCCTCAAAAAGCATGTTTTTGGAGGCTGTAAGAGAAACAGACAGGTTTGTGTGGGCATGCATACTCATGAAGAGTGTGCACTGAGGTTGCTTCTGTTAGATTCCTATTTCCAAAGCATCCTTTATGTGTGTCTTTGAGTAAATTGCTTAATCTCTCTATGTTTCATCATATAAAATACTGTCAAATCACAAGATTGCTACGAGTGGTGAATGAATTAAAAAATGTACTATATGCAAAAATATTCAGTGTTAGCTGTGATGATGATGGTGATGATGAAGACAACGATGTAGATGATGTTTTATCAGCCTGAAAATCCAAGGTAAATATTTAAATGTTGTCTCCATGGTAATATTTTAGACTAGGTTCTAACAATTTAGGTTAAATCAAGCTAAATTTCCTTTTAGATTGAGACAAGGTAGAATGCACTTTCCTCAAAGTAGTTCCCATATTTCTTCAAAGTCTCACTTTAAGATAAGTATAGCAAACCAGATATCTCCAGTTTTCTATAACTAGTTAGAAATAAAACATATTGAGGATTTCCATCTCTGGCTATAACACAGTTCCCATATCAAGATTCAGCACCCTTTGTAAACAAATATGAACAGAGACAGAATATATGAGACCATTATTTGTGAGCAATAGGCAACAAAGAGTGCAAGTTTATTCTATTTGATTAAAAAATAAACACTCCTGCATTACCCTGACTTCCTGCTGAGGAGATTTTTTTAGACCACAGCACAAAGAGAAGGAACCCAAGCAGAAAGCTGCGTTCTCAATGAATGAAGCAGTCAGAAATGAGAGTCCAGAGCTTCTGAGGTGGAATAATTTTGTGAGCCTAGATGGTAGAAAGGAAAACTGTACAGAGAAGAGAATCTCATACCAACTCTTTATTCCCTCTGTTCTTTGTGGAGGGCAGGGCTCTGAGGGCTCAGGGTGAGATTCTAAGGCCTGGCAGAGGGCAACTGCTGAGGTCTAGTAACTGAATGAAGACTCAAGAGGCTTCTCGATTTAGGGAAACATTGCAGGATGGTCTAGCTAGAGTGGGAACTCCTGCTGGGGATCCCAGGGATGCAGGTGACACTCCGGAAAGGCCATCCCTCCAAAGTGAGATGACAGACTAAGGCTAAGTAAGAAATTGAAACAGAGCTACCCAAACAAAGCCTAAAATAAAGGCTCATAATGATCAATCAATCATTTATGCCAAAATAAACACAGCGCTTTAAAGGAAGAAACACAATCCAGGTACCTTACATTATAGCAAACAGTCAGAATTACTAGACATGAAAACACAGAAACATGTATTCTTCCACCAAAGACATTAAAAATCTAGTTATTAGAAACAGACCTCAACAACAGATGACATGAGTGATGGAATTCACAGAAAAGGACTTTAAAACAGATACTATAAATATGTACAGAATTTTCAGGAAAAGAAGCACAATTGAGAGAACAAGTGGAGAAATTTGGCCAAAAGAGAGAGAGAGAGAGAGAAATTATAACAGAAAAATCTAAAGAATTCTCAGAAATTCACACACAAAATATCTGAAATGAAAAAGTCATAGGATGGATTTAAAAAGCAGAAGGATCGGTGGATTTGAATTCAGATTAATAGACATGATTCAAACTGATCCAAACAGATCAAATGTTGGAAAACAAAACAAAGCAGAAACTCAATGATCTGAAGGATCAAATGTGGAATACATGCAGTTGGATTCCCCAAACAAGGAGAAGAGAAGGAAATTTTTGAAGAAATACTGGCCTCCAAATTTTCCAAGGTTAGTGAAAAAATAACTAACCACAGATTCACGATGCCCAGTATATATTTATCCAAAGGAAGATAAATATAGAGACCCACACATAGACATATCATAGTCAAAGTTCTAAAAACCTAAAATAAATAGAATAGTAAAGGATGAAAAGTTTAAAAAAAGATACAAGGTATCAGTACTAAAAATCCCAGTAGACTTGTCAGAAATGGTGAATGCATGATGAAAATGACTGAACATCGTTAGTGTGCTTTAAAAAAATGTTGCCAACTTAAAATTCTATATCCCCAGAAATCAACCTGCATAGAGAGACTTGAAGTTGACATCAAAAAAAAAAAGTCAGACCTGAGAAAATTATTGAAGTATTACTATAAGAAATGACTAAGGGAGTTCTTCAAGCTGAAGGGATGTTACCAGATAGACATTCAGACTCTCAGATATATTGAACAAATGGAAAATGTAGTAATAAATATAGAGATCATCTTTATTTTCTTAAGATCTTTTAAGTGGCAATGACTAAAGCAAAGACAATAATTATCATATGTAATTATTATAATATGTATAAATAAAATATATGGCAACAAAGGCACAAAGGTTTGGAGGAGTAAATGGAATTATATCATTTTGTTTTGTTTTAAAATTCATGTGAAGTAGAACATATGAAATTAACTAGAATAAAAGATGTTAATAATACATTGTAATTCTTAAAACAAATTTGGAAAAATTATACCATCTAGTAACAATATGTACTATGTATTATAGTAACCAAGAAAATATAACTCTGTATAAGGGTAAGCAAAATAATATTAAAGGAACTGAATTGAGACCAGAAATAGATTGCACATATATGATCAATCAATTTTCAACTAAGTTATCAATGTAATGAAATGGGAAAAGGAGCATCAGAATAATCATACTAAAAACAAACAAACAAACAAAAAACAAACAAAAAACCTTGATCTATACCATATCATACCAGAAAAGCAATGTGCAACAGATCATAGAACAAAATGTAAAAGCCAATATTTTAAAGGTCCTGTATGAAAATAAAGGAACAGCTTTGGACTAGACAAATACTTTTTCGATTGGACAAAAAAGTTCTAATCATGGGAAACTTACCCTAGAGTCCATAAAATTTTTGTTCCAAGTTCCCTCATCACTGATTCACCTGCTGTTTAATAGGAAAAATGGAACAGATCTGAGTCTCTCGCTTATGCTATTAGTTAGTAATTAAAGACTTGAGTCTTACTTTCGTATTTGTCTTTTTGCTGGAATGACTCCTCTGGTAACGGACAATTCAGCTCTCTATCCGGCTCGGCTCATCTCCTGACATGCACAGGGACCAAAATCACACGATGATAACAAGTAGACATCTAGATGATTGAGACTCTTCCTAAATTAAAGCTTAACATTATTATCAATACGAAAACAGAATTGACAGATGATCACGCTTATCTTCAAAATAAAATGTGGTAAATACTGATGTGATACTTGGGTGTTCTTTTTTTTTTTTTTTTTTTTGGTAGGAGAAGGGAGTGATAATTGTTTGATCATCTTTCAGTCATGATCCTACTTGACATGTCATCATGTACCAAAGCTAATATATTCTTGATCCAGGAAGAGTTTTCTTCACTGGCCTTCTGGATATATTTTCTGACATTTTTCCTTTGACACTGGATATACATTTATTTATTTATTTATTTATTTATTCATTTATTCATTTATTATTTTTGGACTTTTAAAAATCCCAATTATCACCAACATCTTAAATTTGGAGTGCCCTAAAGATCATCCTCTTGAATCTTTTATCCTCATTTTTTTTTTGCCAGTTATTCCTTCTGGTTCACAATTTCATTCATCATCTATGTAATAAGGCTCCCACATTTATACCTCTAGTCCAGACTTCCTCACGAGAATCCATAAAACTCCATAGAACTCTACTTAAAACATCTCACACTTGAAGTGCTCAAAACTGAACTGTGGAAGTTTCCTCTAGAACCTGCTCCAGTCACACACCTTCTGTTCCATAATTGGACTGTATCATTTCAGTACATTAGAAACAACATCATCAACAACAACAACAAACAAACAAAAACTTGATTCATCTTTGAAATATTTCAATTTTATTCCATATCTGGAATATCTCCTTATGTCCTCCACTCCCAAACTTTCTCTAAGGCACTATTTCTGCTCACCCAGGGTACTGTGGTGTTCTCCTATCCCTGCTTCCATTCTTTTCCCCGCTGAGTCTCTTTGAAAACAATGCAGTGAAAGGGTGCCTTTCAACACATCAGTGCATCAGCTCACTGTTCTGTGGGGTGGCTCCTCATGTCGTTTATAGTAAAGCCAATGGCTTCCCAAATGTGTAATATGCTCTGCTCAATCCAAGCCATTCAAAACTGTTAACTCATCATAAGCACTGTCTTCCTTTGCATTCCTTGCTTTTTCTCAAATATGCCAGATGTGTTCCTATCCTGGGATTATTTCTGCTATTTGTTCTCTGTGCTTGAAACACTGCGCCTAAACGTCACCTTCTCCTCAATTTTTATCTTGAGTTCTCAAATTTTTTTAAAAAAATTAAAAATAAAAACAAAAACAAGGCAAAGAAAGGCAGGGGGGCCTGGGTGGCTCAATTGTTAATTTCCGTCTTTGGCTGGGATCCTTTGGAATCCTGGGATCAAGCCTGGAATCGGGTTCCTTGCTCCGCGGGAAGCCTGTTTCTCCCTCTTCCACCCCTCCTGCTTGTGTTCCCTCTCTCGCTGTCTTTCTCTCTCTATCAAATAAATAAATAAAAAATCTTAGGGAAAAAGAAAAAAAGAAAAAGAAAGACAGAGAGAAGAAAACCTTACGTACTGCTCAGACTATAATGCTTTAATTTTCCCTAGCATGCTTCCTCTGCTACCATATTACGTAGTGAAGATATATTTATGTTTTCCTTCTTTTTATTCCCATTAATAGGTACACTCTAAAATTCATGGAGCTTCTTAGTTCTTATTGCTACTGTGCCACTGTGTAGTGTTTGGTACACAGTAGGAGGCTCAATAAATATTTATTGAAATATATAATGAATAAATATTTATATATAAACTTATGAATTTATATTACCTGTCTATAATATTATATATATATATATATATATATATATGCATGCACCAGAAGCTGACATTATAATGGCAGGAAAAATTTCTTCTTATCAGAGTTTTGGTACTTTATTTATAGCTTTTTATTTAAGACAGATAACATAATAAAGGATAAATGAACCCACTATGGTATTAATTACATTCCTGACTGAAAGTACTATCATTCCCTGAAGAATAATTTCACTCAATTTCAAAATAATAAAAGGATACAAGACTTAATTATATACACATTCTGAAGTAAAAAAACAGGGATAATGAAAGTAATTTTTTATATAATATTCTTTATTTTTTTAAAATATACATTAGTAAACTGATATGACTTTCAAAATGTTAAAAAAGAAAATAAGCCCTGAACTCTATTTGTTGAGTAATATGGCTGGCCTCTAAGTCTTCTTTATTATGAGAAGAACGACTGGAAATATCTCAGCAAAGAAGTCTCAGGGGATTTTTCGACCAGAGATAGCTGAAACAACCTAGTTGAGCTGGGGATTGGACATGACTAGTTCAAAGTCAGTGAACTGTGGGTGGCATGCCGAGAATAGAGATTTTTTTTTGAGAGAAGGTTATAAAAGTTATTCCAAAGAGAGATGTACCTGTCATTGATTTCTTAGACTCTAGTACAACGGAAATGAAAGAGTACAGTTTCTCTCTGGAAGATTAAAAACAGGAGTTTTCAAGAAGGCCCTTTTACCATTTCTATAATCTTTTGTGAACAACTATAATTGTTATTGTATTTCTTTTGTTAAAGGGTATTCAGTGGGAAAAAAAATTTAATTAAGAGCATCGATGGTACAGTTATCTTTCCTTTTCCCCTCTTATCCCAGATAAGTTCTTTAAACCAAAAGACAAGATCTGGAAGTCACATTATGTAAACTTTAAACTAAATAAACAAATCTGTTCATCTCTTTTGTCCAACTCTAATAGTGACAGGGTTTCACACAATTTGCTAGGAGTAAATGAATCCTAAGTAGCTTGTCAAATTAAAGGGCTTATATAAAATTAAGCAACACCATCAATTTCAACTGCAATTCATTAACCGATTTATTTTTTACAAATGCAATTATATACTTATCCACAAAGAGATCCTTGTAAATGACAATCAAGAACAAAATATCATGGTTTACTGTATCCACTGAAACATTTATGACACTTTTATACATCTTTCATGGTTGATTTTAAGAAAAATACTGGTTCTTAGAGATGTTTAAAAATGAAACTGACCTGGTCTGATTCTGTATGTTTTGATTTTAAGTCTTACTTATGGATGGATATATATCCTGATGGTTGTTCTATCCCTGTTATCTAATAAATCATGCAGATAACAAAATATACAACTCTGAGCCACTTCTAATGTGGATTCTGATCATCTAATGGTCTACTTAGAATGAAGTTTGATGGTAAATTTTGAAAGTGGAAATATCCATTGAGGAGGGGAGGCGAACCATAAGAGACTATGGACTCTGAAAAACAACCTGAGGGTTTTGAAGGGTCAGGGGTGGGAGGTTGGGGGAACAGGTGGTGGGTAATGGGGAGGGCACATTTTGCATGGAGCACTGGGTGTTGTGCAAAAAGAATGAATACTGTTACGCTGAAAAAATAAATAAAATGGAAAAAAAAAGATGCAAATGGCGAAAAAAAAAAAAAAGAAAGTGGAAATATCTACAAATAAAATTAGGCTTTTTCATTTGTTATAGTCATACCTAAAAACTAGGTTGATTTTCATCAAATTCTGAAGCTATATTTTTGATACTGTAAATTGACATGCAGTTTGTGTAGTGTACACAAAATTTGGGGGCAGGTATCCAAGAAGAACCTCAAAGAGTAACAGAGTAAGCTACAAAGAGTAACAAGAGTAACAAAAAAAAAAAAAAAAAGGAACTTTGAAACATTAAGAGGCTTCTGTCACTGCAAATAGGAGAGTTGTCCCATTCATGATAGACACGACGAAGAGAGGTTTCAAGTAGAACCCTATAATTCAAGAGTTATAAAAGTTAATTTTAAAGAACAAGTTCTGTTTTGTGACTGAGCTACTTCTCACATGGTCAAGTTTGTATAGGAAGCCAATGTGTGCTAGGCTCAGACGTTTAAATGATTGTGTTCATGTTTCACAAGCAAAATGAAGAGTTTTATTCTAAATGAGACTCTAAAATGAGGTTAGAAAAGATAAAGAAAGGATGCCTGGGTGACTTAGTTAAGCATCTGCCTTCAGCTCAGGTCATGATCCCGGGGTCCTGGGATTGAGCCCTGCGTCAAGCTCCCTGCTCAGCAGGAAGCCTGCTTCTCCTTCTCCCTCTGCTGCTCCCCTTACTCGTGCTCTCTCACGTTCTCTGTCAAACAAATAAATTAAATCCTAAAGGTAAAAGAAAAGAAAACATGAAGTCGGCATAGCTGGGCTTTATATTCTAACTATAAAACAATCTTTTAAAAACTTTTTAGAGAAGAGGTAATCTCTAAAGTTCCTATCTCTCCAGCATATTTTCAGGATCCCACATTTAAGTTAAACCTTAATTTGATTTCCCTTAGTACATTATGACTACAGAACACTCTTATGATTCTGAGATACACACATATACAGAGAGACACACATTATATATCAATATCTAAATCAATATTAAGATTTCATAGATTAAAGTCCAGTTAATGTACAATCTCTTTAAATCTTCAGAGTTCAGTAAAATGTACTTGCATCTTTGTCTGTACCCTTGCTTTAAGTTGCACAGAGCTGATAAATTGTTAACTAGTAATTCACATCAATATAAATTTCATACTTTCCATATTATTTTCTTTACATGACCCTATTTATCTCTTCTTTCCTTCATATTTTAAAAGGCCATCTTTCAAGATACAATGGTAAGATTATGTAAAAAAAAAAAAAAAGTTCAGATTCCAAGAGAAGAATCAGTATTTTGATGTACTTCTCCAAACTGTCACTTAAGTCAAACAAGGAGAGAGGGTTGGAGCAAATGTATCTTCTAGCCCAAAAACAAAAGAAAAAACCAATTACATGTTCAATAAATTGAAATAGATTCTAACAAAATCAGGATGTTTCATTCCTGGTCTATCGTGTTCTAAGTTTACCAAAATTAAACACCCTGGACTGGGAGGCTTAAACAACATAAATTGATTTCTTCACAGTTCTGGAGGCTAGAAGTCTCTGATCTAGGTGTTGGCAAGTTTGGTTTCTTCTGAAGCCTCTTCTTATTGTGTAGATGGTGTCCTCACCTGGTCTTCCCTCTATACCTATCGGTATCCAAATATCAACTTCTTTTTTTTGTTTGTTTGTTTTTTTTTTGTTTTTAGAGAGAGAGAAAGATCACAAGTAGGCAGAGAGGTAGGCAGAGGCAGAAGGAGAAGCAGGCTCCTTGCCGAGCAAGGAGTCTGATATGGGACTCAATCCCAGGACACTGGGATCATGACCTGAGCCGAAGGCATCCGCTTAACCAACTGAGCCACCCAGGCGTCACCAAATATCAACTTCTTATAAAGACAAGAGTCATATCTGACGAGAGCCAACCCTAAAGACCTCATTTTTATTTAATTATCTCTTTAAGATTCTATCTCCAAATATAGTCACATTCCAGTGTACCGGTAACTAAGGTCTTCAGCCTATGATTTTAAGGTGCACATTTTGATCCATAGTATCTGGTCAAGTCATTTTGCTTTGAGTTGTATCCTGATTTTAAACTACATTTTGAGAGTTAAGTCTGAATGAAATGAAAATCCCCAATCAGATGAACACATAACCACCATGTAAAAGTAGAAATTTAGAAGGGATTAGTAAAGGTCAGAAAATAAATAAATAAATAAATACATAAATAAATAAATGTCACAAGTCTCTTTCATGCCACAGAATGGAGAAATACACTTAGTACTGGATCTTGAGAGTAACCAAGAGGGCTAGATCATACAATTGGATAGAGAGGTGTTTATCAATTTAAGAGCATTCTTTTATAATACTAGATCAAAAGTCTGGGCAAGGGCTCCAAGTATGGTACCACTTTCCTAATACAATTGCTGCTGAAAGATTTGAAAAAGCAATGAGCATACTGAGCAAAACTGAAATGCTGAAATTCCCACAGAAGAAGGTGGAAGGGGATTTAAAGGCTTGACAGTGTGGGCATGGTAGTAACGATAAGCTGTCCACATCCAGAACATCCAGCAGATGGTTATGTTTCATGAGAAGGCCACAGCATACCATTTGCCAAGTCCATGAGAAATACAGTTGAGAGGATATCATAAGATGATTCAGTTGTAGTTCTTCTATAGCCAGCCCTGAGGGTAAGATAAAATATTGTTGAAGAACTTAGTATTCTGATGACTATGGAGAGAGAATCCCAAAACAAGAGTTAACAACACTTAACCATGAGAAACCAGGGGCACAATTACTGCAAAGGCTATCAAGTCCAGTATGGCCTTCAAAGTGGCCTGATATGTAGATTTATGAAGACAGTTAATAGGATACAACATCCTGAAGTACAAAATAAATAGGTAGAAAGTGATGTTAACACTCAGGTTGTGATAGCAGAAGGAATCAGTGGTGGATGTCTGGGAGGCAAAGACCAGTCACCCCAATAAAATCCATAACCTCATGTAGAGTTTTCAAAACTCAAGACAGTTTTCAGATCCAGAAACCAATGCTGAGCCATATATGTATGGAGAAACCTCCCCAAGCATTATGTCAAATGAATTGGTAATTGTTCTCCAGGTCTTACCCTAAGGTACTTTAGTCATTTTCTCAGGGAAGGACATCATCATTATGTTTTACAGACCTTTGAACACAGAGTCTGAATTGAATCTTTGCCAAGAGCTCTAAAACATCATCATGCACCCACCACCACCAGCCCAAGACATCCCCTTCCCTCAATTAGAAAGTGCCCTGCTGAATCTAGTTAGAGCTTAGGAGATGACCACAGACTATTGCAAGTTTATTCAAGCATCAGGACAAATTTTAACCAGTGTCAGATTTGGATATAGTGTCCCTGCTCAAGCAAATTAGTAGGACCTCAGGTACATGGTTTGTGGCAACTAACTGCTCAAACAACATTTTATTTCCTACCTCATCCAAAAAAAGATTTTTTTTGCAAAAGAAAAAACATTGTATTTACATAGAATAGACAACAGTATTTATTTACATATTTTCTCTAGAGAAATGATAACATTCATACCCTTCATCATGTAATAGATCAAAGATATCAGCGTGGGGGTGCCTGGGTGGCTCAGTGGATTAAGTGGATTAAGCCGCTGCCTTCGGCTCAGGTCATGATCTCAGGGTCCTGGGAACAAGCTCTGCATCAGGCTCTCTGCTCCGCGGGGAGCCTGCTTCCTCCTCTCTCTCTGCCTGTCTCTCTGCCTACTTGTGATCTCTCTCTCTGTCAAATAAATAAATAAAATCTTTAAAAAAAAAAGATATCAGTGTGGCATGAATACAGTGTGATTAACTCAACCCGTCACTCATATGATGAAAGTTAGTGTATAAATAATGAGATGTGTGACAAACTTAAAGCATAGATCTTATCATGTATAAGCATTTCGTGTTGGGTTAAATTATAGAGTAAAAATAAATGAAAGGCTTAAAACATAAAGAAATAAAGAAATATATTCAGAAAGAAATATATGCAAAAGCCTAATTTTTATACTTCAAGGTTTATTAATTTATGCTACTAAGAGGCATTAAATATTATACATATCTGTTCATTAATACTGGAATCTCACTTATTAAAAAGATAATAATTTATTTAAATTGCATTGCCTCAAAGGATTTTAAGGATTAAATGAATTAATACATGTTCATCGCTTAGAAAAGTATCTGGCATATGAGAAGACTGCAGAGCGTTAGCTATCATTATTATTATTGCCCTAAAGTAAAGTGAACTTTTTTTTTTTTAAGATTTTATTTATTTATTTGACAGACAGAGATCACAAGTAGGCAGATAGAGAGGCAGGCAGAGATAGAGAGGAGGAAGCAGGCTCCCTGCGGAGCAGAGATCCCTATGTGGGGCTCGATCCCAGGACCCTGGGATCATGACCTGAGCTGAAGGCAGAGGCTTTAACCACTGAGCCACCCAGGCGTCCCCATAAAGTGAACTCTTAAAAGAAATATAAAATGAGTAAAGAAAACAAGCTACTTAAATACTAATTTTATTGCAATAAAAGTCGTTTCACACTCAAAAAAGCATACCTCTTATTTGATTTAATAATTTTTCATTTTCTAAAAATGGATTTTTGCTTTGTAATAAACTCCTCAGATGGGATATGTAACATCTTTCTACTAAGCTATTCTTAATGTATATTTTAAACCATCCGCATCACAGTGAAAATGATTATCTCTCAAAACCAGGCATGACACCCATACCCAAATTTAGCAGTAAACTTCAGCTCCTTGGCTCCTACCCTGAAGTGTGGCTTTCCAGGGGAGCAGTTCAACCATATAATTTGTTATTCAGACTGGGCTTTAGTCACACATTTCTTCTTGAAATTCCTGCGACTAACCGAGATCTTACCAAGCTCAGAATCAAAAAGACACAGAAGGGGAAATATATAATATGAGGCTTTAACATGCTTGTCTTATTCTGGAGGCAATAAATTAATTACGTATTAAAATACAGACAAACTTAACTCAAAAACTAAACCAGTCATTACACACAAATGTTAATTTGGCCAAAGTGTAATGTTAAAAATTGGTAACAATATCAAAAAACCCAAAGTATCTTCCTCCAGGAAACAAAACTCAAACAACCACAAAATTTTATTTAAAAATATGTTGGATCAAAGGTGAAATGTGGATTGAAATTGAAAGAATTATTATAAACTTAGAATAATATCATAATATATTAAACTCTTCAAAATATAACTAATGCAGTGCTCAGAGAAAGCTCATAGCATTAAATACCTTTATCAAGAAAAATAACAAATGAAATAGATAATTGCATACAGAAAGATTAAAAAAAAACTAAAAAAACTGAAACAGAAGAGATAATTAAAGATAAAAGCCAAATTTATTGAGTTAGCAAAGAAAAAGTAAAAAATAAATTGTGCTTCTAACAATCAGAAAAAAAATCTGCCATTAAATAATTTTTAGGATGTCTCAGTTGGTTAAGCAGCTGCCTTCAGCTCAGCTCATGATCTCAGGGTCCTGGGATCTGGCATGGGGCTCCCTGCTCAGTGGGGAGCCTGTTTCTTCTCCTGCTTCTCCTCTCCCCAACTCCTGCCTGTGCATGTGAACATGTCTCTTTCTCTCAAATAAATGAATAAACAAAAATCTTAAAAAAATAAAATGTTTAAAAATAATTTAATTTTTAAAAAGTAGAAAATACAAATATCCAAATAAGAAACTAAAAGAAATTTAAAAAATACACTTGTAAGCAAATTTATTTGGAAATCTGAACACTACACCAAAACTTAATGATGTACTCTATACTGGATAATTGAACATAATAAATAAAAAAAATAAAATCTGAATCAAATTGGTAATTTTAGTAAAAAATAAAGTACATAAAAGTGGTATATTAAAAGTATCTTATGGGCACAACCATAAGAGGAGTGACTGAACTTAGTGGAGTTAGAAAACAACTAATTTCCATATAAAAAGAAACAGAGACTAGGCAAAAAGGACCCCTCACAAAAAATTTCCAGGTTTCCTAGTAGATTCAAAAGGATTTTTAAGCCTTTAAGAAATAGATTATTTTAAACAATTACTAAGAATAGAAAATTCAGGAAAACTTCTGAAATATTTTTTTTTTTTTATATTTTATTTATTTGACAGAGAGAAATCACAACTAGGCAGAGAAGCAGGCAGAGAGAGAGGAGGAAGCAGGCTCCCTGCGGAGCAGAGAGCCCGATGCGGGGCTCGATCCCAGGACCCTGGGATCATGACCTGAGCCGAAGGCAGAGGCTTTAACCCACTGAGCCACCCAGGCGCCCCTGAAATATTTTTTAAGAAGATAATAAAGTGATTCCAAGACCTGAAAAAGGTGACACAGTATATTAAAATTAAAGACCACGTTTCACTTATGAATAACAATGAAAATTTTAAATGCAGAATTATTACATGGAGTTCACATACATTTTTACTTTGTATTGTAGCAAAACTTCTTTGGGGGAATTTAATGTAAAAGAAGTGGTGTATTAGAAGTGAGCTCCCAGGGGCCCCTGGGTGGCTCAGTGGGTTAAGCCTCTGCCTTCAGCTCAGGTCATGATCTCAGGGTCCTGGGATTGAGCCCTGTATTGGGCTCTCTGCTCAGCAAGGAACCTGCTTCCCCCCTCTCTCTGCCTACTTGTGATCTCTCTCTCTGTCAAATAAATAAATAAAATCTAAAGCGAGCTCCCAGACAGTTTGAGCACAGGAAGGCAAGGTGTAATTATTAAACGCCTTCTCTCACAGTTATGGTAGGAGTAGGGTAAGAAGAAGTACGTTTGCTGAAACACAAAGTATCAAAATGCCACATAGGGAAATAAATGGAAAACAAAAAAACAAAAAACAAAAACAAAACAAAAAACACATGCATGCCGTCTCTGTCCTCCCCCCAAGATTGAAGTAGCCCACCTCAAGGTGGGCAATCAATGACTGAAACTCAGTATGTGACTGTGCCCATATCAGAGGCAACTTACCACAATGACCTCAGCATGGTCACAGCAGAATAGGATCAGTATCCACTTGCTTTTGCAAACACCATTATAAAGGCTAGAAGGATAGATTTCTCTAATATCCTCACAGTTTCCTGCCATTATCCTAAGGTTGTGCCTTCTATCCATGTACTTCTCCTAATCTTACCTGGTCCTTGATTCTTACTAAGTGAAGAGAATAACTGCAGTGATGTTTCCAGAAATAAGAGCTTTATGGACATAGCACCTTGCGATTTCCCTGAGAAATGGCGGGATTCCCTCGGCAGCATGGGCATATTTGGTTGACGAGTATGCAATCTGCCAGGAGTCACCATCGCCACACAGACAATACAGAAACACCAGCCAAGAAACACAATAGAAATCCTTTTCCTGGGCGCCTGGGTGGCTCAGTGGGTTAAAGCCTCTGCCTTCGGCTCAGGTCATGATCCCAGGGTCGTGGGATCGAGCCCCACATCGGGCTCTCTGCTCCGCGGGGAGCCTGCTTCCTCCTCTCTCTGCCTACTCGTGATCTCTCTCTGTCTGTCAAATAAATAAATAAAATCTTTAAAAAAAAAAAAAGAAAAAAAAAAAAAAGAAATCCTTTTCCTGAGCTATACTGAGGATGTTCGGAATTACTCTGATTCATTTGAATCCTAAATATATCTTAGGTTTTTAACCTTGGAAAATAAAGTTGAATTTTTTTTTTGTAGTAACCACCTTGAAAATAAAATATTTTGTAGCTAGAAAACAGGTCTTCTTTACTACCTCTTCTAAATCATCATGATGCTGAAAAGTGACAACATTCTGCGGAACACGTTTCTATACCTGTGATTGGGATACTACCATTTAAAAGTTCCACCCAGGGCACCTGGATGGCTCAGTGGGTTAAAGCCTCTGCCTTCAGCTCAGGTCATGATCTCAGGGTCCTGGGATCGAGCCCCACATCGGGCTCTCTGCTCAACAAGGAGCCTGCTTCCTCCTCTCTCTCTGTCTGCCTCTCTGCCTACTTGTGATCTCTGATGTCAAATAAATAAATAAAATTAAAAAGAAAAAAAGATAAAAAGTTCCACCCATCATTCTGTCACTATTATGGCCAACTGTGTTCTAAATAAACATATACTTCAGCATATAGACAGTCATAAAGTAGACTTGTGAATTATGATTAATCTAAACTCCTTGATAAGTTATAAAGTTATACATACACATAGTTATATATGTTGATATGTATATACATACATTTATAGGCATATATTTATGCAAATATAGGCTGTATTTGTTTGTAGTATAATATGTAAATGCAGACCCAAAAAAACCACCCTGAGCTAATTTAAGGAGTAATGGATAATTTAAGGGTATAGAGTTATCTAATGGAGTACACAGAAAGAAATATATTGGAGCCACAGGAAGAACTTAAAATGTGATTAGAGAACTCGTAATGAACAAGCTTGGATTTTAGGGTTTGGATATTTATGCACTGGAAGAATACACTAGGAAAGACTTTATGAGGGAAATTTTCGAAGAAATGTTAAAAGTCTTGAAGCTATAATAGGTTGAAACATAAGGAGCAGTGGGATGATAGAGGCTCTAGGTTTCCATAGTTATTTACAAACTTCTAAAGTCCTCCTCTTTGTCGTCTATCTTCTCATCTAGGGAATTCAGCGCCACCTTCCCTTCCTGGCAGAAGGAATTTCTCTCCCATTTAGTCTTTATGGGGACTGAAATTAAGTCCTCACCCATGGTTCCCAAAATCACATCTTGCAGGTATAGTCTTATAGAATAATGGTGCAATAAAATGGTCATAAGGTCATTTTCCTGGGAAAGTCTTCCAGCTCATGCAGGGGCTTGCCATTGTTCTAGTCAACCGTGGTGTGCCAGCATGTCATGTTAAGCAATGTAGGAAGGCACACAGGGGTTTCCAGAAAAGCACCCCAAAGATGGGAGAAAGCAGTGAAGGGGTCACATGAGTGGAACAGATGCTTACAATGTTATGTATCACATAGACTCTAAATACTTTGAATTCTCCTATGGCCTCTGACCCTAGATTTTTTACCTTTGTGTCCTGGAAGTTTTGTGGCTTAATGCAAATTTGTTCCCCCTAGAAACACTATCCTATCTTCCATCTTTAGCATCACTGGATGAAGGACTCCAGAGGCCCAAGCAGCTCCAGCGGCCTGGTCATGCTCAGGCCTGTAGAGGAACCTCTGCAGCCACAGACATTCCTGGCCCTGACACTGCAGTTGAGCAGCAAGATCAAGACACAACAGCTGCCAGATGCCTGCAGCTTCATCAGGAGGCTCTTCCCCTCTTTCCACATGAGGATACCCTTCATTCCAAGACTCTATTAAAGGGGAAGTGATGGACCATGGTGGCACTCAGCATCCTGGGAACAAGAGAGACTATGAGACAGAACAGCCATCTGGGTAATAGAGCACCATTCTGGAGAGACTGTCTAGACAGAATGGTAATGAAAAGATAAAGACAATTACGGTGTCAAAACCCAGGATCTGAAGACACTTTACACAGAGCCTTCCCCCTGCCACATGCTTACACAAATAAATCCCCAGAAACCCCTAAGACACAAGATGGCAAAGGGAGACAAGCAGAGACTAGGCTGAACAGAACAGGCTGAATAAATGCTGGCTCAAATGCTTACTTTTAGGCGGTAAACCAGATAAGAACTAGCTCTGTTATTTATGCAGCATGGTGTTGTTTATTGAGGGATTGATTGATTGATTGACTGACTGTTACAGAAACATTTTATTAGTAATCACAATGAGGTTTTTTATAAGTTTTATTTCAATGCCTTCTTTAAAGTTTTAAAAATTGTTTTATATCTCATTGTTAAGTTAGCTCAATTTTTAATTTTTAATAAAAAATTAAGTATAAATCTTAAAAAGTCAAGAAACTGCAAGCAAGCACCTCTTCAAAAAGTTACTTAATATTGTTTAAAAATGCTATAGTTGGATGGACGTTCAATCAATTACAAAACAAAAGATTGAGTTGTAAAATTAAAAAAAATTATTTTGATCAGTGCAGCTGTAGCCTTAAAATGTTAATTTATTCTTTCTGTTGCTAAAAGAGATAATAATTATGATAACCAAAGTGTAGAATCTTTAAAGATCAAACCATTGTTATAGTAAGTCAAGTTTTTTCACCACTTGACTTAGCATATTCAAGAAACATGGTTTATTAAAATGTGCAGACTTCTTCCCATCCAGAATCATTCTATTACATTGCTTACCTGTACTTCTCCCTTAATTGTAGAAATATTAAGCAACCTTAATTCTATTCCTGCAGTCACTAAGGCATCTAACAGCCAATGCCTACACACCTGTGCTTGCTAACCTATTCTCCATTATCAGTGCGGGGGAAGGGACCTAGGAGAGCAGGAATCTGGACATGGCTTTGACTGTTACTTCCATGCTTATCTTGAGAACTGACCTCCCTCCTGAACCATAGGAATAACTTATAGCTATTTCTTTCCTTGCTTCATTTTAGGAGGACCCTTTCTTATATTGGAATCTATTTATATTTCAGAAGAAGAAGAGGCCATTCACCTTTTCCATCTAACACACCATCACCTATTCCAATGTACCATATTTCAATGTGTCTTAGTCCACCTTTGGGACATTGATGTGCTTTTTTATTCAAACTATCACCATCCAAGAATCTAATTTATTTTCTGGAATAGATAACTGTAATAATTGTGCATTGCTAAATAAAAGATTATGATAGAAATTGTTTTAATCTACAGTTGATTATAAGTTGTCAACCTATCTAAAGATGATGGAAATAAATATGGTTTTTGTATAAATTTCAAAAAATAGAAAAAAGCATATTTTTATAATTAGCATAAAAATCAGATTTTTATCAAAATGTACACAAATATTTTTAATGGAAAGAAACTATGCTTAGAGACTTGCCCATTATATATGAACCAATCCACAGACATGGAAATTTATTATTAGGAAGATAAGTGTATATTAACATACATGGATATTAATATAATATATATTTAGTTAAACAAATATATAAAGCCACATTTGCAACTTCATTATAAATGTATTTTGAAGATAATGCCTATTAGGACAAAATAGCAATTCAATTTATTTTAAGTTGAAAGGGTTAGTTTTCGTCAAGTTCTTTTTTTATTGAGATTTTATTTATTTAATAGAGAGAGAGAGAGAGCAAAAGCAGGGGAAGCAGCACGCAGAGGGAGAGGGATAAGAGGCTTCCCTGCTCAGCAGGGAGCCCAATAATGGGGCTCAATCCCAGGACCTGGAGATCATGACCTGAACTGGAGGCAGACACTTAACCAACTGAGCCACCCAAGCACCCCAGTTTTCATCAAATTCTATGATAAAAGAGAGATGGTAATTAAAATTGTTAGGCTAGAAAAATAAAATCACTTTCTATTTTCTTTAAATAAACACAAAATAATTATATGACACACAAACACACATACATGTACATACTTGGAAAATTAAATTTCTTCCTTAATAAAAAAAAAAGTTTTTTTTTTGTTTGTTTGTTTTTTTAAAGATAAGCTTCTACATTTAAAAAAACAAAAACTTTTCTTTCACTTTCGGGACAGGATTTTAAGATCATAGCACTTGATAATTTCCCATGTCAACAGAAAAAGTGTGAGAAACAAAATAAGCAAAGAAAGATGAAGGAATCTCAGCCTAGGCCAAGTCTTTCCATCTGTCTAAGAAGAAAGTTGACAAGTCACATAATTAGGTGTTGTTTATTTCCTATTAAATAGGTGTTAAAGTTTCAATTAATCATGCATCAAGCTGTAAGAACAGGAAAGTTTAACATAATAACATAATGTAGGAATAATAGAATAATATAAATCTATAACAATTATGTGAAATAGCTAATATACCTCAAAACATATAAATCCCATGCCTATTAAGTTCTTTTTCTTATAAATCTTCTAGTAAGAAACTGAGTAGCCTATCTAGTCCTTGAGCACACGTGTCTAGGAGAGCCTGTGTGTCTCAGTTGTTAAATGTCTGCCTACAGCTCAGGTCATGATCCCAGGGTCCTGGGATGGAGACCCACATAGGGCTCCTTGCTCATCGGGAAGCCTGCTTTTCCCTCTCCCACTCCCCATGCTTATGTTCCCTCTCTCACTGTGCCTTCTATCAAATAAATAAATAAAATCTTGGAAAACAAACAAACAAAAACAAACAAACAAAACACATGCCTAAGAAACATTAGGAGGCTTCTGAAGTAATAGGAACCAGATTTACCCTACAGATTTAAACAGATAGAAAACTAGGCAAATTTAGAAAACAAAAATTGACAGGGGCCATAGGCAGTGCAGAACTACATTCTTTGAAATGAGATAGGCCAGGTAATGACTATTGGTCGTCAGGCCAGGTAAACACTATCGTTCCCATGTGTGTGCCTTGGAGGGAGTTTGCATGATGCAGTCCAGGGAGGAGAAACTCAGAGTCCAGTGTTCTCACTGGATTAAGGAAACATATGGGGCTGAGGAGGTTAGGGCAGTTAGCACTGGTGGGGCAGAGTACTAGAGAAGATGTCACTCCCCAGAAAGCCCCAAAGAGCCTCAGAGGATAACCCTCAATCTTTGGGAAAGAGCTTTCTGAGGAACTGACACTAGGGAAAAAAGTCAAAATGATGAGAAGATGAAAACATTCATAAGATCAGGGAAAGAACATTCAAAGCTTATGGACTAACAAAGGTGGAAACCTAACCCAGAAATAAACTTGGAATGTTTGGGGTAATAAATAAATAAATAAATAAATAAGAAAACATAGGAAAAAAAAAATAAGAAAACGTAGGAAAGGCAATAAAGGAAAGAGTGAAAAGAGAACAAGTAAACCTAGAACTGATGTTGCAGGACTGTCTAGGCCTTGATTTAAATGATTAATTTTGTTGTTAATATGTTATAATATATTGTAATATGTTAATATGTTATGAGCCATTATAGGAACTTGATGTCAGCTCATTTGTACCTGAGAATAATCACACTCACTACTCAATACTGGCTATGTTATAGTGGAACACAAACGAAAACTATGAGACCAGTTAGAGTTTGAAATAGTCTTGGCAAGGCCTGATGATGGTGGCTGTAGAGGCATCGATAAAAAGAAGAATGGATATGGCATCTGTCTTTGCAATATTCTTGATATTCATCTTCAAGATACATTTTCGCAGTGAAATCAAAAATTTACCAATTTACTATATCTAATAATGTGTGAAGGAAAAAGAGGAGTTCAAGATAATTGATAGGTTTCTGACTGACACAGGTGAGAAGACTTGTAGCATATACTAAGATAAAAAAGGTTTTTAGGGAGCTAGGATCTATCCCTGTTATGATGGCCAATTGCAGACACCAAAATAGAAGTAGATCATAGACGATGTCTAGTTCAGGAGTGGCAATCTGGAAGATAACAATATCAAACACGTAGAAAAGAAAGAGATCACATAGGTTGAGAGCATAGAGTGAAAATAGAAGGGTGCTCAAGCAAGGTCCCCAGAACACACTGATTTTTACAAAAGAAGAAACTTGTATATAAGACTAAAAAGCAGTGGACAACAATAGCCAAACTATGGAAAGAACCTAGATGTCCATCAACAGATGTATGGATAAAGAAGAAGTGGTATATATTTACAATGGAATACTATGCAGCCATCAAAACCCCCAAAATCTTGTCATTTACAATGACATGGATGGAACTAGAGGGAATTATGTTAAACAAAATAAGTTAGTCAGAGAAAGACAATTATCAAATGATATCTCTGATATGAAAAATTTGAGAGGCAAGGAGCAGGGTTGTGGAGGGAAGGGAGGGAAAAATGAAACAAGATGAGAACAAGGAGGGAGAAAAACCATAAGAGACTCTTAATCTCATGAAACAAACTGAGGGTTGCTGGGGGTGGGGAGTTAGGAATCAGGTGGCTGGGTGATGGACATTGGGGAGGGTATGTGCTATGGTGAGTGATGTGAATTCTGTAAGACTGATGATTTACAGACCTGTACTCCTGAGGTAAATAATACATTGTATGTTAATTAAAAAAAAAAGAAGAAGAAGAAGAAGAAGGAGTGGACAGTGAGGTCATGGTAAATTCTAGAAATCGACATTTCCCTGAAACAAAGAATTGAAAGTACTAACAAGGAAGAAGGGCTAGTATATTATAAATAAAGGTATCAGGAGATGAGGTAAAAGAAAATCAGAAAATTCATCACAAGTTTTGATGACTTTAACAAAAACAGCACAGTAGTGAGGTAGAGCAAATACTCCATAGAACAAGATGATAAGAGAATGGGGGTGAATAAGTAGAAACAAATGAATGAGTTTAGACTACTATAGGTGACCCTGAAAGGTGGAAAGCATTGGGTAAAATTATTTTTAAGATGTCAGTTGGGATGCCTTGGTGGCTCAGCCAGTTAAGCATCTGCCTTTGGTGTTAAGTCATGATCCCAGGATCCTGGGATCAAGCCCCTGGGATCAACCTCACCCCACATCTTGTTTCCAGCTCAGTGGGGAGCCTGCTTCTCCCTCTCCCTCTGCCACTCCCCCTACTTGTGCTTTCTCTCTCTCTCTCTCTCTCGCTATTTCTTTAAAATAAATAAATAAAATATTTTAAAGATAAAATAAAATAAGTAAATAAAATAAAATAAAATGTAAGTTACATTTTCTTTTTTTTTTTAAAGGTTTTATTTATTTATTTATCACACAGAGATCACAGGTAGGCAGAGAGGCAGCCAGAGAGAGAGGAAAGGAAGCAGGCTCCCTGCTAAGCAGAGAGCCCGATGCGCGGCTTGATCCCAGGACCCCTGGGATCATGACCTGATCCAAAGGCAGAGGCTTTAACCCACTGAGCCACCCAGGTGCCCCGTAAGTTACATTTTCCAGTAATCTTTTCACTCTTTTAACCTTTAGAGGTCTTTTCAATCATGATGCTTCTAAATCTAATACCAGAAATCCAATTGTTTATTTGAAAAGAATATAGAAGGTGTGCTCTATTTCCAGTGTTTGGAACTGGGAAACTCTGTAGGAGAGCTATCTTTGGGTACTCTGTATCTTGAGCAGGTTCTCTTTAGAGCAGCTGAGGAAAATGGGGCAGTATTTGTATGGAGTGTAGGAGTCAAAAGGCTTACTCTTTTATTTTTATTGTCATCATTTGTGTATTTTATTCCTCTGATGGATAAAATTAATTCATATTCACAGGACCATGGGATTCATTCTTTAAAAAGATATACTAGTGGTATAGAGAAAAGAGATATGGTTGCCTAAAGATCATTAACAAAGCAAGAGGGAGGGAATAAAAGGTAGATACTATGGGGAGGGACTTAGATTTTTCTTGTTGAGATGGGATATATCTTCCATTTTTATGTTAATAGAGCATATTATTTTAACTAGCACAAACGTAACTGGCTTGATTAAACTGATAGTATGTTGATAAAATACTTCTCTTAAAATCACATCAATTTTCTTATGACTTCTATGATGGGGTTGCCATATGAGAGTGAGTGAAAGGAAGTAAAAGCTTGACTCCAGAAGAAATTATGAATATGTAATCTTGGCAAGGGAGCGATTGATTTTACCAGGGAAGAATGGAAGTATTGATGGACACTGTTGAGGTCGTGTCTGAGATTTGTAACCACAAATTTGAAGTGAGTCCAGCCATCCTCGTTGTGTCATATTTCTCCCACAGTACTCAACTGCATTGGTTCAGGAAAATGATAAAGTGGTATTTGAGTAAAACCAGAATTGGAGTTTTGTAAGGTAAGTGATTTAGAAAAGTGATGGGTAAATAAGGGAACTTCAAAGGACAGTTGAAGAGTGGAAACATAAATTTACATGGATTTGGAGGAAAGTGATCATATGAGTGAGATAAAACATAATTAGTAGGAGTAAGAAAATGAAATGTAAATCTTGATAAGTTGAAGAATTCTTGGTAAAAGGAAACTATGATAAGTGAGCTAAGAGTGGAGTTAATGAACAGACTGAAGTGTTTGAAAATGGATTGTTTTTCATGATAAAAAGTTCTAGTGGTGGCTAAGGTGGAACCAAAACAAAAGAAAACTAAGTAAAACAAACAAAAAACAAAGCAATATTGCTAGAGCTAAAGAGTGAAGGATAGGAGAGATCAGTGTTGTGTGTACCATTTGTTTGGATTCTGAAACAGCCAACAGCTAGGGTAGTGAGGGGGAGGACAATGAGTTAAGTGATGAAAAAAACAACCTGGACATGAGCAGTAATAGCAACAAAGAACCTGGGTAGAATGATCTGAGTGTCTATATCTCACATGGCTTGAGCTTTTGGAGGAGGTAGAAGGGAGAGACCAGCATTAGTGGACAAGGAGGAGAGTTTCACCATCTGAAGACCTCACATAAGTAGAGAGTGGTAGAATAAACAGATTGCTTTGGAGAGGTCATTGGGGGAAATCAGTGTTAATAGAAGATGGCCAGGTGTCATTGACAGCAAGAAGATAAGGAGAATCTTCAAGAAAAAATGATTGCTTTGAGCAGTGAGTAAGTGCTAGAAATTCAGAGTTGATATATTTACTTAGGGCTTAATACTTGATAAATAATCTCAAAGCTTATGCAATATGTTATAGTCCATTGAAATAAGGTGGCCTTATTACTTATTAAAAATAAATACATGCATGATTTTTCTCAGTTACCTATTCAATTCAGATAATATAATTTCCAAAATATGCTAGTGTAAAACAAGTTATTAATTAGTGCAATTATCTCATAACCATAAGTGTTAGAAATTTGTACTTTATGTGTGATATATGCAAGTAGAATCCAGGCAATAAAACCAGAATGTTCCAACAGTAAACAGTACACTTACTCAGTGTAGAACATGGTGATGGATTACTTTTTTAATTTTCTTTAAAGATTTTTATTTATTTATTTATTTGACAGATAGAGAGATCACAAGTAGGCAGAGAGACAGGCAGAGAGAGAGGAGGAAGCAGGCTTCCTGCTGAGCAGAGAGCCCAATGCCAGGCTCAATCCCAGAACCCTGAGATCATGACTTGACCTGAAAGCAGAGGCTTAACCCACTGAGCCACACAAGCACCCCGGTGATGGAGTGCATTAAATCTACCCATTTCCAAGCCAACAGTCCACTCTGCTCTCAGTAACCGCAATCGCTTATTCACAATCTCAAACTCATTGCTCTAAATGAAAGTAGATTTTACTCACATTCTTCAGTTCTTGTCTTCCCGCCATCTATTAAGCCCTTTCTCATCATGCTTCCAAACATTAACCTCCCCCAAAAGGCTTTTTCCAAAGTCTTTGAAAATATTCCTGTTGCCAAATCCTTTTTCAATTCTTCTCCATATCCAATTTGAGCTCTTCACTGAGATCAGCTGACATAGATGACGACAGAATTCTTGAATCATTTTCTTCCCTTGAGTTCCAGGATGTCATTTTCTTTCACTTCAAGTTCAGTGTCTGTGGTTCTTACACCTTAATATCCTTTACAAGCCCCTCCTCATCTCTGTGAGTTCGATTATTGGACTTCCTTTTCCCGTCTATTTTCACTCTTCATTTGATCCAGTGTTCATCTTTACATAGCCTGATCTTCAGATTCCTATATCCAATAACATTGCAACATCCTCACTTATGTATATAATAAGTAGCTTTGATTTTATCTTTTCCAAAAAGAACATATGATGCTTCACAAAATAAATACGTTTTTCCCTATCCACTGTCTTCCTCATCTTTGCAATTGGCAATTCATTATTTTTCCCACTTCTCAGGCCAATGAATATTTCTTGTGCATCTCATCCTAGCCAACCTATCATCAATAATGTTTTATTGACTATGTCTACAAATTTTATATATACAGAATCCCACCACATCAGTCAGCACTGCCCAGTCTCTAGCTATCATTATTTTTTATTAGATTATTGCAGTTTGTTTGTTTGTTTTTTCTTAACTGATCTTTGGGTTTCCACCTTTGCTCTGCTAAAATCTATTCTCCACTCATCAGCAAGAATATCCTTTGAAAATGAAAATAAAATCATGGCACTCACATGTTCAGATGTACTCAATAGAAGCCAAATTCCTGCTGTGGCATATGTGATCTCTGCTAAATTTCTGAGTTCATCTCTTATTCACACCACTCCTGGCTGACTGGCTGACTCATTTCATAAGCATTCTAAATAGCTTCCTGTCACAAGACCTTTGTACTCCTTTCCTTGCTTGAGATGCTCATTTCCTAATAAATGTGCGACTTGCTTCTTCATGGCCTGCAGATTTCTCCTCAGTTGTCTCCTTTTCTTAGACTCCTTCCTAATCAACCTTTACAAAATAGTATTCCAAAGTATTTTTTGTTCCTTTTCAATTCTTTTTTTAAAGATTTTATCTATTTATGACGGAGAGAGATAGCAAGAGAGGGAAAGCAGACTCCCCACTGAGCTGGGAGCCTAATGTGGGGCTCGATCCCAGGACATCAGGATCATGACCTGAGCTGAAGGAAGATGCTAAATGACTGAGCCACCCAGGCACCCCTCCTTTCTCAATTCTTAACTTTTAACCCAACACTATTGCCACTTGAATGTATTATTTGTTCATTTTCCCCCTTCAACTAAAACCAAATTCTATAAAGGAGAGAACCATTCCTGTTTTATTCAAGTTTCCATTACTGGCTCATTAATACCTGTTAGTATGTATTGAATAATAAGTGAAAGGATAAATACAGAGCTTTATAAAATCATAACTTACTAATGTGCACTAGATTGCCAAGGGATAAAAAGGTTATTTTCAAGCAAATTATATCTTTACCTATTTCCACCCAGGAGTAAACCCTGGAGTAGGGTTTCAAAGGGCACTATTTGGGAAGACCTGATAGCTGTCAGATGGATCTGCAGTCAAAACTGTGGCCTCTAGGGAAGTGCACCTGGTGAGCGGCATTCTTGTCCCTTTTATTTTATTGTGGTAAGAACATATGTTGGCATGTGAAATCTATCCTCTTCAACAAATTTGAAATGAGCAATACATTGCACTGTCTATAGCTACAATGCTGTACAACATATCCCTAGAGTTTGTCTACAATACTTAACTAAAACTTTATGCCTATTTAATAACTCTCCATTTCTCCCTTCCCCCAGGCCTTGGTAACCACCATTTCAATCTTGGATTTTGTGAAATTGATTATTTTAGAAATATTTACTGACAAGTGAATGGACAAAGAAAATGTTATATAACACACACACACACACACACATGCACACACACACATAATGAAATACTAGTCAGCCTTAAAAAAGATGGTAAGTGGGGTGGCTAGGTGGCTCAGTTGATTAAAAGTCTGACTCTTGCTTTTGGTTCAGGTTATGGTCTCAGGGTTTTGAGATCATGCCCTGAATTGTGATCCATACTAGGTCCATGGAACCTGCTTAAGATTCTCTTTCTCCCCTTTCTCTGTCCTTCCTTCCACCTCTCTCTCCCTCTCAAAACATGGTAAGCAGCATTCTCAGTGGGTTGCTTATTTGACCGTCTTTCTTTGACTATGACAAATATTGCATCAGCATTGGGGAATTTGGTGCAATGGGTTGGAAAATACCAAAGTGAATATAGCCCTTGATCCATATCACCAAAACTGAATGATCCCATGAGAGCTCTTCTATTTTCATTAAAATACATTACACATCTACTTTGTTAATATAGTCGTATTTTTACAGACTGAATAAATAGACTTCAGGATCAGGATTTATAAGATGTACTCATCAAAGTTCCTATTGTATCTTGTGTTCTTTAGCAGCAAGATAAGCAATTTGAATAAATACATTTTATTTCCATTGAGTTATTGCTAACATTACATAGTTACCCCCAGAATGACACAATTCCATTATAGTAGGCTTTGTATGACTAAAGGCTTCCATTAGTGTAACCTCATAAATTTATAAAAAGCCAAAATGAGAGCTCTTATTTTTCCAGTGTGTTTATCAAACAATGAGTTCATAGCATTGACTCTAAAAAGCTTACTTTAAAGTAATTAAAAGCAGTACTTATGTCACCCAGGGGTAATTGCATCTTATTTATTTATCGTTTTGTAATTTACCTTCATTAGTTCAGAGCGACAGGGTCAGTTGTAGAACAGGAGTCAGGTTATTAACGTGTTATGACCATTTGAACTCAGTCAGTGGAGTGAAAATTTCAACAAACAGTATACCAACTTGAATCTAATTCAGCAAGTGACATAGACCTCAAACAGGAAAGAAAAGCACAAAACTGAATTTGATCAAACATATTTTTCTGTGCTGTTAAGTGGAAAAAACCAAAACCAAAAACCACTGAGGTTAAAATTGATCCACAGATGGGCCCCTGGGTAGCGCAGTCAGTTAAGTGTCTGCCTTTGGCTCAGGTCACGATCTCAGAGTCCCAGGATTGAGCCCCACATAGGAATCTCTGCTCAGTGGGGACTCTGCTTCTCCCTCCTGCTCGCCCTCTGTGCTTTCTCTCTCTCTCAAATAAATAAATAAAACCTTTAAAAAATTGATCCACAGATATGCATCATTATTTTTAAGTAACTCATCTGAATCATTGAGGTAAAGATGCTTCATTAGTCAAAGTAACTCATGCCCTTTCTTTAGTCATCTGATATTATCTTTATACCTAGCCAGAAAACACATAATCAAACACCATCTCTGTGTTCCTGTATTTCTGTGTGTCTGTAGTATCTCTTTAGATATTAGTGCCTTGATCTCAAATTTAAGCACAGATCTAGCTTGAAGCTGAATTAATTCAATTAGTCTTCTCAATTATCTTCAGGAACTTAAAGATAAATGTGGGTATATACTTTAGTTGCAAGTTCGGATATTATTTTTCAAAAGGTTTAGACATAAACATAGGCATGATACAAATATACACAAGAAGGGGCACCTGAGTGGCTCAGTGTGTTAAGCCTCTGCCTTCAGCTCAGGTCATGATCTCAGGGTCCTGGAATGAAGTCCCGCATTGGGCTCTCTGCTCAGCCAGGAGTTTGCTTCTCCCTCTCCCAGGACCCCAACACTCATGCACACACACACACACACACACACTCTCTCTCTCTCTCTCAAATAAATAAATAAAATCTTTAAAAAAATACACAAGAAAAGCTGACCATTTGTTGCTTTATTGTAACTAAATGTTAAGTGAACGGAACTATTATTTCATTCTTTAAATAAACATGAAATAAGCACCTACTAAGTGCTAGATGAGTAGGCAGATTGTGGATTACTCAATAAGACCTATGTAAAATAAGATCTCTAGGCATATTGTAGTGTTATATTAATAAAATATTAAAAATTAAAAAAAGTTATTATTATTATTATTAGCCATACTGCTGGCTAATTGTGAATTTGGTACATGGTGAACTCATTACATGTATTAACTCACATAGTCTATGAAACAGGTTTTGATCTACATGATGAAACTGAACACCAGGGAAGTAAGGTAGCTTCTCTGTGTCCCATGGCTAGTAGGTGTCAGAACTGGGAATTAAAACCACACCATCTGGGGGTGCCTGGGTGGCTCAGTGGGTTAAAGCCTCTGCCTTCGGCTCAGGTCATGATCCCAGCCCCGCATCGGGCTCTCTGCTTCACGGGGAGCCTGCTTCCTCCTCTCTCTCTGCCTGCCTCTCTGCCTACTTGTGATATCTGTCTGTCAAATAAATAAAATCTTAAAAAAAAACAAAACAAACAAACAAAAAAAAAACAAACAAAAAAAAACACACCATCTGATTCTAGATCCAAATGCCCTAACTACTGTATCTGCTGTGCCTCTATTAAAAATTACTAAAGTACCTCTAAAAATGTGTCACAAATACTATGATTACTGATGGGGTCCATTTTCAAAGCAGCGAGACTGATATAAAGCCAAGGTCAAGCAAAGCTTTGTTTCACTCCAGTATTGAGAATCAAACCGACCGGTCGGGGCCGTCTCTTATGGAGACAGCGACAACCCCCAGCCTCACAGACCAGCTTTTTTTTTTTTTTTTTTTTTTTTTTTTTCCATTTTATTTATTTTTTCAGCGTAACAGTATTCATTCTTTTTGCACAACACCCAGTGCTCCATGCAAAACGTGCCCTCCCCATTACCCACCACCTGTTCCCCCAACCTCCCACCCCTGACCCTTCAAAACCCTCAGGTTGTTTTTCAGAGTCCATAGTCTCTTATGGTTCGCCTCCCCTCCCCAATGTCCATAGCCCGCTCCCCCTCTCCCAATCCCACCTCCCCCCAGCAACCCCCAGTTTGTTTTGTGAGATTAAGAGTCATTTATGGTTTGTCTCCCTCCCAATCCCATCTTGTTTCATTTATTCTTCTCCTATCCCCCTACCCCCCCCATGTTGCTTCTCCATGTCCTCATATCAGGGAGATCATATGATAGTTGTCTTTCTCCGATTGACTTATTTCACTAAGCATGATACGCTCTAGTTCCATCCACGTCGTCGCAAATGGCAAGATTTCATTTCTTTTGATGGCTGCATAGTATTCCATTGTGTATATATACCACATCTTCTTGATCCATTCATCTGTTGATGGACATCTAGGTTCTTTCCATAGTCTGGCTATTGTAGACATTGCTGCTATAAACATTCGGGTGCACGTGCCCCTTCGGATCACTATGTTTGTATCTTTAGGGTAAATACCCAGTAGTGCAATTGCTGGGTCATAGGGTAGTTCTATTTTCAACATTTTGAGGAACCTCCATGCTGTTTTCCAGAGTGGTTGGACCAGCTTGCATTCCCACCAACAGTGGAGGAGGGTTCCCCTTTCTCCACATCCTCGCCAGCATCTGTCATTTCCTGACTTGTTAATTTTAGCCATTCTGACTGGTGTGAGGTGATATCTCATTGTGGTTTTGATTTGTATTTCCCTGATGCCGAGTGACGTGGAGCACTTTTTCATGTGTCTGTTGGCCATCTGGATGTCTTCTTTGCAGAAATGTCTGTTCATGTCCTCTGCCCATTTCTTGATTGGATTGTGTGTTCTTTGGGTGTTGAGTTTGCTAAGTTCCTTATAGATTTTGGATACTAGCCCTTTATCTGATATGTCGTTTGCAAATATCTTCTCCCATTCTGTCAGCTGTCTTTTGGTTTTGTTAACTGTTTCCTTTGCTGTGCAAAAGCTTTTGATCTTGATGAAATCCCAATAGTTCATTTTTGCCCTTCCTTCCCTTGCCTTTGCCGTTGTTCCTAGGAAGATGTTGCTGCGGCTGAGGTCGAAGAGGTTGCTGCCTGCATTCTCCTCAAGGATTTTGATGGATTCCTTTCTCACATTGAGGTCCTTCATCCATTTGGAGTCTATTTTCGTGTGTGGTGTAAGGAAGTGGTCCAATTTCATTTTTCTGCATGTGGCTACAGACCAGCTTTTATAGAGCAAAGGTCATGTGGTTGAGCCTGGCCACATACAGGTGGCTAATGAGATTGTAACACACAGAGAAAGTTGCATAGTCATATTAGGTCACATGTGGGTGGCCAATTGAATTACAATTTACCCTATAGTAGCTGTTTGAACTAGCTTATCACTTTTGTCAGAATTGTCACCCAAGTTTGGCTCCCAAAAGGTGGGGTTTTCATTCTTTGGTGGTTAGGGAGATAGTATATGTGCTTTACAGATTGGCTGTCTCCACCTGGCCTGACTCATTCTTGCATCCTGGGTTCTGTTATCTCCATCTGACCTGACCTGTCTTTGTATTTGGACTCTGTTATCAGGGACTGGTCGACCATATTTTACTGGTTTCCCAGACTTGTTTTTAAGTAAGTTCCTCGGGGCGGGGGGTGGGGGCAGGGTCAGTTTAAGTTTTACTGCACAAACAACAAAATGGCTGTTTAACTGAGATGAAGCCGCTCTGGCTAAGTTGGCCCTTACAATTACTAACATAAGAGGACCAGTTTAAAATGTGGACAAGTCAGGAGTGCCTGGGTGGCTCAGTTGGTTGAGTGTCTGGCTTCATCTCAGGTCATGAAGGTCATGATCCTGGGGTCCTAGGATCGAGCTCTCTGTTCAGTGGGGAGCCAACTTCTCCCTCTCCCCCACCTTGCTTGTATTCTCTCTTCCTATCTCCCCACCCCCACAGATACAGAACTAAAATCTTTAAAAAGAAGGTGGACAGATCAAGAGATGTCAAATCTTCTGTATTGACCTGAATAAAGCAAGTCAAGAGACCATTTATACAGCATAGTGTAGAACCCAGATGCTGGGTCTTCGAAGATGAGTCAGTGTCGAAGACACAGATAAACTCATGAGGAAGTGCAACTCAACAAAAAAACCTTCAGGTACATATTAATCTGGAATCATGAGAGAAATGTAGATAGTTCAGTATGCTGTGATGGAGGTAGAGAAGGAAACAAGTGAGTAGGAAGACAAAGCACAATGTAAAAGTGTCTTATGTTCTCTTGCTTCCAGGTATTTGTCATACATACACTACTTGATTTTAAGTATATGCAGCGCAGATTTTAAAGTATATACTTATTTTAATGCAACTAAAGAAAAAATACGTATAAACTGTTACTGAAGTTTGTTTTTTAATGTGTATTGTGAGGCTGAAATAAGTATTTAAATTGAAAATGATGAATTGATTTAAAACTATTAAGTGTACCATAATGCATTGCTACCACGAAACATAATGTCTGAAAGATGGTTTGGAAATTGCATCTGTGTACAAAATGAGGACTTTGACCTCTGTCCAATGATAGTTAAGAATACTTGAAAGATTAAAAGCTTTTCCACGTTATACTTTTCATCTTGAAACTATTCACTCAGCAGGACCTGCCTAAGTCCAGGTTGGATGTGGTTGCTGATGAAACACTGGGACTTTGGCAAAGGACACAGATCAGATACCTGGGGTAATTTGGAGTTGGGCAAAGGTGGGGCTATTGGTACCAGACAATGAAACGTAAGACATAGAAGAACAGTTGTTGGGTTTTATATTTTGGTTGGGGCAGTTTGCATTTCAGAATCATATATATTCAGATCGAATACCCAAGCACAGATATGGATGGGCTGGATGTTAAAAAAGCAGCTAAACACTTCACAAGGGAAAATAACTTTCACCACGGGAATCATTGCACACATAAACAAAGCAAAATTTGAAATACTATAAATGTATTACATACTGTGAGAAACAGTGATCAGACTGTGGTTCAAGACCCTTGGATTTAAATATCTAGGATGCACAATACAAGTAGACTTGCCATCTATGTTGAACCTATTTAGTCAGAATTTGTACTTGGTGGCTGGGTACTTAGTGGCCTCCCAGGTCTTCTTACTAGATTCCCCCTCCTTAAAATTTCCATATTGTATACACCATTATGATAAGAAAGAATAGAGATAATCATTGGATACCTCATTTGGGGAAGACAAGAGCGATTAAACTGCCAATCAACATTATCCAGATGTCTGCATCTGCTTACCTCATTCCTCACATTTTTTCCTCCTTCCAGCTAACTGCTTTCAATATGTAGTTTGCTCACTCTGACTCTTGTCACAACCTCTTCTTAATTGCCCTAATTCACATCCTGCCACTTTACAATGAAGAAAATGTATAAACTTGCCGTGAACTAACTGTTAAGGAGTATGACATGGAGCACACTCCTATTTTCCAGCTTTGTCATTATGTTCCATTTGGGAACAGATCCAAAGCTCCCTAAACACAAATTGTTTCTCTCACCTTCACAAAACAATGCCAGAACTCTCATCTTAAAAGTTCTCTGCTTATCTTTTTAATCTGGCAACTAGCTCAGTTATCATGAAATTCTTAATTTAGACAGTGGCTTCGGTTGAGTTGAAATCTGCTTCCTTGTAACTAGTTCTGTCCTCCTGTCTAGTAAAAATATGTGTGTCCTCTTTCACCATGATATTTCTTCATGCCATCAATAATGCACCTAACAAAATTATGTTATTGTATCACCTAATCTCAATTACAATATACTCACCTAACATCAACATAGTATAAATTATTTTAAATATGTCTGTATGTTACAAAAACGATACAAGCTTACCTCAAGGTACACTTATATCTACATGAAACCAAATTCTGCCTTATAATACCAATATTGAGTTATATAGTGCCCCTAAAAAGTATATTTTAAGCAAGAAAATAATCATTTCTTATTTGTGAGTAAAATGATGTTCTAATAATTAGAAGGAAATAACACATTTGTTTTGAGTGAAATTCAAATCTACCACTTACTAACAGTGTGATCTTGAGAAAACCATTTAATTATCTTAAAATTGGTAGATACAGCACTTTTATTACACATTACTATTACTAACAGAAGGGCATTTGTTGTTTGCTTGTCTTGTGATGTTACACACATTTTTTTTTAAATAAATCCTGCCTCATATATTCCTCAGATATAGGGAATATTCCAGGAATACTCTAAGATATGAAATATATTGTTTGTTCCTTTAAGAAACTGACCTATTGTCATATCTCTTGCCATTACCACACATAACAAATGTGTAGAGGCTTTTTAAATGTATAAATATGTGAGCATCTGAGTTAACCCCTTAATAGTCTTCATTGGGATCATCATTAGATCCAAGGTCATGGTATGGCAAAAATAACAAATGATGTTGGCAAAAAAGTGTGAACCACTTGCTTATACAAGAATACCTCTTTTATATTTGCTTTGGTTTATATGACCACTGTATTTCAAGAAAATAAAGTCATATTGAAACCTTGAAGTTATTAAATACATGACTGTTAAGGAAACTGTTCTATCTGAAAATATGTTACACTAGGCTGTCAATATCCTTCCTCTTATCACCCTCTCCACTCTAACAATTATATTTCCAAGGAAAAAAGAGAAAGGAGAATTGACCAGAAATGGAATATGGTTTAAACAGGTAAACATATGAAGTATATATTTTTAAAATTTGCCATAATATTACTCCCTCTTCTAATCCTTGAGTTCAGCTTTGACAAGTGGCGGGAGACTTCCCCCCATACTTTCATTGGAGCCTTTTCTAGATATGGAGTCACAAATATAAATGCCTTAAGGGAAGAGTCTATATATTACTCCTGATGATATTCCCAACTTCTTTCAATGATACGGCACCATTTAGGCTTGTAACAATTTTTTAAATGAATATGTTGTCACCACATCATGACCTCATTTATTATTATTCATTCATTCATTCATTCATTCAACAGGTTCTAATAATTGCCTATCATGGTCTAATGCACTGTTTAAGGCTCCGATTCTGCTGCCCTTACCCTCCAGACTACTGCCAGAAAGTTTTTTTTTTTTCACATTTGAATCTTACCATGTCATCATCTTGCTTAAATCTCAATGAATTTCTAACACACCCATGATAAATTACAAAATTTCCCAAGTACAGAATATGCTACCCTTTATTAGTTGATTCTGTCCTAACTTTATAGACGCCTGTCTTGTCAACCTAAATTGCTCTTACTCTGTTTTACAGCTACATCAATCTGTGCTTCTCCAAATATACTGTACTCTCTCATATCTCTGTGTATTTGAGTTTATATATATATATTTCAAGTTTCATCATATTTTACTCATGAAATCGTATTATAATTAACATTAAGAACTATTTACTGAGTTGTTTTTTCTTTCTTTCTTTTTTTTTAAACCATGCACTATGTTAGACACTATATAAAATGCAGTACTTAATCCTTGAAACAGCCATTCAAGGAAAGCAAATCTATCCCTATTTTACAGATGAAAAACAGTGGTCCAAAGATGTCAATTTATCCACTGTTTTAAACACCTCTAACTTAATAGAAACACATAATTTCAAAGCAGATATTGGATCCATTCTGCCATACTTTCCTTCTCTTTTTACACAGTGCTGGATTTGGTTTGCTAATTAGTAATTACTATCTAGGATTTTTAAACCTAATTTTACTGATAAATTTAGTCTATAATCTCCTTTTTTACATTGTCTTTTCTTCACTTAGTATTAAAATAAATACATAAGTAAATAAAGTACACATATATAGATATTAACTGAAATGGTCTTAACTATCCCCTCAGCTAAATTAAACTTGAGACAGATTTCTTTCTGACTGTAGGCCCTTGACCTTCTTTTTCTTAGAATATTTCCTTTAGAAAACTTGCAATTGTAAATTCTTTCTCTGCTCTTTTGAAATGCAAATTTTCTCCTAGCCTTTTGCCAGTTTTACAATCCAGGAATGTTTTTCTCAGGGATCTAGAGGCCATCTCTTTGAAAGGTAATCATAGTGGAAGGCAAGGTCTTTATCCTTCATTCTCTATGGGAAGTCAGAAAGTGTTGATTGGCAAATAAAGATGGCCTAATTACGTGGACCAGCCTCCCCACTAACATTCCCAGTACTGTCCACTGGCTCACAGTGCTTAAACACTCTCCCACCTCTTGTTTCAGTAGACTCAAGTCCACTCTCTCTCCCCTATGACAATGAGCTTGAATAAAAACTTTCCTGCCTCTTTAACCTTGTCTGGTACAATTTTTCTTGACAGTATACATAAATTTGCAGCATTGCTGTGTTCACCGCTTCCCTTTTCTCTGTTCTTGCAGTTTTAGACCTTTTTTAAAAAATCACTTCATTGTTGTATGAAGTGGGTCCAAGCAAGAAAAGTATATGTTCTATTTATCATCTGAAACTGAAAATATCCCTCTGTTAGATATATACAATTTCTAAAAAAACAAAACAAAACAAAACAGGACTTCAATTTATTTCTAGCAGGGAGAGTATTTATATTAGCAGGGTGTGCCATGTCTACTGGAGCTGCTATTACTAATTCTTTTAGGAAATGAGATTTTGAGCTTCCTTTCTTGATTGGAATTCCATGAGCATCATTTTTGTCCTCTATTTTAATGTATTTAAGAACCAGCTCATGGCCAGGCACATATTTGGGACTACATATGTGTTGAATGATTTAATTAATTTACAACTTCTCTCTAGATTATCTCCCCCATGAGGTCTCTTTCACAATTACTCCATGTATAGGTCCTAGTAGGATTGGTCTAGTGCTGTGAATGGCACTTGCCCTTCCAGATCTTATAGCTGAAATGGGTCCATTCTCCTCATACGATGACCCCCAGACTTGATAATGTGTTTCTTTTTTTTTTTTTTAATATTTTATTTATTTGACAGAGAGAAGTCACAAGTAGGCAGAGAGGCAGGCAGAGAGAGAGGGAGAAACAGGCTCCCCACTGAGCAGAGAGCCCGATATGGGGCTCGATCCCATGACCCCGAGATCATGACCCGAGCCGAAGGCAGAGGCTTAAACCACTGAGCCACCCATGTGCCCCGATAATGTGTTTCTTGAGAGCAGTTACATTGACTATCTTCTTTACCTAGTAAAGTGCACCTTATTTGTGTCTGTTCCCAGAGACAGCCTCTGAGCAGTCTGTGTTCAAGGAAGTACATAACTCTCTATGTCCTGATATGAGAAGGTAACTTTAAATACATAAACACTATTTTAATAAGTTTTGAATATTTAAAATAGTTTTTCTTATACATTTCACTATACCACACTGTTTTTCCCCATGTAGAGACTTCATAGATTGAGGTTATTGAATATTATATTGCCACAAATACTTGAAGATACTTTCTATATAAAAATTTAAGAAAATAAGCAATCATATAATGTAAAAATAACCTGTTGTGAGAATGTAGTGTAATTGGGAGGTCCAAACTATTTTACCAGGAATTCTCATTCTCATAGTAGTTTCTCTCCAAGCTACTATCCAAGATAATAGAATGATATTTTAAGATATAAATAATTAGTGTCATCTTCTTAACAACAATGGCAACACTATCACCACCCATATACATGCACATGCACACAAACCACACAAAGAAATATCCATAATCTCCCTGTCTCATGAAATAATGTGCAAATTCTCTTACTTTGTATTCAGGACTCTATCTGGGGCTTTGGTGCCTGGTTGGGGTCCTGGTCTGTGTTATGATCTCAATCCATAACTACAGGTCATATGAAGGGAATTGTGAATCCTCCAAATGATTTGGCATTCTTCACATTGTCCTTCAAAACATGCATTTTGAATTACATCTCCTCGAGTATTTTCAATGGATATGTAATGTTTAAAAAGTTGAAGGCTTTCTTAATACCTTTGACCACACAATCCTCCCTCTGGAGAGTGAAAATAATTACAGTCTATGGAAACTATTTTATGATACGAAAATGTTGCATGTGATTGACATTGTTTTCAGGGTCAGCAGAATTAAGTTCAGTTAGAGAAGAAAGGGTTTTTCATTTTGATAATTTGAAAACACTCTTCTAAGGGAGAGAATGATGTCAGTGATACTGTTTCTTTTATGTTTAAAGGATAAAGAAAAGTCTTACTTTTATCAGACTCAGAAAGAAGTGACACTCTACTAAATATTTAAAGAGGGTCTTATACAAGGTAGAAAAGGTTTGAATGAATTCTTTGTAGAAATAACATCTATAGAAAAAGTTATAGAAAAAGAGGAAATACATTAAACCTTAACATTTATTGTAGTTTATTATAAGAATTTATATGAGACTATGAATAACATTTAATATACCATATAGTAGCATAAATTTTAACACATTTAGAGAAGATACTCTGAAACTCTATTCTAGTGAAGTATGACACTGCTCTGAGAATAAAACTGGCTCATTTTTACCCTAGCCCTATTTTTTTTCTTCAGCAACGATTTAAATGGCTTTTAGGCATTCATTCCAGGAGTTTTATACATTACTCTGCCCATGATAAAAAAATGTGTACTGATCTCCAAGTCTGATTTTATCCGTTTGCTAAGTTCCTTACCAACTAGATTTGACATCACTGTGTTTGTCTAAGCTCTTCAGCCTTTATAATTTAGATGGGAAATACAATACCACACTATTTCAGACTTTGGGAGATAATTATCTCTCTCTTCTCAGAGCCAACTTTTACCAAGGATCTGAGGATTATGTGTGATGGAAACTGATGACACAGAACTCCAGGGTCTATGAGAATGCTGAAAAGATAGATTCCTGCTCTCTGTATGCAGAAAGGAGGACAGCCTGGTCAACATGGCTCAGAAAAAGCACAGAGGATGAAAAAAGCCTTTGTTTCTACTTCCTGTTTCTTCTCAGATTTGTCTCAGTCAACCACTACGTATTTGGAGGAGGGAACTGTTTTGAGGCTCAGAAAGAGAAATCTTTATATAGTGGTGACCATGTCTTTTCCATTTAACTCAACTTTGCTTAGTAACTAACCATGCAAAACAAAACAAAACAAAACACAAAACAAAACCCAAGTATAGATTTTAATAATGGTGATGACTTTAAAAGCCATTCTTTAAGACTAAACAGGGACATATAAGGAAATACAGTCTCTATCTGATTTTGACATAATGACTTTGACATTTTGCTGTTAATATAGAATCTCATAAGAAGTACTTGGGTAGCTCAGTCAGTGAAGCATCAGACTCTCAATTTCAACTCAGGTCACAGTCTCAGGGTCCTGAGATTGAGCCCCTTGTGGGGTGCTGTACTGGGCATGGAGACTGCTTAAGATTTTACTTCTCCTCTTTCCCCCCTTCATGTGCATGCTCTTCTTTTATCTCTCTCTAAAAAAAATAAAATTAAAAAAAAATTTTAAATCTCACAAATCTGAGATGCAAAATAGAGTGAGATTCCTGTGTTTGCTTTGCTTTTTGTACTTGATATAAGTATGCTTGGTTTTTAAGCTCAGTGGCACATTTGGATCATGTGAGCGGGTTTAGAAACCCTAATGCCTTACCACATACGAATTTAAATCAGTATCTCTAAGTGTGAACCAGAACTCAGTATTTCTCAGGTGATTCCAATGTGTAGCCAATGTTCATTCATTCCTTGGAAGGTAGAGCTAAAGATTACTTTATTATTATTTTTTAAAGATTTTATTTATTTATTTGACAGAGAGAGAGAGAGTCACAAGTAGGCAGAGGGGTAGGGAGAGAGAGAGAGGGAAGCAGGCTCCCTGCTGAGCAGAAAGCCCAACTCGGGGCTTGATCCCAGGACCCCAAGATCATGACCTGAGACAAAGGCAGAGGCTCAATACACTGAGCCACCCAGATGCCCCTAAAGATTACTTTAAATAAACATTATTATTATTTTATGAAAACATTAAGATGTACAGAAAAGATATCAATTTCATTTAAAAAGTTGTCTGGATCTAATTTAACCACTCCTCAAGTACACTTTGACAGATTTAATTTTCTTCAATGATAAAATGGATTGATACTACAAACCCTCCAGAGAATTTCCAAGGATTGTAAACAATGGGTAATGATAACCTTGTAATCAGTGAATAAATAGCTGCACATGAAACAGAAGTGATTTTGGTATACTCTCAGATAAAATTATATCTTCTAATGTACATTTCTTCTCCCACTATACTTTTGGCCTTCTCTCTCTCTCTCTCTCTCTCTCTTTTTTTTTTTTTTTCTTTTTCCTGCCATCAGAAACTTCATGTTGGGGGTGGCAAGGGTGGAGGGGAGATAAGCTTATCCCAACTTTCCATTTCTATGTTTTAGGTGAAGTTGATACTCTGTGAGATCAGGTCTGGCTAAAATAGTACAATCCATTCCAGAAATACTAGGTTTGGTCCAGAGAGAGGAATTTAACCCAATGTGGGCCAATGAGAGTCAGCACCCAAACTTTTTTTTTTTAATATTTTATTTATTTATGTGACAGACAGAGACCACAAGGGCAGAGAGGCAGAGAGAGAGAGAGGAGGAAGCAGGGTCCCTGCGGAGCAGAGAGCCCGATGCGGGGCTCGATCCCAGGACCCTGGGATCATGACCTGAGCCGAAGGCAGAAGCTTTAACCCACTGAGCCACCCAGGCGCCCCAGCACCCAAACTTTTGTTTAAACTGCTCAAACATAGGGACTTCCCTTCATGTTGGCTTGGCAGGTCAGAGATACAGGGCTGAAATCTTGTTAGCCATCTTGCTATCAAATAGATTCTAGTAACAAAGAAGAGGATAGAATTGGGGAAAGTAGAGACACCAGGCCTGTTGGATTTATGAAAGCCCCTTGATAATAAAATGCTTCCTCATGCTAAATAAATTCATGAACTACCAATAATTATTTTTCTCTTTTCCTTTCTTTCTTTCCCCCCTCCCGAGATTGCATTTTCTGAAATTTTCAACAAAAAGATTCCTAAATATATTCACATTAAAAAATATCTTTTATTTTTCCCTGCCCTCATATATCTTTCTAATCTATGATCTGAGAACAGATAACTACTTAGAGTTCACAAAATAAATCATTAATGTATGTCCTTCTTTCTTTATATACACTTTATTTCTACCACACAGAATAGTTTTCACTTATTTTTCTTCTTGAGAAATCATATGTCTCTGCAAAAGTTTAGATCAGATGTTAAATCCTTATTCTTGTTGCAATGTTCAATAAGAATTATTTCCTACTTCTCCTGATTAGCTTTGACTTACATTAGGCAATCTTACTGTATATGTGAAAGCAAGATCATGCCTTACTCATCTTTTAACTTCCACATTTAGTGCAATGGCTAGTATAGATTACAATCTCTATTAATATTATTGAATTAACTCAACTGACTTTTCCCAAGTTAATAAAATGGTCAGATTGGCTTCATGAGTACAGTTGCAATATTCACAACAAAGGCAGCAACATCTCAAATGTTTGACAATGCCTGAAAATTTGCATTTAATTCCAGGTGTGACCCTTTTGGAGAAAGAGAAGAAATAATGGCAAATTAGAATATTTCTATTAAGAAATTATCTGACTGAACCACTGAAATTGGTGTATTTAAAGCAACTAAAGAAACTTGAGAAATTTATTCTGATTGTTGCTTTTAACATTTGAAGAATAGTCCTATATTGAACTAGAGAAGAAAACTAAAGCCAGTGACAAAATTTATAAAGAAATTGGCAGCATATGTAAGATATGTCAAACAACTAAAAAAATACACATTGAACAAATAGAAAGATGGACTCATCACCTTCAGAGAGGGAGAAGTTATCTATCCTTTAAAAAGCTCTCAAAGAAAGAAGAGAGGTAGATAAGATGATTTGTAGAAAACCTTTGCACCTCTAAAATTTTTTGATTCAATGATGCTTTAGGAATATCATTGACCTAGACATTAAGAGACCAAGACAACACCCAAATAGTGATGATCAGGAAGTTGTGTACACTCTTTATTGTTTCATTTGCTAGTGAGTGGATAGGATCTAAATGATCTGGAATATTTTTCGCAGTTTAAGACTTCTATACTTCTGTGTTCATTTCTTTTCACCTATAGTACATCTTTCCTCGTATTTTTCTTAATCTTAATTATTATTTTACCTTGAGCAGTCTGGAAGCAAATAAGACAAAAATATATATATAACTGAAAATGTTTAACTGTACATATGAATGAAACTGAACTATTCACATACGGATTAAGAGATTTAAGTAGCTACGATAAAAGTAGAAACTTTAATTTGCATACATTTAAAGTGATTCCATAATTAGTGATTAGAAGAACATATGTCTAATAGCAATATAGGTTTATTAAGTTACATTTTCCACCAATTTGGGAGCATATGCTTAAAAATTACATTCTTCACATCTAAACAAAAGCAGTTTAGATATCATTAACACTAATTGTTGGGTTTGAAAATAGTAGGGAAACTTTACCACTAATTTTGCATTGATTTTGTGAAGAAAAGTATTAGAAATCTACAATAAATCATGTAAGTTCCCGGCCCAGTGGAAATTTTTATTTATTTATTTTCAGCGTCATGTAAGTTTTTAAATAAGAAATTGTGAAACAAAAAAAAAATTGTGAAATAATGCAGACATTTCAGATAGAAGAAAATAGTACATATGTAATCATGTGATCATTATGCAATTTTAAGTAAACATTATAGAACACAATCAGGTGATTGGTTGAAAATTAGAGAATTCTATAAATCCCAGACTAGAAAAGACTATGTTAACATAAACATCTTTCTGGGAAAATATTTGCCTTAAAAATAGATACTTGCAGTGGTTCCTTGAGGAATTTTATACAAATGTGGGTAGAGGGAATCAGTTATTGTTTTAAGCATTGTTACACAAGTTTCCATGTTACAAATTATTTGAGAGTTACAATTGGTACTTGGTTGAATGTTTTGCTTTATTTAAAATTTTTTTTTATTTTATAAACGATCCAGAAGAAAGAGAACATGAATACGGCTTGTTAATGATTCTAATCTCTCCCACATGCTGAAATATCAAGTCAATAGAACTCTATTTCAAAATTTCACTGTCAGTGTGAGTGGGCAGGTGATAGAGGAAAATCTAAAGTCATAACTTTTTTTGGAAAATAATTGAAATCACATTACATGAGGGTAAAATTTGGTGGAGCTAGTTCGACACTCCACGCTCTCCCACCTCCCACCACCGCTAATAACAAAAAAATTTCAAACCTTTAAAAATAATTCCCTCAAGTTACTGGAGAAATATGGTGATTTGACCTAAAAGGACAGTATGATAATAGGTCTCACTGGGAACAATATGGGAAATAAACAGAATTGTAACAGTCATAATAGTAAACATTGAACATCTACTTTGTGTCAGACTCGCAGGCATTCTATAAACATGAAAATCTCATGAAAATTCTTAGAGTTCCCAGTTTCTATTTGCAGAAATTGAGACTTCTTCATAGTTAAAAGCAGCAGTTTTCACCTACATACATTAGCCAAATAAGACTAGAAACAGGGGCACCTGTGTGGTTCAGATGGTTGAGCATCTGCCTTCAGCTCTGGCCATGATCTGTAGGTCCTGGGATCAAATCCCTTGCCAGGCTCCCAGCTTGGCGGGGAGTCTGTCTCTCCCCCTGCCTCTCCCCTGCTTCTCTGTTTCTCCCTCAAATGAATAAACAAAATCTTAAAAAAAACAAAACTAGAAACATTTTTGGTTGTCATAACCAGGAATGTGGGAAAAGGCACTAGTGGTACATGGTAGAGAAAGAGATGCTGCTAAACATCTAATAATGCATAAAGCAGCCCCTAGCCCCACACCAAAAACATTACCTGGCCCACAATGATGCCAGTAGTGACAACACTGAAAAACCCTGTCTAGGACAAGCCCTGAGAATTTGTCCTGCAACTTTTACGCTTTGTATTTACAGTTTCACTTTCAGCAGGCAAAAGTTACAGAAATCAATAAAGGGATGCAGAGACTTTTACATAAAGCCAGCTGAAATAGAGAGAATTTTATTTTATCTTATGAGTTCAATAAAAAATATATATGTATAAAATGCTGAATTCAGTAATGAGTAAACTTGGAACCTACCTTCAACGCTTTTAAAATCACTTAGAGTTGAGTAGATGCAAAAAAAAGAAAGGAAGAAAGAAAGAAAGAAAGAAGAAAAGAAAGAAGGAAGGAAGGAAGGAAGGAAGGAAGGAAGGAAAGGAAGAAAGAAAGAAAATACATACAGTAGAAGGAAGTAAGCCAATAAAATAAGTCTAAATACTTGGAGTTTCAAGTAGAAAGAAAACACATCTGGTTTAGAAAATCAACAATAACTTTATAAAGAAAGCTATATAGATATATATATATTTAACTTGGCCTTAATGAATAGGTAGATTTTTAATAGAAACAAAAGTGTCTATTTTGGCAGCAATTTGAGTTCTACCTCCTCTTCCGTCCCCTCAATACAGAAATGATGCAATGTGGACAAGGTGTTATTTGGGGAGGAACACCAAGGAAGTGAACTGATTTGATAAGAAAGGAATAAGGGAAATTTTCTAGATGTCTATTCTGAATCAGATGAAGGTGGAAAAGTGTGTGAAGGACAAATAACTTCAGGAAGAGGAAAAAGCTCACAGAAATCAATGACAACCTGGAAGAAGTGTTCTTTCTTTATAATGTCATTCTTTTCTCCCTGCAAAGAAAGCACCAGTATCTTTCAGATCTTTGCTCTGAAATTCTTCCTTGAGAAACCTTTCTTTAATTTCTGTGATTTGATTAAATTCCTATACCACTAGCACAAATATCACCATGTTCCTCCCTTTTATGCCATTTGCCACAGTACAATTTTATATTTATTCACTTTTTTTGATGAATAGCCATCTCCCCAGCAGACTGTGAGAACCATAAAGTCATAGACCAGGTCCAGCTTCACTCACCCAGTACAGAGCACAAGTTTCCAGAGAGCTGGTGTACAATGAGGATGTATGGGAAAAGTGACATATGTAAAATCATGAAGTAAGAAACAAAATAATATTGTTGGACTGTTCAGTGTAATCTATAACAAGATGGACTTTGATTTGGAAGAGAATAATGATACCTATTAAGAAACATTCTTACTTGTTTTGTTAAATATGTTCACTCTTATCCTGGAGGTACCTGCTGGCTCTGCCAGTTAAGCATCTGCCTTTGGCTTAAGTGATGATCTCAGGGTCTAGGGATCAAGGCCCCACAAGTTCTTTCTCTGCCCAGTGGGGTGCCTGCTTCTCTCTCTCTCTCTCTCTCTCAAAGAAATGAATAAAATCTTTAAAAAAAATGTTGAACCTTATCCTATGAGCAATGGTAAGCTACTAGAATATTTTAACAAGTATTAGGGGTTCATAATCATACTTTTGCCTTACATAGCAGATTTTAACAGTATATTTTTTAAGATTTTATTTTTGATTTGACAGACAGAGATCACAAGTTGGCAGAGAGGCAGTCACAGAGATAGAGGGAAGCAGGATCCCCGCTGAGCAGAGAACCTGATGTGGGGCTTGATCCCAGGACTCTGAGATCATGACCTGAACTGAAGGCAAAGGCTTAACCCACTGAGCCATCCAGGCACCCCAATTTTAATGGTATTTTGAAGGATGGATTTAGGCATGGGGATAATAATAAAGGATAGGTGAATAATCTCATGCATATTATAGTTGTCTAGAGGTGAAATGATTAATCCCTTGGAAGAAATGTGCTATAATATGCCTCAGAAGGTCTCTGTTTCAGAATTTCAGTTTAGACATGAAAGGTTAATAAGACCCAAAACATGGAAGACCCTTCATACAGCAACTGATACCCTTCAAGTTAAGTAGAAGAAGACTGTGCTCAATTATTTTTCCTGAATGTCTATCATGTCTCCAAAATGATCATGGTGCCATTGTGTATGGATATAGGTCATTTGTGTATGTTATTACTCGGAGATACTCTTCTTTGGAGGTAATTTATGATAAATCCATCAATACATTGTTATGCTCTAAATAAAATATATTCTTCAAGCATAAAGTCATATCCCGTCTTTATAAATGATTCTGCAAGAAAAAGCTAACTACATGATGTATCTTCAAAGTCTTAAGACAATTTATCACGGTGGATTTGATTTTAAAATGGAACCATAAATTATATACAGCACTAAAAATTATAAGGTTTAATGATGAGCTTTACGGTAACTCTCATCGGAGACAAATGTTGCCATAAAAACCTAAATCAGCATTTAATGAATTGACAGCAGCTGGAGACTATGAGAGCAATGCTGTTTGAGAAAGGCTTGAAAGACCTGTAGCGAGAACCCAGGTCAGAGGTAAGAATCCGTACCTCCTCTGTTCAACCCCCTGGGCACAGAAAGGCTCTCAAATTCCATCTCTTCAATGTATGTAAAAGACTCTGCCGCTGAGGGGATGGTCTTGATCTGTGCAGGAACTAGCCTTTCATTTTTAATGCTCCAAATGAGACAAAGAATTAGTAGCTGAAGCATCTGTTCCTGCACATGCTGAACAAAGGATAAATCCTGTGTTTAGTGTAGCTGCACACAAAGGAGAGAGTGATCCAGAAATGTAAATCACCAAAAAAAAAAAAAAAGTTTCCTGGAGTGTTAATAACAGGTCAGTAATTACTCTGTGAAAGAAGGAGACAGAATTCTATGGAGGATCCAACCCACCCCGTTAGACACCCACACTGTTTTCTTTGGGGAAAGTAATTTAATTTCAGTGGGAAATTATGTTTTCTGGCTGCAATCTCTATTAAATATTTAATTAAAGTTAATGGAAAACCTTCTTTTAAAAAAGCAATCAAACAGTAGAACGCTAGAAAATGTGTTTTACCTCCTTTTGGCTGTTACTGTTCTGAAAATAACAGATCATTATTGTCCTCAATGTTAGGAAAAACCCAAATGGAAATATATTAACCACGTCATCTTCCAAAGCTGAGTTATATGCAGGAAGGGAAATAATCTATTTTTCAAATAATATAGAACATAACTCTTTATGACAATATTTTATAGGGAAATGGAGAAATTTCAGTAGTAGTGGTTATTTACATTATTATTCCCTTTTGGTATTGCCCATCTAAAGGCATTAAGTATGCAGGGAAATTTTATCTGGTTCAGATGGCAAGATAAGTGAAAGGATTTCATTGTAAAAAGTGTTCAGTGAGCCAGGCTTCAAAGGATAATGAGTATCTAGTACCTCCTTGGATATTAAATTAAGACTTCTCTGTTCTCTTTGACAGTGCCGGGAGGAAATCTGCATTTTCAGTCTTCTGGATTTGTGGGTATATTTAGAAACTCACAAAGGAAGAGACTCAAAGGCCTGGATATGTCTTTACACCTACCAAGCTGAGAGCAGCATGACAGGAGTGGTGACTTGTGTTTTGTTTTGTTTTGTTTTGTTTTTAACTTTAAGAGCCAATTACAAATAGGACTATGTCCATGCTATTTATTTTTGAATCAGTAGTGCCTAGTACAATGACTCTTATAGTAGGAACTCAATACAATGTTTTTCAATGAATAAATATATTTTAGCCAGATTTTTAAAAAATTTTTATTTATTTCTTAATTTTTTATAAACATATAATGTATTTTTATCCCCAGGGGTACAGGTCTGTGAATCGCCAGGTTTACACACTTCACAGCACTCACCATAGCACATACCCTCCCCAATGTCCATAACCCCACTCTACCTCTCCCCACCCCTTCTCCCCAGCAACCCTCAGTTTGTTTTGTGAGATTAAGAGTCAGGGATCATGCTTAGCCAGATTTTTTATATTAGAAATAGATGCATTTTGGGATGCCTGGGTGGTTCAATCAGTTAAGCCTCTGCCTTGGGCTTAGTCATGATCCCAGAGCCCTGGGATGGAGCCCTGAATCAGACTCTCCTCTGCTTCTCCCTCTCCAAGCACCAGCTTTTGCACTCTCTCTTGCTCTCTTTCTCACTCAAGTAAATAAACAAAATTCTATTTAAAAATAAATAGATGGGATTCATTCAATGCTGTGATATGGGGTGTGTATTTTTTTAAATTTTTTAAAGATTATTTATTTATTTATTTATTCATTTTTTATTCTACAGACAGGGATCACAAGTAGGCAGAGAGGCAGGCAGAGAGAGGGGGATCCTTGCTGAGCAGAGATCCCGATTCGGGGTCGATCCAGGACCCTGAGATCATGAGCTGAGCCGAAGGCAGAGGCTCAACCCACTGAGCCACCCAGGCGCCCCTGGAGTGTGTATGTTTAAAGCAATACTTAATAAATTGACTTTTTAAACTAATTTTCTTTTTCCTAAAATCATAATAACACAGAAGAATGAGAGGGCTAAATGCATACTTATGAAATAGGCAAACGAGTTCACCAAACTAACTGGAGGAAAAGAATGGCATAAATGTTATAAACAGTCGCTGTTATTTGATGTTGGTATTTATAAGTTTAGTCCATGCAATAAAGTAGAAACAGAGAAGGGAAAGCAATGCAAGAAAGATGGGTGTGATATTGTAGTATTCAGCTTACCATCCTTTCTCTCAGTGAAATTACTCCTCTGTATTTTATCAGGCTAGAAATTGACTGGCCACATCCGAAAATTAGGAAGTGAACTTTCCTCTGAAAACTTGCAAATTCCTATTTTCTCTAGAATAAAGATAATTAGGTGGACTTCCTTGTCCCAGTTCTCTTAAATTGGACTTAACTCAAAACCTATTATGTTAGTAGAGTATTTAATTGAGAGAAGTATTCCCCAATCTAGTAAGAATGTGAAAACAAGATGTCAAGGACAAAAAGCAAGCTTTGCGGCAGGTGGAAGAGGAGGACAGAAATGAGATGAGAAGAGAATGAACTAAAAGGTTAACGTGCCTCCAGACTAGAAGTTCAAGTAAGAAAACACAGAAAAGACAGTTTGAGAAAGAGCAGGAGAGAAAAGTAAATAATAATAAAAATACAAGTTTATGTACAGATAACTTTCAAAAATACAAAAAAAACTTGCATTTGCTTACTTTTTTAAAAAAGAACAATGGTAAAAGGAAACATTTTAGCAATATACAAAAATTATATCATGTGTTTTGGGAAAAAAATGAAAGTTGTTTATGACTTGGTGCCATAGAATCAAACATCATTTTCTTTAAATCATCAGATATCATAAACACAGAAATTTTTTTTTGTTTATTTACAGCATAACAGTGTTCATTGTTTTGGCATCACACCCAGTGCTCCATGCAGTACGTGCCCTCCCTATTACCCACCATCTGGTTCCTCAACCTCCCACCCCCCCGCCCCTTCAAAACCCTCTGGTTGTTTATAAACATAGAAATTTTGACAAGCATTTATTCTTATGGGGGGTATAAATAGAATGGGAAGACCTACTTCAAGTCCTAGTCATTTTTTTTTTTACCTTAAGGAAGAGCCCTGAAAGCAGGCAAACTTTGAGTCATCCCATTTTCTTAGTTCATGCATATCTATGTGATTCCTGTTGACATACCTCCAAACCATACCCCATTTCATTCATTTTTCTGTGTCTTCTTATATGAGAACAACCCTATGCCATCCCCTCATGAAGAGCTTTTAAATGAATTTTTTTACATTCCTTCTCAATTCTGTACAATCTCATCTTCACATAGCTACCACTAGATCTTTAAAACTATAAAATATATTAAATTATTCTCTATTTAAAACAATTCTGTGATTTTCCATCATACTAAAAAGAGTCAGAACTCTTTCTTTTGATTTACAAAGCTTCATGGATTGCAATGCTATTTATGACCATCTGCTCTCTCCTCTATAAGATCATGCTATTCCTAACTTCATCCCGCCTACCCATAAGGGAGATACATGTTCCCATGTCATTGTTAAGTTTGGAAATTCACGCTTTATTGGGCAAAGAAGTCCTAGGCTGCATACAGCCTAGGTACATAAGTGAGGCAAGAGTGAGTTATAGCATCTACTTATGTCTTTTCATCCAACCCAGCCCCTATACACTCATGCTATACCCTAAAAACTAAACAATCTGTATCATATATTTGTGAGACCCATGGATCATAAATGAAAATGTTGGGGTCTACCCTAGAAAGTGCACCACAGGACTGCAGTTTAGTACTCTCTTCACTTTCACAGCAAATGTTAGAGACTTTGTCGTAGGGAAAGCTTCTGCACACAGTGGGTTACAATGGCAATATAGATGCTGTTGATGGAGTCCACAGGTAGAGAGAAGGTAGAGAGAGAAGACAGCAAGTGTGGAGGCAAAGCATTTATGTGTGTGGGGGGTGGGAATTAGCTACCTGGGAAACAGAAGAGGTCAGAGGTGAAGACAAACCATGAGAGACTGTACTGAGAAACAAACTGAGGGTTTTGAAGGGGAGTAGGGTGAGGAGTTGGGTGAGCCTAGTGGTGGATATTAAGGAGGGCACGTACTGCATGGAGCACTGGGTGTGGTGCCTAAACAATGAATCTTGGAACACTGAAAAAAAAATCTTTAGGAATTAAAAAAAAAAAAAAAGAGGATGGAAATGTCAGAAAAGGACATAGCATTTGGGCGCCTGGGTGGTGTAGTTGTTTGGGCATCAGACTCCTGGTTTTGGCTAAGGTCATGAGCTCAGGTTCCTGGGATTGAGTCCCTAGTTGGACTCTGTTCTCAGCATAGAATCTGCTTAAGACTCTCTCCTTCTGCCTCTCTCCCCCACTCTCTCACTCTCTCTCTAAAATAAGTAAATCTTAAAAAAAAAATGGCATCTGACTTCAGAATTGAAGAAAGAAAACCTCTGATTAATTCCCAGGACTATATGAATATGTATTCATTCATTTATTCATTCATTCATTTGTTCGTTCTTTCATTTTGAGGGGGCTCAAATCACAGAATTCCTTCTTAAGAATTGGAACTAAATTATTTTCCCGTGAGATGAGCAGTAATATAAACATTTAGACCCTACCTGTTTTAGTATACATTATTATTCTTACCAAAATCAACTTCACTTGATTGAGGTAAAAGCAGGTGTTTACTAAACTTCCAGGAGCAAAATAATTTTATTTTGCATGTGTGTAGTTTGGTAAATTTTATATTAACATTTACTTTATCTAGCATTTAAAGTAAATGGACTGCTGTGATTATCTAACACAACAGTCTGAAGTTAAAGGGACTCTTTTAAGTAAACCTGAGTGAAAATGTTCATAAGTGCTTGTGAATTGAAGCTGCAAGTGGCTTAATCTGAATCACAGCATGGGTAATTTCAGTAAATCCTCTGCACATAGCCAACAATTCACCAGAGGCCAGATCTGTGACAATCTTGTTCCCTAGCCTGGAATTGTGAATGGGGCTTCTAAAAAAGGCATTTTGCATCCGTGAGCTCAGAGTGGCTTCGATTTCTGATTATGCTATCTCTAAAAATATTTGTTTCATAAAATAAAATATGGATCAATATTTTTCTTTAGTAATAATAATAAATTAATAGTAAAATGGACATTTAAAAAGACTTGAAGCATCGTCTGATTTAAGCTATCATAAATGCTTAAAACAATATTCAGGCCTAAGTTTTGATGTGTGTTGAAATTTTTAACTTGGCTAGGTTAAATGTATCACAAATTGATGATTTAAGTAAGTGGCATTGTCATTTTATAGGGTACTTGAAGCAAATACAGGAAGTAGTTTTGTGATGTCAACACTGAGTTATAGACTAGTTTCATCGCACAACAAATATGAATGTTATGAGCATCAATAAATTATTAAACATATGTGCATTCTTGTATTTTGGACATGCAATATGCAACCACTATGTGCCAGATGCCTTGTAGATAAGCAATTGGTGAATTAGAAGATAAATTAATTTCAAATCATAATACATTTTCCTCTACTTTAAGGATACTGGACCCATTGCTGAAGATATGGATGGATTTGTGACATGAACTAAATGGAGATGTTTCAATTCTAAAGAGGTTTACTACAGAATGTTATATAACAAGATATGCCAGAAGGGGGTAAGTTCCAATTAACAAATGGTTTTAAGTCATCATTAGTGGAAATTTAACCTAATCAGGTAAGGATGCTAAATATATCTATCACCCATGCCATATGATAATCTTTCCATTCAACTAATGTTAAGTTTCAATATATAAGGAATAGAGAATTTGTTCTGTGGCAGATTATCATCAAGTATAACACTGTAGTGGTCAAAAATATGTATTTTTAGAGTTTGTGCATGAACTCTCTCTCTTCCTCAGTCAGTACTCATTTCTCTTCACCTTTATGAATTCAACACCACATCATTACTTGCTAGTGATGACTAGACATTAACAGCCTCAAGAAAGTCCATAACAAATAGTCCTATGTTGACACACGATGTTTTGCTGCTCTTGCAAATTTTTCCCCCTTTGGTTTGATTTTGTTAGATATTGTCAAATTTATTGCATTATCTTGGATTTATTTTCTTACTGTTAACTGTGAAGGATTCTATGCTACTCTTCTTAGTTCTAGAATGAGAATTGAATTTAATCCTTATACCCCTGTACCATGATTGCCAAATCTAGTAAAGCAGGAGTTTTCTGGTACTCGTAGATACTCAAGTATAGAAATTAATATACCTAGCAGAGAGGCCTGATTCCTACTCATTGTCATTTACATTGTTACTATCATACTGTTGGATTTCCCAGAGCACTGAGCATAGCGTGAAATAATGTCAGTAAGGATTCGGATTGTCAGGAAAAATCTCAGGCTTTAATTTTTTGGTAAAGTGTGATGGGAACTCAAGAATATATAAAGATTTGGGTACCTGAGTGGCTCAGTGGGGTAAGCCTCTGCTTCAGCTCAGGTCATGATCTCATGGTCCTGGGATCAAGCCCCACATCGGGCTCTCTGCTCAGTGGGGAGCCTGCTTCGTCCCTCTTTCTGCCTGTCTCTCTGCTTACTGGTGATCTTTCTCTCTCTGTCAAACAAATAAATAAAATCTTAAAAAAAAGAATGTATAAAGATTTATACAAACTAACTTCCTCTTTATAACCCATGCTCTATTTCTTCTATAGACATTTCCCAATATATTCTCTCAGTCTCTCTGTATCTGAATCTCTCTCTCTCTCTCTCTCTCTCTCCAATTCTTTCTCTCTTCCACCTCACTGATAATTCTTCACTACATTTAAGATATAACAGATACAACTCTAAATATGGAAGTGTGCCCAGGTGCTGAGAATATGGGCTTATAGTCCAATGTGTTACTGAAAATTTTTCCTAAAAATAAATGGACTGCCCTGAAGGAACAGAACCCACGTATATGTCTCTCAAAATTAAAGCAGACAAAAAATAAGATAAAGAGCTTTAAGCTTCTCCTATATCAATGTTAAGGTGGTTTGTACACTGCAGAATCTTCTTGCAGATTTCCCCAAGTTTGTCTTCCCTACCAATGGATACAAAGCCGGGCTCTCTAGATAAGATCTTAGCAGCTGCAGGTACTCAGAAGAAAACTTATATTGATTTGAAATGTCAACGCGTAATTCTGTGGTTTGTCAGATGCTTTTAAAAACCTACTGTGGTATGTAATGTGCATCCCTGAACTGCTTTTGAAGCATATTCTCACATGGTAAACCTCTAGTAAATCTCATCATCTCTCTCCATATTTCTTCATGAGGGGCTGTCATTAAAGGTTCTAATACACAGATCAGCTTATGCCTGTGAAACATGAGATAGAGAAATAAGAGAGAGAATCAATAATTTAACAAAGCATGCTAGACAGAATCCTTTAGTTCTAGCCTGCAGAGGACATTTTATATCCTTTAAAGTTTTTGAGTTCTGTATGCAAAGCTAATTCCTCTCTCCTTTCCATCCACATTCATTCTAAGATGATGAACTCAGAAGTGCAATCATATACTTAAGCACAAGATACTATGAAGTAGGAAAATGTAGCTTTTAGCATGATCTGAAAGGGACTATAGACCCCAAGAGTAGAAGTTGTATAAATTGTGCATACATCTATTTGGCCTAACCATCATGTAAAACACGAAGACCAATAAGCAAAATACAAGTTATAAGACAGATACTAATTTTATATATTTCCTGTGGGTAAGGAAAAACTCAAATGATTTAAGGATTTTTTTTTCTTAAACTACAGTTTTCTCTAAGCACCCATGTAGTCCTGACAAAAGAAAAGCAAAAAACAAAGCCAAGACAAAAAACAGGCATATACATGGTCTCAGACACAGTGGGAATGAAACATAACAAACAGATTTTTTTGTAAACTCTTTCAAAGTAGTACATGACCATATAGTTATTGGTATTCAATTTACATCATTTATTATCTGCAGTATAATGTGTTTCTTTTAGTTGATAGACATTTCTAAATTCATGAAATTATTTTGCTATTAGAGATGTTTTCAGATATTAAGGTAAAAGGGTTTTAATTCTTTGTATCTTTACAAAAATACAATATTCCAGCTGTCAGATTATTTTTCCCCCAAATTGGAGAATTCTAGAGCTACTGTTAAAGAATATGCATTGTCAGATCCCATGAAGCATTTTGATTATGGCTTAATCAGTATTTATAAACTTGCAATGTGATGAATCATAAAGTGTTCATGTGATTATATTGTATGAAGCCTTCAGAGACTCAATCTACAGAGGTGCAAAAAATGCACAGTAAGAGACATAGGTGAGAATTAATCTATTCAGAAAAAAAATGCAAAAGAGACAGTTGGGGTCAAATAAGTAAAAGTTGAAGGGAGAAGTATAAGCGTACAAGCTCATCTACTCTAAGAAGTCTGGCTGTTTATATGCTTAATATTTTTCAACTCATTTTCCATTCATATTGCAATCTTTTAGGTAAATAAAGTAACATCAATGTTATTTGAATCTGAGCTCCTGGTATTACTCTCCCACACCCAGCTCAACCTGCTCCTCCAGTAACCTTCACTATCTCAACAAATTGAAACTCTTATCCTCCAAGTGTTCCAGACCAAACCTTTAGAGTCATCCATGACTCTCTCTTCCTTTCACACTTTGCATTTCCATCACCTTGAAAATTTTCTAAGCTCTACTTTATCAAAATGTAGGCAGAAGATGAACAATTCTCATGATCTCCCCTGCTTCTGATCTTCCTCTGATCTAAGTCACCATCATCAGTCAAGGGATTATGAAGGTAGCCTCCCAACTGGTCTCACCTCTTCCCCTCTGGCCCTCTATTCACACTCTTCTCGATCTCCCTGTCTTACTGTCTCAACACAGTTAGTCAGAATTATTCTGTTATAGCATGAGTAAGATCCTTCACTTGGCTACTGAAGAATCCAAATGGTTCTTCATTTTAGTGTGAGTGTAAACCAAAATTTTCCCAATAAGCTGTGATATTCTAACTCTACCTCCTAACGTCCAGCCCCACTCTCTCTCAAAAACCAAGTCTTATTCCATTTCTGTTGTTTATTCTACTGCAGGCACATTAGTTCCCTTGAATAATGCTGATGGTAACTTCTTGGAATATTACCTCCCACCTCTTACCCCAGTATCTACTTGGGTCACTGCCTCTGCCTCTTCTGGCTTTTGCTCACATGTCACCTTCTCAGTAAGTTATTCCTTGACCACAGCATTTAGGCTTTTAATTCTGCTTCCACCCCAGAACTCCCTACCACCATCTTTTTTGTTCATTTGTTTTTTTTGTTTGTTTTTGTTTTTGTTTTTTTTTTCATATCTTAAGGTTAAATATTCTGTTATGAATAATAATTGTCCTGACAATTTTCATGGACAGTTCAGGCAATATTTTAGTGGAAATATTTACTATAAATCAATCCTTTAGCAAATAACCTCTCTTCCTCTTCAACATTATATTCTTTTTGCTAAGTGCCTTAACTGTGGGGTGCTGGGAGGCTCAGTCAGTTAAGGGTCTGGTTTTGGCTCAGGTCATGATCCCGGAGTCCTGGGATCCATCCCACGTTGGGCTCCCTGCTCAGTAGGAACCTACTTCTCCCTCTCCTGTGTCCCCTTCCCCTGGTTCATACTCTGTCACACTTGCTCTCTCTCTCAAATGAATAAATGAAATCGTTTTTAAAAATAAGTACCCTAAATGTTAAAATTTTACCAAGTTATTTTGTTTTTATGTTTCTCCTCCCCAAAACATAAGTTGCATGGTAGCAGGGATTTTTGCCTCTTTTATTAACTCCAATATGCCCAACATTTAGAGATGTGCTTGGAATCCATTATTCTATAAAAAGAGGGAAACTGGAAGGGGAGATGAACCATGAGAGACTATGGACTCTGAAAAACAACCAGAGGGTTTTGAAGGGGCGGGGGGGGTGGGAGGTTGAGGAACCAGGTGGCGGGTAATAGGGAGGGCACGTACTGCATGGAGCAATGGGTGTGATGCCAAAACAATGAACACTGTTATGCCATAAATAAACAAATAAAAAAAATTTTAAAATAAGTTGAAAATGGGACTTTGGATTTTATTATTTTAATACATTATTATATATTTATTTTGTTTGTTCTTTCACTTAATATATTAGACTATTAGATGTCAGGCCTCATGAAATAAGGGAGACATGAACATGAGCACGGGGAAATTTCAGGTTCAAACATTCCAGGTTCAAACATTTCACTTGGTATTTTTGCTGAAAGTGTATATATGGGTCACAATATCTCTTTCTTCCCCTTCTATTCCAACCCCCTGCAGGTAAAACTTTTCCTGTTTTCATTTTTGTGGCCCTTTTACTTAATATAGGGCCTGGATAGTCATAGATATTTAGTAAGTATTTTAGTATTTATAGATAAACAAGCCTTAGGTATAGTATCTGTCAAATGGGGAAGCTGGTCTAAAATGGGATTCTTCAATTGACAATATTGTTATTTTGGGCTACACACTAGATACCAATGGACCTATATCAGCCCTCCAGTCATAGTAACCTAAAATGTCTCCAACTGTCCCCTGGAAGCCAACTCATTTACAGTTGAAAATCACTGGTCTTGAAGATTCTAACATTTTGTAAAATAGGACTTTGAACTTCTCATCAACTATTCTAATGGATCATCCAGGCTTCTTATTTTCTTTCCTGCTATCCTGATTTCAACTACCAAAGATTTGCTGTCACCCACATGCCAGAATAAAAAGATGAAACATCAGTGAGTTGCTCTACACTGCCCTGGTATAAAGTTAATGAGTATAGCTTTAATGTTCTGTGTTCACTGCTCCTTTTAAATTATCTCTGCCATTACTCACTATTAAGGATATTGCTTTCTTATTATATGTGCAGAGGTGATATTTAAATTGCCAAGCACATTGAGGTGAATTGGCCTGCAGGTTGAAACAGGAAACCGTAATACATATCAAAAAGCTAATGAAATAAACACTTCATTTTCTCTGATGTTATCCAGTTCTCAAGAGACTCTTGACTGGTAGCTTATACCAGAGTCAAATAAACATGGACTTGTCAAACTATCACAGCAAGAATATCAAACATTTTGTACTTGTGCCTTCAAATCTGTGAAGCAAAAATGAATATAATGTCTTGTTTGTCAAGACATGTTGTGCTCATTGAATGAATGCATATGGGGGATAAGCTTTCTATCAACTTTTTCTTTTATAATGCTTCAAACAATTAATCAGTAAAAAAACTAAAACTAGTTATTCAGTGAAGTTCCCTCTCTGGAGAACACCAGTCAAATGATTCTAGAGACATTTCACTTTAGTGTTCCTCAAGTTCCCATTAAGTCACAGGCAAATTGGAATACTGTTAGCTCAATATATACTGGCTAGGAGGACATAGCATATCTCTGGAGTCAATCATCAATTTGAAAGTATACATGAAATGGAAGATTTTCAACCTCATGCCCCTCTTTATCTTATTTCTGCCTCCTCATTTCCTGTATCATAATCAGAACAATTATCAGTCAAAACTACAGAACTCCCTGCTGCGGGGAGGTGGGATTGGGGGAGGGGGAGCGGGCTATGGACATTGGGGAGGGGAAGCGAACCATAAGAGACTATGGACTCTGAAAAACAACCTGAGGGTTTTGAAGGGTCAGGGGTGGGAGGTTGGGGCAACCTGAGGGTTTTGAAGGGTCAGGGGTGGGAGGTTGGGGGAACAGGTGGTGGGTAATGGGGAGGGCACGTTTTGCATGGAGCACTGGGTGTTGTGCAAAAAGAATGAATACTGTTACGCTGAAAAAATAAATAAAATGAGAAAAAAAAAATTCCAAAAAAAAAAAAAAAAAAACAAAACTACAGAACTAAAGTCAAAGAGTGGAAATTTGTTGTTTAGATTTGTACTTTTGTTCCTATATCTATCAGGATAGACTGGAATATGTTACTACAGCAAACGACCTCCACAATTTTTTTAAATTTTATTTATTCTTTTGAAAAAGAAAGAGAGAGAAAGAGAGAATAAGCAGGGAGAGGGGCAGTGAGAGGGGGACAAGCAGACTACCCACTAAGCAGGGAGTCCAACATGGGGTTACTCCCATGATCCTGAAGTCAGGACCTGAGCCCAAGTGAGATGTTCAACTGACTGAGCCATCCAAGAGTCCCCAAACTCCACAGTCTTAGTAGTTTAAAGCAACAAAGAATTGTTTTGCTCATGGTATATATTCATCTTGAGTAAGCAGGGGAGTCTTCATATTTTCTTCATTTGACAGTCAAGGTGATGGAATCATCACTATCTGGAACACTGCTGACAGAGACAGCATGTCAAACTGTGGACTAACACTTAAAGACCACATTTCATTGGCCACGCCAAACTGCACGGTTGTGCCTCACTTTGAGTGGAGTGAAAGACAGCAAAGCTTCCATGAGCATGCCCAGTAGGAGAAGAGTGAGAAATAGGGTTGAATTAGAAGTAATGGCTGTCTCAGGCCTCCTTGTTCTTCAGAAATATTCTGCTGTATTGTCATTATTCCCATCATTCAAACAAAGCCACATATTTTTCCGCTTCCAAAATCTCCATGATGATAGAAAAAAAAGTGTAATGGATTATGTAATTTCAACAGAGGAAGAACTGCATATATCAACTTTAGACAGTGTGTTTTATTCGTCTCTGTATCTTCAGCACCTAGAACAATGCCCAAAATAAAACTTAGAAGCACTCAATAATGCTTGTTGGAAAAAAATAAAAAAAATAACAGAGTGGATGAATGAGTAATTTTTAAAAAAGATTAAAAAATATTTTTAAAGAGTTTTTAATCTTTAAATTGGGGTGACAGAGATTAAGGAGTGCCCTTGTGATGAGCATGAAGTGTTGGAAGTGTTGAATCATTTTATATTGTATACCTGAAACTAATATTACACTCTATGTTAACAAACTGGAATTTAAATAAAAACAACAAAAAAAGTTCTTTACTTCTTCCTGAAGGAAAAACAAAAGAGAGAGCACAAGTAGGGGGAGAAGGAGGTTCCTCGCTGAGCAAGGAGACTGTTGCAGGACTAGATCCCAGAACCCTGGAATCGTGACCCTAGCCAAGGGCAGACGCTTAACTGACTGAGCCATCCAGGCAACCCTGAAAGAGTAATTTTAAAAACACAGTAAATTAATAGGGTCTCTGAAAGGTCAATCTAAAAAATAATGACTTAATTCCCTTAAAAACAGACAGAAAGTAAAAAATATACAATGTAAAAAGAATGGTATGTCAGACAACTTTCAGCTGTTTTTTTTCCTGGTCATATCAAAAATTTGACCATTAATATCTCCACTACAAGTCTTAGTCTTTTACTGTACATTCTCATCCTGGGTAAAGTGGTAGAATCATGAAAGTGAAAATCATATCCATAGTTTGTTTTTCATTATAGTGTAGACAACACCTTGATCGAGGCTCATGCATAATTGACAATCAAAGAAAATTTGTTGAATAATTTTTTTACTATTGAGACTAAAGATATTCTCCATAAAATTATAATCCCTAATTTTATCAATCCAATACATGTCTCTCTCTTAATCTCAAACGTGTGTAAGTACACATATATATGTACATACATAATATATATATTCAGATTTAGACACCTATACTAGTCAACTCCACTTGTTACTCTATGGGCACTTCAATTTATGCAAGTCCCAAACTGAGTGCATTAACTATACCTCCTTTAAACCTGATCTCGCTCTGACCCTTACTCCATGAAAAGCACTACTAGTGCCCCACATCTGAAGCTTGAACATTATTCTTGACTAATCCTCCTCTTTCCTTCCCACAGGCAACCAGTCAGTAAGTACTGTCCAATCTACCTCTTCCCTATCTTTAATTATTATTTTCTTCTCTTCAAGTTCCATGCTGATGGCCTAGATTAAGCTACTATTATCTCTCATGTGATCAATGCAACATTTTCTTGATGTTTTAGTCTTGCTCCTTTGCAATTTTCTCTTCAAGGTTACACAAAAGTCTATACCACTTTCCTAATTAACATCATTTGGTAGCTTCTTTTTGTAAAAGAAAAAAAAATATTTAGTATAAAATATATGGTTGTTCAATTTTTATTGTTCTGTTCTTGTTTTCCTTCCCAGCTTTATTTCTAAACATCAGCTGATTGGACACTAATCAACAGATTAGCCTTTAGCAGTAGGGACTATATAAGTCTTTGATGGTTTGGGCGATATAAAGAAAATACATTTTAGTGGGAATACAAATATTTTACTCTTTTTAGAAGTTCTTTACTTAAAAGTTTAAAAATAGAACTACACTACAATCCAGGAATTGCACTATTAGGTATTTACCCAGAGAATACAAAAATACTAAATCAAAAGGATACATGCACCCTGGTGTTTATACTAACGTTATCTACAAAAGCCTGTATTATGGAAAACAGCCCAAATGTCCATCTCCAAATGATGAATGGATTAAAAAAAATGTATATACAATGAAATGTTGTATATACAATGAAATATTAGCCATGAAAAAGAATGAAATCTTGCCATTTGCAATGATGTGGATGGAGCTGGAGAGTATAATGCTAAGTGAAGTAAGTCAGTCAGAGAAAGGAAAACACCATATGATTTCACTCATACGTGGAATTTAAGAAACAAAACAAATTAGCATAGGAGGAAGAGAGAGAGAGAGAGAGACAAACCAAGAAGCAGACTCTTAACTACAGAGAACACACTGAGAGGGAGGTAGTGGGGGGATGAGCTAAATGGGTGACGGAAATTAAGGAGTGCACTTGTGATGAGCACAAAGTGTTGGAAGTGTTGAACCATTTTATATTGTATACCAGAAACTAATATTACACTCTATGTTAACAAACTGGAATTTAAATAGAAACAACAAAAATAGTTCTTTACTTCTTCCTGAAGGAAAAACAAAATACTAAGAAAACTTAAAATCAAAATTTCTTTTAAAAAAGAAAAATTAGAATTCACAGTCCAAAAAAACCCCACTGGACTCTATGTCATCAAGCCGAGTCTGTCTTTTTTTTTTTTTTTTTTTTTTTTTTTTTGATGTTGCATATGGAGTTTGGATATTAATCCATTTCTAAATTTCTATTGACTTTGTAGTAACCCTCTTTGAGGCCATGGAAGGTGTCATTATTTCTATATTGCAGATGGGGGGAATGGAAATTCTAGTGCATTAATTGATTAGCCCAAGGCCAATTGATTATTCTATGAGACTAGTAAGGAACATTCAGTTTCCTAATCGCTTTTCCCCACTATGAATGGAAGTCTTTCTGGGAGATACAGAAGTGAGAAAAACTATTAGTTTCCACATTTTAAAAGCTCAAATCTAGAGATAAAGGAAAAGGGAAATTACATAGACTAAAATGAAAATTATGGTGATAATTTGTCCTTAAAGAATTGCTTGCTTTTTCTATATACATCATTCCATAAAACAGATTTTCATCAGTATTCCTAGTGCCCAGAGTGTTGGCTTTACACTTGCAAGATAAATAGTGAAGACATAAAAAATAAATATTGTAAGGAAAAGAAATAGCATGATTATATTAAAGCTGTTTCCAACATACCTTTACATATAATAACTCAGTTTTCACAATAATTTTATTTACTGTTACCTATGTATTTTTCAGACACCATAGTCAGTACACAAGTGTATGAGTGACTTTAAATAATTTTTATATAAGAAAGAGAAATCTACACTGCCATCACAGAGTATTAAATAGTTTTAGAAATTCTGCCTCTGAGTTTTAATAATATTTGTAATACACGCTACTTCTAAGATATATAGTTATCTTCCATTATACTACAGATATAGATATATTATACTATCTTCCATTATACTATAGCTTATAGGTGATGATAGATAAATCAATAAGTAGATATTAGGAAATATTTGTGAGAATTATGGTTTTTACTTAAAATTTTACACTACCAAAAGCAACCTTGGGCTGATCATTTTCTTACTCCCTATCAAAAAGAGATTTTGGATACTCATTTAGAAAGTATATTTTGCTAGAATTCACTGTGAAATTAAGCAATTAAAATTATTTTAAAAACTTAGAATATGCACTGAATTACATCACATTTTAGTTCACAGTTCAACCATTTTCTTCCCCTATTTTTCTTTGTATTTCTTAATTTCTTACTGAATCTAGAAAATCTTAGGCATGATCTGTATGGTAAGAGAGAAAGGATCTATGAAAGATATAACTATAGAATATTCAATAGCTTAGGTTGTAGTTTTTTATAAAATTTATTTCTCTTCAAAAAAGATATGTCTGGATAAGAATGTTTGGAAAAGGGGGAGTCAAGATGGCGGGGAAGTAGGAGGAGGCACCATTTCAACCTGTACCCTAAAGTGAGCTGATTACCTACCAAAGAACTCCGACCACCCATGAAATCAGCCTGAGATCAGAATTATACACGTCTGGATCTCTACAGGAGCAGAAGACGCCAGTGGCAGGAAAAGTAGACTGGGAGCGTCCGACTGATATCAGAAGATAAACAAAAGGGGGAGGGAGCCACCAGAGGTGACCGATCGGAAAGTAACACCCCAACACGAGAGTGCTCTGTGTCTGGGGACCAGCATTAACTTGGAGTCTGGTTGAAAGCACTCAAAAAACAAACAGCAGAGGATCACGGGGGGTAATAGTGGGAACCTGGGCGGTTAGGGTCAGGGACCTAAGTCCCCGGACCCAGGACAGCCTCCCCTGGCGCGGAGCCAGAGAGAGTGCGGCGGAGAAATCAGGTCTCCATCCCTGAGCCTCCAGTGCACCTGAATGCTAGCGCGCCCCAGAACGAGTGGGGTCTGGCTCCCGTGAGGGGCTGGGAGCCTGGCCAGACCGCAATCCTGAAACACGCGTGTCCCACACCCTCCCTTGGGATAGGTGCTCATAGGCGCTAGCCTGGAGCTCTGGCAGCCGGAAAAACCAGACATTCCCAGCCCGGGACAGCGGGAAAATCTCAGTGTGCGATCTCTGCTCGGAACCTCTCTGGCGGTCTGGAGCTGCCTAGACAGCCACTGCTGCCCTGGTTTTGGGTACAAGGAGGAGCTCCTGCATCCCCAGGGACAGTGACTCAGAACCGACTCTGCCAGCAGCTTTTGCAAAACAGTCTGAGGCTTCTCTCTGAGAGGGAGGTTGGGGTGCTGTTTGCTCTCCTCTAAACCTCCAAAACCATCAAAAGCTGTCAAGGCGAGAGAAAGCAGATGAAAGAACATAAAAACCCCCAGAGAGCAAAAGGCTGAAAAAAACAGTTTCCTGAAAAAAAAAAGAGCTCACCCCCTTGAGGGGAGCGGGAGGACCTAACTCAGGGAACATCATTGTCTGAAAACCCACGTGGCAGGCCCCTCCCCCAGAAAACCAACCAGGAAGGAAGAAAAAAAAAAAAAAAAGACTACAAGAGAACAACCACCACTACTTCATAAATACAACTTTTATTTTTAACTCTTTACCAATATTCTGGTTCTTTTTTTTTTATACATACAGATAATTTTTTAACCTATTTACCATCACACTGAGATGTCCAGTACATCAAATTCTTTAATAACCTTCTAACCTGAACTTTTTGATACATACACCCGTGTTTTTCTTTTGTTTTTCTACTTTTTTAATTCTTTTTTAATTTTAACTTAGTTTAGTCTAGTTTATTCTTTTTTAATTTTTATTTTCTACTATACATATAGAGTTAAATTTCAAGGTAATCCCCTTTCCCCAATCAATGCTACCCCCATAGGCAAACCAGTTTCTAATCCCCCTGTAACAAAGGAAAGTTGAGTCCCTTAACAAAAACATCAAGATACCTTCAGGAAGAATCAAAATAACCTTCCTCACCCACACTGAGAATCTATAACCACTCTCCCAATTTTTCCTTCTGTCAGTGTTTCTGTGAATTTGTGTTTGTCCTGATAATATATAAATCTTATACTTGGGGTTCTTTCTGATGAGGTTCTTCCCTTTTTTTTGCTTATATATACATATATTTTCTCTTGTCATATACTTTTATCACTCTTTTTGTCTGTCTGTTTTTGTTTGTATACTCCACAAATCTTACCTTGTGGCCCATTTGGGCTGAGCCTTCTCTTTTATCTTCCCTTTTTTTCCTATCTCTCTCTCTCTCTCTTTTTTTTTTCCTTTTTTCTTTCCCCTTTTTTTTCTTTCTTCTTCTCTATTTCTTTTTCTTTTCATTTTTCTCTCATTTGGGTGGGGAATCCTGATTGCACAGAAGCGTTCCAGGGTGCACATTGACTGCACCACAATCGATAAGTCCAGCTGCATCTGTTTAGTCATCTCTTACCAAAATGACTAGGAGGAGGAATACCCAACAGAAGAAAAATACAGAGGATGGGCCTTCTGCAACAGAGCTAATGGCTATCGACATAGACAATATGTCAGAAAAGGAATTCAGACTAACAATTATCCAGGCAATAGCTAGGTTGGAGAAAGCCATGGATGACCAAACAGAATTGATTAGGGCAGAACTGAAAGCCACCAGGGATGATGTTCAAAATGCTCTCAATGAGTTCCAATCCAATCTAAATTCTCTAAAAGCTAGGGTAACTGAGACAGAAGATAGAATTAGTGATCTGGAGGACAAACAGATAGAGAGAAAGGATCAGGAGGAAGCCTGGAACAAACAGCTCAGAAGCCACGAAAACAGAATCAGGGAAATAAACGATGCCATGAAACGTTCCAACGTCAGAATTATTGGAATCCCTGAAGGGGAAGAAAAAGAAAGAAGTCTAGAAGATATAGTGGAAGAAGTTGTCTATGAAAATTTTCCCAATCTCACGAATGGAAACAACGTTCATGTACTAGAGGCAGAAAGATTTCCTCCCAAGATTTTAGATTCTCGAAAGTCCTCATGGCACCTTATAGTTAGAATGGGGAATTATGTTTCAAGAGAGACCCTCTTAAAAGCAGCTAGGACAAAGAAGCTTCTTACATACAGAGAAAAGCCCATTAGAATAATGTCAGACCTTTCCACAGAGACCTGGAAAGCCAGGAAGGGCTGGCAAAATATATTCAGAGTACTAAATGAGAAGAACATGCAACCAAGAATACTCTATCCAGCAAGACTGACATTTAAAATGGATGGAGAGATAAAGAGTTTCCAAGACCGGCAAGGCTTAAAAGACTATGCAAACACCAAGCCAACACTGCAGGAAATATTAAGGGGGGTCCTATAAAAGAGAAAAAATCCTAAGAATATCATTGAACAGAAATATAGAAACAATCTATAGACAGAAAGACTTCAAAGGCAACACGATGTCAATAAAAACCTATCTCTCAATAATCACTCTCAATGTGAATGGCCTAAATGCGCCCATAAAACGACACAGGGTTGCAGATTGGATAAAATGACAGGACCCATCCATATGTTGTCTACAAGAGACCCATTTTGAACCTAAGGATACACCCAGACTGAAAGTGAAGGGATGGAGAAGCATCTTTCATGCCAATGGGCCTCAAAAGAAGGCCAGGGTAGCGATTCTCATATCAGATAAATTCGATTTTAAACTAAAGACTGTAGTCAGAGATACAGAAGGACACTACATAATTCTTAAAGGGACTATCCGCCAAGATGATCTAACAATTGTGAATATCTATGCCCCCAATATGGGAGCACCCAATTACATAAGAAAACTATTAATCAAGATAAAGAGTCATATTGATATGAATATAATAATAGTAGGAGATCTTAATACGCCTCTCTCAGAAATAGACAGATCATCGAAGCAGAAAATTAATGAAGAAATAAGAGCATTGAATGAAACATTGGACCAGATGGACCTCATTGACGTATACAGAACATTCCACCCTAAAACAACAGAATACTCATTCTTCTCAAGTGCACATGGAACCTTCTCCAGAATAGACCACATACTGGGTCACAAAGCAGGACTCAACCGATACCAAAAGACTGACATTATTCCCTGCATATTCTCCGATCACAATGCTTTGAAACTGGAGCTCAATCACAAGGAAAATTCAGAAGGAACTCAAACACCTGGAAGCTAAAGACCACCTTGCTTAAGAATGCTTGGATCAACCAGGAGATCAAAGATGAACTTAAACAATTCATGGAAACCAATGAGAATGAAGACACTTCGGTCCAAAACCTATGGGATACAGCCAAGGCAGTTCTAAGGGGGAAATACATAGCCATCCAAGCCTCCCTCAAAAACATTGAAAAATCCAGAATACACCAGCTGTCTCTACACCTTAAAGAACTGGAGAATCAACAACAAATCAAACCAACTCCACATGCAAGAAGGGAAATAATCAAGATTAGAGCAGAGATCAATGAGGTAGAAACGAGAGATACAGTAGAACGTATCAATGAAACTAGAAGCTGGTTTTTTGAAAGAATCAATAAGATCAATAAACCACTGGCCACACTAATCCAAAAGAAAAGAGAGAAAGCCCAAATTAATAAAATTATGAATGAAAAGAGAGAGATCACAACGAACACCAAGGAAATAGAAACAATCATCAGAAATTATTACCAACAGTTATATGCCAATAAGCTAAGCAACCTAGATGAAATGGATGCATTCCTGGAAAGCTACAAACTCCCAAAATTGAACCAGGAAGAAATTGACAACCTGAATAGACTGATATCTAGTAATGAGATTGAAGCAGTGATCAAAAACCTCCCAAAAAACAAGAGCCCAGGACCTGACGGATTCCCTGGGGAATTCTACCAAACTTTCAAAGAAGAAATAACACCAATTCTCCTGAAGCTGTTCCAAAAAATTGAAGCAGAAGGAAAACTTCCAGACTCTTTTTATGAAGCCAGCATTACCCTGATCCCCAAACCAGGCAAAGACCCTACCAAAAAGGAGAATTTCAGACCAATATCACTGATGAATATGGATGCAAAGATTCTCAACAAGATCCTAGCAAACAGGATCCAGCAGCACATTAAAAAGATTATCCACCATGACCAGGTGGGATTCATCCCTGGGTTGCAAGGTTGGTTCAACATTCGCAAATCAATCAGTGTGATAGAACACATCAATAAGAGAAGAGAGAAGAACCACATGGTCCTCTCAATTGATGCAGAAAAAGCATTTGACAAAATCCAGCATCCATTCCTGATGAAAACGCTTCAAAGTATAGGGATAGAGGGAACATTCCTGAACTTCATAAAATCTATCTATGAAAGACCCACAGCAAATATCATCCTCAATGGGAAAAAGCTCCCAGCCTTCCCGTTGAGATCAGGAACACGACATGAGGATGCCCACTCTCACCACTCTTGTTCAACATAGTATTAGAAGTTCTAGCAACGGCAATCAGACAACAAAGAGAAATAAAAGGTATCCAAATTGGCAAGGAAGAAGTCAAACTCTCTCTCTTCACAGATGACATGATTCTTTATATGGAAAACCCCAAAGACTCCACCCCCAAACTACTAGAACTCATACAGCAATTCAGTAACGTGGCAGGATACAAAGTCAATGTACAGAAATCAGTGGCTTTCTTGTACACTAACAATGAAAATACAGAAAGGGAAATTAGAGAATCGATTCCATTTACTATAGCACCAAGAACCATAAGATACCTGGGCATAAATCTAACCAAAGAAGTAAAGGACCTGTACTCGAGGAACTACAGAACACTCATGAAAGAAATTGAAGAAGACACAAAAAGATGGAAGACTGTTCCATGCTCTTGGATTGGAAGAATAAACATTGTTAAAATGTCTATACTGCCTAGAGCAATCTATACTTTTAATGCCATTCCGATCAAAATTCCACCAATATTTTTCAAAGAGCTGGGGCAAATAATCCTAAAATTTGTATGGAGTCAGAAGAGACCCCAAATTGCTAAGGAAATGTTGAAAAACAAAAACAAAACTGGCGGCATCACGTTACCCGATTTCAAACTTTACTACAAAGCTGTGATCACCAAGACAGCGTGGTACTGGCATAAAAACAGACACATTGACCAGTGGAACAGAGTGGAGAGCCCAGATATGGACCCTCAACTCTATGGTCAAATAATCTTCGACAAAACAGGAAAAAATATTCAATGGAAAAAAGACAGTCTCTTCAATAAATGGTGCTGGGAAAACTGGGCAGCGATATGTAGAAGAATGAAACTCGACCATTCTCTTACACCGTACACAAAGATAAACTCGAAATGGATAAAAGACCTCAACGTGAGACAGGAATCTATCAGAATCCTAGAGGAGAACATAGGCAGTAACCTCTTCGATATCAGCCACAGCAACTTCTTTCAAGATATGTCTCCAAAGGCCAAGGAAACAAAAGCAAAAATGAACTTTTGGGACTTCATCAAGATCAAAAGCTTCTGCACAGCAAAGGAAACAGTCAACAAAACAAAGAGGTAACCCACGGAATGGGAGAAGATATTTGCAAATGACAGTACAGACAAAAGGTTGATATCCAGGATCTGTAAAGAACTTCTCAAACTCAACACACACAAAACAGATAATCATATCAAAAAATGGGCAGAAGATATGAACAGACACTTCTCCAACGAAGACATACAAATGGCTATCAGACACATGAAAAAATGTTCATCATCACTAGCCATCAGGGAGATTCAAATTAAAACAACATTGAGATACCACCTAACACCAGTTAGAATGGCCAAAATTAGCAAGACAGGAAACAACGTGTGTTGGAGAGGATGTGGAGAAAGGGGAACCCTCTTACACTGTTGGTGGGAATGAAAGTTAGTGCAGCCACTTTGGAGAACAGTGTGGGGATTCCTGAAGAAATTAAAAATAGAGCTTCCCTATGACCCTGCAATTGCACTGCTGGGTATTTACCCCAAAGATACAGATGTAGTGAAAAGAAGGGCCATTTGTACTCCAATGTTTATTGCAGCAATGGCTACGGTCGCCTAACTGTGGAAAGAACCAAGATGCCCTTCAACGGATGAATGGATAAGGAAGATGTTATGCCTCCGTCAGAAAGGACGAATACCCAACTTTTGTAGCAACATGGACGGGACTGGAAGAAATTATGCTGAGCGAAATAAGTCAAGCAGAGAGAGGCAAGTATCATATGGTCTCACTTATTTGTGGAGCATAACAAAGAACATGGAGGACATGGGGAGATGGAGAGGAGAGGGAGTTGAGGGAAACTGGAAGGGGAGATGAACCATGAGAAACTATGGTCTCTGAAAAACAACCAGAGGGTTTTGAAGGGGCGGGGGGGGGGGTGGGAGGTTGAGGAACCAGGTGGTGGGTAATAGGGAGGGCACGTACTGCATGGAGCACTGGGTGTGATGCCAAAACAATGAACACTGTTATGCTGTAAATAAACAAATAAAAATAAATAAGTTAATTTAAAAAAATGATATGTCTGTAAAAGGAAGAGTATACCTGTAATCTTTGGAAATCCCCCCCACATTTTCTTGTGATAATGAGACAAATATTTGATTGGCAATTTGTGTGTAACAATCTGTCAGTATCTTTAAACTTGACAGTGGAACTTGCAAATCACAACTTTTTTTTTTTTTCTTGCATGGCTTAAATCACTTAATTTCTCTACACTTAAATATTTTCTCTGGAAAATGGGAGAAATAATATTGACCTTAGTCACTGTTAACTAATAAAAATGATTGTTATGCTCTTAATAGATGCAAAGTGCTATGCAAATGTAAATGCTAAATGAGGCAATAAGTCTTATGGGATATTTTCTGCTCTGTTAAAATGCTTGGATGTACATCTCCGTAAAAATCAGTTCATATTACTACTAAAGATGTTCTATTAATGAAACCATGGTAGAGTGCATTGATTTTTGAATGAAAAGGTGGAGTACTTCTTCTCTATAAAGCTACCATATTAGAAAGACATTTATAGCACAAATCTGTTTTAAAATGTATGCCAATGAGTGACTGGTAACATACTAAGCAGGTCATTTGAGCCAAAGAATAAATTGATTTTTTTTAATAATGCTTTGTTTCTATATTGTAAAGCTGTCATTTCCAATTCTAATGACACCTAATATCATTAGTAAAATTATCTGACATATACATATCATTTAATTGTCCTTGGAAAATTTACTTTACCTAATAATTGTGAGTTAGCACAAAAGATTCTGAATATGAAATGTATGCAGTCAGTTTAATTGTCCTCTGGTAATGCAAGACAATTAAGAATACCCTGGCTATTTATAAATAAAAACTATCATACTACCATCAATTTTAAGTGTATAGTGTGGACCAATCACCTCACAATGGCATCACCATGTGAGATAGATCATGATAACCATTTTACCAATGAAAAAATAGAGGCTTAGGAATGTATTTTTCCAAAGACACTATATTATATGAGTGACTAAAATTTCATCCTATGTCTATATAATTTGAAAGCCTTGGGGCTCCTGAGTGGCTCAGTCAGTTAAGCAGCCTATTCTTGATTTTGGCTCAGGTCATGGTTTCAGGATCATGAGATCAAGTCCCATAAGGGACTCTGTGCTCAGCATGGAGTCTGTCGGGATTCTTTTTCTTCCCCTCCCATTGCACCTCCTCCCGTTCATGTGCTCTTTCTCTCTCTCTAAAACAAAATAAATAAAATATTTTTTAAAAAAGCCTCTGGTGTTTTTCTTTTTCCTACTATAGGATGAATAAAGATAGTGAGAGCCTATACATTCATATAAAGCATATATATTCATATAGATTCATATAAAGATAATGAAGCATATACCTTCATGGCAACATCTAGACTGTGTTTGACCAAACAATCAAGTACCAAAGTCTGGTCAAATTGATATATAAAATTAATCATCTCACACCTCTGTCGTACAGGAGAAAATAGAGATAGATTAAATGATTTTCACAGTGTCATGCAGCTACTAAGTGAGTCTGACTCCTCAGTTGACTCCTCCAGTTGACTCAGTCCTCCTGCCTTCTATTTGCCTTCCAACTCAATGGAAGGTGAGAGGGATGAAAATGACATTTGGGGTTTCCATGTGATCCCCTGGGGAAGTGTTGACACGTTGTCATTCTCTAGTTGTATCAGAGATGTTAATTATGAATGCTTAAGAAAAGTTGCCCATTATTGAAGGTGATTAAAAGACATTTTCGATAATCACTTGTTGCAAATGCATGGATATGTAAAGGAATCATAGTAGATAGCCAATGTGCATCCCTACCGATTCTGAAGGGTCTATGCCATGAACTTGTGAGTGCCTCTTTCATACCAGCACTTGCACAAGAAGAAGGATACATCAAATCCACAGTCACAGTAAACACAATCCTTCCTTGTTGATCAGTTCCCTTACTACAGTCTCCATGTATTGTGGCTTTGCAAAGTCACCATTTTTTTTTCTTTTTTTTGCCTTAGAGACCAAAGATATAACAGTCAAGTAACAAAAAGGATATTGTTACATGGCCAAATAATGAAGAGCAACCTTATTATATACTTTATTACATTAAATTAAATGGCAGTGCATGATAATTACCTGGAATGGTGACTGAAAGTAAATGTTTGTCATTATTAGCATATAATTGATTAATGTTAGCTATCATTTATAAAATTCATATAAATAATCAAAATATGTTGACTTTTGAATTTTAGTTGTTGTTTTCTTGTTTTCTAGTTTGGATGTTATCAAAAAGATAACTAAAAAATAAGGTCTGGTTCCCAACAGTCTCAATTGAAGCTGAAAGCAGTATTTCTTTTCTCTCCCCTTTTTTTTCCCTAAGATTTTTATTTATTTATTTGACAGACAGAGATCACAAGTAGGCAGAGAGGCAGGCAGAGAGAGAAATGGGGAAGCAGGCTCCCACTGAGCACAGAGCCCGATGTGGGGCTCCATCCCAGGACCCTGGGATCACCACCTAAGCCGAAGGCAGGGCCTTTAACCTACTGAGCCACCCAGGTGCCCCTGAAAGCAATATTTCTATAAAATATTATTTTAGATTTTGTTTTCAGAATGTAGATGGAAACTGACTATGAAATTATTTTCTAAAGCTAGCTTGAAAACCGAAGTTGGAGGTTTTAGAAGAGCAACACCAAGAGAACTTTTTGTGATGACACTCGATGTTAGATTTTTTTCAAAGGGTTTAACATGAACCCTACCCATCAGGAAGAGACTTCTGCTTACAAATTATTTGCAAATCTTGTTTCTGGATCCCAACTTAATGAAATTCAAATTTCACATATTGATCTATTTACCTCATATCTATTAACCCTCTTTGACTCCAGAATTACCAGGAAAAATTTACCTCCATTTTAATCAAAGATTTCATTTAGCTCATTCCGTGCTAAAGCTACTTGTCAACATCGTATCTCTTAATTTTCTTTTTTTTTTTTTTTTTAAAGATTTTATTTATTTATTTGACAGATAGAGATCACAAGTAGGCAGAGAGGCAGGCAGAGAGAGAGAGAGAGAGAGGAGGAAGCAGGCTCCCTGCCAAGCAGAGAGCCCGATGCGGGGCTCGATCCCAGGACCCTGGGATCATGACCTGAGTGAAAGGCAGAGGCTTTAACCCACTGAGCCACCCAGGCGCCCCGTATCTCTTAATTTTCAATGCTCTATAATTCTGTGAAGATATAAGTCATATACAATCTTTACAAAGACAGTCTTTTATGTTTTAAGATATGTTGACTGCTTTATATTTCTGTATATTTCTCATGATCACAGTGACTTTGTTCAGAACATATTTAACTGTTTAACTATATTTAACTGTAGACCTCATATTTATTTAACTGTAGACCTGTAGAAGAATACCTCAACTTCTCTTGTTATGAACACTGTAGAATGCAGGAAAAGGTGAGTTCTGGGGCAGGGACAGAAGGTGGGAGCAGAAAGAAATGACTGAGCTAGTAGAACTTGAGATCATCCATCCAGTGGTTGTTCAATCTCAGTGCATTTCAATAAGAATCAACTATGAACTTGCTTCAAATCCAGTTTTCTAGACTTCACCTTCAATAATTCAAATTCATTAGTTCAAATTCATTAGTTCTAATGAGGGTCCTAATTTTGAAATTTCAAATAGCTTAGGAGGTGAGTCATAAACCAGCTTAGACAAAAACTAACTTAGTAGCAGAGGCCCTTGGTTTTCCAAATTCTTCCCATAGTTCAGGGGCTTTTTTTTTTTTTCCATATTTAACAATAAATAAAAACTACAAATATTCATTGCATATCTCCTTCAACACCTCTATTTACTTCATGTATTTCTATTTACAACTGCTTTAGAGATTATTTATTAGGTTCTTTGACATTAAATATCCCACACTTTCCCATTTCCAATTTTATTCTTTATTCCAATTTTATTCTACCAAAGTTGATTTGACCAAGCATATCTCCCAACCAGCATACCATTTCTGTCCTATCAACTTTGCATTATTGTCACATACAAAATTATGACATCTTTTCTACCTTCTTATAAGCATGACATTATTTGGGTCCTATCATGGCCTTGGGAGCCCACTGTGACTTCACATTTTTAGGTCATTGACATTTATTACAAAACAAAGACCATCAGTTAAAAACAGATGAAGACTAATGTGGGCTAACTTCAAGGTTCAGCTATATATGTCATGTTGTTTGCTGGTTGATGATCCTCTTTCTCACAAATCTGTAAGGACAATGTGCATCATGTGTGACTACATAAGATAGAATTGGAAATTTCCATCTCCCAAGGCTGCACATTTGCCCCTTCACCTGAGACAATGGGGCTTTTAGTGTCTTGGCATCCATTCATTCAACCCAGATGACATTTCTTTTGTCATCTATATTAATGGATGTACAATAACCTTATGGAAGTGTGAAAGGACATCTCAAAAGGCACTCCAGCTTTGCTGCTATTTCTAGTACTTTCAGAAGATGACATGACTGATGAATCAGACCTAATGGAGCCATAGGCACTGTCAGTTACAAATATGTGGTGCATACACTCCTGCTAGTTCATATATCAGGAACACAGTGCATTGTTTTCCCCTCAGACAATGACTTAACATTAACTTCAAAACTTTTCTTAATGAAAGAAAACAGGATTGATGTTATCACAAAATTGCAATCCAAAATTTCTATTGATATTTATGTTTCAGAGATCCTAGATTCATTAATAGCCCTCAATGACTGTTTAGGACATTGATAACTGTGTGTATAAATTTCTGAGGGATCTCTGGGACCTTCAAGGCCAACCTAGATATTTGATTAAGATAAGGAAGGAGGCTTTAAGCGTAGAAAATGCAAAAAGAGTTGATAATCACACAGAGTTTAACTCAAATGCTGGTTAGGATATCACATCTCAATTTGAAATATAACTCTATAGAAAATAACACCTCTCTTATGAGGTAATTTTAAGAATTCCATTTATGTGATAGGTAATATAAAATAATTATACCACAACTGGTACATATACACTGTTAGGAAAACTTTAAGTGCCCAATAGATAAAAAACCAAAACCCAAAATACATAGGGAAAAAATTAAGTAGGCAAAATGCAAGTTATAAAGGATTTCATAAACAGAATTAAGAAGTATAATATTGTTCTTAGAACTTAAAAATATATGTATATTAACTCAATACCAGAGGTTCTTTAACAAAATGGATTTAGAACTCATACTTTTGTAAATTAGTGGTATGATTTTGGAAATATTATGAACTAAGATTATGTTTTTGTCATGATAATCTCAACCATCAAGAAATGCCATGTAGAAACACACTACTACATATATGAAACATTTCTTTAAATAAAAGAACATTGCAAATAGAATGAATATCTCATTTTCTGTATATAGTTAGATAAATGATAGTATATCAGTAAAAAGGAAAAGCAGAAAACCAAAACTAAAACAGATGCGATATTTATAATTACTTAAATATCAGTAAGAGGGCATTTATATGGAAGAAAATTTAAAAAAGAAAACTTTGTTTTGTTAGACACTTTATTTTACTTTTCAATTTTTGTTTTTTAATGATCATAGCATGGAGAAACAGGAAACTTTGGGTTTAATTTGCCATGGTTTTCTGCATGCCCTTGATATGTCACTTAACTTCATTGAATTTCAGTTTGTATATTTATAAATTGCAGATAATTAAATTTTTTAAGATTTTATTTATTTCCTAGAGAGAGAGGGAGAAAACATGAACAGGGAGAGAAGTATGTTCCTTGTGAGCAGGGAGATCTATGTGGCAGAGCTTGATCCCAAGACCCTGGGAACATGACTTAAGCCAAAGGCAGATGTTTAACCAACTGAGCCACCCAGTGTCCTGCAGATAATTAAATTTGTATTAAATATGAATTGGAATCATATGAGTAAATGTCCCGGCCTCCACCCTACTTCATGATGGGTAATCAATCACTATTTTATATGCCATTCACCACTTATTTCTCCTCTCAGTCTAGGGAGACTACATATTCCATCACTTAATGAATTTACCAGTGACATTAAGGTTCTCTGTGGCCTGTTTACATCACACTTTATATGTAAATGATACGATAATATATGTAAATGAAAGTGGGATATGGTTAATACTTGGGAATTTTAATCCAGATTATAATCTGAGCTCTTTCAAAGACTCTCCATATGACTCTCTCTGCTTTGGGACGTGTAAAGATTCTACCAATATTGTAACTTGCGGAAGACTGCTTTGATATGTTACGTGCCCCATTTCTTTCTTCCACAGCAACCATCTTAGCATCCCCAGGTACTAGTATTTCCTAGGACTGCCATAACAAAATACCACAAACTGGGTGACTTAAAACCACAGAAATGTATTCCTTCAGAACTCTGGTGGCTAGAAGTGAGAAATCAAGATGTCAGCAGGGTTGATTCCTTCTGAAGGTTCTGAGGGAGAGAAGCTGTTGCATGCCCTCTCCTGTGGCTCAGTGACAGCTGGCAATCCTTGGTGTTCCTTGCCTTGTAGATGTATCACTCCAATATTTGCCTTGGTCTTCACATAGCTTTCTTCCTGTGTCCCCCTCTCATCTTCCTCCTATGTGTGTCTGTGACTTTTCTGTGATTTTACATGGCCCTCTCTTCACTTATAAGGACACCAGGCATATTAGATTTGGGGCCACCTTACTCCAGTCATCTTAACTTTACTAATTTCATCTGAAATGAACTCATTTCCAAATAAGTTCACATTCCAAGGTACTGGTGGTACTTTAATATATACTTTACTATATGAGCAGAGGGGCAATTCAACCAGTTGGGAGAAGAAACTTCCCTAAATGGCTCCTCTGAAGAGTGAATTAGCTTAGCCTCTTGCCATTCCAACCTTAAGCCACATAGTTTACCTACCACAGGACTGCTATTCTAAAGACTAGAAAATTGGACTATTAGTGTTGCTTTGTGGCATTTGTTACATGAAGGCTATTTAAAACAATTGGGTCAACAAGTTATTCTAATAGACCTAGTCTACAACTGTATTGCCTCTCATATTGATTTTATTTCTCATGTGGCCAAAGACATTGCATACAAAGCGAGAGAGAGGCTCCTAACATTGTACCAGACCATCAATCACACATCAGACTGGCGTCTTCTCACACAGGTAAGGGAGGCTATGATGCTCTAATCCCTGACTAATGCTCCTATTTTAAAAATCACCTGTAGCCATCCATTAACCAACATTTTGAGAGAAACAAGCCAGAGGAGACAGCTCTATCAATACTAAAGGGACTGCTTTTGAAAGTGACCTTGCTTATTCAACACTCAGGACTGTGAAAAAGTAGCATTTTATACATACACACTTGCCCACATACACATCCTCTGGAAAATGCTGTGCAGAGAAGAAAGCTCTAGAGAATGATAACACAACTGTTAGCAGAAATGAAACTTGTTAAAATGTGACCTAGACCAACCTGCCATCAAATCAGTGGAGCAAAATCCTCTGTGAGCCAACAGAAAGCATCACCTAGCCCCGTACCACACATCACCTGCTTACATGCCTCTGTGTGTATGCTTTATCATTCATGCTCAGAATCCTATACATTTACAATCCTCTGGTGAGAAAGTTGCAGCCCGACTAAGAACTTAAAAATCTAGGATGTGAAAATAATACATACTGTATTTCCCCCACAAAAATGTGATCCACATTTAAAAGATAAGTAAAAGTAGAAAGAATTTCATATTGATTAAAAATCAATCACCCGATCAACTTCATCCTTTAGTGTACTAATATTTAATTAAGTGAAAGTATGTTGTATTGGTGTTTGATTAGAAATTTTGTAAATCCTACATCAGTGTTTTGTCTGTACTCAGCTTTATTCTGCCTACATACAACTTGGTTAAACTATTTACAAGCAGGTGGATGTGGAATAATTTCTTTTCATATCCACAGTGACTTTAAATATCAATATGGCCCAGCAATGAAATACATCTAGTGTACATATTAGTTCATATAATCCATGAAAATTTACAGGTATCAGCCTCACCATCAAATCAACCTAACCATTTTCAAACAAGTGTTTATGAGATATATCCACATAACCCAGTCTCTTTATATCTACTTTATATCTATATAAAGTTGTATTTATACAGATAAATACATTATATAGATAACTATATTATAGATAATTAAAAATATATCTATTGCTACTGAGTATATCTATTGAGTTTAAGTTAATATCTATCTTTTATTTGTCAAAATTTCAAGGAAGATTATGTTTAGGAAAAAAATCAAACTTCAAAGGAATTTTAAAACTACTACTATGGACAAATGTCCCTCAAGCATTTTGTTCTCAGGAAATATTTACATGTTTTAAAATTATTGAAGACCCCAAAGAGCTTTTATTCATATGTGTTATATATATTGATTTTACCAGACTAGAATTAAAACTGATTTAAAATTAAACATTTTGAATGATTTCAAATTAAAGTATATATTTGCTGATTCTTTATAAATAATAATAGTAAACCCACTCGATGCTATGTAAATAATATAAACATATTTTATGACATATAACTATATTTTCCAAAGCAAAAACAGTAAAAAGAGTGATACTGTCCTACATTTTTATACATCTTCCTAATTTCTGGCTTCATAGAACAAAGCTGGATTCTTATATCTGCATCTGTATTCAATATGGAGTGACATGTTTGGGGTGAAGCATCTAAAGAAAATGAAGCCTTATATACATGAGATTTTGAAAACAGATGAATATTTTAATAGAAATTTAGATAATTGTGGATGTTCTTTTTTAAAAATTTCATTAATTAATCTCTTTTTGAGAGAGAGAGAGAGAAAGAGAGAGAGAGTACATGAGTAGGAAGAGAGCAGAAAGGAGAGAGAGAAAACCCCAAGCAGATTCTACACTGAACATGAGTTGTTGAGGGGCTCAGGACCACAACCTCAAACTATGATCTGAGCCAAAACCAAGAGCTGGATGCTCAACAAAAAATCCACCCAGGCACCCCATGTTCTTCTTTTATACTCTACTAAAACTATCCAACAATATTTTAAAGCCACTGTATAAAAAGGTAAACTGAGGCACATTAAAAATGTTTAGTTTATTTGAGCGAAATTTGACTCAAATCCAGCAGCATTCCATCTAACAGACAGAAGGCAGCTTTGTGGAGCTGTATATAGTGACAGAGTTTCATAGGCAGAAAAGAGCAGGAAAGGGAAAGCTATACTAGGAAAAAAAAAAAGAGTTATTGCAAAGTTTCTTCTCTTTAGGGGGGGCTGGGGTCTATCAGGCAGATTACCTAACCAGTGCTAATCAGGTGATTCCTGACTGGTTTAGGATTCCATATCTGGGAGAGCTGAAAGTAATTAAATCTTGGCTTGGTGACATGGACTTAATATAATTGAATCCATTTTGGTCATCCTATCTTGTTTTGTTTTGTTATATATATATATATATATATATATATATATATATATATTTTAAGATTTTATTAATTTATTTGACAGACAGAGATCACAAGTAGGCAGAGAGGCAGACAGAGAGAGATGGAGAAGCAGGATCCCTGTTGAGCAGAGAGCCCAAAGCAGGACTCAATCCCAGGACCCTGGGATCATGACCTGAGCTGAAGGCAGAGACTTCAACCCACTGAACCACCCAGGTGCCCATTGTTTTGTTTTTTTAAAGTTGCCATGTGGAATCTGAAAACATAAACACACACACACACACACACACACACACACACACACACACACAATCATATCATGTGACATTAAAATATATTATTTGGAACTTAAAATTGATATTTTACCCATATGTGAATTTGTAACAACGTGCATTTGTCACTGACTTATATTGATTTTCAACAACAAAGGACACATTTTATTAGACAATATAAAAATCATTCATATCACCACTGAACTCACCTGAAAATCTTTAAGTCTGCGATGCTATCAAGCTCAGACAAGCAAATATAAGTTTTCTAAAATTTGAATTCTTGCTTGAAATCTTGAATTTTATCACTGGTAACTGTGAAATATTAAAATGTATGTATGTATGTATATATGTGTGTGTGTGTGTGTGTGTGTGTGTGTGTGTGTGTGTTTTTAAAAATTTATTTATTTATTTATTTTTGCCTATGCCTTTGGTTCCTGACACACATATCCTAGAACACTTGTATATAGAAATGCTAGGAGAATCTTTTACTACAACATTTAGTTTTTTTTACCCTGGTTCCTAGTACAAAGCTCCTAAAACGCTTGTAATTACCTATGTGATTAGAGCACTAAGAATATCTTTTGTTCTAATACTTGGTCTTTGATAAAGATGTTTGACACAGAGTTCCCAAATCCCATAGAATTTCCTGGGTGATAGGAGTGCCTTCTGTTGTAATGAGGCAACTCCAAGTGGGCTCCTGGATTGGAGCTAGTCAGCAGAAAGACCAAGCCATCATTAGAAGCTTGGAATTTTTAGTCCCAACCCCATTCTGCAGAGAAAGAAGAGGGGCTAGAAATGGAGTTAATAATTGGTCATCCCTCTGTGATGAAGCCTCCCTAAAATCCCAATAGTGTGGGCTTTGGAGAGATTTCATGTTGGTGAACACAACCATGTACTATGCGGGTGGCTTACCCCAACTCCACAGGGACCCTCCCAGACCTTTCTCTATATACCTCTGCATCTGGATGTTTATTTGTATTACCATGTATTTTATTTGTATTATCATGTCCTTCATTGGTAAGTGTTTTCCTGAGTTCTGTGTTTCCCTGAGTTCTGTGAGCTGCTCTAGCAAATAATAGAACCCAAGAAGGAGAGGTCAAGGGAATCTCTGATCTGCAGCCAAGTCAGACAGCCTTTGTGGGTAACCAGGGGACCCACTACTTGTGATTGGCGTCTGAAGTGCGGGAAGTCTCATGAGACTAAGCCCCAACCATATGGGATCTGATGGTATCCCCAGGTAGGTACTGTCAGAATTGGGTTACATTGAAGGACACCCACTTAGCATCACAGAGAATTGCTTGCTGTAAAAGAATCCACACAGGCCTGGCATCCAGAAATGTTTTTGAGGGTGGCAGTCGTAGTGTCAGTATAAAGGAGACACACAGGAAGACGTGAGCTTTTCCTCCTCAGCAACAAATACTGTTAGTTCTTCCCCTAGAAGCCACAGACTCACGGTGTTGTGCATTTATGAAGTAATGTCTGCCAAACACCCAAAGCTGAATAGCCACATTGTGCTTATCCAGTTGGATTTTCCAAAAATGGTATTCCATACAAAAAGTGACCAGTGCAGCCTGCAGTGCATCACATAGCAATTTTCATTGAATAAGAAAAGTTCTTTGGTCAGCAACAGAAATGTTGTTATCTGTATTTACCATTTCATCACACAGAATACCCTAGGAGTTGAGGTCTTATAAAATAACTTTTACTGCTTTTTATAAAGAAAATTCTGAAAGGGTAACTGGTCAGCATGTGTTGTGTATGTGTGTGTGATGTGCCTGCGAGGATGTGTTTCTTCTGTGGCAATGAACGGAGTGTTGACCAGCACAATCTAGTGCCACTGCTTTAACGTATGCTAAGGAACCAGGAGGCTTTACCCACTAATCACTTCTGTGTCATCCAGGCAAAAGTCAACACAGGGATGAAACCAAATTACATCTTACTACTATGATGAAAATAGTTTTGATGTCATCTTGCATACCCTTTGAAGAGGCCTCAGGGGTCCCTAGAGGTCAATAGGCTATATTTGGAGAATTACTGTATAAACCAGTGTATCTTCTTAGAGAAGTTGCGCATGAAATCCACACCACCTGCTTGTACTTAGACATTTATAATATTAAACTATATTTCATGTTAAGTCAAAATTATTCTTTGTAGAGTATAGCTCTGCTTTTAACTATTTTACTTTTCTCCTGCTGTTTCAGATAACTTTGACTGGATTATTTCCTTCCTTCAATATTTTCCAAATTATAATGTGAAAGGCACAAATTAATTTTTTTCCTAGAAATTCTGTAATGTAGAATGTTTAGAAAGTCTTTACGTGACAAAGATTCAGTTGCATACATTCTTCTTTGCCCATTATAATGGTCAGTATGTCAGGGCAACAATTTAAACTTTGGGTTTTCACTCTTGGCCTTGATAACTGAGGAAATTCTCATTATGAGTTTAACACACAGAAGATCAGACACAAATTTCTCTTGACAATTTGAATATCTATTTAAAAAATATGAAAAATTATTTTAATTAAAAAAAAAACTGTGGTCATTTTATGGGGCACCTGGATGGCTCAGAGGGTTAAGCCTTGGTCTTTGGCTCCGGTCATGATCTCAGGGTCCTGGGATCTAGCCCCTCATGAGGCTTTCTGCTCAGCAGGGAGCCTGCTTCCTCCTCTCTCTTTCTGCCTGTCTCTTTGCATACTTATGATCTCCTTTCTGTGTCAAATAAATAAATAAAATCTTAAAAAAAAAAACTGTGGCCATTTTATAACCTGAACTTGCAGACTTAATTCTTTCCAAAGATTATTAAGTTAAAATTTTGCTTCATGATAATCTTAACCCTTAATGGATATTATTCTGGAAGCAATTACAAAACAGCCAATTTCTCTTCAACAGTGAAAAAATTTGAAGTTAATCTTAGAAAACTATTTTGAGATGGCATTAGATTATATTCACCAATTTTCTATTTTTAAAATACTAAACATATATACACATATATGCATATATATGCATGTATTGTGTGTATATATATATACATATGTATATACACATATATTTGTGTGTGTGTATGTGTGTGTGTGCGTGGATCTATTTATGTGTGTGTGTGTGTGCATGGATCTATTTGTGTGTGTGTGTGTGTGTGTAATTATTTGCCACTAACCATTCTATTTCTATTCATCATTGGTGTCTGTTTTCAATTTTGCATAAAGTCTTTTCTGGAACCAATTCTTTATTTATTTAGTCTTAGTTGTAGTGAAATGCAACGTCCCTGTAAATTAGGTCAGTATCTTTTGGTTACTCCAATTCTAATTTTTGCAGATCCATTACATAAAATTTGATAGTGGTACTTTGCAAATTACAATAGAAAGTGCATCATTTACTCATTCAGTTGTTTTTGTCAGGCACTGATTTTGACATTTAGAATAGCAGAGTATGAAGATAGATACATTCCCTTTTTACCTATCTTCCATTCTACCAGGGGAGGAGGCAGAATATAAGAACTATGCAAGCAAATAAATAATAAGATAACTTCATAAATTGTAAGTATCCTGAAGAAAATAAAACTGAAGCCTGGGGGATTAATTATAAATGGTTAGAGAAGACATCTTCAATGATACATTCAAACTGGAACTTGAATGATGAGAAGTAGACTTTATAAGACCAAAGGGAGAGCTTGAGACAGACTTTGTGATGTCTAGTAAGACCAGAATAAAGAGGTGGTCATTACATATGGCAACACTGAAGGCTGTTTTTACCTTGATATAAGATGAAATAAAATGGAGGGGACCAAACGCCACTGAATGAGGGCGTAGAGGGGATTCAGTTTTAAAGCTTCAGAAAATACACAGAATTCTTTCAAAAGCTCACATATGAACTAGAGTAGAGAAATATGGGAAAGAAGGTGGCTCCAGTTTTCGTATAGAAAACTATAGGCATACCTTGGAGATATTGTGGATTCAGTTCCAGACCACCACAATAAACTGGGTCAAATGAATTTTTGGTTCACTGGTGCCTATGAAAGTTATGTTTACACTATACTGTAATCTTTGAAGTATGCAATAGCATCATGTCTAAAAACTAATGTACGTACATTAATTGTATTATTTTTTTAAGATTTTATTTATTCATTTGAGAGAGAGAGAAGAACACAAGCAGGGGGAACTGCAGGAGAGAGCACAGCAGGCTCCATGCTGGGGCTCCGTCTGAGGCTGGATCCCAGGGGCTGAGATCACCACCTGAGCTCATGGCAGTCCCTTAATGCACTGAACCATCCAAGCACCCCACACCTTAATTTTAAAAATAGTTCATTGCTTGGGCAACTGAGTGGCTCAGTTAACTGAACATCTGACTCTTGATTCCCAGTCAGGTCATGATCTCAAGTCGTGAGATTGAGCTCGAGGACTCTGCACTGGGCATGAAGTGGGCTTAAGACTGTCTCTCTCCTTCTCCCTCTGCCCCTTGTCTCTGCATTGTAAATAAACAAATAGGCAAACAAATAAATAAAATAATTTTAGGAAATAGTTTATTGTTAAAAATGAGAACCATCTTTCAGTAAGTTATAATCCTTTTGCTGGCAGAGAGTGTTGCCTCTATGTTGCTGGGGGATGTCTGGGCAGGGTGGTTACTAAAAGTTGGGGTGGCTGTGCAATTTCTTAAAATAAGACAACAATGAAATTTGTCACATTAATTGATTCTTCCCTTCATGAATGATTTCTCTGTTGTATGCAGTGCTGTTTGGCAATGTTTTACCTAGGGTAGAACTTCTTTCAAAATTGTATTCAGTCCTCTCAAGACCTGCCCCTGCTTCATCAAATAAGTTTATGTCATATCCTTAATCCTCCATTGTCATTTCAACAGTTCTCACAGTGTCTTCACCAAGAGTGGATTCCATCTCAAGAAACCACTTTCCTTGCTCGTCTTTAAGAAGGGACTCTTCATTCCTTTGAGTTTTATCATGAGAAGGCAGCCATTCAGTCCCATCTTCAGGCTCCACTTCTCATTCCAGGTCTCTTGCTGTTTCCACCACATCTTCAGTCACTTCTTCCACTGAAGCCTTGAACAATGTCATACGTGAAGGTTGGAATCACCATCTTCAACACTCCTGTTAATGTTGGTATTTTGACCTCTTGCCATGAATCGCAAATATTCTCAATGAAGGTAGAAAAAGTTTAGATTATTGTGAGAATGACCAAAATGTAGCACAGACACAAAGTGAGCAAATGCTGGAAATGTTGGAAAAATTGGCACTGATAAACCTGCTCAATGTAGTTTGTCACAAAATTTCAATATATTAAAAAAACACCATATCTGTGAAGCACAATAAAACAAAGCACAATAAAGCAAGATATGCCTTAGGTTCAGAGAATTATATTAGAGCCTGTTTTATGCATACAGGAATTGCAGGGGCCTGAAAACTGGCCCCCCAAACATGTACACATCTGTGATGGTTAATTTTATGTGCCAACCTGACAGAGCCATGGGTTGTCAAGATATTTAGTTACGTGGTATTGTGGGTGTGTCTGTGAGGGCATATCTGGTAAGATTAATATTTGAATCAGTTGACCTGAATAAAATGAATTGCACTCCCCAGTGGGGGACAGCCTCACCCAATCTGCTGAGGGCCTGCCTGGAACAGAATGTTGAACATGAGAGAATTCCTTCTTTCTGCTTGTTGTTGAGCTGGGACATGGGTCATCGCCTGCCTTTAAATCTGGACATAGACTAGATCTGGCACCATCTGCTGCCTTAACTCTCCAACCTTCAGACAGCAGCTGCAACTATACCATTGGCTATCCTCAGTCTCCAGTTGGCCAACTGCAGGTTTTGGCATTCTTAGACTCCATAACCATGTGAGCCAATTCCTTTTCTGCATATACATATATAGATAATATGCACACACACACACACACACACACACACAACATATCCTATTAATTCTGTTTCTCTGGAGAACCCTTACAACACGCTAATACCCTATAAATATGTTACTTAAATGACACAGGGGTTTTGTAGATGTACTAAACTAAGAATCTTAGGAGATTAGTCTGGATTATCTCAGCGGGCCCTATGTACTTGCAAGGGTCCTTAAAAGAGGGAAGTAAGAGTGTCAGTGTTATACACTGAATATTTGTGACCTGCTCCCAAAATGCATATATTAAATTCTAAAGCCCAATGTGGTGGTATTAGGAGGTGGGACCTTTGGAAGGTGATTAGGTTATAAGAGTGGAACCCTCATAAGTGGGATTGGTGCCATTACAAAAGAGTCTCCAGATGGCTCAGTTGTCCCTTCCATCCTGTGAGGTCATAGCAAGAAGATTGTTTCTATGAACTAGAAGCAGGCTCTCATCAAATACTAAACCTGCCAGCACCTTTATCTTGGACTTTCCAGATTCCAAAACTGTAAGAAATAAATTTCTATTATTAAAAGCCACTACCTAGAGGTAACCTGGGTGGCTCTGTCAGTTAACTGTCCAACTCTTGATTTCTGCTCAGGTCATAATCTCAGGGTCCTGAGATTGAACCCTGTTTTGGGCTCTGAATTAATTATGGAGCCTGCCTAAGATTCTCACTCTTCCTCTGCAACCCTCCAATCAATGAACTCTCTCTCTCTCTCTAAATACATCAATGATATTTTTGTTATAGCAGCCTGAACCAACCATAATAAAAATTGCCTTTGAGAAGTGAAGTCTTGCTGTAACAAACAGCTTAAAACCTGAAAGTGGTTTTGGAACTGGGTATGGGCAGTGTTGGAAGAATTTGGGACACAAGCTTACCTTGCTGTGAAAGAAAGTTGGTGATGCAGAAGGAATAGGTGAGAGCTGTGAAGTCCTCAGCCTTTCAGAGAACACATAAATAATCCTGAACAGAATGCTTGTAGAAGTATGGACAGTGAAGGCCAGAGATGAAGTTTCAGATTGAAATGGGAACTATGTTATTGGAAACAGGAGAAAAGGTCATCTTTGTTATAAAGTGGCCGAGAACTTGGCTGAATTGTGTTTATGTCCACATGTGTTGCAGAAAGTAGAACTGTTGAGGAATGATATCAGATATTTAGCTGAGGCTATTTCTAAGCAAAGTGTTTTAGATACAGCTTGGCTCCTCCTGACTATGTATACTAAAATATAAGAAGAGAGAAATTAGTTACAGGTGAATTATTAATCAAAATGAAAACAGGTCTTAAAGATTTAGAACATTCTCAGCCTTTTCATATGGCAAATGAAGAGAAGTCCTTGTTGGGGAAAGAACACAAATGATTTGTCCAAGAGACCATTTAATGAGAAAATTAGCATGGATAAGCACTCTCAACAGAATCTAAGAGCAATTCTCTAAGACAATGGAAGAGTGGTCTTGAGGTAGAGTGAGTGGTTTCAGAGGGGCTACCCAGGAGCACACTGCCTAGAGCACATTGCCTGGCAACATCTCCCATCATGGACCTCTACCTGCACAGAGGTGCAGCAGTCCTAAGCTGTCCTGGGTGTGACTCCAGTAGGCTCCCATACACTGCCGGCTACAGAGTCACCCCCTCCAGATGGCACAAGTAACAAACACTGGGGGCATCTGCAGCACTGTGTCTGATGGCACACACAGTGCAAGGATGGGGGCATATGTGCAGATGCATGTCTGCCTTCATCTAGCTGTTAAAGAATGGATTCATCACAACGCCATGGGACAGAGTCACCTGCATGATCCCAGCTGGGGAGAGCAATGGAGGCAGAACCGTTTCCTGGAAGAGCTGAAGGCCTGTAATTCCAACTCAGAAGCAGGACTGTAGCCCAAGAGTGTCCACAGGACAGAGTACCAAGTCTAAAAAGTTTATTCTCAAACGTTAAGGTTTAGTAAGATTTGCTCCATTAAGCTTTCGACTTATGTGGGACTTGTCCCCCCTTCTTTCCAATTTCTCCCTCTTGGAATGGGAATGTCTATCCTCAGCCTGTATCATCATTATATTTGGGAAGCACATAGCAGTTTGGTTTCATGGTTCACAGCTAGAAGAGTTTATATCAGGATGGGTCATACCTGGAATCTCACCCATATCCGATTAAGATGTATCTATATGAGATTTTGGACTTCTACAATATAGCCGAGGCTGTAAAGAGTTAAGACTTTTGAAGCTATTAGGGTGGAATAAATGAATTTTGTATGCAAAAAGGATTTGAATAGGGAGAGGGCAGGGCAGTGTCAAGCTATGTGTTTAAGTTTCCCCCCAGAATCATATATTAAACCCTAAGGCCAAATATGATGTTATTTGGAGGCAGGGTTTTTGGGAGCTGATGAAGTCGTCAGTGTGTACGCTAATGTATAAAATTAGTGACTATATATAAGAGGCCCAAGAGGGATACCTCACACCTTCTATTGTGTAAGGACACAGGAAAAAGACAGCCATTTATCAACTGGGAGGCTGGCATCTTTTTCTTGGACTTTTCAACCTCCAAAACTATAAGAAAAAAAAAATAGCTGTTGTTTCTAAGCCACCCAGTCTATACTATTTTGTTATAGCAACCTGAGCAAACACAGAGTCCTAGAAGAAAATGTGACTTTGAAAACAGATCGGAATCATATGGCCATGAAGCAAGGAATATGGGCCATCTTCAGAACCAGAAAAAAGGCAAAAAATCAGATTCTTTCCTACAAACTCCAGATTTTTTTTTGGTTTCATTTGATTGTAGTCAAGTAAAATTGATTTTGGGCTTTTGATCTCCAGAATTGTTAGATAATAAATTTCTACTGTGAAGTCAACACAAGCATCATGATTCAGTAAAGGGGGAGAAATTAATAAATTCATAGTAGATTATAATCATATTAATGAAACCTCTGAAAAGACAAGTATGTATGAGATTCTAAGTGAATTAAAGAGATGGTCTTTGACAGAAATGAGGACATTTCATCCAATGTAAAGAGGACAAGGCAGATTGATCTGTAGACAAATTTGATGGTGTAAATATGACAGAGTTCCTGAGAATGCATCATTTATTTCATGGACTATAAATTAAGGGGCAAAAAGATCAAAAGATAATTGATGAGAGAGGAATAGACATGAGATAATCCTTTTACAACATGGGAGAGTTACATTCTAGGGTCATTGCCATCGACTGAGAATAGGTTTGTCCTTCCAAGGAAAATATAAATAATCACATTTAGTTTAAGATATCCCATTCAATTTCCTAATTGCCTTTAACACGTCCAATGTCATGTATATCAATCCACTGAATGCAGTTAGCATTATTCAACACCTGGTATAGGTTATAGGCTTTGCTCACTCCTGAAGTTACAAAGATTAATGATATGATTACTACTCTCGAGGTTTCACAGTCTGATGGGTGAGATGCCAAGTCAGACGGTGACTTCAAAAGGGAGATATGAATCTTATGTCTTAGGACACCCAAGAGGAAAATAAAACCCAAGCAGAGTTTACTAACTTGGTGGACAGGAGTAGTTTTATAGAACAGATTCACTACTCTGCAGGATCTAGAAAGACAAAAATAATAAACAGGGGAATAAGAAAGCCTCAGATGAGGTTTCCATATAATTATTATTCTTACAATACTGATCTAATGTTTGGACTGGAGGATTTGAGGTCTACTAATCCTATAAATCATAAATACTATTAAGTTCTTATAAGATATTATAACATTATGTTTTTCTAGGCCCTGGATAACATTTTATGTTTTAGCCTTAAAGACACAATTTGCTTCCTGATTTCTCTAATTTACTAATTGAAGTGACAGTTTCCCCTAAACTTCTTTATAAGAAAAATTGCAGCACTTTCTTTCATTTATTCACTTTACACCAACTTACTGAGTCTTCACTTTGTTCCACCAGAATAAAGAGAAAAATATGAGGAACCTTAAGAGTTTGAGTTATAATCTATTGTGTTTATAATTTATCCTTTTGATTTGTAACATTTTCTAATCTATGAAAAGGAACCTTACTTCATAATGAAATTGCCTAGGGTCAAAAACTCAAAACTAAAAGTATTCACAATAAAACACACAGAGCTGTAGCAATTAAAATGGCATAGTAATAAAGTATCACATTGTGATACCTTTCTTTAAAGTAAAAGGACCACACATTATACTACATCATTAATTTTACATGAAAAGATTCATACATCCTTTCTCTTTGCAATACGCCTGCAGTCAAACTTCTGCACATGAGAAAATAATAATTCGTGCCTGAATAGATAAAATTCATTCAGTAGCAATTTCTTTTGTTGCTTTTGTTGAGGCATTTTTTAGACTGTTATTATTATTATTATTTTTAAAGATTTTATTTATTTATTTATTTATTTGACAGAGAGAGATCACAAGTAGGCAGAGAGGCAGGCAGAGGGAGAGGGGGAAGCAGGCTCCCTGCTTTGCGAGAGCTTAGCCCAATGCAGGGCTTGATCCCAGGACCCTGACATCATGACCTGAGCTGAAGGCAGAGGTTTAACCCACCCAGGCACCCAAAAACTGTGCTATTATTTTTTAATTAGAGAAAGAATATGTGTTTGCAGCAATTCAAAGAATAGATATTTGTACTTTAAGTGTCAATTGTCTTAGCTTTCCCCCTCATTCTATCACCTGCTACCTTGAGGTATGGTTAACAGTGTTAGCCATTTGGGTGTCTCCTTTCAAGCTATAGTCTTTTTTTTTTTTTTTCCCTTTTTATTTATTTTTTTTTTTCAGCATAACAGTATTCATTCTTTTTGCACAACACCCAGTGCTCCATGCAAAACGTGCCCTCCCCATCACCCACCACCTGTTCCCCCAACCTCCCACCCCTGACCCTTCAAAACCCTCAGGTTGTTTTTCAGAGTCCATAGTCTCTTTTTAACCTTGGACAAAGATAACTCTACCTATCAATGATACAGATACAGATATACCTATATATAAACATACGCATATGGTTCATTTTTCCTCTTTTCCTTTTTATGTTTTATAAAACAGGAATTATCCACTACCAAATCATGTGTTATAGACATAATTCTAGGTCAATATGTGAATAACAAACAAATTTGTTTAGTTGGTTCCTTTTCTTTCTAAACACAGATGTAGCATAATTTATTTAACAATTCTTTATTATTTGACATTCAAGTTGTTTCCAATTAGATAACTTGCTTCAGGGAATATCCTTGTATAAAAACCCTAATCTGACAGTGTTTTTGTTTGTTTGTTGGTACATTCAGTAGCAAAATCTACCTTTAATAGATACTGATATAGTCTTTTCCCAAAATTTTCTTCCAATATACACTCTTACCAACAATTTATAAATGTGTTTTACCCTCATATGTTTAAAAGCAGAAAATGTTATCAATCTTAAAATAGTTGCTAAGTTTTTTTAAGTCTTCTTTTTTTACTGTTTTAATTTCATTGCTCTAAAAACCAGCAATGTTGATCAGTTTTCTAATATGATTTTCTGACTCTTTTCTTTTTGTGTGTGTGCTTCCAGTTTGTAAAATATGTTTCTTTTTATTGAAATCTGTATTTTAATGGATTTTCAAATTTTTCTTTGTGTTTGTGAATTTAATCCCTGGTTTATCATGTTTATATTTAATTTTGTTTAGTATAGAAATAACTTCTACAATAATACATGACCATTTTTACCTTGATTTTCCTAATATTTAATTTTTCTAAATTAAGAATCTATCAATATTTTTCTTAGTTTTCTATGTATATGTTAATTTTCTAACACTGACTATAAAAAAATCTGTATACCCTAAAGTAAAAAATAATGATACAAAGATCATTCTTGTAAGAAAGATCTACCATCAATAACTCTTTATATTTTACTATATTTTCTCTACCCATCTCTCTATGTTGTATTTGCTAAACTATTTAAAAGTAAATTACAGAAATCTTGACTTTTTACCCAGAATACATGCATCTTATAAAAATAAGGAAATTTTTAGTAGTTCATTCAGTCAGTTCCATTTCACACCCCGAATGAACAGTTATCTCCTGAGGTTCCTGGTGGCTCAATCTGTTAAGTGTTTGACTCTTGATTTCAGCTCAGGTCATGATCTCAAGGTTCATGCTCCATGCTCAGCAGAACATCTGCTTGTACCTAGTCCTCTGCTCCACCCTGGGCTCGTGCTCTCTCTCTCTCTCTTTACAATAAATAAATAAATAAATAAAACCTTAAAAATAAAGAAAAACAATAATTATTTCCTGATATCATCTACTATCAATCTATGTTTTCTCCTTTTATCCTCAAAATATATGTTCATTTGTTTTTTTTTTCCCCTAAATCAGGATTCAAGTGTTACAGATGTTAAATTTCACTGCTTTTTAAAGAAAATGACCACCAGGAAGGGAAAAGCCTTCTTATTGTTTCCCTTTGCAATTATCAGACAAATTGTGGAGTATCTTCTGGTACATTCAAATTTCTATCTTTTCTGAAACACTTTAATCGCTGGGTTTAGCATCCATCTCTCTCTCTCTCCATCTTTTTCTGTCTCTTATACACATTTACACACAGGGCTCATTATTATTATTACTATTTTATTACCAACATTATTCTTCACTGTAATCAAGCCTTGTATTACGGCACTTCATTCTACTGTGTTTTGTAGATACTCTGTTTTTTTTACAAAGCGAAGGCGTGTCGCAACCCTATGTTGAACAAGTCTACCAGCGCCATTTATCCAATGACATTTGATCACTTCATTTGTGTGTCACATACTGGTAATTTGCACGATATTTCAAACTTTTTCATAATTATTGTATTTACATTGCCACAATCTCATGATAAAACTTGAACACATGAGGAGTTTCTTCTAACGGGTGGGCAAAGAAAGTGGTTTCTTAAAATGAAATCTACTTCTTGTGAAGATGTTATCAACTCTGGCATTTCTATTTATTTATGCTTCTATTATTAATTATAAAAAATGATAATAATAAATTACTAATAGTGTTGTTATTTAATGTACCAGAGTTAGCCTATGGGAGGCCTTTTAGGCTGGACCTCTTTGTTTTTTGGTGAATTTTCCTATTAGATTTGTAGTTCTTCCTTGCTTTTGACATAAGAATTACCCATTAGCTAGTACTTTTATTTCCTGGCTTAGGAAATAGCCATTTCTCCAAGGAGCTCTGATTCTCTTTAGTGAGGGATGATTTTTAGAAACTAATATATGCTTCCTTCTGATTCACAGGTGCTATCTTATTTCAGTTGCTGATTTTTTTTTTCTTTCTTTCACCATCAGTTCTGTAGGGGATATTTCCAGTAACAGTGCTTCTCTTTATTCTGGAGATGAGATCTTTCCAACACCACCACCACTGAAACATTTACTTTTCAAGCCTCTTTCTTTCATATATCAAGGGCCATGGAACTCACGCAAAGGTGTTAAAACTATTCTCAGTATTTCCCACCTTGACTGAGTATTTCCCACTCTTCTTTTCCTTCTTTTCTTCTACTCTCCCAACCCGCTTCTCTGTCTTTGATTTGGCAACAGAGTTAACACAGCTGGTCTCAGAAGGTCTGAGAAGATTATTAAAAAATAACTTGCTTAGAAATCGTTGTTTCTAAATTAGTTGTCACTACAGGTTATGGGTGGTTTTCCTTGGTTTCCTTGTCAGTCAGTATTTTCTGTATTGTTCTTGGTTTGTTTGTTTGATAATACTAGAGATATTCTATTTTATATGAGTAATTTATCCAACAGAAAATATATACATATTTAGTTTTTATATATAGTTGGTTACAAATATCTGTTTCTATGCTTCATTCTTTCACACTAATCTAATACCTGTTCTACTAACTGTTATAGTAGATCATGACATAATTTTATATGTGCTACTCAAATTGCTTCTCACTTGTCTTCTCTTTAAAACATACTTGACAATTCTGGGATGCCTGGGTGGCTCAGTCAGTTAAGCATCCAACTGTTGATTTCCAGTCAGGCCATGAATTCAGAGCCATGAGATCAAGCCACACTGAATGTGGAGACTGCTTAAGAGTTTCTCTCTCGGGGAGCTAGGGACCTAGGTGTCTCAGTTGGTTAATTGTCTGCCTTCAGCTCAGGTCATGATCCCAGGGTCCTGAAGTTGAGCCCTGCATCAGGGTCCCTGCTCAGCGGGAAGTCTGCTTCTCCCTCTGCCTCTCCCCCACCACCCCTATGCTATCTCTCTTTCTCAAATGAATAAATAAAATCATAGAAACAAAAAAGACTCTCTCTCTCCCTTTGGCCTTCCCCATCCAAATTGCTTGCTCTGTCTCTCTCTAAAAACAAAACAAAACTAAACAGCTTGGCAATTCTCAAGTGACTATCCTTTACCACATGCATTCTTAAATTATTTTATCCAGTTTTATGAACAAATTCTTATTGGAAATACATTTAATGCATAGATTGATTCACGAAAACAAGAATTTTTTTCCATTTTATTTATTTTTTTCAGCGTAACAGTATTCATTGTTTTTGCCCAACACCCAGTGGAAAACAAGAATTTTGACATTTTGTCCACTCTAAAGCATTATGCATTTCTCCCAGATTAAGTTCTGAGTTCTTCAGTAAAATTAGTGTGACTCATGCGAGTAACTAACTTTTGTTTTTGAATTTACGTCTACATGCTTACAGTTGTTTATTTATAATAAGTAGGATATTTACCCCCTTTCATTTATAAAGAAATAAGGTGTTATCATAAAAAAAACCTATTCATTTGTATATATTTACTTACTTACCTATCTCTTAAGAGAGAACCATTTGTCTTTAAATATCTTGAATTTTCTTATTATGCAATTATGTAACTTTTTTTACAATTCTTCTGTTTGATTTTTTATTGTTTCTTTTCTTTTCTTTCTGTCTTATTTTAAATAAGATTAGTGAGAAGACATTCACAGTCTGTTCCCAAAATCTGTAACAGTTTCAATATTTAATGTTTGTAACTTTCCTGTTATACTGACTTCACACATTTAATTAGTAACTTCTATTCCCATTTTATTTAGATTTTTAAATTATTATTCAGTTTATTTAAATTATTATTGAAGTTACTATCTGTAGTTTCTTTTTTTTAAAATGAAATCATTCAAGACTCTTAATTTTCCTCCAATTGAAGTTTTAGTTCTATTTTATACTTTTGACATAATAATCTCCTTTGTTAAGTTTAAAATAATAATCTCCTTTGTTAAGTTTAAAACAGTATATGATTTTAGATTCCAATTACTTTTTTACAAGGTAATTTTTTAAAAGAGTTTGTTTAATGTTTTGAGAGAGAGAGTGTGTCTGCACACACAAACAGGTTGGGGAGGGGCAGCAGATGAGAAAGAGAATCACAAACAAACTCCTTGCTGAGTGCAGAGAGGGACACAAGGTTTGATTCCATCATCCTGAGATCATGATCTGAGCTGAATCCAAGAGCAGGTTGCTCAACTCACTGAGACACTCAGGCACCTCTCCAAGGTAATTTTTTAAGTGTTAACTTCAAGTACTTTTATAACCTTATGGTTGTATAATGTGGTTTATAAAGTCTATAAATTAATAAAATCTATAAAATATACTTCAAGACTATTTGTTGTTTGAAGATATTATCAAAAGGCCCTACTTCTTCAGATGTATTTAGTTTGCTTGAAATGTCAAAGCTAAAGCAGGTTATTTAAATTCATCCTCTCTGATTGTGGTTTTAACAAGTTATCATCCTATCATAAGGTGTTTACAAAATATGGAGTGTATAGCAAGCTGATCCAACATCCTCTTACCTACCTAATATGTCATCCCCAAAGGTATAAATAAGTAAATGAATAAATAAGATTTAGGATTTAATAGTAACCAGAAATAAACCAACCATCTATATTCTTTAAGGAGATTACTCATAGAGTACATATAACAAACATCAAACAAATCAAAATAAGATCAAGATCAAATCTTTAAGGGCACCTGGGGGTCTCAGTTAAGCCTCTACCTTTAGCTCAGGTCATGATCCCAGGGTCCTGGGATCAAGCCCCATGTTGGGCTCTCTGCTCAGTGGGGAGCCTGCTTCTCCTTCTCCCTCTGCCTGTGCTCACACTGCTTGTGCTCTCTCTCAAATGAATAAATAAGTGAATGTCAAATGAATAAATAAAATCTTAAAAAAAAATCTAACCTTTATTAACTATAAGTTGGATTATGAGAACATGCCTGACTTTATAAATTGACCCTGAACAAATAAATGATAATTTAATACATACACTTGCACATGTACACCAAGGTCACATACTTATTCCGGGTTCTCATGCACTTTATTATTATTAGAGTCTGTCATTATTCATGACATGCTTGGGTATGGTAAATTTCCAAACAAATTTTCTCTCCAACAATAATCTTAACTATATATCTGAGGCTTTACATAGAGATATAGATGCATATATAGATACATTAACATAGGCATATAAAAAGAAACAGAGAGATATAGTCTATAAATAAGTCATAGCACTCACTATGCAAACAGTTCTCGTGTAAGGGGACACATTTTTTTTCTAGTATAAATTTCTGTAAATAAAAGATCAATTATTGACTGTTACATGCATACATTATTAATAACAATGTTAGAAATTCTTTTGTTTCTAAAATTTTATTTATTTGAGAGAGTGAGGGAGAAAAAGAGAAAAAGTAGGGTCAGAGGTGGAGACAGAGGGAGAAGGAGAACTAGGAATTCTTGATATAGCTAATTAATGTTGTGAGAAACAAATGGCTCAAAATAACATCATTATAATGCACACATTTAATATTTTGTTCCTGTTACATTTACTTATATTTCAGAAACGACTCTCATTTTATCTATTTGCACAAAAATGTTATTTGTACCGGTAAATATTTAGAAAGTTCATAAAAGGAAAGAAAAAAGAAAAGGCTTCAAATATCCTTAAATTTAGTCATGAAAATCAAGGCATTTAATATGCACATATTCACACTTACATTCATTTTATTTCTTTAAAAAAGGGTTAGTATTAAATGATAAAAAAATTAAAATTTATAAAGAAAAAATGTAATGTTTTAATTTTAAAATTGAGACAAATTTCAACAACTCACTGGTTATTTATGCCTCTCCCCATATGTATTGCACTTGTGTTCCTTAAATTTTCCTTTTTCTTTTCCTCAGTGATATATAAGCATTTTTTAAGAATTCTTAATTATTAGCATTCATTGTGAATGTTATAAAACTCCTTCTGGAACTGGTTTAACAATTAGGAAATTTAGGGTGCCTGGGTAGCTCAGTGGGTTAAAGCCTCTGCCTTCAGTTCAGGTCATGATCCCAGGATCCTGGGATTGGGCTCTCTGCTCAGCAGGGAGCCTGCTTCCCTTCTCTCTCTCTCTGTCTACTTGTGATCTCTGTCTGTCAAATAAATAAATAAAATCTTAAAAAAAAAACAATTAGGAAATTTATTTCACATAACAAGGAATACAGAGTATCACATATTCAGGATTTGTTCATCACATCATATTTCTAGGTTCCTTTCTTATTATGTCATCTTTGTCCTTCATTGTCACAAGAAGGCTTCCTGAGTCAACTGAGTCCAATAAGTCTCTTGTTCTGTAGAAAAGAATGAGAAAGTGAGAGACAGAGCTACATAGAGAGAAAGAGAGAAATAACAATCTCCCCAAGCATTTAAGTTGTTTCCTTCCAACTGACTTGATCAATTCAGGTCAAGTACCCACTTCAGGGTGTGCCTCGTACTTCTCTTTCACCTATTTAGGAACATAAACTACAATTTGGAAGAAAAAGAAGTCATTTTTGGCAGAAAAATTTTAAGCAGTTTCATGTATTTAAAATTGTTTGCACTGTAGCTACATGTAGGCAAATGATGATGCTAACAATTATAAAACAAATTTCAATGGAGCTATGTGCATAGCCAGAATTGTTTTAAATACAATTAAATAGGGGCGCCTGGGTGGCTCAGTGGATTAAGCCGCTGCCTTCGGCTCAGGTCATGATCTCAGGGTCCTGGGATCGGCCCCCGCATCCGGCTCTCTGCTCCGCAGGGAGCCTGCTTCCTCCTCTCTCTCTGCCTGCCTCTCTGCCTACTTGTGATCTCTCTCTCTCTGTCAAATAAATAAATAAAATCTTTAAAAATAAATAAATAAATAAATAAATAAATACAATTAAATAAAGCACGATGGAGGAGTGAGGAAGTCAATTCTAATTATTGAAAGAAACTTTGATAACATTGTTAGAGGACAAAGTGGTATGTAAAGTATAAATGGAGGATATTCATGATCCATGAGCTAAAGAATGCATGGCTCTTGTGTTAGACATAAAAGATCTTTTTGCCCCTATTATCTTTCTTTTAAATAAGTCAAATTCTAAAAAGAGAACATCTGCCCCTACTAAACTGCCAAAATTGTATTCCTGAGATAATTTCCTTATGCATAAATTTGCATAATCTTGCTGAAGATTAAGTTACTATAAAAAAAACCAAACTTCTACCTATGTGAAAACATTTTCTAATTGTGGAAACCAGTGAAAAATTAGACAAATCACAACATATGTAATTCAATATAGCAAAGATGTCAGTTCTTTCCAAATAGGTCTATACATGTAATACAATTCCCATCAAATACCAGCAAGTGCTGGTGAAGGCAGAGACAACCTTATTCTAAAATTTATATGGAATGGCACTGGCCCTATAATAGCTAACACAATATTGAGAAAGAAGAATAAAATGGGAGGAACCACTCTATAAAGTATTAAGTCCTACTACATAGCTACAGTAATCAATACAATGTAGTATTCCCATAGGGATCTATATACATAGATCAATGAAGAATAAAAAACCCCAAAATAGATCTACACAGACATGCTCTACTGATTTTTATGAAGTTGCAAAAGCAATTTAAGGGAGAAAGAATAGTCTTAAAAAATGGTGATGTAGAAATCAACTCAAATTAGATCATGACTTTAAATGTAAAGCTATTACATTTTGCAGCAATTACCTAGGAGAAAATTCTTCAGAATCTAGGGCTGAGCAATAAAGTCTTAAATTTCTCATCCATTGCATGATCTATAAAAGAAAAACTTGATAAATTGGACTTCATTGAAATTGAATTACTTAGCTCTACAAAAGATCCTAGTAAGAGAATGAAAATCAAATTAAAGACTATGAAAATGTACTTGTAAACCACGTTTCCAACAAAGGACAAAGGACTAGTATATAGGATATATATATATATATATATATATATATACACACATAAAATGGAACAATACAATTAGAAAATGGACCACAGACATAAGGTGAAATTTCACTGAACAAAAATGTACATACAGCAAATAAATACATGAAAATATGTTCAATTTCATTACCCATTAGGGAAATAAAAATTAAGCCACAATGAGATATCACTACACATCTGTTAGAATGACTAAAAGAAAAAACCTTGTCAACACCAAATACAGGTGAAGATGCAAAGAAATTTGATCATTTATTTATTGTTGGAGGGAATGCAAAATAATGCAACAAGTCTGAAAAACAGTTTGGCATTTTCTTAAAATTAAAACTTCACCTATCATACCATTCAGAAGTCACAATTTTGATTATTCCAGAGTAAAGAAGAATTATATTTACTTAAAATTCATAAACAGATGTTCACAGTGTCTTTATTTCAAATAGCCCAGTGTGGAAAAAGAACACAAAGTTCATTTAATGGTTGATTGGTTAAGTGAACTGTACATCCATATCATAAAACATGACTTAACAATTAGAAGAAATTGTGTATATCAATGTACACAATAACATTGGTAAAGGGCATTGTGCTCAGTGAAAAATGACAAATACCAACAGCGACATCTCTGAAAATGATAGAGTAGAGAAGTCCACAAAACAAAAGTAAACTGAGCTGAGGAACTTCATGGTCAAAAGCTTTTAAGCAAGCTTTGCACAGTGGCAGTATCGTAGCCAATGAGGTTTATCCAAGGCGCGATTATTGCTAATTGAAAAGCTTTTAAGCAGATGTATCATCCATAGCCACAAGAAAAAAGCATAACAGGGCAAGCAGTAAACAGATTAAAAATTCTGGGAAAAAGAGGAGAGGACAGAGATACTTGGGGGAATCTGTAGAAAGTAATAGGTAAAACAGAATTATAAGCTGCCTGGCTAAGCAGAGAGGTGGTGTTCAAATCCAGAGGCAATATACAAAAACAGAAAGGAGGTTTTGTTGTTGTTGTTGTTTGCTTGTGGCTACAACTGTTTCAAGAAATCTGTGTCAAATCTCTAGTTGATCATGAATGTAATGGAACAGGTGACTTTAGTAGTCACATATGCAAAGAATATAGACATCACAAAAAAGAGCTAGAAAATTCACCACACAACAATCCACAAAGAGCAGAAATAGCGAAGTCTGAAGAGGATGAGACTATAATTTCCATGGTTGCCACACTAATCAAAATATCCCACTTTCAATAAAAATTTACAAGAATGTACAGAAATTGTAACCTCTGTACTTTGTTAGTGGGAAATATAAAATGGCACAACTTCGGTGGAAAGCAGAGTAGTTGTTTCTCAGAAAGGCAAATAAAGATTACCATGTGACCTAGCCATTTCCCTACTGCATATATACTGACCAGAATTGAAAACTGGGCATTCAAATAACAAAACTTGTACATAAATGTTTGTAACAACAAATTATAATAGCAAAAGGGGGAAGTAATTCAAATGTTTATAAGCTGATAAATTATAAGCAAAATGCTATATACCAACTCAGTAGAACATTATTTAGTCATGCGAAGAAATGAAGTACTAATATGTGCTGTAATAGAAATGAATCTTGAAAATAGGCTGGGTTTATTGATTATTTTCTAATTATTGATTATTTTCTAATACGGATGTTAAGAGCCATGCAATTTTCTGTTAGTACTGATTTAGCTGATATCATACAATATGACGTTATGTTTTTATTTTCTCTTCAGTTCAAAATTTTTTCCTAATTTCATCTTTAATTTGTCCTTTGACATACAACTCAAAGTTGTGGTTATTGAATTTTTAAATATTTTGGAATTTCCCAGAGATCTGCCTGTTATTGATTTCAACTTTGTGTTGTGATAAAGATTATATTTTTGTGTTATTAAATCATTTAAAATCCATTGTGACTTTCATTGTGGTTACTATATATTTTTTGCTGCTCTGTGCTCCAAGTGCTACTGAAAATATGTGTTTTGTTGTTGGTGAATGAAGTCTTTTATAAATATTAATTAAGTAAATTTCATTAGTAGTGTTGTTCAAGTTTTCTACGTCATTGCTGGGTTTTTTTTGTTGTTTTTTTTTTTAGTTTTTCTATCAGTTATTGAGAAGGGGCTATTGACATCTCTTGCTGTGCCTATGGATTTATCTAATCTTATAATTCTATAAATTTCTTTTTCTTCAAACATTTTGAAATCCTTTTATTAGGTTCAAAACATTTAAAAGCATTTTGTCTTCAGACCGATTTGAGGTGTTTTTGTTTTTGTTTTGTAAGTATGAGTTTGAGGCTTTTTCTTTTTAACCCCTTATAATAGGCTTCTGAAATCTACTTTTATCTGAAATCTACTTTTAGCCATTTCACCTTCCTTTTGATAAGTGTTAGCATGCTAATGCTTTTAAAATGAATTATTTTTAACTATCTGTGTCTTTTTATATGTTTGCTTCTTGTAGAAAACATAGACTCAGGTCCTACTTTTTTTAAAACCAATTTTGACAATTCTGCCTTTAAAATAATATGACAATATCATTTATTTATTATTTTCAAAGATTTTATTTGTTTATTTGAGGGCAAGGGGAAAAGAATCTGAAGCAAATCCTGCTCTAAGCCCAGAGCCCTACCCAAGGCTCTATCTCACTACTGGAAGACCATGACCTGAGCTGAAACCAAAACCCAGCCACCCAACTGACTCAACCACCCAGGTGCCCCTAGACCATTTATATTTATTGTGATTCTAGGTGTGGTTGGAGTTTAGTATGCCATCTTTCTATTTGTGTTCTACTTGTCATGTGTGTTTTGCTGTTGTTATTCTTGTCTTCTTTTTCTGCTTTCTTTTGGCTTAATTGGTATTTGTGGGTTTATCTTCTCTATTGGTTTATTAGTTGTCTCTTTATATTGTTTCTTTTACTGTTTGCCTTACATTTCATAATATAGATCTCTAACTTCATGAAGCTAACCTTCAAGTACATGCATACTAAATGTATAATAAAAACCTGTAAGGTTGGGGTACCTGGGTGGCTCAGTGGGTTAAAGCCTCTGCCTTCAGCTCAGGTCATGATCCCAGGGTCCTGGGATCAAGCCCCACATCTGGCTCTCTGCTTAGCAGGGAGCATGCTTCCTCCTCTCTCTTTCTGTCTGCCTCTCTGCCTACTTGTGATCTCTGTCTATCAAATAAATAAATAAAATCTTTAAAAAATAAAGAAACCTGTAAGGTTTCCTCATTTTGGGGGGGTTGTTATATTGATTTTTATGTTTCACCTCTACATATATTAAACCCTATAATACAGGATTATTATTTTGCTTTAGTAGGTCATTTTTTTAAAAACTAAATATGTTAAGACAATGTTTTCTGTGTAGCAATATATTTACTGTTTTTTTTTCACCATGTCTTTTCTTTCTAGTGTCCTTTGTTACTTTGTGAAGAATGCAAATTACCATCTCTTATAATTTACCTAAAAGATTTCCCATAATATTTTTCATGTTAGACTATAGTTATTACTTCAGTTTTTCTATGTCTGAAAATGTTTTTATTTTCCCTTCATCTTTGAAATGTATTTTTGCCGGTTATGGAATTCTGTGCTTAATTTTTTTTTTCTTTTAAATTGTATTACTGTCTTTTGATTAGCATTATGACAAGAAATCTGCTGTCATCCTCATCTTTATGCCTCTGTACATGATGTGTGTGTTTGTGTGTGTGTGTGCGCATGTATGTGTTTACTCTCTATCAATGTTTAATATTTTCTCATTTCTACGCAGTTTTTTTTTCTTGTGCTAAGGGCATGTTGAATTTACTAGATGCATGAGATTATACTTTCAACCAAATTTGGAAGATATTTAGCCATTATATCTTCATATATTTTTTCTCTTTCAATCTTTCCCTTGGGAACTTCATATAAATGCATTAATATTCATGAAGTTCTTTTTTTCTCAGTTTGTTGATTATTTTTTTTAAGCCTCTTTATTCTCTGTATTTTGTTTTGGATACCTTCTATTGTTCTGTTTTCACATGCAATATTTTGTTTATTTACGGTGTATAAACTCCTAACCATTTCATTCATTCAAGCACTGTATTTTTTTTTCTTTAATCTCAGGCACGATTTTTCTCTCTAGAAGTTCAATTTGTTTTGTCATTTCTTCCATATTTTTACTTAATGTGTTTAATTTTGCTCTCCCTTATTGACACATGGAATACAGTTTTAACTGTTTTAATATGCTTTTCTACCATTTCTATCATTTATTTAACTTCCAGGTATATTTCTTTCTATGGATTTTTTTTTCCCTAAATATGGCATATATTTTCTTCTTTTATTTCTTGTAGTAATTATTGACTGAGTCACAAATACTGTGAATTTTACTATGTTGGATGCAGGATATTTTTATATTCCTATATGTTTTTTGTTTTACTCCATGATACATTTAGCTAATCAAATTTAGTTAGAAAATGTTTGATCCACTTGAGACTTGCTTTTAAATTTTGTTAGCTATAACCAGAGTAGCCTTTAGTTCTAGGACTGATTTTCTCATACTGCTAAGGTAATAAGGTTTTTGTGTTTTTGTTTTTGTTTTGGTAATAAGCTTTTGACTATTCTACTCATAATATCATAAATTATGATATTTTCAACTCTGCCTAGTAAGAACATAAATTATATTCAGACGTATGCAATATTCGGGATTCTACTGTCAGTCTTTTTTTGGTAGATTTTCTAAACCATTGGGTAGTTCTCTTATCCACATGAACTGATCAGTGCTCAGTTGAAAACTTACAGTGGATTCTCTGTAAATCCAGAAGATATCTCTAGAACTATCTCTGTGAAGCTTTTTCTTCTCTCCCTTATAAATTCTAACTGCTTTGCCTTCTCTAGGCTTCCATATCCAAATTCTAGCTCAGGGAGATCATTAGGCTCTAACTGAGAAATTTCTCCCTCAACCATTGCCAGAAATCTTGCTCCAGTTAGGAAGGTGTGTCAATTTTAGTGATCACTTCATGTCTTCTTGTCTAAGTGATCACTGTCCTATACTGTTCTATATCTAAAACACTTTTGTATGTTTTACATGAAGTATTAGTGTTCTTTCAGGAAGTAAGTAAATTGGGTCCTTGTTACACCAGTTTTCCTGGAAGCAGACTAGAGTTATATTGCAATGTTATATGAAGATCTAGAAGAAGAATATACTAGATGGAAAAACTAACCAGTAAAAAAGTTTAGGGGTAGATATGACATTTATGTGTTTGAGGAAGATAAAAAGATAAGAAGGCGATTAAAGAATTTCAAGCCATGAGTGAGAAGAGAATGAGATGAAATGAGAAGGCAATGTTCCACAAATGAGATATAAAAAATGTGGACCAGTGTACAATTAAAATTAGGTTGTAGCTTTCCTATGAGTAAACTTTAAAACTCTTATGACTGTCCTAGATAAACTATTTTTTAATTTTCTGATTTGTTATTTAATAAATTTAAATTTAATATGTTATATTTATATAATATACTGTATTTTATATACAGTATATATTTAACATACTGTTATTTAATATATCTTCTATCTGTGGTTTACTTGATAACATGAAGTATGTAACTAAATATACCATCAATTATTATTTTTTAGTTTTTGATAAAAATTATGGAAGTACAATTTAATAAAATTTGTTTTCATAGAGCACACATTTCTAGAAGTACTATGAAAGAAGAATCTTTGTGTAATTATCATGTATGCAAGAAACTTGACAAAAATTTTCAAAAGTGATAACAACCTGAAATATTTGCGTGAAAATATTCATTCTATTGATTGAATTGTGTTCCCCACCCCACAAAATTTATAGGTTGAAGTCTTTCCCTCATTGTGACCATAGCTGGAGATAGGGCCGATAAGAAGGCAATTAAGATTAAATGAGTTCATGCAGGTGAACTTACCAATAGAACTGGTTGCTTTATAAGAAGAGACAACAGAAATGTGTGCATACAGAAAAAATGCCATGTGATAGCACAATGATTGTGGGCTTTCACCTTCCAGAACTGTGAGAAATTAATTTCTGTTGGTCAAGTCACCCAGTCTGTGGTATTTTGTAATCGCAGCCCTAGCACACTAATATAACAATAGTGAGTTGTGAAGCTCAAATATTTTTTTTTTTTAATTTTTTTTTTTTTTTTTGTCAGAAAGAGAGATCACAAGTAGACAGAGAGGCAGGCAGAGAGGCAGGCAGAGAGGCAGGCAGAGAGAGAGAGAGGGAAACAGGCTCACCGCTGAGCAGAGAGCCCGATGTGGGGCTCGATCCCAGGACCCTGAGACCATGACCCGGGCCGAAGGCAGCGGCCTAACCCACTGAGCCACCCAGGCGCCCCAAGCTCAAATATTTTTGAAAAAATATTAATAAAACTATATATATGATCAACCTTGATATTGGACTGAGTTATCTTACTATTCTCTCTATAGAAAATGACAATGTCCCAAACTCTTTACTATGGTATTTTTCTCACTTTTACTCTATTTCTTTTACTTCTGTTTAAGAAGTTTTTCAGGTATCAACCCAGTATTTTTGCATTTAAATCTTTTTGACATTTCTGTCCACTTTAATTTTTCTTTTTCTTCTTCATTGAGTACACTCCCAGTTGGCATCTTCTCTCATGCTCTAGAATATTTTAAAAAAATTTTTATATGAATTAGAAAGTATGAAAGGTTTAAAAGAAAGTGGCATAAAAAAGACTTGAAAACCAGAGGAGCTAATAGAAGGAGACATTTTAAAATTAAATGCAAACAGTGGTTCAGCGAGTACAAACAAAAGCAGGTGGGAAGTGGACAATCTCCAACAAGCAAGACCAGAAGGGAAACTGAAAGGTCAACTCATGGGCTGTACAAGCAGGTTAGCAAACATCCCTCTCTCCCCTGGCCAAAGAAGTAAATAGGAAATTCACAGGAGACTTGACCAGTAAGGGAACACTAAATAAAACTGCTAGTTGGAAGCCAAAAAAAAAAAAAAAAAAAAAAACCAAGGCTTCCACAAAAACATAATTTTAAGTTTCAAAATTGCATGCAGCCAACTGAGGCTGTATCCACTAAAAGTTCTGAAGAAATAAACGTTTAACTAAGGTCTGGGATGTGGTTAAGAAATCAGGTTTTCTGCCCCAATGAATGTGTCTGTTTGTTTGCTTGCTTGTTTGTTTATTGGTCTTTACTAGTTGTGTGACCTGTTGAAAATTAATCAAGGATGGGGCGCCTGGGTGGCTCAGTGGGTTAGGCCGCTGCCTTCAGCTCAGGTCATGATCTCAGGGTCCTGGGATCGAGTCCCGCATCGGGCTCTCTGCTCAACGGAGAGCCTGCTTCTCTTTCTCTCTCTCTCTCTCTCTGTCTACTTGTGATCCCTCTCTGTCAAATAAATAAATAAAATCTTAAAAAAAAAAGAAAGAAGATTAATCAAGGTCTGTGAGCCTCAGTTTTTCATCAGTCAGTAACTGGATATCTCTTACTAGGACATCGTATAGATTAAATACATAAAAAACTGCTGAGAACAGTGGAACAAACATAATAAAGTCTAAACAAATTATACATCTTTAGAAGTGCCTGGGTAGCTCAGTCAGTTAAGTGAATGACTCTTGATCTTAGCTCAGCTCTCATTTCAGGACTGTGGGTTCAGGGGGCTCCTGAGTGGCTCAGTCGGTTAAGCATCTGTCTTTAGCTCAGGTCATGATCTCAGAGTCCTGGACTAGAGCACAGCATCAGGCTCCCTGCTCAGCAGGAAGTCTGCTTCTCCCTCTGCCTGCTGCTCTCTGTTTGTGCCCTCTTTCTCTCTCACTCTCACTCTATCTCAAATAAATAAATAAAATCTTAAAAAAAAAAGGATTATGAGTTCAAATCCCAAGTTGGGTTCCATGCTGGGCATAAAGTCTACTTAAAATTAAAAATTTTTAATTATATGTATTTAGCTTCCACAGAGGCTGGGATATCAAGTTGAGATTCTGTTTTCATGTTAGATAAATAAGAAGAAGCGTGATGTGAACACAGGTCTTATTTTTTGTTTGGGAGGTATGCACAGTTATAGATGGCCCATATACACTTTCTGACACAAAGCAGCTTTCTTTGGTACTTAGATGGTTCAGGGTTTTCATCCCAAAAGTGAATTCAGGAGAAGAACAAATGTTGTGCAAGGTCCAAGTACATACTCATTGGGGAATTTGAGAATAAGGTGGGATTGGCTGGAAAGATCATTTCTTTCCTATGATACTTACATTACATTCAGTTAAGCCTAATGAATGAAATGTACCTACCATTTTTTTTTCTTAAGATTTTATTTATTTATTTGACAGAGAGAGAGATCACAAGTAGGCAGAGAGGCAGGCAGAGAGAGAGGAGGAAGCAGGCTCCCCGCGGAGCAGAGAACCCGATGCGGGGCTCATTCCCAGGACCCCGGGATCATGACCCGAGCCGAAGGCAGCGGCTTAATCCACTGAGCCACCCAGGCGCCCCTGTACCTACCATTTAATCAGGACCTTTAGTGCTTATCAAACACTCACAGCTCATCTTCCATCAAACCTTTTCCCAGAGCTGATACTAAACAGCAACATGCCAATACACCAGATTGATTTTCTCTCCATTCTTCTGTACATTTGCTGTATAACAGCAAGAAACAGGACAGGAGAGTTTCTGATTTAGATCGTCTTCTTCTTTTTTTTTTTTTTTTTTTTTTTAGATTTTTATTTATTTTTTTGACAGAGAGAGAGAGATCACAAGTAGGCAGAGAGGCAGGTAGAGAGAGGAGGAAGCAGGCTCCCCGCTGAGCAGAGAGCCTGATGCGGGGCTCGATTCCAGGACCCCAAGACCACGACCTGAGCTGAAAGCAGAGGCTTAACCCACTGAGCCACCCAGGCGCCCCTAGATCGTCTTAAATGGGACAAAATATCTCTGAATAAAAGGGTGTCATCTCTGGGTCATTGAAACTTAGAGGTCATCACATTGACACTCAGCATAATCTAGAAAGTAGAGTTCTATCCAGGTCACTGTCTGCAGAGAAGTTGTCTGCATAACCAGCTTTAGCTAGTGGATGAGTTAAGTTATTAACTTTTCTTTCATTAAAGACTTAACTACATCTTTAACATCATTATGCTAGACCATGAAGGAACATAAAACATATACATCGTATACCTCTTAACAGACTTAAGGTAACTTTGTAGAGGTAAGGATTACAGGAGTAGAATAAATGAGAATTATTTGAAGTCTGTAGTGAGTAGATTTGTGAGTTTAAAAAAAAGCAGAATGGAAAAATCACATCAGAAAATTTAGTATCCAAATCAGTCCTCTAGACCAGTGGTTCTCAAATGTAAGTGTGCACAGAATCACCTGTAAAGCGTGATAGGCTTCCAATTCTGATAATTCTGACATCTATGCCATATCTGATTCTGGTTTTGATGCTTGCTCTGTCTCTTCAAACTGTGTTTTTTTTTTTTTTCTTTCCCATTTTGTATACCTTGTGTTTTTTGTTTTTTTTTTTGACAGCTAGACATGCATTAGGTAAAAGGAAATCCTGTAAAAAGGCCTTAATAATATAGTAGAAAGGGATGGGGAAGAAGGGAGTGCTCTGTAGACCTGTGATTCAGGCTTAGTATTTTAGTATGTCTGTGTCTCTGTGCTATGAACTCTGCAAGTGCTCTCAGTTTCTCACCACCACTACCTTAGGGGGAACAGGATAGCTAGAGATGGTAGAATTGGGTATTGCCCTTCCCCCAGGCAGGTTAGGCTCTGAAAAAACTCCCAGCAGGTTAAGATGTTAAGCTCTGGTTAAAATACTTTTTCTTGTGACCAGACCTGTAAAGAAAAACAAAATGCACAGATGTTTTCAAATAGTCACTTTTCCACTCTCCTTGAGAGAAGCATGAGCAAATCTTTCTGATATTCTCTTCAAGGATCTGGTTGAGTTCCTCGAGGTGTGGGGACTAGGTTCACCTGGAGTTTTGGACTCGTAGGCTTTTCCAGACTGTCTTCACCGAGTCATTAATTATAACTTCAGTTTTGCTGTCTTAGCACTGGTACCCATAGAAGTTTTTGCTGCTGTGTTTCTGTGCTGGTAAGTTTCGCTTCTCTGTATCTGCTTGTGTCTTTGCTCAAATTCAGGGTCAGCAGTTTGCTGGATTATATCACTTTCCTTAAGGATCTAAGAAGAGCCGTGGATTTTTCAGTCTGTTCTGCTTTTCACTTGTTGTTATGATGGAGTGGTGACTTTCAAGCTCTTTATGTGCCATATGTGGAATGGGAAGTCCTACGTCAGCTTTTCAAACCCAAATTTTATCATACCATTTCCCCTCTTTAATACTCTCAAATGGTTTTCTGTTTCTTGAGAATTAAATCCAAACTCTTCAAAATGACGTATTATGGGGCATCTGGGTGGTTCAATCAGTTGGGCATCTGACTCTTGATTTCGGCTCAGGTCATGATCTCAGGGTCCTGACATTAAGCTCCCTGTCCAGCTCAAATCTCAGCATGGAGTCTGCCTCAGATTCTCTCCCCCTCTTTCCCTCTGCCCCTTTCCCTGCTTGGTTCCTTCTCCCTCCCTCTTTCTTTCTCTCTCTCATAAATAAATAAACAAATAAAATCATTTAAAAATAATTTAAAAATAAAATGGCATGTTATATCACTGACTACATGCCCTGCATTTCTATATCTGTCTAATTTTTTACAAGCTACTCTCACAGAAAACATTTCTAATTACTTGACCTCACTCTGATTTTCTTACCCTTCTGTTTTCTTTTCATGATTTTATTTATTTGAAAGACAGAGAGAGCAGGAGTGTGGGTTAGGGGCAGAGGGAAAGGGAGGAAGAGAAGCAGACTCACTGTTGAGCAAAGACCCTGTTTATTGAAACTGTGGAGAATAGCTTCAATTGAGCTCATTAGTTAGAATGGTGCCTTGCCTCTAAGATATCCTCATTAACTATTGTTTGTAACTGACCTTAGCCTAAAGTGAAATGAAAAAATGGGAAATAAAATATAATTCTGGATTGTAGCCTCTATATAATCCATTTGAGAAACCATCCAAATAAAACAACTGTTAGTAATATGCAATTAGCTAAAGATGGAAACAGCGAAAGACAAAGCCCTAATAAATTTACAATTAACAAAATAAGAAAATGAAACTCTAATAAATGCAAAATAAGATCTAAATCATACTACCCTATTTGTGTAATATAGACTTTTATGAAATACTATAAATATTCAGAGTCAAAGAAAATAGGTTATGACATTTGGAGTGGTCAGAGATGAAACTTACCTGGCTCTAGAGAGATGGGGAACATTTTAATAGGATTTTATCAATCATTCTTAACTTGAAGTTAGGAAAAAAATCGATTTAAGTTGTAACTAGGAAATATTTTGTCTAGAATAACTATTTTTTTTTCTTTCTTAGGATGACTAAATCCTACAATAAGCAGCTAAAAGTTTTGCTGAAGCCTAAAAAAATAAGGATAAATTGTTCGGATTTAGGACTATTGATGTTTTTACTTATCTGGAGAATGTGAGTGAGACCAGACAGTGGAATCCCTCCTTACCCCATGATTCTGGGAATAATTCCACGTATTGGTTAATTAAAGTTCTATTAAATGCATAACTACTTACAGGTCAGCATGGAAGATATTACTTGGACTTTCTGCTAAAGGAAGAATAGAGAGTGAAAATGTGCACATCTAGAAAGTAAACAAGCATTTCTTTCTATTTCATAAAACATCTGCAAAGCATGCTGCAGTGAGTATAAAATTACAGGTACATCCAAACTCTACTGTTTACCTGCCAAAAAAAAAAAAAATTATAAATTTGTTTAAGCTTTTGGAGCTTGATTTCTTCACATGAAATTGGAAATAATATTAGTAAATACTTACACTTTTTCATAGGTCATAGGAAGTCTCAATTTGTTAATGCTTGTAAAAGTATTTTATAAATCATAGGAAAATTAATACATGTTAGCACCTTTTTTCATATTAAGTGAAAATCATTTCCAGTTAATCTTAAAGTATGACTTATATTCTGTTTATTGCTGCATACCCAGTGTCTTCTACTGTTCCAGACAGATGGTAGATACTAGACAAAGACATGTTAAATAAGTTGGAAATATTATCTGACTATATTCCTGTAGTGAAACTATGGGAAACGGTTTACATTGGTGATGAAATCCAAAGAATATAGTTCATGAAAGTCCATTAATGAGCTGTATTTCCATCAATACAAGTTTTTTTCTTGAAAGCTGTTTTTCTGCTAGTTTTTCAACTCCTTTTTGTACATTAGCCTCTGACGGGTTCTTATATTTAAAAAAAAAAGACATCCATACATTAGAATTATATTTAATTAATATCAATTAGAATCAGCTTTTTTGTTTCTACAAATATAAAAGGATCAGCTTTTTTTTACTTCTACAAATATAAAAGGAAAATATATATGGTATTTTTAATATCTTTTGAAGTTACTACTTTGGCTTTAGAAGTTTGGTTTTATCTGGTGTGTCTATTCCTCACCTATATATAACTTTATTCATCACTGTCACAACCTAATTCTCAATTTAGGATTCCAGGACAGTGCTGGAGGATTTATTTTGTGATTGACCAAGAAGATACCAAAATTCACTACATATAAAACACATCATCCTATTTTATTAGACCATATAAAAGATCCAGGTGTGCGTTTGATTTTGTCAAGCCCTTCTTTTTTTTGAGTATCAATTTTCTGAGACAGAAAGTGGTACAGAAGTACACCTTTATTTTTTTTTTAAAGATTTTATTTATTTATTTGACAGAGAGAGAGAGAGAGATCACAAGTAGGTAGAGAGGCAGGCAGAGAGAGAGGGGAAAGAAGGCTCCCTGCTGAGCAGAGAGCCCGATGAGGGCTCGATCCCAGGACCCTGAGACCATGACCTGAGCCGAAGGCAGAGGCTTTAACCCATTGAGCCACCCAGGTGCCCCCAGAAGTACACCTTTAGAGATGGTTGTACAATGACAATGGTGTGAAAGGTAGTCATTCTGGTAACACCAGAGGCTTGGCAACATCAATGTGGTATCTCGCTTTTGTTGGATCTGTCATTAGCATTTAATCTATTCCTCTTGTGGGAGGCTGAAAATAAAAGATATTACATAACTTATTTTACATTTCTGAGAATCACTTATTTTTAATATATGCATTCATAAATCTTTGTTTAAATCATTTTCCCCATTTGTTTCCAATAGCACTCCACCAAAAATGCAAATGCAATTGCCAAAGGAGATAAAATATGATCTTTGCAGTAATATTTTAAATGAAAAAGTATAAAAATTAATATCAAGAATAGCTATGTCTGAGGGAGGTGGGTGGGGTATGAGTGGCTTTTGTTGGATTAAGAGAATTAAAAAATTAAGAAAAAAGAAACCCCAAAGTTTTCTGAAATGTCACTCTCTGAAAATCCGTTCATTCCCCCAAAAGTGTACATCATTTATCTTCAGCAGATCCGCATTGCCATGTTTTCCAAAGATCTGAAATTCCCAGCTGTAGAGGCAGAACCTGCCCAGCACATGTCACTTGGCCATCACTGAAGTGTTGAATGAATTAGACCTGTCCATATTTAGAATCATTATCCCTGGTACTAAGACATGATAATTTTTCTTTCCCAATGAGATAGTGTCTGGCCTTTTGACTCCTCTCACGGTGATTCCAAGTCAGACAGATGCAGGAGTTTCAATCTCCAAATGGTTAGGCCTCCTAGATTTAAGGTGAATAATCTACTGTCAGATTTATAGAAAGGGGGATCTTTAAGGCAGTGGTAATGAACACTCCCTATAAAAATCAAAGAAGGAAACCCTAAGTCACCTTTGTCATTCTCGTTCAAATCACAAAGAAAATCTTTGGTTCTTACAGAAATGTAGAAAAATGCATCTATTTGAAATCTCAGAATCCAGTTTCACAAGCCTCTGTGGTATAATGGTTTTTACTCCAGAAAATCAGTTTTCAATATACCATCTATTTGAACTATCCCGGTGCAAACCTCAAACCTTTAAATTTATAAATGTACCATTATGTTTATTCAGTGTAGAGTTAGTGGTTACATACATATACACATACGTGTGTATATATGTATGTGTGTATATGCAAATATAAAAATCTAGTGAAACACTATCAACTTTTTCTATTACACTTGAACAAATATGTAGGATTCTCCTTATAGAACTTGCAGCCCAAAAAGTACAAGTCTACTCTCCAAAGGGGAAGAGGCAAGAAAAGAAAACAAAACAAAACAAAAAAAGAAATGGAAACAAAAGATTTGGGTTGTTATTTTCTCTCTCTTTTTTTAATGATAAGAATATTGAAAATATTATGCGAAGACGCTGACTACGTTACATTAGTTTGGGGATGTGTGTGCCCTTTTCTTTCCTCAGCTTCAAATCATCTTGAAAAATATTTCTGGAAGGTAAGTCATAATAAACATTAAAGGAAACATGTTGGTAGATGCGTATGTCTGTGCCTGCTTCGTCTGCTTAACTAGGTTCATGTTTGGTTTTGTTGCTATAAGGACTTTGTTTTTTATTGTTGTTGTTGTTGTTTTGTTTCATTTTGTTTTGTTTCTGTTGTTTGTTTGTTTGTCACCTTCCTCCAAACCAGAAAAAAGTAAGTGACTGGCTCCCTGGCAGCTGGGCACTGGGACCTCATTCCCCAGGTCTTTCTCAGGACCTTCAGTGCTGAGCCTCATTATTCCACCTAGAAACCACAGACTAGTGGTGGGACTCACATCAGTTTGATAAAGTGACCTTTCTCTTCTTAATCCACCTTCAAATGACCATAGCTGTTGAGAGCCGAGAGGGACAACAACTCAGTCATTAGCAGAAAACCTGGAGGTATTCCAACATAATACTCCAGCACTGTTCACTTTGCTGCAAATAAGCCATTATGGGCTCATTCTGGGCTCATTTGGGAGGCTTTCTTCCCAGATGCGAATACTCTGATACCGAAGCCCAGGCGAAGCGAGGAGAGCCAACTAAACTTCTTTCTGGTGTCTAGCAAGTGTGGGAGCTGGTGTGAGGTCCTGTCCTAGGGTAGGCACGTTTCTGGATTAGGTCCATGTGCTTTGGCATACCTGATTTCCTTGCATGAATGCCCCAGAAAATTTAGCAGAAATGCAAGTAAGGTGGTAATGGATACAGTCCTTGAGAAAGGAACAAATATAAAGGTCATTGACTTCTTTCTTTTCTCCGGCACATTTTCCTCTGCCTCCTTTTGCTGTCTGTCCCCCGCCCTGGGCCCACATACAGGGCAACCCTTCTCATGTTAGATCCTTCCTTCCTCATGTTAGACCATAACCTTCACCGTAGGAAACATTTTCTTTGTGCTCTCACCTCCTTGCAATTAGAGCCTGCTTGTACCTGGTACTCTGGTGCTGGGCCATTATGAAAACAAGAAAACACTGTTTTCTCTATTCTCTACCCAAAGACTATCTCATTTGACTGCTGTTTCAAAAGAAACCTTGTAAATGCACATGGGAAAATAAATGAACAAAACATAATGTGTAACCAGCCATTCTTTATTTATTGACTAAACATGTAATCAGTTCTTTGTTTTGCAAAGACAGTCACTGGTTTTGATTCTCAAAATTTCTCTACAAAAGGAAAGAAAACATCACCAGTTGTATAATTAAGAAACCGCCAATATCCGTACACAATTAACGGTTTTCTTCTCACACCTTTTGCCTGGGTATTTAATCACAATATAGATTTGTAAAGAATAGGTTTAGAAGCTGAAAGATCATTTAAAATATAATCATGCTAGTAAAGGATTTAATTTCAAAACCAGGAAAAACGTTTTTGAAATGTTATACAACTACGCTATGAAATTAAAAAAAAAAATTCAGAAAGTCATTATTCTCAACAGAGCCAGAAATCAGCCTATTTTAGACATTTAAGCTGTCCCTTGCTAATTAGCAGCCAAGAGACCCTCATCACTATTATGATATCCATCCCAGTATGAGATTAATAAAATAGCAAGATAATAATAAAACTGGATGCAATATGATCCTATCTGGTCCATATACATTCCAGGGTAGTATGGCTTTCCATGACAAAATGGTCCCTTTGAAGGCAAGTAAAAAAGGGGTGGGTGGGAAAAATAGATATGCACATATGTATAATACATACATATGTGATTGTTTAATTTATTAGTTTTCCTCTTCACTGTAGTTTTAGGAAATACTTAAGACTCTTTGTAAAATATAAAATATAACAAAGTAACAAAAATTACAAGTGAAAATAGACAAATATAAACAAAATAGTTCTAGAATTGAGGCTTAAACATGTGTTAAAACTGACTAGTATATGAATTCCCCCGTGCTATTCTGTCTGTTCTCTACCACTAACAAAATATATACATAGGCAAATATATATAACCAGATTCACTCTTTTCCTGTACTTGCTAGTTTCCCATACCTGTAAACCTCCAGTTGCTATTTATTTCAAAAGCAAAGTTTCAAAACTACTGATATTTTATCTTATAAAATTCTGCCTTCTGTCTAGTTGAAAGTTCCCTGGCTTTATAACCATGAAGGGCAATCATTTGTATTGTCAGAATAAACTAACAATCTCATATATTTACTGTGAAATACCATCTTTTATTTTTGTTTTGCTAATAAGGAAATAGATTCTTATAGAATCTCTTATAGAATTATATATAAATTCTCTTATAAGAATTTCTTATAGAAATTTGATAGTAAGATTTACAGGTTTGTTTCAAAACATTTAGTAATCAATGAGATGGTCTGTGACACTGCTCACAGGGGCAATAAGATTGGAAATTTAAAACTTAAAAAGATAAACAAGCGAAAACAGTAATCACAAGTGAATAATAAACTAGAGGAGTGTGGTTATCTAGGACACAATCTAGAATCTGATAACTAGGGTTTGTGCCTGAGCTCCATCAATTGTTCATTGTGTAGATTGGAATTGCAGAAGATGGAAAAAAAAATCTCCTCTTCTACCTTGTCAGTGTTTTGACTGGAGCCTGTAAATTACACCAACGATAGATAGGTTAGTAGGACAAAAAGGTTTATATATATATGTATATGGGAACCAAAAAACAACGTAGCTGACTTGCTAAGTAGTTAAAGTTATAGGTTTATATACTTAATTTGGTAAAAGAATGGAATGAAAGAGAAAAGTCTCCTTTGGGAGGAGGGACTGAGATATAGAGAGGTAGATAGATAAAGGATAGATTTTTTTTTTAAAAGAGAACAAAGGGGAAATAAAGTTTGTGATCAAGTTTGTTTCTACAAGTATGGGTGGTCTTTCTACTTTTTACAAGGCCATACAACTCCCTGGACAAGGGATTTATGGTAGATTTATTCTGGTTCTTCTTCCTGGGAATAGACCCATCCTAGAGAGGAAATTTATGACAGTATCATTTCTAGAAATGATTGCTGCTTTTAGTCATAAAAGGGAAGCTCTGAAAATGCTTCTTTCTTCATCTGTTGAATCTCAAGTGTCTTCGTCTTAAAATAATCTTCATACCAACTATGGGATTCCAAATTGGTTTCAACAAAATCATTTATAAGCTTTGATTTCATAAATGTTTAAAGGATGCACTAATAGCAAGTACCTTATAATTCTTAAAAACTATTTAACATTATTCTGGAATTCTAAACTAGTTAAATAAGTGTGTAATATTATTTATAAGGATTAGAGACTTTTTTTTTCTGGAGAGGCGAATCAGAATGTACAGTCTTCACAGTAGTTTCTTCACAGTAGATATTGTGATGAATTTCATAATAATCTTTCATCTTTTTATCCTCAATATAGACTGATAGATTCTCATCAAAGTGTGGTACTTTTACTATAGTCAGTAATGCCCACAGAGAAAGTTATTATGATATTCTCTTTAATTGGATTTATGAGAAAATGATTAATCAAGACTTTATGGAGCAAATTATATTAAAAATATGTAAGCCTAAAACACAGATTCACAAAGTCTGAGGGTACAGATATCAACATATGCAAATTCATTATCCTGATACATAGGATTCACCTTAATTTAATTAGCTAATATACCTTACCTCTCTATTCCATTCTTCTTAGATAAAAAGAAAATAACATTCATTGCTTCGGATTTACGTGAGTCTCTTCAATTGAAAACAATAAGGATATCTTTTATGTACCTAGATTGTTTTAGTGTCATAAATTTCTTTTTTTAAAAAATATTTTATTTATTTGACAGAGAGAAACACAACCAGAGAGGGAACACAAGCAGAGGGAATGGGAAAAGGAGAAGCAGGCTTCCACTGAGTAGGGAGCCTGATGCCCAGCTCAAAGTCAGGACCCTGCGATCATGACCTGAGCCGAAGGCAGACGCTTAACAGCTGAGCCACTCAGGAACCCCCTAAATTTCTTTAAAAAAAAAATCACATCCCTTGTCTCATTTGAGACTTATAACATGTGTGAGATATGTTTAGTTAGGAGAGTCTATCTTAAAATCACTATGTCCCAAACAGAATTTGCCATGTTCTCATTCTGCTCTTACTTCAATTTTTTTTTTCAATATTTTTTGGTAGTATAACCATCATTCATTCAGTCAGCCCAATTAGAAACCTGGCATGATCTCCAGATTCCTTTTTCTGTCCCATTCCCCAAATTCAACCAAGAAACAAGTTCAGCTGGTTCAATTCCTGGCCATACATGTGAATCTTTCATGCGTGAATATATGTAAAGAGAACATGTGCTTTCTATTCTCTATCCAAATTACTATGGGCCCACTTTAGAAAATCAAATTCTCACCAAGGTGATGACAATGGCATCTTAATTGTTAAACTTCAAATATGTTGACCACAAAATTCATGTTTTAAATTTATATAAATTTACATTTTATTTAATACTATAATTCATTTTCTAAAAGATGAACTATAAATTCTATTTGAAATGAACGGTCCTCAATTTTCAAGTGTTAATCTCTCCAGTCACATTGTCCCATGACTTGTTATTTTATTCATTTTTTTCAACAAATATTGAGCAGCTAATATGTTTCAGGCATTGTTCTTGCAGTGTAAAGTATCTGTTTGTCTATTGATCTATTTATTTACTCTTATTACATTTATTGAATGAATGAATGAATACATGTCTTTGCAGAATTCTTAATATTTACGTATCATGAACAGAGAAAAGTTCTTGGATGAGAAATAGCAGTTTCTGAAAAGTTGAGGCCTCCAAATGGCAAAAATAACCAGATCAAGTAGTTTTATAGTTGAGAATTGATCATTTGTGTTAAATGTTTCACAGTGAAGAAAAAATAAGGTTATTATCTAACTTAATTTATTATTTAGACTGTCATTGATAGAAAACTGGATAAGATTATTAGAAGAAACAGAAACTTTCTTATTCTCACCTATCAAACACTCCACTTAAAAAAGTATGTTATGTCCACGGGGCGCCTGGGTGGCTCAGTGGGTTGGGGCCTCTGCCTTCAGCTCAGGTCATGGTCCCAGGATTCTGGGATCAGGCCCCACGTCGGGCTCTCTGTTCCACAGGGGGCCTGCTTCCTCCTCTCTCTCTGCTTGCCTCTCTGCCTAGTTGTGATTTCTCTCTGTTAAATAAATAAAATATTTAAAAAAAAAGTATGTTGTGTCCACAAGGGTTTTAACCCAGGCTTGTAAGATGGTTCTGTATTCAAAATGTGTTAATACAGCCTACATTACTGGCCTGTACCTCTGCTTATGTCCAGAATTACCATGATGAGTCAAAGCAGTAAGACAAGAAAATCCCAAACAGATTTCAAACAGAATTGCCATATAGAAAACGCAAGGAAATATATATGTTATCTGTTTGAATTGATCAGAGAATTTGTGAAGATACTGCGGGATAGATCAACAGCCAAATAGAATAATATAAGATAATTGTAAACAATACATACTTGCATTAAAATGTGATGTATTATGACCTAGGAGGTGATACCTATCTATTTTCATAGGTGGCACTAGCCAAGGAATTACCTATGCATATAAGAAAAAGAAATTAATTTCCTATTTTTTTTGCACACAAAAATTAAATTATCAGGCTGGCTGATAAATTATTTACTCAAGAAAAGCAAAATATACAACTATCAAGAATAAAATCTTAGACAATATATTTATGTTCTTATGTTAGCAAGATACTAACAACACAACTAATTTTAAAAAATAATTATCAAAATAGGCAAGAGGGGTATCTGATCATAGATAATATAACAAACATATTCAAAATTCTCATATCACTTATAATCCAGAAAACACATTTCAAAATCACATTAAGACAGTATTTTATAGGTCAAAATTTAAAAAGGGAAAAACTGGCATTAATAATTGATGGCAAAGATATGTTGGAACAAAACCCCTCACCATTATTTGGAGAGTAAATTGGTATAAACACTTGGATGAGCACTTTATCTATATTATCTAACATAGAAGATGTGTATATCCCTTGAACCAGCACTTTTTCTCCTAGATATATAGCCTAGCAAAACTAAAGTTTATGCATTTGTAAGAGGTGTTTAACAATGTTCATGGCAACAAACATCATTTTCATAACAAAAGAAAAATTATCAACAGAAAAGCAGGGATATAGAATATGTGGATACATATAGCATCTTCTATCAGTAGGGTATACATGGAAATTCAATATAACCCATGACATGAGTTAAAATGTGTTTTAATATGGATTTTCTCAAAAACTTTAGTAAAAATTTTGTAAGTTACTGAAAATACAATGTGTGTGTGTGTGTGTGTGTGTGTTGTGTGTGTGTGTGTGTGTGTGTGTGTTTCTGTCATTTAAAATATTTCAAAACCATGAAAACAATACTAATATTTGTAAGGAGGCATAAATTTGTGCTATTTGTAAATTTTGTAAATGCTGTACTCTGCTTTCTATTTAGTGTCTTTGGGAATCTTTGGTGTATAATGGGCACTCAGCAAATATTGTTTATATTAATAAGTTTTGACCTATTGAATAATAACCAGTGTAGGATATGGTTAATTTGGGGGAGAAAGGGAGAGAGGTAAGAGTATGATGAAGGGTGTCCCACCGGCCTTTTCTTCCTATATTTGTAGGTTTTGTTTCAATTAATACACATATATATATGTGTATTATATATATATATATATATATATATGTATGTATTCTGAAATAATAATATAGAGGGCTTGCTGTGTATTATGAATATTTTTTATATTTAAATATTTATTTGTTAGGAATTTTTAAAATATGTATTTAAAGTAATTCACAATAAAGAGAATAAAGTTATACAAGCAAAGAAATGAATATTTAATGAATAAAAAGAAATGAAAAGGGAAAACAGATTTCACCTTTCTATGAAAAACAAGGACATTTCATAAATTGAAGAGGTCTGGTTTAAAATGTAGTGAGTTTTTCTTTTTGAGTCTTTTTATCTTTCTGTTTTATTTTATTTTATCTTTTTTAACAGAACCTAGATGGACTTTGCCTGGTATACTAAGAAACTTACTTATTGGATGAGAGATAAAGGAGTATACATTTACATCCTCTTCTAAGTATGTCATCTGCTGGTTTGTTTTTCAAACCCAACAAATGTACTCCATCTATGTGCCATGTTCCCAGAAGTAATATAGTGAGAATTGATTAGTAGAAACCAGTCCCTTTCCCTAAAAATAGATTTATTTTTCTATACAGGAATAAGAATACCACAATGCAAAATAAAATATTCAAATTAAAAGGTCTTTAAAATATATCATCAGTGTATATGTATTACAACCTTTCCTAAAAATAAGAATCCAGCCAGTGTACATCTGACTTATCCAACAATTTCTCTTTAGTCCAAAGCAGAACCATAAAAGTATTATTTTAGTAATAAAATACATTCAACTACCTTGAATGTCATTTAAAGATCTGCAACAGCAATAAAAATATTTTAAATCATTTTATGGCATATTCCATTTCATAATAGTAGCAGCTATTTCTCTACTTATAGTGTATTTAATTTTACATATCAATAAATGTCTTCTAAATTTTTAGATATACTCATGTATTTTTCCATTCACTTATAATTTAGATTACGAAAATTAAGTGAATTTGTTTGCATCTCAGAACAAATTAGAAGCAAAACAAATTACATGATCTGAGATTTTTTTTTAATTTTAATTAATGCCATCAAAGTACTTGATCCTGACATTTAAGTACTTCAGCTCATTGATGATTCATTCAACATATTAACAACAGGATAGTTAAGTGCCAAAAGCCGAGAATGCAAGTAGAGATTTATGTTTGTTTGCAGGCAAGCATACATAAAAAGTCAACAATTAAATCAATTGTTAATGCAGAAGTTCATTCGGAATTCAAAAATAAAAAAATGATTTAATAAATAGAGTAATATAAAACTATAAAATAGCACAACTAGAAAATATTTTTAAAATATTTTAAAAGAAAGGGTAGATTGACTACTTTTCTCTAACATTGTTTGGATTTTAGATGCTTACATTATTTAACTTTAATGTCTTCAAAATCCTATAAAGATAACATTTCTCTGTACCATGTCCACTTGGGGGAAATAGTACTTTAGTTAATCATGGGATGAATTTATAGTTTACATCTGTATACAGTGACAGCACATATTAGATGTTAGATCATGCACCTAGTACTGGAGAGACAATGAAATAAAGCCTACTCATTGGTGTTTGGTGAATTTGACCTTATGCAGATGATAGGCATTTAAAAAGATTATTTCAATGCAATATGGTAGAAGCTCTAAGAATTTATACACAGGATGCTATAAAAGTGAAGAGGAGAAAAATTTACTCTACATAGGGGACATTGGCTCCCAATAGAGTAAGCCTTCCCTTTATCAAGAATTTTAACATAACCTTGGGTTGAAAATTGTTTTGTAGTTTTATATCAGATTTCCACACAATTCCTCTTACCCAATCAGTCAAAAACAGGCAGAATTTTACTTTTTCTGTCAGTATATATAACTTTGCTGCCTATTGGTGTCTTTCCTGTGAAAAGAAATTCTCTCTCTCTCTCTCTCTCTCTCTTTTTTTAAGATTTTATTTATTTATTTGTGAGAGAGAGAGAGAGAGCACGCACAAACAGGAGAAGTGGCAGGCAAGGGGAAGAGAGAAGCAGGTTCCCTGCAGAGCAAGGATCCCGATGCGGGATTCGATCCCAGGAGACTGGGATCATAGCATGAGCTGAAGGCAGCGATTTAACCAACTGAGCCACCTAGGTGTCCCAGAAAGTCTCTTCAATTATAAATTTCCCATATTTCATTTGTTGTCCCGACATACTGACCAGTTTGGAGATTTCTTCTCCTCATAGAGCCCTCTTAACTACACTGAGTCATGAATAAATTATTCCTTTGTCTCCTGATATTTCCATGCCCTTCATCCAAATTATGCACCATTCTCATTAATTCATAATTCATTTCTAATCATTCTGAGCAGGAAATTATTTTTTAACTTATTTCATCATTTTTCCCACTAATATCTTCTCAGGTACTTCAGAAATTTACATTTTTGATACAGAAGATTCTATTTCATTGGTGCCTAACACACGTTTTTGAAAGAACAAAATGACAAAACATCTTTAGGAATAATAGCTTATCCACTCATTTGTGTGGTAATAACTATAGTATCCATTGCTTTTTTCTCCCCCCCACCATGGCTTATGATGCTTTCAATTTTGATTTATGAAAATTTGACATCATCAATATATGCTATCATTGCTATAAAACTGTCAGTTGCTTTTTGTGGAATTTTGAATTAAAAAATTAGGTTGTAATTATATATACAAAACTTTACTTTTTAGAGCAGTTTTAGATTCACAGTAAAATAATTGAAAGGAAGGTAGAGATTTCCCACATCCCCCTGCCTCCATTCATACATAGCCCACTCCTCACCAAAGTCATACCTTTATTATATATATATTTTTTTTAAGATTTTATTTATTTATTTGACAGAGATCACACGTAGACAAAGAGGCAGACAGAGAGAGAGGGAGGAAGCAGGCTCCCTGCTGAGCAGAAAGCCTGATGCAGGGCTCAATCCCAGGACCCTGAGATCATGATCTGAACCAAAGGCAGAGGCTTTAACCCACTGTGCCACCCAGGCACCCCGTGATACCTTTATTATAATTGATAAACTATATCGACACATCATAATCACTCCAAGTCCATAGTTTGCAAGATCCCATTGTTCTTTCACCTATGCAATAATATTAATTTACAAGTGCATGCAAAGCAAAACCATGCAGAGCTAATGAAACACATAGAAATTTGCCTTCATTGCAATTTGCCCTCCAGTTTTCTAAGTCTAAACCCAAATGTTCAGTTCCCAAGTCTAAACACAAATATTCAGAATGTACATGGAATTTAAAAAATAATGCTTATCATTTAGTTTATTTTAAGCACATAAAACAAGCATAAATATTATTGAAAGATTACTAAATCCTTAATTATCATTTTAAAAGATGTGCCAATAATGAAATTTCCATTATTCAATATTTCATTAAAAGGTCTAATTAAAATGATTTACAATCTCTAATTAAAGTTCTAGGAAGACAAGCATCATGCAGCTCCTAACAACAATGAAGTAAAACAGGATGGGTAACAAATGTGAACCCGTGATGCAGAAATTATAAAGATCCATTTTAACTAACAGGGAGTATTATTACTCTGCTCAGGCTGTGGCTTCAACGACAGAAAATAACTTCCGGGGGCTGGAAGTCTAAGATCAAGATAACAGCAGAGTTGGTGTTTGGTGAGACCTCTCTTCTTACATTGAAGTTGGTTGCCTTGTTGCTGTGGGTATGGGTTGAGGGAGAGAGAGATCTATAGTTCCTCTTCCTTTCAGGATATCAGTCCTATTTGATTAGGTGTCAACTCTTACAATCTCATTTAATCTTAATTATTTCTTTAAAGGTACTATCTCCAAATATAGTCATCTTAGGTGTAAGGATTCAACATATGAATTTTGGAAGGCTTTGATCTCATGCAGTAATCTTGAATATTCAGTTTTAGAAACTTTTGTATTATAATTTTAAGCATAAACTTTAAATATTTTGCAGAGTGCAGTAGATAAAACCCATGTACATATTAATGTATTATATCTACCTTACTATTCCTCGTGGAATAGTCCAAGAAATAGTCCAAGAAAATAGTGGCAAGAAACCACTACTCTACTATTGTTCTCTAAAGGGTTATAACTATGGCCCATAATTAGAGGAGCCAGAAAAAAAATGACAGATTAGAGTGTGAATCTAGTTAGAATATCACTGGACCTCTTTTTTTTTTTTTTTTAAGATTTTATTTATTTATTTGTCAGAGAGAGAGAGAGAACGAGAGTGAGCACAGGCAGACAGAGCGGCAGGCAGAGAGAGAGAGAGAGAAGCAGGCTCCCCGCCGAGCACAGAGCCTGATATGGGACTCGATCCCAGGACACTGGGGTCATGACCTGAGCCAAAGGCAGACGCTTAACCAACTGAGCCACCCAGGCATCCCAATCACTGGACCTCTTTAAACAATCTATTTTCTTAATATGTCTACCTTGAGATAATGTTTCAGTATAGTGTACCTTATAAATTACAAATCCCACTCTGAAAGTATGAGCAACTATAATGGATAAGTAACTCATTTATCCAGTACTCTTTTTATTCAAGGAGCCATATATCTTCCAGTCAATACAAGTTATGTTCACTTAGTGGGTCTGAGATAAGCTACTTCTTCTTGCATTCCTTGCTTAATATGCAGATAACATGACCCCAAAATGGACTATCCCCCTTATACTCCTTTTCCCTTATAAGCCCTTTTTTCATGTATCAGTACTAATAAATTCCTGTCCCTTCTTGAGCTTTGAGTAATTATGTCAGCTGGGCTTGCCGTGTACCTGTAGTAAGCTAGCAGATCAGCTGACTACTATATAATCTAATATGCCCTCATTAACAGGTCTGCTGGTTAAAAGACTGTCAGCTGGGGTCATGGGGGCAACTGGGTCACCCCATGCCTCTCATGATCCAGCAGGCTGTTTACATGGCAACACAAGGGTTTTAAGAGCATAAGGAAATCCTGATCAGTTAGCACTTGTTAAGGCTCTCCTTATATCATATCTGTTGCTCATTAGTAAATAAGAGGGTAAACCCTAATCACTACAAGAAGATGTGGATTAAAAATAAAAAAAAGGGTGTGAACAGTATGGGACATTACTACAATCATATACACAGCAGGGAGGAGCTGGTATCACTGAAACATTTTGCCCAAGTAGAAGGTACATAATCTGGGAAATCTTAGAAACCAGATTGGGGTTAGATAGAGAAACCAGATGGTAGAATACCAGATTAAGAAATGTACAAATTATCTGTGGAGAGCTGAAAAATTAGAGCAAGTCCAATCCACAAAATTACTCTTACTTCTGACATCAACTACAAGCCATTAGGGGGGTTACTAACACAACCTTAGTTTTCATTAATTTTCTAGAATGACTCATAAAACTTACTGAAAAGTGTGATACTCATGGTTATGGTTCATTATAGCCAGAGGACACTTATTTATACCCATCAAGGGAAGAACAAATACAGTCGAGTCTAGGAAAGTGCCAGTTATGGAACTTTCAGTTGTTCTCTCTCTGTGGAGCTATGGACAGTGTTACCTTTTCATAAAGGATGTGTGATTATATTATATTATATTATTGTCAATCATGAAAGCTCACCTAAGCTTTGATGTCCAGATATTTATTGGGGCTCCACCGAATAAGCATAGTTGACTGACCACATGACCAGTCTCGGACTCTTGCCCCTTGGAGGTCAAATAGATACAACACGACTCAAAGTCCCCATGCTCAGTCACATGGTCAGACTAGCAAGACAAGGAAGACAAGGCACTCTATCAAGCATGACACACGCTTCCCATTCATTCCGTTTGTTTGGATAACAATACAGTAACTGTAATAATTTTAAGGGTATCACTCTGGAAATAAATGATGGGGAGATTAGTGTATTTTATGGTAAGCAGCATAATGATCCCCAAAAATATCCATGTCCTAATTTTCCAAATCTTTAAATACAGCAAAAGAGACTTTGCAGATATAATACAGTTCAGGAACTTTTAGAGGGGGGGATTATTCTGGTTTATTTGGGTGAGCCCAATCTAGTCATATTAGATCACATTATTCCTGATTTAAAAGCAGAGGAGGGTCAGAAAGATTTGAAGTGAGGGAGATCTGATCATTACTACTTTGAAAATGGAGGAAGAGGGCATGAGCCAAGGAATGTGGTGGGCTCTAGAAGTTGGGAACTAGCCTCAGGTTACAATCAGGAAGAAACTGGGGACCTCAGTCCTACAACTACAAGGAAATAATTCTGCTAACAGTCCAATTGAGCAGAAAACAGATTCTTCCTTAGAGCCCTCAGAAAGAGCATAGTAGTTCTGCTGACACATTTAGTTTAGCCTATTTAGACACATGTCCTACTTATAACTACAGACACAAAGTTAAATTAAAAAAAAAAAGTGTGTTAAGTTAAAAAAAAAAAAAAGTTGCTAAGTTTGTGCCAGCCTTTGAAAGCCTAATGAAGGTGTCAATATTGGAATGTATACTACCTTCATATTAGAAGCTAATTGTTTAAAATTAAATATTCATATTTTGGTATTATAAATAATGTTAGGTCTTTGTCCCCTGTTCCTGGCACAGAGCTCCTAAAACCCTTCAAATGTCCTGAGAGATCAGGAGTGTCTGTTATTCATAAGAAATCACTTCTGAGTACATCTGAGTGTGTGGTAACAAGGTGGTGCAGGGCGGAGTCTCTAGGTGGTTTCAGGATGGGGCTGGTGACCAAAAAGACCAAGTGATTAGATCCTTAGAACGTTCAGCCCCACCCTGATTCTGTGAAGAGGAGGAGTTGGGCTACAGATTAAGCTCTGTAAGAACTCCGAACAAGGAGACTTGATGCCTCACCCTAACTACCTCTTCCTCTGACTATTCTTTATAATACCCTTTATAGAAAGTTGTTAAATGTAAGTAAGTGTTGCTCTTGAGTTTTGTGAGCTGCTCGAACACATTAAGCACACCCAAGGAGGAGGTCATGGGAACCTCCTGTTTATATATAACCAGTTGCTCAGAAGCATATGTGACAATCTGGGTGTGTGGTTGGTGCTGAAATGTGGTGGGGGGTGGAAATCTGTTGGACCATGTCTTTAACTTGTGGGAGCCCCTGCTGTCTGTAGGTTGATAGTGTCAGAATTGAGTAAGATTGTAGGACACCCAGTCCGTGTCTGCTGAGAATTGGAGAATTGCTTAGTGGTGATGAAAAGCACAAAACACCTAAGAATTGAAGTTTCATAGATGTTTCTAAGTGATACACCTGGAGATTTTTCAAAGCCTTCTAGTTCACATATACCAAATCAGCATATTAGTTTCCACATACCAAACTTAGAAAATATAGTTTGATAGGTATTGAATATAAAATTAATAGAGAAGAATAAAGAGAAGTTTCAGTGCAAATGTTGGGCAGTTGTCTAGGTTCTTCCATGGGAAAGACCTCACTCTCCCTCCCATACACCCAGAATGCATCTCACTCCAGGTCCTGCTCTGGAGCCATATCTTCTATGCCAAGGTCATAAAGCCATTCATTTGTCCTTGTGATTATTTCACGGATGGCACTAGCCTAAAATTAATATAATCTTTCTGTGCATTTCTCCATCAAAAGGGATTGGTCCAACTTAGAACATTCATTTTGTTGTCCAGGATTCGTAGTTGATGTTTGGAGTGAGATAATTTTTCTTCTGAATGGTTTGCCTTACAAATGTGTGGGCTAGAGTAGTTCAAGTTATTTCACTGCCTCAGGAAAAGCCACTTGATTCTGAAAGTTTCATAAAAAAAAAAAAAAAAGGGCAGCATCAGAAGATAAAACAAAACAAGTCAAAGCATAGAGCTAAATAAAGGAATGAAAAATTAAAAACTCTAAAGTATGTACGATACTCTGAAATTACTTCCCTTTAATATTTAAACTAGCTTCACTTGGGTTTTCAATCATTTCTAGGAGAATTTGATATTTTAGGATTTGGGACTTTAGGGTCAGTCCTCAATAGCTGGATTTAAAATAATAAAATTACAAATGCCATATTTATCATATAATGCTAGTCATAGAAATAATTAAGAAAATGACAAAGGAAGTTACTTCTAGTAACTGAAAGGCTACCCACCTGTATTGTTCTATGCTTTCCCTAAAGCACCATCCCAGCGAGGAATTAATCCCTGATTCTTAAGGGCATGTTGGATCCTGGTCTTGGGTTTCCTTAGTACTCTGCTTGTATTCATATTATATTATATATTTATTATTAGTATTGTATTACATAATTTCACAGAAATTGGAGGTTTCTTTTGGTATAGTTGTCCCTCACATTTAAAGAGACTGAACTTGTTAGGCTATAAAGCAACTATTAGTGTCTGACATATAGAAGGTGTTGAAATACCATGAAAAAATGAGTATGACCCACTTTCCACTTCCTGCATTAAGCTAATCTTCCCATGTTTAGATCTTTTAGAAACAAATCTATAAGGCATTTGCCAGTCTCTGAAGCTTGCCTTGGCTCTCTGGAGTAGAGAGACTTTGAGAGATTTGTCTAGGACTCTCAAGGTGGCTGTGTCCACATTGAGCATTTTACTACTTATTCAAGATTCTTTTAATTCAGCCAGATTATTTATAGAGTGTCATCAAGAGCTTCAAAGACCTCATTGCCTATCATACTTACATACACTTCCCACTTAGGAGAAAATCTCTAAGCTCACTTTCAGTTCTGTTTTGCTTATTCAAAGAGACCTAGAGCTATAGAGGTTTATACATTTAAAAAGAGATCGATAAGGAATATGTGTGTCAAGTAACCTGAATATAGATGCTGGAGTTTTTTCTTAGTTTCATTGCTTTTGTTCTGTTATTGCTATTATTTCTTTTTTTTTAATTTTAAACAAAAAAAAACTAACTGACAAGTGAAAAAATCCATGTTATTAATGAAAGAAAGATCATTCAAACAGAGAAAGGGAGGACCATGCTTCAGACTTCTTTCAGTGTAAAACATTAGCAATCCCAAGTTTGAGATTCCAATGTGGTTCAATAGTTCTTTACAAGACTTTAAGGGTAAATAACTTGTTAAAAATTACATAATCACATAAGTCTATTTTCAGCTAATAATGAAGATAGAGAAGACATGAATAATACAGAGCTTGAATTTCAGAAACTTAAAATAGGAAAAGGAGACAGTTTGAATCCAGTTTACATTTAATAAAAATGTATAAAATGCCCTTATGATTTTTTTTCTAAAAGGAACTTTCAGATTGTGTGTGTGTATATACATATATATGTGTATACATATTATATATCTATCTATGTATATATATTCCTAGTACTTTTAATTCTTCTTTGTATTTTCTGTTTAGTTTTTTGTAACTTCTTAGAGCTGTTTTGTAATAGGAGAATGAGTGATTGTCTCCTATTTTGTTTATACTGGGAAATTTCATTTGCATGGAGTTTATTTACATATTTTATAAAATTCAATAACTCCTTGGTTCATACATTAGTGATTATTTCCATTAATATTTAAAAATATTTTTAGTTTTAAAATAAAATTTAAAAGCAAAATAAGATACAGTGAGATAAATATTTTGAGTTCATGCCTGAGAGAGAAAGAGAGAACATCCCCAAACAAATTTGTTTAGCTCCATTTACCTTAGTTATGCTTCTATAACTATTCTATTTACTACTTTCTTAACTAAATCTCTTCCTGTTTAAACGAAGGCTTATGTTTTCCAAAAGCAGCTTTCTTTCTCCTTTCAGCCCTATATTGCCAAAGGGATGATATCCTCACATTTAAAAAAACAAAACATGTCAATGATAAACCTAACAATCAGACACAAACATCTGACATAGAAAGAGGGTAAAATTTTAAGTGGCGTGAAGTGAAATTAAATATCCCAGTGTATCTTTAGCAAGTCTCCACTAAAATCACTATAATAAATGTTGAGCCAGTAATTTTGGAACAAACATTTAAGCAAGGTGCATATAAAATTATTTTCTAAAAGAAAAGCATTTTCCAAATTATAATCAATTATACCCATATTGGGGTTAATCAGCTTCTACTGTAAGTTATTTTGATGATTTAACTCTTGTTATCTGACCTGAGCAATCTGGACAAAATATCTTCTAACGCGGCCAAATTTTAGTCAGTCTTCTTTCTTCCCCACAGGTCATTGGACCTTGACTTGCCCTTGAATTTAAGCAAGTATTGGAATTAAGAACAACCCCTCTTCGATGGGCACTCCGAAAATTGACTGCCCTCAGGGAAAAACATTACTAGATCAACTATGAGATCATGCCATCTGTTCATCCTCCTTCCTACACATCCCTTTTTAGCCTACTTTACTCCGTCCTATACAAACATGAGTCTTTTCTGTCTAACTTTTAAGACAAGCATAGAATTTCCCTAGGAAAGTGCTCCCTATTATGAGTCACTTTCATCCTTTTGCAGTAATCTGAGTCAAATAACTCCTTATCTACGTTCAGATCTATTTTTTATTTGACAGTCCCCAAGGTATTTGTTAGGCAACTCCATCCCACTGTCCAGAAAATGATACACTGGTATGTCAGAAAAATACATACTTCAACATCTTTTTTTCCTTTTTTTTTCCAAGTTACTGTGTGCCAGGTTCTTAACATAAACCATCTCTATAGGACTGTCTGTAACTTTAAGATGTATATATCTTTATTAGCCTTTTTTTTTTTTTAATAGATGAGAACACTGACAGGTTTAGCACCCAGTTAGATGGGTGTACTAACACTGTAGCTCAGTCACTACATTACCCTTCCTCCTAACTTCCCCCAGATAATCCCTTCATTGTCTTCCTCCAGTTCTGTTATCAGGAGACATACAGTGCCACACTTGGGATGGGATTCTTCTAAAATTGTTATAATTTTGGATTTGAAAGTTGTACTTTTAATTCTGTTGTAAAAGTTGTAGCATTTTATTTTTCCTTATATGCTCCATGTAAAAACTCAGAAGTAGTATGCAGATTAAGCAAATCTATATGTATATTTATGCAAAATAAAATGCAAATGTTCCTACCTAGTGTTTTCACAAACATCTGGTAGCTTTAAGATAGAAATGATGGTATTAAGAGCCTGCTCATTTGCTGTGGCTTATCCATTAGTACCATGCCAATTGAGAAAAATTAAAGTAATAATTCCAAGTTTGGAGTTATTGTTGCAATTTTTTCTCCTTCTATAAAATTTTCTTAGGTTAAAAAATTAAGAAAAGTAAATAAATAATATAACGACGAAGACACCAAATAATTATATTAGAATTACCAATATAATTTTTTAATGGTTCAGACCTTTTAAAACAAAGAAAGAAAGCATTATAGGTAAAACAGGTTTGTTTGTGTTTTCTCTCATCAGTTTACCTCCCTCTATCCGGATACATACTGATTTTCATGGATTTGTTCCTTTTTTTGTTTCATCAAATTTTAAAATGTGGTTATGTTTACATAAGTAATACATACCATTTCTTTGTATACTTTTAAAAATTGCATTTAAGCTTCCCTACTGTAACTGGCTCTTTCTACTTACATTGTGTTTTGGTAAACGAGACACTTTAAAATGTATAAATTTGGGGCACCTGGGTGGCTCAGTGGGTTAAAGCCTCTGCCTTCAGCTCAGGTCATGATCTCAGGGTTCTGTGATCAAGCCCCACATCGGGCTCTCTGCTCAGCAGGGAGCCTGCTTCCCTTCCTCTCTCTCTGCCTGCCTCTGCCTACTTGTGATCTCTGTCAAATAAATAAATAAAATCTTAAAAAAGAAAAAAAATGTATAAATTTGAGAATTTTTAATGTTGCATGAGAGTACATGGTACATATAAACTTAAAAGTAATTACCCGAGTGCCTGGGTGACTCATACAGTTGAGAGTCTGACTCTTGATCTTGCCTCAGGTCATGCTCTCAGAGTGGTGAGATGGAGCTCCACAGGGCTCCACGTTCAGTGTAGATAGAGTCTGCTTAAGATTCTTTTCCTCTCCCTCTGCTTCTACTAACCCTTGCTCATGTGCACGTGCTCTTGCACTCTCTCTCTGTCTCTCTCAAAATAAACAAATACATTAATTAATAAATTAAAATTTAAAAAAAATTATCCATGAGCACAACAGACATTTCCCTCAGTAGTTTACCATGAAAACCTTAGTAGCAATGTAGCAACGGAAATCATTATGCATATGTTCTGTTACAATTATCTATTATTTATTTACATCTTATCTATGACTTTGCTTTCCATGCTTTCAGTTGCCTGTGGTCAACCACAGTCCAGAAAGAGATGATCTCCCCTCGGACATACTGTCAGAAGGTCAATTGTAAGTTGATGCCATGTCACTAATGCCTACATCATTTACCTCACTTCATCTCGTAAGTAGGCATTTTATCATTTCACATTCTCACAAGAAGGGTGAGTACATTACACTAAAATATTTAGAGAGAAAGAGAAAGAAAGAGACCACATTCATATAGCTTTTATTATATTTTATAGTTGTTCTATTTTATCCTTTAGTAACTTTTATCTTACTGCACCTAATTTATAGATTATACTTTATCATAGTTATGCATATATGGAAAAAAAAAAAAAACAGTATATATAGGGTTTGGTACTATCAGCAGTTTCAAGTATCCACTGGGGCTCTTGGCATATATCCCCTATGGATAAAGGGGGAACTACTGCATTCTTAAAAGGGAATCTGTTGGGGTGCCTGGGTGGCTCAATGGGTTAAAGCCTCGGCCATGATCTCAGGGTCCTGGGATTGAGCCCCTCATAGGGATCTCAGCTTAGCAGGGAGGCTGCTTCCCTTCCTCTCTCTCTGCCTGCCTCTCTGCCTACTTGTAATCTCTGTCTGTCAAATAAATAAATAAAATCTTTAAAAATAAAAAAGGGAATCTGTTAATGGGTTTTATTATTAATGGTTTAATTGTGTCCCTCTAAAATTTGTATGTTTAATTCCCCACCCCAAGTACCTCAGAATGTGACCTTATTTGGAGATAGGGTCTGTACAGAGAAATCAAATTAAGATGACATCATTAGGGCAGACACTAATCTGACTGGTTCTTTATAAAAAGGGGGAATTCGGACACGGACGCATGCACACATGGAAAGCATCATGCAAAGATGAGGGCAGAGATAGCAATGATGCTTCTACAAGCCAAGGAATACCTGAAAATGCCAGCATATCACCTGAAGCTAGAGAAGAGACATGGAATATATTCTCCCTCATGACTCTCCAGAAGAAACAACCTTGACAATATCTTGGTCTTGTTCTAGCCTTCAGACCTGTAAGTCAATAAATTTCTGTTTTTTAAGCCATTCAAAGTACTTGTGCTTTGTTATGGTAGCCCTAGAAAACTAACAGATTGGGCATTTTTCAACTTTACTAGACACTACCAAATACCCTTTAAATCAATTTTTACTTCTACTAGTGGTGGTCTTTTTTTCAACTTAACTCACCAAAGAAATCACTAAACCTAGAGGCTCTCACCTGGTAGGCATTCCTAAATGAAAGAATTGGTAATGAAGGGGTGTTTTTTTCTGTCTCTCTTGCTCTTTGAGTATTCATATTCCAAAGAGTTAGGAGAGTCCTTGTTTTTATCCCTCATCATGGTCACTGTCTTCTTTTCCTCTAGTCAGGATTCTAGTGATATTTCCCTTTCTTGTTCAACACTGACAGTAATAATCATATTTTGTACTGTTAGAGTATTAACACTTTTTCTAAACACCTTACATTAATTTAATTTCCAAAGTTCCCTACAGTGTCGCTCCTCTTGCCTCTATTTTGCAGCTGGGAAATTTGAGGCTCAAACTATACTAATACATGTCCAAGATCATATAGTAAAAGAAGCAGAATACGAGCCCCATTTTTCTGTACTTCAAAACCGATTATCTTGACTGTTATTCCATGAGTCCTTAGTGCCTAAAGTATGTATAGTAAGACCCCACAAAGATGTCTATGTCTTAATTCCCAGAACATGGGAATGTTAGGTTACATGGCACATGTGAAATTAGGGTGTTAAGTTCACTAATCAACTGACCCTAAAATAGAGAGATTATTCTGTATTATTTTGGTGGGTCCACTTTAATCACAAGGACATTTACATGCAGTATTGTTGGCTTTTGAAGATGGAGGCCATGAGGTAAGGAGTGAAGATGTTCTCTAGTAGCTGGAAAAGGAATGGAAACAGATTCTTCCCTAGAGAATCCAGAAAAGAACATAGATAGACCTGCTAGTCTCCAGAACATGAAGCAATGCATTTTTGTTGGTTAAGCCATTCAGTTTGTTGTACTTTGTAGCCACAGCGAATTAATGCATTCAATTAGTAACCATCCATATATTCGTGAAAACTTTGAAACTGGGTATTAGAGTTCAAACAATGAACCATATGTGAAAAATGAACCATATTCCCAATGAACCATATTCACTATCATGAATTATGGTTCAAACATAATACTGGGTATTATGATTCAAACAATTTTTTACAAAGTTAGGGAAAAATGCCTTAATTGGGTAGTAATACATCTTACTTCTTGGCCTCCTTCTACCTGTTGAAAATAGATACATTTAGAACAATAAAATACAATCATTTAAAAGAACATTGATCAGGTCATTTAGAAGGCTCTGAACCAGCAAAACTGTCACAAGCAAAACGCAGCTATTGTATTACTTCTCTTCTGCTGCCTTAGCAAATTTCCACGAAGTCAGTGGATTAAGCAACAACAGTTTAGTATCTCACAGTTCTGTAGTCAGTGGACTTGGCTTGCCTGTCCCGGTCTTACAAAGTCCCTGTCTTACAAAGTCTAAATCAAAGTGTTGGCAGGGCTTGCCTTCCTTTTTGATGGTTCTGGAGAGTGTTCTTCTGGGATAATTCATGGAGCTGGCAGATTGAGCTCCATGTAGTTGTAGGAATTAGGTCCCTGTTTCTTTGTTGGTTATCTGCTGGGATGCTTTCGCAAACTTCCTGGGAGCTCTCTTCCTCCATGTTCAAAGCCAGTGATCATGGTCCAGTCGTTGTCGAGCTTTGAATCTTCTCTCTGTCTCCCCTTTCTGCTGCGACTCATCCCTTTTGCTCTCATGTCCCACTTTTTAAGAACCCATGTGATTACTTCAGGTTCACTTGGATAAACCAGAATAATCTCCTCAATTTCAATGTCAGTAACCTTAATAACATCTGAAGATGATATGTAACACAGCTCTCAGAGACTAGGGTATGATGATATTTTGGTGGGGCAGCATCATTATGCCCAGTGCACATCATAAATGTAGGTCCAAGTTAAGATATACTATAACTCCATATTTTACTTAACATGTGTGAATATTGAAATACATTGGAACCTCTGATAGAATTAATGTGTATATCACCTAATGCTCATTTTTAGCTTAAGTATCACTTGAATTTTTTTTTAGTAATTGTATAGGTCTTCAATTGTTAGATTACTTATTTGAAAACATGTTTTTTTCATTTCTATTGAATATTTAATTCTAGTATTAGTGAAGACTGTATCAGTGTTTTAACGTGATTTTGTAGGAAATTACAGTGTTCTTTATAATAGTATAGTTTAGGACTGAAATTCACAGAGAAGGCCCATTCTTCTCTGGCTTAAAAAGACTAATGTAGCTTTAAAATAGTAAAAGAAATTATATGAGCTTAGAGATAGGTTCCACAAGACTCCTGAGTCTTAGTGCTGAAATAAACACTGAGAAAGGGCTAATTGCCAACCAAAAGAAAGCAGACTCCTCCAGGGCAGAGAGAACACACTTCCTAGCCAAAAACTGATGGAATCCACAGAGAAAAAAAGTGGCATGGAGAAAATGGTATGCTTTTTTTGGAAATAAACAATTGTTCTGTTTTGTCAGTTTGAATAAATGAATAGTTTGAAACTGTTTAAACATAATGTGGTTCCAGTCGCCCAGACAATAGCATACAGAATATTTAATAATAAGATGATGTAAACAAGGAAAAGTGGTTCTCACTTGGCCATATGGTTTTATTTTCTGTGAAAATACAATTTTTGCTCAGAGTTATGTTATTCCTCTTAGATTTCAAGATACTGTATTTCCTTCGCTAATGTTATTTAACACTTCAACAGAATATTTATAGTTGTAAAGGCATACCAATGATTTTATTAGAACATTCTGATAATAAATATATCAATGGAAGTGAAGATGTCAAGACACTGAAAACCTGTGAAGGTTTACTCAGAAGAACCTGATTAACATAAGTGAGGTGTGGCTAAATGAGTTAGATGATAGTGGCAGATGCCTGAAAGTTGAACAAAGGAGACACACACTCCACTAGCTCAATCTCAGAGTCAAAAGATGTTCTTACTCCCTCCCAACCCCTACAATTGCTCCTAAATGTGTCCAGAAGATAAACTAGTACATGGAAAAGACTTATTATCAGTGATATAAACAGTGATTTCATAAGCTTCAATCTAAATTATATTTTGAAATTTTTTATTGGAAAAATTTTTATTCAGATATAATTGGCATACACCATTGTATAAATTTAAGGTAAACAGTGTTCTGGTTTTATACATTTCAACCTTCATTCTAGTAGTAATGAAGCCTACCTACAACTATCCTGCTCCTTGATATTTTTCACTTTCAAGTGATACACACTTTTTACTGAGGTAGTAAATATGCTATATTTACTAAATAAATAAATAAAGGACTTATTTTGAAAGAATTATTGACACAAGGGATTAAAAGGAAAAATGACTTGTTTTCAAAAGGTGAATAATCGTCAATCCCAGTGTCATGTTAAATTCTCATTCAATAGATTATGAAAATGTGGGAGACAAACAAAAAGATGGTGAATTAAACTATTTCTGTGACCATAAGCATTTCTATTATACATAACATTTATGTTTCTTGTGATAGCTTCCAAAGTTTAAACTATTTGAAACCTACTTCATTTTAATATGGTAAATCTCTATTGTGCTAATATAGAAAAAAAAATCTACAAGACATGTTATTATTTTTTTTTAAGTATGAAGAGAATGCTACTAATTGTGAAGAAAAAAAGTTTATATATTTGGATATAAGCTTTTACCTGTAAGCAAATTTCTGAAAGTTTATATAATAATTTGTATCAGTTAGGGTCCAAACAAGAAACTGATAGTATACTCAAATTAAGTTAATTTGAAGAAGATTTATTTACACAGAAATTAATTACAAAGGTATGGATGAGTATAGAAAAATGACAGAAAGGGATCATGCACGATTCTTGACTATTATTAGTGGCAGAACAGTTATCACCACCTGAGAGATTAGGGAAAAGGAAAGCTATCCAATGCCTGAAAGAGGAACAATCTTATAGGACAGGCTGTCTTTTAAGGGGTAGACAACCTAGGTTGATCTCAGTGGTAGACAGCAAGATGAATAAGGACCTTGAGGTCACTCTCCTTTCTCTGTTGTCCTAGAGGGATCCAGCAAACCCAACCCAACAAAACCAACCCTGAGATCCTGGGTGTACTGGTTATGTAGTTCACATGGGTCACCTTCTCAGGGCAAAAAAGAGAGAGTAGGAGGTAGAAAGCAGGTTTGGAGAAAGAAATGGAAGAAATCAATTACACTACTCTGCTGCATTAGGCATCTTGGAGTGTAAATTACTTTTCATCTGCATATATAGTTCTTATTTATTAAAAATTGCTCATTACAGGAGTTTACCATTAAAATAGTTAAGAACAACAGCATGTAGATGACTTCGTTTAGAAAGATCTTCACAGTTTGTCTCACGTAAATGTAATTATTCCATTATATTAAGTCTGGAATTGTACCTAATAGACAAAATATGTTAAATTTTTTAAGGATATATACCAACAAAATAGTTTGGCAATACTTTTACAATTTCTCCAGGAAGAGCAGAGGAATTGATCAAGTTAGGACAAACTGGTTTACCAATCTTTTAATATTATGTAGGCATGTAAGTATGGTGGCTCCCTAATTGGTTATCCCCATTTTATAGAAAAGAAAATGACATCTGACATGCAAAATTGTCAAGCCAGAATCTGAATTCAATCCTGATGATAACACTAGGATATTAAGAGATTTAAATGAGGGAAAGAAACTGGTTTTCAAATCCCACCTGTCACATAAATCACATCTTTTTTGGTAAGTCATTTCACTTCCTAAACCTGATTTTTTAAAAAGATACTAAAATTAAAATATTTTCTTATAAGGACTGAAGTGAGACTCAGTAGTACAGTATGTGAGAAAATAACTTAAATTAATGTAAAATAATTAATGTAATTTTGTTTCATGCACAGAGTTTAGGTTTCCTTCTGTCTCCCTCCCTAACACACACACACACACACACACACACACACTCACATTCATGTGAGTTCTCACAGGCTGACCTTAGAGTTGTTATCTGGTAGATTCTAACTTCCATTCTAACTGGTTCTACTGGTCTTGCCCATGATGTAGAACCGTGTAATACTCTGTGAGGCCTGTTGTATTCATTTGATTTTTCATTGGATTGCCTACTAGAGAGATTTTAGCAAATGCCACCAAAACAGTTCGGAAATTCAACTTTTTTTTTTTTCTCATTTTATTTATTTTTTCAGCGTAACAGTATTCATTCTTTTTGCACAACACCCAGTGCTCTATGCAAAACGTGCCCTCTCCATTACCCACCACCTGTTCCCCCAACCTCCCACCCCTGACCCTTCAAAACCCTCAGGTTGCCCCAACCTCCCACCCCTGACCCTTCAAAACCCTCAGGTTGTTTTTCAGAGTCCATAGTCTCTTATGGTTCGCTTCCCCTCCCCAATGTCCATAGCCCGCTCCCCCTCCCCCAATCCCACCTCCCCGCAGCAACCCCCAGTTTTTGTTCGTGTGAAATGTTAGAGACATCAATTTATCTTTCTCCTTGTAATTTTTCCTCTCCTTTCTTCTGTCCTGTGGGTAAGAGTCTCTGAGCTGCCTTTTCTTAACTGAGGCATTTTTGGCAGGAAGAAAAAGCAGAAGTTGTCTGCATGACACTCTCCTTATTTGGCATTTGTTTCCTAAAACCTAAATCCACTGAAGCAATCAGTCTAGGTTCCCCAGAGGAAAGAGACTGGAAAGCATCATGAACAGAAAGGGAGGATTTCTTTCAGGCAAAAAACAAAATCTGGAAACTGGAGAAAGCAAAGTGGAGTATCGTTCTATGGCTAGTACAAGCGGTGGGGCTCCTTAATCTGATCTGTAGAAAATTCCCAGGACAGTATCAAGAGATCTAAGTGGAAAAGTATCATGGTTCACAGCCTTGGAAAAGGTATATGAGTCAGAGATGCAACAGAGCAGAGAGGACTAAAGGAACCCTGTGAAATGATTCTGTAGGCTTCTTGGAGAGAAGAGTGGATTCTGATGATCAAGAACTACAGGCAACTACTAGGATTTTTTTTGCTGCCACCCTTGGCCAAAGATGAATTTTCTATCTGCCAAATATAAAGGAGATACATAGTTCAAACAGGTATTTCTTGCTTGTGGAAAATGAGCCTTATTGCATATATTTGTATCAAATACAGCCTGTGTTTACAGGACTTTAGGAGTGAGAGAATACAGGTAGTAAAATACCAGTATAGGCCATGAGCTTTATGTCCTGATGAACTCTGCAGGGGAAGAGATAATGGGGACTCCAGGCTTTTGAGACATTGACCTGTATGGGTACCAAAACAAGCCCACACTGAATTTTAGATATGTCACTCAGATTTAATTATGTTGTTTTGGTTTTAACTGTGTATTTGTTCAAATTACATAAAGATTTCTCCTGGGGGCCTGGGAAGCACAGTGGGTTAAATGTCTGACTCTTGGTTTCAGGTCATGAGATCGAGCCCCATGTCGGGCTCCATGTTCACCAGAGTCTGCTTGAGAATCTCTCTCCCTCTCCCTCTGCCCCTCCAGCTTGTGCTCTCTCTCTCTCTCTAGTGTAAAGAAATAAATATTTAAGAAAAAAATCTGAAAAGGAACGTTCCTTTAAAAAAGAGCCCTCTTAACACTACTGGATGATTTTCTTCAAATGTACCTTTATATTGTTCCAATGCATTTTTTCTAATGCAACCTTATTGAGGTACAATTGACATATAATACATAATACACATCTAAAGGTAAGATTGATAAGATTTGACATACAAATACACCCATGGAAGCCACCGTGGAAATCAGGATAATGAACATGTCACTCACAAAAGTTTGCTCATTCCCCTTTGTGATGCCTCCCTCTTGTCCTCCCTGCATATTTACCATCCCATGAACACCCTCTTTTCCAGGTAACAATTAATCTCCTTTTATCCAAGATAGATTAGTTTGTATTTTTTAGGATTTTACATAAATGTGGCTGTACAGTATGTACTCTTTATTGTTGGACTTCTTTCGCTCACCATAACGATTTTGAAATGTATCCATTTTGTTGTATGTAGCAACAATTAAACATTTATCAAAAAGAAAGAGGCTATGAACATGTGTGTGCAAGTCTTTACATACACGTAGGCTTTCCACACTCTTAGAAACAGAATGTCTATATTTAAGAAACTGTAAAACTTTTGTTCAAAATGGTTGTAATAGTTTATATTCCTACCAGATATATATTAGAATTCCATATGTTGATACTCAGGTTCAGTCATTGCATACGAGCCTCAATTTTAAAGTCAGCAATCTCAAAAGACAAGAGAAATGCAGTAAGGAAATCATTAATTTGCTGCCCAGTTTTTTTGTTTTGTTTTGTTTTGTTTTTTAAAGATTTTATTTATTTATTTGACGGACAGAGATCACAAGCAGGCAGAGAGGCAGGCAGGGAGAGAGAGGAGGAAGCAGGCTGTCTGCAGAGCAGAGAGCCCGATGCAGGGCTCGATCCCAGAACCCTGGGATCATGATCTGAGCTGAAGGCAGAGGCTTTAACCCACTGAGCCACCCAGGCGCCCATGCTGCCCAGTTTTGACTGGGGTCTCAGAGGATGGGAAAAAAACAAAACAAAACAGAAATCACCTGTTTGTCTCCATAGCATCCCCAAATCATGGGCAACCTGAAAGGTATACCTGCCATCAGTATAATGGTTTTGCCTTCTGATGCCTGGCATGCTCAGGTAAGACAATGGAGCTCTGCTTTTTGGGAGAATTTAACTTGAGAGTAGTTAGTTCTCCTTTCAGTTGGGTCACATCGGGTAGTAAGAGCACCACCATCCTGAATATTCCTTTTTTTCATTTCTACATATGGCCCATCCACAAACAAAATTAGATTAGAATGAGTTTAGGGGTGTCTTGTAGATAAGTCTGCAATGTCCCAAAATGGGATGTACTTTCCTCGTTGTCATGGGGCTGGCCTGCCTCAGACAAGGGTGATACTACTGTGATTAAGGACGTTACAACATTTAAGATGTAGGTTAGGTGGCAAAAGCAGAAAGAACTCTAAGGAAGTTAGTCTACTTGCAGAGGAATGTTGAGTCAATTCAGAGTTAAGAAGACTTTAGGCAGAGTGTGTGGTTGGCAAATAAACCTCATTTCCTCGGGTCAGATCTGCTGGAGCTTTCACTGACTTAGCAAAGGCAGCCATAGAACCTTAAGACAGCTAACATACACATGAGCAACTGAAGCAACTTGTAGGCTGTAATAGGCAATAAGCCCATGCTTATTACCATGTTCTTACATGAGCATTCCCAGGGCTAAGTTATCCCTTTTGTGCATAAACACAGTGAAAGATTTTGAATAGTTAGGTAAATAGTTAGGTAAAAATTAGTAACCCATAGTCCTATGGGTCCAGTCAAGCCTGGAAATACACAAAGCTGTTGTTTAGTTGTGGGTCTAGAAAATTTCTGGATTAGTTTAATTCTTTTGAAGATAGCTGAGTTCCTTCAGTATTTCAATCAAGACCCATGTAATGAATAGTGCCAGGAGATAATTGCAGTTTTTTCTTCAAGATTTTGTGTCCTTTTTCAGCTAACTGTTGCAGCAAATAAGCAGACTCTTGTATGGGTGCCTCTTTGGTAACTGAGCGGAACAAAAGGTCATCTACATATTGTTCAAAAATTGATTTCTCAGGGAGCTGGAGGGCACTTAAATCTCAGTGAAGTACTTGAGGAAAATAAGAAAGGACCTCAATGAACCCTGGAGGCAAAACTGTCCAGGTATATTGTCAGTTGTTCCAAGTAAAGGCAAACGAATATTGGCTGTTGGGGTCTACAGGGATACTAAAAAAAGGTTGAACAAAGGTCTACACCAGCGAACCATTTTGAGTTTGACGGAACTTGTGGTAGAAGAGTGAGTTTAGAGCAATTGAAAAATAGGAATGACTATTTTTGTGTCTGTTTGTTTAAAATTTTATTTATTTGAGAGAACGAGAACATGAGCAAAAGGGAGGGAAAGAGGGAGAGAGAGAAGCAGACTTCCTGCTGAACAGGGAGCCCACTGCAGGGGTCAGTCCCAGGACACGGAGATCATGACCTGAGCTGAAGCAGATGCTTAACCAACTGAGCCACCCAGGTGCTCCAGGAATGACTATTTTGTTAGTAGCTCTCAGGTCCTGGATAAAACTCCATCTCTACCTATTGAGTTTCCTGACTGGCAAGATCTGAGTGTTGCAGACTGGGAAATCTTGGTCCCTGGGCAGTGAAGTCCACCATCACAGATATGAAGCCCTGAATGGCCTCAGGCTTTAGTGGACATGGATTTAGAGAGAGGTTTCTTTGCATTTATTTGCATCTTTTGTTTCCACTTTTCATGTTGGGCTCTCTGCTCAACAGGGAGTTTGCTTGAAGATTCTCTCTCTCCCTCTCCCTCTGTCCATACCCCATTCACACACACTCTCTCTCTAAAATAAATAAATATTTAAAAAAAATGATCCCTGAACTTTATTAGATACCCCCACTATGGAAATTTTGTTTTTATTCCAAAGTGTATGTTGCTTTACAAGGGTGAAATTTAAAGTAGAAAGTGTAGCTCTGGTATCAACTAAAATTTGTCGAATTTTGATTTTCGTTTCCTCTTGGTTGTTTAAGGGCATTAATGGTAATAGTTTTTTGGAAGATGAATCCATCTAAAGTTTGAGAAGCCCTCAGACTCCTGTCAAGTATCTGGGGACTAGTGTTTTGATGATGGACCCTTGGGGAAGGTGCAGTGCAGGAGGCCCAGGTGTTGTTTTGGGTCTATGGCCTTGGAGCTTTTATAGCAGGAAAGTTCATACTTGGGCAGATTTTTGCTTTCAATCTTGCTCCAGGGTTCTTTCAAAATGCTCAGCTAAGTCATGAGTTCCAGTAGGTCTGTAGCCTCCTTTTTTTTTTTTTTTAACTTTTTATCAATCCACTGATCTTAAGAGATAATCTATTTACAAAGAAGGCAGCTGGAGCAGGCTGTATAACCTTATTTATTGTATGGAACCCTGAATGCCATAGAAAAAGGATTTCCAAATGGGACTTAAAGAATGGCATGAATTCATTTTTGTATGTCGGTTTGCATGTTTGAAAAATAGACCATCAGGGTGGGCAGGGAAAACTCTAAGAATGGCTTGTAGAAGTTCAATTGCTGTTGTGTGAGCTTTTTCTGGTCTCTGAGATATGAAAGACCAAGGATCTTGGATATCATCCTCCGGGTTTTGCCATCTTGCTTCCTGTATCCATTTTTGGACTCCACCAACTCCTCCCAACATGTGTACAAGTTGACAAAGATCTGGCAACCCAGGGTCATAGGCCCCATAATAGCTCTAAATTCTTCAAAAAAACTTTTTGGGGTTCTGCCTTAGGTTTAGGAAATTCTTTAACTAGGACTCTTAATTCCATCTTTGACCAAGGGATGAAGGATATCTGAAATTCATCTCTAACCTCAGGTAGTTTTATTTTAAAAAGTAACTGTCTAATAGTCTCTTGGGAGTGGAAAGGCAGCTCAGACAAAGAATTAGTAAAACTTGAGCACTCAGGTGAAAACGAATGGGGGGGCAGGCAGTAGGAGTCACATTAGTCCTATGATCTTTTGTTTTAGGTACCTCTTGTGTATTTAAATTTCCATTAGCCTTTTGTAACGAGCCTTTTAATGAAGCTATTTTGGAATCTTGAAGTCTTTTGGAAGTTTCTGCATACCAATTAAAGTAGGCATTCCATTCTGTTTATTCAGCCTGGGATCCTAGGCTCTCAAGTGCATTTCTTAAATGAGTGATCTTATCTAATTGGAATGTTCCCCAAGATGGCCATGATATCTTTAAGTTATTTTTAGTAAAGTTTTGTCATTTTTCTGCAGCTTCTGGGGCTACAGTTCTTAAACATAAAATAATAGCCATGCCAGAGGTGGTGAGTTAAACTCTTTGGATATAAAGCATCAAATTTCTTTTAGCTAGGACTTTGGGCTTCCCAGAGTCAGACTAAAATCTATGATGGCCTATCACAGGAATCCTCTTGAGGTAATGAGGGCTCTAACAACCTTTAAATGCTTGACCTTGTCCACTAATAATTGTGGCTTTTTTGATTTCTGAACAAGTTTTGATTTTGTTTTGATTTCTGAACAATTTTTGATTTTGATTTTTGAACAATTAGCCCTTACTTGATATACACTTGAGACCTCCCACCAGACCCAAGCCAGCCCAAAGCAGAACCAAGTGAATCCCAGACTCAGTCCGATTTTTAAATTGTACCTCTGAGGACTCAGCTGTAGTCCCATTTAGCTTTGGTTCTGTTGTTTGTGCCATATACCAAGGGACCAGGAGGATTCCTACCCACCAAAAATGGGGTGACAGATGCCCAGCTATGGACCCTGAAATGTTACTCTGTCTTTTTCAGAAGAACAAATAAACGGATTTTTTTTCTTTTAAAATAATTATGGCATAAAGGATTTAATTAACGGATACCATATCAAACATGTACTACATGTATTATTTGTCAGATTATGTGCTATTAAATATCATACAAATTATACTAAGTTCTTTGAGATTTCAGGAAGAAAATGTATGATTTCATCTTTTTCTTCATCATTCCTCTGTTTACTTATGCATAACTCTAGGATTTATTTGTACAAAATAGCACATACATTTGTGCACATGCAAGATTCATTGAAAGAAGGGGTGTTCTCCTACAATTTACTGGTTCATTTTTTTTAAAACTTCAAATTAAGAAAATTGAGCTAATACCACTCGAGGTACCTTACCATTGTTGAGCCACTCAAGTCCCTTCTCTTCTTTGGTTTGCTTCTTCCTCTCTCTGAGCTCCTTCCCTGGTCCCTTTGGCCTTCCTTCCTCCCTCCCTTCCTTACTTCCTTGTTTCATTTCCTAGACGTTTTTCTTCCATTTCTCCTCAGAGACAAAAATTCTAATATGTTTATTGGGCATCTTTCTTTGTGTCCTTTTAAAACATGTATTGATTACACATGCAAACAGTTTCTAAATTTACATAAGTAATATTGTGCTTTGTATCTCCTGTTTTTTTTTGTTTTGGTTTGGTTTGGTTTTAGTTTAGTTCTATTCTGTTGTTGTTGTTGTTTTAACTCAAAGCTGTATTTATAAGATCCAGCCATGTTGTGTTATGTGTGTGTGTTTATTCCTTGCTTCTACTGCTAGACGATGTGTGTCTACTCCATTTCTCCATCTGCTTTCCAGGTGATAGGCACCTCGATTGCCTGTAATTCTTTACCACCACTCAGAACACTGTACTGAACATCCTGATAAATGCCCCCTCTGGACCTGTGTAAGAAATTCTGCATGATGGATTCCCAGGAGCAGAATTGCTAGACCAAAATATATGTGTAATTCAAGGGTGTCCTGGCAGGTTCTTGACCAGAATAGATCCACAGTCTATAGCGCCACCACCAGCATAAGAGTTGCTGTATCCTAATACCAGCCTTTTAAAGTTTTGCCAGAGAAGTAAGTATAAGCTCATATCTCATTGTTACTTGCATTTTCATGCTTCTGACTTGTAATGACTGTGCATTTCTTTATATGCTTACCAGCACTGCAGTATTTCTCTTCTGTACATGACAGTTCATACGTTTTGCTCATTTGATCATTGGAATCGCCTACCATTCTTCTTCATCCTCTTTTTTTTTTAAACATATACTGCATTATTTGCTTCAGGGGTACAGGTCTGTAAATCATCAGTCTTACACAATTCACAGCACTCACCATAGCATATACCTTCCACAATGTCCATCACCCAGACACCCTATCCCTCCCCCTCCACCCACCAGCAGCACTCAGTTTGTTTCCAGAGATTAAGATTCTATTATAGTTTGTCTCCCTCCCTGTTCCCATCTTGTTTCATTCTTGTTGATTTACAGGACTTTCTTGTTTTTTGTGTGTTTTGTTTTGTTTTGATGTTTTGTGTGTGTGTGTTTTCAAGGGGCATTGTATCCAATCATTGCCAATTTTGAATATGCATATACAAACCCCTCTTCTAGCCTCCTTCTAATTTTGTCTGTAGTGTTATTCACTGGCAGAAGTTGTTAATTGTGATGTAATGCAATTAATTCTTTTTTTAAATATTTTATTTATTTGACAGACAGAGATCACAAGTAGGCAGGGATGCAGACAGTGAAAGAGGGAAGCAGGCTCCTTGCTGAGCAGAGAGCCCTATGCAGGGCTTGATCCCAGGACCCCGGGACCATGACCTGAGCCGAAAGCAGAGGCTTTAACCCAATGAGCCACCCAGGTGCCCCCAATTAATTCTTTTTAAAGAGCTCTTTGATGAGAAGTTTTGCATAAGAATTCCTTCTCTTTGGGGAGGAGATATTTTTCATATTTCCTTCTAATACTTTTATAGTTTTATTTTTCATATTTAGGTTACTCATCGAATAGGAGCTACCTGGTGTTATATAAAGATACATACAGCTTTAGTTTTCTTCATATTGCAAGCGGACTTTTATAGTTTGAACAACATGCCCTTGTCCTTAAAATTTGCAGTAACATATTTATGGCATTTTATGTCCACATACATATGGTTCTGTCTCTAAGTCCTTTAATCAATTTTATCTTTAATCAATTTTATCTGTTTATCTGTTCTGCAACCAAATGGCTTTGTTTTTATTAGTAGGGCTTTGTGATATGTCTTAGTTACTTATCGCTGGTATAGAAAATACTATTAATTTTTATAGTTTGGCCTTATATATCTTAGGCTTCCTTATGTATTTTCCAACTTTATCCTCTGAAATCATCTAGGAGTTCTTCAACCTGATATTCCATCCCACTATTTTTTTCTTTATTGTATCCTTACTATTATGATCTCCATGTCGTCTGCATTTATTTCAACCAATGTATTTTTCATATATAATATTTAAAATTGTTTATTTTATTTTTTAGTATTTTCCTTTATTTTCTTTTTTAAAAATGATTGTCTATTGCAATAATGCTGATTCAAATCTTCCTGCTGGTCAATTTCTTTTATGGTGCTTGTCCTCTGCAGATATTGAGGTTTTGACTTGTGGGCTCCACTTGCCTTCCGGTTATCAGATATGGTCTGCTAACATGGGTTGAGCATGGATTCGGTCAGACATTTTTTTTTTCTTTTTTTTCTTTCTCCCCCACCTCAGCCAATTTAATCCCCCCCACCACCCCTTCGGTGCCCCCCACCACCACCCCTTCAGTGACAATCTCAGCCAATTTAATCATTCCCGTTTTTGGCCAGTACATCAGGAAAGTCTTATGGTCGGGGCTGAAGTAGTGAGGCCCAGGTCCAAGAGGTATTCAATTCACACCTGTTTTCATCAGCTCCAGGCTTCTCCAATGCACAGATGTGAGTAACCTTGCATGGACAGCCTAGGCTCTTGTGGTAGGGTTTTGTTCTGAAGGAGTAAGGTCACCAGGAGCCAAGACTGGAATGGAACCTGAAACGTTGTCTTCAAGTGCTCTTCTCTGTAGATGTTTCTTTTCCAGATTGCAGCCATGCACTAAATACCCTCGTCCAAGACAGCATTTGTTTTCCTGGGATTGTCTTGTGTTGTTACTTGGTAACTCATATTTTATTGTTATTGTTTGATTGATTAGTTCTTGGAGTCCATGTTTCCCTCCTGTCGTTAATTTCCCCAGAGATGTGTCCTGGGGAGGGAGTCTTAAACTGCTTTGCCTGAAACTTGAGATTTCTCTGTCACCATTTTTCTTATGATGTTTGTGTCTATGAGTCGAGCCAGAAAAAAATAGTTTATTTCATCATATCCTCATAGGTCTTTAATAAATTAGAATTCACTCTTACTCGATTGTATTGGGTTTACTTTAAAATCATAAATTGTGCTTTTTATCCCCTTATTTTTTAAGAAATGTTTCCTTTTTGGGTGTTCCTTTTCCTTTTGGGTGTTCTCTCTGTACCCTGATAGACATGCAGAAGGTCCACCTTCAGTAACAATAAAAAAATGATAATTCTATTCCGTATTTTGTTCTCAAGCATTATCTAATTTAGACCTCATAGCAATCTCTTAGTTCAGGTGCTATTTTCAACATTTTATTCAAGAGAAGAAAATATTAGAGAAATAACTTTTCCTGAATTCCAGAGGAGGATTCAAAACAAGCTCTGAATTGTCCCAGATTCTGAGCTTGTAGCCATTCCTATCTGATTTTTTGATGCTAAGTAAATGCTGGCAAACTTCTACTGGTATAATGTAAGAGCATTTAAAAACAAAAAAAAAAAAAAAAGGAAAAAAAGTTCATTTTCTCTACCTCAATTTGCCACATATCACTTTCCTAAGTTCTCTCTCCCAACAGAATGAATCCACTTGGTCTTGTTAACTCTATCCTATCTCATGCTACCTGCTAGGCCAACAGCAGAAGCAGATGAAAACCCAGGTTTGTTCTAGTAGTCCTGATGAAGATGAATTCTTCATACTAGGACCCAGGACCAATTAATTATATTACTAATGCCGTGGTGTCCCTATACTTGATAGAGTATTGCATGCTGATGGGAACTGCTGTTTTACCATTGGCTGTTGTACACATTATTCATAATGCATGGCAGTGAAACTAAATAATTAATATCTCGATATCAGTGATAATCTGACCTCCCTTCCACATGCGAATACACAGTTTGGAAATTCTTTTTGATGCATGACCAATGCATATCACACTGTGCAAGAGTTCTGTATCCTGAAAGATATATGCATGTGCTGTAAATCTGAAACATAGCTATTGTGCCTTGTAACTCAGCAATTATTTTTTCCAGGGCACCATAAATAAAAATGAGAAATTTACCTATATACATTTTTGAAAATTGGAGAGTGGATACAACTCTAGTAAACTATTCATTTTAAAAGAATGGCTATTGAACTTAATGCAACAGCTTCATCGATGTACAGAAATTTACCCTTTTGACAATACAATTTAAAGCCGGCTTGTTTTAGAAACAGACTGGTAAAAATTATAGGAAGAGATTTCTCAAAAAGGAATAAAACTCCCAGTCCTTACATGACTCTCTGTATCCGAAAATTAGTTATTTTTTTTTTTAAAAACAGAAAGTGTGTGTGTGTGGACTTTTTCCATCCCTAAAATTTAACTTAAAAAGATATCATCAGCTGCATTTTTACAGTATAACTTTCTACTATTCATTAATATTTCCATCACCATCGATTGATATTCATTGAACATCTAGAGCATCTATGCCACTCTAGCAAGAGATCTGATCCCTCAGAATACTGACTTTTGATCTAGAGTCAGATAAGCTACTATTGTATTCGTGAGGTCACGATTAATTACAGGAATGAAACAAATTATATATTTATAAGAAATAGTTCACATTTCCTGAATTCCAACTGTGTATAAGGCACAGTCTAGCATACCTATTATTCTCATATCGAGTTGGGATTACAAACTTGTTAAAAAGTCAGAAAACACAGAGATATAGAGACGGACTAGAAATGGAAGCCCAAAATAGCACCCTTGTCAAAGTGACTTTAAATTAGGGTGACAGGCAAGAACTATAAAAATAGACATATGGAAATAGCCAAGTTGATTAAAAGTGGGTTTCTGAATTAGTGCCATTTGGAGGCTAATGTCAGATTCTGATTCTGTTCTGACATATTAGGAAATGTGTCATATTTCCACCCCAGGCCATTTAGATATCCTTTATCTAATGGTACCCGGTTTTCCCAGGGAGGCCTTTTTATTCCTCCTGAGAGCCCAAAAGCCTGCAGCACAAAGACCCAAGTTACCTCTTAATAGAAATTCATATCCAACATGACCAAGACATGATTATTTCAGTGTACGTATAGGAGAGCTCCCTGCTGTTCTTGGCATTTTGAGAATCATTCTTGCTCACTCTCCCTGAAGTTGTAGAGAGCTTTTTTTTTTTAATTTTTTTTTTTTATTTTTCTTTTCCATTAACAAGAGAACATTTCAATTCAGTTGGTGTTCCTTTAGTCACTGGGGTGGCATTACCACTAACTTTAGCACTTTGAAACGGTTACAGTCAAGTTTTAGATCACGATCCTCATACCATTACTAAGGGTAATGGTTTTCAAACAATACAACTGTAAGAGAGAGCCTGGGGATAGCCTGGGAAAGGAAAGGTGGGAAAGTAGCTCTATTGAAAGGTAAGAATCTCTTGTGACTGAAAAAACTCCTTTATGCATTGACTGAACCCCAAGTGGACCTTTCCTATTGACAAGCTAAAGGTATTTCTGAGAACAGGTAGTCAGGTAACAAAAACTCATTTCCTCCAAATTGAACTGAATTGCTAAAGCTACTGCTTGAAAGAATGACCTCTTCAGAAGACAGGGCAGAAGAATTTAGCTATGTTTCTTCTCCAGCTGTGTACAGTTAGCAGAACTGTTAGCTATTCCTGGTGTCACTAGGAACAGCCCCTTTGAGCAAGAAAGGGAGAGGAGGTCCAATACAGTAGTGTGATTCTATAGAGAAGGCCATTCTTCTCCCTTATAACATCATTAAATACATGTTACTACTCTCTGGGTCATTCAGATTCATCATCTCCCAGATAATTTAGGTCTTTGTAAAAATATATATAAATGTATACCAGCACAATTTCATTTAACTTTTTGCCTTTAGCATAAGTATAAAAATATAAAGTGTCAACGCTCCAAGTGATTTCCTCTGGGACTTTAATATATTTACCAGATGCTTGTACTATGCCATAGTCTGATGGACAGTGTGTCTTGGTTGACATTTCTTCCTGCTATTTTGCACAGGTTGGTTCAAAAAGTTTTTTTTAAAAAAAAGTGACAGTTAAGCAAATCAGTATTCCTTGATCCAACTCAAAGCAATGCCTAGCATTTTATTCACATTTTCCCATCGTATGTCTATAGATTCTCAATTTATTAATGATGGTTTTCCATTATCATTCAAGAGACATTGTCTCTGATACTCTTAAAAGGAAAAAAATAATCACAACAACAACCAGTTTCCCATCCAGAAATCCACAGACTAATATCACTATGTGTATTTTATCTTTGTGCTTTTGCTTAGTTTTGCTATGAAGGGGTGTGTCTTGATGGGTTTGATTATATTTTCCATATTTTATAATTGCTTCTATATTTTCCATATTTTATGATTACTTCTGAGACGTCAGAGAAGACATGCAAGTAATCTAAGAGATGGGATAAATCTATTTCATCAAAATGTTTAGGGAAGATAAAAAAAAAATCAGTCACCAGAAAAATATTGTTTAATCAATCAACAAATGCTAATATTGTGTGAAGTATTTGGGTATGGGCTGACTATATATAATAATCTATACATAATCTGGACTATGATCCTTTCTAAGTGCAAAGCACTCAGAATAGACTTTTAAGATTATTCATGATTACCACTCTGGATTTTAAAATTATATTCTTGATTTTATTTATTACATTAATTAGGACTTAGTTACTATTCCCAAATTCTCAGGAAGTAACTTTCCCATTCAGGTTATTCATTGAATCTGTATTAGTCACCAAATGATTGCATGTTAGTTATGAAATGACACAGTGATTTTATTTTATTTTTTATTTTATTTTTTTGGCTAAGATCCTTTCCAGGCTTAAAATTATAAGATGGACAAGGATAATCATCAGCAAAAGTAAACTGACAGTAATATTAGGTATGTTTGTTAATTCTAATCATTATGCTTCCACAATGAAGGTCACATTAATGACTTTTAAAGTGGAAATGAAAGTTTAAGTTTGCAGAGAGAGCACATCAGTGTCAATGAAGAGAGCCAGGGCCCTTGAGGAAAGTTTTCATCAGGGTGGAAAGCAAATAGAGAAATCAGTCTCACCCAAACCTTTTTCTTCCAGAGGTGAAGTGAGGCTTATGGTGGTGAGTACCGTAAGAGTTTGATCTTGAGCTCTCTTGACATGATTTTTGAGACAAATTATCAGTAAAGTGGTATGGTCAGGAGAAAGGCATCAAGGAGAACAGGGAAGGCTAATTTAATTGCTTTTGTTCCTCAGTGACATAGCTTAAATTGAGCTTGCAGTTCTGAGAGCACAGGGATATTTGCATGCTTGGATTTTTATAAATGGGAAATGAACTCAAAGCACTTGGCCTACAGATAATGTATCACTCTATACTTGAAGGACAAAAAATACAAAAGGGAGTCAAGGGAATCTGAAAATTTTTCCTCTTTCGCTCATTTTCTCCAGATATGAGGGGGTGGTGGTGATAAGGTCAGATTAAGTGTAAAATAAAATATAATAAATGCAATGCAAAGATAAAAAAATGTGGAGAATCAAAATGCATGTCCCTAAATATATGTTCTTAAGAAGAGCAATATCTTGTGGCTATAAAGGAAATCAGTTCACTTGATGTTTCATTTATTAATATATTAAACAAAGAACGTTTCATAATGGCTCATACCAAGACAAATTCTGGCACAAAATATTTTGTTGAAGACGCTCTGTCTATATGACTGAATTTGTGAAAAATCAGGGAAATATCTGAGTAATGATTTTAAGCTGTTCTAGAAAAATTAAAAAAAACTGGAACATCTCCAATAATATTCAAGGATTGAAAAACTTGGAACTCTTTCCACTAAAAACCTGGTAATACCATGATTTCCTGGAAGTAGACATAATTAAAACACATTAAAAAAGGCAATTCACACTCTGCTTGCAAATTCTCCCACACATTTAGATGTTACTAGAGTTGACTTCTACATTTGATCTTGTTGTCACTTTCTTCTATCTATGATCATTGAGATTTTATTCATGTCCAATTGAATCTAAGTAATGAAAAGTTAATAAAATATATTATCAATATAATGAAAACTATAATTTTGCTATAGAGGTAAATAAACACTTGTGAAACTCTGAGTTATAATTCGGTGGAGTTTGTAAGCAATATAAATTTATAAAATTCAAACAAATGAAACATCAATAATTGTGAGCTATTGTTGCAACTTGAGGGGTGTTTACTAAATAGCATTATTTTCATGCTCTGGTTGGAATCAATTAAGAGACACAGGGATCAGACAGATGGAGATCGAGAGAATACCAAGAATGCTGATAAAGGTTAAATTGGAGAAATTGTCTTTCACTCTGTTAGCCTTGTGGGCTGACTCAGATTACACACTGAAATTTAACTTGTCCACCCAGTTTCAAGTGTGATGGAAACTTACACTCCTCCATGGGGTCCTGACCCTGTAAAGCTTTCAGGAAGGTGATGCTGCATGTGTTTTCTTCTAGCCGGAATACCAGGGAGAGAATGGGACTGGGTACTATTTGTTAATTCTCTGCTCTCGACCTTACCACGAGAAAAGTTCATCTTCCTTCTCTAGGCAAAAGTAAATCTAAAAACGGAGAGAAGTCCACATTTAACTCTATTGGAGATGTTATTATTATTGTTTACTGATATTTTAAAAATAATAGTAATAACAGTATCCTCTTTTTTACTTTTTTTTTAAAAGATTTATTTATTTGAGAGAGAGAAAGGGAGTCAAAGGAGGAGCAGTGGGAGAGAATTGCAAGCAGACCCTGCTGGGCGTGCAACCCGATGCCTTGCTTGATCTCCCAACCCTGAGATCATGACCTGAGCCTAAACTGAAAGTGGCACCTCAACTAACTAAGCCATCCAGGTGCCCACTTCTTGAGATTTCTAAACATATCCATATTTGGAATGAGATAAATGAAGTATCTTCATGTTTTCAATTTCAACCAGGTGGTTTCAGTTTGACTTTTAGAGCAAATAGTGATAGGACAATTGTTACTTCATATTACCTTCTCCCATGAGTATTCTATTAACTTTACTACAAAAAGATAGTAAGTAATAAATGTTTTAGCCATTGTTATTAAGGGCTTAACAACTAGGCATATAACTTTAGATTCCTTTGTTTGCTCTGATAGGTATATACCAACAGAAAGGATGGGGATATGCAAAATAGACAGTACATTTAAAAGTCTTTTCTACAGGATGTCCACACAGGCCTTTCCTTCTCTTCTACTTTTGAGATGATGGAGTTCAGAAGGCAATGAGAAAAGCCTATGTTGCTCATGAAGAATAGCTATGATACCATATGATACTTGACTGTCTCTGCTTGACTTATTTCACTCAGCATAATCACTTCCAGTCCCGTCCATGTTGCTACAAAAGTTGGGTATTCATCCTTTCTTTTTTTTTTTTTTTTTGGATAAACATATAATGTATTTTTATCCCCAGGGGTACAGGTCTGTGAATCACCAGGTTTACACACTTCACAGCACTCATGATAGCACATACCCTCCCCAATGTCCATAACCCCCTCCCCTTCTCCCAACCCCACCTCCCCCCAGCAGCCCCCAGTTTGTTTTGTGAGATTAAGAGTCATTTATGGTTTGTTTCCCTCCCAATCCCATCTTGTTTCATTTATTCTTCTCCTATCCCCCTAACCCCCCCATGTTGCATCTCCACGTCCTCTTATTTGTGGAGAATAACAAATGACATGGAGGACATTGGGAGATGGAGAGGAGAAGGAAGTTGAGGGAAATTGGAAGGGGAGGCGAACCATAAGAGACTATGGACTCTGAAAAACAACCTGAGGGTTTTGAAGGGGCGGGGGTGGGAGGTTGGGGGAACCAGGTGGTGGGTAATAGGGAGGGCAAGTATTGCATGGAGCACTGGGTATTGTGCAAAAACAATGAATACTGTTATGCTGAAAAAAATAAATAAATTAAAAAAAAAAAGAATAGCTATGATACAACGCCACTATTCCTTGGGTGAGATTTTTTAATAGAGACAACAGAGTTGTATTGTGTTAAAAACAGTACTGGCATAGAAAATATATATATATATAGATAGATAGATAGATAGATAGATAGATAGATAGATGATAGATAGATAGATAGATAGATAGAGATATATATTGGGATGGGATGACACATCCATTCTTGTTTGTATCTATTTTGTCTTGGGGGGTTACTCAATAGAACCACTTACTGCAACACCAACTGATGTTTTCCAGCTTAATCTTTATCAGTAAATGAGATGATACTTTGTCTTCCATATATTTTTCTTTCTTTATAACATTGATTTAGAGGCACCTGGGTGGTTCACACAGTTGAGTCCAGCTGTTGATTTTGGCTCAGGTCATGATCTCAGTGTCATTGGAGCAAGCCCTGAATCAGTTCCATCCTCAGTGGGGAATCTACTCCCCTTGAGATTCTCTTTCCTCCTCTTGCTCTGCCCCTCCCCCCCACTCTCTCTCTCTCAAATACATAAATAAATCTTTTTAAAAAAAGACATTAATTTGAAAAATCTGGGGAAAGAAGAGTAGTGTTATTTATTAAGATGACTTAAAGACTCCAATTCTCTCTCTCTCTCTCTCTCTCTCTCTCAATGTGTGTGTATATATATATATTTCTCTTTCCACATACCATTTTTGATACCTAGCAGTATTCATCAACCCACATATACAAATACATACTTAGAAAAACATATATTTCATAGATTAATAAAATGACTCCAGAGCTTAAAAGTCTGTATACTTTGGATCTTTTCTTATTTAGAAAAGGATTGAATGTTAAATTTCTTTCCTAATCAAAAAAATAGTATCAAAATATAATATAATATCAAAGCCAAAATTAATGGCAGGAGTAGAATGCAATTTATTTTACTGTTTGGCTCAATTTAATCCTATGTAATACTGTGGCATGTTAAAACTACAAGATTTGTTTTTGGCAAACATTTTTTTATTGTTAATATTTCCTTGATTTGGGCTTATTTTTTTTTTTAAATTATCTAGGGATGCTTGGGTGTCTCAGTGGGTTAAAGCCTCTGCCTTCAGCTCAGGTCCTGATCCTAGGCTCTCTGCTCAGCGGGGAGCCTGCTTTCTCCTCCCCCCTCCCCCACCCCGCCTACTTGTGATCTCTGTCTGTCAAATAAATAAATAAAATCTTAAAAAAAAATTACCTGTCTATTTGGTTTGCTAAATCTTTACATTGCTAAGGTTTAGGGTGATGCTGACACTAAAATTATAGATTATTGTCTTATTTTTAAGAAAATTTTTATTGTCTGCCTGTTGCAATTTCGATTAGTATTTAAACTAATTGTTTAAAAAGAAATATATTTATGTAGCTGTGTGTGCTTAGCTTTCAGGTTGCATGTTCACATATTTCTTTGGTGCTTCTCATTATTAGATCCCAGAATAACTTTATAAGAAGAATGCAAAAAAAAAAATAGATCAAATAAAACTTCCAGCTATAACCATCTCCTCATGTTCCATCTCTTGAAGAGAAATGTTATTCTTTCAATAGATAGAGGCTACCCTACACTTGCCCCTTGCTCAATGCTCTACTTAGTTTATTAACATCAGTTCAGACTTGAGTCTTGGTTTTTGAGTCAGCTCAACTCCATCCCACATCAGTGTCCAACAGTGCCAGGTCCAAATGTAAGAACAGTTTGAAATAAGCTTTAAATTGTCATTGAGGGTGCCTGGGTGGCTCAGTGGGTTAAGCCTCTGCCTTGGGCTCAGATCATGATCTTAGGGTCCTGGGATTGAGACCGAATCAGGCTCTCTGCTCAGCAGGGAGCCTGCTTCCTTCTCTCTCTCTGCCTTCCTCTCTGCCTACTTGTGATCTCTCTGTCAAATCAATAAATTAAAAAAAAAAATCTTTTAAAAAAAATGTCATTGAGGGGCGCCTGGCTCAGTGGGTTAAACCTCTGCCTTCAGCTCAGGTCCTGATCTCTGGGTCCTGGGATCGAGCCCCACATCGAGCTTTCTGCTCAGCAGGGAGCCTGCTTCCCCCTCTCTCTACTTGCCTCTCTATCTACTTGTGGTCTATCTCTATATAGCAAATAAATAAAATCTTTAAAAAAAAATGTCATTGAAATCTCTAGGGCAATATCCAGAGGGACAACTACTCCTCCTCCTTTACATCATTATTTGAAAAAAATGGTTGGATCTTCACTAAACAGCGAATAAACTGCTCGGGGAATTATCTATAGCTGGGTGTTGAACTCAGCTGCAGCAGAAGTTTAATAAAAAGTGATCCCAAAGGCGAACCATAAAAGACTATGGACTCTGAAAAACAACCTGAGGGTTTTGAAGGGGCAGGCATGGGAGGTTGGGGGAACCAGGTGGTGGGTAATAGGGAGGGCATGTATTGCATGGAGCACTGGGTGTTGTGCAAAAACAATGAATACTGTTACGCTGAAAAAAATAAATAAATAAATTAAAAAAAAAAAAGTGATCCCAAACTGGAGACACATGTTCAATAACTGAGGTTATCCCAACTCTTAATATGATTATTTAAATTCTTTCAGGTTACCCTGGTTATCTTATTTAAAAAAGAGAGGTAAGGTGAGCTATCTATAATAGCTATCATTTATTGAATACTGTGTCTAAATTTCTCTACATTATTTATATTTGTTATATCATTAATCATTTAATAATTGTGTGAGAGATGTATTAGTATTATTCCATTTTACATGTGAAGAAGTGGAATCTTAGAGAAGCTAAAATATTCTCATGGGCATATGCCTAGTAAATGGTGGAGGCAGAATGCAAATTTAGGTCCGTCTGTGTTCAAAGTCTGTGCCGTAGGGATAAGGCTCTAGTTTATGTTAACATTCTATGATTATTGGTTATTTGGGTGGTGTGTGTTGTCTTTGGGAAGCAATAAAATGTTTTGGCACAAAGGTGACCGCGAATCTTTTGCAGTACTTACGTAGTTTAAAACAAGAGAAGTATAATATATATATAAATAGTGTTTTTAAAATAGGCTATAAGCTAGATGTATTTTAATCTGTACACTTTCTTTTAGATTGGAAGCTCGTTGTAGTCCTATTTCTAGAATAAATATAGAACAGGACTTAGTATATTACAGCGCCTGAATATAATATGGGGCTAATTGAAAAAGGCAAGGAAATCATCCCTGATTAAATTTGCAAATGGCTGTCTGGAGAACCCTTATAATTTATGAGGATTTGTTGCTCAGAGAGTAAATAATACCAGTGACAGCATTTCCTCAGAGAACAGAAGATCAAATCTGTTGCAAAGTAAGTGCCAATACTTCCTCTCAAAAAACACAGTGGAAGAGACAGAGGTAATAAATGATGCTCCATTTACTGCAATGCTTATGACCCTTCTGGCTGCTTGAGAGCAGAGGGACAGCATTTAACCCTTGCAGTGTGCTTAAACTACATATTCCTGCTGCATCCAACAGCCCCACATTCTCAGGGCATAACTGAATGAGAGAAGTTGTCTAGGCAAGTGAACCCTATAAAATCACACCTGGTATTTCTGGCATATAGAGATATGTTTAGAAATTTCATGTAGGGGCACCTGGGTGGTTCAGTCATTAAGTGTCTGCCTTCAGCTCAGGTCATGATCCCAGAACTCTGGTATCAAGCCCCGCATGGGGCTCCCTGCTCAGCGGGAAGCCTGCTTCTCCCTCTCCCACTCCCCCTGCTTGTCTCACTGTCTCTGTGTCTGTCAAATAAATAAATAAAATCTTAAAAAAAAGAAATTTCATGTAAAAATCTTTTTATTTATTTCATAATAATAATAACAAAAATCTCCATGGCATGCATTGCAGCAATACTGTATTGGTGTCGTTTAGAAAAATGACAGGCACTCTGCAATCAGCACTTGTGCGTTTCTGATAATGCAAACTGCACGATGAAATTCAGAATTTGTGGTGCTATATTTCAGAGCTAACCCCAAAAATCCAAGGTGCAGATTCTAACAGATTTAATTCTACATTTTGCTCTCCTGCAGCATATAAATTGAAAGCTAGGCAACTTGTCATTCAAATGAGTTATTAAAAATTGAGACCCTGGATCTCACCACTTTAGAATCCCGTGGTGTCAGCACATATTAAGAACAATTTATGAAACGTGGAGACCTATTGGTCAAATGTTAGCCATATATACTGGGGTTGCCATTTTAATTACTACCTGTCCTTTTTTAAATAGACATTTATTATATGTAATAAATTATTGTTCTGTTTGAACAGTAATATCTGGCCCTTATTGATATCTTATTACATTGCTTTAATAATCATTTGACATTTAGCATTTCGTAGCTAACAATGAAATGCAGTGATTCATATCTCTTGAATGGATGATAAAATCCTAGAGGGAAGTCATTATGTTCTACATTCACTTTATTAATTGATTAATTAAGCTGACACAACGTTAGACTGTAGTACGATTAGTAAATACCGAAAGATTGATGAGCCAAAGTTTACACTTAATAGGTACAGCATTATATATTTGTTAGTTGTATTTTTTTGGTGATTTGACATAAAATGAAATGATATATGTAAAACATGGAATACAGTGTCCATAATAAAATAGATGATGTAATATATACAGTTTCCTATCTTTCATCTTATTAGTTCTCAAAAAAGTCTGCGTATGGAGACATGCACACACAATTTTCTCTCTCAGCCAAGATGCTGATTTCATGCAGGTGCACCAGATGCAAGAATAGTGTCTTTACAGTTAGTAATACAATAAGCCTTGTGTCTACTAAATTCTATCTGTAATAGTCAACTCTGAAACCCACATAAACAGGCTAAGAAAGTAAGAAAGAAGAATAATCTCCTTGCATGGAGTCAGGAAAAGAGGATCACAATCAATTCCTTTCTTGGGGGAAAATATAACACAGGTCCAGCTTCAGGAGGAAAAAAAAAAAAAAAAAAAACCAAAACATGCTGGCTTCTAATTTTGCATTTTACAACGATTTGTCCAAATTTTGTTTGGTTGATTGCACTGAATTGTCTTGTTTTTGAAAAACAGCAACAGCTTAAAAGGAAGCTCTCTGCAGGAGAAAAAAATACGCTTCAGGGAAGAAGGGCAGAAAAAGGAGAGAAGGCATTATTAATACAACTAGTTATATGATTATTCTCTCTACAATTTGTTTCTTCAGAGCCCAGTGGCAGCTTTTTGAACTCATTTTATGGGCCACAACACTTAATAGATTACCAAGTCATCAAAGCAGTATCCATTACACAAAATTAGCAGGATACACCTGCAACAAGGAAATAAGGTAATAAACAAACAGACACGGACACAGAGGTCAGCAATACTTGAGAATTAATTCTGCTTCGTCGTATACCATGTGCGCAATAATTCAGAGTAAATGATAATATATTACACCCCGAGTCCTTAGAAAATAAAAGCATAGTCGGTGCTTGACTTACACGAGCAAAACAAGCTTACAGTGCATGGGTCTGTGTTGTTTGGCAAGTAGTCAATAAAACTGTACCTTATGACTTTCTCTCCTAAAGGTTCTAATCAAAACAATTTATTTCAGGCGTGTAAACCCTGCTTTTCAGACTGTAGCTATTGTCAGCATATGCAGAGGCATCAGCAGTTGCTGATGCGATTTTTGGATTGAGAGTCTCAGAGCTCCCCCATCTGTCTCAGGAATAGTTGGATTTTGAGCTCGATCAATACAGCATGTCAACTCTAGTGCGAGGATTTCCCCCCCAACCTTTATACCAGCAATTTTCCTGCATCCAAAAGCTTGTCCGGTGTAAAAACAGTATCTGAGGATATTATGTAAAGTGGCTGGATCTGATAGAGCTCGGAGAACATTAGCTACCAGGACACTAATTGCCGGAGGCCGAGCATTCAGACATCACAGCCCATTTGAAATCTTAAACACCAGCCATGAAAAGAGAATATCTTTTCAGGCTAGATGTTAACTTGTTTGCCTCCATGAGCGTGAGGCGGTGGGTAAAAATGAGAAAGAGTTCGGTAACAAAGCTACCGTCTATTTTTGTGTGAAAGTAATCTGGCGGCTCTGGCTACTTCTTTGAATGTATTTCTCTCTCATCAGCCATGGGAGAGAAGAATTGAATGTGATGTGTTTGTCTTAGTAAAAGGTATAACTAGATCCTGGAGGGAGACAAAGTGTTTTTGCTTTGTTTCTGCTCCAGTTCTCTACTGAGAAATAAAACCAAGAGGATTCAATTCTTTTCCTTGCAATGGACTCGCATGACTCACTGCTCAGAGCCACAGTGAGCAGATTGTTGTGTATCACTGCCCCTTAGTGGTTGGCCAACAGCAAACCTTTTAACACCTACTGAACACTGCCGGTTTGCAGGTAAGTAGTTTACGTGGGCTTCCCTGTTTCTTTTTTCTTTTACTTTTACTTTTTCTTTTCTTTCTTTCTTTTTTTTTTTTTTTTTTTTTTTTTTTAGCGTGGGCAACAGAGGCTTAATATGCCTGCCTATCACTTTCTAAGATGTTGTTGTGTTTCTCCTGGTCAGTGGGATTGCAGAGGAATGGGCAAGTACTCTGGGGTCAGACGCATCTAGAATGATATTTCCCTGCTATGAGGGCGTTAAGCAAGTTGCTTAACCCCCTTCTCTTTCCAGCATGGAATTAGCTACTACCCACATAAACCAATGTTGTGGGATTAACTGAGATGATGCAGGAGAACAACTAGCAAAGTAGCTGATACGGGTCTTGGCCTCTGTGATGATCAAACGTAGAAAGCATGCATCCCACTATTTTGTGAGACCAAGACAATGTATGCATGTCATGGAAACATAACTATGGTCTCTATGGAATTACAAGTAGAGCCTGCCTTGAGGGGTCACCTCAGGAAAACTAGAGCACAGTGGTTCCTGTATGTTGCCCAGACTGTACGTTAATTTAATTATTGTGGTTTGTGGTTAGATTATGGTGAGGTGAAGCAGGGTTTTATTCAGTTCCCCACATATTTATTGGTAGCCTCCTGCTCTGTACAGTCAATGTGCAAAGGAAAAAAGTGAGTATCAGTGGCTTGGAGGAGCAACTTCTAAACAGTGGAAGAGAAAGAGATACAAACGTGTCTATATAAAAATTAGACTCTGCCAAACTAAGCATGTATATGGGGTGCCTGGGTGGCTCAGCTGGTTAAGCATCTGACTCCAGCTCATGTCACAGTCCCAGGGTCATGGGATCCAGCCCCACATCAGGCTCCCTGCTCAGTGGGGGTTCTACTTCTTCCTCCCCGTCTGCTCCTTCCACTATCTATGCTTGGCTCGCTCTCTCTCTTTCATAGAGTAATAAAATCTTTAAAAAATAAATAAATAAACGTGTATAATAAATAAATAAATAAATAAACAAGTGCTATGGGAATGTAGGAGGAAAGGTCATTGGCAACCTCAGGGTAATTTTCACTGAGTTTATATTTGTAGAGGTACTTGTAGTAATTTTAGACTTAGCTAAACAAGAGGAAAACATTCGAAGTAAGGACAATAGCAAGGATAAGTAATTTACCAAAAAAAAAAAAAAAAGGGTATTGAAAGAATAATTTAAAAATCAAGTGGGCACGGGCCCCTGGGTGGCTCAGTGGGCTAATTGTCTACCTTTGGCTCAGGTCATGATCCTGGAGTCCCAATATCGAATCCTGCTTTAGACTCCCCACTTAGGGGGTAGTCTGCTTCTCCCTCTCACCGTCTCCTACCAGCTCACTCTCTTTCACAAATAAATAAATAAAATCTTTTAAAAAAATCAAGTGTGGCAAAAACATAAGCCATGTGTTAGGAATAATAACCAATAAAGGTGTGCAGGGTAGATTTTGAAGAGCCTTGATCTCTATGCCTAAGTTTTACATACTATATTCTATAACAAGGAATCATGAGGGAACATGCTTTACATCTTAGGAAATTTTCTTTATTTTCATTGAAAAAAGCAATATTTAAAGTGGATTTCCCCAATAGCATCTTTCATATCAGAGACAAATATTTTGTAGTCATTTTCAAGGTTATCTATTATTATTTAACAATATTCATTTACATCTTCTTTAAAATGTTGGTATAATACAAATAGCAATAAAATCTAACTCTTATGGATTCTTGTCACCAACCAAATCTCCCATTGGCCTATCATTTGATTTTCCCATTGCTAATGATAGCTCTACATGAATATTGTTCTCCCCACCTAAATAATTATATTAGGACCAAACAAAACAGGTCACTGGAGACACCTTGAACATCTAACTTGGATCATTCTACACATAAAGTAAAACATTTGGTTATCTTATGAAGATGTAAAAATTATCAAGTAACATTGAAGGATAAATGACAAGTCCCAAAGAACCATAGGACAACGTATCAGCTAAACCTACAAATACACCCAAATATCGATTTCTGTTAATATCATTAGCACTACTCAGGTCTAAGACATCATCATTTCTCCCTTGGACTACCTCATCAGCTATAATCGTTATAAACATAAGCCAGCCAACTGAACTTCCAGTTTACAACTCTCTTTTGATTCCTAACATCATTAAAAATTACTGTACATGTTCATATCTCATATGGTCTTTACAACATCTTTATAACACCTGCATTGTTCCCATGCTGCAATGCTATGATTCTGCTTCGCCCCTCAGGTTTTCTTGTTCTTCTAACAATTTCCCTCTTTTCCACCACAGGGCCTTTACTTTCTCTTACCTTTTCTAGAACACTGATCTCATGTATATTTCAATTTACCCTTCATAGAAGTTTTTATTTAAGGACATCTGTAGGGGGGCACCTGGGTGGCTCAGTGAGCTAAGCCTCTGCCTGCGGCTCAGGTCAGGATCTCAGGGTCCTGGGATCAAGCCCTGCATCAGGCTCTCTGCTTAGTGGGGAGTCTGCTTCCCCCTCTCTCTCTCTCTGCCTGCTGCTCTGACTACTTGTGATCTCTCTATCTGTGTCCAATAAATAAATAAAATATTTTAAAAAAATTTAAAAAAGACATCTGTAGGGAGAATTGTCCTACCCATACACTCTCAGGTGGCTTCCTTCCCCACTTTCATCATTCTCTATGTCCCATCACATCATGAATTTTATTTCTTTCTCCACACCTGTTGTAATCATAAATTACTTTAATTCTTATATATTTACCTTGTATAGTCTGTTTCACCTGTGAGAGCCATCTGTATTATTTCCTTTTGCATCCTCAGTACTCCCACACAGTGCAGGCAGCTGTGTTTGTTAAACTTTTACTGAATGAATGAATGAATGAATGCACTAACCAATGAATGAATGACTCACTAAAGCCCAAGTCAGATGAGAAGAAAAATGAAATAGAAAGCCACTGAGATGCTAAAGCCAAAGAGAGAATAAGGGGAGAGGAGATAACTAAGGAAAGCATGAGGGGCACGCATATCAATAATGTAAGATAGGAAAAGTGGAGACATAGCTGTATCCACATGGCCATATTTACAGTCCACAGTCCATTAAATTCAGTATGCCAGGGGATGAGTCAGAGTGCTTGGGATTTATCCTCCTCCCTATAACTGCATAGGCTGTGGGGAAACAGCCAGAGGAAGTGTGAAAAGACCACATAAGCCACCTATACTCTGAGGTAGCTGGGATGAGAGGCAAGACACACTCCTACAGCACAGTGGTGGCACCCGGAACATCAATGGAACACTGCAGCATCTCCCCATGGGTCCTACAGCAGAGTTCCAGCAGATGTAAGAGCAAGGAATTATCTTATAAGAAACTCTGCCATTAGGATATATGGTTCTTATTTTAACAAGCTGGGTTTTGTTATCAGAACTCTGCTCCTTAGGGAAGGGAGCGAAGTTAGGCAATGAGGTGAAACTCAAAGTCCTAAGGGGGGAAAAAAAGAAAGAAAGAAAGAAGAAAAGGTTAAATATATATATGTATGTTATATTATATGAATATATTTATATATACATATATATGTGTGTGTATGTGTATATGTGTGTGTGTGTGTGTGTGTGTGTATGTATGTATATATATATCTACTATAAGAATTCAGTCAGGAGGGTAAACCTGAAGCTAGTAAAACCAGAATGAAGAAACAAAGTCAGAGTTGGATTGTTGCTTTATGCATTTTTCTAAACCACAAGACCTTGAATCACATGGTTCAGGTGGGAAAGGAGCAAATTCTTGCAGTCTAGTCCAATTTGTTCTTTTGATTTTTATTATTCCTGTAGCAAAGGGTATTGTCTGCAAATGACTAAAAGAATAACATATTAATGGTGACAAACTTCAGTACAGACACTCTCTCTTATTTGGCTGAGAAACCTATAGGAAGAGCTGCTAGCTGGGAAAATGGTTCTGTGTGGCCCAGAATGCTAATATAAATGCTGATCTACTGAATCTGTGTGAACCACGCAGAATGAATAGTAACAGGGTATTGGAGGTTTTATGCAGGAAAAAAATGCCTGTGATTAGAGATAAGTTCATGGGGAATAAAAGAATGTGGAGGCAGAATTACAGACTTAGTACAGGAAAATAGATTAAGGTTGAGAAAAACTAAGATAAAAAGAGATTTGGCAAGAGGCTGAAATGCTTTAAATCCATGCAAATAACCGACAAGGGGGAAAGTGAATATGCTGGAAGGATAAAACAATGTATTTTAGAGCAAGACAAAGATCAGATACTGGGACAAAACATTAAGAAACTGCCCACATCCTGATTTTTAAGTTATCTAAGAGTACAAATTGACTTAAACACGTTCTGTATAATGTACAATAAAAACAATAACCAAGCAAATAATATTAATAGAGCAAGCAAGGAAAATCAGAGTGACCTTGGTTAGCAACACTATACAAAAGAATGGAAGGATTTCTGGTTTAAAAAAAGAATTCATTATAAATCTTGAGTGGAGCCTGTAGGAGGAAATTTTTATTTTATGCCCTTTTAAATTTGCACAAGACAAGTATTGACTTTGCCATATATTTTTGGAAGGTGGCACTACAGACCAAGATTAAATCCTTACGGACACACTACAGGGAAACAGAGTGACAAAACCTCAATGCTGAGAAGCGCGATGCCATCTCCAACACCTACTCCTGAAACACCATAAACTCTGTATCCTGCATCCCAAGTGATTCAACAAGGAAGGTACTAATCTGAAGTTTCTATGGATGTGCTTTGGAAATGGGGAGGTTGAAGATTTATGAATAACTTAAAACCATAAACACACTGAAGAAGAACAGAGTCTATTGCTGTCATCACTTTTTTTCAAAGGAGGTCTCAACTCAAAATTTTCAGAAGCACTGAAGGTTATGAAATTATGATATAAAAGCTTAATCTAATATTTAAATCAGTATGGTTATAGATTATTTACAATGCATAACATATGAAGATCACATATATATGTGTGTATAATGTGCAAATACATAGTTATACATAATCCGTATATACGTAAACATTAGTTTGTTTTTATATAGTCTATCACCATTCATATATATAACTTGTGGAACTGAGAATAATTTATGCATTATCTTAGTAACTTGTACATGATCAATAAAGGGTCATCAATAAAGATAATCAATAGATAGATAACTATTTTCAAAAGCATATTCAAATACCTGTGTTTTTTCCCCTCTCTCAAACATCCCTAAATGTAGATGATGGCTGTGCCTAATACAACCAACATAACTGTTTTGCTCAAATTAAAATTCAGTTAATGTCTTCATTAAGGTTAACATAGTTCTACCACTCATTCTATCATCATTTGAAGATGAAATTATTAAATGTTTTATGTGCATTTTATGTTCTTACTTGGCTAGATGTTCTTTTTCTTGAGATGGCCAGAAGTATTTTCATCTGGAAAAAGCTTGCCTCTCTAAGGACATAAATCCAAGGCAGAAAAATGAAAGTCTTGATTCTGCTGTCTGTAAAACCATACAGTTAATTAAACTAAACAGCTATTGTGTTGCTATAGCACATTAATTAATCATGGAATAAGACTAAAATCCTAGAATAGAGAAGTTTCTGCTCTTAGTGAAGTCAAAATGGGTGAATTTGTCATAACATTGATTAAAAATTTGAAGCAGTGATATCCAGTATTTCTTTTACCAATTATGTAAAGGATAGGTAGTAAGTTTAAACAACTACAACATAAATGCATTTGTTCAGAAAAAATAGCTCAGAATTCTGAAATATGGAACAAATATTTTAAGATTGGATCCTTGCCTGTTTCAGTTACAAAATAAATGTCTTCATGACCTTCACCTTGCAGAGAAAACTTAGAATTTTATGAGTGGTCTACTATATGTAAGCTAAAAAGATTCAGCTAATTATCTGTTGCCAAATAAGAATTTGGATAGACCTCTGAAGACTCTATAAACTAAACATTTTCCCAATAAAGCATCTCTGGGATTTTAAACTCCAAATTTTCTCTTACGTACATGTCTCAATACAATGTTCAGGTAGGAAATACTTACATCTGCTTCCCCAAAATGCATTTTCTATAAAACTGCATTTTTATCAAAATGATAGGAAAGAAAACTCTTGACTTACATTTTAGGTATACTTGGTAGAATGTTATACTTACATATGGAAAATTTGAAAAACTTGAGAATTCTTAGCAATTGGAACATGTGTTTTGCAGGTTGTAGGCATTCTATCAAAATATACCAGATAAGCCTTTCTCTGCCATATTGTTCTCACCTGAGCATGATTTCACTGTGATTTTATATTTTGTCCTTATTTTGTCTATTATAGTACAATAAATGCCACAAAAGTGGAGAAAATATTGAGCAAAACTATACAAAATTTAGCAAAGCAGATGGGAAAAGTAATTGTCAGGGAAACATGGTCCTGCATATAAAATGACTACTTGCTAATATTAATATTTTGGAGACCAAGTAGCAATGTCTTAAAGCAATTTACATCTTTACCTGATAGTTTGATACTTGTTTTTCAGCATTATACAAAATGTACACTGGATACTGTTTGAGCACTTTAGATACACATGTAGCACTTTATAATGTTTCTCTTTAACTAATGAAAAGCTGGATCCCTGTTAGGATTTTGGGGCAGAAAATCTTTTGGTAAAGAATAATGTGGGTAATGACTGATTTTGGTCCTTCAAACATTGAATTGTCAAATAGCTTCATGGATGCTTTTCTTTGGACTCTAACATCATTTTTCTTAAAACAGATTTTAATCTCTCCCAGACTGCTCTTGTTGCACCATGACCAAAAACAATACATCGTAGCAAGACAGCGATGACTTTCTGTAGCTGCATGAGTGCTATATAGTAAAGGTAACAGTGTAGGGAAGAAGATCTCTGCTTCTTCCCTAGAAGAAGAACTATCTCATGGAAGAGAGTTTAACACCATAGTCTCCTCAAATACTGAACTAAAGTCCATGACGATGGCTTATTTTACCTAAGAGACTTTGTAAGTTTGGGTAATTAACTTTGTAAATTTCCCAGTCATAGGGAGATTATGTCATATGGAAAGCAAGAGTAGGTATCCTTGACCAAGCTCAGATAAAATCTAAGAAATATACACATAAACTGTTGTTAGGAGGTGAACAATTGCACCTAAAATTACTTTAAACATATGATAGGATAAGTGGTAGAGTTGATTAATAGTAAAATTACTAATTAATAATAAAATTAATTGTAAGATAGTAACAGTAAATTTATTAAAAATTCTTATGCCAGATTTGAAAAGAAGCCTTTATTTTAGATGTCAAACAAACACAGAAATATGTTTAATGTTATTGTCACTCCCTATTGTAAGGAAATTTTTAGAGATGTCTACTTTCCAAAGAGTATATCTTTGGCATGCATAGTGACATAAGGAGGAAAGAATGTTCTATTTCTTGATTATGCAAATAATGACATTATCTTTTCAAATTCGTTTCAGTACTGGGTCAAAATCAAGCTAATAAAGACAAAAATGGTTAAAATCTGAACAAAAATTTTAAAAATTAAGACATCATTATGTAATATGGATAATAATGACTCTTATACTAGAACTTCCATCCCATGTCCTTCTATACACCTGACTTTCTTCCCCTTCCTTCCTTCCTCCCTTTCTTCGACCCTCCTTCTCTCTCTTTTCTCCTCTCTCTCTCTCTCAATTGTAATTCTGTATCCTGGAAACAGAGATCCTTATCCTTAGCACTGAAAGTAAATTTTTATCTCTTCCCCTGAAACATTATGGCTATAGAAACAAAGTATTTTTAATGTAAATATTAAAATAAAATTTGGTACAGTATTTGAGTTGCCATTGCTTTTGGTAAATGAGATTTTATAAATGTTTTAAGGTTCTTCATCAGGAGCATTTTCATCCAAATAAGGAGAGACTAAGCTTTAATATCCACTTGTTTGGCTGGAAATTTCTTTAACAACAACAACAACAAAATTCCTACTGTGAAATTGCTAAGGGTACTCAATAAACAATTTAGTATAGTGACACTATACTAAATGGGTTAGCACATCTTAAACACAAAAAGGTTTTTTAGCCAGGAATATTAATTTCATTTTTTCCATATTTCCATATTTATAATTTTCCTTTGTTTTCTTAAGTTCTTGGACTTAGATCAGTGGTTCTTAAAATTATTCAATGGGTCTAGGAGCTGGAAGTCACAGTGTAATTTGTGGACCACCATGGAAATACTGAGATACTCCGTGTACCTTTAAATTCCACATACACAATTTTGTGGCATACTCAATATCATTTTATACAGATATAATATAAATAAGATAAAACAAGAGTCAATGTTCTAAGACAAATGTATTTGAAAGAAAAACACATTTTTTTAAAAAATGTCTCCATTAGGTATTTTTTCTACAAATTCGGAAGAGACTCATTATTCAATTACAGCAGCAGAACACCTTGATCCTGCTAATGGAACATGCTCGGCATGATAATTATTTCAAAACTACATTAACAGACTTTGAAAAAAGACCAGGAAGTAAGGAACATTACATGACTATAATCAACACAAAAATTAGCTGGATATTTAAATATATAAAATTCATGGGACATTGCACAATTTATGATCTAAACAGGATGTTTTAAGCAGAGTAATTCCCTTAAAACTGCTCAGTAATATTAATAAAGTCTGCATATTTAGACATTCTTCGGGCAATACTTTACACAAAAAAATTTGATATGATAAGCAGTGGTTGAATAATTTTGTTTTCTTTTTGTAAAAAGATAAAACAAAAATCTAACAAATATGCATGAACACATTACATAACTGAAATGCAGTTTTACAGAAATACCTTTGTGGGGGCATCAGGGTGGCTCAGTCAGTTAAGCATCTGCCTTCAGCTCAGGTCATGATCCATGAGTCAGGATTGAGCCCTGCATCAGGCTCCGCACTCAGCAGGGAGTCTGCTTCTCCCTCTGGCCCTCCCACCACTTGTGCTCTCATAACATCTTTAAGGAAAAAAACAAAAACAAAACAAAAAAACCCAAAACACCAGAAAAATGCCTTTCTTATAATAGTGCAAAGTGCTATTTTGTGAATTGATTAGTGGCACAGGGCATTTTCAGATCATCACAGAGTACAGAAGAATATTCTGGCAAAAACCCACAGTCAATTCCCTTCTAGAAAAGTTTGGTAAATTTAGAATAATTTATTTAAAGTTGAGTTTTTTCCTTTGTTAGTAGTCTGTATCAGGCTGAACTTCTCAAGATGATGATCAAGTAATTAAGAAATGCAGTTCTTTTTTACATAAGTAATAGAGAGATTAAATACACAAAAAGGAAATGAGAAGGCTAGGATTATGTATATATATAATATATATGCACACACATATAATAAACATACATACACATAATTTTTACTACATATATACTCTTTATTACATAATATTCCTTATTACTAAGAACTGGTTGATTTAAAAGTAACCACTAACTGGAATATTAAAAAGGCAGAATTACAGTTATTTGATCTAAAAAATAACTGAAAGTAAATAATTTAAGTTTGCTAATGATGAAGTTGAAACTCAAAGAGGATGTGACATACTCAAAATATGAGAGTGGGAAAAATGCTAGGTCCCAGGACTCTGCCTCCCAATCAATGTTTCCTCTAGTTTCCCAGACTGTTAACAAATAAGAGTTACATATAAGGCTTATATACTGAATAATGCCTTTTTCTTCTTCTCTTGGCATGTAAAGACCAGCAATGGAAAGGTTTTCTATAACTCTATTGTTCAGAAAATCAGGACTAGAATTTTAAGTGGTCATTTATTCACTTGTAGAGAGTTATACACATGCAAGATACTATAATGTGGGAATAGACATATCTCCAAAGAAGATTAATAATTGGCCAATAAGGATATGAAAAGATGCTTATCATAATTAATCATTATAGAAATGCAAGACAAAACCACAGGAAGATACCACCTTGCACCTATTAGGATGGCTTCTATAAAAAGAAAATAAAACAGGGGTGCCTGGATGGCTCAGTGGGTTAAAGCCTCTGCCTTTGGCTCAGGTCATGATCCCAGGTTCTTGGGATCGAGCCCCACATCGGGCTCTCTGCTCGGCGGGGAGCCTGCTTCCTCCTCTCTCTCTCTCTGCCTGCCTCTCTGCCTACTTGTGATCTCTATCTGTCAAATAAATAAATAAAATCTTAAAAAAAAAGAAAATAAAACATAATCAAAATAAAAAACAGAAAGTAACAAGTTTTGTTGAGGATGTGGAGAACTTGAATCCCTAATACACTGTTGGAAGGAACTCAAAATGGCGCAGCTTCTGTGGAAAACAGTTTGATGATTTCTCAAAAGATTAAATAGAGAACGACTATATAATCTAGCAATTTCATTTCCAGGTATATATCCAAAAGAATGGAAAGCAAGGTCTCAAAGAGACACTTGTATATCCATATTTATAGCAACATCCATTATTTACCATAACTAAAATATGGAAACAACCCATCAGCAAGTGAATGGTAAGTAAAATGTGGCATATATAAGCAATGGAATGTTATTCTGCCTTAAAAAGGAAAGGGATTCTGACACATACTACAAGATGGATGAACATTGACGCTGATAGATGCCTCTGCCCTTTACATTCACACTGTACCCAGATCCTTTGTTCAGAATGAGTATGCATTTATATACCAAGATAATTTTATCAGAAGAAAATACAGACTATTTCAGATTTATTTTATTTTATTTATTTGAGCAAGAGAGAGCATGAGAGGGGAGAGGTCAGAGGGAGGATCAGACTGCCCGCCAAGTAGGGAGCCCGATGTAGGAACCAATCCAGGGACTCCAGGATCATGACCTGAGCAGAAGGCAGTTGCTTAACCAACTGAGCCACCCAGGTGCCCCAGACTATTTCAAAATCTTCTCACAATTAACTTCAAATTTTGTTCACTAAGAAAACATTTCCCAAGTACCTTGTCCTCAATGTCCTCTTTAGAAAAACCTGGCATTTTTAAGGAATGAGAGTTGTAATATGGAAATAAACAAATACTCATGGTATTACATTTTCTTTATTCTTCATAAATATTAACTAATGTCTATAAGAGATATTTCTACACAATATTTTCAAACTTAAGGGCTGATATATTCATAGGGATTAGAGAATTTTAAATGCAGTTTAACTCAAATGATTTTAATTATAGGCAGATACCCATCTATGTTAAATTTGAGAAAAAATTCCATTTGAATTTCGACCTCATCAAAAAGAGTTGCAATACAACTAAGGATAGATTACATAAATTCACTTGCAGGGTAAAAGCGCTAAGAGAATTTTTTTTTAATATATTCATCTTTATAAGTCTAAACTATGTCACTGAGGAAAGCAATCAAAAGAGCTTAAATTTTGCAGGTTCAGGTGAAATTTCATTAAATTCTCTACATGCATTTATGTCCTATTTTCATGTTTTTCAAGAGTGAGAAATGCAGACTACTCCCACAGTGGGTCTTTCTATCTGGATATCTGATTGCCGAGCTTCAGTGGGATACTAGCTAGTATTCTGAGATACCAACAACAACAAATGAAACTAAATTTGGATTGTATAAGTAGGAAGGGGATTTATTGATAAGATATGGAGGGGTATGACTTCAAAATAGCAGTATGAAGAGCTCTGCAAAACTGCTCCCCAGTGAAATAACCATAAATGGTGAAAATCATGAAAAAAAAAAAAAAGTCTTTCGAAATGGTCCCAGAGGCATATAAGTGAAGAAACAAAATCTTGGTAAGAATAGCAAGACTCTGTGGCAGTCAAGTACATCCCACTCACCCCATCACCTTCCTCCACCAGAGAGCTCAGCATGAGGGAAACACCAGTCTGGGCATGTGTTGCTAAGAAGATGGAAACTTTCTTCACCCCCGGTTCCAACAAGGGATATGGTGCCAACTTGAGAGTGGCAGTACGCCAGGGTTTCCCATGGCTCTTCATCTCTGTATAGTAGAAGCTGAGCTCCAAGTGAATGTTTCTGAGAGGTTAGGCGTTCCTACAATGGAGGTTCTATCCCAGGCATAGCAGGCCTAGAACCCTGGAGCTGGAAGACACCCAGAAAACTCTTAGGGTGGCAATTGCATTGTGAAAGAGGAAAGCAGAGAATATCAGAGACTGCCACCCACCCTGAACACCCTGCTGGTATAGGGAGGTGTCATTTTGAGAGAAGTGTTGCTCCTAACTTAGAGATTCTGCTTATGCAAGAGAGAAGGGGCCAAAGAACAAAGAATCCTCAAGTTCTCTCCAAAAGAATTAACCTTATTCTCAACAGAATAAGAGAAGTTAAAATCTAAGGGCATCTCAAAAACAGGAGAGGTTTTGGTGATAAGCAATTAAAAGGAATTTGGCAACTCTATCAGTGTAGCAAATTAAACTATAGGCTAGGTAGCTGACCAGACAAAACAGGGGTAAAAAAAATAGCTGAAATGAGCCCTCTTGGAGTCTGGACAAATCTCAAAGACAATTCTCAAAATTAACCGTCAAAAATAGGAAGAACCCAAATGTCTATTAACTGATAAATAGAAAATAAGGTGTATAATCCCAAAATAGCATATTATTTTGCAATAAAACAGAACGAATTAACCACAACATGGATGAACTTTGAAACATTATGCTAAGTGAAAGAAACAAGTCACAAAATAGCATGAAATATTCAAGATAAATCTATAGAGACAGAAAGTAGCTTTCATGGATGCCTAAGGCTAGAGGCATTAGAGTTGGGAGAAACTGGTGGAGGTGACTGCTATTAGGTACAGGATTTCTTTTTGAGGTGATGGAAACTGCTGTAAAATTGATGTGATGGTTATTGCACAATTCTGTGAATATACTAAAAACCATTGAATTATATGCTTTAAGGAAGTGGACTGCATGGTATGTGAATTATATCTCAATTAATCTGCTATGCAAATATTATTTAAGTACACATTTGGTGGTTCACCTTATCACTGGGATGACTAGAGAAATAGGCTCTGAAAAAGATCAGGAAGAAGAGATAGGCAGGCTACTGGAACCAAGCTGAATGAATTCATAAATTTGAGGCTCTTCATGCCTGCCTACTACAGTCTGCCCTGCCACTATCAGTTCTCCTTGGATATTATATACAAGGACTTCTGTCATTGGTTCCACTATCCAAGGAGATTCTCCACTTTCCTTGTTTATATCATTAGCTTCGGTTTCAAACCACTGAGTGACTCATCTGATTGTTTAAGCTTGCATTACATGCCTGCCCAAGCAGAATGTGTAAATACAAAGCCTTTTTTCTCTGTTATATTAGAAGTCATCTTTTTGTCCTTACCAGGTGAGAGTTTCTCAAGCATAGGAAAGGGACTCAGATGATGGGAGGGTAAAGATGACAAATACACACAGATAAATGAATATAAAATATACTATATAAGTATACATTATCTTTATTTAAATAGAAATATATGTTAAACACGATAATAACTAACTAACACATACACTTCTTACTGTGTACAAGATAAGACACTGTTCCAAGAGCCTTTGGTATTTTAACTCACTTACTCTTTGCATCAATTTTGTGTGAACTCTGAAAAACAAAGGTCTTTTGATTCAACTCAGCTCTCCTAGATGGATCATGATCCATACTTAGAAATATATATTTTTTTCTTCTAGTCACTGAAAATTTTCTCACTGAAAATAGACAGATTATATAACATTCTGTTATTTTAACCTCCTTCAGGGGTTGTGTTTGATGCTAGGGAGGGTGTAGGAAGCAAAAGGGAATACAATATAATTCCTGCTCTTAACAAGTTTGCAATATAAATGTATTCCTGGTAAATGAGTATACAAAATAACTAAAATAAAAGGAAGTCTTCTCAATAAAAGGAAGTTTCTCAAGGAATAGAAACATTGCCTTCCAAAATAAATGTCATGCTTACTTCAATTAAAAAAAAAATAATTGAACCTATACCTACTTCCTCCTCTCCCTGGCCCTAATATAATGCCTGGAGCACCTCTGAGGGAACATTCAGCTCCTGAAATTTCAGTTTGAAATCCTTGATTATAATGAATACAGAGAGAAATATAAAAATAAAGATTTATAGGACTATCTAGGAAGAGAGTGTTAAGGGAAGTCCAAAAGCAATCTTTAAAGAGGATGGCATTTGAGATAAGCTTTGACAGATGCAGATGGGTGGTGGTGATGAATTGGAGAGAGCACTGTTATGACCACAGACTCACAAGGGGTGTTCAGGGAACAATGAATGATCTACTTTTTTTTTTAATTAATTAATTTATTTTTTCAGCATAACAGTATTCATTGTTTTTGCACAACACCCAGTGCTCCATGCAATACGTGCCCTCCCTATTACCCACCACCTGGTTCCCCCAACCTCCCACCCCCGCCCCTTCAAAACCCTCAGGTTGTCTTTCAGAGTCCATAGTCTAGTCTACTTTTTTAGGAACATAGATTATATACACAAGTGCACTAGGAAACAGATTTGGTCAGATAAATTAACTCAGTGTTATGGACCATGAGTTGCCAATGTAAGGCTTTTATGTTAAGCTGAAAAGTAACAAGAAATCATTAAGTTTGTCAATTAGAGAATGACATGTTTTGTTTTGTTTATACAAGAAAGGTTCAAGAGGTTTATTAGACAGCCCATGGCAAGATATAAAATGCTCAGTGACCATAACAATCATATTTCATCAACCAGGTGCCACTTGGCACTGTGACACAATCCTGCAAGATATCCCTGGGCTCACATTTCCTAATGGGCTGCCAAGAAATGAATCCCCTCAAATCAAGATCCTAATGCAAAGGCATTCCTGAGACCACTGGGGAGCAGAGTCCTTAGAAAACCTGCTTTCTTATCAATGTTAGGAGGGACTGGGGAGGAAACTGTGTGGGATAATTTGAATTTCCAAACTGAGTAAGAGGAAATAAATTTGGAGACAGGGTCTCCTGGGTCTGGGGCAGAGCATGGGGACAAGAGAAGCAAAACAACTGGGACCAGTCAGCAGCTTTCTCTCACCTACTTCTTTGCTTACCTCTCTCCTCGAGGGTCAGCAGATGACTGCGCCATTGGCCATGTTGAAGTAAGCCAGCAAGTTGATATCCTTTGTGAAGATGCCTTCATAAGACAGCTTCTCCTTTCTCTGCAAGCATGCCTGTGGCTTCAGAAATCTCCATGATTCTAGAGAACTGATCTCTAAGCAGGAGGCTGAAGAGTAGTGCCTGCCCTTTCAGTTTCCATTCTGCCTTATCCTGCACGTTGGGCACCTGGATTTTGAAGAACACCAGCCTTGTCTTTGTGCACAAACTCCTCCTCAGGCATGAAGCTCTTCTCTGTCTTCAGGGTCTTGAAGGTGTGTGCACCTTCCATGGGAGGCAGGGTTGGATAGTGGGATTTGCGGCTGGGGCTGGGACAGTGACAAAGGTGAAGTGGGGAAAAAGGCTGTTGGCACAATCATAGGGGAGGACGAGGTGCCATGGTAAGGGGCCAGTGGATTCATGGGCACCACAATGATTCTGGGCGAGTGTATGACAAGCAGCATGGGAGCGATAGCTGAGCTATGGAGCAGTCAGACCATGAGAGCCATTGGGGCCAAGGGCATGGAGGTGCTGTGGCCACAATTATAACATGGATGGACCAGAGGCAGCATGGCACATGAAAACGAGGTGATGAGAGGGTCAAGCTGGGAATGTTGATGACTGGGGGCACAAGTGGTGACTGCTGGGGAATGCCATTGGGCTTGCTGGGGTCAGTATTGTCTTTGGTATCATGCTCCAACACTGGACCCTTAGATAGACTCCTGACAGTTGATATTGGACTGGGTGGCCTGCTGGGTCCTGGTCATGCTGCCTAAGTGACCAGTATCAATTAGATATTTCTGAAAGTGGTATGAACTATGTTTTATGCTGTAGATTGTTATTATTTTCTATTGTTAGTTTAAAAAACATCATTATTTCATAACATGTATTTATTTGTTTTTTTATTGGGTTTAAGATGGTTCCAAATAATGATCAAAAAGAGGTATAGAGACTTGTTCTAATACTGTCTCAGAATACAGCAAATGAGATTTATTTAAATGGGAAAGAAAGGAACAATAAATATTGATGGATGATGAATGGATGAGAAAAATTCATGGAAGAATGAATAAACGCATGATACAGTATGGAGGCAGAATCTATATAATTAAATCAGTTCCTACTATGGGGGAACATTAGATGTTGATGTCAAGGATTTATTAGAAATGTTATTGAAGATCTGTAGGGTAATGTTCATATAATTAACAGAAATCAGAAGGATGGAAAAGGTAGTAGCATTTTTGAAGCAGAAGTAATATATTTGTTTGATGTATTTAGATAAATGTTCCATTGGGGCAAATTTGAGGTAATGCCAAACAGTTGAAATTACAAATCTAAACTTTAAGAGAGTCTTTTTGGATTATAAAAATTGATAACACATATGCAGAGAATACAAATTCAACTGTAGGAATAGATTCAAAATAGAGTTAGACAAAATGAAACAAGAGAAAGGTTTTGGAGACAGGGCCATTTGGAATGAATATTTTTTAGGTTGGGGATGACAGTATGAGAAAGACCAGAACAATAACATAGAAGATAAGATTTATATTTGTTAGGAACCTAGAAGCCAGAGAAAGAAAATTTTAAAAGTTGATTTGCCAGTTGGAAAAAAAAAAAAAAGCATTAAATATTTCAGAAATTAGGGGTTTTATGCAATGAGTGATCAGTTTTGCTAAATAAAGAATATCATTTGGACTGTTTGAAAAGTTTTGTCAAAGACCATTAACAGTGTCATATGAGAAAATAGAAGAGTCCTACTGAGTTTATGTCATGTAGTATGGAATAAGCCTAAAGGTTTAGAATTATTCTTCAGTTTTGAACAAAATGAACACTAACATTTTTAGTAAGATATGCTTATGCAAATGTGCAGTTTTCTGATGATATTCAAGAAGTATTGAGGTGTTATTTCGTACATATGAGAATGTCTAGTTACTCAAACACAAGAGATGTCCAGTAGTTGTTTCTCAATTATAATATCCAAAATATGACCATTCACTATTATGTTGAGATGCTAACTCATTCCATTTATTTTTTATTTGAGGTAGGAATTATGTGATAAATATTTTCTTTTTTTTTTTTAAAGATTTTATTTATTTATTTGACAGAGAGAGAGGTCACAAGTAGGCAGAGAGGCAGGCAGAGAGAGAGAGAGGAGGAAGCAGGCTCCCTGCAGAGCAGAGAGCCCGATGCGGGGCTCGATCCCAGGACCCTGAGATCATGACCCGAGCCGAAGGCAGCGGCTTAATCCACTAAGCCACCCAGGCGCCCCGTGATAAATATTTTCTATTTATACGTTAGACTTCTATCCTACTTGTATCATGTTTAAGGATTAAAAAAAAAAAAAAAAAAACTAAAATCAAAAGAAGTTACCATATAAATTTTTCAGGGCAAAAGTGAGGAAACACAAATCACTCATACACACATACACACACACAAATAGACAAGATTTAAAAAAAAAATTTTATAACCAGTTTTATGAGTATGTAAATAAAGTCAACCTTCTAAGTCTACTATGAGGATTGAGATAATATACATAAGCATGATTTACATATTACAAAACACTCAGAGATCATTGTTATGTTAATTTTTATGTTAATACTCCTTGGATAAGGCAAGGACACAGTAGATCATGAAATAGAAACAGTACTAAGGATAACTTCAAGTATAAGAGTACTTGTAGTTACACTCATTTTGCCTTAGCTGGTATTCATGTTGATGTATGAAGAAAGAAAAAATAGATATTGTGTTTTTTCTATTTTTTTCAATAGCAAAACTAATATATACAGGCGGTCATTTTTAAACATCACATATTAACAAATGGAAAATAACAAAAATAAGCTGGATTCAGTGTCAGTGTTTTGCGTCCCTAAAGTAACGTTGCCAAGGTTACAAATCAAATGACAGAAATTATATTTTGATCTGTTGCTGTCCACCATATATAATTTTTCTTGAAATCATATCTATGACAGGATTTTTATCAAAATCAATATTTTTCTCGGGGCGCCTGGGTGGCTCAGCGGATTAAAGCCTCTGCCTTCAGCTCAGGTCATGATCCCAGGGTCCTGGGATCGAGCCCCACATCGGGCTCTCTGCTTAGCTGGGAGCCTGCTTCCTCCCCTCTCTTTCTCTCTGCTTGCCTCTCTGCCTACTTGTGATCTCTATCTGTCAAATAAATAAATCTTTAAAAAAAAATCAATATTTTTCTCAAAACAAAATTATTAGAATTGACTTTAAGACATTTTATTTAATTCAATAAAGATTTATTGATAGCTTCGGCTGTTCAAGTTGGATGTCTAAGACACTGATAAATTAAAAATCAATCTGCTATCTCCACTTCTCTAATATCACAGGGACTCATAAGGTAATAGATGAAGTAATTATTTATAAATTGCTAATAATATAAGTGGGTTTATATACACACAACAAATATTCACACAACAAATATTCAGACAAAGGGCTATAGGAGTGAGGTAGATATAAATGAGAAATTTATTCTGAAGAAAGTGATGTAAGAAGTGTGTCTTGAGTCAGGTAATATTTAATAATGGTATTGAAATGACTTAAATGTGGACAGGGCGATAAAGGATAGTAGATATGTAGGGCATACTTCAATGATTTGTCTCAAGTGAAAACTTCAGAGATTAAAGATTATACCCAGATAATTCACCACCATGTCATCTATCCATAGAATTGCATAGGATGTATTGAGCAAATAGCACAGTGTAAGTCATGAGAGAATTATTTTTTTTTATTTCCAGTGTAGTTAATATATGGTATTATATTAGTTTCATGTGTACAATATAGTTATTCAATGGATCCATTTGCTACTCAATGCTCATCATTTAAGGTCATACCCCTCTAAATATGCTCAATTTCATCTGATCTCAAAGGGCTAAGCAGGGTCAAGCCTGGTTAGTACTTGAATTGGAGAGAGAGGTGTTTTGATTAATAGCTATAGATACCTGTATGTTGAGAAGAAACATCAGATAAGCAAGAGTACCCATTTGGAGAGAAAAATTTTAAATTATATGGATATGGTATAAATTGATAAGACTTAACTGTCAACAAAATATTACACTAACCAAAATAAACAGTTGTATGATTGCCTTGAAACAAACTGGATGAACTCCTTATCTCAGATCTGCCTTTTTTCTGCTAAAAATGAAAGGAGACTTTTATCTGACATCATTGAAGCCTCATTGTAATGGGCATCACTGTAAATACATAGCTTTTGTTTTCTTAACCATGAGGCAAAAATACATTTTTTTGAAAAACTGAGCATAAATCATAAAATATTGGGTAGCTGCATATTTGACAATCTAAGGACCTTGGAAAAATTTCAGGACCTTAAATAACTATGTCTCATGTCTTTCTTCTGATTTATCTTTGAAGATGTATTAGTCAGAGGTATATTCTATATTGTTGCAGATTTTATATACTTTGTAAAATTGTAATCAATCTCATAGAATTGAATTGTAGTTTTCCAAAAGGGTGAGGTGAAATTTAGAATTTAATGCTAAAGAACAGGGGAAAAATTGTGCTTTTTCAATGTTATAAAATGCAGTCTTCATAAATAACAATGGCTTCCATAGTATTTACATGTTCTATGCTGGTATTTCTTGTCTCTTTTCTGATTTTACTTAAAAACCAATGATGGGGGCACTTGGGTGGCTCAGTTGGTTAACCACCTGCCTTCAGCTCAGGTCATGATCCCAGGACCCTGGGATCAAGCTCCACATCAGGCTCCCTGATCAGTGGGAAGCCTGCTTCTCCTTCTCCCACTCGCCCTACATGTGTTCCCTCTCTTGCTTTGCCTCTCTCTTTCTCTCTCTGTCAAATAAATAAATAAATAAATAAATAAATAAATAAATAAATCTTAAGAAACACAAACAAAAACAAATGAATTTTTTTTCTTGAATTCCCTTGCATGGTCACATGTTTTCTAAATAATATGGTCTCTTCTCTGTCCAATAACTATTTTGGGTCTCTTGGCCAAATATGTTGAACCCTCTCTCTGACAATCAAAATCCTCTATAATATGGTCTCCATTTCCCTAAGTTTTGTCTCCCTCAAGTCTTTCCCATCTGCATGATTTCTAATCTGATAATTTCCTATGCCATTTTTAGTATAGGTCAAACCTACTTGTGCATTTGGCCATTGTGGATACCTATTCCAGTGGCCTCTACTATCTGAGTTTTTCCAATTATTCAATACCAAGTTCAGTGCCTGTAGACCTTCTTAAAGAGATTTACTAACTGACTACCATATGAAAGGCACAGCATACTTAAATATTATCTTCAAGATATATAGTTGCCTTCAAGAATCTTGATTTGCCAGTTGGAAAAAAAAAAAAAAAAGCATTAAGGAATCACTTCCTTGCACCCAGCTTATCAGCATACTCCCTGTGCATTTGAGACTCAAGCGAAGACCATTACCAGTAGACTCACGTCATCAATGCCAAGGAAATACCTCACTGTATATCAAGACTGATTCTTCCAGAAACTGAAAGACTTATGACTTTACTAGATGACCAGATTAGGCTGAATCTGTATATCCTCTATAGATTTATTCATTAATTATTTCTACAAATCGTTGTTGAAGCCTGTTAGGCACTGGATGCATAGATAATCTCTAGTTATGACAGATTCTGTGCTTCAGGTTTGCTCAGTCTTGATTCATGTACTGAGCTACTGCATGTCAGGTGCTGCCAACACTACAACATTGCAGATGTCAGGTTTGGCCATAGAATTAAGTCTTTCAAAGCCTCCTTGTTTTATTTTCTCCTTTCAACCCCCAGATATCTCATCCTCATCACTCTCTCCACAAAAATGTCCCACAATCCAGTAGCAGATTCAGGTCTAAAGTTCCAAGGCTGTCTGCAGACTCATTCCTAAAGTGGTTTGTTCTGTGTAAGACCAGGAACCAGAGTTACCTGGTTCTGGGACTTTTCACCTGGGTGATCTTGGGCAAGATAATCAATGTAACCAAGTCTCTGTTCGTTCTTCAGTAAAGGAAAATGGTAATGCTTGCCAGCTCACATGATTTTATGAGAATACAATGAGAAAAAGTACCAGTTAACCATAACACAGAATAATATATTATTACAAATAAAACTAATAATAAGATGAAAAAAAATATATATATATATATTTTTCCTCCCAGTTATAATTTGAGTCATCTGCAGCTTGGATTTTATACAGTGCTTGGTAAAGTATGTTAAGTGTGTGGTTAATGCACAAGAAGAATGGTTTGATTCACTGGAAAATCCAATGAAGTTTAAAATTCTCCATTGTCTGTTACTCAGACAGGACAAACAAGGACCAGCCCAAACCTTTTTTCTAGGCTCACAGTAAAAACAGACAAGTGTCTCATTCTTTGACATGCAAACAAGAACATACATGTGTTTATGTGTGTATCTGTGTAGGCATGCAAACAGGCACATATTACTAAAAAACTTAAAGCAAAAACATACACATTTCCACATTTTACTAGTTAGGGACTTCGGCAACAAACAATCCATCTGACCCCTAATTTGGCCATGGGGGAAACATACTCTGAGATGGATATTTGCAAGCCAGAGGTTTATTGAGAAGTCCCTTGGGATCAGCTCTGTGGTGAAGGAAAGGAAGTCAGAATGAGTAGAAAGTATGTTGGATTGCAATACCATTGTGAAGGATAATTTTGCTGATTTTCTGGAGTCTTAGAGATTGCAATGGCCCATCCTAATTGTCCCACAGAAGAAAGAGGACCAGACTTCACACCATGTAATCAGCTATCACTGAATGCCTCTGGGACAAATCACTGAAATTGAGCCAGATCTCTTCAAGGCAGTTTTCCAAGAGGAACATAGCTTAGAACTATTTGGATCCAACTCTCCCCAAAAGCCAAAGAATTCTGTTTCAGTCATGAATGGAGAAAAATAATCTCTTAACAGTTACAAGTAAAACTCCATCAACCAGGAAGGTACGAATATTTGTTTCATAGAACAAGTGCTGGGAACAACTCTTCTAGGATCCTAATGTGGTCTGGAGGTTTCAACTAATATTTATCATCTATCTCATTTTTATATAATAATTACTGAAAGAGGGGTTATTCTGCTGTGAAGTCATTTGTCACGATCATATAAATTTAATAAGAGTGTGCATATCACAAACTCCCATAAAACCTCTTAGAATGAAGATTCATCATAATTCATTATTAATCCTCATCATTCAATTCAACCACTTATTTCTGATGAACGTTATCCGAATATTTTTTTGAAAGTTATCTGAATATCTAAGACACTCCTGTGTCCTGAAAAATTTGCTAATTTTATTAATTTTCCCCAATTCTGCTAATTCCAATTGGCCATTTTTTTTCCTCACCAATTATTTTCTGATCCAAAACAATATCTCAGGTTGTATTATGTCTAAGTGAGACATATATATGGCTGAGATGTGTGCAATGCAACATTGACAGACAAAATGGCAAGATCTATACAAGTGCATACAAAACCCATTGTCTATAATTATTGACTTCTCCACAGATATAGTCATATATGACAGATAGGGTGCAAGATTAAATACAGGATACAGGGCACCTGGATGGGTCAGTCATCTGCCTTTGGCTCAGGTCATGATCTCAGGGTCCTGGGATCGAGCCCCACATTTGGCTCCTTCCTTGGCTGAGAGTCTGCTTCTCTCTCTCCCTCCACCTCTGCCTGCCTCTCCTCCTGCTTGTGCCCCACCCCCATCAAATATCTAAATAAAAAATCTTTAAAAAAAAATAAGTAAATAAATAAATAAATAAATTCAGGATACACAGTTAAATTTCAATTCCCGGTAAACAACTAGTACTACTTTAGTGTAATTGCATTCCAAATAGTGCATGTGACACATTTACACCAAAAAAAAAAAAAAAAAGTTGTTTATTTGAAATAAAAATTTAATTGGCATCCCATATCTTCATTTTCTAAATCTGGCAACGTTGTCCTCAAATGAATGACACTATGTCAGAAAGGTAAAATTTTACTTTCTGGTCACACTATCCACATCATGTATCCCAGCCTCAAAGCTGTTGAGATTCTTGGCCAGATTATTCTTGGGTGGGAAGATGGTGGACTATCCTACTCACTAGAGAATAAATAGCAATATTCCTGGTCTCTACCCACTAGATGCCACTAGCATCCCCCCAGTAGTGATAATCCAGAAATTTCTACAGATGTTGCCTAGTTTCCCCTGGAAGCAAAACAGTCCCACTTAAGAACTTTTATCCAGATACAAGGATTAACAATATAACTGATTCAATCATCAGGATAATTCAGGCCAAATCCTTCTCTTTTAGTTAGATAATTGCAGCAAACAAACAAACAGATGACACATGTAGAGATGTTGAAATTCGTTGCACTTTATTCAGAGTGTAACATAAATTTCTAGCTAATCTATCTGCTGATACATCTGATTGCTTGAGAGCAGACCATGAAAAGGCCTTCTGTTGTATGATCCTGTTTCAAAAGCTATTGACTCAATACTTACCACCAGAGTAGTTCTGCTTCAAAATATTTAGTCTGAGAGAAGATACTTACAGATACATGAGATGCATGCCCTTCACACTTCTATGTGCACATGTGGCCCTACTGAGATGCAAATTGACTCTTTTGTGACTCATTCAGTTTGGTTTCAGCCATGCTAAAACTTCCTTGGTAAGCTAACATGCAATTTAAGATGACTGAAATAACAAGAATCTCTGCTAGGTCTGTTTAATTCAGTGAGAAAAACAGCTGTGGGATAAGGATAACTGATAGAAACAAAAGATAAAATGGGGTTTTTCGTGTTACTACCAAACATGACCGTGTAAACTCCAGGCCAGAAGCTTCACTTATTTCCTTCTTTGCTGTATCTCCCAATACTAGAGCATTTCCTGGCTGATTGTGTTCAACAATATATCTACAATGAATGAATGAATCAGTCAGTAACAGATGGAGCTGACTTAGTCATATATGATATTACTGATTAAGCACACTGTCCGATCAGTGATTATAAATTGCTCAGCAGACATTATCTTGGTTACAAGGTTGTATTCATTAAAGGAAAAATAAAACTCTTAATATTAATAAGTGATTAAGCTCTTATTAGAATTACTGTTATCATTCATTAAGACATAACACAGGGCTCTAATTTTAGCCAGTCAAGCTGTTTGCTAAGTGTTATTTTGTAACCCTTAGAATTAAGGTGTATAAATACATAAGATGTAAAAGGTCATATGCATTTATTATAACTAAATAAATAAACTATTTATTATAACTAAATTAGTTATAAACAGAATTTATAACTAAATTCTGTACGAAGATGTGAGAGTGAGCGAGAAAGGGAAAGAAAGAGGTAACTTAAGAATGAAGTTATTTAGTTATTTGAGGAGAAAAGTTATATACCTCATATTAAATACTGCAAAAAAGAAGGACCAAGTTTTGCCTTTCTGAGCATACTACTCACTATTTTCCTAAAGTTGGTAAGATTTTTGGAGTGTCTAGAAATTTTGTATGATATAGCAATTAGCTGTGCTTTATCCTTAGATATATTAAAGGCAGTAATTTCTCAAATACTAATGTTAATGCGGTTTATGAAGCCAGTGCTATCATTTTGCAAACATCTGTTGGGGCATGACTAATTGGAGAAAGAATAGTGATCAGAATTTCTGAAACATCTTCATATTTTATGAAGAAGCAATTACCCTAAAGAAATGTTAAACACATCTAGAGCACAATTATACTTTCATTATTCAAAATTCAATACAAATATTCAGTCAAACATAAACAAAATAAATGTACATAAATGGTTTAAAAATCCTGTCTGCTCTTCCATTCCAGGCAATATGTATTTTTAATAGCAGAGGAAAGAAGGTCTTCATCAATGTCCGGGCACTAAATTTGTGTTTTTATTTTCAACCCAGCACTGTGAGATATTACCAGTCTAGGAGAAAGGCACTATGATATGTTATTGGGCAAATCTGCTACACCTGCCATCTTGTGACAGACTCTTAAACTTTATGAAACTCAATTTTCTTATCTATAAAATGGGAATAAAATTGACTTCTAAGATAAAACGTGATGATGTTTATAAACTGTTTTACAGCCTCATTTGGCCCATGATAATTCACAGGAAGCTACTGTTTTGCAGCTTTCCAAACAATTTCAATCCATATATGAAAATAATCTTTTGGTTGTAACACTTCTGCTGTTAGTTAAGACTTAATGGTTTGATATATCAAGACTTTTCTTGTTTTTTTTTAAAGTTACATGATAATGCAAATATACACTTAGACATACATAAGGGATTGATGTTGCTGTTTGTTGGATCCTGAATCAGTTCAAATCAGTACATTTAGTTCGAGATAATGGGAATTTATGGAGCAAGCATCAAATGCCAAAAATTATACTCAGGGCTTTCAAAACAAAACAAAATCCCTTGAAATCACAGTCTTAATGGTGAAACAACAGAAATCATTTTACTTTACTATGCAGAGCAATTTATCTCTTCTCTCTGGACCAAAAACCTAGACCAGAGGCTCTGCCTCAGCATACTGCAAAGGCATATTTGAGTGTGTGCGTGTATATATGCATGTTTATACATGTGTGTGGGCTTGCTTTCATCTCTTTAATAATGGAAGCTGTGTTTCCAAAGATGAATGTTGTCTCCATTCCTAGAATATCTGATGAACATATAGGCAGCTTGTAAAATAATTTTCTCATCCATATCCACAAATGCATTCATTTAATCAACAAGCATTTGTTGAGCTACTATGTGATGTTCTGCTAAAAATTGGAAAATATGAAGATAAGCCAAACAGACATGACTCCACCCTTTGAGAGTTCAGAATCTACCAGATCTATGAATATACATTATATAAACCTGCACATATATAAAATAATGTATAATTTAAGTTATAATCACAGACAAGTCTTTCCTCCATGTTTATGCAAATTAATGTAAAGATTATTTTCCCTCTCACAACTTCAAATTTCAGCAAAAGAGGAAAAAAATAAAATGTTTGCATACACTCAGGATATTTTTGTAACCTTCTCATAAGAAAGCAAATATTCACTTGTGCAGAAAGTATTTTTGTGTAGCTTATGATTTCTAGGCGTTTTGCTGAGTACTGGTTATAAAGAGACAAAAAAGACCCTGTCCTTGGTTCACATTGATTTCACACAAGGGACACATGTCTTAGTGAAGAAAATTAAACCTGAGTTTGATTCCCTTCCCCATGCCTATCACCTTCTACTAACATGAATATTCTTTTTTTTTTCTAACATGAATATTCTTATATAATCCTCAACTCTTGAGAGTCACTGGTTTTGAAGAGGAAACTAGACAATGAAAATAAATCAATGTAATAAAATGTTAGCGGTATTATGATAGAAAACTTTACCAAGTTTAGCGGAGTGACATATTGGTTTGAATAATTTTACTTTGCAGAAGGAAGGTGTTCAACATACCTAAAACAAATAAATGGGCCTTTGAAATAAAATTCAAAAGGTAAATATAATATTCTAGCTTATTTTCTAGGCTATTCATGGTGAAGGAAGGGAAGGGATTTAGGAAGCAGGAATTATGGTATCTGAGGCAAAAAAAAGTAATATGAAACAATGTGATGCTTACTAAGAACAAGTGGGCTAGCGTGAATAGAAAGCAGCTTCTGAGAGAGGGAAGAAACAGACATGAGCAGGGTTTATCTCTCTCTCTCTCAAACACACACACACACACACACACACACACACACACACAAGCAGGTTTTATCTCTTTCTCTCTCTCTCTCTCACACAAACACACACACACAGAGTTATAGAATGGGTTGAAGAGTGTGGGATTTTTCCCATGAGTGATATTGAATTGCTTGAAATTGGCAATAAAGCAATTAAATTTGTGTGTGTGTGTGTGTGTTTTTAAAGACTTCCATGGCAGCAAGGTGAAACCTGTGTTAGAGGAATGTAAAATTGTAAATCGAAATTGCAGATGATGATTGAAACAGTCCTGATGAATCTCATCATAAGAAAATCAAAAAGGAAAAACTCAAAGCTTCAAAAACCTAGTTAGTTTTGTTCACAGACAAATGTAGTAATAATAATAATAAAAAAAAAAAAACTTTGTTCTCTTAAATGGAAAAGTACACTAGATAGTCTTCTATACCAGATTTCACATTCACTTGCTAAGGCCTTGGCATATAGAATCTGTAGAAACCAGTCCTCTCATTTCTGCCTTTGCCAATGTAAAGGCGGAATGTAAAAACCTTTGCCAAACATTCCTTTTAACCGAATTTTGCCTGTTAAACATCTCAGCTGAAAAATGTCTTGTTACGCTATATTCTTATTCACAGCTTTCTAAACAAAAGGTCAAATATTTTATTTCTTAGTTGTCACAGAACAGCTGCAAAGAATTTTAAGTAACTGGCAACCTGTACATAAGTTGAGACTTAAAGGTATCTGCTTATACAAAGGCTAATAAATATGTAAATTGTGTCTGAATGTGAATTTTGCTTACTTATCAAGATTCTTGGACTGTTAGTTTAATCCACAGGGTAATAGAATTCTCTAGACTATTTTTCTTGCTATACTAAGTGTTCCTGAGACAAATACTAATTCAGCATAAAGATAATGATTCCAACGAGCAGCTCCATAAAAAAAGGTTTGATTCGGCTCGGGTCATGGTCTCGGGGTCCTGGGATCGAGCCCCGCATGGGGCTCTCTGCTCCGCGGGGAGCCTTCTTCCTCCTCTCTCTCTGCCTGCCTCTCTGCCTACTTGTGATCTCTCTCTCTCTCTGTCGAATAAATAAATAAAATCTTTAAAAAAAAAAAAAAGAAGAGAAAAATTTTTTTAATTTCTAGTGAATTTGGAAAACACAGAAAAAGTGTATTACTGCTTGGGCATGTGTAAGACTATTGCTTATAGAGTCAGTGTTTAAAAGTGACCAAATATATTTAAGGGAATCTCTTCTGCTTCAGTGATTATTAGAAATATTTAAAAACCATTTCTAGGAACACCTGCGTGGCTCAGTCAGTAAGCGTCTGCCTTCTGCTCAGGTCATGAACCCAGGGTCCTGGGATTGAGTCGTGTATCAGCCTCCCTGCTCAATGGGGAGCCTCTTTCTCCCTCTCCACCCCACCTTAAGGGGTGCCATGAAACAGAAATATGTGTGTGTGTGTGTGTGTGTGTGTGAGAGAGAGAGAGAGAGAGAGAGAGAGACAGCAAAATAAAAGTAATAGTAAATTTTTCCCCAACCATTATTGTGGTCAGTTGTTAATTAGCCATCTCAAAGAAATCCAGACAATCCTGCCTCTATCACCAAATATCTTATAATTTTTGTCTGTGTTTCTGCCCCTCCTTTTCAGTGTCACTTTTACTTTCTTTTAGTACCATCTCCTTCACTAACATTGGAAGTCTTGCTTTTCCTTAGTCTCCTTTACTATTTTTTTCTTTTTTCTTCTTACATTTTAAAACTACACAATTACATTGATTAACATTTGTGTTATAAATATATTCCCTTGTCCATATTGTCAATTCAGTTCACAGAATTCAAGAATTTTATCCAACTTTGGGATAGAACTCTATAATTTAATACAATTATGTAGCTGATGCCAAATGCCTACCCACATCAAAAAGCAACTCAAGGAATTCTGATTTTTTTTTTCTTGACCGTTAATGACAATGAGCTCAGGGTTTACCTCAAAACAGTCAATTCTGCTTTCAAGAAAGTTTCTAGAAATTTTCAAGAAACTTCTTGAAAGTTTGCTTCTGGAGCATTGACATCGTTCTCCCTACATCTCATTATACTCTTTTAGTCTTCTTGGGCTGCCACAGCAAGATGCCACAACTCGGTGACTTAAACTGTGGACAGTCATTGTGTCTGGATAGACAAAGTCTGATTGGTATATGCCTCCCTGGATGAGACTACTTGAAAAGCAAAGAAGGAGTGCCCGGAACACTGGGCCTTCTTTGAAGTTTTGGAGAATTCTTACTGTGGCTCAAGACTTTCATCTGGGAAGTAAATGTTTAAATTTTAAAGAAAAATAGGTACCTGCAGTGGTCATGTACTTTGTGTACCCCTTACCTTGTCCACATGTCATGAGCACTGTTTGGTCCTATCCCACGCTGCCCTCTATATTATTATTGTCCTGATCACTAAAGCTACTCATTCCTTCTTGTTTTGCTCTTGTACTTGGTGTATTGATCAAACTCACAATAAAAGAGGATACAGACCTTGGCTTGTGACTTTTTCCCTCTAAAGCGTCTGATCCCCTATTTTGGTGTCTGGATTAATCTTTTCATTTGCCGTCTCAGAGTTTCCTGGCCAAACCCAACTTTAAACAATCTAGTTTGCACATTTCTTGAGGCTGGAAATCCGAGATCAAGGTGCCTGCAAAGGAAGCTTCATTCTCAGGCCTCTCTCTTGGCTTATCAGTGGCTCCCATCTCACTGGGCACACACATGACCTCTTCTTTCTGTGCATGGAGACGGAAAGGGAGCTCTCAGGCATCTCTTCTTACAAAGACATTAATCCATTGGATCAGGACTCCACCCTTATCACCTCTTCTCTCCTCAATTCCTGCAAATATAGCTGCACTAGGGATTGGAATTTCAGCATATGAGTCTTCAGGGACACAAACGTTCAGTTCATAACACATACCAGCTGGACCCCTTGACACGATATGAAAAAGTCTATTTCAGAGACTATCACAATGATTATTTGAAACATCTCATCAGATCTTTTTGGCTTTCACATACCTCCCAGTAGCTGTAATTGTTCTTCCAAGAACAGCTCATTGGTACATTTCCTTCAGGATTAGTTATTGATTCACATGTTTGTTTTTCATTGGAGGAGCCATGTAAAGATCTGAACACTGCCTTCCTGGCCCTCTCTGCCCCTATTCAAGAATAAGTAAGTATAACGGAAAGCTGGTTAGCAAATTTTCTCCAGACATTTCATTAAAAAAAAATAAATAAAATTTTTCGTGGAAAGCAATCTGAAAGAAGTCTTCCCCTGCACTGTATCAAAGATTAAGGTGCCATGTCTTTGGAATATTAATAAGAAAAGGATGAAAATGTTCACTCTGAGAAGCTGTTTTCTTCCATCCCAAGTTTGTAGCTGGCAGTCTGGAGTCTTCGTTTACACCCCAGACATTAAACCTGGGCTATAAATATACCTAATGGGGTTTTCAATAGTTTTGTTTATCTCCCTGAGGACAGAAGAAATATGCTGCTTAGAAATGTCAGATCTTAAACCTTGTTTCTGCGAGTTGTTTTTTATTTATGTTCCATCTTGTGTTTCTCTGACACACACACAAAAGTCAACTTCAAAGAGCTATTTGTCATATTTGAAATTCTTAAGTAGTTAAGTGTTAGTTTGAAGAACCACCTGGAAAAGTGTAGACAGACAGTGCATCCAGCACATTAAACCCAGACCGTGAATACCTAACATTTTTTACATCACAATTTTGCATTCCAAAGAAAACAAACAAACCTGGCATTATATACTATCATAAATATAACATATTGTTATGTTATATAACATTATAAAATGTTTACTTTATTCATGTTCTACAGTGAAATGATTTTCTTTGTGTTTACCAGTGTACTATTTTGAAAAACTCCAGAAATTCTGACACAGTAAGCTTATATTTTCATATGCAGAGGTTCTGAGTAATGAACAACATGAGTGCTGAATCACAAACAATAGAAAACGTGTTTGTTCATATATTATTAAAGCCAATTTTTAAAAAAATTTAATCTGATGTCCCCATTTATATTTTTAGGTTGTAACAATCATTAATGTAATTGATTTATTCTCTTTAAGAGAGTTGCTTAACTTGGACATAGAGTCATAGAATAGCATAGTTCGAAGTACCTCAGAGTAAATCTTTAAATATCTAATTATACAGAAGTACCTTAGAAAAATGAAGTCATGAAGCTAGTCAGTAGAAAATCCCAGGAATGAACCTAGCATTTCTATCTTTTAATACAGTAACCTGCCCGGGACCCTGGTCCAAAATTTCTAATTCTTATTATGCTAATCTATATGTCCTTTTTCCCCCATAAGCACTTATTGCTTTCTAACAGATGATAAAATTATTTATTTATTGCTTATTATTATCATGGTCTCTTTCCCCTTAGGCGATGTGAATACAATAAGGTAGGACTTTTTACATGCCTTATTTACAGATATAGTCCAATTGCCTAGTATGTATTCAATAAATAGTTACTTAAAAATGAATGAGATAATAGTACCTAAAAATATCTAAAATTGTAGGGTTGTAAGACATTTTCTTTTTTTTTTTTAATAATTCCACATACATTTATTTGGTGCCTGCTTGTTCCAGATACCATCCTACACACTGGACTGAAGATAATTAAAGAGAATAAAGATAAAAAAGAAATCAGTCATGGTACTTACAACTTATTGAGACAATTGAATATTATACAATTAAATATAACAATTAGTAAGTATCTGAAGTTAATAATTAGTGAAAAGAAGACAAATAGCAAGACAATTGGTACTAAGTTCAAAGTGCATGATCATGTGAAGAGGTGATATTCAAACAAAAGGAGAATGCATGTTAGTCCACATGGGGTTCAAGTTATCAAGGTTAATCCTACATTTCTGTATTTAGCTTTCCACACATGTAAAAAATATTAAACCTGCTATTGAACAAGTGATACAAGTAATAGAATTGAAATGGTACCAGTGGAGATCAAATGATTGTGAAGAATGTTTCTTCTCTACTTGCTGTCATCTCATGGAGGTTTCTTTCTTATACATGACCTACACAGAAATTAACTAGGAGATTTACATATCACTCCAACTTCCATTAGTTACTTAATGTTTTAAATCACATCATCATATGATTTTCTTTTTTAATTCCCTGTTGTCTCATTAACTTCATTCTCATTTAAAAGCACTTATCTTCCCGTTAACATAAGGAGCTTACTGCATACAACTAATAACTATGGCATAGCCAGGCAAATACTTCGGATAGTGCTGCTTTTTAATACACTCCTGGGATAACCTTAGTTATTTTTCCATTTAGTTAAGGAATGAGAGATCTCACTAACTTTTCCTAAAAAATGTCTAACAATTGGAATGTTGAATTCTGAACATGTTTATACTAACAGTCCTACATTTTAGAAATCCTTTTATTTACTCTGAACATTTGAGGAAGATATGACAAACACTATAATGTTTTTGTATACATGCAGAACAGTTTGAGAAGTTAATTTTCTACTCCAAAGCCATACAGCTAGAATTAAACTCAGATTTCTCAACTCCTCCCCCAAACAAAATTCTTTCAGTTAAACTTTATGTCAGGAGGCACTTTTATGATAAATGGAAAAAAAATTCAATAGTCATGAATATCTCTGTATAAAATTATGATATATGTATTATGTTGTCTATAAAGAAAAATTAAAGAATAGAACAAAATAAGGAAAGAGCAAGACTTTTTTGTATTACATCTATGTGTATCAGTAAGTTAGAATTAATGTTCTATATTACAAAAAGAAAAACAACAGAAAAGCCAAAACAACAACAACAAAATACAAAGATAGAATAAAGTTTATGCCTTTGCACTATCTGTCTTTCTAGATTTGATTTCACTGTGATGGAACGTTCTAAAGTTGAGATATCTGTTTGGCAATTATACAGATTTATCAAATTTCTGAGCTATTCTTTAGATAAAAACTTGAAGAAAGTAAAATATAACATAGTAGAAGATCTATGAATACATAAATAGAGACAAGAATTTTATCTGAATTCATGAAAAGATAATTATAATTGAAATTAAAATCTAACAATAGTTAATCCTCTTTCTAGCAAAATATATTACATCAGAAATAATTTCTCATATGCATTGGCTCAATACCAACACGTAAGGTGTACCTCAATGGTTTTGATCAAATCTGCCAAAATAAGCAAGACAGGAAACAACGTGTGTTAGAGAGGATGTGGAGAAAGGGGAACCCTCTTACACTGTTGGTGGGAATGCAAGTTGGTGCAGCCACTTTGGAAAACAGTGGGGAGATTCCTCAAGAAATTAAAAATAGAGCATCCCTATGACCCTGCAATTGTACTACTTAGTATTTACCCCCAAGATACAGATGTAGTGAAAAGAAGGGCCATCTGTACCCCAATGTTTATAGCAGCTATGGCCATGGTCGCCAAACTGTGGAAAGAACCAAGATGCCCGTAAGGGCCTAGTTGGCCAGAGGGAGCCATTTTGTTGTGGGCTTAGATTGACCCCGCCCCTCCCCGAGGAACTTGCTTGCAGGCCCCGCATATGTGGGCGGGCAAGGCCGGATGGAGACATCCAATCTGTGGGGTGCGCATATATTTGCTGTGGTGAATTGGAATTCAATTGGCCACCCGTATTGCTGACCTAGTGTGACTGTGCAGTTTTCCCTGTTTGTTGCTGTCTCATTGGCCACCTCTGTGTGGGCCGGGCTCAACCACCTCTGTAAAGGTTAGTCTGTGAGGCAGGGGGGTAGTAGTGTAGTAGTGACAGCGTTGGGGTCGTCAGGAGCATCAGGGTCGTCAGGAATGGGAGCGGGAGCGTTGGTATCATTGGGAGCAGCACCATCGTGGGGAGCATCGTGGTCGTGGGGAGCATTGTGGTTGTCGGGAGCATCATGAGCCTCGAGGGGGCCTCACCAGGGAGCGGCCTCACTGGGGAGTGGCCTTGCTGGGGAGCAGCACCATCGAGCAGCAGCCTCGCCACATAGGGGAGCCGTTGGGTAAGGGGAAGTCATTGGGGCCGGTGTCCTGGTCGTCATTGCCTCCTTGTAAGAGATGGCCCCAACTGGACGGCCTGATTTTCGATGCTTGGTGCGAAATAAAGCTTTGCTTGACTTTCGCTTTGTGTTGGTCTGGTTCCTTTGATCACGGACCCTAACATGCCCTTCAACGGACGAATGGATAAGGAAGATGTCGTCCATATACACTATGGGGTATTATGCTTCCATCAGAAAGGATGAATGCCAAACTTTTGTAGCAACATGGATGGGACTGGAAGAGATTATGCTGAGTGAAATAAGTCAAGCAGAGATAGTCAAGGATCATATGGTCTCACTTATTTGTGGAGCATAACAAAGAACATGGAGGACATGGGGAGATGGAAAGGAGAAAGGAGTTGAGGGAAATTGGAAGGGGAGGTGAACCATGAGAGACTATGGGCTCTGAAAAACAACCTGAGGGTTTTGAAGGGGTAGGGGATAGGAGGTTGGGGGAGCCAGGTGGTGGGTATTAAGGAGGTCACGTATTGCATGGAGCACTGGGTGTGGTGCAAAAACAATGAATACTGTTACACTGAAAAGAAATTTAAAAAAAATCTGTTAACAACTCTATGGCTCAGTTTATTCAAATAAAAACATTGATCCAAGTTATTCCATATATCTTCAAATGATAAAAATCATATGGCTGTATAAAATAATGTAAGGAAATCTGGAAGGACTTGTTAATGCAATAAGACAAGAAAAAAAGGCATATAGATTCAGAAGGAAGAAATTTTATTTGTTTACAGATGACATGATCATCTATGTAGAAAATTCTAAAGAATTGATAAAATACCTCCTAGAATAAGCAATTAGATCAAGGTAACAGAATACAAATTAATATACAAAAGTCATTTGTTTTCTTGTATACAGCAGTGAACAAGTAGAAATTGAAAATAAAAGCAAAATACCATTTACATAAACACTCCCCAAAATGAATACTTGGGCATAAATCTAACAAAATATGTAAAATTTCTGTGAGGGAAATTTTGAGAGTCTGATGAATGTAATTAAAGAAGAACCACATAAATGGAGAGAAATTCTGTGTTTATAGAAAGGAAGTTTCAATATGTTCAATATGTCATTTATGCCCAAATTGATCTGTTGGTTCATTTCAATCCTAATCAAAACCATACCAAGTTATTTTGTGGGTGTCAACAAAATGTTTGTTGGGTGTCGGCCATAGACAGAATATCCAACACAATATTAAAGGACAAGACCAAAGTTGGAGGAATGAAGCTACGCAATTTCAAAACATACTATAAAGATATGGTAATCAAGACAATGTGGTATTGGCGAAAGAATAGACAAATAAATTGATAGAAAAGAATATAAAGCACAGAAATATTAATAATAAAAGAATATAAAGCACAGAAATATTAATAAAAATAATAAAATAAAATAAATAAAATAAATAATAATAAATATAAATAAAATATATTATATTATACATAATATATATAATATTATATAATACTATAATATTATAATATACATAAATATAAATAAAAATAAATAGACACCTTAAAATAACTTAGACCGAAAAGCAAAGCCAATACATTGAAGTAAAGATACTTCTTCAACAAATGGTGCTGGAACAACTTGACATGTACCTGAAAAAAAAAAAATTCTGGCCATAGACCTTAGGTCCTACACAAAAATTAACTGAAAATGGATTTTAGGGTCTAAAGGTAAAAGGCAAAACTATAAAACTCCTAGAAAATCACAAAGGATAAGTCCTAAACGGCCTTGGGTATGGAAATGATTTTTTAAATAAAACACCAAAGTACAATCTATGAAAGAAATGATCAATGCACTGCGCTTTCTTAAATTAAAAATTTCTACTTTGCAGAAAAAAATAAGAAGAAAAACCTGAGACTGGGAGAAAATATTTGCAAAAGACACCTCTGATTAAGGATTGTTTTGCAAAACATACAAAGAACACCTAAAATTTAACAGTAACAACCCAACTAAATAATGGGCCAAGGTCTTTAACAAATCCTTCACCAAACAGATGGAAAATAAGCATCAGTAAAGATGCTTACAGGGGCACCTGAGTGGCTCAGTGGGTTAAGCCTCTGCCTTCAGATCAGGTCCTGAGATCAAGCCTCTTGTCTGACTAACTGCTCAGCAGGGAGCCTGCTTCTCCCCCTCTCTCTGTCTGCCTCTCCCTCTCCTTGTGATCTCTCTCTCTCTCTGTCAAATAAATAAATAAAATATTATTTTTAAAAAAGAAAGATGCTTACAACATATGCCAACCAGCAAAAACAAATTAAAACAATGATATATTACTACACTTTTATTAGAAAGGCCAAAATTCAGGTCACCGACAACACCAATTACTAGCGAGTGTGTGGAACAACAAGAATTCTCATTTATTGTGGGTGGGAATGAAAAATGATATACCCATTTTGGAAGATAGTTTGATGATATATTACAAAACTATCCATATTCTTACCATACAACCCAGCAATTGTGCTCCTTGGTATTTACCCAAAGGTGCCAAAAGCTTTTGTCTACATAAAAACCTGCACATGAACATTTTTAACTGTTTGACATCTTGCTTGCTTCCAAGTTTTGGGAATTATAAATAACTTTGTAGGTGAATGGATAAATAAAGTGTGGTGCAGTCAGACAATAGATTATTCATCACTAAAAAAAAAAAAAAAATGAGTTATGGAAAGACCTGGAGAAAACCAACATGCTTATTACTAAGTGAAAGTAGCCAATCTGAATATCTACATACTGTATGATTTCAGCTATAATATATTTGAAGCAGGCAAAATTACAGAGAGAGTAAGAAGCTCAGCGGTTGTCCAGAATTGGGGGTTAGGAAGGAGGAATAAATAGATGGAGCACAGAGGAAATTTAGGGCAATGAAACTTTTCTATGTGATCATATAATGATGGATACATGTTATTGTACATTTGGTACCAAATATATAGAATGTAAAACAGCAAGAATGAACTATATATACAAACTATTTTGAGGGATACATCAGTGTAGGTTAATTAACTGTAACAAATGTACCACTCTGATGAGGGATATTGATGATTAGGGAGGTTGTGATTTGAGGAGGAGGGGACTGCAGAAGTATACGGGAAATCCCTGGATCTTGTGCTCAGTTTTTCTGTGAACCTAAAACTGCTCCAAAAATAAAGTCAAGAGAAAAGAAAAAATACTACTGCAAACGATTTTAAGTCTTTACAATCTTTTTTTTTTTTTTAGATTTTTATTTGTTTATTTGACAGAGGTCACAAGTAGGCAGAGAGGCAGGCAGAGAGAGTGAGAGGAAAGCAGACTCCCCACTGAGCAGAGAGCCTGATATGGGGCTTGATCCCCTGGGATCATGACCTGAGCCGAAGGCAGAGGCTTAACCCACTGAGCCACCCAGGCGCCTCAAGGCTTTATAATCTTTAATCACCCTCATATAATTAGAATATTAGTATATTCCTAACATGTCTTAATAAAATTGTCACATTTACTGGACCCCACAAAATTTGTGTAATATTAACATAATAACTGGACATCAATTGGGCAGGAAATACTGCCATTTTAAATATGTATACATATTTTATATATCATATATGTATGTCATTGAAGTGGATATTTTTATATGTTAATCTTTTCTAATTCTTCATTAGAAAGTGCTCTGAATTTACATGATCTATTAACCCACTATGATATATGTCTCTATTGATGCAATGATTTTATATAGTAATATCACAAATTTTACATATGTGTCCTGTCCTTTCAACAGTCTTTTCGTGCTTACTTTTGTTTATGGCTTTGGTGCAGCTATATTTATATTTTGTAAGATGCTTATTTTTTATTTTAAAGATTTTCTTAAATCTTGTACTTTTTATCTGTGTGTCCTTAAATCTGAAGTCAGTCTCCTGTAGGCAGCATATAATTGGGTCTTGGTTTTTTGTTTTGGTTTTGTATTGATTTCTATTGATTGGAGAATCATTCCATTTACATTTAAAATTACCATTAATAGCTATTACCAATTTGTTAATTGTTTTGTAACTTATTTTTTTTCTTTTGCACTTCCCCTTTGTAATTTGATGATTTCGCATAGTGGTATACTCAGATACAATTCTTTTATCTTTTGTATACCTACTATAAGTTTTGTTTTGTAGTTATGATGAGGTTTACATAAAACACCTCATAATAGTCTGTTTACCCTTATAACTTAACAAATTATAGTGTTTTTTATAATTTTGTCTTTGTACCTTTATACTGGATTTATAAGTGATTTATCCATCACCATTACAACATTAGAGTATTCTGAATTTACCTTTACATTTACCTATATGTACTTACCTTTACTGGTGAGATTTATACTTTCATATGCTTACCTGTTCTAACTAGCATCCTTTTATTTTATCTTGAAGAAGTTCCTTTAGCATTTCTCGTAACGCTGGTCTAGTGATGATGAACTCCTTCAGCTTTTGCTTGAAAAACTCTTCATCTCCCGTTCAGTTTTGAAGAACAACTTTGTCAGGTAGGGTATTCTTGATTGACAGTTTTTTATGTTGTTTTTCAAAACTTTGAAGATATCCACTTCTTTCTGGCATACAAGTCTCTGCAGAAAAATCTGTTGACAATCTTATGGGAGTTTTCTTGCATGTAACAAATTGTTTCTCTTGCTGCTTTTAAATTCTTTCCTTGTCTAACTTTTGACAATTTAATTGTAATGTGTCTCACTGTGATTCTCTTTAGAATCATTTTATTTGTAACTCTCTGGTCCTTCTGGATCTGGATGTGTGTTTCTTTCTTCAGATTAGGAAGCTTTTCAGCCACTATTTCTTTGAATAAGCTTTCTGCCCCTTTGTCTCTCTCCTTTCCTTCTGGGATCCCTATAACCTGACTATTGGTCTGTTTGGTGCTGTCATGTTGGTCTCTTAATCTGTCTTCACTCTTTTCATCTTTTTTTTTTTTTTCTTTTTGCTTCTCTGATTGATTGGATGAATTCCACCACCATATCTCCCGATCTTTGTGGTTGATAATCTTTTCTTCTATTTAATATAATTGATATGGACAGCCTCTATTGGATTTTTTAGTTCAGTTATTGTATTCTTTAACTCTGCCATGTCTGTTTTACAGATTCTTAAATTTTCTTTTTGTTGAAACTCTGACTCATTCATTCGTTGTTTTTCTAATCTCAATAAATACATTTATGACCATTATTTTGAACTCTTTATCAAGTAAATCACAAATCTCCATTTCATTAAAATCTTTTTCTTGGGTTTTATCTTATTCTTTCACCTGAATGTATTCCTCTATTTCTTTATTTTCCTTGACTCTCTTTGTCCATTTCTAGACAGTACAGCCTCCTCTGCCAGCCTTGGTGGAGTGGTCTTGCATTGAAGATGAACTTTATCTTTCATCTCATCTGGATCTTTTAGCTGTCTCTCAAACCTTTGTGGTTATTCAAACCTCTTTCTTTGTTCTTGGTTCCCAGTAGTTGATATTGTGTCAATACCCATTCCAATGTCAGTGTTTTCTCTTTCTTCCAATGTATAGAAGTCAATCAGCTAGTTTCTGGATTTCTTTTAGAGGGAGTTTGTCCATGTGTAGCTGGAGATTCTGTGTGTCCATAGAAAGAAATGAGTTCAGGTGCCTCCCAACTCATTATCTTACACTAGAAATTGCATGAAATCCAATCATTTTTTTTAAAAATTGTTGACTACTCATATCTGGTAGGAAGATGAATTTAAATTTATTTTAAATATCTCAGACTAGCCAAAACTGTCATGCTTCTGTATCAATGTTGTTTTAGTCAGTTATGTTTAGTGATGAACAATCCCTAAATCTTCTTGATTTATAATAATAAGGGTTTATATTTTGCTTGTACAAATATTGGTGGAAGTCTTGCTTTGTCTTATTCACACTTGGATCTGAGCTCCAAAAGCAGCCCTTCTTTGGGTCATGCATTAATTATGGCCAATGGAAAAAAAAAATATGTGAATGCATAACGACTGTTAAAAACATCCATGAGAAAGTCACATGTTGTTTTTCTCACAATCTATGACTAAACAAATTCTTTGAGCAAATTTTACATCATCAGGGTGGAGAAGTATAATCTAATAATAGAAGGAAGAGGTAAATATTTGAGCAATTTAGTTGGCACTATTACTGCCTCTTTTCTATATAGAGAAGTCACAGAGAAAAAGTATATATATATATATATGTCACTACTTCAATGTGGTAAAACGCCAGCAAAAATCAGAGTGTCTGTCCAATAATTTAAAAACAAATAACAGAGAAAGAAAAAAATAGAGCTTTATCCAGATACATTGCTTTCTGAAACAAAACAAAACAAAAAAATTTAAGTAAATTGCATACTAGTATTCTCATAAAAATATAGTACGATTGATAGGGTATTTACATGGGTATCCTTTGAATAATTAAAATCTAAAAATGAATAACATAGTAGCTAAAACATCCATAAGAACTTACCGGTATTGAAATGTTATATTTGGTATTTAATTGCATTTTTTCATGTGTTCTCCGTTTTTATTCTCCTGATATATGATGAAATATCCCTTTACAGTAACTTTGACAATTGTGTTTCTCAGGTTTCTTATTTTGACAATTGTGATTTTGATTTCTGATTTTCATAATTTTGACAATTGTGTTTCTCAGGTTTCTCAACTCAATCATTTTGGAGCAAAACCTAGACTAAGGTCATGCAACAAACACTGACATTAAGGAAGAAAAAACTGTATTAAACGTTCTCAAGCCATTAAGAGTTATGGAGTCTTAGCTAAACAGTTAAGTCAAACCTAGTTGTCAGCTATCTCAGTTAACATACAGTTTATACTGTGATATTGCTTTATTTGATTATTAAATAATCCTTCTTATTACAGAAAGTCAAATGGACTATTAAGATGGTAGAAATAGCAGCACCTTTAAGACTGTTGTGAAATTATTTTTGTTTGTCTAGGCATGGCCTTGATGTCTAGGCATGGTCTATAACTCCTATACCTGAATGCACTCTCATCTCTTAAATGTCAATCAGAGTTTAAGGAAGTATTCATTCAGTTCTACCAAAAGCAGTATTGTACCTGAGAACCTCATCTTACATATTTGGATCCCAAGATCATCAAACTTGTCCAACTTCTATTTCAAAACATCAAGTTTAAAACAAAGGATTAAATTAGAGGACATGATAAAAGTCATTAAATCTATCCCTGAAGCAAAACTTATGTTATGACAGGCTTATTTTGAAATGTTCCTCTAATATTCATTTAAATTGTTTCATGGAATTTCTCTTTCTCTCTCATCTTTAATTTTTATTATTCAATTACTCTACAAATGAAGTTGCTAAAATCCCTATTAATACATAATAAATCATTAGTATTTATGTTTTCAAATAAGACATTGACTTAAATTCTCTTAACAGAAAAAAAGCAAATTAATAGTATTTATCATTGATTAATAAACTACTAAAAGTTTTCAATCACTTGTTTAGGAGCAGAGAGAGTATTTAAAATTATATATGATATATAGTTATATATTATAATGTTACAAATGGTACTGGCATAATATAACAAACCTGTACATACAGGACATACTATCAGTAGAAAATTTACAGATTGAAAATCTAATAATTCTAAATTTTATGTAAATAAGTTACCAGATATTTAAAGCTTAAAAATATTGAGGAATTTATTTATATTTTGGTATTTGTGTCCCTACTTGTTATTTCTTGGAGTCTAACTATTATTCTCACACAAAAACTACTTAGAATCCATCATGTGATTTGGAGGGACATGCTATGACATATCTGGCAGTGAACTTCTTAGTTAAGATGCTTAGCCTTGTTGGGGCGCCTGGGTGGCTCAGTGGGTTAAGCCGCTGCCTTCAGCTTGGGTCATGATCTCAGGGTCCTGGGATTGAGTCCCACATCCGGCTCTCTTCTCAGCGGGGAGCCTGCTTCCCTCTCTCTCTCTCTCTGCCTGCCTCTCTATCTACTTGTGATCTCTGTCAAATAAATAAAATCTTTAAAAAAAAATTAAATTTTAAAATTAAAAGCTTATGTTGTAATTTCATGTCAAATGAGTTTTGGGGTTCGAGATGAAAATAACACTTATATTTCATATTATAATATTCTCATATTAGTTCTATGATGTTATTTTTCAGTCCCACTCCTTACCAAATATAACATGACATAAAATATATCATTTGAATAAGGCCTTTATTATAACAATTTAATACCAAGACTATTTTCCTATTTCAATCACCAAAATCAACTTTTCAAAGTTGTGAACTATTGCATTATTGAGATAGCACAGAGAGCTTATAAAATGTAACTCTAATAGATGATTATTAAATAAATATATACCTGTTCCCTGACCTGCATGGGAAGAATATGTTTATCAACCTATGGATATTGTGGTTGGCCTTATGACTTGCTTTAAGTGAATAAAATGTGAGTGACCATGGCATATCTCTAGTGTGGGCTGTAACTCAGTATTGCTAAGCTCTTGGCCAGTCTCACCTGCAGGAAGACAAGAACACTCCAGGAAGCAGCTGCCCTTCTGCCTGGGTGGGTAAATGAGGATTTATGATCAGACCTGAACCAAACCTATAGCCTGGAGCAGAGATTTTGCAGCTGATCCACAGGTGTGGGGATGAGAATTTAATGTGTGTTGTTATAAGCTAGTGAAATTTTGGCATTATTATTTAAGCAAAGCTTGATAAAAGATCCTCCCATGACAAAGACAACAACACAATGAAACAAAATAGAATGAACAGAAAATCCTTGTATTTATTTCTTTATTGTCACTGAATGCTGATTACACTATAAAATTGTATTTAAAATTGTTATGACCTAAAAATTTATAATAAAGCAATGTGAAAACTTAAATGAGTTATTCAATTTAAAATATATAATTTAACTGTTTTTTTCTCACATTATTTGCATGATAAGACTATGTTTTATTTATTTAAAACACAGCTGTAAAGAGCACTGAATTCATTTATTTAATGTTCATTCAATAAATATTTATCAAGTGACTACTATAGTTCTGTTTCTGGTGGCTTCAAACAAGGAGAGAGACCTATAATCTGTAAATTTAAGGATTGCTGTTTTCCTTTCCAAGAACCACATTTCTATCCATGTTCTCATTATTATTAGTTATTTGAAAATTGGTAGATAGATCTAACAGACATTTAAATGAGGCCAGGGAGTAATTCTGTTATAGTCAATACTGAATTATTTTATAAGAGCAGTTGCATTATTAATAATGAAGATAATAAGCACTGTGTGCTTACTTGAATTATTTTATTTAGTATTTAGAATTTGTTGTAGACAAGGACTATTACTATGTGCATTTTTAAAAGTAAGAAGTTGAAGTTAAGTGATTTAATTTTCCCAAATACAACATGTAGGATTGTGATTAAGTTGCAGTTAACAAATTTCCTTTGGTTTTCTAATTGTTTTGATCACTCATTGAGCACTTATTTTCACCTGACCTGATAGCAGGAAGTGAGCAATCCTGGGCAGTTAGCTAAGTGTCTGATGAATAACCAACCACGACGTTCAGTAACTTTTACAAGATCCCTTTACCTGCAAAAATATATCCTCATCTCTACATGGTAATATAGGAACCTCAAAATTCAAATTTAACCTTTGCATTTCAAAAGCCATGGCTACAAGTTGAGTGATTTATCCTCTCCCAAAAATCTGTGGTTTTTCAACTCATACAGTTTTTTTTTTGTTTTTTTTTTAATAGATTTTATTTATTTATTTGACAGAGAGAGATCACAAGCAGATAGAGAGGCAGGCAGAGAGAGAGAGAGGGAAGCAGGCTCCCTGCTGAGCAGAGAGCCCGATACGGGACTCGATCCCAGGACCCTGAGATCATGACCCAAGCCGAAGGCAGCGGCTTCAACTCATACAGTTTTATGTCCCTCTTGTATAAACTGAGTAAATGCTAACATCGTTAACTTAATTGTCAAAAAGTGTTTTATAAACTTCTGCAGCTCTGTGAAGCTTAGAAAGAATCATATTTTACTTTCTTCTTTTATGAAAGCAAAGTACAATTCTCATGTCTTTATATAGTGCTATTTTTTAACAAGTCTATTCCAGAGTTGTGTTTTTCTTTTTAACTTGTGCATTGAGTTCAGGGAAGTGAAATGCTGTTTCTATACTTCGAGGTTTTGCTTTGGGTAGATTTAGCTACATTAATTCCAGTCCCATTATGAAACATTTCTCTGAAGAACTTGGAGTTAAACAGGATAATAATGGAAACCTGGTTCAACCTACAACTCACAGCAACATAACTTCATCTAATAAACTTCAGCTTCTGGTGACTTGTATTCTCAGGGAGTTCTGATATTTAGCTCTTCCTTATTCTGAACCAAAATCTAGGTCTGTGGACTATTTGCCAACTGATCATGGATTTTCCAGTCTCAGCCAAAACAAAGGTCGTTCCCTCTGTACAAAGGAACTTTAGTGATTTGAAATCACTTAGTATATTCCTAAGCTAAAGTCTTTTAAATTCCTCCCCTGCATCTCATTATAAGCCACTATATCTTAAGTCTTTTCCTTGCTGATTAACATGCTAGAGATTCTTAAGTTTGTCAGTCCTGTAATACAATTTGCCCTTTACCAAAGGGGTACTCAAATATAAGGAGACTACTATTTCAGTATATCAATAAAATATGTTTTAATAATGTAGCATGGGGTTGCAATACTTTGCAGTTATATTGACACACTCTTCAATTATGTAAATATTAGTTGAAAATCATAATTTCTTTTTTTAACCTATAACAAGAAAACCCTCAAGTAACCTCTTTGACCCCAGAACTGAAAATTTTAATGCAACAAATGCAAAGATTAAAAGTGCAATTGTTGACAATGTAATTTTTCATATTATCATTCTCTCTCTTTCTCTCTACCTCTCTCTCAAGAGTCTGGGTAGAAAATTTTAAAACAGTATATTTAAAGAGGGTTAGACCATAAAAACAAGTATGATTGTGTTCCTGACATCATTTTCAGGACCAGTGTTAGTTACCAGTTACAGGGTAACTCTAAGCTGACATGAAGAGTAGGCTTCAAATTTTCAGTTCACCAAAATGAGGATTTTTTTTTTTTTTAAACCTGGGCTTATTAAAATGGCTAAGTCAAGACTACACAGCTAACTAGCCATAGGACCACCAGAGCTATCTATCCAGCCACGATTTTGGTATACATTGGAACCATTGGGTGATAATTGCTTCCATTTAAGACAGTGAATAGACCCTGTGGCTGGCTATGATATTGAGCTCAGTGTTGGTAATCCCAGTTATCTCCTGATCAATTGAGATGGTGAAATTTGGCCAGATATGAGGAAACTAAGCAGGAAGAATTGTACAGCGCACATTGGTGAACTTTGCACCTCCATGATTCCTCAAGTCTGATAGTTTGTCACACCTTCTGAGTCTCCATCACCACAACTATCTTGCCCCCCTGCCCCCAACCTTAAATACACAGAAATTTTTCCTGTTCTCTTTTGAGGCAAGGTTCTGTGAAGTAAAAAGAGTTATTGTCGCGGCCAGCACGACAAATTGACGAGGAACATGAGGGTAAGAGGATGGTGAAAGAAAAAGACTTGAGAGACAAAGAGATGGGGGCAGGAGGAGCACTGAGGAGGATGTCCAACAGTGCCGACTTTATTCAGGGTAGTGGGGCATTATATAGCCAAAGTAACTATTTTCAGCTGGTTACAAAAGAATTTGCTACATGCACAAAAAACTTCCGGACTTGCCCATTACCTACTTCTCAAGGTCTAATTGCAGACCCTCTGGTTTCTTGTGAGAACTAGTGAGAAATGAACGAGGTGCACCTGCCGGCAATGGCTGATGTTAGTACAATTATCCCGTATTGATACAAGAAGTAACAGCAAACCTGAAAGTGATTATGAGCTGTGCTGGAACAGCAAGGACCAGTTAAGTGTTTATGACCCCAACCAATTTGCTCTCATCTAATTAGTAAACATGTGGGAAGTCACGTTGGCAAGCGCACAACACATAGCACAGAACCTTTCTCAGTGCTACTCAACTTTTCTGTCCTAAGCCTTTTGTTAGGCTATTCGGACTTTAAAGGAGACACAAGTCAGGGCCTGGTTTGGTCCTCGTCTCAAGCCTTATCGTGGCCTCCCACAAGTTATATAGAGAACTGATAGCTACTTGTGACCTGTTATAGGTGATTTTCACATTATTGGAAGCAAATTCATTTGCTTTTCCTATAAGCCCTTAATACTCTTGTGGCATCAACTATTGGGGTACATGATAATTCACCTTGAATTTGCCTTTGTCAGAAGCTCGCCAACCTTTTCAGATACTGAACCCTTATTTCTAAATCTTGTTACAACATGGATTATCTGTAATTAAGGGAAAGGGGGTGGGTAAGCAGAAGACAAATTATTTTAGTATTTCTTTATGAGTTTTTGTTTTGTTGCTAATATTTAATACTTCCTTCATGTTTTTCCTCAGCTTTGTCTTTTCTTAGATATATGTTGTTTTTCATTTTTCTCAGGGACTCTTTCCTAAGGTTTAATCATTTGTATAGTTTTTAATATTGACTAAGAAGCAACATATAAACACAATCATTCTTGTACTTAATATTTGATAAAAATGCAGCTTTTGATTTACTATTATGCTACCAACTCAAATATTATTTCCCCAGAAAAGCTAATATTTCAGGGGCAATAGAAGGGATCAGTGAGAATATGAAATATTAGCTAATGTGTCAGTATCGATAGTCATAGAATCTCCTGACTATAGGAGATATTGCTGATAGTGACTAAAATGTATGTGACCTATAACCACAATTGCTTTTGGTATCTTCTTTACTACACTTAGTGGTCCTTCAGCTCTTCTGAAAGTCTTAGGTTAGGAGAGTTTCATGATTCTTAATGAAGTTTATTTTCTCTGGGTAGCTCTGTATGTTGGAATGTTTTTAGTGCGATTTCTTTTTATTTCTTTGCAACTTCCTTTTATTACTCTTAACATACCACTTGGTGTCACACAGGGGAAACATTTAATTCTTCTTCCCATGATTACATATAATTTTACCACTGAGACTTCATATAACCTAACCTAAAAGTTTTCTTTTATTTCTACTTTAACCTTCAATGCAATATCTTTATTACTATTATATAACAAATAAAACAATAGTTTAGGTTTAAGAGGACATATTCTGGACCTAATTCCCTGGGAGTTTCATTGTTTATAAGCTATGTGAATTTGGGCAAAATACTTAACCTATTTGCTTCAATGTTCTCTCCTACAAAATGAGAATAATAGGATAGTTATAATACTTTCCTCATTGAATTAGCAGGAAAATTAAATGACTGTACCCAGTAATGGCTAAGATATTTTATTTTAAAATGCAGATAAAATATTTTGAAAATGGACTCATGCTGAGTCATATATAGTGTCTCCAACATTTCTTAAAAACTGAAATCATTAGACCATGATCTCTGACACCAGAAGACTTAACTAAAAAACCAATAATAAATATATAGTTTCAAATTCTTTGATAAATATTTGGAAACTAAGTGATACATTTCTAAATAACCCAGGAGTGAAGTGGGTTACAATTATATTAAAGGCCTAGTCATAATTAAAACTAAGAAGTGCTTGGAATGAAAGGAAATACCAATACACTATAACTGTAGAAAGGCATTATGGGCATAAACACACAAAAAAATACTTGCCTTTAAATACATGTATTTAAAGAGAAGAAAAATTTAAAATCATTTGTCCCAACATCCACTGAAAGAAGCTAGTAAAATAACCAGAAATTAATTTGAGAGAAAAGGGGAAAATAGTAATAAATGGCATAAATTAATAAACAGAAAAAAATAGAATCCCAAACCAAGGTTTTATTTTTTGAAAAGATTAATAAAATGATCCCTGTCAAAACTGAGAAAGGTAGTTGCTGTGTAGGCAGAAGTAATTTTAGTGATTGGGCATGTGATGTAAACTGAGTAAATAAAGTAAGAATTTGGGGCAGAGTGAAGGATGTATCTTCCTCTGACCTACCCACTTTTCTTGAAAATCACACCAGTATACATTGCTTTATATCTTATGCCCAAACAGAAGAGCTAAGAGGATGGTGGCTACTCTTTTTTACTCCCATTGGTAATGTCAGATAACTACTTAACAACAATCATAGGCATTTACAATATATGGATTTCTTTCTCTTTATCTTCAATTATTTCATCAATGGCTTACAATATTCTTACCAACTGACTTTAAGCACTTGAATAAACATGTTGATGTTTCTCATGAAATCATCCTGGACTCAATTCCTCTTTCCTTTCTCTTTTCCTCTCCTCTTCCTTTTTCAGTTGCTTCCTCCCCAACCCCACCACCTTCTTTTCTTCCCCATTCTTTCTCCTCTTGCTTCTTCTGCAAGTATCTATGGAGCATGTGACATTTGACAAGAGCCTTGGGAGCTTAAAACTGAATGAAAGGAAATCCCACCCTCAAGAACCTTATAGACTGGTCTTGATAGTCAAGAAGAAACTGCAAGAAGGATGAAGTAAATAAACATTGAATATTTCTTTTTTTATTTTTAATATTTTAATTATTTTTATTGTGTTATGGTAGTCACTATACAGTACACCATAAGTTTTTGATGTAGTGTTCCATGATTCATTGTTTGCATATAACACCCAGGTCTCCATGCAATCTGTGCCCTCCTTAATACCCACCATCAGGCTTACCCATCCCCCCATGTCCCTCCCTTCTAAAACTCTCTGTGTGTTTCCCTGGAATCTTTTTTTTTAATTATTTTTATTAGGATATAATCTATTATATCCCCCAGGGGTACAGGTCTGTAAATCATCAGGCTTACACATTTCATTGAATACTTTTTACAGCCTGTCTTCCTATATATGTCATCACAGGTAATCATCACAATGAGCAGAGGAGATCTGTACTAAACTCACTTCCAGTTTATAAGTAAAAATATCTACAGTGAAGAAAGATAAAGAACTTACCAAGATTACACTAGAAATGGATACTGCAAGGAGGATTAAGCACAGATAATCTATAGATATTGTTATTCTATGAACACCTCCAAATTTTTTTTTTTTTTGGTAGAAAGTAAATATTTAATTTCCATAAATCCAATGTGATAAAACCTGTGATATTAATGTAACAAAATTTCTCTACCTCTTTGGTTTTTCTGCCTCTTCTTGACCCCAGATTGACCCCTAGTCTTGTCCCTAATCTTCCCTTATTTTCTCTTTATAATTCCTTCTTTGGTAAACTCGTCTATTTTTAAGGAGTCAGATACTTATCAAATCTGTTTTTAAACCCTGATTTCTCACCCAGCCTTTTACCCCCAACATTCTCACTTCTAATTCAGTATATTCCAATTGACTTCTTCCCTCTTACCACTTACACCTGGTAACCTTCCTAAAAAGACCATTTCAGAGAGTGAAATTACTGTTTTTTCCAATTTCCTAGTCTTCACTAGTTTGTCAGATTGCCAGAATGTCTCAGTGCCCACACATATTACCTTACCTTAGCCCAAAATTTCATCACCTCTTTGCTATCAAATGGTTGTTACCACATTCCTCAAGATAAACCCTTTGATCCCTCACTCTGTTTTACTCATTGATATCAAATAACCTTTGCTAAAACATCACTTTCTTTTTGCTCTTCCCCTGCTTCAGAACAAATAGCTCTGTATTGACTATGCAGGCAATTCTAAATTTTTCTACTTACTTCAGAGACTTTACAATCTGAAAATACCTGATTCACCCAAACAAATGGTGGTGGGTAATGGGGAGGGCACGTTTTGCATGGAGCACTGGGTGTTGTGCAAAAAGAATGAATACTGTTACGCTGAAAAAATAAATAAAATGGAAAAAAAAAAAAAAAAAGATATCACTGACAAAAAAAAAAAAAAAAAAAAAAGAATGAATACTGTTACGCTGAAAAAATAAATAAAATGGAAAAAAAAAAAAAAGTCAAAGCAAAACCCTACCAAAGGAAAGCCACAGTTGAGAATGAGCTTGGTATTGAGGTAAAGCAGGGGAACAATCAGCATGAATAAAGTATTCATTGAGAAGACAGTGGAAATTTGTTTGGGTGAATCAGGTATTTTCAGATTGAACACCTCCAAATTTGCACAGTAAGTGGATTCAGAATAATGGGAAATCAATAGAGTAATGGATGATCTTGTCATTTCTACTGAATTCCATCCAATTTCTATCATAGCTCTCCCATAGCCACAGTGTAAGGACACCTAACAACTTATCATTGAAAATGTGCTACCATCATAATTATACATTCTGAAAGAGTGCTGATATATCTGTAAAAGTTCAAGTGAAATGAGGTCACTATGTCAAGGGGTTTTAAAGGTGAGCCAGGAGGCCAGTAAAGAGACAGAACTTAATGCACATCCTCATCCAGAGAAATCATCATTTTTTTTTTTTAAAGATTTATTTATTTGACAGAGATTACAAGTAGGCAAGTAGGCAGAGAGGCAAGCAGAGAGAGAGAGGAGGAAGCAGGCTCCCCGCCAAGGAGAGAGCTCCATGCGGGGCTCGATCCCAGGACTCTGGGATCATGACCTGAGCCGAAGGCAGAGGCTTTAACCCGCTGAGCCACCCAGGCACCCCGAAATCAGCATCTTTTAAACTGAGCCAAACCACAAATATTCCAGATTGAGCCCAAACGCTTGCAACTTGCTACAGTAAGAGACTTTACTAGTGATAACCTTAGTAACCACATATATTTAGCCAAGATTAGTTTTCTGCCATGAACACTGGTAGAATTTTATATATATATATATATATATATATATATATATACACACACACACACACACACACAACACATATAAGCATTCTCTTATCTATAAAACCCCTTGAGGGGCGCCTGGGTGGCTCAGTGGGTTAAAGCCTCTGCCTTCCGCTCAGATCATGATCTCAGGGTCCTGGGATCGATCCCTGCATTGGGCTCTCTGCTCAGCAGGGAAGCCTGCTTCCCTTCTTCTCTCTCTGCCTGCCTCTCTGCCTACTTGTGATCTCTGTCTGTCAAATAAATGAACGAAAATCTTTTAAAAAATTTTTTTTTGAAAAAATTAAAAAAAAACCTTGTTTTTTTGTTTTGTTTTTGTTTTTGTTTTTTCTCCCTCTGGGAGGGGATGGCACAGTTTTGGGTTGCTGCCAAATGCATGTTCCCTAAATTACGACTCTGAAACCCCAAATAAATGTTTGTGTATTTCTTGTTTTTGGCTTTTTTGGCTGACTTATGTTCAGAAGACTAAGGTTTAAGTCACAGTTTTTCCACTTACTAGTTTTAAAGATTTATTGTTTCTCTTTTTTTTTGGATCTCAGTTTTCTCATACCAAGAAAGAGAATTTGATTTTTCCAGAAACCTCTGAATTTTTTTTCTAGTTTTTTCATCTTTAAAATTATTTGACTTTGGGATGCCTGGGTGGTTCAGTGGGTTAAAGTCTCTGCCTTCGGTTCAGGTCATGGTCCTGGGGTCCTGTGATCGAGCCTCATGTCGGGCTCTCTGCTCAGTGAGGATCCTGCTCCCCCAACCCCACCAACTTGTGATCTCTGTCAAGTAAATAAATAAAATCTTTCAAAAAAAATTATTTGACATGTGTGTAAAATATTTATATATTTATGAAAATTTAGAACAATATGTTATAACTTTGTAAATACATATTGTAGAATGTCTTACTATTTATCTTATTTCTTTCCTTAGGATACAGATATCAAAATATGGTAAGGAAAGTTTCATGGTAAGTGGGAAAAGTTACAGAAATTAAATGTGAGAATCTGACACCAAAATTGAGCGAGTGTCTAAAGTGATGCTGAAGTAAGTAATAACCACGGAAATGCAAGTAAATGACAGGCATAGTAGCGCTGATTTTGAAATAGCTTTGGGAATATAAAACCAAAAATCCCTGGATAACAGTATGATTAGGTGGTTTCAAATATATTAGTGGATTTTATTTAAAGATTGTTGGTTAATAATTGTATCGGTTAGCTTGTGTGTGTATGTTTTTTGTCTGTTTTTGTTTGTTGGGTTTGTCTGTTTGTTTATTTTATAGATAGTGCACATGAGCAGATGATTGGGCAGAAGGAGAGGGAAAGAGAGAATCAGGCACAGAACCTGATGTGGGGCTAGATCTCATGACCCTGAGATCATGACCTGAGCCAAAATCAAAAGTTGGATGCCCAACCAACCACCAACCCAGCCACCCAGGCACTCCTTTTCTGTGTATGTTAACAAACCAAAGCAAACCAAAACTGAATGTGTTAAAACTACACACATTTATGTAATTTATTCTATGGGTTGATAATTTAGGCTGGGCTCAGTTGGAATGTTCTACGGATTTGGTTCAGATGTAGCTGATTTCAGCGGCACTCACTCAGGCATTAATTTAGTCTGCAGCCTTTATGCTTACCAGACTTTCTCATCTGTTACTGGTCTACCTTGGACTTACTTAATTGCCATCAATGAGAGAGATTGAGGAGTTCAGCTCTTGGCTAAAAATCTGTGTGTGTTTTTTCAGGTGCCACCATAGGCCACCTCAAAGGCTTTTCCTGTCAGGCCTCAAGGGGAGAACCTTCTCTTTTCACACTGGACTTCATGCACAGCCAGTGTATTGCCTCTGAAGAGGGGTGCAGTCAAGGACACAGACCCACCACGCTCTTATGCCGATCTGTGTTTCTAGTCCAGGAGCTTCTATTAGAGGCCCCTTTCACAGAGATTATGCACAGAGGCCTCTGCATCTTATACCAGAGGACTGGAAGTGGTTACTTTGAGGTTATCTTTTCCATTTTGACTTGGTACTTAACACTTTCCTAGACTTTACTAGTCAATATTTTCCCTTCCTGTTGCCCCTATTCCCAGAAAAACTGGAGGAACCTTTTGTTTGGGGTCACAAGGAGTGAGATGATCCCAAACATCTCTACTGTCTACCTGACCTTCTCCCCTTACACCTTCCCTTCTGGGAAATGAGAAGTGTCCAAATTTTGTCCAGTTTAGCCTCTTCCTTATACTACTGCAGGGAGTAATTATAAGCTTGACTCTTATTATCATTTTAGCTTATTGTCTTCATCAGGTAGTCCTGTACTTGACAGCTCAGTTCAGTTTTTCTCTAGCTCAGTTGAATTCTAGGCAGTGATACCAAGAGGAAGAATGGAAATACAAAGCCTATTGAGACCCAGGTTTGGAACTCACCCACAATGTTGACTTTGCTGTCCAGGCAAGTTACAAGGAAATCCTAAATTTAAGGAGAGGAGACACAAAATTTAAGAAGGAGAGAAAGAGACTCCCCTTAATGGAGGAACTTCCATAAATTGTGGACTTTTTTATACCTTCTACGTCACTCTGAGGATTATGGTTTTGTGGCACAATTCAGAGGTCTGTTGTCTGCCCTACCTCCTCTGATATTTCTTGTGGATCAGTTGTGCCACTTTGAAGTATTATTCACCTATTAAAGTATATTAGTAACCAAAAGTTTCACCACAGTGCAGAATCAAAGTACTGGGGCCAGAAGAGAAAAGTCATAGAATCTCCACACAATAAGGAGAAATGAAAGTGAAGGTTCAAATGAATGGCTGAAAAACTGCGAGTATTTAGTTCAAGAGGAAAATCTGAGCTTCAAGATGATAGTTACATAAGAGGGAATAACCTTATTATATATTATTCCGAAAGGAAGAACTGTAACAAAGACTGGAAGATAAGGAATCAAGAGCTAAATAAATCATGCAGAAGACATTTGTAACAATTGCAACCTCTTAAAATAGGCTGATTTGTGAAAAATGAAAAAAAGATGTAAGACTATTAAAATATTAGAGCTATGAAAAAGAGAAAACGTTTAAGGTCTTCTATAATGTCAAAATTCTTTGGTTTATGTCTTGTCCCTTCATTTTTTTAATCTTTTTTACTCATCGAACTTTTCTTACTGCATCAAAATTTAAGTTAAAATATAGAATATATTTTTCCTTATATTTATTGTTTTTAGAAAGAATAAATAAAAAACAAAAACTGTGTGTTTCAAATATATGTTACTTAGAGATGCACTCATCAGCGTATGTGTCTGTGTGTGTGCATGGCTTGTACATGTGTGTGCTTGTGGTTGCCTTGTGTTTGTGCCTATGTGTGTGTGTGTGCATGTAGAGGGATGAGACGTTGGAAAGAACTGAATATGGAATATTTATCCTCAGAGAACACTGGCTACTTTCCATTTAAAAAGTGTTATGACTTTGATGTTCATATCAAGCAATACCTTTACCAGGGTAGCACTTGATTGCAGGATACAATATAGTATTTTTGTGCAGTTTTAAGAATACTTTTATATGTTAATAAAAAATAAGAAAATAATTTAAAAAGAATACTTTTAATCTCCCAGGAGCATATATTTACTTAACTCCAACCAAATTAAACTTTTGGGTTTCACCTTCACTAGGTGTATAAATGTAAACACACTGTATCTCAGTATCTTCATTAGTAAAGTGGGTATAATAAGAGTAACACTCTTTTGAGACTTTTGTGAGTTCTTAATTTGACAAATCATGCAAAAAAAAAAAACAAAAACCACTAGCACTTTGGATAGTCCTCACAAAAAATGAATGCTTAGTAAACATAACCCTACTTATCACTATTGTCATCATGACCATCATTTTAATCATCATTAATTTAATCAGAAGTTTATCTAATGCAATAAGGCCAAGTACAAACTTTAGAACCCACCACTCTGTTTTTTTTTTTATTTAACTTTATTTTTTTAGTGTTCCAAAATTCATTGTTTATACACCACACCCAGTGCTCCATGTAATACGAGCTCTCCTTAATACCCACCACCAGGTTCACCCAACCCCCCACCCCCTTCCCCTCCAAAACCCTCAGTTTGTTTCTCAGAGTCCACAGTCTCTCACGGTTGTCTCCCCCTCTGATTTCCTCCAACTCACTTCTCCTCTCCCTCTCCCAAGTCATAGTTCAGTCAATAAACAGCTGGTAACTGCAGATAATTTAATTAAGTCATTTGTATCTCACTTTTCTCATCTATAACATGGGAATAATGACATCAAATTATATTTTGTTTGAGTATTAAATTGAGATGATAGACATAAAATTCTAAAACAATACTAGAAACAGAACAAATACTCCAAATGTAAACTACTATTTACATTTATAATAATCAAATTTGGTTTTTATCAATATTATACCAGAGATGGTAACTTCTTGAAACAACTATGAGACTGGATTCATGAGTTATGGTTTTTTGTGTGTGTTTGTGTTTCTTTGTGAGAAGGCATCTAAATATTCCTGTAATTTATAGATTCATTTGCTGACTTATACATTATATACAAAATATATAAAAAATACAAGTCCCCCATATGGTATAGGGGTCTTGCAAAGAAATAAAATCATCACAACAATTGTATACTTTCATTAATTAGAGCATTTTAATCAGTTATTTTTCTGTTAAAACTTTGGTAATTTGATACTTGGGGCACCCGTGTGGCTCAGTCAGTTACCCCTCTGCCTTCAGCTTAGATCATGATCTCAGGGCCCTTGGACCAAGCCAGGAATAGGCTCCCTGCTTAGCAAGGAGTCTGCTTCTTCCTCTCTCCCCCCAGCTCAGGTGCACGCTCTCTCTCTCTCTTTCTCAAATAAATAAAATAAAATAAAATAAAAATTTGATACTTGAGCTTAATTCTTTTATTCAATATCTATTGGTTTAAAATGATTGTGAGACACAGAGCTATGGCAAGAACTATAATTTCCCTATCTATTTCTCACTGAGTTTATATTCCAACAAAATAATCAAATATTAAAACCATTTTAAAGTATGTATTTTAGTTCTAATTTTCTAGGGAATTTGATTAAGTTAAAAAAAAAGTCCAAGAATACAATTCAGGCTAAAACTATGAAAGCCATCTAGAATATCTTTAGACTTTCTCATCTTAATTATTCCCTTGAGCCAATCACTTACAAAGCTATTCCACAATATAGTTTCCAATTCTGTCTTCACAGCATTCATCTTTTATTGAGTGTCCTTCCCTAGTCTTCAGAAAAGAATCTTACTGTAATTGTTTACATGTCTCCTTCTCTCTGGGTCATATTTTCTATGGGAGCAGTGGCCCATGGAATTAGTTTCATGGAATTACCAATTGTGCATGGACTTCAAGAAAATAAATAGTTTCACTAAATGAAATTATAGAAATATGATTCATCCATGACTTAGGGCTCAAAATGTAATGATAATTTCTCCTGTTGAAAGACTAAGTTCTACATGGGAAATAAAACTTGGGTTGGGTTCACAAAATGAAGTCACATTCTCTGCTTCATAAAAAAAAAAATGTCATTGGTTATTCATTGAGTCATTGGCTCAATATTTTCATGCAGTATGATTACCTGATCTATACTCTTCACTTCTTTTCGTAAATAAAGTGTGTTGCTGTATTGGCAAATTTTATTTCCCTAGTTCAAGGAACAGATATTTGATATGGAGAGAGCATCCATGGATGTTTGAAGAGCCAGCATGTTATTTCAAATGCTTTCAGAATAGAAAAAAAAGAAAAGAAAAAGAAAAAAAGAATACTTCTTTAAGGTAACATTATTTTTTCTAAAGCTTAGTGTGGAAATAGCTTGACCCACATTATTAAAAGGGTTTATTGATTTTTCCCAGAGAAGCAGCCTGACTAAAAATTTCATTCACAGTTTAAAGCACAGGAGTTTATTTCACTTGCAACATGATGCCTGTGAGAGTTTTAAAGACTCTTCCCAAAGGTTGCAGCAGAAAGCATGAAACCAAAACAAATATCCCGAGATTTTCTAAATGTTATCCATCATTCCCACTATTCGTTATGAGCTCTACTATGACTCTTTCTTTTGACTTTATTTTCAACCACCCTAAAAATGACAAGGATAAATATTATATTGTAAGAGTAATAATAAAATAAAATAAAAATTATACTCTGCTGTTTTCATGAGGTAGAGTGTGTCTAGCTTTCTGGTTGTATCACTTTTGTTATTTTTAATGGCATTTATTTATTTTTTTATTTTACAAAATGCACAACCAAACCATACAGGCCATATTAATAGTTTATCACATGTCATCTACTTAATGATTGCATTGCTTGAATCAGAAAAAAAAGTAAAATAAATTAATAGAAGTACTAAAGGATTACACACTTCACTCAAATCATATAAACTGGGTATAACTACTTTATCAACAAGATGAAAAATACAGGTCATATCAAGTGCTCTGAATGGAATGAACTGAACCACTCTTAAGTCTATAAATGCCTCTATTTCCTTTTCCTTTAGAATTTATTATTATTTTTACTTACTCCTAATCCTAGTACTTCCAAATTGGAACAACCATAAAACCAATCCATGTCATCTTTATCAGTTCTTGAATCTTCTTTGCAATATTTCTGCCAACAGACTGATGATAAACTACATTCCAAGTGCAGTAATTTTTTTATTGTTGTTTGTCTGAATCAAAATGTATATCATAGAGTTAAAACCTAAGTCTCCTTAATTTTATCTGGTAGCTGAGTTCATTTGTCTCTATTTTGTTTTATTTATTCATTAAAAATACAACTGCTAATTACTAAGATCTGGGATCCTATTAGTGAGAAAGACAGACTGGGTTCCTGTTCCCCTGGAGATGTAAGTCTAGTGAGAAAGTGCTGTTCAAATAAATCACAAAAGCATGAGAAATTATGATTGTGATAAATGCTATGAAGAAATAATTTAGATGTGAGGAGCTTTAGGAGTTGAAGATAAGTTGACATAGTGAATGAGAAAAGTCAGTGCAAAGAAACAGCATTTATGAAGTTCCTTGTGTGAGAGGAGACAGTAAATAGATTTGAGAGATGTTTATGAGATAAAAGTATACCTGTGGAGGGGTCATGAGGAGGAATCAAAGGTAACTTCAAGCTTCTATTTGGTGGAACAGAATGGAGAGTACTGGTAACATCACCTGAATAGTAAATACTGAAAAATTGTAAAGAACAATAATAAAGATAAAATTAGAAGTCAATGCAATATGAAATTTAAAAAGCACATGGGGCACCTGGGTGACACAGTGGGTTGAGCATGCAACTCTTGGTTTCCTCTCAGATCATGATCTCAGGGATGGAACCCATTTCTGTCTCTGCCCTCAGTGTGGAGTCAGCTTAGGATTCTCTCCTTCTCCCTCTGTCCCTCCTCATAGGTGCTCATGCATATGTGTGTCTTCTTTCTCCTCAGAAGTAAATAAATAAATCTAAAAACAAACAAGCAAATAAAAAGCGCAGGAAGGATTAACCAAGGTAGTTGATTTTTTTTTTTTTTTCAGCTGGACTAAAAACAGTGGATAAAACTCTGAAAACACCAACTAAGAAAAAAAAAAAAAAAAGAATTCACAAGTCAGTTGCATTTGACTGAGAAGAAATCATAGCTACAGTTTAGCAGACATCATAAGGATAATAAAATAATACTATCAATAATGTACGGCAATAAATATGATAAATTACATAAAATAAAAATAGTTATAAGAAAATCAAACTTGCTAGCAATTAATCTGACTTAAGATGAAATGGAAGGCCTAAATAATATTGCTATTTGTATCCAACATATTGAAGTCATATTTTAACATCTTTCTACAAGGGAAACAACAAGCCCTGGCTGTAAGGAATATTTCTGCTAAAATTTCAAGGTAGATATGTTTGATCTTTTTCAGAAAAAGAATGAACACCCTGCATCTCATTTTATGAAGTTAATATATAACCTCTATTACCAATACTGGACAAAGTGTGAGAAATCACAATTATAGGCCTCTTTGATTCATGAATATAGATGCATACACCCTACATAAATCCAGTAAAACTTGAAATAACACGAATTAGAAAACAAGGCAATTGGTGAATTCCATCCTACAGAGTAAACTCTCTTCCTTTGTGAACAAAAGAAGGTTAAAATTTAGGGTGTCTGGATGGCTCACTTAGGTGTCTGACTTCAGCTCAAGTCATGATCTCAGGGTCCTGGGATTGAGCCCCACTTTGAGCCTGTGTGGAGCCCTATATAGGACTCTGCACACAGTGGAAAGTTTGTTTTTTCCTCTTCCTCTGCCCTTCTCTTCCCCCATTCTCCCTCTCCTTCTCTCTCCCAAATAAATAAATAAAATCTGAAAAAAAAAAAAGAATGAAAGTTAAAACTGTATCTTAGCAAAGAAGAGGAAATGCAGAGGAAAATGGCTTACTGAACAAAGAGCACACAATCCTACTTTGAGGAATTTCTACAGGGTAGAAAACATTTCCAGGTGTATAGAGATCAGGCCTTTCTGTTCATAGAGTTTTCCCAAGTCAAGACTTTGAATTAGGCCAATAATAGCTTTAACAAACCAGGCCATTTTGGAAATGTTAGGTGCTGTTCTGGAAGTCCAAAAGTTTGTCATTTTTCAATGTCAGAAATTACATACATGCACACACATACACACACTCTTAAACCTGAGAATAAAACAACTATCATGAGGTACGAGTGGATTTGGGACTGCATTGAAATGATGCAGGAAGATCCCTTTGTGACCCTATGATCAGATATTTTCTTAATTTCATTATATTAGCAAGTTGAATTTTGCAATGTCTTTTTAAAAATTCAAAATTCAACATTACCATGCTGGGCTTCTCTCATATATAATGCAAAGATGTATAAATATTATATTTTTAAATATCATTAAGTCCATTATGAGATTAAAGGGGGAAATATGATCATCTCAATAGACACAGAAAAAAGTTTTCATAGAATTTAATATATATTCATAATTAGGAGAAACAAACAAACAGTATTAGTGATCTAGGAACTCTGGAATGTAAGTTTCATGAAGACAGGGAATTTGCCTTATTCTCTTCATTGATGGATCTCAGGCACCTAGAACAGTTTCTTACACATAGAAGACAATCAATAGTTCAACCTTTTATTGAACACATAAACTTTTAAATTTGATGAATAGTACCTATACAACTTAAAATATTATTTGACAACAACTTAAGTAGGTTAACATTAAAAGTGTTTCTTTAAAACAGAGAATAATTCTCTTTGTCTCCACTTCTATTCAGTTTTGCACTGAAGGCTTTACATGTTCCAATAAGAAAATAAAATTAAATAAATACATAGGAAATTGAAAGAGGAAAATAAAACTGTCATAACTTGTCATCAGTTATTTTCTACAGGGAAACACAAACAGATATGTGACCAATTTATTATACATAATTGAGAATATTAGAAGGTTCACTGGATATGACTTAAAAAGCCAATTTTATTTCCTAACGTGAGCAACAAATATATGAACAACTGGTTAGATGATATTACTTATAATAGGAATAAAGCTATATTTTATTTGACAATACATTTAGCAAATAATGTACAAATATTATTCATGATGAATAATGAAAACTATAATAAAGGGCATTAGAGAAGACCTCAGAAAATGGAGAAATATCCCATGTTCAGAAGGCTTCATGTTATATAGTGTCACTTCCCCCAAGTAATCATAGGATATTCTAAGTGGTCAATAAAATATCTTCAATAAATATCCCCAAATGTTTATTTGTGACATTTCACAAAGTGCTATACGCTTCATTTTTTAAAAAGGATACAACTAAGATAGCTTGAAATAAGACCAAGAAAGCAGAGATACACTACCAAATTATCAGGTCGACTCTTAAGTAACAAAGCATGGGATTGGTATAAGGATAGAATAACTGACCTTGAGGGAAGGGAAATAGACCTACACATATGTAGAAAACCGATAGATGATAGGTGATGCATGTATCATCAGGAAAAGAACAACTATTCAATGAGGAGAGTTTTAACCAATAGTTATTCAGAGGGGGAGGGAATGGAATTAAAGCCTGTTATTAGACATTGTAAATAGATTTTTCATATGTTGTTGGAGAGTTTCTGAGTTTCCTATTGTGTTCCATTAGTCTATATATTCGCTGCTCTTATACGCTTTCCTTTCCTTTTCTTTCTTTCTTTCTTTCTTTCTTTTGATCTTACAATCTTATTTGGAATGTTTTTATGCTTTGATATCATGTCTTAACCCTTATTCAAATTCCTTGGCTTCTTTTCCTCATTTTGGTACTCTGGTCAGTCTGCAATAGTGAAAATAATAATAATAATAACTTTCAAGACAGCATGTTTCTCTAGCATAGCATTAAATTCTTAATTTTCAATTCTTCAATTTTCAATTCTTGCACAACATGCAATAAGTAACATAACAAAAGAGTAATAAGCTGAAGTTCATTAATTCAGGGGATCTGAGAGTCTGGGAACCCCATGAAATTGGGTGAACATTCTTTAACATTACTGTATTTTTTTCAAGGAGACACAATATATTTTTAGTGTATATTTGACCTATTTACTTAGATGTTATTTTGCTCATTTTGCATTAGAGTATTTTAAGGCAGATACCCTTTTTTCTGGATTTTCAACTGCTGTCACATTTCTTTTTTAAAGATAATTCACCATTTTTATTCACCCTCATGTAAAACAGTTCCTCAGAAGGTTTATTGTCCCTGTTTCCAAATATAAAGAAGGAAATGGTGACCTCAATGAGATAGTGAACATGTCTTTGTCTAGGTTCATTTGTGTCTTTAACATTTGGCTTCTTGGCTGTATATTCAATCTTTATTCTTCATAAGATTATTTGCATTTGCCTTACTAAGTGATTCCTGTTACAATCAGTAATATACATCATTAAAAATGGAAATACATATGTTAATAGCTCTTCTGTTACCTAATGATTTTTAAACAGGAAATAATACCAATAAAGCAAATAATGAATATTCTCCAGTGATGCCTTCATTGCAGTTTATAAAGTTATAGCTCTGACTCCATGTTTCACAAGAAAAATCGATTTCAACAAAATCACCACAAAATAACTATCTTTGTGGCATACTCATGGAAGCATAGAATTTTTGTAGAGATTCATAGATCTTTCAAATCCTATGGAATGAGAGTAAATACTATATTTAAACAAGCTGACATTAATTAATAAAAGTTTGTGAACTTTGAAAAATTCACAATTTCATAAATTTCTAAGATCAGTAGGTCTTTCTACAGTCAGTGTATTTCCACAATGTGTCTAAGAGACAGAGTTTTTTTTTTCCACTGTTAATCATTTAAAAATAAACATGATAAACTTTTGAGTATTGTTTTCACAAAATATTAGATGTTTGTGTTCAGGTCGCTTTAGATGGATGTCAGCTATAGAATCCATAAAATTATCTGAGAGTTGGCAGATAATTTCATATGATGTGACATTCCCATTATATCTGAGAGTTAAACAGCAAAATCAATTGGCAACTCAGAAGACAATAATCCCTATAAAGACCAATTAGTGAGCTATCTGCCAAATTATACATCTTGATGAAGAAGGAAATCCTTGATGATATTTTTCAGACCTTGTATCTTAAAACAGGACCCAAACTGTGCCATCTTTTTGGTATGGTGACTTAACACAAAGCAAATCTATACATGGGAAAATGTTCAAGGTCTATCCAAAAGGTTGTGAAACACCAGATGCTGAGGCAATCTTGGATACTTACAACATAGATTGCTTTATCAAAGTAGAAAAATAAGTCTTTTATTTGGAATTGTATAATAGAGCATAAGCCATTATTGTTCATCTCACCTTTTAAGTTTATAACAAGTAAAATACATCTTATTATTTTCTTTTACCCTAGGTTTTGAAGGTGCACAGATGTGAAAACAAAATCTAAGCTCTGGGCTGTGGTGCAACTTTCATTTGAATTAAAGACCACCAAGGGCAGTCTTTACAGGAGAGAGATGTGGAAAAATTCTATCTATGAGGTAAACAGAAGTATATCAATGACTCCGTCATACACTCATAAATTAAGAAGCTATTCAAACAGAAATTATCTCAGAATCATTCCTCATGGTTGTTCATTTTAAAGGGGAAGAAAGTTTTACCCTCTTTCCTCTCTGTATCCTCTTCTGCCCTTTAGATAATTACATTCAAAGTATGTTGCATTGAGACCTCCAAGACCACACACTCTGCTTTATCCTTTCACATACTTAGCGACATTTCACCCATGATAGGGAATTATTTCTTGAGCTTGCTGGCCCACACTGCAGATTTGGTCTTGCCAGTCATCATAATCTAATAAACTATTTTTTTTTGTAGCCAACTGTATATATAGATGTTAGATAAATGTTAGATAGATAGATAGATAGATAGATAGATAGATGGATGTAGTTATATATAGTTCTGTTTCTCTGAACAACCATGATTAATAGAAACTTTTTTTTTAAAGATTTTTTTTATTTATTTATTTGACAGAAAGAGATCACAAGTAGGCAGAGAGGCAGGCAGAGAGAGAGGGAAGCAGGCTCCCTGCCCAGCAGAAAGCCCGATGCGGGACTCGATCCCAGGACCCTGAGATCATGACCTGAGCCAAAGGCAGCAGCTCAAACCTTCTTAATTGTGGTGCAAAATAAAATGTTCTTACAACATTTGCCATTATCTGGTAACATTTGAACTAGTCAATGATCTTGAATTAGACAATTAAAACTTTACCTTCATTCTGTCTTTGGACAATGCAAACTCAGAAAATTTATTCCAAATATTACGCTGGATTTTCACTGTTCAATTTATAAGCATTATGCATTCATCTAAATATTATTTTTTCCTCTACAGTAGCCCCACCACCACCTCTGGTGATCCAGAGGAGATTCGTTCCAAGGCTCCCAGTAGGTGCCTAAGATCATAGATATTACTGAACTCATATATACTTATTTTCTCTATATATACATAACTATGATGAAGATTAATTTATAATTAGGTACAGGAAGAAATTAATAATAGCTAATAATAAAATAGAATAATTATAACTATATATATTTTTTTCTTTTAAAGATTTTATTTATTTATTTGACAGACAGATCACAAGTAGGCAGAGAGGCAGGCAGATATAGAGGAGAAAGCAGGCTCCCTGCAGAGCAGAGAACCCGATGTGGGGCTTGATCCCAGGACCCTGGGATCATGACCTGAGCCGAAGGCAGAGGCTTTAACCCACTGAGCCACCCAGGCACCCCATAACAATATATTTTAATAAAAGTTATGTGAATGTGGTCTCTCTCTCTCTCTATCTCAAAATGTCTTAATGTACTATACCACTCTTCTTAAGGTGATGTGAGATGATAAAATGCCCATGTGATGAGCTGAAGTGAGGTGAAGGATGCAGGCACTGTGACATAGCAATAGGTTACTATGGACCTTCTGATGATACTTCAGAAGGAGGATCATTTACTTCCAGACCACAGTTGACCATGGGTAACTAAAATCACAGAAAATGAAGCTGCAGATCAGGGAGACTACTAAAATATGTGGGAATTAATTGTTAATGTCAGGTAATACACAGACATTGGTAAAACAATAATAGTAATGGATTGAAAGTATGGAAGCTTTCACAGTTAACATAAAATGAAGCCAGTTTATTGTGATTGTCCTTCACATTTTAATCTCTCGGTTTTTTCATCTATCAATATCATTTTATGTTCTTATAGGAGATTAAACCCACCGTTAGGCACTGGTCATGTTTAGACAATTTTTGTAAGACTCAATGTACAGAAAAGAACTAAGGGAAGCTGTTGTTTGACACATAGTTGCTTAAAAAGAAATATAATTTGATTTCATGTAGATGTTGGAACATTATGGGGCATGCCAAAAATGAAGTAAAATCATGGCATTTTATACTTAAGTTATTGAAAGTCTTATCTTCTCTTCTGGGGATTTTAAACAACCCATTTATTGTCATACACAATTTTGTCTGCCAAAAAAGATCAGTGACATTCTGAGAATGGTTATACTTTGAAAATACCAACAATACTCAGTCTAACTTCCAACAAATACTTCCTGGACAAAAATGGAGTTAAAAACTTAAGAAATATTTGTTGAATATAACAATGGAAGTTACATTTTTGAACTTATAAGGCCATACAAAAGACATGGTGCTCCTCCCCTGCTCACTCCTTAACTCACAGTCACAATGATAAATATAAGAAAATATCGTACTTTAGTTAGGACCCATATCAAAACTCTTAATGTCACCATAAATTCTGTAAGTGAAATACTAGACTCATAAATAATAAGTTACAGAGAAAATTAAAATATAGATGTATATGTTAGCATGGCAAAATAAAAATATTAGAAGTGGAAATTAACAAGAAGAAAACATAGGTAGATATACAATCTCATGATATAGAAATAATTATTAATCAGAGAAAGTTAAAATAAGAGAAAAAAATGAGAAAATTTGAGTATGCATACATTACAAGTTACATATATCTTGAAATTATAAATAATTTAACGTTCAAATGGTAAACTAGAAAATAATATGCTATGTATGTAACTTAGAAAATTAATACCTCAATAATTAAGGAAAATAAGCAATAATTTAAAAAAATAAGCAAAACTTGAAGCAACTCCACCCATGAAAATAATCCCAACTACAAATGGTTAATAAATGCATTAAAATATTCAACATAACTTATAATTAAAGAAATGCAAATGGGTACTCTAATGTGCTGCTCGTGGGAATACAAATGTATGGGAACTTTCTAGAGGGCAACTTGGCAACATTTATCCTAATCATTAAAATACCCATACTCTTTGACCCAATTATTCCATTTTAGGAATACATCCTAAGGAAATAATCAGAGAAGTGAGCAATGAATTATGCATAAGAATGTTTATTGCAGCATTATTTATGGTAGCAAAATTCTGAGACTAGGCCCACTGTTTAATATTAGAGGAATAATTTAGTAAATGACTACAAAGTATGAAAACCCAGTAATACAACACAATATTATTCATTCCTTACAAGTTTTTACATACTAAAAATGGTATAAAATTTATGAAAATGAAAATATGTAATAGAAACTATCAAAAACATATCTTAACTTTCTATGTATGTATACACAGAGACATATTTGCACATATATTTTTGGAAAAAATACACTAAAATTTAATATTTTAATGAACATGTGCTGTGATTATGGTTGATGCCTTTCTCTTTGTTAATTTCTGTATTTTATACAGATTGTGAATTAAACTTATATTAATTCTATTAGGAAAAACAATACATGTTAAAAAATGTCTGTTTGCTTTCACTTTCTGAATACATTAAGCAAAAATAATTATCATGCTAAGACTAGTGAAATACAAGTATGATATTAATATAGTACAAAGTGGAATGAACTATTTTTTATTGTTATTGTATTGAAGAAAGTACAAATCACAAACTGATTACTCATTTATGGATAATTGCAGAAGGTAATGATTTTAGAAACGTAGATGAAATTGCTAATATAATTGTAATAAGATCAGCGAACTAAGAGTTTGGAAATTTATCTAATCATGTAATAATAGGATGGTCATGATTTTAATAACATACCTAAACTGACATTTATATCCTATATTGTGTTATATATTTAAAAATTATAACTGTTCAAGTTTCAAAAAAAAATTATCAGTATCTATTTTATATATTTATATTATATATCATATAATTGAAAAAAGATACATAGGAAGTTTGAATTCTCTAACAGTGATACATTAAAACCATATATTTTTAAGTTAATTTAAAACTCATATTTTGGGGCGCCTGGGTGGCTCAGCGGGTTAAGGCCTCTGCCTTCGGCTCAGGTCATGATCCCAGGGTCCTGGGATCGAGCCCCGCATCGGGCTCTCTGCTTGGCTGGGAGCCTGCTTCCTCCTCTCTCTCTCTCTGCCTGCCTCTCTGCCTACTTGTGGTCTCTATCTGTCAAATAAATAAATCTTTAAAAAAAAAATTTAAAACTCATATTTTGAGAATTTAAACACATATTTTGAAATAATTATTGTTTCAAAGGTAAAATTTTTAGTAAAATAATTAAAATGCAAGATTTAAAATTTAGTATGACAAAGAGAACAGTCTTACTCATATCAGTGCCAGTCAGAAAGCACATCTTTGAAAAAAAAAAACACTTATGGGTCAATTAATTGTATTTTTTTTTCAAAACTTTTTTTAAAATTTGTATTTATTTATTTGACAGACAGAGATCACAAGTAGTCAGAGAGGCAGGCTGTCAGAGAGGAAAGGAAGTAGGCTCCCTGCTGAGCAGAGAACCAGATGCTGGTTTGATCCCAGGACCCTGGGACCATGACCTGAGCCAAAGGCAGAGGTTTTAACCCACTGAGCCACACAGGCACCCCAATTAATTGTATTTTTTTAATTGAACTTTTTCTCAGAACAAGGGACTTCAACATATACATATACAATGTTCAGTATGTATTAGACTTTTTTTTTCCAGTCAAGTAAAGAGGACTACAGTACTATAAATGAAGACGTAGAGACTTGAAAGGTGTAGTGATAACTGGAACAAGATACGTGGGCAGAGATTAGTGCAAAAGGCTCTAAGTTGAGAATGGATTGGTGTGTTTTAGGAAATACAAAGAGGAAAATATGAGTAAAGCTTCATGAAGAAGGGAAACAATAGAAAGATAGTTCAGAAAACTATCAAGCAGCTAGATAACTTGGGATCTTATATTTAAGAGCTTTGGCTTTTGTCTGAGATGGAAAACTATGGAAGTTATTTAATTATTAGGCATAATTAAATTCCAGAAGACTGACTCTGTTGGGTGGACTATATAGATTGCATAATGATCATCTACGTTTAGGCTATTATAATTGAGGCAAATATGCTTGCTTGGACCAAGGTGTTATTGTAGAAGAGCTGAAAATAGAGTGGGTCTATTTCAAAGGTAAACTCAATGGGCTTAACTGGTGGGCTCAAGGTAAAGTATATGACTTATCACGATGAGTACTGATGAGTAATGTATAGAATTGTTGAATTGTTATATTATACACTTGAAACTAAACTAACATGATCTGTTAACAATACTGGAAATTTAAAGAATAGTAAAGTGTATGAGGATAAAATGATAAAGTACATCTGGATTTGCCTGGAGCTACTATATATTAAGATGGAAAAGACTGTGGGTGAAATAGATTCAAAATGAAACAAATATTTTGTTATCTCTATTCTTAAGAAGTGGACTGTAAGTCTTCTTCCTTTGAGTTGGGGCAAATCTCTGTGACTGGACTCTGTGTGATGGAAGTGGTGTTTGGGAATTCTCAGCCTAGATAATAAGAAGCCTTGCAGCTCCCACCTGAGACTTTTGGGACACTTATCTTGGAGTTGCCAGACATCATGTAAGATGTCCAACTACACAGACACCTCTTGAATGTAAGGAAGCCATATAGAGAGAACATATGGAAAGAGAGAAACCAAAGAGCCAATAAATGGCAACTACTCTAATTCAGGTGCCACAAATATATGAATGAAGAAGCCATCAAATGTCTCCTTCTCAAACACCATCTTTCTGAAACCACATGAAAGTTTTTTAAGTGAAAATATCCAGCTGAGATTAGTCAACTCACAAAGTCATGGGGGGGGCAAGTAAATAAATGCTATTTTAAGCCTTTAAGTGTTGGCACAGCTTATTAGATAGCAATAGAGAACCAGAGCAGTGGGAGAAACAGGGTTAGAAGAAAACTTAAAAAATTTACTTTTCATATGTTAAATACCAGAGAGACACTAATCATCTGAGTAAAAACGTTTAGTAGACTGACAACCTTGGAATTCACAGATATTTAGATTTTATCACTAGCCCATGAAAGCATTTATGTTTAAGGCCCATTGTTGAACTATTATGACAGTAAATACCCACTCTTGTTTCTTATTTGATGTGAGAGTTTCTACTTTTTCATTGTTAGGAATGATATCTGCTATGAATTTCTGATAGGTAAGCTGTATTTATGAGGTTTCTTCCTCTCCTCATTGACTAAGGATTTTTCTTTTACATTGTGAATGAATGTTGATATTTATCAATACGTTTTCTGTATCTAGTGATAGGATCATATAGTTTTATTTACATGCTGAGTTATCTGTTGTCAATGAAGTATCACCAATGTGCCATTCCGTGATCTCTTCTGCCTCACAAAGGAGAAATGAGAAACTACTAAGTTCCAGTATCTTCTTCACCTCACTTTTACTAAGTTAAAAGGTGATAATGATTTCATAGGAGATCTGAATGCCACAAGAGGAGAGACCATTATTCTGAGTAGGTATTTGTGGACAGACACATGCTAGTATGGTGAACAATGTTCAGGTGAGATTCTTGAGTGTTACTTAATGCATCCTAAGTTAAATAAAAGAGCTTCTTAACAGTTCTTTGGATTTGCTAAAGTAGGTCATCAGTAAACTGGTGAAGACAACCTGATCCGATAGTATTGCCTGCGATTTGGGGTGGAGCATTCTCTGACCTCAAGTGCATAAGCCCTTCCAAAACTGTAAAAGCTTCCAATTCCCAATATTAGAACATTTTTAATTTGGAAAGGAGAAAGGCTTCTGTGTTCTATACAGAGTGCTAACTGATACACTGATGGATTTTTATACAGCTAAACCATGTTTACATGGCTGAGATAAATCCTACTTTGTAATTATAATAGAATCTTCACCAATTATTTCATTATCATTCTCACCCTTTTGGACACCTGGATTAATTGCACTTCTGGGTGCTCTGATTATGTGGGGCCATAGAACTCATTCTAGTCAACACATTTGAGCAGATGGGAAGTGTCACTTGCAGGCCAAGCATTAAATTGCTGTCACAAAACCTCAGCTTGTTTTTCCTTCTGTTCCTACCATTAACAATAGTGGTGACTTTTCTCTCCATCTGAGATGTGAAATAAGGATACAGAGCACAGCCTGTAGCAGATTCACCTTGGATATAATATGACATCATCAATAAATAAGCATATGTTGTTTTGTTAGCCATAACCATTGATGATAGGTTATTACTTCAGCACAATCAAGGCCATCCTGACTGGTGCAGTAATTGATACCAGAATCAGGTTACTGATCTCATGCAAATACTAAAATATTTGGTATTAATTTAAGGAACAGGAGGGAGACAGGAAGGAAACTATATCAGAACCTGGAAGTATGTTGATGAAAATTCTATACTGGTGAAATATTTGGTAAAACTGTCACCTTAATGAAATTATATTTTGAGGGAAGATGTTCCAGAACAGAATGTTGAAAGTATTTGACATTCATTGTAGGCTGTATGTGGAAGTGAGCTCAGAAAAGAATTAGTTGTTTTGAAGCAAGCAACAAAAAAAGTATAGTTCATGAATTTAGGAATCTTTTGGGTTGGAAAGACAAAGGTTTCTTTATTCCAAACAATAAAAGATAAAATGAAATAGGTCTTTCACATCAAAAGCAAATTCTAGTTGGTCTTTGAGCAAAGATTAAGTACAGAGTAGAGATTTTACAACCAGTAGCAAAACTCTTTAATGAGCTTGACATCCATTGGATACTCCTGGTTAGACGAAACAGCTCAGAAAAGGCAGAGTAAGAATGCAGCTGCTCTCCAACCAAAGTGGTCCTAGTTACTTATGATTTGGTTAAGAGAAAACAGAAGCCTGAAGGTAATGAAACATAGAAAAAATATCATATCTAAGAATCTCTGGAAAAGAACTGTAGATATGGATGTTTGCACATCGAGTTGACAGGAATCAACGGGAACTGACAGGAATCAAATACACAGAAACCAACCAAGTTTATAAGATCTATACCACTAAAGAAACCAAAACTAAAAGCATAAAAATTTTGTGAGAGTTGAGGATTTAAAACAGCATCCTGCATACAACTGAGAATTACCCGAGGGCTCCCAAATGTTGCCTTTATTGTATATTCTCTAAGTACCATAATGCATGTAGAAAACTTCCCAGAAGATGAAGCAACATGTTCAGGAGATCAGTGGAATGGGTGCTTCACTCAGAGAGGAGAATCAAGATGTAATCAAGCATTAATTACTACATGTAATTAATACATGTAATCCCCTTCCCCATTGATGGGGCTTTTGTAATGTCTGTCCAAAGTATTTAAGTTTCTGTAAACCAGTTTATGATTCTTTGGTTTTCAAATAGCAACATGTATTGTAGTTATTCCAATTTTGAGATTGAAAGTGATGCAGATGTTCTCAACAGGAATATGGCTACTATCTAGTCAAATTTAGTATGTGCACAACTATGATCTAAACGTTCTCCCCGTGAGAACAAAACTTTATTTTTTTTAAGATTTTATTTATGTATTTGACAGAGAGAGAGAACACACCAGCATAGGGGAGGGGAGAAGCAGTCTCCCTGCTCAGCAGGGAGCCTGATGCGGCACTCAATCCCAGGGCCCTGGGATCATAACCTGAGCTGAAAGCAGATGCTTAACAAAATGAGCCACCCAGGTGCCTGAGAACATAACTCTAATAAATAAATGTTTGACAGTGTTAATAGCAACATTATTGGCCATAGGAAGGAACTGGAGGCAACTTGCTTGTGTCTCATTGAACATGGACGGTAGTTAGATGTACTTGCAGGGGAGTCAAGATGGCGGGGAAGTAGGAGGAGGCGCCGTTTCAACCTGTACCCTAAAGTGAGCTGATTACCTACCAAAGAACTCCAACCACCCATGAAATCAGCCTGAGATCAGAATTATACACGTCTGGATCTCTACAGGAGCAGAAGATGCCAGTGGGCAGGTAAAGCAGAGTGGGGACGTCGGACTGATACCGGAAGATAAACAAAAGGGGGAGGGAGCCACCAGAGGTGACCGATTGGAAAGTAATACCCCAATACGAGAGTGCCCTGCGTCTGGGGACCAGCATTAACTTGGAGTCTGGTTGAAAGCACTCAAAAAAAAAAAAAAAAGAGCAAAGGATCATGGGGGGAAATAGTGGGAAGTGGGAATCAGGGCAGTTAGGGACAGGGATCTAAGTCCCCGGACCCAGGACAGCCTCCCCTGGTGCTGAGTCAGAGAGAGTGCATCGATGAAATCAGGTCTCTGTCCCTGAGCCGACAGCATGCCTGAGAACGAGTGGGGTCCGGCTCCGGTGAGGGGCTGGGAGCCTGGCCAGACAGCAATCCTGAAACGTGTGCATCCCACACCTTCCCCTGGGAGAGGTGCTCATAGGTGCTAGCCTGGAGCTCTGGCATCCGGAAAAACCAGACATTCCCAGCCCGGGACAGCAGGAAAATCTCAGTGTGTGATCTCTGCTTGTAACCTCTCTGGCCGTGTGGAGCTGCCCAGACAGCCGCTGCTGCCCTGGTATTGGGTACAAGGAGGAGATCCTGCATCCCCAGGGACCGTGACTCAGAACCGACTCTGCCAGCAGCTCTTGCAGAACATTCTGAGGCTTGTCTCTGAGAGGGAGGTCGGGGTGCAGTTTGCTCTCCTCTAAACCTCCAAAAACCATCAAAAGCTGTCAAGGCAAGAGAAAACAGATGAAAGAACATAAAAACACCCAGAGAACAAAAGCCTGAAAAAAAACAGTTTCCTCAGAGCTCACCCCCTTGAGGGGAGCGGGAGGACCTAACTCAGGGAACATCATTGTCTGAAAACCCACGTGGCAGGCCCCTCTCTCAGAAAACCAACCAGGAAGGAAGAAAAAAAAAAAAAAAAGAAGAAGACTACAAGAGAACAACCACCACTACTTCATAAATACAACTTTTATTTTTAACTCTTTACCAATATTCTGGTTCTTTTTTTTTAATACATACAGATAATTTTTTAACCTATTTACCATCACACTGAGATGTCCAGTACATCAAATTCCTTAATAACCTTCTAACCTGAACTTTTTGATACATACACCCATGTTTTTCTTTTGCTTTTCTATTTTTAAATTTTTTTTAATTTTAACTTAGTTTAGTCTCATTTATTCTTTTTTAATTTTTATTTTTTAATATACATATAGAGTTAAACTTCAAGGTAATCCCCTTTCTCCAATCAATGCTACCCCTATAGGCAAACCAGTTTTTAATCCCCCTGTAACTTAGGAAAGTTGAGTCCCTTAACAAAAACATCAAGATACATCCAGGAAGAATCAAAATAACCTTCCTTGCCCACTGAGAATTTATAACCATTCTCCCAATTTTTCCTTCTGCCAGTGTTTCTGTGAATTTGTGTTTGTCCTGATAGTATATAAATCTTATACTTGAGGTTCTTTCTGATGAGGTTCTTCCCTTTTTTTTGCTTATATATATATATATATATATATATATATATATACTTCATAAATCTTACCTTGGGGCCCATTTGGCTGAGTCTTCTCTTTTATCTTCCCTTTTCTTCCCATCTCTCTCTCTCTCTCTTTTTTTTTCCTTTTTTTTTTTTTCCTTTTTTTTTTTTCTTTCTTCTTCTCTATTTCTTTTTCTTTTCTTTTTTCTCTCATTGGGTGGGGAACCCTGATTGCCCAGAAGTGTTCCAGGGTGCACTTGACTGCACCACAATTGATAAATCCAGCTGCATCTGTTCAGTCATCTCTTACCAAAATGACTAGGAGGAAGAATACCCAACAGAAGAAAAATACAGAGGATGGACCTTCTGCAACAGAGCTAATGGCTATCGACAGAAACAACATGTCGGAAAAGGAATTCAGACTAACAATTATCCAGGCAATAGCTAGGTTGGAGAAAGCCATGGATGACCAAACAGAATTGATTAGGGCAGAACTGAAAGCCACCAGGGATGATGTTCAAAATGCTCTCAATGAGTTCCAATCTAATCTAAATTCTCTAAAAGCGAGGGTAACTGAGACAGAAGATAGAATTCGTGATCTGGAGGACAAACAGATAGAGAGAAAGGATCAGGAGGAAGCCTGGAACAAACAGCTCAGAAGCCACGAAAACAGAATCAGGGAAATAAATGATGCCATGAAACGTTCCAACGTCAGAATTATTGGAATCCCTGAAGGGGAGGAAAAAGAAAGAAGTTTAGAAGATATAGTGGAAGAAGTTGTCTATGAAAATTTTCCCAATCTCACAAATGGAAACAACATTCATGTACTAGAGGCAGAGAGATTTTCCCCCAAGATTTTAGATTCTCCAAAGTCCTTGTGACACCTTATAGTTAAAAGGAGGAATTATATTTCAAGACAGACCCTCTTAAAAGCAGCTAGGATAAAGAAGCTCCTTACATACAGAGGAAAACCCATTAGAATAACGTCAGACCTGTCCACAGAGACCTGGCAAGCCAGGAAGGGCTGGCAAAATATATTCAGAGTACTAAATGAGAAGAACATGCAGCCAAGAATACTCTATCCAGCAAGACTGACATTCAAAATGGATGGAGAGATAAAGAGTTTCCAAGACCGGCAAGGCTTAAAAGACTATGCAACCACCAAGCCAACACTGCAGGAAATATTAAGGGGGGTCCTATAAAAGAGAAAAAATCCTAAGAATATCATTGAACAGAAATATAGAAACAATCTACAGACAGAAAGACTTCAAAGGTAACACGATGTCAATAAAAACCTCTCTCTCAATAATCACTCTCAATGTGAATGGACTAAATGCACCCATAAAACGACACAGGGTTGCAGCTTGGATAAAACGACAGGACCCATCCATATGTTGTCTACAAGAGACCCATTTTGAACCTAAGGATACACCCAGACTGAAAGTGAAGGGATGGAGAAGCATCTTTCATGCCAATGGGCCTCAAAAGAAGGCCGGGGTAGCGATTCTCATATCAGATAACTTCGATTTTAAACTAAAGACTGTAGTCAGAGATACAGAAGGACACTAGATAATTCTTTTTTTTTTAAGATTTTATTTAGTTATTTGACAGAGAAAGATCACAAGTAGACAGAGAAGCAGGCAGAGAGAGAGAGAAGGAAGCAAGCTCCCTGCTGAGCAGAGAGCCCGATGCGGGACTCGATCCCAGGACCCTGAGATCATGACCTGAGCTGAAGGCAGCGGCTTAACCCACTGAGCAACCCAGGCGCCCCCTAACACACTACATAATTCTTAAAGGGACTATCCACCAAGATGATCTAACAATTGTAAATATCTACGCCCCCAATATGGGAGCACCCAATTACATAAGAAAACTATTAATCAAGATAAAGAGTCATATTGATATGAATACAATAATAGTAGGAGATCTTAATATGCCTCTCTCAGAAATAGACAGATCATCGAAGCAGAAAATTAATAAAGAAATAAGAGCATTGAATGAAACATTGGACCAGATGGACCTTATAGACATATACAAAACATTCCCCCCTAAAACAACAGAATACTCATTCTTCTCAAGTGCACATGGAACCTTCTCCAGAATAGACCACATACTGGGTCACAAAGCAGGACTCAACCGATACCAAAAGACTGACATTATTCCCTGCATATTCTCAAATCACAATGCTTTGAAACTGGAACTCAATCACAAGGAAAAGTTCAGAAGGAACTCAAACACCTGGAAGCTAAAGACCACCTTGTTTAAGAATGCTTGGATCAACCAGGAGATCAAAGATGAACTTAAACAATTCATGGAAACCAATGAGAATGAAGACACTTCGGTCCAAAACCTATGGGATACAGCAAAGGCGGTTCTAAGGGGGAAACATATAGCCATCCAAGCCTCCCTCAAAAAAATGGAAAAATCCAGAATACACCAGCTGTCTCTATACCTTAAAGAACTGGAGAATTAACAACAAATCAAACCAACTCCACACGCAAGAAGGGAAATAATCAAGATTAGAGCAGAGATCAATGAGGTAGAAACGAGAGATACAGTAGAACGTATCAATGAAACTAGAAGCTGGTTTTTTGAAAGAATCAATAAGATCAGTAAACCATTGAACACGCTAATCCAAAAGAAAAGAGAGAAAGCCCAAATTAATAAAATTATGAATGAAAAGGGAGAGATCACAACTAACACCAAGGAAATAGAAACAATCATCAGAAACTATTACCAACAGTTATATGCCAATAACTGACATATACCAACAGTTATATGCCAATAAGCTAAGCAATCTAGATGAAATGGATGCATTCCTGGAAAACTACAAACTCCCAAAATTGAACCAGGAATAAATTGACAACCTGAATAGACCGATATCTAGTAACGAGATTGAAACAGTGATCTAAAACCTCCCAAAAAACAGGAGCCCAGGACCTGACGGATTCCCTGGGGAATTCTACCAAACCTTCAAAGAAGAAATAACACCAATTCTCCTGAAGCTGTTCCAAAAAATTGAAGCAGAAGGAAAACTTCCAGACTCTCTTTATGAAGCCAGCATTACACTGATCCCCAAACCAGGCAAAGACCCTACCAAAAAGGAGAATTTCAGACCAATATCACTGATGAATATGGATGCAAAGATTCTCAACAAGATCCTAGCAAACAGGATCCAGCAGCACATTAAAAAGATTATCCACCATGACCAGGTGGGATTCATCCCTGGGTTGCAAGGTTGGTTCAACATTCGCAAATCAATCAGTGTGATAGATCAAATCAATAAGAGAAGAGAGAAGAACTACATGGTCCTCTCAATTGATGCAGAAAAAGCATTTGACAAAATCCAGCATCCATTCCTGATGAAAATGCTTCAAAGTATGGGGATGGAGGGAACATTCCTGAACTTCATAAAATCTATCTATGAAAGACCCACAGCAAATATCATCCTCAATGGGAAAAAGCTTGCAGTCTTCCCGTTGAGATCAGGAACACGACAAGGATGCCCACTCTCACCACTCTTGTTCAACATAGTATTAGAAGTTCTAGCAATGGCAATCAGACAACAAAGAGAAATAAAAGGTATCCAAATTGGCAAGGAAGAAGTCAAACTCTCTCTCTTCGCAGATGACATGATTCTTTATATGGAAAACCCCAAAGACTCCACCCCCAAACTACTAGAACTCATACAGAAATTCAGTAACGTGGCAGGATACAAAGTCAATGGACAGAAATCAGTGGCTTTCTTATACACTAACAATGAAAGTACAGAAAGGGAAATTAGAGAATCGATTCCATTTACTATAGCACCAAGAACCAAAAGATACCTGGGAATAAACCTAACCAAAGAGGTAAAGGACCTGTACTCGAGGAACTACAGAACACTCATGAAAGAAATTGAAGAAGACACAAAAAGATGGAAGACCGTTCCATGCTCTTGGATTGGAAGAATAAACATTGTTAAAATGTCTAGCCTGCCTAGAGCAATCTATACTTTTAATGCCATTCCGATCAAAATTCCACCGGTATTTTTCAAAGAACTGGAGCAAATAATCCTAAAATTTGTATGGAATCAGAAGAGACCCCGAATTGCTAAGGAAATGTTGAAAAACAAAAACAAAGCTGGCGGCATCACGTTACCCGATTTCAAGCTTTACTACAAAGCTGTGATCACCAAGACAGAGTGGTACTGGCATAAAAACAGACACATTGACCAGTGGAACAGAGTGGAGAGCCCAGAGATGGACCCTCAACTCTATGGTCAAATAATCTTCGACAAAACAGGAAAAAATATACAATGGAAAAAAGACAGTCTCTTCAATAAATGGTGCTGAGAAAACTGGACAGGTATATGTAGAAGAATGAAACTCGACCATTCTCTTACACCATACACAAAGATAAACTCAAAATGGATAAAAGACCTCAACGTGAGACAGGAATCCATCAGAATCCTAGAGGAGAACATAGGCAGTAACCTCTTCGATATCAGCCACAGAAACTTCTTTCAAGATATGTCTCCAAAGGCCAAGGAAACAAAAGCGAAAATGAACTTTTGGGACTTCATCAAGATCAAAAGCTTCTGCATAGCAAAGGAAACAGTCAACAAAACAAAAAGGCAACCCACGGAATGGGAGAAGATATTTGCAAATGACAGTACAGACAAAAGGTTGATATCCAGGATCTATAAAGAACTCCTCAAACTCAACACAGTCAAAACAGATAATCATATCAAAAAATGGGCAGAAGATATGAAGAGACACTTCTCCAATGAAGACATACAAATGGCTATCAGACACATGAAAAAATGTTCATCATCACTAGCCATCAAGGAGATTCAAATTAAAATTACATTGAGATACCACCTGACACTAGTTAGAATGGCCAAAATTAGCAAGACAGGAAACAACGTGTGTTGGAGAGGATGTGGAGAAAGGGGAACCCTCTTCCACTGTTGGTGGGAATGCAAGTTAGTGCAGCCACTTTGGAGAATAGTGTGGAGATTCCTCAAGAAATTAAGAATAGAGCTTCCCTATGACCCTGCAATTGCACTGCTGGGTATTTACCCCAAAGATACAGATGTAGTGAAAAGAAGAGCCATCTGTACCCCAATGTTTATAGCAGCAATGGCCACGGTCGCCAAACTGTGGAAAGAACCAAGATGCCCTTCAACGGATGAATGGATAAGGAAGATGTGGTCCATATACACAATGGAGTATTATGCCTCCATCAGAAAGGATGAATACCCAACTTTTGTAGCAACATGGGCGGGACTGGAAGAGATTATGCTGAGTGAAATAAGTCAAGCAGAGAGAGTCAAGTATCATATGGTCTCACTTATTTGTGGAGCATAACAAAGAACATGGAGGACATGGGGAGATGGAGAGGAGAGGGAGTTGAGGGAAACTGGAAGGGGAGATGAACCATGAGAGACTATGGACTCTGAAAAACTACCAGAGTGTTTTGAAGGGGCGGGGGGGGTGGGAGGTTGAGGAATCAGGTGGTGGGTAATAGGGAGGGCACGTTCTGCATGGAGCACTGGGTGTGGTGCAAAAACAATGAACACTGTTATGCTAAAAATAAACAATTAAAAAAAGAAAATAAAAAAAATGTTAGATGTACTTGCAAAAGTAGGAAGTGGGTTGTAAAATCTGATGGAATCATACCATGGAGTTTTGTGCAACAGAAGGGGAAAAACTGATATATATATATATATATATATATACACAATATAAATTGTTAATATTATAAGTCTCATGTATTGCTTCTTTTTATTACTCATCAAAATGTGTTTCAGATCGATCCATTTATATATAGATATAGTTATCTATATCTATGCAATACATGGTGACCATGTTTGATGTTTGATGCAATACATGAGACCTATAATATTATATATATATATAATATTAACAATTTATTTATATGAAATATATTAACATGAACTAAATTACATATTAATAATAACACAATTTAATTAAATGTATTGTTTCTGGGGAAGGTGAAGGAAAAGAAAAAGGACATATGAAAGAAATACATGAATAAATAACAATGATATTGTATAAATCAATGATTATAATGAACCGTGAATTTGGGAGTATAATGACCTCAGTCTGGGTACCTGCATGTGCCAAACAAAACTGTAAAATTTAATAGTAAACCATCTGGTTTGCATAAAAGACACATAAGTTTAAAAATCAATTAATCAATAAAAAAGGAATAAAATAAAAATCTCTGCAAAGATAGAAGACAAGCCTCTTTATTTACTGGAGAGGAACATTATTTAGAACCATGAGATCTGGGGCACCTGGGTGGCTCAGTCGGTAAAGTGCCTGCGTTCGGTTCAGGTCATGATTCCAGGGTCTTGGGATTGAGTCCCGCATCAGGCTTCCTGCTCAGTGGAGAGCCTGCTTGTCTTTCTCCCTCTGCCTGCTGCTTTGCCTGCTTGTGTTCTCTCTCTCTCTTCCCCCTCATCTCTGTCAAATTAAAAAAACAAAAAACAAAAAAAACAAAAACAAACAAAAAAAAACACACAGAAAAACTATAAAATCTTAAAAAAAAAAAAAAAGAACCATGAGGTCTGTTTTCAGAGCTTTCTTCCACTAACTACTGGCTGAGTGAGCTTGGGCAAATGCTTTCATTTCATGATCATTGACAAGTAACCTATACTATATATAGCTTTTGTATGAAATTAAAATAAACTACTAAATACCATGGATATGCCAAGCAACTTGCTACATTCTCTGCTACGAAGCTGTTAATGATCTAGTAGAGAAGACAAACGATAGGCACATATATACTATGATGGAGTGTTATAGTGCTACTGAAGTACCCACTAAGGAATTAATCCAGTCTTCAACAGGAAATGGAAGCTGTCTAAAGAGAAGGGCACTAAGCTGAGATGCAGCGAATGAGTACAAGTAATGCAACTGAGGATATGGGTGTGTGTGTGTGTGTTGTAGGAGAGAAAAAGAGAAAGTGAAAGAGAGACCTATGTGGAGAGTTAATTCAAAAGAGAAAATAAGGGCGCCTGGGTGGCTCAGTGGGTTAAGCCGCTGCCTTCGGCTCAGGTCATGATCTCAGGGTCCTGGGATCGAGTCCCGCATCGGGCTCTCTGCTCAGCGGCGAACCTGCTTCCCTCTCTCTCTCTCTGCCTGCCTCTCTGTCTACTTGTGATCTCTCTCTGTCAAATAAATAAATAAAATCTTTAAAAAAAAAAAGAGAAAACAAAATAGGAATGCTTTGCAAGTAGAAATGTGACATTAAGGAATGCCTGGGTGGCTCAGTAATTTAAGTGTCAGACTCAATTTCAGCTCAGGTCATGATCTCAGAATCATGAGACTGGGTTCCACATCGGGCTCCATGCTCAGCACAGAGTCTGCTTGTGACTCTTTTTGTCCCTCTCCTTCTGTCCCTCATTACTAGCATTCTTTCGCTCACTCTCAAAAATTAAAAGAAAAGAAATGTGACTTTAACATTTCTGTGGCTATTATTAAAATTATTGGTATCAACAACAGAGACAGCAAGAATTAGGAATTAGTAGCAAGATCAAGGAGGATTTGTACATCTTCTATTCCTGAAAGGACACATTCCTTTTTCCCTCTTGGATAATAATAGACGGATAGCATCCCAAAATACAGTCCTTCTTCATAATTTGTTTTTGTTTAATCCACAACTCAGTTTCTATGTCTACCAAATTGTCACAATATGTCACCCAATCAAAAAAAGATGAGTTTTTTTAGTTGTTTAAGTTGGAATGAGTAACTCTTGGAAAACAAAACAAATGACTTGCAAAGAGTTCCACCAACAATTGAAGCATGTTGTGTTTGTGTGTTCACAGACACCTGTATGTGTGCACGTGTGTTTATTTTTCTCTCTTATCCTAAAAGAGAATCTATAACTTGGAAATTATGTAGTTGAACATATTTTTTACGTTCCAATTCTCTGGAAGTTTCTCATCGGAGAAATTCAAATCTACAGACACATACATTGCACCGGACATTAAACTGTCATGTAATTTCTTATTTCTGTCATCACAAACGCTACTGTAAAACCAGAGACATCAATGGCAAAAACTGTCATACTTTTTATAAATTTTAGAGTAGCATTCATTTTGTGTTTATGGTGCTTTAAATATAAAGCATATAAGAAATTATCTTGTACAATAGCACATAATGAAATAAGAAAATGTCACATGTGGAGCATTTTATTATCATTGGTACTATAATATAGATTAATATGTGTCACATTAAAATTTAAAATTCCAGAAATAAAGAATATCAAGTGGAATATTGTTTTAATAAACTACTGATTAAAAATGTTCTTCAAAATGACACATTCTAAAAGCAAAACTACTTTGAGAAACCTAAATTATACATCTGCAGCCTGTACAGAGTGTATCTGAGTTTTTAAAAACTACCTAACCCCGAACTTTAATTTGTTTCATTTCACCTTTGTTTTTATGCATAGGATATTAAAACCAAATGCCGAACCATTCTCTACCTCTCTCTCTCCACCACTTTTCTACTCTTTCTAAGAAAATCAAACCCTTATGTATTATAACTTCTAAATGCAGAGGGTAGAATCACTAAAATGCGGAGGTAGTCAGCATGAGTTTTAGGCACTGAGAATGTTTTGAACAGGGTATTACCGAACCATCATGAGCAGATAGACCTGTTCTATTTTCAGGTCTTGTATAAAATGCCTCATGCTCTTCCTCAGTATCCTGTCCAACATTTCAGTCACTGTGATTAGAATCTCAGTGCTTCTAGACTTCTCAAAATGTGTTTCATACAGCACCTCCATCAAAATCACTTGAGATGCTTATTAAAAATTCAAATTACCAGGACCCATCCTAGCTTTACTGAGTAAAAATCTCTGGTGATTGGATAAAAGAATCTGCTATTTAATAAGCTCCCTAGATGATTATTATGCATGCAAAAGTTTGGGGGAAATGCTGTTCTGGAGGTATGCAGTCATATTCCATTCTGCTTCATCTCTTCCTTCCTCTCAACCCACCCTTTCAATACATGTCCCAGGAAATGATCTACTGTGTGTACAACTGTTATTTAATTAGTAAGCAAATTTTAATTTTTTAAAAATATTTTATTTACTTATTTGACAGACAGAGATCACAGAGAAGCAGGCAGAAAGAGAGGAGGAAGCAGGCTCCCCACTGAGCAGAGAACCCGATGCGGGGCTCGATCCCAGAGTCCTGGGATCATGACCTGAGCCGAAGACAGAGGCTTTAACCCACTGAGCCACCCAGGCGCCCCAGCAAATTTTAATTTTGAAGAATCTACATGCTGGTGAATTTGTAAGGAGGTAAGCGTGGTATAGAGTAGTGTTTCATTTTTAATTTTAGTTATTTTAATTAAAAGCTTTGAAATGTTTAAATGAAAATAGGAGATATTTAGAGGCCAGTGATGTATAGTGACTGACATACAAATAAACAAACAAATAACTAACTAAATAAATAAAATGGAATTATAGACAAAACCTTTTCAAGATCTCTGGGCTTGTTTTGCTAAGTTTGACCTCGTACAGTAATTTGCCACAGGCTTCTCTCACAGTACACATCAGAGTTATTTAGCTTCTAGTATATACGTGGCTTCAAGGCCAGAGTTCATTGTTCCATGCCATGTTATCACCAATCTTCTGTAGTAAGTATATATACTCTATTCAATATGAATGGTACAAAAATAGGTGTGGCTGTGCTCGCTTCTGCAGCACATATACAAAAATAGGTGTGGAGGTGTTTTGCTTCTAGTATGGCAGCATGAAGAGTTCCCTCGAAACACTCCACACCAAAACAAGCAGAACTAATTGGTTAATTGAATTTATATTAAAAAAAAGAACAGAGTAAGTGCAATGAATAGAAAATAAAATAAACATCGATATTAATCCAACTATATCAATAATCATTACAATTGTGAATGGCCTACATCAATCAAAAGGCAGATATTGTTAGAATGGATAAAAAGAAATGGTCCAAACTATACATTGTCTACAAGAAACCCACTTTAATTATAAAGATTCAGATGGGCTAAATGGAATGGAAAGTAAAAGAATGTACAATGCCTTTAATAAAAAGAAAGCTGGTGTAACTATTAATTTCAGACAAAATAAACCTTAGAATAAGGAAGATTATCAGAGGTAGTGAGTGCTGCTACAAAATGTTAAAGGGGCAGAAGAAAAGAAATAATAAAATCAGAGCAAAAATCAGCGAAATTGAAATATATTGAAGTTGAATACAATCTAAAGTTGGTTATTTAAAAAGGTCAATGAAGCTAATACGCATCTAGTAACCAGGCTAATCCAGAATTAAAAAAAAAAAAGGATACATAAATTACAAATGTTTAAAATGAAAAGAGTAGCCAATGGACATTAAATCAATCCTATAGACAACATATTAGTAATACTATCAATAAATCTATGCCCACAAGATGTCTTAATTTTCTGAAATGTAGTAATCCTTGAAAGATACAAACTGCCAAAACTCACATAAAGTTCAATGGCTAATATATGGAAAGAATTCAATGTCTATTAAAGAAACTGAGTCACAATTAACAGGATTAATTAATCTTCTCCAAAAAAAAGTGACCAGGCCAATTAAAAGATTGGCAAAAGATCTGAACAAATACTTCACCAAAGAAGATATACAGATCCCAAATAAGAACATGGAAGGATACTCACATCATTTGTCTTTAGAATAATGCAAATTAAGACAACTATGAGATACCAATACTCACCAATCAAAATAAACATAATTCAAAGCTAACAGTAGAAATTGCTGGAGGTGATGTAGAGCAACTAGAGCTCACATTTATTGTGAGTAGGAATAAAAAAATAAAAATTAAAAAAAAACTTTGGAATACAATTTAGTAGTTTCTTAAAATGCCTAACAGTTTGATCCAGCTGTGCTGCTAGATATTTGCCCAATAGTTTTATCTATGTCCACGCTGAAACCTATAGGCAAACATTTATCATACTTATTCATAATTTCCCAAACTGGAAAAATCCAAGATGTCTTTCAGTCAGTGAAGGAATAAACAACTGGTGGTACATCCATCCATACATTCCAATAGAATACTATTTTATTTTTTAGAATACTATTTTTTTTTTAAGATTTTATTTATTTATTTGACAGAGAGAGATCACAAGTATACAGAGAGGCAGGCAGAGAGAGAGAGAGGGAAGCAGGCTCCCTGCTGAGCAGAGAGCCTGATGCGGGACTCGATCCCAGGACCCCGAGATCATGACCTGAGCCGAAGGCAGCGGCTTAACCCACTGAGCCACCCAGGCGACCCTAGAATACTATTTTTTTTAAAGGTTTATTTATTTATTTGAGAAAGAGAGTGAGAGAGTGTCTGCAAGTTGGGGGAAGGGCAGAAAGAGAAGGACAGAAATCCTCAAGCAGAGTCCCCACTGAGTGCAGAGCCTGATGCGGGGCTAGATCCGGGAACCCTGAGATCATGGCCTGAGCTGAAATCAAGAGTGGTCACTTAGCCCACTGAACCACACAGGTGTCCCTATAACAGAATACTGTTCAGTGATAAAAGTGTAGTGCTAACTGAAATAATCAAGGCACAAAGCAATATATACGATATGATTACACTGACATGAACTTCAAAAATAGGGAAAAATATACTATAGTATTAGAAGCTAGTGTTTGTCTTTAAAGAGGAGACAAGTTGTACAGATTGCATCAGACACAAGGGGTCATAAGCACTTTTTGTTGGATTCTTTCTTTTGTCTTGGGGTGTGCTTCCATGAATGTGTTCATTTTGCAACAATTAATTTAGCTTCATACTTAACAATTTTCTAATTTTTGTATGCAAAATTTATCCCTAAAAGAGTTACAAGCTTTTTTGTTTACTGACTTTACATCCTTGGGCAATTTGCTTAACCTCTGTGAGTCTAGATTTGTTTGATATATAAAATTGCTATGATAACATAAAGTTGTTTTGAGGATCAATTAAATATGAAGTATTTGGCACGAACTTTAACAAATACAAAAATGCTAAATAAATCAGAGCTACACCTGAAAACTGAAAAGGTTATTGTAGCTATAAACATTTCTTAAAAACCTTATTTTTCAGTGAATCTAATGGTTTAGATTCAAACAGAATAGGTGTTACTTAAATGACAATTCTTTAGTCAAAAAAGAAACATTTATTCCACAAATACTTAGTAGGGATGTACTGTGTCAACAGAATTATTCTGTGTACTCAGGAAACATTAGCTACCGGAGCCATCAACAGTCCCAGTCTCTTTAGAGTTTAAATTCACAGAAGAAATATAATAAGGTAAAAAATATATATATTACTAAAATATATATATATATATTACTAATAAAAGCATGATAAGATAGGGGAGCCTGGGTGGCTCAGTGGGCTAAAGCCTCTGCCTTCGGCTTGGGTCATGATTTCGGGGTCCTGGGATCGAGCCCTGCATTGGGCTATCTGCTCAGCAGGGAGCCTGCTTCCTCCTCTCTCTCTCTCTGCCTGCCTCTCTGCCTACTTGTGATCTTTGTCTGTCAAAAAATAAATAAATAAATAAATAAAATAAAATCTAAAAAGAAGCATGATAAGGTAAGTTACATACATTTCTCAAAAGTGAAAAAGAGATGCAATTCTAATAGGACAGGGAAGAATTATGTTAAAAAGAATGAGATTTTTCCAAAATTTTGAAAGAGGTAAGAAATAATAGCAGAAAGCAATTTAGTCCAAGAGGATAACTGAAAAAGCCTGGAACTCATAGGCTATAGGATGGATTACATGTGTTGTAGGGAACAATCATGAGTCGCTGAAGGTTTTGGCCTGAGAAAACGGCAAGAATACAGTTGCTATTAATTGAATTGGAGAGGGATGGGGAAAAGCTTAATCATCCTTACGGTGCTCAAATTCAAACACAATTTTGAGGTTATGGTGGGACTACTCCGCTTACCAATTCCTTATTTTGTCATTTCACTTTTGATGAAGGATTAGATTTACACTTTCACCTGAATGCTAATATTTTAAAGAGAAGTGAGGAAGTAGGCTGGTATGGAAGGGATGATTATGGAGTCTCCACCTTCCTAAGGTAAACTCTTACTCCTAACTTTGTATCATGGCACCCATGAAAAATTAGGTCTTGCTTTCCCTAATCTGAAGATACTTTGTTTTATCTAGACAAAGGACTAAACCATTAAGTACCTTGTCAAGTGGGTATGTGTGTGTAAGTAGGCAGCAGCTGGGGGAGCACTGCTGACTCTGTGGGGGTGGGGGGAGGAAAACGGGCTTATATATTATACCAGATTCTCCTTCTTTCTTTCCTTTCCTTTCCTTCTTTTTCTTTCTTTCCTTCTTTCTTCCTTTCTTCCTTCCTTCTTTCTTTCCTTTCTTTTTCCCTCCCTTCTTTTCTTCTTTTCCTTTTTTTGTTGTAGGTTATATTTTGAAATAGTTTCAAACCTACAATAAACTTGCTAGAATTATACCAGGATGTCTTATATCCCTTTTTATGCCCTTTTCAGAGTCAATAATTTTTAGATTTTGGACCATTCACTTTACCATTACTTCTATATTTTAATTTTATACATACATAAATAGTACTATTTTTCTAAACCATAATAAGTTGGAAGCAATGCACCTCCCTAACCCTAAATAATGTGTATTTCTTAAGAAAAAGAACTCATTCTAACCAAATCACAATCCAATTTTAAAAATTAGAAAATTATCGGGGCGCCTGGGTGGCTCAGTGGATTAAGTCGCTGCCTTCGGCTCAGGTCATGATCTCAGGGTCCTGGGATCGAGCCCCGCATTGGGCTCTCTGCTCCGCAGGGAGCCTGCTTCCTCCTCTCTCTCGGCCTGCCTCTCTGCCTACTTGTGGTCTCTCTCTCTGTCAAATAAATAAATAAGTAGAAAAATAAGTAGAAAAAAACACTAGAAGAAAATACAACAAAATATTCATAGTGATAAGTGATTATTATTTTATCTTTAAACATTTCTGTATTCTTCAAATTATCTATAATTATAACCCAAAGAAGACTTTTTTACATTACTTTTATGCCTTTTTATAAAATCTTAAACAATAGAAAAATTTCCTCAAAAAAATAATTAGAAAATTATCTTATCCACAGACAATATTCAGATTTAATTCGTTTCCACAATAATGTCCTTCTTAGCAACTATGTTCCTTTTCCAGGATCAAATACAGATCACACAATGCACTCAGTTGTCACATCTCATTAGTGGCAGTCTCTCTTTATGCTTATTGACTTTAAGCTTTCTGAAGAAGACAGGTTATTTTGTAGACTGTCTCCCAATTTAGTTCTTTCTGCTGCTGCTTCTTCATGATTAGATTCATTAGGTGAACCTCTTTCTTTTACAAAGCATCTTATTTGACACATGATGTTTTTCGTCCCAATTTTGGTGATGCTAGGTTTGATGTCATGGTTCAGATGGTATTCCATATGTTTCTCAGTGCTGGTATTACCTTTTTTTTTTTTTCTCTCGAAACTAGTAAGTAGCCTGTGGGAGATATTTTGAAACTAGGTAAGCCTCCTGTACCTGGTCAAACATTTACCATTTAGCTTTAGTATCTAATGGTGATTTATCACTCCTACTATGATTTGTTATTATATTGTGAAGGATATACATAGAGAAAGATCTATCTATCTATATATAGATATAGATATCTCACCATGTACTCATGGATTATTTTATTTAAGTTCTTAATCCACTCCTTTCATTTTTTGAGACTTAAATCGTCCCAAATATAGCTGTAGGGAGTTCTATCAAACTGGCTAGTGTCACGTTGACATATTTTCATGATTCTTTGAGTTCCCTTTGTGTTTTGCAATAGTATGTTCTGGGTTCATATTGCTTTTTCCAGTTCTAGAAATAGTAATTCTCCAAAAAGCCCTCCATCCTTTTAATGGGGGGGGGGAACCTGAATAAGGAATAAGTGTACTTATTCTTTTTTTTCTTCTTGTTCTTTTTACTGTCTCTTCCTATCCCCATATTTATGTATAATATGCATACATACTGACACTTCCAGTTCTAAGCTAACATCACATAGTACATACCAGTTTTCCTTTCCCAGTTTCGAAACTCTGTCTTAATAGTAAGAAACCTGATCTCATTGTCTTCAATATATTAACTAGAGTCTACTATTTGTTTATTTCTTTTACAAGGTAAATTTTATATATTGATATTCACAAACTGAGACTATGATTTAATGCATTTTAAGTGAATATACCCGTTCAATGAATATCATATACCTGACTCCCTCAAACCTAAATGCACCCTTATATGACTTATATGAGCAGTTGGTCACAAGTCCCTATTTACTCTGACCCAGAAGCAACCACAGTTCAGATTTTATTTCACTACAGATTAGTTTTGCCTACTGTAAAACTTCCTATAAGAGAAATCACGTCACATGTACTCTTTGTTTCTAGTTTATTCTGTTCATAAAAATATCTTTGAGATTTATACAGTTGTTAAGAATCATTTTTTTTAGCTAAACAATATCCCATTGTATGAACACAGAGTTGAGTGTGCATCTATTTCCCTGTTGATAGAATTTTGTGTTGTTTCCAGTTTTGAGATATTATAAATAAATCTCCTATAAAGAATGTATCTTATTTTGGTGGGGATACATTTTTTTTTCTTGCTTATTTCCTGGAAGGTATAACTGTTAGGTCAAAGGAGAGCTGTATGTTCAACTTTATAGTAAACTGCCAAATATTTTACAGCATAGCTGTGCTCTTTACAGTACAACCAGCAATCTGTGAGAATTCATGTTTTTCAGCATCCATGCCAATATTTGGAATTGAGACTATTTTTAAGAAATTGGTCATCATTGCTGGGGGGAGGTGGGGTTGGGAGAGGGGGAGGGAGTTATGGACATTGGGGAGGGTATGTGCTATCATGAGTGCTGTGAAGTGTGATTCACAGACCCGTACCCCTGGGGATAAAAATACATTATATGTTTATTAAAAAAAAAAAAAGGATGAATACCCAACTTTTGTAGCAACATGGACGGGACTGGAGGTGATTGTGCTGAGAGAAATAAGTCAAGCAGAGAGAGCCAAGTATCATATGGTTTCACTTATTTGTGGAGAATAACAAATGACATGGAGGACATTGGGAGATGGAGAGGAGAAGGAAGTTGGGGGAAATTGGAAGGGGATGCGAACCATGAGAGACTATGGACTCTGAGAAACAACCTGGGGGTTTTGGAGGGGTGCGGGTGGGAGGTTGGGGGAACCAGATGGTGGGTAATAGGGAGGGCATGTGTTGCATGGAGCACTGGGTGTTGTGCAAAAACAATGAATACTGTTACGCTGAAAAAATAAATTAATTAATTAAAAAAAATTGGTCATCAGTAGGGCACCTCTCTGGCTCAGTCAGTAGAGCGTGTGCCTCTTGATCTGAGTCATGAGTTTGAATCCCATGTTTGGCGAAGAGATTACCTTAAAAAATTGTCATTACAGTGAAAATATAGTTGTGTCTCATAGTAATTATAATTTGTATTTCCCTGTTAAGTCATAATGTCAAACACATTTTCACAAGCTTTTTGTTCATTTAAACATTTCTCTTTTAGATATGTTTGTTTAACCCTTTCACCCATTTATTTATCGGATTGTTTGTGAACTTTTAACTCTTGAGTTGTAGATTTTTAAAATATATTCTGGCTATGTCTGTTATCAGATGATGTGTGTTTACAATCTGTGGCTTGTCTACTAATTTTTTTAATGGTGTCTTTTGATGATCAGAAGTTTCTAATATTGAAACATACTTTATAATATATTTGTGGTAATTGTTTTATTCTAAGAGTTCACTTATCCTCAGGTCAACTTTGAGCCATTAGCTGTAATTTAAACTTTATAGTTTCAACTTTTACACTTAGCTCCTGATTCATTTTGAGTTAGGTTTCTGTGAGATATTAAATATATATCAAGATTGATTGACTTTTTTTGGATATGAATATCCAGTTTTTCTACCATCTATGTTTGAAAAGTCTTTGAATTTCCCACCTAATTGTTTTGGAACTTTTATTGAAAAATCAATTGAACTTATTATTGTTAGTTTACATCTAGATGCTCTATTCTCTTCCATTGATCTATCTGTCTATATTTATTCCACTACCGCTGTCTGTAGCTTTACTTTGAGCAATGAAATCTGGTAGTGTACATCTTCCAATCATACACTATTTTGTTTCAAAATTGTTTAGACCAGTTAAATATTTTGCATTTATTAATTTAGAATTATCTTATCACTTCTACCAAAAGTCTGATGAGATTTTGATTTAGATTTTGGTGACTGCATAGACCAATTTGAGAGAGCTCTCATTTTAACAACATTGAGTGTTCTAGTTTCTCTGGGTGACCGTATTTCTTCACTTACTTGCATTTCTTTATTTTAGTCTCAGAAATGATTTATAGTTTGCAGAATAGATGTCTTTCACTCTTAAATTTTTCCCAAGTCTTTCAGGTTTGTTGGCACTATTGAAAATGAACATATAATTTCATTTCCTAGTCGTTTATAGCCAGTATTTGGAGATACTATCAATTTTTTATATAGACCGCATGTCCTGGGAACTTACTATATTTGTTCCTCAGAACTTGTTCCTCAGAAGAATTTGGGGCGCCTGGGTGGCTCAGTAGGTTAAAGCCTCTGCCTTCGGCTCAGGTCATGATCCCAGAGTTCTGGGATCGAGCCCCGCATCGGGCTCTCTGCTCGGCAGGGAGCCTGCTTCCTCCTCTCTCTCTCTGCCTGCTTCTCTGCCTACTTGTGTTCGCTGTCTGTCAAATAAATAAATGAATAAAACCTTAAAAACAAACAAACAAACAAAAAACCTAGTAGAATTTGGGTTTATTTTGTTAGATTCCATAGGGTTTTTCAACATTTAAAAAAAAAATCTAGTCTAAGAATATTGGCAATTTGACTTATTTCCAATCTTTGTATCTTTTTTTTTTTTCCTGCTTTCTTGCACTAGATAAGACATCCAGTACAAAGCTGAAAAGAAGTTTTGAATGGTGGTATCTGCATTTTTCTGTTGAGAGAGAAAGTATTCAGTCTTTTGTAATTAGATACAATGTTATTTGTAGGATTCATCAGAGATGACCTTTATTAGATTGAGGAGGTATCAATATATATTTGTACTAAGCTTAGAAGTTTTATCACAAGTGGATGATCATTAGGTTGAGTTGTTTGCATGATTTACTCCTTTATTCTGTTAATATAGTTAATTAATTTAACTGGTTTTAAATGATATGTCAGCTTTGAATTTCTGAGATATATTACTAAATAAAATCCATGATGTCTATATCTATGAAAAATATTACTTTATAATTTTCTATTTTTTTCAATCTTTGTCAGATTGTGGCATCAGGGAAATACTGGTTGTATAGAACGAATAGGGAAGTCTTTCTTTTTCCATGTAATTCATAACTTTATTTCAGAAGAGCTGACATTCTCATGATGGCATATTACTTTATACTGAAAACAGGTTCTCCTTTAGTATAGGTAGAAGATATTTTAATAAACTTTTATTGAATTTTTAGTAAAATCCAGCACACCTTTTGTTAGACTTATTTTAAGTTACTTGACATTCTGTGATATTACATTAAAGAATAACAAATTATTTTTTGTTGTTTGTTGTTCATATAAAGAAATTCATTATTATTACCTGCTATCTGGATATACTCTACAATTTTGTATAACAATGCATCTACTTATTTTTTCTAAATATATCATCATATATTATACAAAAAATGTCAGTTTACTATTTTCTTTCCATCCTCATGTATCTTATTCCTTTTTGGCATATTATGATGCATGCTAGGACCACCAAAGAGTTTATTTAAATTATGAAAATATGCTTCCTTCTATTATTCTTGATTTCAAATTGGAAGTGCTTTACATTGACCCATTTAGAATAATATTTGTTGATTTTTTAAAAATATTTTATTTATTGCAGAGATCACAAGTAGGCAGAGAGGCAGGCAGAGAGAGAGAGAGAGAGGAAGAAGAGGGTTCCCTGCTGAGCAGAGATCCTATGCAGAACTCGATCCCAGGACCTTGAGATCATTACCTGAGCTGAAGGCAGATGCTTAACCCACTGAGTCACCCAGGTGCCCCAAAGTGATTTTTTAAAAATATTATAATGAGGGATCATTTGTCCAAAATTATTTTAGGGATATCTTGAGGCAAAATTTAACTATGATTTGAACTATGCCTACCAATAATCCTAGCTATTTTGAATATGAAAAATATACACACAAGATATTGACATGCAAGATGCTGAGTTATACCAAGAAACTTTAGTAATATGTTCAAAGTGAGAATTACCATTATTTTGTTCCACAGAATACTATTTTCTGCTGATTAAATAAGAAACTTTATAATAATTAAATGTAGCATTTTTAAAGAGGACTATGAGTCCTAAAAAAATAGAGTTTATTATAAATCATAAACTTGAATTTGTAATTAAAAAGTAAGAAAGAATCATGTGCATGCATGTATATGTGTATTGGAATTTTAAAATCTCAAAAATAGCTTTGTTATGATAAACTTCCAGTAAATCATGCACTTTTCTTTCTCAGCTAAAATGATTACCCTTTTGAAATCAGGCTTTGAGAATTGTATTTCTCTTTATTTTGTCATGAGAAAGATTTCTCCTTTTTTGGAAAAGAAAATAATATACTATAATTCCTGGAAGGAAATTGTATTTGGTAAAACTTGACTATTAATCATAATCTGCAGATTTTCTAGCAGCAGGAGCTGAATAATTCTGACTGCTAGTCCACTGTTAAAGGAAAACAGACATTCTGGAATAATGAGCCTGTGTGAAATTCTGATGTTGGTGATATAGTATTAGCATCCACATTTTCCTCTGTGACACAAAGCATTGATCCTTTTGGGGCCTGCTAATTGCCCGGCTGGAGCTTTTGGTTCCTGCATAACTGAATTTAATGATAAATCAGACCCGTATTTGCTTTCAAGGGACTTTCAGTCTGGTTAGTAAATCAGAAAGGTCAACACCAGATCTTGGTTAAGGATTGTAATCCTTGGTAAGGATTGTAAGGATTGTAAACTTTAAATAAGTTTAAACATATTTAAACTATGTTATGACAACATAGTTTAAAAAAAATAATAATCACAGAGAGAATCAATTACTTTTAGCTTACAGGAAAGAAAAGAATTACACAGAAAGGAAGATGCAGTATGGAGTTCGCTGGATTTGACCTGGATTTAAGGTTGAAGAGGTAGTTCATAATGAAAGACAGAAAAAGGATAAGTTCCACACCGAGCAATAGCATGAACAAATAAATGATAAGGAGAAATCATCATCTCATACATCAAGGAGGAAATAGGTCAGAAAAAAAAATTTATTAAAATATTTATTAAGGGGCTCCTGGGTGGCTCAGTGGGTTAAAGCCTCTGCCTTTGGTTCTGGTCGTGTTTCCAGGGTCCTGGGATCCAGCCCCACATCCGGCTCTTGGCTCAGTGGGGAGACTGCTTCCTCCTCTCTCTCTTTCTCTGACTACTTATGATGTCTATCTGTTAAATAAATAAATAAAATCTTTAAAAAAATAAAAAATATATATATTAAAATGTAATACTATAGAGACAATGTTAGTTGGTGAAATAAATGATAGTATTTTCTATTTAAGAACAACTTATCTTCGTCTTATTGTTTTGCATTCATTAAAAAGTCATGTGTTTTATTAATAAATTTTGAGTTGGGGCATATGAAAAAGCCTTATTATACATCAGATTTAATTTGTATATGAATAAACAGAAGCATTCACATGGCATATATAATTTCATACACTAACAAATAAAGCAACATATCATTAGTACCTCAACTTGTCTCCTAATCTCCAATATCCATTCCTCACTTGTTAAAAAACAATGTGATAACTTTTTATTCCTTAAAGAATCAATAGGTAGTGAGATTATTATGTTTTTTTTAATTAATTTTTAGAAGAGTATGGTGCCTTTGTCTTAAAAGTTTTTTTTTTTTAATTTTATTTATTTATTTGACAGACAGAGATCACAGGTAGGCAGAGAGGCAGCCAGAGAGAGAGGAAGGGAAGCAGGGTCTCTGCTGAGCAGAGAGCCCGATGTGGGGCTCGATCCCAGGACCCTGAGATCATGACCTGAGCTGAAGGCAGAGGCTTTAACTCACTGAGCCACCCAGGCGCCCCATTAAGGATACCTTTCTTTTTTTGAAATGACATTATATTAAAAATCCTGGACAGTTATTCAGTCTTTTACTTGTTGCTTTAGCATGTAGTTGCCTGCTGCAGTATTTCATAAAGAAAACATTTTATTTATTTATTTTTTTAAAATATTTTATTTATTTATTTGACAGAGAGAGAGATCACAAGTAGGCAGAGAGGCAGGCAGAGAGAGAAGAGGAAGCAGGCTCCCTGTGGAGCAGAGAGCCCGATGCGGGGCTCGATCCCAGGACCCTGAGACCATGACCTGAGCCGAAGGCAGCGGCTCAATCCACTGAGCCACCCAGGCACCCCAAGAAAACATTTTAAAACATTCTTTATAAACAGGGTATTTCTGTATGAATTTGTCAGCTCAGGATGGGGTAATTTTTTAAATCCCAATTCATTGTTGAAAAGTCACTTACTCTTATAATGTATTTCATAATAGTAGATAAGACATCTATTTTGTCTTGGGTATGTAAGTAGTGAGCTCTCTCCTTCCTAATAGATCATTGTAGGGCCTATATAGCAGTCCTGAGAGAAGACAAAAATGTGTGAGAGATCTGACATTAATAAGAACTCTGAGAAGCGATCCCCCCACCGCCTTGGTGGTATTCCCCTTATTAATTTGAGAGATTTTTTCAGATTAACAGTTTTAAAAAAAACACAAAAATAATTGTTTTTATGACTTGAGTGTGTCCATTGAAATGAGACCAGCTCTTTATTATTATGCATATGTGCATAATAATACGCACGATCATATGCCTATGTTTCCACACCGTAAGTGAGATTTGGATATAAAAAAATCGAAGAGGGAATAATAAGCCTAAGATTAATGTATTAAAATCTAATAAAATGAATCTCCTCACATTTTGTATATGCACAGAATATTTTGAATACTTAAAGTCTAAGTACATTAAGGTAACCAGAACGGATTTCCATATCAATTTGTATTTTTTAATATTGATGTTGAATTTCGCAGAGAAATAAACTGTATTACTGACGTATTATTATTTGTCCCACATAAAAGAGATGGGTAGAAAGACAAATACCATATGATCTCCCTCACATGTGGAATTTAAGAAATAAAACAGATGAACTGAGAGGAAGGGGGAAACGAGAAAAAAGAGAGAGGGGGATCGAAGCCGTAAGAGACTCTTAAAGATAGAGAACAAACTGAGAGTTGATGGAGTAATGTGGGTGGGAGATGGGTAGATGAGTAATGGGTATTAAGGCATTTGATGTATTCAGCCCTGCGTGTTGTATATAAGTGATGAATCACTGAATTCTACTCCAGAAACCAATATGACATTGTATGTTAACTAAAATTTGAATTAAAAAAAGAGCAAGAAAAAAAGAGACTGGTAATTATATGGCCATATATGTTTAAGATCTTTATGATCCCCATTACATGACATTGTTATATGCTAAATGGCATATATCTATGTTCTCTTTTATTTTCTAGTTCAAGATTTCAAATATAAATATATGGCCCCAAATGTACAGATTAATTTTTGTGTATCTAGACTCTGGGAGGACATAAATTATGGCTTTTGCCTTCATATTAAGAATCTTACCGGAATGCTTGTGACATGCAAGTATTAAATAAGAGTTGCTCTGGAAATTTATTTCAGAGAATAGACTGAAGAACAAAATGCAATATTAGAACATAATATCATATATTTCTTTTTTTAAATCACATATTTCTAAATGCACAATTTAACAAGGTAAATATGTACATGTCTAAATTGAATGTATTTAAAAATAGGTCTTAAAATTATTACAGGAAGAGAAAGGTAAATCAATAGATATAATGGGTAATGACCAACTGTTTTAATAATTGGTAGATCAACCAGATTTTTGAAACAAATATGAAAATAGATGTTTTTGAATACATTGTTGCCATACCAGATCTAAGTATCAATTAGAGAGCTCAGTGTCCAATAGTTAGAAAACATAAGTGTTTTAAAATCTCAGAACACATATATTCTATAAAACACTAGACTCCAATGAAGTTTAAAAAATATAAAAAATGTAAATCAAATACTTCAGTCTTAAAGTGATTAAATTCAAAGGCATTCATAATAAATTTATCCAAAAAATAGTGGTGGAAATCTCTGGAGACATAATGGAGATAAACATACTAGAAATAAAGGTGAAAAGTCTTGAGTTGAAAGTTGATAGTGTGCTAAAGAGGAAATGAGAAAAAAACTTGGCTCTAGAAATGATAGGATGATATTTTAAAATGTACAAGAAAAGAATAAAGCAATTTAAAAATAATATTTCAAGAGACACATAATATTATCTACAAAGGAACAAGGGTCAGATCTACATCAGATTTCTTTTTAAGATTTATTTATTTATTAGAGAGAGATTGAGTGAGTGCGAGCAGGGTGGCAGGGCAGAGGGAGAGGGAGAAGACCTCAAGCAGATTCCTCCTTGAGCTTGGAGACCAATGTGGAGGTCAATCCCTGGACCCTGAGATCATGACCTGAGCTGAAATCAAGAGTTGGATGCTTAGCTAACTGAGCCACCCAGGTGCCCCAACATCAGATTTTTAAAAACCACACAACAGGCTATAAGAAGAGAATGGAATGATATTTTTTCAAATATTAGAGAAATAGTACATAGAATTTAGCATTTTTTTCTAGTTATATAAGCAAATCTAATAGTGTTTAAAGAGACAAAATACTATGCTCTTACCAATTTTACCCTATATATACAAAGAAGATATACTTAAAAATCTATACATAGCTATATGTATATGTATACATGTATACATATCATACATTATACATAGCTATATGTATAATACACATGATACATTTTACCATAAATCCATCATAAAAACAGTCAGGATATCAGAAACAGGAAGGCACATATTTACACAATAAATATTATTTTTTTAAATCAAAAAATATGTTGATTTTTACCCAAGCCCTGTGTCGGACTTCCCTCTCAGTGAGAAGTGTGTTAGAGATTCTCTCTTTCCTTCTTCCTCTACTCCTCCCCCTGCCCTCTTTCTCTCTCTCTAACAAATAAATATGTCTTCTTAAAAAAATCATTTCTACAAAATAATTTTAAAAATGATTAGATTTTGTCTTGCTTCTTTTAATATTTATCTTCTTGATGAAACAACATGCCACCACCACCTTTGTATATTTAATATCAGTTTTTCTGCTTTGATCTCAGAGGAGCAATGTCTTATTTCCCTTTCTTCCTCTTTTTTTTCTTTTTTCTCTTAGTGAAACCAAATGAAAAAGTGCCTCTGTTAAATAAAATCTGTCATTATTTCTGTCATTTATCTTTTAATTTAGAATGTCTTCACACAGGTCAAAATACACAGCTTTTAACATCAAGCTTCAGAATTTTCAGAAATATATTTGAATCATGAAGCTCAACTGCAAGTTTGCGTTGCCTTGTTAAAGGATTCTTTGTTAACACACCAAGTTTCTGGCTAGTTGCATAGCGAACATTCCTTTAGATAGAAAGAGAGAGATATGGGACAAGCAAATTCTGGCATCAACACACCCACATGTACACCTGCAAATATGCTAAATGCTATACTTAGTGTAATAATGCTTGTGTGAATAGAAAATATAAAAACTTAATGTTAGTCTTTCATCAACTAAAAATGTACCAGCAATGTCTCACTTGGATCCACTCCTTCCCACCTTACTTCTTTCCTTCCCTTGCTTTTACTTTATGATCCAACATTTCTTCTTTTCCTGTGACAATGCAGTTTTTCTGAGTTCCACTGTCTATATTCAAGGTTGATTCTTAAATTCTGCTTTTTATTTTCATATGCAATATCATATAAGAGATTAAATAATGACAAGATTTTACATTAATCTTACATTAAAGGAGACTTCTAGAGGCACAATATTTTGTTGAAAAAATAAAATCCTGAGAAAGGGAATTTTGGTGATATGATAATACAGTAGAGAAAATACATTAGTGTAAGCAGGCACTTCTATATCCCATCAGTAAAAATTTGTCTATGGCATGAAAAGGAATCAGATGATTTGAGTAGGAAAAATATTCACTTACATTTTTTAAGAAGTTAAAGTGGACTATCATATCTGTTAAGTCCCACATCTGTTCCAAGTTATTCATGTAGTGGTATATTTGAGATGTCTTCCAAAGAAGGATAAATTATTAATGTGGTTTCTGCTGTTCTTTAAAGAAAATAATTCAGTTCTAATGTCAGCTCTTTAGAACAGACACACACACACACACACACACACACACACACACAAATGCATATTCTGGTATAAAACTAGTACAAGAGTCCATTCTTATTGTTTATCTCTTGTAGTACAATACTTACCTTCCTCATCAACTGCAAATTTTTGTTCCATATTATTGCACACTGACTGACACATTTTAAAGTATATATTGTAAATATAACTCATAGTAAGATTGAGAGAAGTTATGCCTTTAGTTCAAGGAGAGAATATACCCTCACCTATCTGTTATGAGATATAACTCATCTGCTATTCATTGGAACATTTTAGAAGTTCCATATAATACATCAAAAGAAAAAAAGTATCCCAGCTGCAATACCATTTAGTTTTATATAGAAACACATATACTGTATATCACAAAATGCTTTGTAAAGAGTGTTAGTCACAGCAAAAGGAAAAAAAAAAGAAGAGGGATAAAAAAGCAGTACTTGGTGATTCTTTGCCCTAACATAGTCACAATAAAAGTAAAAACTAAGGAAAACTTTTCAAGTTTTTGGAGTCCAGGGAAGACTTTCATCTTGCTAAATCCAATATTCTTTTCAATTTCTTCTCAGTTTCATGTTATTCTTTAGTTATTACAGAATCTTATGAAGATTAAAGGAGAGAAAGCAAAATAACTTTTCTTCTTTGAATGCATTTTTTAAACCACTCCCAGTGACAGTATTCAAAAAACTGAGCTCTGGAAGTGCCATGGATGATATGCTAATTTTGTTAGGAGTTGATGCCAGTCTCTTACTTAGATAATTCAAATGGCTGATGTGGCAGCAAAGTGGTAAATAGACAAAGTAGGGAAGCTCTGTAATTTAACCCAAATTAATACAACTCTATTTCAATTTCTATAAGTTCACCAAAAAAATCAGGTTTCAAATTATTAATTGTGCAGATAATACTTCAACATTCTCCTTTACAAGAACATGAAACTATACGTATTAATATTCAGACATCTAATTGACACCTATAGAATCCATGGAATCCAAGAAGATACATAATTATAAACTCTTTCCTCTTTGCACATTTTTGTATTCTTTCCATCACAGCTGAATAAAAGACAAATTCCCTGGGATTGCTTCAAGGCCCTGCATGGAGTGGGTGGTCCCCGGCTCACTCTTCAGTCCCTAGGCTCATAAGTCCTCACAGTTCTTACTCACCTCACACTCATCCTGGCCTTCGTTCTGAGCCCCTCTGATTCTGACTGTTGGTGACCTTTGTTTAAGAGCCAGCACCCATGCTTTTGGTCACCTGATCTTAAACTCTCAATTAAAGTATCCCCATCACTCTGTATCCCTTCACCTTCTTTTTTTTTTTTTTTTTTTTATATTTTATTTATTTGACAGAGAGAAATCACAACTAGGCAGAGAGGCAGGCAGAGAGAGAGGAGGAAGCAGGCTCCCTGCAGAGCAGAGAGCCCGATGCGGGGCTCGATCCCAGGACCCTGGGATCATGACCTGAGCCGAAGGCAGAGGCTTTAACCCACTGAGCCACCCAGGCGCCCCTCCCTTCACCTTCTTAAGTTTTCTTCATGTCGCCTGTAATTACTTCTTTATTTTATCTTTATCTATTTCTTCATTGTCTCTCTCTAGAATATAAAAGTAAGAGAATAGAGTTTTAGGATTTTTGCTCAGAACAATATTGCTGGCACCTAGAACAGTACAGGAACACGGTGAACTTAATGAATATTTATAGAATAAATGAATCAATCAATCAAACTAATAAGCAATTTGGTATATGAATTCATATGTAAAATACTGTGTGATAGCTTTTTGCTTATTTGTTTGTGGTTGTTGCTGTGTGTATGACATTCTAACATTAAATGGACTGGAAGCAGTTAAAAACCAGCCCAGCACATATTATGAATCTGAGAAATGCTGTAGATAATAATGTATCAACCAGAAATAACAATAAAATGACATTAGGTACAGACACTTGAAATATCACAGGCTCCAGCTCATAAAATCAGCTAGTGAGCCCAAATCTTAATATTTTTTTGTTTTCCTATTCCTGGAGAAAATGCTGTTGGGATTTTGGCAGGGATGGCATTGAATCTGTACATCACTTTGAGAAATACTAATATTTTAACAAAATTAACCCTTCCAATCCATAAACTTAAATGTGTTTTCATTTATTTGTGTCTTCTTTAATTCTTTTCATCAACATTTTGTGATATTTATTTATTTATTTATTTATTTATTTATATTCAGTTAGCAAAACATAGTATGGAACTTTTCATTCCCCAAGTTAAGTTTATTACTCAGTAGTTTATTCTTTTTGGTGCTTTTCTAAATGGGATTCTTTTCTTGAGTTTCTTTTCAAATAGTTTCAAAATACAACTGATATTTGTATGCTGATTTTTTAACGTGTAAATTTCATTCATTTATTAGTTCTAACAGTTTTTCTTTAAAGTTGTTAATGTTTTCTAGATTTTAGGTAGATACAGATACAAAATCATGTCTTCTACAAATAAAGACTTATCTCAATATTATTTCTTTCTTATACTAATTAAATGGCTTTAGTTTTAGTTTTGTCTTGTTTTGTTTTGTTTCCTTTGAACTTCTCTTTCCAAGGTCAGGACATATTTACTGTTTTCCTTGTTTAGTGTATACTTTTTTAGTTCTGGTCTTAGGATACTCCTCTCAGCTGTACTACTGCATATTTTTCTTCCTAGTTATTCTTCTATCTTATTTATCAACATCTTTTAGTTATTTCATAATGTTATACCTAGTAGGTTGCATTCCTACAATCCCTTTTATATGTCTTTCTTTGCTAGGAAAGCAATTTACAGTTATTTTTTCATATAAGACTAAATTCTTTCTCATGGGAATTCATATGTTTCCACAAATTCAGCTCTCACTTTAAATGATGACACCTCCATAAATTATATACCCTGGATGAGTCTCTCTCCTAAAATCAGAGTAGTATACCTAAGCCTGATGGACACTTTTCCCAAATAACCCAAGATCCACAACTGAAAATGTAATGAGTCTTCTCTCTTTTTTTTTTTTAAGATTTTATTTATTTATTTGACAGAAAGAGATCACAATTAAGCAGAGAGGCAGGCAGAGAGAGAGGGAGAGGCAGGATCCCTGCTTAGCAGGATCCTGGGGTCATGACCTGGCCTTAATGCAAAGGCTTTAACCCATGGAGCCGCCCAGGTGGCCCCTAATGAGTCTTCTCTTATTAAATTCTATTACTTTGAAGTTTTGTTCCACCATCTTGCAAGAAGAATAAGCTTGAAATTATAGACTGCATTAACATGACAAAAATGCTCAATTAATATTTCTGAATGATTAAATATTCTCCACTCTGACACTTATGGCTTGCATATCCTCCTACTTCTCCAGGTTAGATATATTGGAAAGCTATAATTTTAGGACTCTCAGACCAATGTCTCAGGGGCAAGTTGATTGGATTCAAATCCTGTATGCACTATCTAAAAACTATGTGGTCTGAGAAATGTGACCTAAATGCCTCTGCTTTCCTCTGTTCATCTACAAATTGGAACAATAATAAAGCACTCATTCAGGTGGACTAAGTGAGATAATAGAGATAAGGCACTTTTTTTTAAGGTTTTACTTATTTATTTGACAGAGGAAGAGAGATATCACAAGTAGGCAGAGAAGCAGGCAGAGATAGAGGGGGAAGCAGGCTCCTTGCCGAGCAGAGAGTCCAATGTGGGGCTCGATCCCAGGACCCTGAGATCATGACCTGAGCCAAAGGCAAAGGCTTAACCCACTGAGCCACCCAGGTGACCCGAGATAAGGCACTTTAAGCAGTTCCTAGCACAAAGTTACTCTTACTAAATTGTATGTATTATTATTGCTGAAATTAAAATTCTCCTTACCTGCCCAATGCCAATGTACAGACAATTCTAACTTTCACTTGAAAAGATTATTAGTTTTGGTAGTAGTCCACCCTCCAACTCACTGTGGAGTGAGGGAGACTTTGTAATATGCAGATCTGTTTATCATTCTGGCACTAAATAATTTTCATAGACTTCTTAATACCAACAAGATAATGGTTCATCTCCTTGACATTGTTCAAAATGCCCTTTGTAAACTTTTCCATACCTGTTTCTCTAGTCAGATCTCTTAGAAAGCAATCATAGATTCAAGTGGATAAAATAATGTGGGTAGGCTAATACATTATAATTAAATATTAAGGAAATTCTTAAAATTTGACATTAGAAAATTTTTTGGAAAAAAATTTTTCATCATACTTTATTCCATATTTAAATGCTATTTTCACATTTTATCTTTCCCTTAAGAAAATCTTACCAATTCATATTTTCTGAACAGTTACTTATTTATTAAAAATATACTAGCTTTATTTAACAGCTAAACCCCATAATCCTTATACTTCTTCAGAGCATAAAACAAATCACTTTTTTTCAGTAAGTTAATACATTCCCAATAACAAACATGCTAAGTATAACATGGGAAGACTCAGAAACTGATATTAAGGATATAGAGATTTTGAAATTCTTAAATAAAACATGTGATAAACAAAATCCAATAGTATCTTAATTAGTATAGCATTATGTGCTTCTAAAACTGAGGGTGAAGTTCAGGGCTTAGGAAGTAAACTGGAAAGACATAAGTATATGAAATCTTGAGATTGCATAAAATCACTGAAAACAGAACAGTGAAAGGGAGAGTAGAAACCTTTAGCACTAGGGGCGCCTGGGTGGCTCAGTGGGTTAAAGCCTCTGCCTTTCACTCAGGTCATGATCCCAGAGTCCTGGGATCGAGCCCCGCATGGAGCTCTCTGCTTGGCGGGGAGCCTGCTTCCACCTCTCTCTCTCTCTGCCTGCCTCTCTCCCTACTTGTGATCTCTATCTGTCAAATAAATAAATAAAATCTTTAAAAAAAAAAAAAAAGAAACCTTTAGCACTCTAATAATTAGAATTCTAGTTGAAGAGGGAAGATGGCAAGAAAAGACAGATAATGGGAAACCAATGTGATTGAAGTCCAATTAAGTGGTGCATAATGGAAATGTAATTTGCCCTAGAATGCAGCTAAGATGTTAAAATAAGCACATAAAATTGTCATATAAGTTCTGAAGGATTTGGCCCTTGGTACTATTTATAATATCATAAAAGCCCTATTTGTGGAGTTGTGAGGATTAAAGACTGATTTGGAAGATCTCATGTACAGACAAATATTGCAAAAAAAACCAAAGTTGAAACCTAGATTTTGTCTAGTAAGGAAGACAAACACATCCTTCCTTATTTTACTATATATATATATATATACATATATATATATATTTAAATATATATATAATTTCCAAATATTACATTATTTATAATATAATACTATAAATATTATATTATTTACATTATTACATTATTTAATTTAGGTATGTTAGATAATATGAACAATGATATTCATTGTGTCAGTAGGTGAAGGTAAAAGAGAAAAAAACAGATCATCCATATAGATACCAAAGAATCTTCAATGGCATTTGAGACCTATTTTCTGATTCATAAGTCATTGTGGTAAACTGTTCTAGGAAACCTCTATAACATATGAGTTGTCCACAGACTAATATCTAAATTTAATATAGTTTAATTAAATACCCCAATATCTTGTTGTAACTAAGCCAAGTGATATTTGAATTAATATGTGAGAAAATATTTCCATCACAATTTTATAGAAAACTATAAAAGTGAACAATAGTGAGAAGGAATTTGTATGGTCTGGATATAATAGTATATTAAACTGCATTACGTGGTAAAGAATACATAAGTAGATTTTTAAACAGAATGGCAGCCTTCTTAAAAGATCATGTGTGAAGATGGTGGACGAGTAGCAGACTGAAATGGCATCAGGTCCCAGGAGTTCAGCTAGATAGTTATCAAACCATTCTGAACATGTACAAAATCACCAGGAGATAGAAAAAAAGAAGAGCAGCAATTCTAGGAATAGAAAATCGACCACTTTCTGAAAGAGTTCTATGGAAAGTGTTCAGGGAACAAAAGCTACCAACAGTCAACCTGAGCAGATTACTTAGCCTGGCCCCTGGCGAGGGTGATGCAGTTCGACCTCGGGCTGCCAATTATAGAAACCAATTAATAACAAAATCAAAGAAACACATTGACAATAATACAATAATAGTAGGGGGCTTTAACAACTCCTAACTAAAATGCACAGATCATCCAAGCGAAAGATCAACAAGGAAATAAAGGCCTTAAATGACACACTGGACCAAATGGACATCACAGATATGTTCAGAACATTCCATTCCAAAGCAACAGAATATACATTCTTCTCTAGTGCACATGAACCATTCTCCAGAATAGATCACATTCTGGGTCACAAATCAGTTCTCACTGGTACCAAAAGATTGGGATCATTCCCTGCATATTTTCAGACCACAATGCTCTGAAGCTAGAAGTCAATCACAAGAGGAAAGTTGGAATGAACTCAAATACATGGAGGCTAAAGAACATCCTACTAAAGAATGAAAGGGTCAACCAGGAAATTAAAGAAGAATTGAAAAAAATTACGGAAACAAATGAAAATGAAAACACAATTGTTCAAAATCTGTGGGACACAGCAAAGGCGGTCCTGAGAGGAAAGTATATAGTGATAAAAGCTTTTCTCAAGAAAAAAGAAAAGTCTCAAGTATACAAACAAAATGTACACCTAAAGAAACTGGGGAAAGAACAGCAAAGAAAACCCAAACCCAGCAGAAGAAGAGAAATAATAAAGATCAGAGCAATAATCAATGAAATAGAAACCAAAAAAAAAAAAAAAGAAAGAAAAGAAAAAACAAACAAACAAACACACACACAAAAAACCAGTAGAACAGATCAATGAAACTAGGAGCTGGTTCTTTGAAAGAATTAATAAGATTGATAAACCCCTGGCCATATTTATCAAAAGGAGAAGAGAAAGGACCCAAATAAATAAAATTATGAATGAAAAAGGAGAGATCAAAACCAACATCAAAGAAATACAAACAATTATAAGAACATATTATGAGCAACAATATGCCAGCAAATTTGACAATCTGGAAGAAATGGATGCATTCCTAGAGTTGTATAAACTACCAAAATTGAACCAGTAGGAAATAGAAAACCTGAACAGACCCATAACCAGTAAGGAGATTGAAGCAGTCATCAAAAATCTCCCAAAAAACAAGAGCCCATGACCACACAGTTTTCAGGGGAATTCTACCAGGCATTTAAAGAAGAATTAATAGCTATTCTCCTGAAACTGTTCCAAAAAGTAGAAATAGAAGGAAAACTTCCAAAACTTCCAAACCCAGCATTACCTTGATCCTAAAACCAGTCAAGGACCCCAACCAAAAGGAGAATTATATAACCTTGATGAACACAGATGCAAAAATTCTCACCAAAATACTAGCCAATACTATTCAACAATACATTAAAAGGATTTTCCACCACAACCAAGTGGGATTTATTCCTGGGCTTCAAGGTTGGTCCAACATCTGCAAATCAATCAATGTGATATAACACACTAATAAAAGAAAGAACAAGAACCATATGATAATCTCAATAGATGCTGAAAAAGCATTTGACAAAGTACAGCATCCTTTCTTGATCAAAACTCTTCAAAGTGTAGGGATAGAGGTTCCATACCTCAATATCAACAAAAACATCTATGAAAAATCCACAGTGAATATCATTCTCAATGGGGAAAACCTGACAGCTTTTCCCCTAAGGTCAGGAACATGGCAGGGATGTCCACTACAACACTGCTATTCAGCATAGTACTAGAAGTCCTAGCCTCAGCAATCAGACAGCAAAAAGAAATTAAAGTCATCCACATCAACAAAGAAAAGTCAAATTCTCACTCTTTGCAGATGTTATGATACTTTATGTGGAAAACCCAAAAGACTTCTCTCCAAAACTGCTAGAACTCATACAAGAATTCAGTAAAGTGTTAGGATATAAAATCAATGCACAGAAATCAGTTGCATTTCTATACACCACAAGCAAAACAGAAAGAGAAATTAAGGAGTCAATCCCATTTACAATTGCACCCAAAACTATAAGATACCTTGGAATAAACCTAATCAGAGAGGCAAAGAATCTTTACTCAGAAAACTACAAAGTACTCATGAAAGAAATTGAGGAAGACACAAAGAAATGGAAAAACATTCCATGCTCATGGATTGGAAGAACAAACATTGTGGAAATGTCTATGCTACCGAAAGCAATCTGCACATTTAATGCAAACCCTATCAAAATCCCATCCATTTTTTTTCAAAGAAATAAAACAAATAATCCTAAAATTTATATGGAACCAGGAAACACCCTGAACAGTCAGAGGAAAGTTGAAATAAAGGCCAAAGTTGGTGGCATCATAGTTCCAGACATCAAGCTCTATTACAAAGCTGTAATCATTAAGACAGTATGGTACTGGCACAAAAACAGACACATGATCAATGGAACAAAATAGAGAGCTCAGAAATAGACCCTCAACTCTATGGTCAACTAATCTTCAACAAAGCAGGAAGGATTTCCCAATGGAAAAAAGACAGTCTCTTCAACAAATTGTGCTGGGAAAATTGGACAGTCACATGCAGAAGAATGAAACTGGACCATTTCCTTATACCACACACAAAAAAAGACTCAAAATGGATGAAAGACCTCAATGTGAGACAGGAATCCATTAAAATCCTTGAGGAGAACACAGGCAGCAACCTCTTCAACCTCAGCCATGTAACTTCTTCCTAGAAACATCACCAAAGACAAGGAAGCAAGGGCAAGAATGATCTATTGGGACTTCACCAAGATCAAAAGCTTTTGCACAGCAAAAGAAATTGTCAACAAAACCAAAAGACAACTGACAGAATGAGAGAAGGTATTTGCAAACGACATATCAGATAAAGGGCTAGTATCCAAAATCTATAAGGAACTTAGCAAACTCAACACCCAAAGAACAAACAATCCAATCAAGAAATGGGCAGAGGACAGACATTTCTGCAAAGAAGACATCCAGATGGCCAACAGACACGTGAAAAAGTGCTCCACATCACTCGGCATCAGGGAAATACAAATCAAAACCACAATGAGATATCACCTCACACCAGTCAGAATGGCTAAAATTAACAAGTCAGGAAATGAGAGATGCTGCCAAGGATGCGGAGAAAGGGGAACCCTCCTACACTGTTGGTGGGAATGCAAGCTGGTGCAACCACTCTGGAAAACAGCATGGAGGATCCTCAAAATGTTGAAAATAGAACTACCCTATGACCCAGCAATTGCACTACTGGGTATTTACCCTAAAGATACAAACGTAGTGATCTGAAGGGGCACGTGCACCCAAATGTTTATAGCAGCAATGTCTACAATAGACAAATTATGGAAAGAACCTAGATGTCCATCAATAGATGAATGGATAAAGAAGATGTGATTATATATATATATATATATATATATATCATATCATATATATAATATATATCATATCATATATATCATATATATATGGTGCAGCCATTGAAAAATGAAATCTTGCCATTTGCAATGATGTGGATGGTATTAGAGGGTATTACACTTCACAAAATAAGTCACTCAGAGAAAGACAATTATCATATGATCTCCCTGATATGAGGAATTTGAGAGGCAGGGTGAGGGCCTTGGGGGATAGGAAAGGAAAAAATGAAACAAGAAGGGATCAGGAGGGAGAAAACCATAAGAGACTCTTAATCTCACAAAACAAACTGAGGGTTGCTGGAGGGAAGGGCGATATGGAGGGGGTCGTTGTGTTATAGACATTGGGGAGGGTATGTGATTTGGTGAGTACTGTGAAATGTGTATGTCTGATGATTCACAGACCTGTACCCCTGGGGCAAATAATACATTATATGTTAATAAAATAAAAGTAAAAATAAAAAGATTGTGTATGAGAGAATGTGTATATGACTTTGTTTATATGTGTTTATTTGTACAGAAATAATGGTGTTTCAGGATTGTGTGAAAAAGTAGAATATTAACCAAATGACATGTAGACATTTGGCTTGTTTTCTCATATAAAATTAAGTAAAAAATTACCCCTCAGAAGCAAACTTTTTAAATGTAAAAGAATAACATTATATTCTCTGACACTGGCCATAGCAACTTTTTTCTACATAGGCTCCCTAAGGCAAACAACAACAAAATATAGACTATTGGGGCTACATCAAAATAAAAACCTTCTGCACAGCAAAGGAAATAGTCGAGAAAACTAAAAGGCAACCTATGGAATGGGAGAAGATATTTACAAATAACATATCTGATAAAAAGTTAACACCTAAAATATATAAAGAACTTATAATACTCAACATCATAAAAAAAAAATTTAAATGGGCAGAAGACATGAACAGACATTTCTCCCAGGAAGATATACAGATGATCCACAGACACTTGAAAAGATGTTCATCATCACTCATGATCAGGAAAATGCAAATGAAAATTACAATGATCTATCACCTCAAACCTGTCAGAATAACTAAAATAAAAAACACAAGAAACAATAGGTTCTAGGAAGGATACGGAGAAAAAGGAACCATCTTGCACTGTTGGTGGAAATGCAAACTGGAGCAGCCACTGTGAAAAACAGTATGGAAGTTCCTCAAAAACTTAAAAATAGAACCGTCATATGATCCAGCAATTGCACTAGTGGGTATTTACCCTCAAAATACAAAACACTAATTCAAAAGGATACATGCACCCCTATGTTTATAGCAGCATTATTTATAACAGCCAAGATATGGAAGCAATGCAAGAGTCCATCTACTGACGCATGGATAAAGAAGAAGTGATACACACACACACATACATATATGCACATATGTACATATGCATACATGTGCATCTATATACATATACATAATGCTAAGTGAAATAAGTCAGAGGAAAACAAATACCATATGATTTCACTTGTATGTAGAATTTAAGAAACAAAACAAATAAACAAAGGGATGAAAAAGAGAGAGAAATAAACCAAGAAGCCAACTCTTAACTGTACAGAAGAAACTGTTGGTTACTAGAGGGGAGGTGTATGGGGACATGGGTGAAATAGGAAATGGAGACTGAGAAGTGCACTTTCCCTGATGATCAACAAGTGATAAAAATAACAAAAAATTTAAAAAAGGACAAAACTATAATTAGAAAACTAGCCCAAAATAGAGTTGTGCATTTATCTTATATAACAGGGGAGACTTCTTGCACAATGCCTAAAAGAAAATTTTGCAACATTTGGTCATGTTGATATTTCAGTGTGCATATTAAAAAATAGAGACAGAGTATGAAAGCAAGCTTTCAAAACTGAGCATTTACTTCACATATGCCTATCTTGCTTGATATACCTAATAGTAAAGAGAATTAGAAATCAAAAAGAGGGGTGCCTGGGTGGCTCAGTGGGTTAAAGCCTCTGCCTTCGGCTCAGGTCATGATCCCAGGGTCCTGGGATCAAGCCTCGCATCGGGCTCTCTGCTCCGCATGGAGCCTGCTTCCTCCTCTCTCTCTGCCTGCCTCTCTGCCTAGTTGTGATTTCTCTCTGTCAAATAAATAAAATATTAAAAAAAAGAAATCAAAAAGAGACAAAGACACTGATAAATTTGGGCAAAAAAATATTAACAGGCAATTTATAAAATAGATGTACAGATGCCAACAGATATTTCCTATCCAATTTGCAAAAATAAAAACAGTCATAAGTTCCAATAATAGCAAGTGCAAGGAAAAATCAGCAGTTCTTTCTCTGCCGCTACTGCTAGTGCAGAATGGGCTAATATTTCAGGATCCCTTGAAATAAACTTGGCAGTTTACATTAAGGAAAGAGTCTTTTTCCCATTTATTCTACATTTAGAATTTTTTTTCTTTTATAGTAACCATAAAGATACAAACATAATTACTACAAAGTTATTTTGATAGACAAGTATTAGAAAGAATTTAAAATTTGGCAATAGAAAAGTGCTTAAAAATGTGATTATCTGTAGAATAAATTGGTAGACATAAGTGTAAAATGCAGAGAATATTTAATCATGAACATGAAAAATACCTCTAAATATTGGTAAATTTGGCAGTGTCTAATTGACATTCATATTCATGTGTTCATACATGTGGATATGCATATACCAGAGACAAATCTTCTAATTTATGCTTCCTATTTTGATTAAAAACTCACTTTAGTTTCTTCAGTGAAATTTTCTGCATTACTTGAATTTCTATAATAAATATATACTAATTTTATAAAAGAGCATTAAAAGCTAATTCAAAATATAAAAATAATAATTTAAGAGTAACTATTTTTCTTTTCTCAGCAAGGAAATCTGTTCTTTCATTTTTTTCTTTTCATGCCTCTAAATAATATTTATTTCAGCATGTATTCATGTGTGTTGTGTGTCTGTGGTGTGTAGGTGTGTGTGTCTATCAAGTGAGATGAGGCTGAAGGGAGAAATAGCCCTTGGTAATAGATTTCCAGCTTCCATGTTTCTTAGAAATCATTCTAGAATCTGCAAGCCAATAAGGAGGTCCTCATAAATAGCTATCCTCTAAGTTCTTTATAAGTCTACTAATTTATAATTGCTACACTATTAACGGTATCAAACTTTAGAGTTATTTTTTTTCTTTTAAATGAAATTGGAGATCATATAAAATTGGGTCTTCCTTGTTTCTAGAAGATGAAAGCAATATGTAATCTTGTATTCACAGCTACATTCTTGTAAAGTTCCTGGTTAAAGAACAAATGGCTATGAATCTCATATCTATATTTTCATGTGATCAGCTTGAAAATATTCTAAGAATTAGTTGTATATGATTTAATCTCTTTTTCAAGAAAGTCAGAACTTCTAAAATTAGATGTAATGTTTAAGGGTCAATTCAGGGTTTTTCCAGGGAAAACCTCTAGAAAATGGTTCTTTACTATCTTGAATTAGGTATACAAGAGAGAAGATGGGCCTACCTAGCAAGTAGATGCAAGAAACAGGACTTGAACACCTAAAACTACTCTTAAAAAAAGAAAAGAAAAAGAAGAGAAAGAAAGAAGACAAAAAAAAATCAGAACAAAAAATAACTACTTTGATATAAGCTGGAAATAAAATTTCTCTTTTTCTAAGTTTTGTTAGATAAAGTCAACTCATTTAACCATTGAAAAGACCAAAATTAAAAACAAGGAAGAAAAATAACTAATAGAAAGTATTATTAATGTGAAAATGTAAAATGTTCTCAGGCATTATAAAATAAATTTTGAGGAATATGAGGTGCAGAGTAGATGTTATTATTTGGTACTTTCTGTATATTATCATGTTTATCTGAACATTTTCTCTTCTCCCTCATTAGCATGCAAATTCTATGAGGCAGTGAACTTGCCAGTCTATACTGAATGGCATAATTTACATATCTATATTCTCACTTGCTTTATTCTCAGTGCAAATTATTTTCTAAGTTTTATTCTCAGAGACTTAAAAAAATCTCTTTTTTTTTCATTTTATCTATTTTTTTCAGCGTAACAGTATTCATTGTTTTTGCACAACACCCAGTGCTCCATGCAAAACGTGCCTTCCCTATTACCCACCACCTGTTCCCCCAACCTCCCACCCCTGACCCTTCAAAACCCTCAGGTTGTTTTTCAGAGCCCATAGTCTCTTATGGTTCGCTTCCCCTCCCCAATGTCCATAGCCACCTCCCCCTCCCAATCCCACCTCCCCCCAGCAAACCCCAGTTTGTTTTGTGAGATTAAGAGTCATTTATGGTTTGTCTCCCTCCCAATCCCATCTTGTTTCATTTATTCTTCTCCTATCCTCCTAACCCCCCATGTTGCTTCTCCATGTCCTCATATCAGGGAGATCATATGATAGTTGTCTTTCTCCGATTGACTTATTTCACTAAGCATGATACGCTCTAGTTCCATCCACATCGTCGCAAATGGCAAGATTTCATTTCTTTTGATGACTGCATAGTATTCCATTGTGTATATATACCACCTCTTCTTTATCCATTCATCTGTTGATGGACATCTAGGTTCTTTCCATAGTTTGGCTATTGTAGACATTGCTGCTATAAACATTCGGGTACATGTGCCCCTTCGGATCACTATGTTTGTATCTTTAGGGTAAATACCCAGTAGTGCAATTGCTGGGTCATAGGGTAGTTCTATTTTCAACATTTTGAGGAACCTCCATGCTGTTTACCAGAGTGGTTGCACCAGCTTGCATTCCCACCAACAGTGGAGGACGGTTCCCCTTTCTCCGCATCCTCGCCAGCATCTGTCATTTCCTGACTTGTTAATTTTAGCCATTCTGACTGGTGTGAGGTGATATCTCATTGTGGTTTTGATTTGTATTTCCCTGATGCCGAGTGACGTGGAGCACTTTTTCATGTGTCTGTTGGCCATCTGGATGTCTTCTTTGCAGAAATGTCTGTTCATGTCCTCTGCCCATTTCTTGATTGGATTGTGTGTTCTTTGGGTGTTGAGTTTGCTAAGTTCCTTATAGATTTTGGATACTAGCCCTTTATCTGATATGTCGTTTGCAAATATCTTCTCCCATTCTGTCAGTTGTCTTTTGGTTTTGTTAACTGTTTCCTTTGCTGTGCAAAAGCTTTTGATCTTGATGAAGACCCAGTAGTTCATTTTTGCCTTTGCTTCCCTTGCCTTTGCCGTTGTTCCTAGGAAGATGTTGCTACGGCTGAGGTCGAAGAGGTTGCTGCCTGCATTCTCCTCAAGGATTTTAATGGATTCCTTTCTCACATTGAGGTCCTTCATCCATTTGGAGTCTATTTTCGTGTGTGGTATAAGGAAGTGGTCCAATTTCATTTTTCTGCATGTGGCTGTCCAATTTTCCCAGCACCATTCATTGAAGAGGCTGTCTTTTTTCCATTGGACATTCTTTCCTGCTTTGTCGAAGATGAGTTGGCCATAGAGTTGAGGGTCGATTTCTGGGCTCTCTATTCTGTTCCACTGGTCTATGTGTCTGTTTTTGTGCCAGTACCATGCTGTCTTGATGATGACAGCTTTGTAATAGAGCTTGAAGTCCGGAATTGTGATGCCACCAACTTTGGCTTTGTTCTTCAATATTCCTTTGGCTATTCGAGGTCTTTTCTGGTTCCATATAAATTTGAGGATTATTTGTTCCATTTCTTTGAAAAAAATGGATGGTATTTTGATAGGGATTGCATTAAATGTGTAGATTGCTTTAGGTAGCATGGACATTTTCACAATATTTATTCTTCCAATCCAGGAGCATGGAACATTTTTCCATTTCTTTGTGTCTTCCTCAATTTCTTTCATGAGTACTTTATAATTTTCTGTGTATAGATTCTTAGCCTCTTTGGTTAGGCTTATTCCTAGGTATCTTATAGTTTTGGGTACAATTGTAAATGGGATTGACTCCTTAATTTCTCTTTCTTCTGTCTTGTTGTTGGTGTACAGAAATGCAGCTGATTTCTGTGCATTGATTTTATATCCTGACACTTTACTGAATTCCTGTACAAGTTCTAGCAGTTTTGGAGTGGAGTCTTTTGGGTTTTCCACATATAGTATCATATCATCTGCGAAGAGTGATAGTTTGACTTCTTCTTTACCAATTTGGATGCCTTTAATTTCTTTTTGTTGTCTGATTGCTGAGGCTAGGACTTCTAGTACTATGTTGAATAGCAGTGCTGATAATGGACATCCCTGCCGTGTTTCTGACCTTAACGGAAAAGCTTTCAGTTTTTCTCCATTGAGAATGATATTTGCGGTGGGTTTTTCATAGATGGCTTTGATAATATTGAGGTATGTGCCCTCTATCCCTACACTTTGAAGAGTTTTGATCAGGAAGGGATGCTGTACTTTGTCAAATGCTTTTTCAGCATCTATTGAGAGTATCATATGGTTCTTGTTCTTTCTTTTATTAATGTGTTCTATCACATTGATTGATTTGCGGATGTTGAACCAACCCTGCAGCCCTGGAATAAATCCCACTTGATCGTGGTGAATAATCCTTTTAATGTACTGTTGAATCCTATTGGCTAGTATTTTGGCGAGAATTTTTGCATCTGTGTTCATCAAGGATATTGGTCTGTAGTTCTCTTTTTTGGTGGGATCCTTGTCTGGTTTTGGGATCAAGGTGATGCTGGCCTCATAAAATGAGTTTGGAAGTTTTCCTTCCATTTCTATTTTTTGGAACAGTTTCAGGAGAATAGGAATGAGTTCTTCTTTAAATGTTTGGTAGAATTCCCCTGGGAAGCCGTCTGGCCCTGGGCTTTTGTTTGTTTGGAGATTTTTGATGACTGTTTCAATCTCCTTACTGGTTATGGGCCTGTTCAGGTTTTCTATTTCTTCCTGGTTCAGTTGTGGTAGTTTATATGTCTCTAGGAATGCATCCATTTCTTCCAGATTGCCAAATTTGTTGGCGTAGAGTTGCTCATAGTATGTTCTTATAATTGTCTGTATTTCTTTGGTGTTCGTTGTGATCTCTCCTCTTTCGTTCATGATTTTATTTATTTGGGTCCTTTCTCTTTTCTTTTTGATGAGTCTGGCCAGGGGTTTATCAATCTTATTGATTCTTTCAAAGAACCAGCTCCTAGTTTCATTGATTTGTTCTATTGTTTTTTTGGTTTCTATTTCATTGATTTCTGCTCTGATCTTTATGATTTCTCTTCTCCTGCTGGGTTTAGGGTTTCTTTCTTGTTCTTTCTCCAGCTCCTTTACGTGTAGGGTTAGGTTGTGTACTTGAGACCTTTCTTGTTTCTTGAGAAAGGCTTGTACCGCTATATATTTTCCTCTCAGGACTGCCTTTGCTGTGTCCCACAGATTTTGAATTGCTGTGTTTTCATTATCATTTGTTTCCATGAATTTTTTCAATTCTTCTTTAATTTCCTGGTTGACCCATTCATTCTTTAGAAGGATACTGTTTAGTCTCCATGTATTTGGGTTCTTTCCAGCTTTCCTCTTGTGATTGAGTTCTAGCTTTAGAGCATTGTGGTCTGAAAATATGCAGGGAATGATCCTAATCTTTTGATACCGTTTGAGACCTGATTTGTGGCCCAGGATGTGATCTATTCTGGAGTAAAAAAATCTCTTTTTGTGAAACTATCTCACCCTAACCTTCAAATTCTTACAAAAAATGTATTTTTTCCTTTATGAACTATTTGTTCACGAAGAAAAAAATGGTCAGGTCAAAATTGAAAGTTTTAAAGGATGATCTTAAGTCACTTATTCAAGACACTTTGAGTACACCAACTAATTAAAACAAATTATTGTATAACTAATCTGCAAACTCCTAACTGATCTTCAGATTCTTTTATTCTGTGACAAAATTTCCCCAAACTTTTTTTTTTTTTCTGTCTATTTTCAGTGTACTCCCAGGAAAAAAAAATGCGTGGTGGATGCAACTCAACTCAGCTCAAAGTGCATCCTGGCATGGATGCACAACTCTTGTCGTTTTTATCTGAATTTAAAAGGTTAGGGAGCACTGGTAAATGATAGTCTACTACCATTATTAAGAAGTGAAATGAGGTACATCTGGCATGAGTTGTTCTAAGATGTTCCAAGAAGCAAACTTTTGATCATTTTTTTAAGTGTCTAGTCCCCCAAATTGTTGCTTTGACAAGTGGGGTACTGGGTCTTTTACATAGATTATGACATTATAACCTAATCCAAGGCACTGGCCTGGCTTCCAAATGTGGAGGCAGAAGAAACCTCAAAATGTGGTTGGGAGACAACAAAGCCAGGCAAACGCATACACATATACACATACACACACATACACAGAGAGTCTAAAGAAGGAGAAAATGCTAGAGTGACAGGAAGAAACTGCAGATAGGATTAGAGAGGGATTTGATTTCTGGTTACGTTGGGCTCTTTATCACTGAAGATCCTGGTTAGTGTCTTATTCTGATAGGCACATGTCAGTAGCTTAGTTTTGCTTCTTCTCACCTTTTTTCCAGGAACATAGTCAGAAGGATAAGAAGAATAAAACTTCTGGAGCTAGCTGGGAGACAATAAAAACATAAATTCTAAGTTGTATGTACATGTAACCAAAGCAATGGAGACAAATGAAGCAGGAAGAGGTGGCAAGGCAGCCATAAAGAAAGGGATGAGAGAAAGGGGAGAGATAGAAATACTTTAACATACTCAGTCTCAGAAGGGCAGAGTTCCATTTAGGGCCCAGGGTGGGGTGGACTAGATTCTTTGCTGGCTTATTTTGTTTGTAGACAGTTTTTACTATTTTTTCCTGTTTCATTTTTTTCCCTGAAAGGGTAGAATCTTAGCCTGGCTAAGTAAAAGTGCTAATTTCCAACTCTCTTCTTTGTATGGTTAAAATCTTGGTCTCCTCTCCTCTTATGTTCAGTTTATCACCTTCAAATTGTTCAAATTGTGTTCTGTTTTAGGATGCTGAGATGATCTTTTGCCTCCTTTTAAGTTCAAACTTTCATTGGAAGATACTGGTGTTATATTTTAAAATTACATGTCTAAATGTCTTACCTCAGTTTTTTTCTTAAATTTAAGGATTAAATGGGTTCACTTTGTTCAAAGACCATAGATTCCATACAACTCACTATGAGAAAATTATCTAGACAAAATCTAGAGCAGAATGTTAGATATAGAAAAGGCTAAGAAAGGAGAGAAAAAATTTAAAAGAAGAAAAGCAAACAGTTCCAGCAAACAATACTATGCCTGCATGTGGTAGAGAAGGAAAGGACTTAACTTAAAAAAAAAAAAAAAAAAGTACGACTGTTTAAAAAAATCAATTCAACCTTTCCAAAAGTATAGAACACTAGAGATAAGTTAAGGATCAGAAAAATATGTTATCTAGTGTTTATATATATGTAAAAAAATCTCATTTGTGTTTATATTTTATATATATAATATATAATTTATGTTCTCAAAATATATATAATTTTTATTGATATATATTTATATATTTACATATTATATATTTATATATATTACATATTACATATTACATATTTATATATTTTATAATATAAATATATATAAAAACTCAAAAACAAATGGTGCTCAAGATCTTGAACCTTTAACAGCTGAAGAAAGAATCAATGTTTGTGGAACAAATGGCAGATACACTGGTCCTCACCAGGCTATTAAGGTCACAGTTTTCAGGATCATCAATAATGGACAAAGTTTAGGAATCTGTTAAGGATGATTCTCCACTTGTCTTTCACAGGAGATGGGTTTTTCAGGCTTAAGCCAGTGAATAAAAGAAACATGACCTAGGACTGGAAATGCCTGTTTAGAAGGTATAGTTGTGGCTGCATCATTAAAGTTATCTTCTTTAAAGCAAGAATTGCAGAAGCAAAACAACAGCAACTCTCTGTTAGATACGATCACATTTTATCCTCACAACTACCTCATTTGTAGTCACTACTAGTGATCCCATTTGAAGAAGAGGAAAATGAGTGACACAGAGGTTGAGTAGTAGTTTCCAGATGTGGTAATAAATACCACATTATGGTAGTAAATGATAGCATTGGTATGTAATCCCATACAATCTGACTACAGAATTAAGTCCTTAATCCAATATTCAGAGTGATATGTTATCACAGACTCAACTACTGAATGTGCATTTATTTGAATCCACTTATCTCCTTATGGTTCAGTTTAGTTTATTTAGTTAATTCCATTGCTGTGATCAATTTTCTACACTGATCTCAACCTTCTTGTATGACTCTGTAGGTGTATTTAAAAGAAAAACTTATGGGGCGCCTGGGTGGCTCAGAGGGTTAAGCCTCTGCCTTCGGCTCAGGTCATGGTCCCAAGACCCTGAGATCAAGCCCCACATCGGGCTCTCTACTCGGCAGGGATTGCTTTCCCCTCTCTCTCTCTCTCTGCCTGCTTCTCTGTCTGCTTGTGATCTCTCTGTTAAATAATAAATAAAATCTTTAAAAAATAATAAAATAAAATAAAATAGGCCCATGACAAATGATAAATGACAAAAATCTAGGACTGAATCATGCCCAATCTCTCAACTGTTGTTAAGTCAGCCCTGAGTTAAGGATTTAAAGTTTTACAAAATGAAAAGGAAGACCTATGCTCTTTGTGTCATTCTACCAATTTAACAATGCACACCAACCTGTGAGTTCTCTTCACTTTCACCTACTTCTTTCAGGTTTCCTGGAATAATATACCTATCAATGAAGAGACAAAAAATAGAACTCAGTTTGGATTAGTGCACTAAACTTCAATTCATTGCACTAAAGTTCACATTCTTGTTTCTATAACTAGATACTTCAATGTCTCTATTCCTCACTACGGTTTAAATTCCACAGCAGAAGACAGGGTTTTTTTAATGCTTTCTTTTTTATGTCTAGCATAATACTTAACACATAATAGTTGATCAGTACATATTTGTTGAATGAAAGAACTCATGAGCCATACGAGAGCAATAAGTATTTGCCAAATGGATGCATAAATATTTTAAAAGAAAATTATTCTACTACAAATCAGAAAATTTCTAACATTTACATTTTGTTGATTAATCATGAATTTATATAAAATGTGAATAAACAAAATAAGGACTCATCATTATCAGTGTTTCTGGCCATTCCTCCAACTTATAACTTTCTTATTGGAGATGGTCATTTTTTATTTTTTGTCCTCATGCCTTGGCAAAATTGTTCCCCACTTGTTCTTCTACCTGGCATTTTAATACTTATTTAGAATGCTTTTCTTTGTTTTTGAGCCTAATCACAATCCCATGAATGTTTTATAGTTATAGCAATAATAAGCAATTCAGTACAAAAATAATTACAAATGATCTTTTTGGTGTTGTATGACACAAAGGATCAAAACAAAATTTCTGGTATGGTTTTGTTTAAAGTGAAATAAGATAATGCATAGGGATTTTCTACATGAACTATCATATAATTGGACATGTGTAAAAATTAGCATTTCAAGGTGGTGGCATAGAAGAGGCTTCATTCACCTCCTCCCACAGACACATCAAATATATAGCTACCTATGAAACAATTCCTGCCACAGTAAAAGATAAAAGGGTCCTATCAAGACAGGTAGTAGAGACAGAGACACAGTCTCATCAGAACTCCTCCCCCAGCATTGCAACCAACAATCTAGAGGGATCTCAGAAATAGTTTCTGAGTGAGTGGTTTGGGTCTCACATCAGGTATAAGCCTTGGCACTTGCACCAGGGAAATTAGTACCTAAAGCTCTGACTTTGAAAAACAATAGGGCTTATGTCTAGGAGACCCAAAGAGCTATAGGGAACTGAAATTCCATTCTTAAAGGGTTTGGACACAGATTCATTCACTTCAGGATCTCAGCAAAAAAACAAGCATTAAATGTTTTTTTTTTTTTTATTTATTTATTAATTTGACAGACAGAGACACAGGGAGGTAGAGAGGCAGGCAGAGAGAGAAGGGAAGCAGGCTCCCCGCTGAGCAGAGAGCCCGATGCAGGGCTTGATCCCAGGACCCTGACATCATGACCTGATGCAAAGGCAGAGTCTTTAACCCACTGAGCCACCCAGGTGCCCCTTGTTGGCTAATCTTAAAGCATCTGCCAGAGGGGTCAGGCCTTGTTGGAACCTTGCCCAAAGGTAGAGGTTTTGGACATGATCTCTCCCTTTTTTTTTTTCACTCTACCCTTATATTGCAAGCACAGGCATGTGCATGCATCACAATCCTCTCCCTTGTTCCACTAAACCTGTTCCATTAAAATGGGCATGTCCTGTACCCTCCCACTCCCCTGCTGAAACCTAGGGGCATGTCCTGACCCTACACTCCCCTGCTACCTTGCTAATGCTAACTGGTATGCACTTTTTACAGGGGTAACCATTGAGAACCTGGCTCTGATAGTCAGTGAGGCTTGCACTTCCAGATCTCAAGGAATTGAAACAATCAGAGTGACAAACCTTAGTAGGTTCCAGGCCAAAGGACACGGCCCACACTGTGTTGAAACATACCTCCGGTCCACCTATGAAAAAGACCATTTATCCGGACCTTAGCCTGAAGGGCAAGCTTCAGGTCTGCTACAAATCTATAGGCCATGGAGATGCTCCCAGGAAATGTAGGCTATCTTTGTTCTCTCTCTTGGCCTTGCTACAACATCCTGGTACTTCCAAAAAGGAGCTTGTACACTTATCTGGAGACCTGATTTTGCAACTGTTGCCAAGAGGACACTTCATATCACCAGGTCTGGGGTCAAGCAGGGTTTTACAATTGCAGTCTGGAGAGAATGACATATATACGCATACTTTAAAAGCTGTTACACACAGGTCTGGTTTCTAAGCACCTCATTCTAGGTACTGACTGAGATTTCCCCCTTTAGAATACAGGCTGGTCTTGGCACACCAGCAACAACTGGAACCTATCAAGAATAAATCAGATTGCTTAGACAATCACAAAAGTTTCAAGGACAACCAGAAGGTAAGGCAAAGTATGAAATTTCATTTCCTACAAAAGGCCACTCATTCAGAGCAAGGAAAAGTAGCTGTTTTGCCTGATACATTGAAATAAACACAGACTTAAGTAAAATGAGGGAGCAAAGGAATATGTTCCAACTGAAAGAGCAAGATAAAACCTCAGAAAAAAATACCTTAATAAAATGATGATAAGTAATTTACCTATTAAAGAGTTCAAGGTAAAGGTCATAAAGATGTTCACCAAACTCAGGAGAAGAGTGGGTAAACACAGTGAGAACTTCAACAAAGAGACAGAAAATATAAGGAAGTGCCAAACAGAAGTCATAGAGCTTCAGAATATAATAATTGAACTGAAAAATATACTAGACAGTTTCAACAGCAGAGTTGATGAAGCAGGAAAACAGACCAGCAAGCTGGAAGACAAAGCAAGGAAACTCACTTAGACAGAGCAGGAACCAAACCAAACCAAAAAACAATAAATAAAAAAGTAAAGATAACTTAAAGAGCCTATATGGGTCTCAAGTGGTTGACATTTACAGAACAGGGGTCCCCAAAGAAAAAGAGGGAAAAAAGGTAGAAAAGTTATTTGGAAAAATAATAGCTGAAAATATCCCTTACCTGGGAGAAGAAACACATCTAGATCCAGGAAGCTCAGATACTTCTAAATAAGATGACCTCAAAGAAATCCACACCAAGGGGCCCCTGGGGGCTCAGCGGGTTAAAAGCCTCTACTTTTGGGTCAGGTCATGATCTCAGGGTCCTGGGATGGAGCCCCACATTGGGCTCTCTGCTCTGTGGGGAGACTGCTTCCCTTCCTCTCTCTCTGCCTGCCTCTCTGCCTACTTATGATCTTTGTCTGTCAAATAAATAAAACTTAAAAAAAAAGAAAGAAATCCACACCAAGATGTATTATAATTAAAATGTCAAAAATAAAGAATCTTAAAAGCAGCAAGAGAAAAGCAGCTTGTTACATAAAGGTACCCCCTCCCCCAAAGTCTATTAGCAGATTTTTAAGCAAAAACATTGCAGGTCAGAAGAAAGTGGCATGATATATCCAAAGTACTAAATGTTCAGAAGGAAGTGCATAATATATTAAAAGTACTAAAAGGAAAAATCTTTCAACTAATATACTCTACCCAGCATGGCTATTATTAAGAATTGAAAGAAAGAGGCACCGGGGTGGCTCAGTCATTAAGTGTCTACCTTTGGCTCAGGTCATAGTCCTAGGGTCCCGGGATCAAGCCCTGCATTGGGCTCCCTGCTCTGTGGGAGGCCTGCTTCTCCTTCTCCCACTCTCCCTGCTTGTGTTCCCTCTCTCACTGTGTCTTTCTCTGTCAAAAAAACAAATAAACTCTTAAAAAAAAAAAAATTGAAGGAGAGATAAAGCTTTCCATACAGGCATAAGCTACAGCAATTCATCACCACTAACCAGGCCTTATACAAAAGGTAAAAGGGAGTTCTTTTAAGCAGAAAAGAAAGGTCACTTGGGGCGCCTGGGTGGCTCAGTGGGTTAAGCCGCTGCCTTCGGCTCAGGTCATGATCTCGGGGTCCTGGGATCGAGTCCCGCATCGGGCTCTCTGCTCCGCGGAGAGCCTGCTTCCCTTCCTCTCTCTCTGCCTGCCTCTCTTGTGATTTCTCTCTGTCAAATAAATAAATCTTTAAAAACAAAAAAAAAAAAAAAAGAAAAGAAAGGTCACTAATTAGCAAGAAGAAAACATATGAAAATAAAAATCTCACTAGAAAAAGGTAAATATATTATGGAGTGGATTAATCACTGTTAGAGCTATTATAAAGGTTAAAATATAAAAGTAGCAAAAATAATTGTATATACAGTAATTAGATAAGGAAAACACAAAATAAAAAACATGTAAAATATGAATGACATGAAAAATATAAAATGTGGGAAGAGTAAAAATATGGAATACATTCAAGATATAAAAATGCAGAATACACTCAAATTTAACTGGCTATCAACTTAAAAAAGCCTTTTACATGTGAGACTCTTGGAAATCACAAAGCAAAAACCTATAGTAGATACAAAAAGATAATGAGAAAAGAATCTGAGCATAACACCAAAGAAAATCATCAAACAAGAAGGGAAGAAAGTGAGAGAAGATGAAAGGAATAGAGAAGAACTACAAAACAGTCAGAAAATAATGAACAAAATGCCAATTAGTACGTATCTATCAATAATTATTTAAATACAAGTGGACTATATTCACCAATCAAAAGACATAGAGTGACTGAATAGATAAAATAATAATAATGTTGATGATACTAATAAACATCTAAATGTCACCTTCAAGAGATTTATTTCAGGTAAGGACACACGGACTGAAAGTGGGAGGATGAAAAAGTTTTTCACACAAACGGAAACCAAAAGAAAGTTGGGGTAGCCATGCTCATATCAGACAAAATAGAAGTTAGAATAAAGACTGTAATAAAAGACAAAAATAGTCATTACATAATGACAAAAGGGTCAATCCAACAAGAAGATATAACAAGAAGATCATAATATTTATGAACCAAAAAAAAAATTTATGAACCAAACATAGATACAGCTAAATATATAAACCAAATATTAACATACTAAAATGAAGAAATTGAAATAATATGATAATAGTAGGAGATTTTAATACCCTAACTACATCAATGGATAGACCATCTTGACAGAAAGTCAAAAAGGAAACATTGAGGGGTGCCTGGGTGGCTCAGTGGATTAAGCCGCTGCCTTCGGCTCAGGTCATGATCTCAGGGTCCTGGGATCGAGCCCCGCATCGGGCTCTCTGCTCCGCGGGGAGCCTGCTTCCTTCTCTCTCTCTGCCTGCCTCTCTGCCTACTTGTGATCTCTCTCTCTGTCAAATAAATAAATAAAAATCTTTAAAAAAAAAAAAAGGAAACATTGACCTTAAATGAAAAATGAGAACAGATGGAATTAATAGATGTGTATATAACATTCCATTCTAAAACAGCAGAGTACATATTTTTCTCAAGTACACATAAAATATTTTCCAAAATAGATCATATGTTAGGCCACAAAATAAGTCACAATAAATTTAGGAAGATTGGAATTATATCATCTTTTTTGACCATAAGGATGTGAAACCAGAAATCAGTTATAAGGAGAAAACAGGAAAAAATTACTAATGTGTGGAGATTAAACAACATGCCACTGAGCAACTAATGAGTAAATAAAGAAAATGGAAATACAGCATACCCAAATCCATGAGATTAAGCTGCAATTCTAAGAAGAAAGTTCATAGTATTAAGAACTACCGCAAGAAACAAGAAAAATTCCAGGTAAACTATCTAACTTTGCATCTACAGGAACTAGAAAAAAAAATGAAACTCAAGATTAGTAGAAGAAATAACGAAGTTAGGAGTAGAAATAAAAAAAAATAGAGACTTCAAAAACAATAAAGAAGATAATGAAACTAAGAGCTAGTTCTTTAAAAGGATAAAAAGAACTGACAAACCTTTATCTAGACTCATTAGGAAAAAAAGAGAAAATTAAAAAATAAAAACAGAAATAAAAGAAGTCACAACTAATACTGCAGAAATCGTAAGATAAAGGTCATGTATGTTAACTATAACCAATATGCCAACAAATTGGACAACCTAGAAGAAATGAATAAATTCCTAGGAACATAAAATCTTCTAAGACTAAATCATGAAGAAACAGAATATCTGAATAGAACAATTACTAGTAAGGAAATTGAATCTGTAACCACAAACCTCCCAACTAAGAAAAGAAAAATGTGTTATATAGGTGGAATGGACCACCACTTAGTCATAAAAATGAATGAAATCTCTGCCCTCTACAACATGCATGGGCCTTGAGGATCTGCTGAGTGATAAATCAGAGAAAGACAAATAACCATATGATTTCACTTATATGTGGAATCTAAACAAACTAATGAACAAACTAAACATAACAAAACAAAACTCATTAGATACAAAGAACAAATTGGTGGTGCCAGAAGAGAGGGAGGTTGGGGTGGGTAAAGGGAGTCAAAAGAAACAAACTTCCCGTTATAAAATTAGTAGGTCATGGGATTTAATGTATAACACAGTGACTATAGTCAATAATCTGGTATTGCATATTTGAAAGTTGCTTAAAAAGTAAACCTTAAAAGTTCTCAACATAAGAAAAAATTATAACTTTGTGTGGAGATGGATGGAAACTATACTTATTGTGCTAATCATTTTGCAGTGCATACAAATACTGAATCTTTGCCTAGTACACCTGCAATTATATCTCAATTATATATCAATTATATATATCAATTATATATCAATTGTATCTCAATTATACAATTATATCTCAATTATATATCAATTATATATATCAATTATATCTCAAGAGGAAAAGGAATGATTGACCGCTTAGCTATTAATTGATCATCTATCAGTATAAGACACTTATTTGCAATTAAATGCAAATCACCATACTCCTTTTCAACTTTTCTGACCCCAGCTTTTAGTTTTCCATTAAAAAAGTTATGAAAGTCAGAGTGAAACATTAAGATTAGAGGCATATAAATGAAAGAGCACCAATGAATTTAATCTGCATAGATTTTTATGTAGAAATACATAATAGTTAAAATCATGTTAAATGAATATTAGAACCTAGATATATTCTTTAAGGAACTTCAGTATATTAATTTGCCCAAATCTCAGTCTTCTCATCTTTAAGATGAGCGCTATGATAAACATTTTACCCTTCACATGTTTTGTTTCGGAAAAAGAAGACACTGCACAAATGCAATATAGCTGCCCCATATTTTCAACCAACTGTTGTGAATAGAATTAACTTGCCACTTCTATTTAAAACCATTCTAATCAACTTTGGTTTTGTCAGTATTCATCATTGTTTTTCTTTTCTCTAATTTAAATGATTTCTGCTCCAACCTTGATAATTTCTTTTCTTCTGCTTGCTTTAGATTTAATTTTCTCTACCTTTCTCCCCCCAGTGAATTATGGTGAAAACTTGTTATTTAAGACGATTTTAGTGCAGACCTTATAGTTATGAATTTCCAACTAAGCGCTGCCTTATTTTGTTTCCCTTATACACATCTGTATTTTTAACTCATCTCAAGGTAATTTTTAATTTCCTTAGCAATTTATAATTTAACTCAATGGTTATTTATTCATAAATTGTTTATTTCCACATATTTGTTCATTTCCCATTTTCTGTATTGATTTCTAAATTTCATTTCATTTTGTTGATAGGACACACTAAGTATAATTTTAATAAATTTATTTTATGAAAAAGGTGGTCTTACATACAGTGTAACTTACAGAAGATTGATGTACACTTGCAAAAATATATATCAAGTCTTTGTTGGATGGAGTGTTCTATAAATCTGTTAGGATACTGATTAATGTTATTGAGATCTTATCTTATTATCATTTCTGTCCATGTTTCTCTACATAATTGAGAACTGAATATTGAAGTCTCTGCTATTGTTGAATTGCCTATTTCTTTCTTCAGGTTTTTCAGTTTTTGTTTCATATATTTTGGGACTGTGGTGTTAAGTGATACATGCTTATAATTGCTATAGCTACCTGAGGGATTAAATTTTTATCATTATCAAATGTCCCTCCTTATTTCTAGCAACATTGCTTTCTTTGAAACCTATTCTCTTTTAAATTAGTATAGCCAGTCTAACTTTCTAATGTCTGCTGTTTATATGTTACATCTTTTTCTGTCTTTTTGTTTTATTTTGTTTTACTTTAAACTTATTTCTTTGAATATAAGGTGTGTCTCCTGAAGACAGAATACAGTTGGAACTTTTATTTTTAAGATTTTATTGATTTTTTTGTCAGAGAGAGACAGAAAGAGAGAGCACAAGCAGGGGGAACTGCAGGCAGAGGGAGAAGCAGTCTCCCTGCTAAGTCCCTGATGTGGGACTCAGATCATGACCTGAGCTGAAGGCAGACAACAGACTGAGCCACCCAGGCATCCAGAAATTTTCTTTTTCTTTTTCTTTTTTTAATCCAATCTCATAGGGTCACCTGGGTGGTTCAGTTGGTTAAACAGCTTACTCTTGATTTCAGTTCAGGTCATGATCTCAGGATAGTGAGATGGAGCCCCTCTCTGGGCTCCATGTTCAACAGGGAGTCTGTTTGAGATTCCTTGGCCTCTCCCCCTGCTTATGTGCTCTCTTTATCTTTAAAATGAATAAATAAATCTTTTTTAAAAAATAAAGAAAAAGAAAATAAATAAACAAATCCAGTCTGATTAGTCTTCTCTCATTCCTTTCAAGCTTTCTGTCTTTGTCTTTCAGCATTTTCATAGTGGGATGCCTGTTAGGTCCCCCAATAATGGGTCCATGATCAAAGGAGCAAGATTGATGCTAAGCAAAAGTCAAACAAAGCTTTATTTTGTGCCAAGCATTGAGAATCAAACCAACCAGCCTGGGCCGTCTCTTACAAAGAGGCAAACTCTCCCAGCCTCATAGCCTAACTTTTATAGAGCAAAGGCCATGTGGTTGGGCCTGGCCACACACAGGTAGCCAATGAGATTGTAACACACAGAGAAAGCTGCATAGTCATGCTAGGTCACACACGGGTGGCCAATTGAATTACAATTTACCCTAGTAGATATTTGAACTAGCCTATCACCTTGGTCAGAATTGGCACCCAAAAGCAGGGCCCACTCTTCTTGGTAGCTAGGGAGACAGTATGTGTGCCCCACTGATTGGATGTCTCCACCTGGCCTGACCCATCATTGTATCTGGGCTTTGCTACCTGGGACTGGTTTCCCAGACTTGCTTATAAGTAAGTTCCTCTGGGAGGGGCAGGGTCAATCTAAGTTTACTGCATAAACAATAAAACGGCTCCCTCTGGCTAAGTAGGCCCTTACAATGTCTAGATACAGATCTCTTTGTATTTATCCTCCTTGGACTTTGTTAAGTTTCTGGGGGGCGGTGAAGATTAATGTTCTTAATGAAATTTTAGATGTTTTCAGCTGTTTCTCAAAATTTTTTTTCTATCACTTTGTAGGCAAAATAATGGCCCTCCCCAAATATGCCGATGTTCTTTTTTTTTTTTTTTTTTTATTCATTTGACAGAGAGAGACCACAAGTAGGCAGAGCAACAGACAGAGAGAGAGGGGGAAACAGGCTCTCTGCTGAGCGCAGAGAGCCCAATGTGGGGCCCGATCCCAGGACCCTGGGATTATGACCTGAGCCAAAATATGCCGATGTTCTAATTGCCAAGACTTGTGAATAGTTACCTTAACAGGAAAAGTAAATGTTGTGGATTGATTAAGTCCAGGATTTTGAAATATATGTTACTCTATATTAGCTGAGCTGCATCAGTGTAATCAGGGGTTATTATAAGTGAAAGGAGGGGAGAGACACAGAGTCAGGGAAGGAGATGTGACAATAAAAGCAGAAGTCTGAGGAATGTGATTGCTGAATCTGGCTCCCCAGTCAAGAAATACAGGCTCTTTTAGGATATGGAAAACACAAAACAACAATAACAGCAACAACAACAAAGAAAACAGATTCTCTTGCAGAGACTTCACCCTGTTGACACCTTGAATTTAGTCTCAAAAGATCCATTTTAGACTTCTAAACTCCAGAAATATAAAAACGTAAATTCATGTGTTTTTTCAGTCACTGTGTTTGTAGTGAATCATTATAGCTGCAATGGGAAATGAATATAGTCTATCTTATTCTCTGCTTTCTTTCTGAATTTCAGTAAATAGTATATAGGTATTTAATATTTTACATGCATAAGAAAGTAGAGATAAAAAAAGATGTTTCTTACAAAGAACTAACTCTTCTTAAGGACAGATATATAGTAATTATTTTCAGTGTCTGTTGAAGTACCAGAGTGCACAACTAAAAAAAAAAAAAAAAAAAAAACAAAAAAAAAAAAAACTAATAATTTGAAAAAAATTGAGCATAATAAGTCAATTATTTTCACAGAGCCATCAAATGTGTTTACCTCTGGATGCCAGTTCTTTTTCAAACATATTTTCCAATTTTTTAAATTTCAGCTGACTTAGAAATAAGCATATTTTGCTGATGAGTTATAATTAGATAAAAGAACAGAAATTATGGTTGATAAAATAATTGTTTTTCTGAAAGAAAAATAAAGTATTTTACATTGTGAACTGGTATGATTAATTAGTATATCAATTAGGGGCATTTTTCATCTATTATAAATTCTCATTATTTCATTTTCTAATGTTTTTTATTGAGTCACCTTAAAAGAACTACTTGAAATTTTTTTTTTAATGGAACTTTTTTACAGAGGGTTTTTTTTTTTTTTTTTTTGGAAATGTGAGTTAAAACTATTTATTTTGCTTAAAGTATGCTTTTTAACAAAAGTGCCCAAGGTATATCCAGGTTGAAATTTTAAAACTTAGAAAAAACAACCAAATATCTTTCATATTCTTAATTTTTAAAAAGCTAGGAGTTATGAGGACTTCTAGTATTGACACTAATGAAGGATGGACCTTCTAAATTTCCCTGCTAAACAAAATATTGGGCACGGTTGTTGGTTTTAAAATAACTATGCCAGGCAGAAAAACAAAGGTGTGTTACTATAGTCTACCATCAAGTTTCATATCTTCAAATTATCCACCAGAGAGAAACTGGCTTGATTGCGTCTCTGACTGCAAGCTCTTAGAATGCCAAGGAAATGTCCCCTGGCTATATTTCCTAAAAGCTGGATCATAAAACATGTACATTTAGAATGAACTCAAGGCTAAGAGATTGTTTTAGCCATTTGTCTCATTTTTAATGCATCCTGCTGTAGATTTGTGAGGGATTAACCAATGCCGAAAAACTTTTCATAGTCTTAAATATGGGATTTAACTATTACCTTAGAAGCTATGTCCCAGATTATGATTTAAGTCAGATGAAAAAAGACTGCAGTAAAGTGCATAGAAGACCAAGTCCTTGAGAAAGTATTGACTGGCAAGAGAGTGGAAGTGAGCCTTCTGGATAAAAAGACTAACTTTTCATTTGGTCCCTGTCTCAGTGTCCATTTTTCATAACTTAAGTTATAGACCAAATCAGGTCAGAAGTTCTTCCTTTATTCTCTTTTCATCCAATTAATTTTTTTTAATACTTTAAGTTTTCTAACTAGTTTGGTACTCCTTCATCCACATTTTCTAAAAACGTCTCTTCATTGTTTAATATATTTATGACCTTGGGACACATTGATAGATACTGAAATTCATGGGAGAGTTTGGTGCATAAATATATGTGTGGTTTTGTGCATGTATTAGAAAAGGGAGGGTGAGTAGGAATATGTACTAATGTAAGTCAATAATTTGAAACCTGGCAACTAGAGAATTGCCATTCCTTCTTCCAGCTGTATCACTTACAGACATCCCAACTCTGCCCTCTCCCTATGACCAAAATAAAATAGCATTATCAATAATAAAAAAAGACCATCTTCAGATAAAAACATATTAGAATATATTGATTTTGGAGACGTGTTTTGAAAGAGGCTGCTGTGGCCGGTGTTTAAGAGGTTACTGCCTATGTCGAAGAGGTTACTGCCTATGTTTTCCTCTAGGATTTTGATTGATTCCTGTCTCACATTGAGGTCTTTCATTCATTTTGAGTTTATCTTTGTATATGGTGTAAAAGAATGGTCAAGTTTCATTCTTCTATACATAGGGTTCAATTTTCCCAACACCATTTATTGAACAGACTGTCTTTTTTCCACTGGATATTTTTCCTGCTTTGTCAAAGATTATTTGACCATAGAGCTGACGATCTATATGTGGGCTCTTCACTCTGTTCCACTGGTCTATGTGTCTGTTTTTGTGCTAGTATCATGCTGTCTTGGTGATCATAGCTTTGTAATAAAGCTTGAAGTCAAGCAATGTGATGCCCCCACCTTTGCTTTTCTTTTTCAAAATTTCCTTAGCGATTTGGGGTCTTTTCTGGTTCCATACACAGAATAGAAAGAGATATTTGCAAATGACACTACAAGCAAAGGGCTGATATCCAAGACCTATTAAAAACAAAACAAAACAAAACAAAACAAAACAAAAAGCAAAAAAAAACCTCCTCAAATTCAACACTCCAAAAAAAGATAATCATGTCAAAAAGTGGACAGAAGACTTGATCAGACACTTTTCCAAAGAAGACATACAAATGGATAGCAAAACACATGAAAAAGTATTCATCATCATTAGCCATCAGGGAAATTGAAATAAAAACCACATTGAGATACCACCTTACACCAGTTAGAATAGCAAAGATTAACAAGACAGGAAACAACAAATGTTGGAGAGTATGTGGAGAAAGGGGAACCTCCTTACACTGTTGGTGGAAGTGAAAGTTGGTGCAGCCACTTTGGAAAACAGTGTGGAGATTCCTCAAGGAATTAAAAATAGAGCTACCTTATGACCTTGCAATTGCACTACTGGGTATTTACCCCAAAGATAGAGATGTAATGAAAAGAAGGGCTATTTGTACCCCAATGTTCATAGCAGCAATGACCACAATCACCAAACTGTAGAAAGAGCCAAGATGCCCTTCCAACAGATGAATGGGTAAAGAAGATGAGGTTCATATATATAATGGAATATTTCTCAGCCATCAGAAAGGAAGAATACCCAACTTCTGTATCAACATGGACAGGACTGGAGGAGATTATGCTGAGTGAAGTAAGTCAAGCGAAGAAAGTCAATTACCATATGGTTTCATTTACTTGTAGAGCATAAGGAATAACATGGAGGACATTAAGAGAAGGAAAGGAAAAGTGAATAGGGGAAAATTTGAGGGGGAGGTGAAGCATGAGAGACTGGACTCTGAGAAACAAACAGGGTTTTAGAGCAGAGAGGAGTGGAGGGATTGGTGAGCCTGGTGGTAGGTATTAAGGAAGGCACATACTGCATGGAGCACTGAGTGTAGTACATAAACAATGAATCTTGTAACACTAAAAAAAAAATTTAATTTAAAAATATATACTTATTTTGGAATAGTTGACTCTCAATAATATATATATAATTATATATAAAATTATATATATATATATATATGATATACATAAGATCGTATATATATGATCTTCCTTACAAAAAAATTGTTTTACATGGGGTGCCTGGGCAGCTCAGTGGGTTAAGCCTCTGCTTTTGGCTCATGTCATTATCTCAAGGTCCTGGAATTGAGCCCCACATCAGGCCCTCTGCTCAGTGGGGAGCATGCTTCCCGTTCTCTCTCTGCCTGCTTCTCTGCCTACTTGTGATCTCTCTCTCTGTCAAATACATAAGTAAAATTTAAGAAAATATATTTTACAACTTTTACAATAGTTATGCTTTCTTACAGTTAGTTATAAAATATCTATTTACCAAAATCTATATAAATAAATGTTTTATTAAATAGTATCATCTAGAGATATTTGACAAATATATTCATATATATAGACACACATATGTATAGTGGCAGATGTGTAAACTCTCCAGATGTAAGAAGATTTTTCACTATGTGTATGTATATCAAATCATTACATGTACACTTTAAGTATCTTATTTTGTCAGTTATATCTCAATAATTTTTTAAAAATATATTACACATATGTAGACGACATGAGTTATCTTTTAGTCTTCAGGCAACCCTTAGTGTGTTCATGGGTTTCAAACTCCTAGAAATCAGTCTGCTTCCTAGTGTCCCTAATGCACAGAGTGGGGACCATTGGTTTAAATTGTAGTTTTAAAGCAATTTTGATACAAGAACATCCCTTCAAAGGAAATTCTTACATGAAAGTTCAATTTTAACAACAAATAGAGTTAGGTTGCTCTGTCTGGATTCTTGGATTTCTGTTCAGTTCACCTGACCATCTCCCTTAGGTACCACCCTCTTCCCCTTGAGGTACTCTTTGCTCAGTAAGGGAAGAGCCATGAACCAACTTCAATGGTTTATAAAAGATTTTATCCATGTAGGCATAATCAGATAAAGTCATAATCAGATCAAAGGACTCTTTCTAAAGCATAAATGTTTAAATGACCAGATATGGAGCTACAACTTTAAACATATAGTTCAAAGAACTTGCATTTCTCTATTGAATTCTACTTGGAATTCTTTTTTTTTAAATATATTTATTTATTTAACAGAGAGACAGAGAGAGCACAAATAGGCAGTGAGGCAGGTAGAGAGAGAGGAAGGGAAAGCAGGCTCCCGCTGAGCAGAAAGCCCGATGTGGAGCTCGATCCCAGGACCCTGAGATCATGCCCTGAGCCGAAGGCAGAGCCACCCAGGTGCCCCTCTACTTGGAATTCTTAAGCCAGTTCTCAAAAGTACCTGCAGGATTAGAAATCTATGGAATAGAACTGTTGTATGGTTTTTTTGAGCAACATTTCATGGTAGAACACATTGTAGTTGCTTACCTGACCTAGAATGGAAAACTTTGAGTTATTTTCACTTACTATTTTTCCATTATTCATTTTTTAAACCAAGATGGATCCTTAGGTTTTCCAATACTGTTTGCCCCTTTGTTTATTCACTTTTCATTAGGTCTAATATATAAGAAATTACATATTTGTTTTTCTATAAGTTACAAATTGGATTCAGGGAATTTATGTTTTTCATCCAGTTAGAAGCATAATTATGAATATTTATTAACATCATTGGTTACATTACTGCCAGGTTTTTGTTTTGAGGCAATTTTATACTGTGCTCTGGGCTTTACATACATTATCCCATTTGGTTCTTTCAACAATCCTATAAATTAGACATTATTCTAACAAGCATTTTTAGATGAGGAAACTTAACATTCAGCATGTAAAATAATATTCCCTAAGTCTCAGAGTGTTTGAAGTGAGAAGTCAGGTTCAAAACAAGACCTCACATCAGAGCCCTGATTTTTATTCATTTGTCAAAATGTCTAAATACATTTTTTAATCTGTGTTTCTCCTAGGAGGATTTAAGGTTGAATAACTTGCTGTACATTTTTCCATAAAAGGATAATAAACATAAAATACTAAACAGCAGAAAGAGAAATAAAATCAACCATTTTAAGAATGCCTATATGAAGACACTATTGTGTGTTGATTTTTCTTCTACTCTCATACAATATGTACATAGCTATGACAATACCACCTGGGAAATTTCATATGCTGCTTTCTTAATTTCACCTAACATAAGCATTTTCATATTATTATACCATATTTTAAAAATCACATTAAAAGACTTCGTAATATTTTATTGAAACACTAAGTATTCAAGTAAAGTTAGGCATTTAGGTGATTTTAACACCATTTCTATTATAAATCTGTATTCATCATAATAGAATGCATGTTTTATATTTCAAAATTATAATTGTTTTCTTAAGGGAATGTGTGTTAAAAATGAAGTTACCATTTCTAGTGGTTAGAAGTCCAGTTAAAGTTCATTTTCCATAGTGTCAACATCTTTTCCAAAGGCTTCTATAAATTAACCATTCAAACAGAAATGCACAAATGTACACAGTTTATTACATGTCATAAGTCTGCATACATTATATCAAGCAACAAACCTGGAAGACGCTGTAGGTAAAAACCATGTCTTATATTCACCCCTTCTCTGTCTTTCACAATTCTAGAATTTCACATTCTGAAATCCATTTCACAATGGATTTATGTATTTAAAGACACGAGAAAAAATAAAAGAGATAACTATCCAAAGCACTAATAAAATAAAAGAAGATACAGAGCACTCCAATAATCTCCTGTAAGTGACTTGAAATCTCTCAAGGATGCCATGACCAGACCAAGACCTATGCAATTCACTTCTGAAAACTCATGTTGGCAGAAGCAGAACAAAATATTTAAAAAGAATTTTCATAAAAAGGAGATCAACACACAACCATAGTTTCTCTAAACTAAGGAAATCAAGTTCCATCCTTTTGGACACTGCTTTGCTCTCCTCATCACCCTCACTCAATGATCTTTCCCAGTATCACCATCATAGTTTCTTTCAGTTAAAAATTGTGATGGTTACTTTTATGGGCCAACTTCACTGAGTCACAGGATGTCCAAATATCAAGTTAAACAATATTTTTGGGTGTTTTCAACAGGGTGTTTCAGGAAGAGATTTGTATTTGAATCAGTGGACCAAGTAAAGCAAATTGCTGTCCCCAAAGTGGATGAGTGTTATCCAAACAGTTGAGGGCCTGGATAGAACAAAAACAGTGAATTCACATTCTACCTCAGTGCTTGATCTGAGATTCAGTCTTATCCTGCACTCAGACTGGGAAGTACACCAATCGTTTCCCTGATTCTCAAGCTTTTGAACTCAGACCAGAACTGTATCATTGACTTTTCTGCTTGTCTCCAGTTCACAGATAGCAGATTGTATGGTTTCTCAGCATCATGACAAAAGCCAGTTCTCTGTGATCTGTAATCTATAAATGACAACGTCTCTCTTTCACACGCCTGCTCTCTTCTATAATAGAGGAGGAAGGCAGATCTATATCTATATGTATACCTACCTATATCTATAATCTGTTTTTTTTTTCTGCTTCTTTGGAAAACTTTGGCTTATACATGAATATGCTCATTTATTTCTCTCCTTAATAAATTATGCTTTTATTATTTCTTATTAATTATTATTTTAATGGCCATCACAGACATTATAACAAAATTCTTTACTTATCAAAAGTTTAATATAAATTAATAATTTAAATACTTCTCATTAAAACATTTTAGCTCAACTTACCTTGCTACTTTAATGCAATAAAATATATATATAATAATGTACATGCAATAAATATATATATAATGAAACAAATACATATAATAACATATATATGTTATAGACCCACACAATATTATTATTGTTATTTTTATATAGCCAATATTACCTTTAATGAATATTCAAGTCAGATTTTTTTTTCCTTTTTCATTCCTACCTCTTTGAGTTTTCATCTGGCTTTACTTTCTTTTTCATAAATAAAATAATTTCCTTAAGTGGTGGTACCAAATTCTTTCCTTTTTCTAAAAATGTTTTAATTATAGTGCTTCTGAAGAATTTATTTTGGGGTAGGATTCTGAGTTGGCAGCAACTATTTTTTAATTTTCTTTTCCTGTAGCTTCTTGATGGAGTCATTCTATTTTCTACTGGCCTCTACTGTTTATTTTAATTCTTCTGTCAGTGTATTACTGTGCTTTTAAAAGTAGTCAGTGGTTTTTTTTTTCTGGCTATTTTTAAAAATTTTTCTTTTTTCTTTTTTCTCCACCCTTAGGAGAATGGCTATAACTTTTTTCTTTTTTTTTTTTTAAATTTTAAGATTTATTTATTTATTTATTTATTTGAGAGAGAGAGAGAGAGAGACAGAGGGAGCATGAGTAGGGATAGGAAGAGAAAGACTTATGCAGACTCTGGCTAAGCATGGAGCCCAATGTAGGGTTTGATCTCATGGCCCTGAGATCATGACCTGAGCCAAAACCAGGAGTCTGATGCTTAACTGACAGCACCATTCAGGTGCTCCAGGTTATCGCTTTTATTATACTATGTTATGGTATGTTTTCTTTGTATTTATCTTACATAGTATAAATAATCTTGAACATGAAGCTGAAAGTTTAATCAGCTTTGAAAAATTTTTGTCAGTATATTTGATTTTAAGTTTCCTGCTTCAAGTTTTTATTTAAATTCCAACTAGTTAACATATAGTTTCAGGTGTAAAATTTAGCGATTCATCACTTACATATAACACCACGTGTTCATCAAAAGTTCCCTCCTTAATCCCTATCACCCATTTAGCACCTCCTCTCCAGCAACCCTTGGTTTGTTCTCTATAGTTCAGAATCTCTCTTAATTATAAGCCTGCTGCCTTCTCTCTCTCTCTCTTTCTTTTTTTTTCTTTCCCCTATGTTCATCTATTTTGTTTCTTAAATTCCGCATATGAGTGAAATCATATGGTATTTGTCTTTCTTTGACTGACTTAGTTTGCTAAGCATAATATCCTCTAGTTTCATCCACATCATTGCAAATGGTAAGATTTCATTTTTGATGGCTGAGTAATATTCCATTGTATATCTATACCACATCTTTTTAAAACTATTTTATTCATTTATTTGTCAAAGAGAGAGAGAGAGAGAGAGCACAAACAGGAGGAGCAGCAGGCAGAGGGAGAAGCATGGTCCCCGCTGAGCAAGGATCCCAAGGTGGGACTCGATCCCAGGATCCTGGGATCATGACCCGAGCCGAAGGCAGACACTTAACTGACCGGGCCATCCAGGCATCCCTATACCACATCTTCTTTATCAATTCATTATTTTATGGACCTTTGGACTCTCTCAGTAATTTGGCTATCATTGATAATGCTATAAACATCAGGGTGTATGTAAACCTTTGGATCAGTATTTTTGTATCCTTTGGGTAAATACCTAGTTATGGAGCTGCTGGGTCATCTGGTAGTTCTATTTTTAACTTTTTGAGGAAACTCCATGCTCTTCTCCAGAGTTGCTGCATTAGTCCCATCAACAGTGTAAGAAAGTTGCTCTTTCTCTGGATTCTCACCAACACCTGTTATTTCCTGTGTTGTGAATTTTAGCCATTCTGACAGGTGTGAGGTAGTATCTCATTTTCATTTTGATTTGTCAGTATTTCTTGTAAATGGCCCTCCTTGGGGAACCTGGGTGGCTCAGTTGGTTAAGCATCTGCCTTTGGGTCAGATCATGATCCCAGGGTTCTGGGATCAAGTCCTGGATCAGACTCCCTGATCAATAGGGAGTCTGTTTCTCCATCTTCCCACCCCTTGCTCATGCTCTCTTTCCCTCACTCTCAAATAAATAAAATCTAAAAGAAAAAATAAATAAAAAATAAGTGTCTCTTCTTTATATGTAAATGATGAGTCACCAAATTCTATACCTGAAACTAGTATTACACTATTTGTCCACTAACAGGAATGTGAATAAAAACTTGAACCAAACAAACAAAAAAAGTCCCTCCTTCACTCTCTTTCTTTACTGGGACTCTAATCTTAAACATTTTTCTATTTGACCATTTGGTTGTTCCTCTTTCAGATCAATTTTTGGTCTTGTCTAATGTGCTGTTAGGCCCAGAACAAGCCCACTGAATTCTCAATTTACTGGATTTTCAGCTCCAAACTTTGAATTTAGCTATTTCCCCCCACCCCCCCCAAAAAAATATGGTTATTTTTTGAAACATTTGGCCTTGTTTTCTGCTTCCTAAACCAAAGAGATTTTATATACATGATGGACAAACTTTAAAGGAACTCACCTCTACATTCAGGTAATATATAAATCACAAAGTTCTTAATTTCAAAACTAGAACAAAGAACTTTATCTTCTAGGAAAATGCTAAATTTCTGAATAAAAATAAAATGATAGTATTATGAAGAAGTTTAAATCTTATTTCATTATTATTTTTATATTTAAAATTTATAATTATAAAGCATATTTATGATTGTATGGCATCAAAATTGTCTTATCTCACCATTCTAAACAAATATTCACTCATTGCCTATTGCTCCTGTAAGAAGTTTTGTGCTAATCAAGATATAAGTAATTCTAAATATGTATTCTATGGTTCAGAAATTAGATTTTCCTGGATATTTTTATGAAGAATTGAAACGATGTGATAAATATTGAAATTGGGATCCCCATTAAATTTATAGGGCAAATAAATTATAAATTATGTAAGGTATCAGGCTGTATCATCTATTCTATGAACTCAAAATTATATTTTCAATAGAATCTTGGTATTTATCCTTTCCCTGACTGCTCTAACTTTAAGGCTAGACCAGGCATTGGCACAGAGTCCCAAAAGACTGTGGTACTTGGAGCCAAGGAGGTGATAGGACCCTTAAGAATCAAAAGCTGGACAGATGACCCAAAAAATGTACTATTATGAATAGTTAGACAGAGAGAAGATTAGGGATGATTAAAAAAAAAAAAAAACCCACACACACAGAAAAATGAAAAAAAAAGTTGAAGTTCAATGTAAGTAGTGGGTTTGAGATATAATCAGGCACTGATTTAGTCATATCCTACATTTCTTCTGAGTAGGAAAAGAGAAATAAAAACAAAAACAACAACAACAAAAATACTGTTTGCTATAGGTGTTTTCTTAGCTCAGAAAATTTAAGACAACCAGACTACATTGGCAATCCTCTAGCTCATCATGCTCATCATGTACTACTTTGTCATGTTTCTAGCCTAGCCCATCTCTGTCTAGAATACTTTTTCTCCCTGAACTATTTGTTCAGCTGTGTACAATTGCCATCACTCAAAAGCTAATTTAAGCTTTGCACTTGACAAAAAACTCTTCCCTATTTCAACTTTTCTCTCACAAAAGTGACCTTGCCTTTTTTTTTTTTTTGTAACTCAGTACTTTAATTTTACTTCTGTAATCATTAAAATATTTTAAGCCATTATTATTATCCTGGTTGTATCTATGGTCACGTTATTTTAGGTACATCTGGTTTTAAATAATCTGAGATGAATTTGGTTACTTTATTGATGCCTACATCTGCCTTCTTGTCTGTTAAATAATTTGCTCTGAATGGTTAGCATAATGCTTCATATGTTTTTTAATCTACCAGAAAGTAATGTCAAATAATATTAACTAAATGTATGTGTTGAAAATTACAAGAATTTTTTTCATATTTCTTCCATAATATATATAATATGATCTAAAAATGTCATTGGCCACTGAATTGATTTGAGTTTTCAATTTGATCACATTCTTTCTTTCTTCTCCAAATAATTATTAAATGCAGATATACACATACACTCTTGTTACACTAAGCAAATGAAATTAATTACATTTATGATTTGTTTGAATAGACAAATTATAAAATTAATTATAAATTTTATAAAATTTTAAATTTTAAAATTATAAAATTAATCAAATATCTATTTTAACTTTCAAATTCTTATTTTGTTCATAATCATGGTCTTCTAATATTTCTCCAATATAAAATGAATATATTTCTCCAATATAAAATGAAGAATAAAATTTTAGGAACGTATGATAATTTAAAATGATCTAGTCAATTATTTTTAAATGGTTTGTTGTGCACAGAACATTATTACATATTCAGTGAGAAATATAAAAGTAGTATGAAAATTTCCCTGCCCTTGATAAGCATAAAATCTGCAAGAGAGAGAATTCACAGCTATAATAATGTGAAAATAAAACACAATATAATTTGTTAAACTTCATGATCTGTATCTATAAATAGTGAAAGAGTTCCATATGAAAAGCTCTACAATTCAAAGTAATTTGCAAAAGAATAGCAATAATAAATTTTATTTTAGCGATGTCAATGCCACTCTTCACATTCATATCAGTATTTTCTATAATAAAATTACCTTTCTATTATAAGATTACCTTTCTACATACAGGAATCAGAAGTTAAATCAAATTTATATTTGACTTGAAGTTTTCAAAAAACATTGTAAGAACAGTCTGTTGCCTTTTATTACCAATGAGCTAGAAACATTATGGAAGATTAAAAAAATTCTATGATTTGTTAATTGATGTATGGATTTTTTTTCTATGATTTGCATATATATATATATATATATAAAATATATATATATTTATCCAGAGGAACAGAAATAGCTAATTATTGTCCATAGCAATGCTTATAATACTTAAATCTCTGTTCTACATACTGTAAATTTGAACTTGATGAAAAATTTAGAAATATCTCATCCACTCAACATAAAGTCAATTTTGGGTTGTCTTAACCTTTTTTTTTACTTTGTGGAAAATTTACAGATTTATACATACAAAGGTAAATCCCCACAAAATTGGGTTTGAAATGAGTAGAGTGCTTAGGTGTAGACCAGAATTAGGAGAATACAATAAAAATAGGGTGGGATAGAGATAGGGGAAATTTAAATAAAACAACATATAAGACACTCATGAATTTGAAACAAAATAAATGGAGTGAAGTAATTTTTGTGAAACACTATTCCACACTTGTGTTTCCAGGATATCAGAATGGAAAATCAGTCAATTACCTAAATTGCTCAAAACGCATTTTTTAAAGTAGCCATATTTGATATGAGTGTGTGGTGTGATATTTGATAGAGTGCATGGCTAGCTATTCATCAAAATCACTTAAGAAACTATATAATAAGTAAGATTACAGACTTCTGGGGCTCATTCAAGTTAATTTACATTTATTGACTGCTTACTATATTACAGTCACTTTTTCAAAAGCTAAATAATTGAATTATCTTAATAATCTGTTTGAAGTAGGTTATATTTTATACGTAAGGAACTTAAGTCTCAGTAAATTTAAATAACTAACCTACAGGAGAGAACTTCAATCGCCTTTACTAGAATCTCTTCCTCTTTCTTATCGTTAAATTTTGAAGTCTCTCAGGCTTATTTCCATGACCTCTTTTATTTTTATTTTTATCTGTAGCACTATGATCTGTGTGACCTCTTCAAGCCACAAAGACTAATATTACCTGCTATGCCCCAATAATGGGTCCATGATTAAAGGAGTGAGACTGATTAAAGCAAAGGTCAAGTAAAGCTTTATTTCATGCCAAGCATCAAGAATCTAACAGAATGTTCGGGGACGCACCTCTTACAAGAGGGCGACCCTTCTCTGTTCACAGACTAGCTTTTTTTTTTTTTTTTAAGATTTTATTTATTTGACAGACAAGAGATCACAAGTAGGCAGAGGCAGGCAGAGAGAGGAGGAAGCAGGCTCCCCACTGAGCAGAGAGCCTAATGCGGGACTCGATCCCAGGACTCTGGGATCATGACCTGAGCAGAAAACAGAGGCTTTAACCCATTGAGCCACTCAGGTGCCCCCACGGACTAGCTTTTAAGGGCAAAGGCCCTGTGGTCGGGCCTGGCCACACACAGGTGGTCAATGAGATTGTAACACACACAGAAAACTCCTCAGTGATGCTAGGTGACCAATTGAATTACAGTTTACCCTAGTAGACATTTGAACCAGCCTATTACACCTTGATTAGGATTGGCGTCAAAAAGACTCCCAAAGGGCGAGGCCCCTACTCCTTGGTAGCTAGGGAGACAGTATGCAACCCCCCACTGATCAGATGTCTCCACCTGGCCTGACCCACCCTTGTATCTGGGCTTTGTTACTTGGAGCTGGTTTCTGGGACTTGTTAAGTAAATCCCCTGGGGGAAGGGGAGCAGGGACAGTTTAACTTTAATGAAAGCCTCTTGTTAAATAGGTCCTTACATTACCTATTACTACTTCCTGGGGACTTTCAAATGTATCCTTCTCTGCAGAAATCATGAACACTTCTACAAATATTTGATGGTCTCTTTTGATAAGGTAAATGGAAAGATTTTATAGACTACTATTCCTTTGTCAAAAATATGTTACCAATCCAAACAGTCATCTAGGTAATAGGGAATATCAAATGATTGAAGGATCTCTTATTTAAGACCCTAACAAATCTTGATAAAGGTGATATATTCATAAAGTGGATGTTTCTCCCACAATTTCAAGATCTGTTCTGCACACTGATATGGATTGTCTCTATTGAATATCCTTATTCAAAGCATCTTCCATCTTTTCAGTGTAGGGTTTTTTTGTTTTATTTTATTTTGTTTTTTAATATATATTTAAGATTAAGAGAGACTGAGAAAGAGAGAACACATGAGCTGGGGAAGGGGCAAAGGGAGAGGGAGAAGCAGACTCCCTGCTGAGCAGGGAGCCCTATGATATAACCAATCCCAGGAACCTGAGATCAGGGCCTGACCCAAAGGCAGATGCTTAACCAACTGAACCACTCAGACACCCCTTTTTAATGTAGTTTTTAGATTACTTCTCCCAGACACATTGTTTGAATTTATTGAAGGTCAAAGGAATTCAATAATCTTTTTAACGTGATTTTCTTTCTGGAATGTTTTCCTTCACTTTGAAGCATGCTAAATCATCTTCAAATACTCTCTTGAATATGACCAAGCACTTGAACTATTCTGTGAATTTTCTGTTCTCTGGATCTCATAGGATTTTTTTTTTTAACCTCTTTGATGATATTTATATTGTTCCTCATGTTTCAGTAATAAAATTCAAATGCCAGGTGAGGTTATACAATTATTTCCTATTTAAACAAAATCGACTCAAATCACCCTGTTCGAATAAACATGCGTTTTTCACTTAACTACCAAATACTTGACTTCATACATATCTTTAATTCTGCAGATAGTCTTGTTTCTCTAATTTCAGTTTTAGAAGTGGAATATCGTTTACTTTGTTTGATTACCTCCACCCACTAAAAATTTTAAAAAGAAAAAAAGATAAAATGTGCACACCTGAAATTCATGCACATGGAACTTAATACAGTTTAAGAAATTGATGGAGGGGCAGGATGGCATCACAGCAAAATAGATTAAAATTCAATATTTAAAAATTCCTGTTCCTAAAGGCATAGACCAATTTACTAATGAAAATTTCTTTTTTGACCATGTTCCCACAATTCCAGACTCCAAATTCCAGTAATAGTCTATGGTTTCCATTTCTCCAGTTCAATTTCCTTTCGTCAATCTCCATATCTTCCAACCTCAAATTTATGGTCTTTAGACTATCCTTTTATTTTACTATTTATTTCCAGATAATATCTTTTAAACATCAATATCTAGAATCAAAGTGAAATGGCAAGACATTTTACTTAAAAAAAAAAAAAAAACAAAAAAAACAACAAAAAAAAAAAAACTTTTTTATCTAAGAAAATTCTGATGCCAGGTGAAAAAGCAATTTTTTTACCCTACTAAGATTATTTATTTGAGCCTCTCTCTTAGGTCCTTTATCAGAGATGACAATGACTTCTTAACTGTAGAAATTGCTTGCTATAGATCTCTTCAGTGAATTATATATATATATATATACACACACACACACACACACACAAAATAATATATATTATATATAATGTGTATATGTATATGGATGTATCTGTGTGTTTATGTAAGGCACACATATATATCCATATTGTTATATCTTTATTGCTATGTTCCTTAAAACTCCTTAACTCAAAAGGACCTCTACTTTTTAAGATAAAAATAATCATTAAAATACAGCCACGGGGTGCCTGGGTAGCTCAGTCAATTAAGCATCTGCCTTTTGCTCAGGTCATGATCCCCTGAGTCCTGGGATGGAGCTCTGCTTTGGGATCCCTGTTCAGAGGGAAGCCTACTTCTTCTTCTCCCTCTGCCCCTCCCTCCCACTTGTGCTCTCTTTCTCTCTCAAATGGATAAATAAAATCTTAAAAGAAATTAAAAAAAACACACACACACACAGCCAAGTATACCTATTGCCAATATAGCATAAGATTTATAGATCACATTTGTCCTAGTTCCAGGCAAATACCTGATTGCATTTGGGATTAGCAATCTATGCTTAGAGAGTTAAATAGCAATAGAATAAATAGCCTGGCAAAGTAAAATTTATTATCAAAAAATGATCATTATTGGTTAATAAAATAATCTGAGAAATGGAAAGAAAATAAAGCTCTGGAAAAACAGTGTAGCAGAAATTTAAAATGATTTGGGAATGCTTTTGAATTTCAATACACTGATAGATAAAAGGAAGCTAAATTTTGGTACACAAAGTCTTGAGTTTAATGTCAGTCCCAATTTATGTAACCTTATACAAAAGATAATTCCTATCGCTTATTTATATTTCTGGCTTATAGTGCAGGATGTATACCAATTTATAGTGACATGCACGATAAATAAACAAGAGATAACTGAAAAATCAAAACCAGAGCTCATAGGAAAAGCAAATGTGTTAGCAGTAAAGGTTAATCTTTCATTTGACTCTAAGCTATCTGGAAGCTAAGACCAAAGGAGGAAAACTGTTATGTACTTCCTAGAGAATACATAAGGTGTCAGTTGCTTTCAAGAGACAAATTTAACAAATTCCCTAAAACTAGTCTCTGCATTTGTTTTCTCACTTACATGGCAGACATAATAAAAATATTCCCCAATTACTTTCAACACTCTTGGAAAATATGGATGATACTGATTAAACCAACTGTGTTGTAACCTGCTCAGGATAACTCTTCTGCCCCCAACCCAATTTAGAGTCGTGTCCACAGTGACTTAGACAGGCTTTAACAGTTTTGTACCTGGACCACAGCTCATCCAGTTGGATACTCATTATTGGGTATGTGAAATTTGGACTGAGAGGCATCAAAAACAAGTAATCACCAGATGAATTTTATTAATGGCAGCTGCCTGAAAAGATCAAGGGACTTCTCCAAAATTGTTTGTTCAGCTCTACTTGCTTAGCCCTTTCTTCTTTTCTGTGAGTTACTTCTTCTTCCTATTAATTCAGTCTACTACTTAACCTTAGCTATTACAAAAACACAAATTAGATACGATTAAAGATTTGGTGTGGTGGGAAAAATGATACAATATGAAATTTTCTTATTAGGAGTGGTAGACCAAGTTTCTCAATATTGATTTAATTTCTATGTACTATTTTAGAGATAGCTCTTCTTTCAGTATAGTTGAATAGGCACTAGGCATTCTAAATAAATAAAGCTTCTAAAGAAAAGTACTTACTGGTGTTTACACAGAGAAGTTCTATGGACATAATAAGTTTGGTAGCCATGAGTGAAAAATCAGCATTAATGAACACTAATCATGAAAATCTTATCAGCTGGAGTATTTAAAACAAAACAATTAAAGAGACTTTCATTTCATTAAGCAACCACAATCTGTCTTAACGTCATTTTGAGGCTTTAAAGAAAAGAGTTCTCTATTTAACATCAATTTAAATGAAAAGCTACACATGACCTGAAAGTGTTAATGGTTTTAAAATAAAATTTCATTTTGACAATCTACGCTAAGGAACTGAACTAAACTGAGAAAAAATATTTATGTTCGACAATATTAATCAGAGCATTATTTAATAGCAGAAAAAAAGTGGCACCAGCCAAGTTGTAGAATGGTATAATAATGTAATATTTAGGTAAATTATTGTGAATACATACAATGGACCATCATGAAACCTTTAAAATTAGTTTAATGATATGGGGGAAATGCTCCTGACACATTGAATGAAAAGGACAGTTTATAAACATTCACATTTTACAATACTTCTAGCGTTTTAGAATTTACATAGCATAGACAAATTAAGGGGTTTCCTACCCCACTGGCTGTGCCTTGGGTGGTCAACAAACTCCTGCTGTTGATAATGACAGTAAAACTGCCCAAAGATGGTGGTTCAACTCTTTCTCCCCTCTATGGGTTACCCAGTCTCCTTCAAGAAATACCTCCAGGGGTGCCTAGGTGCCCTAGTCAGTTAAGTGTCTGCCTTCTGCCCAGATCATGATCCCGGGGTCTTCATGTGGAGTCCCACATCAGGCTCCCTGCTTAGCGGGGAGTCTGCTTCTCCCACTCCCTCTGCCTCTGCCTGTTGCTCTCCCTGTTTGCAGACTCTCTCCCTCTCTATCTGTGTCAAATAATTAAATAAAAATACTTTAAAAAAAGAAAAAAGAAATCCCTCCAAATCACAAATTTAAGTTAAAACATCAAAATGAGAGTGAAAAAAGAAAAACATGGCTTCATCTTATATGAGTTAAAAAAATGTAAACCCATGTATATACAGGATAGGCAACACAATGAATAGAACAAGAAGTAGAAGAATTCATAGTAAACTACAACCTACCATTTTGAGAAGGGAGAGTATAGAAAGGAGATAAGATTTTTATGTTTTACTTATATTTTGCTGTTGCTCATATTTTCATCAGTTATAAAACTGATGAGTCTCATAATAAAACTGATGAAAATACACGTAACAACAAAAATTAAGGAAAAATAGGAAATTGCAGCCAAATTTATGATATGTCTATTTTTTTAAGATTTTATTTATGTATTTGACAGAGATCACAAGTAGGCAGAGAGAGAGGAGGAAGCAGGCTCCCTGCTGAACAGAGAGCCCAGCTGGATAGAGGGCTCGATGAGGGGCTCAATCCCAGGACCCTGAGATCATGACCTGAGCTGAAGGGAGAGGCTTTAACTCACTGAGCCACCCAGGCGCCCCTGCGTCTACTCTCAAAAGGTGGTAGATATTAAGGTACTTTTAATTTTGGTTTTCTTTCGGTGTGTGACTGTGTGTTAAAAATATAACATAATTTGTTTCTTATAAGAATTATCAACTGTTATGTTATTTTCAGTCTCTAAGGGCCAAAGGTTGCTGGAAAATGCCTTTGAATTGTTAAAATATGCTGAGCGGTAGAGCAGAATTTTAGGTTTATTTATTTTTAATTTATTGTTAATAACACTTGCTGAAGTTATCTGCTGAGCATCAAAATGTCATTGAAAACTTTCCAGTAAATTGCCACAGCAAGTAGTTTCCAAATGTTTTGATTGGCTTTCAAGTCTCAGTAATTTCATGTGTGTTTTTCTCAAGGTAGTATATATAAGAGCTGAGATTTGTCATATTCTACTTTGTTTATTCAAGCCCTGTGAGGTGATCCCAATTGGAATGTTATCAAAGATATCCGTCTGGCAATAATGATAATCCTTTAGCATCTAGATTAGTTTTCTGTTTTATTCCACTAATGAATACTCTGGAGAAATATGGGTAATTTTACAGAACAAATTAACCTTAGAGCACAGCTACTTCTGATGTTCATTTTAGTGGACACCTACAAAGCAGAATAAATTTAAATACAGTTTAATCGACCCTTCCAGGCCTGGTAGAGATCAAACAGCTAGGACATAAATATAATGGTAATTAACCTAAAATGATGCTAAGATTTTTTTTTTTACACATAAGTACTGAAAAATATCATTTTTGGGATCCTAATTCCAAGCCAATAGAATATGGGAATCAGGCAGCAACCTTATACTATGTATCGCTTCTTTCACAATAGTTCAGAAGTGGCTTTCGCTGGCAAGGAAATCTGATTTTTAATGACTCCGTTGTTTCCAGCATATAATGGCCATGGCTTGTTCAACAGGAGCAACACGATGTGAGCTCCATTTTTTCCCACTGCTGCATTCATTTCACTGAAGAATTGACAATATATAACTCTTCGTCCCACTATTAGGGCAGCATGAAAACTAATTGGTATTCTCTGTTTTCAAATATTTGCATACTCAAGCCTCTCTGCCTAAAAAAGCCTGACAGAGCCTCTTCATTATCTCATTACACTGTAATTATTGCATACTCAATTGCCAGGGCCTGGGAGTAATTCATTTATGCTGCACATCAATATAAACTTGTGCCTCTGGAACCAGATTTAACCAACTTTTAAAAACTCTAATTTGGATCACAGTGCAATTTTTCTCCTGGTGATTCAAGACATAATTTTTTTTCTTTTTATTAAAAGAAGAAAAAATAATCAACATAATAATTATACAAGTTTTTAAAGTTTTGTTGACATTTCTTTGCCATTTTCTTTTACCATACTCAGAAAAGATCCACAAGCATCTTTTGATAGTCTTGGGCACTTGTGCTCACCACAGACACGTCCAGGCTTACATTCTGTTCTCATTCTACAAATTCTTCTGAAATTCAAACATCTCTCTCTTCTTATTTTTGATGTAGTGAGGATCACATGAGCTATTCCTTATTCTACAGTTCAACTCCAATTCATGAAATTTGATGCATTCAATTAAAAAAAATTGATTTCATAATTCCCAGCAGAATGATTTGTAAATGGTACATCCTAAACATAGACTTATTAAATGGGCTTCTTCAATGAGTTAAATGTCTGTTCCCATTTTCTTGGGTGAGTAGTTTCACGTTCCTTTTTTTTTTTTACTCCCATCACCTTATTTTCAAGTCCACATAATCAGTGGAACAGTTATGCCATAAATCTCTTCAGCACATAAATAAAACTATTTTAAGATCCTGAAACCTGGTATTCCCAACAGAGAAACAAGGTCTTTTCCCTGTACCACAGAAACCCATTTCCTCTTCTGTCTTCATTGTGTTCTCCAGCCTTTCAAATCTTCAAGTTTATTGTGCCCCTTGTAATTCTATCCAATTTTGTGCATAGTCTGAATTTCTTCCTCAGACATCCAAGCCAAGTACTCCCCAATGCCATGGAGATATCCAGAAAGAAAAATTCCACAAATAAATAAGAGTAATAATAACCAGAAACTTAAAACAAACAAAATATAACATTAAAAGAGGTCTCCCACAAGGAAATCAAGTCCATCTTAGCCTTCTTCATGAAACCCAAACATCATTTCTTGTTGGCTTCTCTGCTTCCAGCGTACCCCCTAATAATTATTCTCCATACAATGTTATTTTTAAGACATTAATGAGATCATGTTACTTTCTTGCTCAAAATATTTTAACAGTTTTCTGTCATATTAACATAGAAGTCAAACTCTTCTTCCTGGCCTCAGAAGCCCAATGATGCCTCTCCTCCTCCTAAAGCTACAGATAACATTAGTTATCTCTTTGCCCAGTGTCCTGAAGGAATGCTAGTCTTATAGCCCTTCTTTCAACACTGAGAAACTAGTGTATCAATATAGTCAACTCTTGGAGTTGCATTTATTATTGGCTAATATTTCGTTTATCTACTAACATCTTTATCCCACTAAAGTTAACCTTCCCTGACATTTACACTGCTGTCTTCCCCAATGCCTCAAAAATTGCTAGGCGCTCTATAAACAGTTGTTTCATGAACTAATCCAGGGATGATTCATGTACTGATACTACATCCCAAATGGCAATACAGAAATGTCAACAAAGGCTTGAGAAGAAAAGGTAGGATCAAGAATATGGTAACAACTAACTTGCCATTCATTTGTAACTAATTATATACTAATAGTTTATATTTAAGCAAATTAGACTGCATGCTAGTTATTGCGGTAAGTACTTAGTAATAAATATTTAATGTAATCTTTGAAAAAATCTAAAGAGTTAATGACTATTATAATGCCTGTTTTTTTTTTTTCTTTTTTACAGATTGAGAGAGAGAGAGAGAGAGAGATTACAAGTAGGCAGAGCAGCAGCCAGAGAGGGGAGGAAGCAGGCTCCCTGCCAAGCAGAGAGCCCGATACGGGGCTCGATCCCAGAGACCCTGAGATCATGACCTGAGCTGAAGGCAGAGGCTTAACCCACTGAGCCACCCAGGCGCCCCATGCCTGTTTTTTTTTTTTTAAGGGAACTGAGGCATACCGTGGGAAAGATAATTTTCCAAAGTTCTATTTTAAGAACTGGGAATCTCAGACTAAAAAAAAAAAAAAGAACTGGGAATCTCAGACTTTAATGTGGCTTCAGAGCTCTTCTATGTAACAACTATGTTTAATATCTTTATTAGTCTGAAAATCCTGAGAAATGTAATGCATATCACCAGCTATCACAATGACACTGATGTAATAATCAGTGTTTTCTGACAAATTTTGAATGCTATCCTAATTACAGCAAAGTTCCTACCTAAATATTGATACATTTCAGAACTTTCTGTTCTGTTTATGTTTCTCCAGGTTACAGTAGTATTTTAATCATACAACATTTATTATGATTCTATTACTTTATTTTTCAGTTCTATGTTTTATGTAATTTGTGTATTTATGTAATTTATGTTTTATCTAATTTATGTTGAGTCTCCTTTCCCATAGATTTAGGAATGATTATTTTATGTAAGTCTAATCTGAAAACTGTTTAGTAAAATTTTCAAGTCTCTTTGACTTCTATTATTGTGAAAAAAAAAAGTTTTTCTGTTGTGTTCTTGTATTTCCTATTTTATCAAATAGGTAAGCAATTTATATTTATATTCTGTGTATTCTTGTATAAGAGTGACCAAAATGGTCTTTACATTTCCCTCAGTTTGACCAGGCTTAAAGACTTCTTAACTCTATGCCCGGACCTGCTTTTCTGAAAGCATTTAAGTTCAAAGACTTGCAAATTCTTTTTCTTTTGAGATACAATATTTTTTAAGACTTCTCACCAGTGTTACAAGCCAGCAATGTCTTTCTCAATGACCTGGAACCATCCCTCTGAAATATCAACATTGAATAAGATAGTGCTCCCCATGGCCACCTGTTTTCCAGTTTCTGTGGGGAGATAGAAGCCTGACTCCCCCTATTGCTCTTAAGTTGTAAAACAACCTCCCATCAGGGAGATAACAAAGCTTAGTTTTCTTTTGTGTAAGGCTAATTAGCAACCAAAGGGACCCAAGATTCCCCTGACCCTAAATCTTAAAAACTCTCTATCATTTTCTTCTCAGCCAATTTGAGCTTAGCCTGAGCTCTGGCCTCTCTTCTCCCCTATTGCAACAGCCTTGAATAAACCTTTCTTGACTGTTTAACTTTAAAAAATTACAGGGGTGCGGTGCCTGAGTGGCTCATTGGGTAAACCCTCTGCCTTCAGCTCAGGTCATGGTCTCAAGGTCCTGGGATTGGGCCCCACATCTGGCTCTTTTGCTTAGTGGGGAGCCTGCTTCCCCTTCTCTCTGCCTGACTCTCTGCCTACTTGTGATCTCTCTCTGTCAAAATAAATAAATAAAATAAAATAAAATAATACAGAGGGTAATCTCTAAGTACCTTGCAATGTAAGAATAAATAAGTAGGTGGAAGGAAGCAGTGGACATTTCTAAACCATTTGAAAGTAAAAGAAACTTTATTCCCTTTCAATTCTTCTTAAACTGAAGCTAATATAATAATAATGAAAATAACTTATGTTAAAATCCATGGATATAGGGGGCAGCTGGGTGGCTCAGTCAGTTAAGCATCTGCCATTGACTCAGGTTATGGTCCCAGGGTCCTGGGATCGAGCCTGGTCTGCAGGCTTCCTGCTCATCAGGGTGTCTGCTTCTTCCTCTACCCCAACTCTGCTGTGTTTCCTCTTCCTCTCTCCCTCAAATAAATAAATAACTCTTTAAAAAAGAAAACCCATGGATATAGGCAAAGGTATATTCATAGCTCTAAAATCTCTTATTGAACTTAAAAAAAAAATTCAGTTAATTATACATTTTGTATTATACATTTAACTCTAAAAACAAGAGGAAAATACAATGAAAACCTACACAAGTACTGAGTAACTCAGCATCCCAAAGGGACTTAGAAATCTGTATCTTTGCAACACACATTGAATAAATACGTCATCTACACATGTAAAATTCTAATTATATGGAGAGTTACTTTCATGATTAATAAAATAAAACATAGCATTATTTCTACAAGGATGCGCTTTGGAGTGAGAAATATTTAAGTAAAATCTTAGCTCTACCTTTTGCTAGTATGACCATGATCAAATTATAGAATTTTTAAAGTCTTAGTTTCAGCATCTGTTTGATGGGGATACTGAGATAGTCCTTTCTTAGCAAAAAGGTTGCATTTTATATTTTATGCTGGCTACATGGTGGGCACTACTATGTATTGAGTAATATTATTGTAGGTATTTTAAGTAATAGCAATTATTCTAATAAGATCACTAAACTGTATATGAGAAATAGAATAAATTAAAGGACTTCATCTCAAATAAGACTTCATCTAGGATTGAAATTCATCTAGAATTGAAAGATTCATTTGAGATATATATATATATATATGAATTAGATATATGATGTCATATATATGTGACATAGATATGTGATGTGATATATATGTATATATGTACATATATATATGTATATATGTACATATATACATATACCTATGTACATATGTACATATATATCACATCACATATCTATGTCACATATATATGACATCATATATCTAATTCATATATATGACAAGTGATTCAAGTGATATTAAGAATTCTTAAGAAATGAAGCCTTATGGCCCGTTCCTAATTCAAATGATTAAGTAACACCTTTATTATATGAAAATTATGTCTATCTTAAACAGTAAAGATTTTACCTAGTGACAAAATGTAGTCTCATTCTCATAAATGGAGCAGTGAGACAAGTGAGGTTCATCAACGTATTTCATAGCATCGTGCCAGCAAATCTAGCCAAATAATACAGGATTGAAAAAAATTAAACTATAAACTTCAGAGAAAGGGGAGATAAAATGTTAAGACTAAATATGTAGAAAATATAAATAATTTTGAATTGGTAATTTATAAAGTCATATAAGAATAAATAATCTTCTTTATATTTCCTCATATCACCACTTAGAAAAATAATGAAGATTTCTAATCATTGTGACAAAATATGAGAAGTATGAAATATTAATATTCTTATATTTAAAAGATCACTGCACCTAAAAATATCATGATGGGCCTAGTGTTAATAGTTTTTATTATAAAATGAATGCCTATAAAACGTTAGATGCATGATTAACCTCTATTTCTACAATAGTTTCTTTAATTCTCTTTAAAATCATGTGATGGTGGTACTATGTTTTACCCTAAGGTAAGAGTTAATGTTAAAGAAATGAAGCCACTTGCACAAAAAGACATGCCTGGTGAATGCCAGAGCCCAAACGTGAATATTTTTGGTCTGGTCGCTGTCCAGTACTGACCTCCATAGCAGAAATGCCTACTTGCCAACTCAGTGTCCATTCTTCTCTTTTCTTTATGAACAGACACAGGATTCTGTTTGGGGTGAGAAGGTGTCCACTGGAAAAAAATATATAAACAATGTGGGCAGACTCAGCTAATATATATATATATATATATATATATATATATATATATGTATATATATATATATGTAGATAGATATAGAGAGATATAGAAGATAGATAGATAGATGATAGATAGATATATTTTTTTCCCTTTCTCCTTCTAACTGGCCCAAATACAAATGGGATTTTAAAATGCAACAGATTTCATGCAGCCATCAATCATGAGGATCCACTGCAATGGTAATATTCAATGAGACAAGGATAGAGCGAGATGAGGATCCTCATAGACTTCATTAGGAGCAAGATGGTTACCAACTATACTGGAAGGCAATTTGTATATGAAGACGCAATATTTAAAATATTTTCCCTACTAGTAGGTTCTTTCCAAAACTCCCAATAATAATAGTATCCTTAATTAAATCCCTGCAATCCAAGTAATGGGATATCATATCAATATTTTAAAAATATTTTTGAAGACTTAAAAATTTCTTAGAGGAATATTCATGCATTATTTGATGGAAAATGCAAAACTGCTTATTGAGATATACTAAACAATATATGAAATGTGTGTGTGTTTGAGCATTCTAACATAATATCATTTTTAATGGTGATTGATCTTTTTATATTTTTCAGTACTTTGAATGATTGGTAATAATCATACATAATGTTCATAATAGGTGAAACTTATATTTTTAAACCTAGACTCTAAACTCATTAGATAGTTCAAAATATCTTTTGAAAGTTGTGGGGACAACGAATCTAATGTTAAAGCATCCAGTTCACCAAACATTCTGAAAAGAGAATAAAAAAGGATGGTATCAAAATTACTAATTGTACAAGGGTTCTGGCACTTGTCATGTGTTCCATGTGATTGGCAGATGTTTCCCAGTTGAGTGTGGGGCCTTGAATTGAGGGTGTCATGGGTCTGAATTGTGTTCTGAACTTGGGAACTATGAGAATAAAGACAAGTGGAGGTTGTTTTTTGTCTAGCAGGTCTAGACAGGATTGTTTATGCCATTTTCTCCTGAATTCACAATAATGTGGAAAAACGATTCTTCTTTTCACTCACACAAATGTTTTCATATTGAGAAAGCAGATAAGAATGGAAGCTCAACAAAATCCCATCAAACTCAAAATCATCTGCCAGCTCAGTGCCTAAGAACTTTCAGAAGACAAAGATTTCAAAGTATGAGTCACAAAATGAAATTAAAATTGACTTACTTCCAAAACCTTAACGACAAAGGTAGAATGGCATGATTTATACTGGAAAAAAAAATATATAGCAGCAAAGTATAGTAGAAACCTTCTCGATCAGGAGGCACAGCATTTGGCTCTGTGTCCCTGTTCTGCTATTAATTAGCTACTTAATTTTTGATAAGTAGCATATGTTTACTGGGCTTTATCTCCTCCTATAACAGGGGTAATAATGATATCTGCTTTATTTACATATTTCTTCCTTTATTATAAATACCAAATGAAAATATACATATAGCAGTACCCATAGCAAATAAATTACTTCAAATATACTGTTTAGTGTTATATAGCACAGTATGGCAAATACTCTTTTTAAGTTCTGGCGGCTTTCCCTACCCACCCCAATGATTTATTATTTCTATATGTGTCCCTTACATCTCTGTCCATGTACTCTGCCCACAACGGGGTGAATGGAGAAGCATATGAGAGTCCAGGAGTTTTTATCCTGCCAGAAATTAAAAATATTTGCAAAAATGTTGAAAATAAAAGTGGCTGTTCTTTTTTTTTTTTTTTTTTTTTTTTTTTTTTTTTTTTTAAAGATTTTATTTATTTATTTGACAGAGAGATCACAAGTAGGCAGAGAGACAAGCAGAGAGAGAAGGGGGGAAGCTGGCTCCCCGCTGAGCAGAGAGCCCGATGTGGGGCTCGATCCCAGGACCCTGGGATCATGACCTGAGCCGAAGGCAGAGGCTTTAACCCACTGAGCCACCCAGGTGCCCAAAAGTGGCTGTTCTTGTCAATTTATTTTGTTTTTTGTTTTGGGAAATACTTTTTCCAGAAAATGTGTTATAGGGATTAGTACATCAAGTAACTATCACTTTAAAATAACTTACTAAATAAATGTTTATAAATTTTCTGTTTTAATTTCTAACCCCAAAATATCGTGATATATTTAACCTTCAGAAACAAAAAATACTGAGGATCTTCAATATTTTTTAGTATGGAGGCCTGAGACCAAAAAGTTTGAGAACTGTAGCTGTAAATTGCTACTCTTTGGCACTCACCACAACCATTTAAGATAAGCTTAAGCTATCTCAATTTTCTTGAGCAAAAAATCCAGATTCAAGGTATACATACATACATTTAAAATATATGATATGATACATAGATCACTAATTTGTTTGGCTGAGAATGTTCTTCTAATTTGAATTCTGTATTTTTATATGAAATGGGCTCCACCGTGGAATCCCAAAGGAAAATTATGCAACTTTAATGATCTTATAGTACCATTAGAATTGTGCAAGATAATCATGAAAATGTATAGGTATTTGCTACCTGCCTCCTAATCTGTTCTGGATCTAAATATTGATAGTCCTGGGCCTCAGTCAATAATGAAAATGTTTGCAGGCCTGAATAATAAAGAGCAATATTGCACATAATGATAGCATAAGCTTCTGTAATAAATATTGTTATATTAATACCAAAGGACCATGAAAGTAAATGTTTATCAGCATATGGGAAACATAAAATTCTAAGAAAGTGGCCTGCCAGGGTAATTTAGCAAGTATGTTTAAAATCTTCATGTGACTAGGAAAAAATTGAGTTTCATTTGCAAATAGTTTTAGGTTCCAAGCAGTAAAATTATTTCTGTATTATTTTTAGTCTAAAACATAAACCATACAAATTAAGTGACATATATATGCAGCTATGTCTTTTTTCTATCCAATTTGATTGATTATACAAGTTTCATTGAAAGCAAAACAAAACAAAACAAAACAAACAAAAGACCTGAATTCACTTAGTATAAGAGTACATTATAATTTCAAAATCATCCAGAGGGCTGACTAATTTCCACTCTCCTGTCAGATGCTTCCTCCAGGCTTTCTCCTACACCTTGCTCTGGGATGCTGGGGGTTTACTCCCATGAGCTGCTTCATCCCCCACACCTCAACTGCTCTATTCTTAGTTTTGTTTTGGCCAACAGGGGCAGCTGCAGAAAACTGGTGAGCTGGCAAGAAAGAGAGAAAGGAGGAAAGGGAGGAGGGAGAAAGAGGAGAGAGAAGAGAGAGAGAATCGGTTCCTCCCTCTTCTTGTTGCCAGGCTGCAGTTTTTTACTGTGACTGTGATTGCTTTTCTCCACCTTGAGGATCAAACTCCCACAGCTGCTGCTCTCACCATGTGCCAGGTTCCATTCATCATCCCATATTGCATTGCTCCTTTGGGTGGACAGGTGGTAGAAGTGTCCAGAATTTACTGGTGCCAGAATGCTTCATCATCCCTTGTTGGAGACTTTAGTCCTATTCTTATCTCCCTCCATCTCTGTAAATAGACTTTACATGGAACTTTCATTAGACTTTCTTGAGTTAACATATTGGGTATGTTCTACTGACTGGTTGTTTCAGAGTCTTACACAATTCAGTGTGATTTTCAGACACCATGGGAGGAGATTTTCCATCTATGAGATTGCTATTTGGCAAAAAAACTGTTAAAGAAAACTCATCAAGAGCCTCATTTATTCCCACTATGAGGAATTAGGTTTAGTATTTGTTGGACTGGCCAATAAAACCATCCAACCAGACTATTTTATATCATTCTATCCACACTACATAAAAGGGCAAAACTTTTCCTGAGTTTTAAATTTTACTGTATTTCAAGCAAATTAGATATATGTAATGCTGAAATTACCATGAACAGATTAGTTATCAAAAAGTGAATGGCAACTCTTTTAATATGTATTTTTACCAAAGAGGGGAAATGACAAGATACTTGGGTTCCTTGATGGCGCAAGCATCATCTCTAAGAAATTGAACAGGCATGGTGTCAAATACTGTTCAGTTTTTTAAAAAATCTAACAGTAATGTTCTAAGAACTTTATGCATATTTATTCATTTAGCTTCTTAAAAAAAATTATGTTATGTGCTAGTCTTCCTCCATTTGTTAGGAAAGGGCTTGATCACAAAAAGATAAGTAACTTGCCCCAAATTACACAGTAGATGGCTGAGCTGGAAATAAAACAAGAGTTAAAAATAATTACATTGCCCTTTGCATGTGTCCTTTACTGCTTATAATAAAATTAATAAATTTCCAAAGTGATTAAGAAATTGACCTTTTGAGGTACAACTAAAATTGTATAACTGATATTAAGCAATTTTATTGTACTTTTCCCAATTATATTTTAGTTAAAGTAATTTTTACTAGAAAAGGATACCTGTGTTTCTCAGTTAAGCAACTGCCTTTGGCTTAGGTCATGAAGCCAGGATCTTGGGATGGAGCCCCACATCAGGGTCCCTGCTCAGTGGGGAGTCTTCTCCCTCGCCCTCTGCTGCTCCCCACCCTCACTTGTGTGCTCTCTCTCAATAGAGATACTTTCAAATAAATAAATAAAATCTTTTAAAAAATTACTAGACTAGGGGTGCCTGGGTGGCTCAGTGGGTTAAGCCTCTGCCGTTGGCTCAGGTCATGGTCTCAGGGTCCTGGGATCGAGCCCCGCATCAGGCTCTTGGCTCAGCAGGGAGCCCGCTTCGTAGCCTCTCTGCCTACTTGTGATCTCTGTCAAATAAATAAAATCTTAAAAAATAATTACTAGACTGTTATTTTAATCTGCTCTTATTTTATTTCATTTTAAGAGAACAGAAAAATAATTATCAATTCAACTATATCACAATTAAAGATAAGTGAAAAGGAAAAAGAATCCTGTGATACCTAAGACATAGCTACATAACTGGTGTCTCTAGCTCACCCTTTCTCCATTGCTGACTGTTGACTCACCAAATATTCAGAAGCTGTCTGGGGTATGTGGTACTGTCTCATGCCAGTGCTATAAAGGGAACAACACACATACTCTTTTGAGCCTCATGGATGCACCATGAGGGAGATAAATGTGAAAAAAAAAAAAATCATTGCATCTGTGATCATTATCATGAAAGAGGGACTTAAGATAAAATAAAAGTGAACGTTCCAAATCAAGAAAATGAGGCAGCATTTTCCTGGGTGGACTCTAGACCCAAAGGAAGAAGAGATCTTGTCTAGAAAAGAGTGGGGTTGGCTAAGGAAGAAAATATTTGAAGGACAGAGTAAAGTAACAGAAAGGACTGCAGGGAAGAGAGTTTACTTCTGTGAAGTAAAAATTCATTATTTTCTCTGGAATTCAAAATGTTCTAGATACTGGTGCTTAGATATATGTTTTCAGAAGGAAAATAGATTATTTTGCATATTCAGCTTATGAGACAGAAATTTTAAGAAACCCTCCTTCAAGTTTCTAATGTCGAAGTCATGGTTCCAGTCTGTGTAAAGGCACTGACGGTCTTTCATTTTTCATATCCTTTTATTCCAGGGGGAGAATACAAAACAAAGAGCACTGAATGAAGCTGAAACAATGTGGCAAATTTACTTTAAAAACACTCTGTGAAAGAACTGTCTCAGAAATTCCCCTCATGAAATTTATCTAGGGGGGGGAAAAAGAGTAGCAAATGAAGAATGGTGTACATTTTAAATGATAATGGTATAATGAGAACTACAATTAATGACTATCTGGGGGCATTTTGCACATATTATAGTTAATCTTTACAAAATCCTTAAGTTTGGGGGCTTTTATTGACATTTATAGATGAGGAAACTGAAAAGTTACATGAATTACCCAAGTTTTATACCTTTACATAGAATTGCTGGCATCATAGACATAGCTGACCTTACTCCAAAGTCCTTGCTCCTTCAGCTCTGAATTGAAATTTCTGAGAATATTATTGAATTTCTGAAGAGTGACTCAATTTTATAGCTTATACTATATACCAAGTAATTTTTTAACCTACTATACAGACATTATTCAAATTTAATACTGTTGAAAACCTAGAAAAAGGCATCATAATCTCTATTTACAAAAGGGGAATCTGAGACTTAGTAAGATTATACAACTTTCAGTTAAGAATCCATTAAGATAGCTCTAGTTCCATCCACGTCGTCGCAAATGGCAAGATTTCATTTCTTTTGATGGCTGCATAGTCATGCTTAGTGAAATAAGTCAATCGGAGAAAGACAACTATCATATGATCTCCCTGATATGAGGACATGGAGAAGCAACATGGGAGGTTAGGGGGATAGGAGAAGAATAAATGAAACAAGATGGGATTGGGAGGGAGACAAACCATAAATGACTCTTAATCTCACAAAACAAACTGGGGGTTGCTGGGGGGAGGTGGGATTGGGAGAGGGGAAGGGGGCTATGGACATTGGGGAGGGGAGGCGAAACATAAGAGACTATGGACTCTGAAAAACAACCTGAGGGTTTTGAAGGGTCAGGGGTGGGAGGTTGGGGGAACAGGTGGTGGGTAATAGGGAGGGCACATTTTGCATGAAGCACTGGGTGTTGTGCAAAAACAATGAATACTGTTACGCTGAAAAAAATAAATAAAATGGGAAAAAAAAAAGAATCCATTAAGAATATTTGTATGGCATCCCTAAAAGACTCTTAACTATAAAGAATAAACTGAGGGTTGCTGAACGGGAGGTAGGTGAGGAGGCAGGTTAAATGGGTGAGGGCATTAAGAACACTTGTTGGGATGACATTGGTTGTTACAGGTAGGTGATGAATAACTAAATTCTACTCCTGAAGCCAATACTACACCATATGTTAACTAAATTGAATTTAAATAAAGAAAAAAAAAGAAAAGAAAAAAGAAAAGAAAAGAGACACTTGGGTGTCTTAGTCAGTTAAGCATCCTACTTTTGATTTTGGCTCAGGTCATGGTCTCAGGGTTGTGAGATTGATCCCCTCATTGGGCTCCATGCTTGCTCATTGTGGAGTCGACCTGAGATTTTCTCTCTCCCTCTTCCTCTGTCCCTTCCCTCACTTGTGTGTTATTAATAAAATCTTAACAAATCTACTGTATTTGTATAGCATTACTATCTACCAAAGGATATGCTAAATGCCTTTTATCAATGATCTAAAAATATCCAACACTGTTAGATAGGCATTATAATGATAGTGATGATGCTGGTGATGATGAATATGATAATATCCATTTTAAAGGTGCGGACCTTGGGTAAACATCATCCACCACATCCTACCATCTGAACATAAAAAGCTAAGGTTTGAGGATAAGTTTGACACTCAGAATTTCCAGAATATTCCCTTAGGAGATTATAAATTCACCACATTTTAGCATAGCAATATTTTCTTGCTCCACTCTAGTGACCACCCAATGAATATAAGAGAACATTATATTTACATTTGAAGCTTAAAAGACCACTTTAAGTAATGGGGCCATGAGACCTGATTATCATCCATCTGTGGCAATTAGACTAATAGTTTCCATTCTAGGAAGAACTATTGCTTTGGCATCTCATTTATTTCATTACACAAGCTCATTTTTCCAGCTGTGATCATATGCTGACTGGGATATGCATAAATGAAAATCACAGAGTTCTAAATACCATAATATATGTATTGGTTTGAAATCTAACACCTTGGAGACTTCATGGGAAATTGCTTCTGGTTCAGAAATATTTTAATGACCTTGGCCCTGAAATGCTCTTAGGTGGTCAGTTCAAGCAAGAGCTGATAACATTAAATGAGAGAGCAAAAATTAATTGGCTTTGAGCATGAAAATGAGTAAATACAAATTTATAAATGGAATTTAAATGTTTGGGATGTTAAAACAAAATGTAATACAGGATGACAGTCCAGAAGTCCCGTGTTATTTCAGCCTTTATGGGATCTTTATGGTCTTTGATCTGGTCAGACTCTATTTCCTCCCTTTTCCTATTCTCTATGTAGCCTGAGCCTGGCATAAACTCACTCTTCCATATGCCTATCTTTACTAGAAAAACACTGTAGCCAATACATATGCTCCCTTCACTTAGTCTACTGCTTTCACTTTACCACTCATTTCATATTATGATTTTAAAAATGTGTACTTTTTTTTGTTAAAAATGTGTACTTTGATGAAAGAAACATGATTAAATTGATTACAGATAAAATGATTAAATTGATGCAGAGCTATATCAATAAAAATATGTACATATGTTACCAAATATAAATAAGAATATAAGAAATAGCACCCAGAAAACATCGATTCATTTCAGAAAAAGAAAATGAAAAAAATGAATATATTCGCCACTTCTAAAGATTTAAAAAGAAGAAAGAGAATGTGATTGAATTTTGCAAGTGTATCTGAAGCCCACAAATCAGTTACTATGTATGTAGATAGCTAGTTTAACCAATACTTGTAATGACAATGCCTTATAATTTATGTAAAAACATATTTAGTCCTGGATTTCAGAATGAATATAAAGATAAATTAGGAAAATGTTAATTTTCCTGACTTATTTAACATATTAGAATAGCTATTCTCAATAAGAAATGTATATAGCCTCAAGGATTTATTAAAGAAATATGACCCATAATGAATTTAAATATGCCCTCCCCTGGCCATCTTTTATTGTAGGTCACTATTGTTAGGAGCATGCCATGAGTTCAGAGGGGCATACCCAGTGAGGACATTAAGTGTGCAGTTACTCAACTAAATCACATTTGAAAGAGGGAAATATTGTCAGCATCTCCAATCTTTTGGGATATTGTTAAAGAAATTGTTTTGAAATTGAAATGTGATGCTGTTCATAAGGAGTAGTAAAAAATTGCAGCATCCTTATTCCCACAGAGGCTCAGATCAGGTAATCCAGCTACCATCCCTAAGGGATGGATCTCTGTTTTGATGTGGACAATAATGTCATGAACCACCTTGGGAAAAAAAGGAAGTTGACCTTTACTAATTCATGTTTAGTAGTTACGGGAATTCCATTGTGATAGTGGTTGTTTTTCAATTGTTTAAATGATAATGTAATAACGATTCAGGATAATTTTCTGTGTGCATATATTCATAATGTTGGAACACAACCCAGATTCTTGCCAATGTGACTGGCATTGTGTTGAATCCTGTGAGAAAAGTCCAGGAGATGGAGGACAAGAGTCTTCCTGGGCTGACACCCGGATTAAACAGGGGAGGATCTCTGGAGTGTTTTCCTGTCCTCCTTTGGATAGATCTGATAAGTGTGGAGAATCCCTAACTTGTTCATGTCATTTAAGGCTAAGAGATATTGTTATTTAAAGCTAAGAGATAATTGTTGTTGTTCACTTGACTCACTTGATTGCCTGCACTTAAATCACATCTCACATGTAGCCCTCGCCCTGCACATAAATCTATATCCTGTTTGTAATCAGATCTAGAAGTGATAGTAAAAAATAAAGACATCTACTGATCATTAGTCAGTAGTCTCCCCATCAGACTCCCCTTCAGCTCCGATCACCAGGATCCCCCCTCACGAAGGTGACCCATAGTAACAGGATGGGCAATGTTCCACAAAAAATATATATTTATAAATATATATGTAGATACAAGAATTTTTACAAATGATATCATACTCTAGAACTTATTTGTAAATTTGTAACTTATTTACAAATTTGTAATTTGTATTTTGTAATCTGAATTTTACAAATGATATCATAATCTAGAACTTATTTTGTAATTTGTGTCTGTTTTACTTAACATGGCAGGGATGTCCCTTCATATCTGTACATATAAAGCTGTCTTATTATTTTTTTTTTTACATTTTTTTTCCATTTTATTTATTTTTTCAGTGTAACAGTATTCATTCTTTTTGCACAACACCCAGTGCTCCATGCAAAACGTGCCCTCCCCATTACCCACCACCTGTTCCCCCAACCTCCCACCCTTGACCCTTCAAAACCCTCAGGTTGCCCCAACCTCCCACCCCTGACCCTTCAAAACCCTCAGGTTGTTTTTCAGAGTCCATAGTCTCTTATGGTTCGCCTCCCCTCCCCAATGTCCATAGCCCGCTCCCCCTCTCCCAATCCCACCTCCCCCCAGGAACCCCCAGTTTGTTTTGTGAGATTAACAGTCATTTATGGTTTGTCTCCCTCCCAATCCCATCTTGTATTTTTAATTTCAAAATAAGTACTATTCTATAACAATATACAATGGGAGGGAAGGCATGTGGCTCTTAAGTGTGCTAATCACTAATCTGAGTACTTAATTGTTGACTCTAGAAGTAGGCATTTTACAATCAAGCTCAGTCACTTACTAGGTGTATTAACTTAACCATTTTCAGGCTATTTGTGCCTAGATTTTTATACCTATAAAATGGTAATAATACATCTATATTATAACATTGTCTTGAGGGTTAAATGATTAATTTATTCATCCAACATATTCAACAAATATTTACTGACCCCCTACTATGTTCAAGACAGATCTAGGCACTTTTGATCCTGCACTGAAAAAAGCTGACAATAATTTCTTTTCTCTCATGACACTTTCATTATAACAAAAGGAAACAGAAAGTTAGAAAATAAAATAAATATGTAGGTTGTAGAGCATGTTATAGTAAGTACTATGCATAACAGAAAAAGGAGAGACCAGTAGGAGGCACAGGACTCCTTGTGGTGGGAGAACTTTGAATTTAAATAGCTGCTTAGGATAGTCATCCTAGGGAAGGTGATATGAGTAATAACTTGAAGGTGGTAAGTTGGGAGAATATTAAGAGAAAAAATTTAACAGCTGGATGGTACAGGAAATGCAAAGTCTCAGGGTCATTGTTCTGACCATAGACTCCCCAAGGAAGAACAAGGAGGGTGGTAGGCCAGAACACAGTGAGTGAAGAAGAAAGTAGTAGAAGATTAGGTTATAGAAATAAGGAAGACAGGGAGGAATGATAAGGTAAGTCTACAAGACTTGGACTTTTCTAGTTCATTGCAAAACTCACACCAGAGCAGTGACATCATCAGATTTATATTTTAAAATATTCCTCTGGCTGCTAACTTAGTAATAGCACTGTATAGTGGGAAAAACTTAGAAATACAAAACTAACTAGGAAGCTACTGCAATAATCAGGATTAGCATCAATGGTGTCTCAGACCAGGATATTTGCAGTGGATGTGGTTGGAAGTTATTAAATTTGGATATAATTTAAAAGCCAAGAAAATAGGATATGCTAATAATTTGACTTCGGGTGTGGGAGAAAGTAAGTATTCAAGGAAAACTTCAAGTATTTTGGCATTATTACCCGGAAGCATGGAACTGTCATCAGATGGAAATAGGGAAAACTCGGGGAAAAAGAGATTTAGCAGAGAAAGCTAGTAGTTAAATTTAGGTTGTGTTAAGTATGCAGTCTACCTAACATCCAGCAGAGATATGGAAAATTCAGTTGTCAAATAACATAACTGACATTTGGAAATGGCTCTCTGAGACACTATGATGTAAACTAATTTTATTGGTTATGCAACAGGTTCCTAAGGAAGATGATTACAATGCATCCTGAACACTGAGTACTAGGTTAGTTGATGTAAAATCTATTACCACATCTCTACCTTCTAGCTGTATGTGCATGGCTAAAAACATAAATTGACAGGTTATTGAGTGCCTGCACAAATGTAATGAGTGCCTACACAAATGCCATCTACTGCTTTATTAAATTCAGTTGGATCCATTAGATTCCTACCATGTCAAAGTGCTAGGCTTAGTTCACCAGAAAAATAGATAATAGAAGGAATCACACTTATTGTTCACTCAGACTTTGGGAAAGCTTCTGTGTTCTGATGGAATCCATATAGGTCAGGAAAAAGAATCAGCTCATGCCAGTAACAGCAGACCTCTCTCTGAGCTGAGTGACCTGGACATAGTGACAAAGTGACAAAGCCATACCACTGAACTGTCTGCAAAAAGTACTTAGAAAAACAAAGATGACTCCTGTATTGACCCACCCTGAGGAGACTTTCATCCTCACTATTCCACTGAAGGTGACCAAAGATTTGGTGTTGCTCAATGAAATGGTCATGTCTTACTCTACACCTTTCTTAACAGCATTATTTGGATAAGTTGATAACTTCATTAATGGAAGCCTCCTTCTCAGTATCTTTTACTGATTTACCAGTCCACCTCCACCACTACCAACTAGTTCCTTCCTCAGTTTCTTCAAAAACAATTGCAACCTTTTACTCAAAGCACTTGGCCCTTATTTCTCCCTTCTATGATATAGTCAACTCATAAACAAAGCCTTCTATCTCTGACTTGATAATACATTCAGAATCCAGCCCTTCCCAATACCCTCACTCCTACTAGGGACTAAGCAACCACCAACTTTTGCTTAGGTTTGTATAACATATTTTCTAGAGATTTCTTCCCAGTATCCGTACTCTCCTTCCCACCAGCTGATTTTTTCTTTCTTTCTTTTTTTTTTTTTTTAAGATTTTATTTATTTGTCAGAAAGAGAAGGAGAGGCAGAGCACAAGCAGGGGGAGAAGCAGGCAGAGGGAGAAGCAGGCTCCTTGCTTTGCAAGGACTCTGATGTAGGGCTCAATCCTAGGATCCTGGGGATCATGATCTGATCTGAAGGCAGACACTTAACTGCCTGAGCCACCCAAGTACCCCCACACCAGTTGATTCTTTTTTTTTTTTTTTTTTTTTTTTTTCCTCATTTTATTTATTTTTTCAGCGTAACAGTATTCATTCTTTTTGCACAACACCCAGTGCTCCATGCAAAACGTGCCCTCTCCATTACCCACCACCTGTTCCCCCAACCTCCCACCCCTGACCCTTCGAAACCCTCAGGTTGCCCCAACCTCCCACCCCTGACCCTTCAAAACCCTCAGGTTGTTTTTCAGAGTCCATCATCAGGGAAATACAAATCAAAACCACAATGAGATATCACCTCACACCAGTCAGAATGGCTAAAATGAACAAGTCAGGAAATGACAGATGCTGGAGAGGATGTGGAGAAAGGGGAACCCTCCTCCACTGTTGGTGGGAATGCAGGCTGGTGCAACCACTCTGGAAAACAGCATGGAGGTTCCTCAAAATGTTGAAAATAGAACTACCCTATGACCCAGCAATTGCACTACTGGGTATTTACCCTAAAGATACAAACATAGTGATCCGAAGGGGCACGTGTACCCGAATGTTTATAGCAGCAATGTCTACAATAGCCAGACTATGGAAAGAACCTAGATGTCCATCAACAGATGAATGGATCAAGAAGATGTGGTATATATACACAATGGAATACTATGCAGCCATCAAAAGAAATGAAATCTTGCCATTTGCGACGATGTGGATGGAACTAGAGCGTATCATGCTTAGTGAAATAAGTCAATCGGAGAAAGACAACTATCATATGATCTCCCTGATATGAGGACATGGAGAAGCAACATGGGGGGGTAGGAGATAGGAGAAGAATAAATGAAACAAGATGGGATTGGGAGGGAGACAAACCATAAATGACTCTTAATCTCACAAAACAAACTGGGGGTTGCTGCGGGGAGGTGGGATTGGGGGAGGGGGAGCGGGCTATGGACATTGGGGAGGGGAAGCGAACCATAAGAGACTATGGACACCAGTTGATTCTTAACATGGTGCCAGAGTGCTCCTTTAAAAATTATGTCAGATGATTTCATTCCTTTGCTCAGAATCTGTCAGTAGTTATTCAATTAATTCACAAAAAATGTTCTATGTCAACTGACATTATCTCCTATTGCTTCAAGACTTGTTCATTAAGCTTCACCTACACTGATAGCTTATTATTTCTGAAATATTCTAATATCACATCATCTGAAATGCCTCAGAACATTTGCACTGCTGTTACCGCTACCTGGAATGCTCTTTCTGACAATGTTAGGTGACTCACTTCTCACTTCCTTCAATTATCTGGTCATCTATTCTCTCCTCAGTAATTCCTCTTTTATGACCCAACAAAAGATAGCAATCCCCTTCCAGCCTATTCTTTTTATGCAGTTTAGTTTTTTCAGTACCGTTTATCTCCATGAGAAATATCTTGCATGCACATTTTTAGTAGCTTGTCATTTTCCTCCCACTAGAATGTAATGTCCATGAATGCAGGGACTTTGATCCCAATAAATAATTGTTAAATTAAAGAATATATTCTTCTTCGAAATGATGTCTGTGTTTATTTTTAATTACTCAACAAGGAATGTCTCTTTCCTGATTTTCTCTTTTAAAAAATGTTCTTAATCCTATTATTAGATTGAATATCCAGATGGCCAGGTGAGCTATGTGATTTTTGTCCTCTCTAGCTTCATAAGACCCAATGCGCAGTCATATCTTCCTGCGGTTCCTTGAAGACTCCATATTTTCTTCTTCATTAGTGCAAATTTGAAGATCATATTTTAAGGTGGGAGAGTCCAGTAGCATTTTGGATTATTAAAAGCCAGCAGAGACATGAACATTAAAAGGTTATGTAAGATATCATTTCATCACACTCATCTTCTCCATCATGATTGTTTTTGTGTCCACAGCTAACATTTATTGAGAATTTACTGTATTACATACATGGTTCCCAATGCTGACTCGTTTAATCACAACAACTCTATGCAGTTGGCACTACTGACCTATTTTACGGATGACTTCTATTTTACAGATGATGCAACTGAAACAAAGTAATCTGGCTCACACTTTTTGTAATATAAACATCCAACCTGAAAGTAGTTTGTTGTTAACAGGAATTCAACTAATGAGCAATAAAATTTACTACAAATCTATGGCTATTAAAAGGGAAGAGGTGGGTTTGTGTTCAAGAAGGCAATATTGGGGGGGGGGGGCCCTGGGTGGCTCAGTGGGTTAAAAGCCTCTGCCTTCAGCTCAGGTCATGATCCCAGGGTCCTGGGATCGAGCCCCACATCGGGATCTTTGCTTGGCGGGGAGCCTGCTTCCCCCTCTCTCTATACCTGCCTCTCTGCCTACTTGTGATCTCTGTCTGTCAAATAAATAAATTTTTAAAATCTTAAAAAAAAATAAAAGAAGGCAATATAGGAAGACCCTGACTCCCCTCCTCCCACAAATACACCCAATTTCCAGCTGCATATGGAATAATTTCTTCTAGAAAAGAATTGTAAAAATCTAGTTAACTCCTCCACATGAGGCAAAGGAGAAACACACACACACACACACACACACACACACACACACACCCCAACACAATTAAGAGAGACTGAGACACAATCCTGCCACAGGCTGCTCCCTGGTTGACCCCCCCACTCACTTAATGCTCATAGTAACTTACAATCAGGAGGAACTCAAAACCCAAAGCTTCTCCCTGAGGAGTGAAAGGCTCACCCCCCCACATCAGGCATCCCAAATGTTAAGAACTACATCTGAGAGATAAACCCTCAAAACAATTATCTTTGAAAACCACCATGCTCAAGCCAGAGACCCATGGGGCTCTAGCAAATTTAGGGACTCTTACGGAGCTCACACAAAGACTTATACGTCCCTGAGCCCAGTACAGGAGCAGCCTTTGAAAAGTGTCCAGACTTGATGCAAAGGAGGCTCATTTGCTCATTTTAAGTCATTGCACTGAAGGGTACGGGACTGCTGGAATATTTTTCCAACAATGAGGTTAGTGTGCACCATTTTGCACTTTTTCTCTGCCTTGCTAAAGCCAGCAAGTACCATATTTCTTTTTTTTTTCTTTTTTTAAAATTTATTCTAGACTTTACAATTTTTACTTTATTATTATTATTAATAATAATAATTATTATTTACTCTAAACTTTTTTTCTGGCAGGTATTATCTTTTTTTTCCCCCCTCTAGACTTTAATTTTTTTTTTTTTTCCTGTAGTCATGCCATCTTTATAGTCTAGCGGAAGGGTAACATATTCATGCTCTCTCTTTGCCTTGCTAAAGCCAGTGTATGTGTGGCTTTTTTTTTTTTTTAAACTTTTATTTTTTTAAGATTTTATTTATTTGTTTGACAGAGAGAGATCACAAGTAGGCAGAGAGGCAGGCAGAGAGAGAGGAGGGGAAACAAGCTCCCTGCTGAGCAGAGAGCCTGACATGGGGCTCGATCCCAGGACCCTGGGATCACAACCTGAGCCGAAGGCAGATGCTTTAACCCACTGAGCCACCCAGGCGCCCCTATGTGTGGCTTTTTAAAATTTTCTTCCTCTTTCCCTTTTCCCTGGATGCCATCTTTATATTTCCCTCTGCCTTGCACCAGAGTGCCAGTATCTCCCAGAGGGGAGCTTCTCCAGGGAAATATCAGATTCACTAGTCATTATGTCTGAGGACCAAGTTTTTGTGGGTGCAGCCTAGAAGATGTCCTCTGATGGTCAGCCTCTGGAGGCCAGGGAGACTTGCATTCCTGGGCCCCATAGGAATCAGAATCAGAAGACAGTTCTTGGTGGACTGTCATCCCCAGGGCATTGCACAGATAGCAAATGAACCATACCCCCAATATTTCTGAGAAAGGGGCCTCTTTTCTTGTCTATGAGCTTTGGCCTGGAGGCAGCCTTCTGGTTTGACATATTTCAAGGAGCTGGAGAAGGTGTTTTAGGGATCAGAGGCTGGTGGATGTAGTCTCTGTGTTCTCCCTCTGCTTCATTCCAGCTCACTGATAGCTTCCAGAAAGAAGTTTATATTCTTGTCTGGTGCCCTGATTTTTGTGGCTGTTGCCAGGGGACACTTCCGGATTGGCTGACTCTGCAGGCCAGCAGGGCTTATGAATACAGCACCAAAGAACTGTATATATTTGCATTCTGTACAAAATGCTGCATATGGAACTGGCTTCCAATCAGCCTGAATCAAGGTGCTGATTGAAATCCTTCCTTATAGGACATTAGCAGGGCTTACCACACCCTCAAATACTAATTCAAAATAAAATAGGCAGCTTGTGAATCACAAAGATTTGAGAGACAACCAAAAACTAGTGCAGGCTTAAGCATTAAGCTGCATCTTCTACCAAAGGGCACTCCTTCAAGATGGAGTGATGGCTTTTCATCTAATGCACAGAAGTCAACACGGAAGGTCAAGCAAAATGAAGAAACAGAGGAATATGTTCCAAATGAAAGACAACATAAAACCTCAAAGGAAAGCTTTAATAAAAAGTAATTTACCCGATAGAAGAGGAAACCCACTGGCCTCTTGTGGGGACGAGAAATAGGGATGAGAAACCTATAGTTGACACATCCTTAGGAGCCTGTGGATAACCTAACAAAGCAAAAGACATGAACTTCATGTGCACTTTCACAACTGCCAGTCCTTTGTTGTTAATTGTATATCAACAGTCTTTGCTGATCTCAGTCCAAAAGCCCAAGTGTTCATCAATTTGTGTAATTCTGAATCTTAGCTCACCAAATATCCTCTTCACCTGACCCATTTGGAAACAGAGCAGTCATTTCCATTGTCTGAATACTGAATTGGCCTACCTAATCACCCATTTCATCATTGATTGGTTACTGGCCTGAAAAATCAGTGGATCTGGGGACCAGGTGTCACATCAGAAATATGCCTCTATTTTATTTGCCTTTTCACCTGCTGTCATTCTTTACAAAGTGCAGAGGTGCTAGGTCAGTAAGCCCTCCTTAAATGGCTAACAATCAGCCATCCCAAGCAAATAGCAAGCAACATCTAAGAGACAATTTCCAGAGGTATTCACCATGAAAAATGAGATGAATCATCAGCATTCCACAAATAACCCAGGGCTGAAGCTTCTACTAATGAAAGTCACCTATGTAATATACAAGGTTAAGTATCTCTCACAAGAAGAAATGATAACTCACCTTGTTCAATTTGTGGAAGAACAGAAATGATGATAAGGTCACTAGTTGGTATCACTCTTATGAAATCTCTTTCAAGAAATTAGTTATTATCATAAGGACTAAAGCAAATGGACACAAAAAAATCAACAGAAAAAAAATGTACTCAAGATATCAGCCCCATCTATCCACAGAATTCTAACATTATTATAATTGAATGCACTTCACCCTTTTGATTAAAAAGTGGGATTGATACAACTCAATGGTCTAAAGTTACTTTCAGTTTCATTTGTCCCCAAATCTGGTATCTGTCTGGGTCTGTGTGACTCAAAAATAAATGTGTAAAATACCTTTAAAATATTTAAAGACTCCTATTGCAAATTTCAGTTTCCTCCAATGGACAAACAGAAGCCAAATATCTTGATATCTATGCACTTGCTTACAGTAATGTTGGGTTCCTAAAGCCATGTGTATTATCTGGTGGCTTCTGCATCTCAGTGCTTTGCATGCAGTTAAGACTAGGGATGGAACACAAAGCCTTATCTGGGTCACAATTAGCAGTTGGCTGCCTGTGAGAGAAGAGGTATTATGGTTTCTTATGCAATGTCACAGGGAGCAGAGATGAGGTTGAGTGATATGGCCTCACATCATAGGCAAGAGAAGGAAGCCTCACGAAGGATATTGCATATGCCTGACTCTCAACAAACCAGTCTCAGAGTCTCAGCTCTGAAAGTTAGGAACCTGGCAAGTATCTTTCAGGGACATGTCAATTAAATAAAACTCTGAAGACTGAAAAAACCAGAAATTCTATGTTATGAAGCTAGAGGAAGACTCAAAATGTCCAATGGACTGAATATTTGCATAAGTCTGTGTAGCATATTTTCTCTTCCCAAGAAAGTATGTGGGGATTTAAATTATTAGAAGTTTATTGATGTATGCAGAATCCTGACCACAGGTGTTACTTTTATGATTCGAATGTCAGAAAGCTCCGTTCCAAGCGTCTTGTCACCCAATAGACCTAGTTGATGGGGAGATAGTCATGCCAGGCCCACAAACAATACGCTCAGTCAGTTTAGCACTGCTTCCTTTGGCATTTGGGGTTGCCCTTTTCTGACTGTTCAGCCTGACTTTTAGCCTAGCTATTGCCTTCTCTTTACACAATGTTTCTACTAGCAAGATGAACTAACTAACAATCAAACTGTATACCATTTACTCAACACTTAGACTATTCCTGTCACCTTGGTTGGAATTCTGGGATTCTGTAGCTCTTACTCTGTATTTATTTATTTGCTTGTACAATTATTGACAAATTGTTCAGCATTCTTTCATTCAAGAAGTATTTATTGAGCATTTATTAAGTGAAAATAACTTTTTTAGTCCCTAGGTGTATAATGCTAACCTTAGGCAAAATAGAAACGGCCCTTATCTTTAGATACTTCAAAATCTAAAAAAGAAAATAGAAATTAAATATATTATTAAAAATAAAGTACACTGAATAGTAATGATCAGAAAAGTCCCTGGCATTATTACAACATCAGGAAAGATCTCTCAGAAAAGATGATGTTTACACTGACTTTGAGGAATGAGGATAAAATCTTATTTTTCTATTCTAGATGGTCTGCTCACTTATCATATATGGATTTTATTGGTTTAGTTCTCACAGGAGGTTTTTATTTCTTTTATCCATAAATTCATTTAGGGTACCTTATAGTTGTATTCCAATTGGATTGGGAAAAATTAAGTCATATCTGATGACCTACAATATAACAATAGAAGAAATATAAAGTACCTATATAGCATCTAGCATATGGTCTCCCAAAAACTATCATTATTGGTATTTGGTTGTTTAAAGAAATTATGGAAATTATTGCTTAGTACAAAATCTTATTTATCCTAATTCATGTGCATAAAAATAGTCCCTCATCTTTATCTCTCCATTCAAGGCATCATCATTTCATTGCGTGAAGAATACCTCCTCTCAGGGTAGCTTTTCAAACAACAGCATCACTACCAAAACTATATTTCTACTTTCAAAGAGAGGAGATTTTAGGAGTCTCCTAGAACTTCATCATCCAGATGCTTTGAACTTAAGTGCAAGTTTTCTAACATTTCAATAGTCAGAAGTTTTCCTTGCACTTTATTAACATTGATTTTAAGACATAAAAATTCAAATTAGTGATGATAGTAGTTCTAATTCACCAAGGACCCCTGAGGGGGAATGGCGTAGCTATAGGAAGGTAACTGTCCTGTTCAATTCCTGCAGCTGCTGGGAATTCCAGCTTACATGACCAGATGCGCTCATTCCTAGTCATGCCTAGCTCTTGCTTGTCCAGCATCTGTGCAAATCGCGTGTACTTCCAGGCACCCTGACATTCACAAACTGATTTCTTCATCATTCGATATTTTGTCAACATGAAAAATATGAACATGGTTGTCAAAATGAGAATTAGAAAGCAGGAATATGAGTTGACATTTAAAACTTATTCAATACAATTTGATACCTTAACTCTTATGCAAACTTTTCATTACAATTCAATCTAACCTATATGCTTTTAAACTATGACAGAATTCCAGATTCCTCCTTTGATCTCCATCTTGATTTTTAAGACCCTCTACCCTCTGACTATATTCCTATTTCTCATCCTTAACTATTATAACTTCATACCCTGGATATTCATAAAGACATATTTGGAGTCTGTATATTTGCTTGAATCCTAGATTATCTTTCAGATCTTACTTCTGCCAAGAGGCATATCAACTGATAATATTACACCTTAAGCCTTTCCAAATTTCACTTACATTTTCTAATTTGACGAGAAAATTTTGACCCAGCTGGGGCTTTTCTTAAAATACCTTAACTAATTACTGTTTCTTAATGTCAGAGAGTACACATGTAGGTCTTATTCCTTTCTAATATCTTAGCTTCCATAAAATTTCATTCTCTTCTGATTTATTAAAAACTAAATTTTGCCTCAAAGAATCACTCTTTTAGAAAGCTTTTAATTTTTTATCTCCATTGTTAACTCTTGCTTTTGTTCTTGTCAATGGATTCATTTGGTTGGGCTGATTTTGAAGAAGGAGGATACCAGCACCTTTCTTTTCTTTTTGTCATTGTTGTTCGTTGTTGTTTAATCACATTTATTTTGTGAGAATTGTGACCAAAACAAAAACAAAAACAACCAAAAAACCCTATATTAGATGGCACCACTAAATTTGTTTTCTAGTGAATGACCTGGTCCTAATCACCAGATACAAAGAATGGAACGAATGCCATGGAACAGTGAAGTCATTCAATGTAATAAATGTGTATTTTATACATATATATATGTGTATGTATAATGTGTGTATACATATTAGTAGTAAATAGCTTGAATATTCATATTTGTATATAAATGTATATGTTTGTATATATTTATTATACAAATATGAATATTAAATATTGAAGGCAATCAATAAATATATACACACATGCAAGTATATATTTCCAACTATAAGCGACTCTAGTGCAAGAAACTATATTTGATATATGATATATATATATGATATATGATATATGATATATATATATATGATATATGATATATGATATATATATATGATATATATTAAGCTGAATTTAAACAGGAGTTTTTCATTACTCCAAACTGTATCTTTCTCTCTGAGCTCCCATATCCCCTTTTATTTCATTGTCAAATTTGCCCAGGTACATATCTTACTACTCTAATTTGATTATATGCTCCTCGAAGACAGGAATCTACCAATTCAATTTTAAATGTCCTCATGGTACATCGTATACTGTAAACACTTGATAAAAATCTTGTTAGTACATTTTAGTCCATAGAAATAATAAATATACTTTTAAAATGAAAAACAGACAAATAAAGAAAAACTAAATATATTTCTTAAGCTTTTATTTTATGAGAAAAGAGTGCATTTTTTAAAAGACTGAAACAGCTTTGTCATATTTCATGAATGTTTAAGTTTCAGTACTCTGGCCCCATATTCCTATGGATTCTAACCTGAGTTCAGCAAAAAATTTAGGGTGTGAACATGATAAAATAATTGTTCAACTTATTGAAAACTGTTAACATTTCCTGCCAGAGGCCAAGAACTGTGAGGAAGCATGGTCACTAAGAATGAATTGCTAGGAAGGCACTGCAGGCAAAGATCACAGGGACCTGAAAGATCTTCCCCAAAGGAAAAATGTGCATGTGTGATCAGGGGCAATGGTGACAATGGCAGAGGCCAGTGTGTGCTTTTATTTTTTCTTGGCTCTACCATCATATCAGAGGAAGGAGCCACGGTGATTGCGCCTGCTTAAGACTCAAGTGGTGATGAAGACCCTTGCCTTCATGTGATACAATTTTGTTATAAAAAATAGAACTTAAGAAAATAGAACATAATTATATATATTCTGATAAAAAATTAAAACATAATATCCAAGGTCTGATGTGGTGAGCATTTGAAATACTATTTCCCTTCTAAACTTCTCCAAAAGTAATTATTTTGTTCATTTGTACTGCATCCTTCCAGAACTTTACATTAGTTATTTATTATTTTTTTATAAATTTTTAGAAGATTTTATTTATTTATTTGAGAGAGAGAGAGCATGAGAGGAGGAGCAGAGGGAGAGGGAGAAGCAGATTCCCCACTGAGCAGGCAGCGTGGTGTAGGACTCAATCCCAGGACCCTGAGATCATGACTTAAGCCAAAGAGATGTGCTTAACTGACTGAGCCACCCGGGTATCCCTGCATTAGTTACTTATACTATCCACATTATTCATATATGTGTGTGTGTGTGTGTGTGTGCCTGTGTTCTTATATAAATATACACACATATATATCTCATATATGGAGATATACAGATCTGAAATCTGAAGTATCACCTTGAATGCTTGTGCTTTATTTTTTGACCATTTGACCCTTTTTCAGTTTAATAGCTTCTCTTTCTTGCTAACTGGCATAGTTATTGGTGAGGACCATTCAATGAATAGGATCAGGGAAAGAGTGGTTTACAAATGTTGCCTATTTGAGGGTTCTGCTATCAGGTACCAACTCCTATTCTGTCCTCAGGAATCAGTTCAATTCCCTCCTTTTCTGGTCATACATCCTGGGTGTGAGAAGAGCCTCTAACACCCACTTTGGTTGAAAAGAAGGAGACAGAGATTGCAGGCGCTGTAACAGCCTTACCTTATGGCACCTTCCATACCTTTCAGTGAGGGAGATTTCAGGCTGTTACTGAGTTTAGAATTTTATCTTCAGAAATAAAAACTTCTATAATAAATGAGAGATTCTTTTCTTTTCTCTTTACCCCTCTATTTAAACTGAGAAGTAATCTTAAATGTTCGCTGGTGAGACTTTGCTCATGTGATCTGAAAAACAGAATTTTTTAAAAAGATGTTATTTATTTATTTGACAGACAGAGATCACAAGTTGGCAGAGAGGCATGCAGAGAGAGAGGGGGAAGCAGGCTCGCTGCTGAGCAGAGTGCCCAATGAGGGACTTGATCCCAGGACCCTGAGATCATGACCCAAGCTGAAGGCAGAGACTTAACCCACTGAGCCATCTACGCGCCCCTGAAAGACTGAATTTTTGATCAAAACATACACATCACAATAAGGAAATAATACATTTATATAATAATGTGTAACTTATTTGACATAAATATGTAAAAAGTCATTTTGCATAAAATTCAGTGATACATATTTTGGTATACAGAATATGTAGTAATATAGAACAATCATTAAACTGTAATTAACTACCAGTTGCTTCATCTAATAGCTTGGATCTTCAAGTAGTGAAGATAAATCAGTAATATATGGACTAAATTTTTTCATACTGGAAGATTCCAGAAAACAAAGCTTATCATATGGATGCATCCATGATTCAGTGTTATCATGACAACCTTGCCATAGCAGTGTAGAGGAGGGAACATTTTTTCTCCACCTTTTTTCTCACTTTTTGATAGTTTAGTGTTACCAGTACAATGGTGTTCCTCAGTGTTATCCTCCTTTCAAAAAAATCTGCAGTTTGACCCCAACCAACTTTACCAGCTCCACTTACCTGACTTCACTTTAGCCACTCACTCTGAATCTTGGACCAGTTTCTATGCATGTGATCATAACCTCTCTGCTGCATGCAATTTTAATAGAATAATTAAGGTAACATAAAAGATATAAATAAATTCTATTTGTCAGGTTATTTTTATCATCATTTATAATCTGAATAAGATAACAAGGTAATAATGTAATCCCATTTCGTGCCCCTCTAACCCACAATTAGCTTTATAAATATTATGCTTTGACAGTTTTCCCAAAATATTTCTAGAATAAATTTTTAGAAAATAATAAAAATCAATGATTTTAGTGAAGTGTCAATCATTTAAATGAATGTAACTCATCTAAAGAAACATGTATTTCAGATGAATCTGCAGGATCTGCTTTTTATCACCTTTTCAAGTCTGACTAGCTTTTACTTTCCTCAGCACAACATTTCAGTTCTGGTGAAGAAAGGGACTCATTGTTTTAAAGACATTGTGTTTTTCATGAATAAGTTCATTAGACATTTTGAAGTAGGGTAAAAGTATTAAGTGGATTGCTCATGATTGCCTAATCATTTTAATTATGTGACTATTCTTTTGGTGCAGCTCCATCAAAATACTTGTTGGAGATCTTCATTTACTGCCCCCATCACTCCGTTTCTGTGTGCACATGGGAAAGTTCTTATTAAAACTAATTTGTTTTATGCACTGACAATCAAGTTTAAAAGTCAGCAGGAAATATAAATCATCCAATTATTCCTATTGAGGAAACAGCATGTAAGTGCTGATAGATTTAGAATGATGATTTGTGCAGCTTTGCATCAGTGTGCAGTTGTGAGGCGCTTTGATGACTTGATTCCCATTTGAATCAACTGTTCTTCCCTTTGTTCTTAGATTATTTATTCTTACACATTCCAAAGTACACAGGATGGTGGGTAGAAAATACAGGAAGAAAAAAACAGACCTTGTAGAAAGGTATCTGCTGTTGAAACAGATGCCATTTATTAATCTGGAGTAATTATCACTGTCTTTTTAAAATCAGTGTCAACTAAGCCACTTTCTGTGTCAGAATTCTCACTAATCGGATTTATTAGAGATGTTACAGTACACAAAATTAGGATCATCCCCTTAATTGAAACAGCCAGAAAACCGTACTTCTCCACCCTCTGACACAGACATAGGAGTAAAACTGCTCATTAAAAATTGGGGGAAGTGGATGAAAATCGGTGTCATTCTCTGAAAAGTGGAAAACTCAAATGTGGTACACAACTTAGAGACATTTAATAAAGCAACATAGAAGACAGTGCAGCTGTTGCTTTGAAATGCAACATTATTTTGTGTTGTCTTAATGTTAGTCTTTGATGATGAATACAGAAAACAGCCAATTTAAAACTCAGGGATGTCCTTCGAGAACAGAGAAAGCTAAGTGGCACACTGAGAGCAAATTAGAGGAAAGTAAATGTCACTGTAATGCTCCACATGGTTTAGAGAACATTCGAAATACCTCTGTCCTATTCCTGCTGAGAGCAGGGGTTAAACTGACCCAAAATTCTACCAAAGGAGTAAGGCACAACACATTTACTTCTTAAAAAACTATACTCTATGTTCTAGGTTTATTCAAAGCTATTGAATATAAAAGAAGAATGTTTCTATTCACCAACGAAATTCTGTCCTTAAGAAAGCAGAGACAAACTCTTAGTATAGATCTTACTTGAATATTGGCACACAGATTCAGACTATCCATAGACTGAGACAAGAAAGCTCCCTCTACAAGGCTTTCAGAATGTCTCGCTCTGTCCCTATTCTGGCCATGATCCTTGCTTATCACAGAGTTGGCAGACCATGAACACAAGAGGGTATGGCTACTCAGAGCCTACATGCTTCCCTTTCTTGTTCCAGTACCCAGGACTTTGCATGTCTTTACTAAACAACCTTATGCCTTCTTCAGTTAATTAGGTGGGCATCCTCCCCAGCCCCATCCTTTCAAGGGCACATCATGTATGTTGAGGTCACACACCTGCATAAGTGGTTAAGGTATGTTTGTTTCTCTGGAGTTGGGGCTGAACCTTGAATACGTGAACTAGAACATTTACATGGGCTCACGAAACACCCTTCACAGTGCATGGATGTAAAGTAATAAGGAAAGAGATGTGGAACCTCGAGCCTGAGAATGGGGGCCAGCTCACATTTTCCATGTGCTTATCTACTTAAACTTGCACTTTGGTTTTGAGATTGCTATTGACACATATTTATCAGTGTGAGATGATCATTGATTTTTAATAGCTTCTTACTTTGATTTATAACTTCAAATAATTTAGACTTATAGTATGTGGACCCCATTTATAATTTTTCTTCTGGACCTACAGATGTGAACATTGAATCTTTGGGGCTATTGAATATTCCTTCTACCTCAATTTCAAAAACAATTCTCTTTATAGTCCTTGCATATATTTTAAATATAAGTTCCTATCTCTTCCTCCTCATGCGGAGTACTACTACCTCAAAATATTGTTTTTGAAATTACATGCTATCACTTCCCTTTTTACATATAAACAATATGATTATTAACATTTTCTTAAAATATTATTTTCAAACAGATTGGGAAAAAGTGATTATTACTATGGGTCGCATTCCATTCCTGTCCTATCCCAGCTATTCTCAGTTAAAGACAAACATGATCCCTAAATTCAGACTCATCCATCAAGTTAAGACATCAATTATCAATGACTTACATTTTTTTTTCATTTCCTATCAATTAACCATACTATTTGCTTAAATACTTTCTTTTAAACTCTAAATCCTGGGGTGCCTGTGTGGCTCAGTGGGTTAAACTTCTGCCTTCCACTCATGTCATGATTTCGGGGTCCTGGAATCAAGCTCTACTCAGCGGGGAGCCTGTTTCCCCTTTTCTCTCTGCCTACCTCTCTGCCTACTTGTGATCTTTCTCTCTCTGTCAGATAGATAAATAAAATCTTTTAAAAGTAAAATAAAATAAAATCTAAATCCAAATGCCTTTTTTCTATCCATATCCTACCTATTTTGCTATCATCAGGGCACATTAGAACCTTACTATCTAGAAGGTTCTAGAAATCACGTTCATGTTCTTTGACCTCATTTGATTCCTGAGCCCTTATGTGCTCACCATGCCTGCCTGGTTCTGCCAGAGTAACTAGGATTCCGGCTTGTCTAATTTCCTGATGTTTTAATTGTCTTCTCACATTGTTTCACTACCTAAAATATAAATCACTTCATTAGAGTCATGGTACATTTTCTCATAATTTGGGTCCTTTGGAAATAAAAGCTGAAAAACAGTTTGAGGTGTAAGATGTTTATTAGGGATCAACACTTTCAAAGGTTTAGAAAAAGAAAACAAGATATGTGAGAGGAAGAAATCAGATTTCTATGAAGACCCAAAAAAGTCTCTATCAGCTAAATGGAAGACTCTAACATTGCTCATCAGAGGATTCTTACAACCAAACAAAATAAGTAGATCTCTGCACCTGTTTCACTCAATCACCTTAGGTAAACTGCCCTAGGAGGTGCTACCTATGTTAATACAAATGCCGTGATACCTGCAATAATCTTAAAAGATGATTAAGAAATTGGCAAATGGGAAAATATTTGTAGATTAAAGAAACTAGCTATGTAAATGTGACATAAAGAAAACTGCCATAAATGGAAAATAGATCATGATTTAATGTTAGTGTTATATAATGTGTAATAATGACATGTGGTAAAGAAGGTTAAAGAGTGAAAAGAAACTAAGCCTGATGATATAAGCATTTACTGAATTCTTTCTATGTGCTAATTATTGTTTTAAGGGCTTCACATGTAATTTAAAGCAGTACTACTATAGAGAAAATGAGATAATGTATGTAAGTTTCATATTTCTGGGCAACTAGTCTATTTCTTAAGATTTTATTTTATTTATTTGACAAAAAGACATATAGTGAGAGAGGGAACACAAACAGGGGGACTGGGAGAGGGAGAAGCAGGGTCCCCACTGAGCAGGGAGCTCAGTGTGGGGCTCCATCTGAAGACCTTGGGATCATGACTTGAGCTGAAGGCAGATGCTTAATGACTGAGCCACCCAGGCACCCCAACTGGGTAAGAATTCTAGCCAAAAATACTTATTAAAAGCTTGTAACATCAAGTGAAAGAGGACTAAGTAAAAGAACAGAAATATGAATACATACAAAATTCTATCCTTATCCTCATAAATTTCATAATTCATACTTTATGATTGAAACAAAAAAATTAAAACCATGTGATACTCAAGAAAATGATATTTAAGGGGGGGGTAAGGTAAAGGCAAACAAATCAATGTGTGGTTTCTTCACTTCATGCAAAGTAGTAAAATGCTGTTGCCAGTAGATTGTTGTATCATATGCATATGCTATAATATCCAGAGCAAAAACAAACAAACAAACAAAAAAACTTCAAGGCACACATTCTACTATAAATACATCAAGCTGTAAATTGAAAGTATTCTAGTAAACCACAGGAAGACAAGAAATAAAAACCAGAGGAATAAGAACCAGAGGAATGAAACGGAAAACAAATGATAAATGGCATACTTAGAGGCTAACATATCACCAATTATCTTGAATGTAAATGGTGTAAATACATCAACCAAAAGACAGAGATTGTGAGGATAAAGAACAAAGGGTAGGGGACAATTCTATGTTGCTTAGAAGAAACTCATTTCAAATTCAATAACATAAATAGGTTGAAAGCAAAATATGGGGAAAATACACCATGCAAACATTACCCCAAGAATAGTAGGTGTAGCAATATTTAATATCTGATTAAATAAAACACAGAAAAAAGAAAATGACTAGAGAAAAAATTACTTAACAATAAAAGGATCAATTAACCAAGAAAATATAATGATCCTAAGTGTTTATATATCTAACAACAGAGTCTCAAAATAGGAGTGGTAAAATCTGATGGAGGTAGTGAAAATACAGTTATGGCTAGGAAATTTAAAACCTCCTCCTTAACAACTGAAAAAAGAGGAAAACAGCAGGAATATAGAAAAACTGGACAGCAAAATCAGAAAATCGAATCCACTTTAAATGTATAGAATCCTCCAACCAAAAGAACAGAATACACTTTTTTTTTCTTTCTTTTCTTTTCTTTCTTTTTTTTTTTTTTTTAAAGTACTCATGGAACATTCCCTAAGTAAACCATGTCCTTGGCTATAAAAGAAACTTCACCAAATTTAAAAGTATTTGAATTATACAGAGTGTGTTCTCTGATCATAATGGGATCAAAAAGTCAGGAAGAGAAAGAAAGAAAACAGGACATTTTCTAACCATGTGGAAATAAACAGTTCTAAAAAAATCCATTAGTAAAAAGTCTCAAAGGAAATAAAATATATATAAAATTGAAAGCACAACACATTAAAATATGCAAGATATAGCAAAATTATTTCTGAGAAAGAAATAAAGAAATATGTAGCATAAAATACTTCAACTGGAAATGAAAAAATAAGAGTTCAAATTAATAACCTAATCTTACACCCAAGGAAACTAATGAAAGAAGCATAAAATGAAACCAAAGCAAGCAGAATAAGGGAAATAATAAAGAAAAGAGCAGAAATCAATGTAATTAAAAATATTCAAACAATAGCAAAGCTAACAAAAGTTGTTTCCTCAAAAATTAAAAAAAAATTATAAGCCTCTAGGGAGACTGAAAAAAATGAAAAATGGAGAAGAAACTACTGCACAAGTTACGAATATCAGGATTGATTTCAGCAGTCTACAGGTTCTGAAGCCACCAAAAGAAAAATAAGGGAATGAAACTAATGAACATAGGGGAAGGGAAAGAAAAATAAAATAAGAGGAAAACAGAAAGGGAGGCAAATCATAACAGACTCTCAACTTTAAGGAACAATCTGAGGATTGCTGGAGGAGAGGTGGGTGAGAGGATGGAGTAATTGGGTGATGGGCTTGATGTAATGAGCACTGGGTGTTATGTGCAACTGATGAATCACTAAATTCTACCCCTGAAACTAATAATATGCTGTATGTTAACTAACTGTAATTTAAATAAAATCTAAAAAGAAGGAGAAGGAAGAGAAAGAGGTGGAGGAGGGAATACTATGAACACACATATGTTTATAAATTAAAAAATTTAAAAGAAACAAATTTCTCAAAAAACACACTCCCCAAATTTAGTCAAGATGAACGTCTGACTATTCTTATAACTACTAAAATAATTGCTTATATATTGTGTAAATTCCAAAAGAACAAATCTCCAGGCCAAGATTGATTGATTGTTTGTTTTCACACCACGATGGTTTTACTGGAGAACTCTACCTACTGATTAATGAAGAATTATGAACGTTTCCACACAATCTCTTCCAGAACACAGAATAGGAGGGAAAAATTTCCAATCCATTATATTAATATAATATTACCCTGATACCAAAAACAGACAAAGAAGGAATAGATAGTGCAGAGAACAATAGAGGTGGCGTGGAGGGGAAACTGATTGGGAAGAAATCAGAGAAAGATAAACCATATGAGATTCTTGACTCCAGGAAAAAACTGAGAGTTGCAGAAAGGGAGGTGGGTGGGAGATTGGGTAACTGTGATGGGCATTAAGGAGAACACCTTATGTGATGAGCACTGGGTGTTATACTTAACTGATGAATCATTGAGCATTATATGAAAAATTAATGATGTCTTGGCTAATTGAATTTAAATTAAAAATCAATCAAAGAAGCAAAAACAAACAAACAAAAACAAGTACAGACTAATATTTACTAAAAGCTTAAGCACAAAAATTATTAAAAATATATTAGCAAATATAATAGCAATAAATTAAAAGAATGTTTACCACAATTAACTGTTTTATTCCAGAAATATGAAGATTATTCAACATTTAAACATCAATCTATTCAATTAATAATATCAGTAAGCTAAAAAACAAAAAAAATAATTCTATAAAATAATTGAGTAAAAGCATTTAGCAAAATTTAAAACACATTAGAAAAAATATTTTTAGCATTTTTTACTATACATCTACTATACAATTGTAGGGAAATATCCTTAACTTGATAAGGAGCTTCTACAATAAGCTATAGCTAATATTAAACTTAATGAATGATGGAATGCTTTTCCTTTAAGATCAAGAACAAGGCAAGGATATTTGCTCTCACCACTCTTTATTATTTTTATTATTATTATTATTATTATTTTTATTTTTAATTAGCCAGCATATAGTACATCATTAGTTTTTTACATAGTGTTCAGTGATTCATTAGTTGTGCATAACCCCCAGTCCTCATCACATCATGTACCTTCATTAATACCTATAACCAGGTTACACCATCCCCTCACCCCCCCTCCCTTCTGTGACCCTCAGTTTGGTTCCTGGAGTCCAGAGTCTTTCACAGTTTGTCTCCCTCTCTGCTTTCTTCCCATTCAATTTTCCTTCACTTCCCCTGTGGTCCTCCATGCTATTCCTTATGTTCCACATAGGAGTGAGACCATATAATAATTGTCTTTCTCTGCTTGACTTATTTCACTTAGCATAATTCTCTCCAGTTCCACCCATTCGATGCAAATGGTGGGTATTCATCCTTTCTATACATGAATCACATCTTTTTTATCCATTCATCTGTTGAAGGGCATCTTGGCTCCTTCCACAGTTTGACTATTGTGAACATTGCTGCTACAAACGTTGGGGTGCAAGTGTCCGTTTTTTTCACTATATATGTTTCTTTGAGGTAAATACCTAGCAGTGCAATTGCTGGGTCATGGTGTAGCTCTATTTTAATGTCTTGAGAATCCTACAGGCTGTTCTCCAGAATAGCTATACCAGCTTGCATTTTAACCAAGAGTGTAAGTGGGTTCCCCTTTCTCCACATCCTCATCAACACTTGTTTCCTATCTTGTTAATTTTTGTTGTATCTCATTGTGGTTTTTTTTTTTTTTTTTGGTGTGTGTGTTTTTTAAAATTTTTATTTAAATTCAATTTATTGTTTTTTTAATATTTTTATTTCTTTTTTTTTAGTTTTTTTTTTAATTTATTTATTTTCAGTGTAACAGTACTCATTGTTTTTGCACCACACCCAGGGCTCTATGCAATACGTGCCCTCTCTCTTATCTTCCACCTGGTTCCCCAACCTCCCACGCCCCCCACCCTTCAAAACCCTCAGGTTGTTTTTCAGATTCCATAGCTTCTCATGGTTCATCTCCCCTTCCAATTTCCCACAATTCCCTTTTCCTTTCCATCTCCCCATGTCCTCCATGTTCTTTGTTATGCTCCACAAATAAGTGAAACCAGATGATACTTGACTCCCTCTGCTTGACTTATTTCGCTCAGCATAATCTCTCCCAGTCCCGCCCATGTTGCTACAAAAGTTGGGTATTCATCCTTTCTGACGGAGGCATAATACTCCATTGTGTATATGGACCACATCTTCCTTATCCATTCATCCGTTGAAGGGCATCTTGGTTCTTTCCACAGTTTGGCGACCGTGGCCATTGCTGCAATAAACATTGGGGTACAGATGGCTCTTCTTTTCACTACATCTGTATCTTTGGGGTAAATACCCAGCAGTGCAATTGCAGAGTCATAGGGAAGCTCTATTTTTAATTTATTAAGGAATCTCCACACTGTTCTCCAAAGTGGCTGCACCAACTTGCATTCCCACCAACAGCGTAAGAGGGTTCCCCTTTCTCCACAACCTCTCCAACACACGTTGTTTTCTGTCTTGCTAATTTTGGCCATTCTAACTGGTGTAAGGTGATAACTCAATGAGGTTTTAATTTGAATCTCCCTGATGGCTAGTGATGATGAGCATTTTTTCATGTGTCTGATAGCCATTTGTATGTCCTCATTGGAGAAGTGTCTGTTCATATCTTCTGCCCATTTTTTGATATGATTATCTGTTTTGTGTGTGTTGAGCTTGAGGAGTTCTTTACAGATCCTGGATATCGACCTTTTGTCTGTACTGTCATTTGCAAATATCTTCTCCCATTCCGTGGGTTGCCTTTTTGTTTTGTTGACTGTTTCCTTTGCTGTGCAGAAGCTTTTGATCTTGATGAAGTCCCAAAAGTTCATTTTCACTTTTGTTTCCTTGGCCTTTGGAGACATATCTTGAAAGAAGTTGCTGTGGCTAAGAGGTTACTGCCTATGTTCTCCTCTAGGATTCTGATGGAGTCCTGTCTCGCGTTGAGGTCTTTTATCCATTTTGAGTTTATCTTTGTGTACAGTGTAAGAGAATGGTCGAGTTTCATTCTTCTACATATAGCAGAAAAAGCATTTGACAAAATCCAGCATCTGTTCCTGATTAAATCGTTTCAAAGTATCGGGATAGAGGGAATATTCCTGAACTTCATAAAATCTATCTATGAAAGACCCATAGCAAATATCATCCTCAATGGGAAAAAGCTTGCAGTCTTCCCATTGAGATCAGGAACACGACAAGGATGCCCACTCTCACCATTCTTGTTCAACATAGTATTAGAAGTCCTAGCAACGGCAATCAGACAACAAAGAGAAATAAAAGGTATCCAAATTGGCAATGAAGAAGTCAAACTCTCTCTCTTCACCAATGACATGATTCTTTATATGGAAAACCCCAAAGACTCCACCCCCAAACTACTAGAACTCATACAGCAATTCAGTAACGTGGCAGGATACAAAGTCAATGTAGAAAAATCAGTGGCTTTCTTATACACTAACAATGAAAATACAGAAAGGGAAATTAAAGAATCAGTTCCATTTACTATAGCACCAAGAACCGTAAGATGCCTAGGAATAAACCTAACCAAAGAGGTAAAGGAGCTGTACTCAAGGAACTACAGAACACTCATGAAAGAAATTGAAGAAGACACAAAAAGATGGAAGACCGTTCCATGCTCTTGGATTGGAAGAATAAACATTGTTAAAATGTCTAGACTGCCTAGAGCAATCTAAACTTTTAATGCCATTCCAATCAAAATTCCACCGGTATTTTTCAAAGAGCTGGAGCAAATAATCTTAAAATTTGTATGGAATCAGAAGAGACCCCGAATTGTTAAGGAAATGTTGAAAAACAAAAACAAAACTGGCGGCATCACGTTACCTGATTTCAAGCTATACTACAAAGCTGTGATCACCAAGACAGCATGGTACTGACACAAAAACAGACACATAGATCAGTGGAACTGAGTAGAGGGTCCAGATATGGACCCTCAACTCTATGGTCAAATTATCTTCGACAAAACAGGAAAAAATATACAATGGAGAAAAGACAGTCTCATTGTGGTTTTGATTTGTATTTCCCTGATTGCTTGTGATGTTGAATATTTTTTCATGTGTCTGTTAGCCATTTGTATGGCTGTTTTGGAGAAGTGTCTGTTCATGCCTTCTGCCCATCTATGGACTGGGTTTTTGTGCTCTCATCACTCTTATTTACATAATCCTGGGAGTTCTACCCACTATAATAAGGCAAGAAGAGGAAATAGAAGACATATTGATTAGAAAGGATTAAACCATCTCTGCTTAGATAGCATAATTATGTAAAAATCCAAAGAATTGTAAAACAAATAAAATCTCCTAAAATAATAAATGGGCTAAGAAAGTTTGCAGGATACAAGGTCAACACACTATGATTTATTGCATTTCTTCTTAGTAACAATGAACAGACAAAAACAAATTAAAACACAAAACTATTTATAATCACTCTAGAGAAATTAAATATGTAAGTATTTACTTAACAAAATATGTATAGGATCTATATGCTGAAAATTAGAAATGCCAGTGAAAGAAATCAAAGAAAACCTGAACAGAAAGACAGTCTGGTCATGAATGGAAAAAATCCACAGTAACAACAACAAAAAAAAAGTCAATTCTCTCAAAGCCACTCTATGATTTAGAGTCATCCCTGTCAATATCCTACACAGATTATTTGAAGACATAGAAAATTTTATTCTGAAACTTATATGGAAAGACAAAGGCCTTAGAATATGTACGACTATCTTGATAAAGAAGATGAAGTGTATAGAATCAGTCTACCCAAACTTAAGGTTTATTAGAGAGCTATAATAACCAAATGGTTATGATATTACCATAGGAATAGATACATATATCAATAAAGCAGAATAGAGAATCCAGAGATAGGCCTACAAAAATATACCAAATTGATTTTTGACAGAGGTCCAAAAGCAATTCAAAGAAGGAAGGATAGGCTTTCCATCATATGATACTGGAGTAATTGTATGTTCACAGACAAAAATTTTAATGTTGATTTAAATGTCATGCCTTATCCAAAAGTGAACTCAAAGTAGATCACAGATTTAAGCTGAATTTTTTTTTTAAGATTTTATTTATTTATTTGACAGACAGAGAGATCACAAGTAGGCAGAGAAGCAGGCAGAGAGAGAGGAGGAAGCAGGCTCCCTGCAGAGCAGAGAGCCCGATGCGGGACTCGATCCCAGAACCCTGAGATCATGACCTGAGCCGAAGGCAGCGGCTTAATCCACTGAGCCACCCAGGCGCCCCTAAGCTGAAATTTTAAAAACATAGGGCACTATCTTTAGAGTCTAGAGCTAGGCAAAAGATTATTAGACATGACATGAAAAACATTGTCTATAAAAAAAATTCATAAATTGCATATTATCAAAATTAAAACTTTGTTATTGAAATAATGATAGATTCACATGCAATAATAAGAAATAACAGCATAGGGGTGCCTGGGTGGCTCAGTGGGTTAAAGCCTCTGCCTTCGGCTCAGGTCATAATCCCAGGGTCTTGGGATCAAGCCCCACGTTAGGCTCTCTGCTCAATGGGGAGCCTGTTTCCCCTCTTTCTCTCTGCCTGCCTCTCTGCCTACTTGTGATCTCTGACTGTCTAGTAAATAAATAAAATCTTAAAAAAAAAGAATAACAGCATAATCTTATTCACACCTTACATCACTTTGTAAAACTCTAGTATAGTGCTACAACCAAAGTACCAAAGTAATGTCATTTATACAATCTAACAATGTATTTTTTTAATTTCTTTAGTTTGTCTTGTACTCATTTGTGTGTTGTGTATATGTGTGTGTGTGTGTGTGTGTGTGTGTGTGTGTGTGTATGCATGCAGTATGTTTTAGGACTGGTATTCTCTGGAATATATTTTTGTAAGGGCTGGTTTAAGTCAGAGTTGACCAGAATAATTTCTAAGGTAGCTTTACTCTATATTATATTTCAATTACCCAAGAAACTGCCATTACCCCTTAATAATCACATAAAATATTTGTAGTCAGGCTTTTTTATTTGTTTTATGAAGATCTACAGAAAAAAATGCAACTTTTCCTCAATTAAAAAATCATGTACCAGAAATTCTGTAAGTATATTTTATTTGTTTTTCCTTTAATTAAATAGATATTATAGTTGGTTGGCTTTTTGATATGATAATATGTGGGCTAGCAATTAAATTCAAATACAATCTAATTTTTGACACAATCCAAAAAAAGAGAAATTCACAGTACTCTATGTATGAGGCATTGTTTTTGTACTTCAGCATGCTTTTATATTTTTATTTAAATTTGATAATTCATGATATTGAAATGCCTTTGTGATCTGGAGCAATCCACTAAAACCATGAATCCCTAAGGTCATCTTGTTCTGAGCACATTGTTATTTATTCTTATTTCACTACAGTGATTTGACTTAGCATAATGCTGATCTGACTCTATTTTTGACACTGAATTTTATTGCAGGCATGTGTCAGCTTATTCCTGAAGTGGTTATACATAAGCCCATCTGAAATATTCACTGTCCTATTTTGTGGTCTTTTTTCAGGCAACGCTTCCATTGAGAGTAATGGCCCTGACTTAGCTCTTTAGGTGTCTCACCAATCAGGATGCAAGTTATATTTCTGGTGGAATGAACTATTCAAGCAAATATATTCCCATGAAGCTTCATTAATATTCAGTCCTGTTGCAGATGAGAGGCTTCTCTTAAGTAAGCACATTAATCTCATCTTTTCTTATAAGGACCCTTTACTTAGTGACCCAAGCCAGATGACTTCGTGTGGCTTCCTCAGTTTTAGGGCTCAAAAGTTGCAATACATAGACAAAGAGTTATTTCCCCCTCAAAATAGTGCTCTCAATTGCTTCTTTATCCCTGAATGGTCAATTGCTTGCACTCTGAATTCGGGTGCAAGTTAACATTGTTTTTGGCACACAATTTAGGAACAAATATGTAACTTGTGTTCAAAGTTGATGTTTATCTTTGTCCTCAAAGAAGTAATAAATTTCTCATTAGCCTTTCTGGGAAATTCAGAAATTCAGGATTTCTTCTGGAAGTTACCTTCTATATTGATTTATAAAGAAATATGAAGGAAAGGGCCTATTAAGTTACATTATTTTATTCACCTCATTATTTCCCTATTCTTCACAGCTCAATATCTACTAACTTTTCTTCTCTTTTAAAACATAATAACCCATATTAATAAATCAGAATATTTGTTCTTACATCAAATAAAAATGGCTAGGTGAACTATCATCAAATCTTCACAATACCCTCAGGTAATATATTAGTAATAGGTTCTTGTAGTATGTACAAAATTTACCTTGGGATTTTTTAGGCAACACCTCCAAGTATAGGTAATAATTGTCTATATTGAAATTGAGATACAATGTAAGCCTATGTGGCTTTGTATCGATGAAATAGGCTACATATTAAGGCTATTAGAAAGAAAGTGTAGCATGAAAAAAAAAAATAGAAAAACACAAGAGCAGATGTCCTAAATATCAGACATTAATTTGTCAATGAGCTATTTTTTTTTCCAGATAAGTAACTCTAGATTGATTGTTCTAGAGTGAATACCAGTGAGGTTTTGTGTTATTATTCTCTCAACCTACAGACACCTGTATGCATCTATCATGTCTACTAGGTTCCTCATGTTTACAACACACTCCTGTTTTGATTTGCCTTAACCATCGCAACAATGTAGAGCGGTATAAGCATTATCATCCCTATTTTTAAAATGAGGAAATATAATGTTCTGTCACTATCACATACCAGTTCAAATCAGAGAGGCAATCTAGCATCATGTATCACCCATAGTTTTCATATATTTTTTCTCATTCCTGATTTCTGGTAAGTATACATTTAATTATTTTTTCTCTCTGTAAACCTTCTTTCTCCATCTTATCACTTAAATTGGAAGAGTACAGGAATAATGGATTCTTCTAGCAGTGTTTGAAAAAGGCAGACGTTCCAAGATAGGAAAAAACGGAATACAGTTATGTATGAAAACCAGGATGGAACTAGAGAGTATTATGCTAAGTGAAAAAAGTCAGTCAGAGAAAGACAAATATTATAGGATCTCATTCATAAGTAGAATTTAAGATAGGAAACAGACAAACGTATGGGAAAGGGAAAAAGAAAAAAAGGAGAGAGTGAAACAAGCCATTAAAGACTCAGAGATAGAGAATAAACTAAAGGGTGGATGGAGGGAGAGATGGGATCAATGGGTGATGGGGATTAAGGAGGCCACTTGTGAGGAGAACTGGGTATTGGAAGAAAGTGAGGAATCACTGATTCTACTCCAGAAACTGATATTGCACCAACAGAATGTTAATCAAGAAAATTAAAAACAAAGACCAAAAAGCTAATGAAATGGAAGAGTGGCTCATTAGGTGTTGATTTGATGAAAAAGACCAGGAATTTCAATGAAAAGTGAAAAAATAGCAGAAAGTGAGAATTTCAAGTAAACTGGAAAACTCCATGAGGAAGAGAGAACCTTTTAAAGCCAGAGAGAAGATAACAGACCAGCCAAGAAAAACAAATTATAAGGGCCATGTACTGGCCATTTACCTATTGTCTTGGCTTTAAAGTCACACTTTAAGTACATTTGCAGACACTCTGTGATACTGTTAACACTGAACCAAAATGATTATTTTTGTGAGGTGACACCTCATAGATTCAGCCAGTAGAAGGCACTGATTGAAAAGATGAAAAAGGCAAAGGAAAGAAGGGATTTTTAATCTCTCGAAAATCCTGCTGCTTTTATCAGGAAATACAAATATAAAAATAAAATTCTTGGAATATATAAAATTTTTCATCAATTACTATGGCACAATTTCTAGCCATTTGTAAGTCATGAGTAAGTCCTTATCTCAGACTGAGAATTTTACCCCTTTTCTAAGCATGTCAGTGAGATAATTGGCATTTAAAAATTAGTCCAAAGCCACCAAATTTGGCTATTAGTCTTAATATATCACTTGAATGTATAGGCAATAGTACAGTACTACCAGAAAACAGAATTCTTATGCTGCTAGTTAGCAGGTGTATGCTTGTGTTTGTGTCTCCTCATGAATCTAATTTTGTAAAATCATCTATAATCCAAGAAGGGGAGCATTATAAAAATTACACACATAAAATTTGGAATATAAAAGTAAACCTTACAGTAAACCTTTTTAAAGTTCTTTATCATGATTTGTTGCTAATATTAAAGGCATTGTTATAGTGATGCTAAAATTGCTCCCAAATTCATGCTCCCAAAAAATTGAGTCAAATGCTCTTAGGTAATTAATTTTATCATATTCTGAAACATCAAGATTTCAACAATTTAAAAACCATTTGTTGGCATGGAAACATGAACTTAATTAAAACTGGATTAAACTAATTAACCTGAAACATATTGTACTACTGGGTGTTTGATTTAGAATACTTTGGAAGAAAAAGAACATTTTTCATAATCATTTAGGTCTTTTATCTAATGGAAGTGTTTAGGTTTTATAATGGACCTATACATGCACTAATGTGTCAAATGACTGTTTTCATGGGAGAAGATGGTTATGAGGAGGATTTCCATAATTAAAATGCCAATTTTCTTGTAGGAATTCAGAGAGAAGACATTTTATGGATATTGTTTATTGTCCTTGCTTAACCATGATATCCAGAAAATTTAAGAAAAATAACCATGGCATTATCCTTTATTTTATCCTTTGTATTTCTTCCCAATGGACTAAAATTTGCGTCGCATTGATGAGGGGCATTACAGCATGATGAAACAAAAAATGAAACATGGATTAGAGTAGGACAGCCAAAAACTTTGTTGTAATAATACAATAATTTCCGTATTTTAAGAACGATTTTTTCTTTTTTTTTTTTTTTTTTTCAGAAAAGAAACCCATAAGTGCATAGATGGTATTCACTGAATACATTTTAGATTACCTTATAGTTTTTAAATTGAAAGTTTGTTTTGGAGGCCTTTGTATTCATTTTATAAGTGGTATTTATTGTGTAGTCAACTCAACCTTGGACTATTTAGATAGATCCATTGGAAATGCTTTGTTGTCTGCCAACCACAGGCACATTCTTTCAGTAAAAACAGAATCCTCTCTGAGCCTCTCTCCTCTGAGGCAGCTGATTCTATTCTAGCTCTAAGGCTTCAGTGGACTCTTTGTAATAAGTTCACTTGGCTAGGCTAAACTGCATTTCCCATTCTCTTTATTGGCTCTTCCTAGTTTTTTCAGGCACATGGAAAATTCTTGGGAGATTTGGAAGGGAGAAATGAAGCAGCAGCCATTGTACAGCTCATTCATATTGCTGTTGATCTGCTCATTCATGTCTTCAGGTTGAAACAGCATTAGGTTTGCAACTGCTCAAACTTTTCCTAGATTCTTCTACAGTTTCTCTGACTCCTGGGCCACTGTGTGTGTGTGTGTGTGTGTGTGTGTGTGTGTGTGTGTGTTCACCACAGTGAAGAAGACCCCTGGCTTCTACAGGATACCCATAAACCAAAAGTGTTGGATCCTTTGCTATGCATACACTGTATAAAGGTATTTCCATAAGGTGTCAATCCTGTGATCTGACATCACAAGAACAGCAAAAGTCTGAGGTCAAAAAGACAGATAATAGAGAGTGGGGGACTGGGCCTGTTGCTGCTGTGTTTTTGCTTTGCTTTGTATTAGGGGTCTGATTACAGAAGGAAGTTTGTCCATTTTACCATCAATAGCACAATATCCTTCCCTTTGCTCTCACTTTTCAGGGAGTCCACCTCTTAGTGTCTCAATCAGCACTGTGTCCCAAGTGCTCAGAACTTAATCTGCCGGTAGCTTGAGGCCCTGCCCCTACTTCAGCTTTGCATAATTGCAAGCTAAGTTTCCAACTGATTATACTGCCCTCCCACCTTGTCTGCCACCCCTCAACAAATGGAACGCACAAGCCAAGTTTAGGGTTGTCCTTGTACGTACACTGCAGGCCACAAGTAACTTACATAGAAGCCATCCTTCTGACAGAGAGGTCAGTAGTCAACTAGGGACTTCTCCCACAGATACCTCTTGCTTAGTTTGCAACTTGGCAGCTTCTGAGGTGAGATGTGAAACTGGGCCCCCTACTTGGAGACCAAGGAAAGAGGCAGCCACTCCATAATGGTAGGTGGCAAGTTTGATAAGCACAGAAACTTACACACCAGGCTTGTCTTGGGGGCTGAAAGCTCTGTGGACCTCCACGTCCACCTGCCAGAATCAGCACAGTCTGCATAGAGACCTTATGTGGGTTCAGCCAGAGCCACCTGCAGCATCTAAAGGACCTCAACATCACCATGTCTCTCAAGTTCCTATGGCTCTTTCAAGTGTGGCTCCCCCCTGGGGAATGGTGAGCAGAACATACCCCAATGATAGGAGAGACAGGAAGAGCCTCTGATTGCCCAGGTCCAGCTCCTGGGTCAGTTGCCAGTCATATCCTTTCAATGACCTCTAACAAAACCCCAGAGGAGAGAAGGACAGATTCAGGATTTAGTCTCTTCTCTTGGGTTCTTGCTTTGTATTGTGTGCTCTAGCTTGCTCTGTACATCCATTTGGCCTTCCTCATTGCTTGCCTTCTCATTGCAAACTCATCATCCTTAGATGTGAAAACAACAGCTTTACAGAGACCGCCTAACCCACTCCAACAATTGTGCAAGGCTAAATCCCAAATCCCTAGTATATTAGAGATTATTGGTTATGCAGTTTTGTTTCCTTGATTGAACCTCAAATGGTTTAGGAACACATGTATCCCAGGCTATAATAAATAAGCACAGTAGTTTTGCTAGCTTCTGTGGCTATTTCCTCAGTGACTGGTGCTTGACTCAGTTTTGTTCAGTTTCATTCTGATAACTCATGTATTAATTCTCTTTCCCCTTTTCTTTGTTTTACTATTAATGCAACTGAAAGACTTCTCAGTGGTATAATAGCTTACTTCATATCTCCTACATTTCCTTGGGGTGGTATTATTATTCCCATTTACCCCTGAGGTATGCAGTAATTGAGGCTTGGAAAAAGTAAGTAGTTTATCCAAGGTCATATAACCTGTTCCAGTAGGAGTTTGATTTTAACACAGGTCTTTAATTTCAAAGCCAGTTGTATTTAGCATGATTAATTAAGAGATAGACATGTAATTATCATAATAATCCATTGCTTTCAGGAAGCTCTTCTATAAATATAATAGTATCCATAATTAAATATAATTTGGGAAAGTGTTGACATTTTTAAAAAGCAACTGTATTATTTTTTTAAGATTTTATTTTTTTATTTGACAGAGAAAGAGAGAGCGCATAAGCAGGGGTGTGGCAGGCAGAGGGAGAGGCAAAAGAAGGCTCTCCATTGAGCAAAGACCCCAACGTGGGGCTCATTCTAGAACCCTGGGATCATGACCTGAGCTGAAAGCAGATGCTTAACCTACTGAACTACCCAGACGCCCCCAAAAGCAACTGTATTCTATAGATTACTTCCTTCTGTGATAGGCTCTTAGATGATATTAAGCAATTTTTAGTTTTAAGACATAAATTCTGGCCACATTCTCTGATTTGAGATTGGCCATTTGTTTTTTTCATTCTGCCTCACAGCCTATTGATGCTTTGAGGTAATAATGGCTTATTTGAGTTTTCATCAGATTAAGTGAATTGGCCGATTGTGTTTTGGCATTGGAGAAAAATACCCTCAGAGCTCCTTTCAGTCATATTGGTCTTATTTATAGAATTTGATTCATGTTTTTATTTCCATAATGTTATATGAACATTTAGTTTCATATTAAAATATCATTTACACATAATTTCCTTACACCAGAGAGTCTATTTAAATTTGCATCAAATATTATAATAAATGCAAAGTGCATCCCTCAGGACCTAATGGGAAGTAAGTGGAGTGGTGCATCTTTGTGTTTTAGGGTGGATTTAAGAGAAAGGCTACAAAATTTTAGAGAAGAGTGATCATTAGTATTATGTAATAAGTGTGTTATTTTAAAGGCCATTCATTCTTTTTTATTTTAATGGAAACTTATTCACAACTGGCATTGTAGAAGGTATCTTAAAAGATTCAGAGAAAGTGAAAGCTTGCTGTTGAGGAGTTCACAGATTAGAAGGAGACAGAAAACACAGCAAACACAAATAATAGTGGTCTTTTCAGAGCATTCTTAGACCATAGGTTGTTTAACTGGGTTTATGTTAATGAGGTACTGGAGAAAATGTCGTGCTGAGAAAATTATGCTGAGCCATAAAGGCTGGATAGGAACTAACCAGGCAAAATAAAAGAGATGAGCAAAAACAATTCCAAGGGGTGCCTGGGTGGCTCAGTGGGTTAAAGCCTCTGCCTTCCACTCAGGTCATGATCCCAGGGTCCTGGAATCGAGCCCTGCATCGGGCTCTCTGCTCAGCAGGAAGCCTGCTTCCTCCACTCTCTCTCTACCTGCCTCTCTGCCTATTTGTGATCTCAGTCTGTCAAATAAATAAAAATCTTTAAAAACAAAACAAAACAAAACAATTCCAAGTAGATGAAATAACGTGTAAAAGTTCAAAGGTATAGGGACGATAGATAGGGAATGGGGGAGAAAGATAATGTGTTTGGAAAGTTATTAAATATATTCTAAAAATTATATTAATTAATTAATTAGAGAGGAATGGAGGGGAGGGGCAGAGGGAGAGGAAGAGAGAGAATCTCCAGCAGACTCCACACTGAGCTTGATCCCACAACCCTGAGATCATGACTTGAGCAGAAATCAAGAATCAAATGCTTAACTTACTGAGCCACCCAGGCACCCCTGAAAAGTTATAAAGAAAGAGAGGAACCAAATAATACAGTACGTATCTTAAGCCAATAAATCTATTTCCGCTGGAGAAGGTCATTGAGGCATTTTAAAGACATGAGTGACAAAAATCAGAGAGACCACCTAAGAGAAAGAGAGAGGATGAATTGAAAAGGAAGAAAACAGGAAATCAGGAGGCCAATTAGGAGACAGTGATGATAGTCTAGATCCAACATGTTAAGAGACTGAAATAAAATTGTGTTGGATATATACATACATTTTAGGATTTTGCAATAGTTGTCAAGTACATATAAAAATAAAAGGAATCTATGGCCATAGTTTGAAAGTATGTGTGTAAATCAAGCTCCAAATCACAATTTTTAAATAAATAATAATAAATGTTTATAAAGTGCTTACTACAAGAACCAAGAACTATTTTAAGTGTATCATCTATTAACTGTATAATTTAAGTGTATAACTCTATTAGTTCCCAGGACAACTGTTACATAAATTGTTTCAAGCTTGATTTTTCCAGATAAGTATATGAGTCCCAGAATTTAGGCAATGTGCCCAGTGTCACCCAGCTAGCCTGATGAGACTGGCATTGGAATTGAGGTTGCTTGTTCCAGAGTCCATGCTTTCCACCTTCATGTGCTACACAAGAGTTGTTTCCTTAGCACTTTCCATGTGTCAGATGCCATATAACACTCCAAGTCTCACAGCAATCCTCTGAGTTAGTTGTGGTTCTTATCTCTGTTTTATATACGAATATATTGTAGTCTTTAAGCAAAATAATAAGAATAAATTTAAAAACTAAAAAAAAAAGTCATTGAATTAACATTCGAGCAAAATAACACAAATATGAAGTGCAGACATCAGGATTCAATGACATATCTGTATTATTCTAAATGAGTGCCCTCATTCATGACACCATGGATTTCTACCCCAGGAAACTAATATATACTATGCACTATGCCAGATGCTTGCTATGCAATGAGGAAACAACTAGCGCATTTGGAGCCAATGAGCTTATCATCTCATAAAACAGAATCATAAACATTTTTTGCATGGTAGTATATGCTATAATATTAGAAAATAGAGCCTTGTTAGAGAGAAAAATAAATTAAATAGAGGTACGTTGAAAACATTAGCAAGGGCCTACTTACATTCTTATTTGGTATTAAAGTATTTGCAAACATTACTTTTCTTTGTGAATTTCCTGATATATAAGTTGAAAAATTTCCATCAGAGTCAGAGAAAAGCAATTTTTTTCTTTATTTGGAAAATTCCCCTCACGTCTTGAGATAACTCCATTTTCTCAACTCAATTCAACAGATACCTATGGGAACCCAAATTGATACCATAGTTTCATAATAAAGATTTTATTATTAAAGATCTGAGGTCTTAATTAAGTAATTATTTATTATATGTGTATTGAAATTAGCTTGAAGAGTGGTATAAAATTTTGATTTTTAAAAGAAGGAATACAGTTTTATTGAGAGAATTAAGAAAGATTGAAGACAGCTTTCAATATAGTCTATTATCAAGAGACAATTTTACTAAGAGTAGTAGGAAAGCGTTGTGTTTTTTTGTTTGTTTTAAATTTTAGTTATTTATTTGACACAGATTGAGAGAGAGAGAGAGAGCACAAGCAGGGGGATCTGCAGGCAGAGGGAGAAAGAGAAGCAGGCTCCATGCTGGGCAGGGACCTTATATGGACACTCCACCCCAGGGTCCCTGGATCGCGACCTGAGAAGAAGGCAGACACTTAACCGACTGAGCCACCCAGGTGCCCCAGGAAAGCTTTTTTTTTTTTTCTTTTTCTTTTTTTTTTTCTTTTTCCTGGTATAAGGGACAGTGTGATAAAGATATAGATATGGAAAAAAACAAACAAACAAACAAAAAAAAACAAAAAAACAGATCATGCTCAGGAAACAAGAAACATTTTATATGGTTAGTGCATTAGGAAAATAGAGTAGTGAGAGATATATGTTATAAAATGTAAGAGGGAAAAGTGGAAGAAGTCACCGAATATAGGCTGCGTAATTTGTACTTTCTTTGATAGAAAAGACTTTGGATTATTTCAAGCGATAGCAGTTCTGTTCTGCTTATTGGCACAGGGGTTGTATTAATTAACAATCTCATTATTATTTCTAATATAAACTTGTTGAGGGTATACTATGTGCAAGGTGGTACAGGCAGGTCATTTATCCTAAGTACTGTAATCTAGTTTTTGAGTCAAGAGAGAAATTTTTAAGACTAATCATGATATAATGGTTTGTAGCAGCTCCACACAATTAGATAGATTCTTAAAGAATTACAGTAATGCTGCCACTAAAAGTGATTAATTCAAGTCTGAAATATTGACCATTTACATCATCAAAGCATAAACAACTATATTTGCTTTCCTTCCCTGTGGCCATGACTGTGTGATCCATTAGAATTGCTTATGACATTTTATTGTATTCCTTTTCAGCTGCTTCAGGAACCCAGCTTTTAGGTAATTACATAAGCCCTGTTGTGGGGGAGATTATTGTCAAAGATGAATAAAATTACTGAGGTGACTATATCCAGAATTTTCTAATATCGCACATAAATCTCCATTTCTTTACTTGCCCACATAGTTTGGTTTGGTGAAATTCAGTTGCAGATTGTTTAAAAATGTGCTCTAGCATTGTGCAGAAATAACTTTACAGATGCTAATATTCAGAAGATACATTTACATGTGAATGAATGAACCAGGATATATAAGATACATGATATATTCTTATTCATTTATTTACATATACTCATATAATGCACCGGGAATCAGCAATGAACAAGGAAAACAAAAATCCATGCTGTCATGGTGTTTAGATTTCAGTGGAAGAGAAGACAGACAATTAATCCACAAACTATATATGTATATTAAAACATGTGTGACTATCTAAATATCTATATATCTATATATCTATATATCTGTTTCTATCATCTATCTCTATTGGGTCTTGCAAGAGAATGAGAAACAATAGGCTATAAAGATACTTACTATAAGGATTTGACACACATGATTATGAAGGCTGATGTGACCTAAGATCTACTAGATGAATTGGCAACCAGAAAGCCAATGGTGTTAGTTCAGGTTCTAAGGCAAATAGATTTGAGATCCTGGAAGAGCTAATATTTCAGTTCAAATTTAAAGGCAAGAAAAAGCCAATGTTCTAATTTGAAGGCAGTCAGGGAGGAAGAATTCTCTCTTATGCTAGTAACATTAAAAATTTTTTTTTTTTTCTGTTGAGGCCTTCAGCTAACTGGATAAGTCCCACCAACTTGAGAGAAGGCAATCTACACAGCCTATTAATTGAAATGTAAACTTCATCCAAAAACACCCACACAGACATGCACAAAATAATGTTTGACCAAATATCAGGTTGACACTTAAAATTAGCCATCATATCATTTATCTATCTATAGTGATAGAAAATATTAAGTGCTATGGAAGATAACTAACTAGGAAGTGGAGATTAGAAATAAGGGATCTGTTGTACACAGTAGCATTTTTAAATACGGTTGACATGGAATGCCTCACAGGGAAGGTTGTATTTGACTGAAGAACGAAAGAACTATAGAGACGAGGAAGAAAGCCATAAATATATCTGGGAAAATGTCCATATACAAAGAAAAATAATAACAAGGGCTCTGACGTAGAAGTCAGCTCAGAATGCTCCAGGAAACACAAAAACAAACAAATAAAAACAATGTGGTTACTGTAGTGTCCACAATAGGCAGGTTCCCAATAGGCAGGTTTACATGAATTGTATGTAATTTTTAATTTATTTATCTTAAAATAATAAATGTAAACCTGATTTTTTAAATTTTATTAAATATTTTAATTATTTACCAAAATAATAATGTGCTTATATCCAAGAAAGTTGACCACATATTTACAAAGACATATGAGATAAAAATGTGCAGTAACTACACAAGGTTTATCCCAGGTACAGAAGGCTGTTTGAATAATCAAAAATCAAATAATGTGATCCATCACCTCAATATCCTAAAAAATAAAAATCACATGATCCTATAAATAGATTCAGAAGAAAACATTTGGCAAACTCCAACTCCTATTCATGATAAAATATTTTTGTAAACTAGGAATAAAGGATAACTTCCTCACCTTGATAATACATCCCTCCTCAAAAACAGCAACAATAAAAAAAAAAAAAAACAAAGCTAACATCTTACTTAATAGTGAGAAACTTGAAGTTTTCCTTCTAAGAATAGATACAAGGTAAGAATGTCCTTTCTCACTATTCCTTTTCAACATTGTACTAGAATTTCAGCTAGCGCAATCAGACAAGAAGTAGAAATGAAATGTATACAGACTGGGAAGGAAGAAATAAAACTGTCTTTGTTTACAAATGACATGATTGTCTACATAGAATACCCCAAAAATGACAAAAAAAAAAAAAAAGCTACTGGAACTAATAAGTATTTATAGGAAAAGTGTGTGCTGTAAGGTTAATGTAAAAAAGTTGATTGATTTCTTATATAGTAGCCATGAACCAGTGGTGGCATTTGGAATTGAAAATACAATTATAATTTATATTAGTATGGATAAAAGTGATATACTTAGGTATAAATGTAACAAAATGTGTACAAGATCTATATGAAGAAAACTACAAAATTCTGATGAAGAAAAACAAGAAAAACTAAATAAGTGGGACGATATCCCATGTTCATGGAAAGGAAGAATCATTATTGTCAATATGTTAAGTCTTCCCAACTTGATCTGTAGATTCAAAGCAATCCCAATAAAAACACCAGCAACTCATTTTGTATATATCAACAAACTGATTCTAAAGTTTATATGCAAAGGGACAGATTTAGAATAGCCACCACAGGGCCAACTATTTGAAAGAGAAGAACAAAGTTGGAGGACCACACTAGCCAACTACAAGACTTAACTATAAATCTACAGAAACCTAGACAATCTAGCATAAGTGAAAGAATAGACAAATAGATTGACAGAACACAATAGAGAGGCCAGGAGTAGATCCACATAGAGTCAACTGATCTGTGATAAAGAAGAAAAGTCAATACAATAGAGCAAAGTTAGTCTTTTCAGTAATTAGTGCTATGACAACTGGACATCCACATGCAAAAATATGAATCTAGACACAGATCTTACACCTTTCACAAAAACTAACTCAAAATGATTTAAATGTAAAATGCAAAACTACAAAATTTTTAGAACATAAAACTGGAGAAAATATAAATTACATTGGGAATGGTGATGATATTTTATATACAACACTAAAGCCATGATCCAGGAAAGAAAAGAATTAATAACCCGGACATTATTAAAACTAAAAACTGATGTTCGTTGAAAGACATTGCCAAGAAAATGAAAAGATAAGCCATAGTCTGAGAGAATATATTTTCAAAAGACACATCTAATTAAGACACATCTTATATATTAAGGATATACTTAAAATATACAAAGAACTCTTTAAACTCAATAATAAGAAAACACACAACCCAATTAAAAAGTGAGCCAAAGACCTCAAAAGATACCTCACTAAAAAAGATATATGTATGGCAAGTAAGTATATAGAAAGATGTTTTCCATATCACAAGTCATTAGGTAAATGCAAATTTGAACAATAGCATATCATTACACACTAATTAGAATGGCCAAAATCCAAAACACTGACAATCCCAAATGTTGACAAGAATGTGGAGCAACAGGAACTCTCATACTGCAGGTGGGAATGCAATACATTACAGCCACTTTGGGAGACAGTTTGGCAGTTTCTTAACTGAATGTATTCTTAAAATATATTCTGACAAAGGCATTTTACTACAGGAATTGAGAACTTGTGTCCACACAGAAACCTGTATTCATATACTTATAGCAGTTTTATTCATAAGTGCCAAAATTTGGAAGCAACCAAGATGTCCTTTAGTAAGTGAATGTGTAAATAATCAGTGGCACATCCAGACAATGGAATATTATTCAACACTAAAAATAAATGAGCTGTCCAGTCATGAAAAGACATGCAGGAACCTTAAATGCAGATTGCTAAGTAAAAGAAACCAATCTGAGAAGGTTAATATTGTATGGTTCCAACTACAGGACATCCCAAGAAAAGCAAAACTATGGAAACAGTAAAAAGATCAGTGTTGCCAAGGGTGGGGGTGTAATGGGAGAGATAAATGCAGGACAGAGGATTTTTAGGACTGTGAAAATTTCTGTATGATACTCTAGTGCTGGATACTGTCATGATACATTTGTCTAATGTACAATAACAAGAGTCAACTCTAAGGTGAACTATGAACTTTGGGTAATTATGATATTCATCAACTGCAACAAATGTACTACTCAGGTGGGGCACATTGATACAGGGGAGACTATGAATGTGGGGTGGCAGAGGATCTATGGGAAATCTCTGTGCCTTGACCTCAATTGTGCTGTGGCTCTTAATTTTCTCTAAAAAAAATAGTAAAATCATTTAAAAATTTAAAATACTGTGCAGCCATCTGTGAGAGAAAAGCTAATTGCTAATTCTTTTTCCTCCTAATCTGGTGTTAAGTTTAGCTATTTTTGTTCCTAATGTAGCATGTAATAAATGTGACTGTGCCTAGGAAAGAGCTTGAGAGTTCCACATCAGACAAACTGTTAGGCTCTGCAGCAATATTTGAAACAATTCATACAACTCTTAATGTCCAAGCATTCTCATATTGACTTGTGACTCAATTTGAATCATAAATATCAGTGACCTTTTCAGAATCAAATAAAGAAAACCTTTTCAGTCAAACTGCCCCTTGCTTATAACTAAGAAATAAGCAGTAGTTTGTGGTTTTGGAAGCCTGCTCTAACTAATCATCTTGAGGATGTTTTTATCCAATGTATAATTTTCCACAGATCAGTAAACTCGAATAGTGGTGGTAGTCAGGAAGGAGGGTCTATCTAGCTCATAATGATTCTCCTGAGGTCCACAGACAACCCAGACACATTTAGAGATTGTTCTTCATTACCCTAGGAAAGTGAACTGCCTTCTGATTGCTTACCCAACCTCGACAGCCACAGTGAATAGTTAATTGATAGGAATCCTCCCAAGAGATATGTGTCCTTTCTCCCCATTTCATCCTACCCAAGCCAACCCCAACTATTCTTCTTATTCTGATTGTGATGCTCTGGAAATGTGAGCACAGGCCACTCTCCTGAAACAAAGTCCCTCTACCATGGACAGGAATGACCTTCACAGTTAAAGAGAAAGGGACAGAGAGTTGACAGAGAGAAATAAAGAGGTGGTATTTACAGCCTAGATTCTAGTTGTTGAGGCTTCCCCTCCAAACTTTGCTCTTTGTCTCTTTTCAACCCCAGGTACCTTCCAAACAATCTTCAAATAACTAAATCTGACTCCATCTCTCTCTTCTTCCTCTTCTCTTTTTTTTTTTTTTTTTTTGGCTAGTGTTTGTCAGAATTGCACTTTAGTAGGATGTGACCAAGGAGGACTGTTTTAATTTATCAGTCTATAATCATGTTAAGTCCTTCTATTTCTTCTAACGACTTAATGATAGTTTGACTTTAGAATGTCTATGAATCAGATGCTGGGGAACATTTTATTTATTTTTACTTCTTTTTTTTTTTCAACTATATCACATGAAACAGCCAAATTCTATTCTATATTTTATAAATGTGCATAATGAATCCAGCAGTTTTGTACCACTGATGAATTCACATTTTAAAAATTGATGTAGAAAGTAGGAGAAGAGAATTCTAGTTGCAGTTCATGATGAATTTAGGCATGTCACTTAATTTGTCTTGTCTAAATTATCTTTAAGATCTACCGCAGCCATATCAATAGATGCTTCTTCCTCCACAAACTGAAAATGGCAGTAGTACAATAGAAAAGAATTAATCATCTCTGTGCTTGTTAAAACAGTCATAGGGCACCTGGGTGGCTCAGTGGGTTAAGCTGCTGCCTTCAGCTCAGGTCATGATCTCAGGGTCCTGGGATCGAGTCCTGCATCGGGCTCTCTGCTCAGCGGAGAGCCTGCTTCCCTTCCTCTCTCTCTGCCTGCCTCTCTTGTGATTTCTCTCTATCAAATAAATAAATAAAATCTTAAAAAAAAAACAGTCATAGCACACTGGTATTTATAGATTGCTGTAAGTACGACTGGAGGAAGGCCCCAAGGAGGGTTATAAAAGTTGTTCTGGACGTAACTGCATATGTGTTGTAAAAATTTTGACCACATTTTTTATGGTTTCAGCTTTCTGTGCACACCTAGAGATAGACAGATGATAAATAGATAGAAAGATAGGCAGACAGGCAGTCAGTGAATAAGGGAAAGCAAATTGTAGGTAAGCACTCTGTAGGTGGAGGTTGGAGTAGTTTAGAGACAAGTCTTCCCTTGTTTTTCCATTTTTTTCTACTGCCACTTTCAGGCCGTGTGTTAGTGTAAATTCCTCTAAAAATGTAGAATCTGAGAGAAGAAAGGCAGGGGGACCAGTGGCGTGGGGACGTGTAAGAGAGAAGAGCATTTGCTCTGAGACATTAGACTTGTCTGTGAGGGAGAAGAGGGAGAGCTATGATTTGATAGGAGAGTAAAGTCTAAAGAACTGACTGAATTTTTTTTTTCCTAAAATAAATTTTACAACCACAAGGAGCAGAAAAGTTGTGGCACTATCCCAAGTAAAGAGTCTCTGTAAGCTAGAATAGATGCGAGAGTCCATTGAGCACAGTTGAGAGCAACCAGACAACTAAAATCTTTCCACATTTATAACCTAATGGACTGAGATCCTGCAGTCACACTGGTTATGTTGCCATGATTCTCATTCTTATTCTGACTTCATTCAGTAGCTACCAAACCCTAAGATGTGTCTTGGGATTCTTTTCCTCCACCCCACATCTGGCTAAAAAATGGGATTTTCTACATCTTTTTAACAATTCCTATACAGATTAACTTGTAAGCTTCCTGTTTTAGGTATTCAGCTGCTAACAACAGAAATATATAGAGAAGATAACTAAATAATAAACATGGGGAAATAACATGTTGAATGATCCTATGGCATTTTAATAACTAGAGACAAACCTCTACCAAGCTTTGTTAGCTGGGTGGAGTTGCAGAACCATCATCTATAACCTATGGATCTGTGGAGAGCCATACTTCTAGTCATCTCTCCTTTCAGGTGAAGTGAATAACCACTTGGACAGCTTGAAGTTTTATGCCCTGGGAAGACTTCCAATTGGCTTTTTCCTTCAGAACCATCCTGGACTGGTGCAGTAGTGCATCATCTGTTCTTTGGGTAATGTCTGCATATTGTGTAGAACCACCTAGAAACAAGGCTAAGTTTTACTTCCTCCATCACCTATTCAACTTTTGGTTTTAAAACTGGCCTCCATGGAGGGGGCAAGGAGACAATAGAAAAAGAGGCAGGCTGCTCCAGATTGGTAGGTGGCAGGTTTACTAAGTAGTGAAACTTACTCACAAGGCTTGTGTTAGGCAGCCACAAGTTGAGTAGATTTCTGCCCCTGGATCCCAGTATCTTTTTTTTTAATTATGTTCAGTTAGCCAACATATAGTAGTACATCATTAGTTTTTGATGAAGTGTTATATTAATTGTGTATAACCCCCACTGCTCATCGCAAAACATGCCCTCCTAAATACCCATCATCCAATTACCCCATCCCCCAACCCCACTCCCTTCTATAACCTTCATTTTGTTTCCTGGAGTCCAGAGTCTCTCATAGTTTTTCTCCCTCTCTGATTTCTTCCTATTCAGTTTCCCCTCCCTTCCCCTGTGGTCTTCCACACTATTCCTTATGTTCCACGTAGGAGTGAAACCATATGATAATTGTCTTTCTCTGCTTGACTTATTTCACTTAGCTTAATCCTCTCCAGTTCCACCCATGTTGATGTAAATGGTGGGTATTCATCCTTTCTGATGGCTGTGTAATATTCCTTTGTATATGTGAACCAAATCTTCTTTATCCATTCATTTTTTGAAGGCCATCTGAGCTCCTTCCACAGTTTGGCTATTGTGGACCTTGCTGCTATAAACATAATAGTGCATGTTCCCCTTCCTTTCACTATGTCTGTATCTTTTGGACCGCAGAACCTTAAAAATTTATATACAGGCCTTACCTTTGCTCAGTTGCGTACACCATCTTGAGCTTTCAACACATTACTCTCTCAAGACTACATCCTGGGGCAGGTTCTAGCAAGCAGAATGTACATTCCAAAGTAGGGGAGGGATGAGGAACCTCCAATTGTCTGGGACCAGCTCAGGTGTCAACTGGGAGTCACATCCAGCATCAACACATGCATGGATTGAGAAAAAGAATTTAGTGCAGCAGGAATACAGGCAATGAACATTTGGGCCACTTTCTCTTGCATTTTATTTGTGCTTTCATGATGTGTTTGAGGTTGATCTCATATATATTACTTTCATTTTATGGGGTACATAAAATTGTTGTACATGCCAAATACTACAGATTGAAGGACAGATAATACCTGCTTCATGATGGACAGGCCAGGTCACAAGTTAACTTGGTAACCCAGGAAAAAACATTCAGTTTCTACTAAGCCTTGGTAAAAAGCCAAAAGCTATCTCTTAAAAGGAGAGTAGTTATCCAGAGAAGATAACATTGTTTTGCTCAACAATTCTAAGTCTGCCCTGTGACTCTTCTGCAAGTCCCTATTAAAGTCTTCAAAAAAAAAATCCCTATTTATAACTGATATCTCAGGCAACATCAAGTCTGCTAACACACATGGCCCAAATGGTAGATCAGCTTGCATGGCAGCCTGGGTCTGTTGCAGAGCCTCCTTTTTTCTTGGTAAATTCTTGATAAATCTAGTAAATAGTAAACAAGATCAAGATTCCTGTGGTCTAAGATATGACATAGGGCCAGACAGCTGATGTAATCCTATGGTAGGATAAGGGAGACTAAGGATGGCCCCACCAGTGAAAAAATGTTTGATGATCTTTACTAACAGATACAATAGATACAGAAAAAGAAGAATTTGCCAGTTCAATGCTTGCACACTGATGCCAATGGGTATGTAGATTTTCTCAGATAATTAAAGTATATCTGGAACAGTAGCTGCAGTTAGAGCCTCCACTGATTAAATATACAGTAATCCATTCTCGTTTCCCATGATTAGCTGTCTTCTTTACAGGCCAAATAAGTGAATTGAATGAAGATTAGTAGGAATCACCACCCTTCATCCTTCAAGATAAGTGTTCATGGCACAAGTCTTTGCAATTCCTCAAGGAATATGATATTACTTTGGGCTTACTATTTTTGCCTGTAGTGATAGTTTGAGAGGCTTTCACATAGCTTTCCCTAAAATAATAACTCCACTCCACATCTTAGGAAACTATAGCACTGCCAGTTGCCAAAGAAGTTTATCCAAATTTTGTATTCCACAGTGAGAAATAATCACTGAGGGATTTGAGTATTTAATACATGAACTTACCATTTCTGCCCAAAACACCTCAGCTAATCCACCATATAGAAACTTACAGTGTTCCTGATCTACTAGAATAAAAATCCCACATGACATAGCTTCTGACAGGGAATGCTATTCCAATCAGAACAACTGAAATAACAGTTCACAGAAGTCACCAAAACCTGTGGAGATGATAACTGAGGTTGAGAATTTAGATGTATATAGAATTTCAAATGTGCAATGACAGAAAAAGATAATAGTAACAGCTGTGTTCCCAAGAACAACTGCAATAATGATAGTGGCTATAATTTATTTTACTAGTTTTCTTCTTCTAAGTTCCCCTTGAGGAGCTGAGAAGTAGCTGCTTCCAAATACGGGTGGAGAAGTGGCTCCATACAGAGCAAAGCTGAACTGTGGTGGCCATGAACATATGCTGCTCTGTATCCTTTCAAGGGAACTCCTGGGCAAACAGAGTGCATGGAGAGATTCTATCCATTTCTGCCTCTTTGGATTCACCATAGTATTTTTGCTAGACTAGACTCTTCTCATTCTGCTCCCCATCAGTAAGTGGGAACAGCATGAGTATGGCCCAATCTTGTCTGAATCAGGACTCAGTCTTCAACAGGCAACGAGCTTGGGGACTCCTCACTTGCATGGCTGAGACTTCTTTAGAATCACCTGAGAGATATCTAATCCTTTTCCCTCTCATGTTTCAAAGGTGTCATATCTACATTGTGGCCTGAGGACTTTCCCTAGCTACTCTTATTCCCTCATCAATTATCCTTCATATGTTTTATTCCCAGTATATCTCTCACTTAGTCCACCCTGTATGATGTCTGTTTTAGAGTACAGATTCAGTATAGTGAGATTAGGAATTTAGGAACAAAGAAATTAAGTCAGAAGAAGTAATCCCAGCAACCAAGATAAAATAAAAACATGAGATAAGAAGTGAGACCAAACCAGAAGATGTCTAAATTCTAGGAGGATTTGGAGTCTTTGTCCAGATTTAGGAGTATCTATAAATCATCAGAGCCAACTATTTTAGATCAAGCATAGAAATGTCACTCAATTTTTGAGACTAATCTAAGTAGGAATATGAACTAGTTCAAGCCACTGAGATATAAGGGAAGGGCTGGGGTAAAGTTTTGGGGAAAGACACTTTCTTGATAAAAGAGACTCAAGAGGAATACATTTTTTTATGCCATGTCCTCTGGTCTCTGGATACTGTTCAGAAAGATGAAATTTTTGGATCTCTAGCTGCTATTTTCTAAATATAGGGAAGGTCAAGAGAATTGCAGAAATTCTATAAAAAATAAAACAACTGAGATGCCAACTTATATACCACTCCACTTTTTTGGCCATTGTGCTACTTATTGCCAGAAACATTTTAATTAATACGAGGCTAAGGTAAAAGACCAAGAAGGTAACCTAAAAGTAAGGATTTGTTTTCTATGTGAATTCTACTTACAGAATGATACATATGAAAGCAATAGTAGTAACACTGATGTGGCACTTATTACATATTCAGAAATATTAGTTTTTTTATTATTTTGTTAAGAGTAATGCTATTAAAATACCAGTAGCCAGCTAGACTCATGAGGGAGGGTTTGTGCTAGTTTTTTATTCCATTTTTTATTTCTTATTATCATAACCTCAAAGTTTCAAAATCCCCAGTATTTCACAGTGCTAACAAAGTGACCCTCACTCATGTTCCATGTACATAGTCTTTTTAAAATTTTTCCATTCAGTTTAATTTTTCTCTTTCTGTTTGTTTTTAATCATTCAAAAAATGTGAGCATGTTCAAAGATTCATACATTTATTCTCTATTTAGAGGTTAGCATTAAAATAAAACAATTGGACATACAGAATGGCAAATGTTCTTTCCAGAATCTAAAGAATGAATCATTGTTAAAATTAAACTATATGACTTAAATTAAAGGTATCTCTCTACTATGTCTTCATACTAGACTCTTATTTTCAACTAATGCTGAGAGTAAAATCATACTTTTTTTTTCCTTGCATATTCACTGAAGTTAAAAAAGCTAATGTATTGTGATACATCTGGTTTGTCTTTCCTACTCTGTAGAACTTCAGCACACACACACACACACACACACACACACACACACACCTGTGTTAGGAGACACTACTCAAAAACGGTTTTTAATTCTAAGACATAAAAACATCAGGATATCAAAAAATATGTTAGCTTATCTTGTGTGTTGTTATAAGATAATTAAACCTGGATAAGAATAGTCACGATTGTTGACCATCAATTGCAAGCTTGCCTATCTCAAACCAATCTGCAATCAAGTTAGAAAGGTTAGAAAGTGAAGACCATTCTATTGTCTTTCCAGTGTTGACTCTGGATTATAATTTAAACTACCTGGGATAAATGTTTTAAAAAGTAGATGTGATTAAACAACATCACTTCCAGCCAAGATATGTGGAGACCTAATACCTTCAGCTGGAAACTCCATAGTCTGGGAGCATTGTCAGATATATACAAAATGAAGATTGAAAATTTATCTACGAACCTTGCCAAGTTTTTCAATAAATATATAAAGTAATTTAAAGTTGCAGGAGTAGTTATTTGTGCTCTAGCCTTATTGTGTGGTGAAAGTCCAAAAAACTCAAAAGTATTTCATTGAGTTAAAGTTTAGATTGGATTTAGAAGTCTATCTCTAAATTAGACATTTCCAAAGCCACAGAAAATAATCTACTTATCTTAGAATAGATAATACACTCTCCTGATCTGTGCCTAAGAGAAGAAATAGAAAAACATGTGTTTCAGAGGAATAGAACCTGGAAATGAGAGTTGTAAACTGTTCACATATAATGTATATCTATACTATGTGACTTTTTCTTAGATAAAAATGGCCAAAAAGGTGTTTTGTGGGTTTTTTGTCTGTCTGTCTGTCTGTTTTGGTAAATATCTGATACCAAATAATGACTTTTATTACCCATTATTGATTAATAAAAATCTTCCTCTCAAGTGCCTCCTCTCTTAAAGACATTTTTATATTAAATTCAATTAGCCAACATATAGTACATTAGTTTTTGATATAGTGTTCAATGATTTATCAGTAGTGTATAACACGCAGTACTCTTACAGACACTGAGTAGAATATTGGCAATAAATAGATTGGTTTAGTTTAATGAGTGTTCCCAAAACTAAGCAAATACAATTCACTGAAATGAACAATACAGAGAAAGGCATGCAATAGATATGGAAGATTATGAAAAAGGCATCTCACCTGGCCTGATAGGTGGGAGGCTGTGGCTGAGATGACATGTGAAATAATTCATTAAAAATTTTATCATTAAGTAAAAGAAAACAGATTTGTACTTGCAGTTCCAGGTGGGGCAATTATGAATAAAGTTATTATAAACATCCTTTTATAGGTTTTTGAGTGAACATACATTTTCATTTCTCTTAGGTAAATACGTAGAAGTGAGATTGTTAGGTCACATGGTAAGTGTATGTTTATCTTTGTAAGAAACTGCCAAATTGTTTACCAAAGAGTCTGGGACATGTGGGATTGTGACCAGCACTGAAAAAATTCTAGGCTTTCTGTATTTTTGCCATTACTTTCCATAGCTGGGTTTCTTTTTATTTTATTTTAGCCACTCTAATAGATATATATTGGTACCTAATTATGATTTCAATGTATGTTTCTCTAATGAGTAATGATATTGAATATCTTTTAATGTGTCTATTTGTCATTTGCTTATCTTCTTTGGGGAAATTATTTGTTCAGATCCCTTGAAAGTTTTTTGTTTGTCTGTTTTTTTAGTTTGAGCAGTTTGTTTTCATATCATTAGCTTTGAGAGTTCTTTAGCTTTTCTGAATAAATATTTTTTATCAGACATATGAGACACAAATATTTTCTCCTAGTCTATGATTTTTTTCAAACTTATAACTATCTGTTGGAGAACAAAGGTATTTAGAAGTTTTTGAAAGATTACTATTGTGGTTAAAAAACAAACAAGCAAACAAACATAAAATCTACCCTCTTAAGCACACAGTCCAGTACTGCTAACTATATGCACTCTGCTGTACAACAGATCTCTAGAATGTTCTCATCTTGCATGACTTAATCTCTACACCCATTGAACAGAAGCCCCCCATTTCACCATCTCCACCTGCCCTGACCACTTCCATTCCACTTTCTGCTTCTGTGAGTTTGACTACTTTAAATACTTGTTATAAGTGAAATTATGTAGTTTCTCTGTGACTAGCTTCATTCATTTGGAAATAATATCTTCAAGTTTCATACGTGTTGCAGCATGTGACAGAATTTCTTTTGGTTTGAGAGTGAATAACATCCCATGGATGTATATATACCATGTTTTCTTTATTCAACCATTCATGGACATGCAGATTGTTTCTACCTCTTTCTTATCTCTTGTGAATAGTGCTGCAGTGAACAAGAGAATACAAATATCTCTCTGAGATTCTGACTTCAGTTATTTTGGATAAATACTCAGAAATTGCTGGGTCATATAGTAGTTCATTTTTAATTTGGGGGAAAATCCATCCCATTTTCCCTAGCAACTGTTTCATTTTTTATTCCCACCAACAGTGCATAAGGGCTCCAACTCCTCCACATCATGAACATTTAGTATTTTTTTTGTTTGTTTGGTAATGGCCATCTTAACAGGTATGAGGTCATATCTCATAGTTTTGATTTAAAGTTCCCTGATAGGGGCACCTCGGTGGCTCCGTTGGCTGAGCATCTGCCTTCAGTTCAGGTCATGATCCCTGAGTCCTGGGATCAAGCCCTGCAATCAGTTCCCTGCTCAGCAGGAAGTCCGATTCTTCCTCTCCCTCTATGCCTCTACACCTCTCTCTCAAATAAATAAATCAATCTTAAAAAAAATAAAGTTCCCTGATAATTAGTGATGCTGGGTATTTTTTCATATATCTGTTGGTTATCTGCATTCCTTCTTTGCAGAAATGTCACTTCAAGTCTTCTGCCTATTTTTCAATTTGGTTATTTTCCTTTTCTTTTCTTTTTGTTTGTTTGTTTTTGCCATTGTTTTTGCTTTTGAGTTGGGGTATTTCTTATATATTTTGGGTGCTAACTGCTTACCAATTAATAAGCTTTGCAGATATCTTTGCCCATTCTGCATGTTATACCTTTTCAGTCTATTGATTTTCTCCTTTGTTGTGTAGAAACTTTTCAGTTTAATGCAGTCTCACTTATCTAATTTTTAAATTATATTTCAGTGTTATATTTATGAAATCATTGAAAAGACTGATGCTATGAAGATTTTCCTCTCTGTTTTCTTCTAGGAGTTTCATAGTTTTGGATCTTACATATAATTAATTAATCCATTTTGCATTATTTTTGTATATTATATAAGTATCCATTTTCATTCTTTTGTATGTAGGTATCCAGTTTTACCAAAACCATTTATTGAAGAGACAACCCTTTCCCTATTGGGTATTCTTGGCACACTTATGGAAGATCATATGACTGTAATATGTGGGGGTTTATTTATGGAATTTCTATTTTGTTTCATTAGTTTATATGTCTGTCTGTGTGCCAGTACCATACTGTTCTGATTGCTGTGGCTTTATAATATATTTTGAAGTCAGGAAGTGGGAGACCTACTATATTTTTCCTCTTTCCCAAGATTGTTTTGGCAATTTGGGGTCTTTTGTGATTCCATATGAATTTTAGGATTATTTTTCTATTTCTTCCAAAAATGCCATTATAATTTTGATAAGGATTACATTGAATCTGTAGGTCATTTTGGGCATTGTAGCCATTTTAACAATATTACGTTCTCCGATTCATGAATATGGAGTTTTTTTCTAGCTGTGTCTTGATTTCTTTCAGCAATGTTTTATAGTTTTTAACATACAATTCTTTTGCCTCCTTGGTTAAGTTTACTTCTAAGTATGTTATTCTTTTTGATGCTATGATTATTTTCTCAAGTGTTTTTTTCAGATTGTCTGTTGATAGTGTATACAAATGTAACTGATTTTGTGTATGTTGATTTCATATCCTGAAATTTTACTGAATTCACATTCTAACAGTTTTTTTTGGCGGGGTAGATTTTTTAGGATTTCCTATGTACAAGTTCATTCCATCTGTAATATTATAGATATTATTGTGTAAATAATATCTAGTCTATAAAAGATCTCTTTTATAAAAAAAAGAGAGATAATATCCTATCTTTTCCAATTTGGATGCATTTTGAGTCTTTTTCTACCTAATTGCTCTAGCTAGAACTTGTAGTACCATGTCGAAAGAAGTGGCAGAACGACAAATCTTAAAGGAAAAGCTTTCAGTTTTTCACTGTTGAGTATGATGTTAGCTGTGGGCTTTTCATAAATGGCCTTTATTATATTGGAGTAATTTCCTTCTGTTCCCAGTTTGTTGTGTTTTTACCATGAAAAAATGTTAAATTTTGATAAATGCTTTCTCTGCATTTACTGAAATGATTAGGTGATTTTTATCCTTTGTTCTGTTAATTTGATGCATCATATTGATTGATAAAAGGATGGCTCATATGTAGAAACATCTTTGAATCTCAGAGATATATCTCAATTGGTCCTAGTGTGTGATCCTTTATCATGTTGTTGAATTTAGCATACATGTGGTTTGTTGATTTGTTGGGGTTTTTTCTCACTCATTGTACACTCAGCATGGAGGATGGACGATGGTAATTGAGTGTATGTTTGTCCAAACCATCACCTTCATTCTTAGGAACCCTCAACCTAATGTCCTTTCCTGTTATTGCTTACATTCACTCAAGACAGAAACCAATCCCATGGGCAGCACCTGAAAAAGTCTGCACATTGTGTGTATGTCTCAATCCCTCCCCACGGAAAAATGAGCTGTACCAAGACAGGGAACATAGTGAGTGCCACAGTTTTTTTCTACCCAGTTCCTTGCAGCACGTTTCACACTCAACTTGGGAGTGCAGGAGGCTCTTAACTGGTTTCTGAATTTCTCAACAAAGGGAATTTGTCCATATGTTATTGTTGAGTCTCTGTCTCCATGGGGTGGCAGATCTGGGATTTCCTGTCCCACCATCCTGCTGTTGTTTATCCCCAGGTTAAATATTTTACCAATGAGGAGCTTTTGAAGGAATTTAAGGAAGACAAGGACTTAAGTGCATTAGGATTATGTATGTGCAAGTTTGCAGATGTAGATATAACTAAACTCATGGAGGATTACAGTACTAAGCTCCAGACTTGTAAACATCTCATAGTACATAAAAAATTAACTTATTAATGTCATAAAGCCCAATTTTAAATTTTTTTGAAAAAAGAAATACATTAAAAGGGTTTAAAATTTAAATATACAAAAGAAATCCATTGTAAAAGCCCTTCAACCTTCCTCCCATTCCTGGAGACAAACAGTGTTACTAGTTTCTCATGTTTCTCTACTGACTTTTTTTTTTAACATATGAATACAAATTTTTTAAAATTATATTGTAAAAACTATAGACAATAAAGATATTGTTCTGCACTATATAAAATTTTATTCATAAAAACACCTATTAAAAAAGAAAGCACCCATTAAACATCCTTCAAGAGGTGCCTGAGAGACACAGTTGGTTGGATGTCTGACTCTTGGTTTTGGCTCAGGTCATGATCTCAGGGTCCTGAGGTTGAGCCCTGTGTTGTTCTGAGCTCACCGTGGCTTCTGCTTGAGTCCCTCTGTCCCTCCTGCTTGATCTTTTAAATACGTAAGATCTCAAAAACAGTTTGCTTTCTATGAACCCTTTCTAAGAAAGTTTTAGGAAGATTTGTTTCTCTTGAATTAGGACTTAATTGAAAAGGGAAAAATACACAATTCTGGTAAAAAGAGTTCTAATACAAAGAGAGAGGCAAAGAGTAGTTACTGGAAGGTATTGAAGAGAAATTCCAGGACACCAGCCAGGCTGCAGGCAAAAAAAAATTAATTAATTAATTAATTAATTAAAAAATTAAAAAATAAAAAAAATCCAAATTATAGCAAGAGAGTATTCTATTTTTGTGAGGGTATCTTCAAGAAAATTAAAATAAAAAACTACCTGCTGTGTTTGTATATAGTAAGAAGTTATTTATACTTTTGAATATAATAAGGGGCTAATTAGTAACAGTACAAAAATTAACAAAGAACAGGATAATTATTACCTCAATTAAAAAACAAAATAACAAAATAAGATATAAGAAAATAAATAAAATTGTAGTAGATTTAAAGACTTAGGTATAAATGATTAATCATGTTAAGGTAATAAAAAGGAAAATATGGAATATTTTACCATCATTGAGAGACAAAGATAAGAAAAATGTGTGCTTTTGTGCATGGGTGTGTGTGTGTTTGTGAATGTATGCTCTGGCGTATGCCTACCCATGTGAGGCATTTAAATGAGGTAAATCTTCATCTTTCATAGTGGGAAGTCTATAACTCATGTTTATACATGAAATTCTTGAGATGGTAACATGATTACACCATTAAGATACATGAGTTAAAGAATAATAGAAATAGCTAAAGAGTTAAAGGGATTGTTTTTGGAGAACAAGATGAGTGTTAAGAGACAAAAAAAGAGACTGTTACTAGACCTTGTAAGTCTTAGAATTATTATACTTTAAAAATCTGTGCATTTTTCTACTTAAATTAAAAATATAAAATAAAGGCAAAAATAAATCCCATTATTATTTTAAAAAGATGTCTGCACATAATTTTATATATTTTGAGTAAAAAGAAGAAAATGAAAGGATTTTAATAAAGCAGGTGAACCATGAATCTAGTACACAACACAGTTAATAAATTACAAACATGCATAAAAAATAAACATGCAAAAAGTTACTTTGCAAAGTTTACTTTAGTTAACTTTGGATGTTTGGATTTTTGCATTCCTCACAGTCATTGAAAAGAAATATCTAGTCTCATAAATTCATGTAAAGAATCAAAAAATAAATTATCAGAATTGCTATAGATTATCAGAATTATTAGAAATGCTATAAAAGACAAATGCTCCATGACCACATTGCAATAAAATGAGGGATTAACAGAAAAACAAAAACAAACAAACAGACAAACCAAAACAAAACAAAAAAACAACTTTCTTATCCAGGAAAAAAATGTTACGAAACAACTCACGGGTCAAAGGAAAATTACAGACTTTTAAAATAATAATAACTGTAGTAGTAACAATTTTAATAAAAACAAATTACACATTTTTCTGAAATAACTAGAAATAATTTAAAGTAAAAAGGCTAAAGGAAATGAATGAAGAAAAAAATCACACACTGATTTTAAAAAATAAAACAGCAACAAGAAAACCATTTTTGAAAAAATCAATAAATTAGAATACTGCTAGTTACATAAGAAGAAATTTTATTTATTTTTTTTTTTTTAGATTTTATTTATTTATCTGAGGGAGAGAGAGGAGGGAGAAAGCATGAGCACAAGTGAGGGGAGGCAAAGGGAGAACCGCATTCTTCACTAGGAATGAACCCAATGCATGGCTCAATCTCAGGAAATCTGAGATCATGACCTGAGCTGAAGGCAGATGCTTAACCCATTAAGCCACTCAGATGCCCCAAGAAGAAATTATAAATACACAAATTTAGAAATAACAAGGGCCAAATAATATTGAAACAAAGAAAGCAAATTACGTTAGAGATGTTTTTTTTTTCCCATTTTATTTATTTTTTTCAGCATAACAGTATTCATTGTTTTTGCACAACACCCAGTGCTCCATGCAAAATGTGCCCTCCCTATTACCCACCACCTGTTCCCCCAACCTCCCACCCCTGACCCTTCAAAACCCTCAGGTTGTTTTTCAGAGTCCATAGTCTCTTATGGGTCGCCTCCCCTCCCCAATGTCCATAGCCCCCTCCCCCTATCCCAATCCCACCTCCCCCCAGCAACCCCCAGTTTGTTTTGTGAGATTAAGAGTCATTTATGGTTTGTCTCCCTCCCAATCCCATCTTGTTTTATTTATTCTAGAGATGTTTTTATTATATCCCTGCACACATAGTTTTGGGAAAAACACATGGAATGAATAATTTTCTAGGAAAATTATCATTTATCAAAGTTAGCCAGAATGGTTACAGAGCCTACTAAGTGTCATAAAGGGGAAAAAAGAGAAATTCAGGAACCCTACAGAAGAATCTAACTAAATCCAGACCCTAACACAGCTGTCCCAATGACACCTAAGCTGTTCTATACTAAAGACAAGCTTCTAACTTCCTTGTATGAAATGAGTATATAACAACAACAATAAAGTATTTATAGAGCAATCTTATTTAGGAATATCAATGCAAAAACATTAATTGAATTTTCAATTAGCAAAATCCAAAAGTACATTAAAAGTATAATAAAAATAAAACATGAATAAATGCAATCTATTTCAGGAATGTGAAGATTATTAACTAATAGGAACTTCAATAATATCATTGTATATCTATATAATTGAACTAAAGAGAAAAGTTATACTTTTTCATCTCAATAGATACTAAGAAAACATGTCACCGTGTCAACACTTGTTCAGATTTAAAGTGCTCGATAAAACAGGAATTGGTGGGTATTTTGTTAAGATGATCATGTATATGTGCTCATACAAATATATTGAATACTGGTAGGTATTTGGGTTGAAAGATATGCTTGGCCTAATGCCAATATTTTAGTTAATGGGGAGCACATGAAATTTTTCACAAATCAGACACAAGTCAAATGTCTGCATCATTATTTAACAATGAATTGGAGTTATTAGCCATTGCAATTAGATAAGATCGAGCATTCCAAAACACAAAAATTTTAGAAATTAAAAGATGAAATATCTATTTGAAGTTAGTATGGTCACATTTCTGGAAATCCAAAATAATCAATATGAAAACTATAATAATTTTAGTAAAATGACAATTGATTAAAAACTTACAAAAAATAGGACTCATAAATTCACATTATGAAAACATAAAGGTGAACTTGAAAGTTGAGAGGGAGATAAATCACAATACTCAACTCTAGCAAACAAACAGGTTTGCTGGAGGAGAATTGGGTGGGGGGATGGGATAACTGGGTAATGGGCATTAAGGAAGGCACATGAAGTAATGAGCACTGGGCATTGTAAACAACTGATTAATCACTGAATTCTAACTCTGAAACTAATAATACAGTATATGTTAAACTGAATTCAAATAAAAAAAATTAAATAATATTCCTGAAAAAAAAAAACAAACAATTCTATTGCCATGTGAAGCAACATATTCACAGGTTCTAAGAATTAGAACATGGACAAATTTGGAGGACTGTTATTTTGTCTACCACTGGTATATAACATATGAGTTAAGAATTTGGCATAACACTAAATTTGAATCCTTTCACCATTTATTGTGTAAACTTAGGCAAACACTATCCATTCTAAGCTCCCATTGCCACATAGATAAAATGGGGTTAGGGGTAATGACTGAATCTACCTCAGAGAGTTTAGGGGCATGTTCTCAATGAAGTAATGCCTGTAAACCACTTGGCATGGTTTGGCACATAGAAGATACTCAGTATACATAAGCTTCCATATTGATACCACCAAGGGAAACATTAGTAAAATGTAAGATTATATAAGTTTATCTGACAGTCACTTTACCGAGTCTTATTCAATTGTCAATAGTTTAATTTCCAACTTCAGACCAGTTTTGAATTTCATATTTGCTCACCAAGCCTTCGTGAATAAAACTTTAAGCTATTTAACTCCATTGAGAATGCTTATGGATCATTCCTGTTATCAATCACAAGAAAATCTTCCATATTTGAGTCATATACAGTTATAATGTCAACCATGTTATATTTAAGTTATTTATGAAAATTGTGAAGAGGAAAGGACTGAAAAGAAATCTCAAGAAAGCTATTGTGAAATGTCTGAAAGTTGACGTTTGTGTAAGTTACTAAGGTTTTGTCTCTCAGCTCTAAATCCATCCTTCTAGTATATGTGTACATGAAGCTAGAGCTAAAACTCAGAAAATTATCCTTCTCCTTTGCCAGCTGATGTACTGCTGGTTTTGCCAATAGAAAGAGCCTGAGAAAAGTGGCAGTCAGAAGGAGATGAGAAACAACAGACTCGTTTCTGTGTGCTTGAGGTCTGTGTCATCTCAACAAGGGACTTTCATGTGGAGAGGAGCAGTTGATTCCAGCAGCGGTTGGGTCCAGTTGGAACTGGAAGTGCCTTTCAACACTCTCAGAAGCGGCCTCAGAGCATCCCCTCAGAGGAGCCAGGATCAGGCATAGTCACTTCCTCTTCAGGGGTTTGAGTTCTAGCTCTGCAAAGTTTTTTCTTTACGTTTCTGAGGCATCGATTCCTGTTGTGCAGCATCACCTCCTCAAAGATTTGGTGTCTAATTCCACTGAGTCACTTCGTCAAGCCTCTAGTTTCTAACAACCTGAAAATGTTCATTCGATTTTCTTTCCTAGAAATGTTGTCTGTTTCCTGATAATAGCCCTAGGAATGTAATAATTCAGTACCCCTTTTGAATTTTAATTTCTTCAATAGGCATCCAGTTCCCTTTATTAAATTATCTCTGCTAAAATAAAAAGTGATGTTCTTTTTTTTTGTTTTCTCTCTTTTTTTCTTTTTTCTGACTGTATGCTTACCAATAAATTGGTCCAATTTTCCTGGGAAAATTAGTTACCGATTTCTCTAACCATCCTTTTATAAAGTTAATGTTTCTTTACTTAGATTTATAACAGTGGACCATTAAGTGCCCAAATGAAGTTTTTAACCTTGTATTTTCATGCATTTTTACATAGCATATGAGAAGCCCCTGTCTGACTGCTATTCTCTGAAAACTTACTCATCTCATGGTGGTCTCCACTTGGTTGCACCCATTTTCCAGATTTTGTCCTCAAATGTAAGCCCCTGAATCCCCACCTTTCTCATGGCACCAACTACTGAGCCTTCCATTCATTTCCCAACATTCATATCTGGATTCCCTTTATCTCACTTTCCCAGAATCTTCTCAGTGACTTTTCCTGGATCTCAGCTCTGTAAACCCTCACTCAACCCCTGACGCCTCTTCCATAGACAACCTCTTGGCCTTGATCTCTGTCCTCATGTCCTCCTAAAATCGTCCAATACATTAGTTCTCATCTGTGCACCTGTTTCTCCAGTTGAATACATGTCTCAGCCTGCAGTGGTTTCTTTCCTTTTTGCCATCATTAAAACAGCACCAGACATTGAGCCAGATTCCAACACCATGTAGAAGAATACAGGATAAAGCCTATGCATCAGGTTGATGAAGGATCAAATAGTTCTTAAAAGGAGCCATCCTTAGAATAGAAGAGAAATGGGTCTATCTTAGATTCCTACCTTCACACTGCTTCTTTTAATAACTTTCTTTATAGTTTAACAACTGTCACACTCAAATATTAACTCCAAAACCAAAAAAAAAAAAAAAAAAAAGTTCACTTTTAGAAGGTATTCTTATGGGGAATAATGGTAGGTTTTTGTCCCATTATTCTTGCAACCCAATATCTGAAGATCCCTGCCCTATTTATTTCTATTCTTATTGCAAATTTTCTGTACTCTTTTCTTTCTTATATGGCTACCAGATATCTCAGTACTAATTGTCTCTTATCTGCTCCCTTTATCTGCCTGAAAGCTCCTGCTCTGTGTTCCCTGGGCCTCTATCATAGTGAGACTCATCTCTCTCTAGCTGCATCTGGCATTTTTAAACCCTGTCCTCTAAAACCTCTAAAAACTGCAGCTCTTTTTGTTTGAAGACATGCTTTTTTCCCCCTTCCTTTAACATACATCTTTTCCACTCTTATCAGCAAGTTCCCTTTCTAAGTAATTTTATTCAACTAAATACAAAAGTGAACTCATTCAAGGAAAATATAAGGAAATAATAATGAATATGCTGTGCAAATATAGAAAAAATGATGAGAGCACATACTAAAACATACATCTAATGTATTTTTTGAGCTACTGGATGAACAACTGTACTAAAAAAGAACAAAAACCATTCTGTTTGTTCTTCGTGAATTTTTGATGGCTCCCAGTGATCATTGTTTTCTTTTATAATTCATCTGAATTATCATATTAATGGTTTATGTATTTATTCTGCTGGGGAAAGATACAAGTTTTACCAACTTCCATTTAAACACAAAAACCAAACAAACAAAAAACCTAGTGTCTTCTGTGAAAAAAAAAATATTTATTGCCAGTCTTTTAGAACACGGTGATGCACCAGCCACCACTTCTGAAAGCCACTTCATGTTCTCATATGACAAGTTCTCAGAGTTCTCTGGAAAGGAAATCCTCAAGATTAAGAGATCTGAATTGATTTTAAGCGACCAGGGGCTTTATTATAATTTCACCAATCATTACTATTAATTTCTTATTATTGATATTTGTTTAGTTGTTGCCAATTTAGTCAATAATACTGTAGAAATATTGTATGGTGACAGATGGTAGACTACACTTACTGTGGTGAGCATTAACTAATATATAGAATTGTCAGATCACTATGTTGTACTCTTGAAACTAATATAACATTTTATGCCAAAGATACTTCAGTAATACAAAAATTTTAAATATAAATATTGTTCAAAAAGTTTTCTTAATGGGATACCTGGGTGGCTCAGTGGTTTAAAGCCTCTGCCGTTGGCTCAGGTCCTGATCTCAGGGTCCTCGGATCAAGCCCCACATCAGGCTCTCTGCTCAGGGGAGAGCCTGCATCCCCTTCTCTCTCTCTGCCTGCCTCTCTGCCTACTTTTGATCTCTGTCAAATAAATAAATAAAATATTTTTAAAAATTTTTTCTTAAAAAATAAAAAAGAAAATAGGTGAAGGTAGCTATGTTTTTAAAGAATGACTGGCTTTCATTTGTGTCGACATGGATGGAACTAGAGGGTATTAGGCTTAGCGAAATAAGTCAATCAGAGAAAGACAACATATGATCTCCCTAATGTGAGGAAGTTGAGAGGCAAAGTGGGGGGCTTGGGAGGTAGGGAAGGAAAAAATGAAACAAGATGGGATCGGAGGGAGATAAACCATAAGAGACTTTTAATCTCACAAAACAAACTGAGGGTTGCCGGGGCAGGGTGGGTGGAGGTTGGGAGAGGATTGCTGAGTTATGTCCAATGGGGTAAGTATGTACTATGGTGAGTGCTGTGAAGTGTGTAAACCTGGCGATTCACAGACTTGTAACCCGGGGGTTAATAATACATTAATGTTAATAAAAAAAAAATAAATAAATAAATAAAAAGAATGTCTTTAGCAAATTTGTTTCCTTATTGTTGTTTTCTTACATATCCATAATTATAATGTTATTCAAACTTAAAAATAATTTGGGAAATATGGTATCTATGCCATCACTTCAATGACCACACTAAGCTAACATATTTGTTCACAATAGCCCTATTTAACAAAAACAAGAAAAACACACACACAATATATTACACTTTTAATTATGTATGTGAGGAGTTTGTATCTGATTATAACTCAAAGTCAAGTTTCCTATGAGAGTTTATTTCTGGTCTCAGTGTGTTTCTAATGGTTAACACTAATACTTAATGTCTATTTGAATCAGTGTTTACATTTGGGCTGAAATCCAAATTAAGAGTTCCTTTATAGTGTTTCATCCAACCTAGGAAAATTCTACCCTCTTCCAGAAAATCTAATTATCTCAACCAAAGCATAAATCTGAATTATATTAATATATTTAAGTTTTTATCATAATTAAACTGTGCCTAAACAGAACTGGGGAGTATTTTAATTTGAGGCAATAAGGTTGATTAATAAAAGGGATATTCAGGCACTATATAGATATTGATGATAATAACTAATAGAACATGGTGTAAAGAACAAAGTTCCTGGATACAGAAAATTTGATGTAAAGTGATTAATCTAGCACAAGATTTGTTATTTGGGCAAATTTAGTCTCTCTGTAGGGACAATAAAAACACACATGGCACAACCTTTTGGTAAGCATACAAAGGTATCCTATTTATAATAGACATAGTTTGCAATAATGGTAAAGAATTAGTTTATTGGGGACAGCTGGGTGGCTTAGTTATTTAAGCATCTGCATTTGGCTTAGGTCATGGAGCCCCATACCAGGCTTCCCACTTAGCCGGGAGCCGGCTTCTGCCTCTCCCCCTGCCACTCCTTTCCATTTGTGCTTGATCTCTCTTGTGTTCTCTCTCTCAAATAAATAAATAAAATCTTTGTTAAAAATTTTTAAAAGAATTATTTAATTAACACTATTTATAAATGCCTACATTATGCCAGTCATTTGATGCTAAAATATTCTGTACCAGCAAGTTGAAACTAGTAAAAATGACATTAACAATAATGCATATCTCGATTGTCAGAGAGAATGTCAGAGGAATTGTGTCATTCAACTAAAGTAAGCACTTAACAGCACCTCACAAAATCACAAACAATTAAAACATTGGTAATACATATTACATTTTTTACTGTAGGCCAGGAATGGTATAATCACAACAATACAACACAACATATCTCTGATGAATATATTATTATCTTCATATGTATCAGGAATCACAGGCTGAGGAGTCAGAGATCTCAATAAAAGTGACTAACTCTATAACAAGAATGTTACTAGGGTTTAAATGCAGACTTTCACAATGTCGATGCACATACTTTTAAACACTATTACCTACATATGCAATGGAATCACTTCTTGAAATGCAGCGTTAAGGAAATGATGGAGTCCATAGTTGGGTAGAGATAATGAGCACTGATTCTGAATGCACTTAAAGATCATGTCCACCAACTGAAATTTTTATAAAAAAATCCTAGGGAAGACTAGGATCAGCCTACCTTGGATCCTTCAATTTTCCTGGAGCAAAATGTATGGCTGAGAGAACAGAAAACCACATTGGGATCAACTTGGATTACAGAGCCAACATTATGTTCAGGAAGATGCAGTTCAAAGATTGGCAGCTTCTAATAAACCCTCATGTCCCAGAAACATGTCTCAGAAGATATTTTCTCACCATTTAGGGAAAGATAAATAACCTGCATCCACTTGTAGGGCATTTCCTTGCTATATATATATATATTTTATATCAATCAGAAAATAGTGGTCTTCCCCTTGAAGGTACTGTGTTAAGTATTATATTTTGGGAAATCAAACAATGGATGGATCTGGTACTCCCACTTCTCCCAATTGATTGCTTTCTGTAGTAGTATTGTCTACTAATAATGTTCTGAGATAATAGAATGAATGGTGGAAGGGGAGTATAAACTCAGGGGCAGAGAAAGGCAGAGATCAGATAAAGTACTCAGGATACAGACATTGTTTCTCCCATATCCATAAAAGAATCTGGCACAACATCCCTTGGAGGACTGCTTTGGAACAGCAGGAACGTACTAACTTCAGCTTGGAACACACTAATTCACAGATACTACAATGTGTCCTTTGGAGGAATGTAGTATTCTCTTTAAACTAATGTGCAATACTTCAAACCTAGAAGCAAGTTTAAATTAGAGCACCATCCCCCAAAGGGCATGGCTGGAGAAAGTTGTCAATTTTTGTCTTCTATTGTGCTCTGGTTCAGCAAAACATGTAACATAGCTGACAGTCAACCACAGTCACATATCAGGGCAATCAAGCATATTTATATGGATTTTCCATCCTTTTCAGTCAATTTCTTATCTCTGCACAAGATCACTGAAAAGCATAAACATGTAACTGGGATCATTAGTCATGACCCTCCAACCCTGTAACTTATTTTCATAGGTAGACAGATCCTTGGGGATCCTGTGATCCCCCACAAATTTCCTAAAGGACTCTAAATACTTGGGTTTCATAAAGTTTGTTAGTTAATTCTCTGAAAACCAGAATATTTGACCAGTGATAATTAATATTTCTTTTAGAAGGTTGAATAACATAGGCTTAACTTTCTTTGAGATTATCATTATTTATTATTTATTCTATGTATTCAAAATATAGATATTCTAGATAGACTTAAGCCTTTGATTGCCATAAAAAAGCAGATGAAGTAATGGCTTTAGGGTATAAACATACAGAATTCCATCCAACATGTTTATATACTTATGAGAAGTCTTCCTGTGCTGGTGGTGAGAGGTGGAAGTGATGGGAAGGAATGTGATAAAAAATAATTTATGCATCAAGAATATTCCTATAAACCTATGTGCTGCTTGACACCGAGTTCGAAAGGTGAGATCCTCCTGAATCAGTCATTTCAAAACAAATCTTTCCTGCTGAGATTTTCACTGTCACTTTCAACACTTGGGTAAATTAATTCAAATAATCAGTTGCTGCAAATCACCCACCATCACCAGAAATTTCTGGCTGCATCATCCAAATATTATAAGAAGAATCATGCCATTCTGATTCTTGTCCATCTTGTATGAAAATGAAGGTGCTTTCTTTATAATAATGCATTAATCATAGGTTCTCTTAGTCACTATGGGATGATTCTGTAGTCAGCATGAATTGCCCTTATTTTGAGATTTTTGTACAATAACTTCATGCTACCATTTCTTAAGAATAAGAAAAGTTATTGTCAAGTTCATTATCTCAGCAGGGTATGTTTGTGATGATGAAACTGCCAAGCTTCATCAAGTTGTTCATGCTTTTTCCATTTTATTAACATGACCCAATTCAGGCTCCGTCTGATAACTCATTTTGATTTTAACTCACTTTAAAAATGAGTCAATTTGATTTTTAAAACCTTGTTGATTTAAAGCTATTTCAACATTTCCTGATATAATATCTTGTATTTTAGGGGGAAAAAATGAGATCCTCTTGACTCAGCAATCTTAAGAGGAAAATGTCAGAAAGTGAAAAACTGACAAATGTAAAAGTAGTATTAGTTCACTTTTCTTTACATTCCCCGCAACTGCTAAATTTCTTCTGTCGTTCTTAAAAATCACTTAACCATTAATTCTCCAATCACAGTCGTAGCCTCGTCCAAACTACTTTTAATCCACCTGACTATACCCTGACAGCATGCTATCATATTTAGTACAAGTAAAAGAGCTCAGCATGATAAGGGAAAAGACAGACAATCCCCACAAAACCGCCAGATTTCATGAAACATGATTTATGCCCTTCTATTTTTATGACACTACTCTCTGCTAACATGGCCAGCTACTACCTTTTTCCATTTTCATCTTGCTTTTTTTAAGATTTACTCCAGTGTCCTCTGACACATACAGAATGCTAGTGGAAATATCTTAGCAAAAATTTGGAGTATAATTCTGAAGTGTGTAATAGTGCTTTCAGGGAACCTACAAATAAAAACCCCCAAAACATAAAAGTAGTGTCTCCAAGGTAATTTTTTAAATGCTCATTTGAAATTCTGAATAAATTATCAGATAAACAGCAATATTATCTGTAGTTCAGTTCTTAGACTAGCCCAAAATATACCTAAAATAAAGCTCATTTACATTAAAAAGCAATAATAATTATATTTTGAAATACTAATCAAAAATGTGAAAATAAAATGAAGATTGATGTTTCCATGTATCTTTTTTTTAAAGATTTTATTTACTTATTTTAGAGAGGACAGAGATCATGAGAGAGCAGGAAGAAGATCAGAGGGAGAGGGAGAGGCAAACTCCCCACTGAGCTGGGAGCCAGAAGTGGGGCTTGATCCCAGGACCCCAAGATCATGACCTGAGCCAAAGGGAGATGCTTAGTCAACTGAGCTACCCATGTGCCCCATCCATGTATCTTTAATACCTATCCTGGAAGGATGTTTATAGACAAGTGATGTGGCATATATATCAAAGTCAAAAAGGCATAGCATATGAGTTAGAAACTTTAAATTTGCATTCTTTGCTTTTTAAAAAACTTATTTTTTGCCAATGTCGTATCTAGCTCCTCAAAGTTAGACACTTAGGTTCTTTATTGATATAGTCTTGGTGCAATTAAGTTCTAAATTCAGGCATTGCCATAGTTTTGTTCCCCAATCTCAATTCAGTCAAATTTTAAATACATCACAATAGAGGACCAACCATGATATGGAAACTTTGCATCACGCTAGAAAACTTCTAATGACCATCAGTAACTTTCAGGGGCCTATGAGCTTTGTGATGGTCCCATTAAATTCTGCTATACTTTTAACAACTCACCCCTCCCCCATCCATTGTTTCTGTCTTGTTTTTATACTAAAAAATTCTGCCCCTGACTCCTACAAGCATCCCATCCCATTCCAAGACCAGCTACTTCATTTGACTATCAACTAATATGGGACAGTTGAAAGGGAGTGGGTGGACTCCACTCCAATGACTCCAAAGAGTGTGATGATTGCTCATGTTTTGTTCTGCCTACTGGCTATATAGCTCCGATATTTAACTTTGGACATTCAGTTGTTCACTGTTTCCCTGATAAGATTGCATTGATTTAATAACTTATTAGCACTCCAAACTGAACCTTTTTCTTACATTATCTCCAGCTTGTTAATTTTTTACTGTCTGTCCTGCTCAATGGATCAATTAGGTCCTATGTTCTGCCTATTCTCCATCACTTTATACATAAATATAAATCTATTATGCAGAGCTGATTCACCAACTATGACTAAAAATATTATGATAAAATTTAAACATTCTGCTCTATGGGGTATACCTCTGAAAATATGCTGTTAAAATAGCAACAACTTTTAGACACTGTTTCTGAATGCTCTCTATCTTACTGTAAGAGTCTTGTAACTATCCCCATCCTTAAGATAACCTATCTATGCACATTGTTTCATTCGTTAATGCCCACTTTTGGAAGAAGTGTCCTGGGTTCCAAAAGACCTCTATGATATTCAGATTAAATGCAATTAAGTCTTAATTTTGCCACTTTCTGGTCTTGTAAATTTGGGCAAATAGTTTCGCAACTACCTATTAAGTTGGCTTTAATATTTCCTTAAGACAAGGGAACAAAAAATCGTGAATTTCTCTGAAATCTGAAATGTTTTATGGGAAAGTCCCTGGTCTTTAATACAAGGATTACTTAATAGATAAATATTTTGCTGTGAAATGACTATTTGTCCTCTCAAAAATTCATATGTTGGAACCCTCATCTGCAATATGATAGTATTTGGAGATGGGGCCACTGAAAACTAATTAGATCATGAGGTTAAAGTCCTCATGATAGGATGAGTGCCTTTGTAAGAAGAGACATTCCAGAACTTACCTTTTAAATTTAAAATCAATTAATAAACGTATAGTGTGTTAATAGTTTCAAAGGTAAAGTTTAATGATTCATTAGTTCCTTATAACACCCAGTGCTCATTTCCTCAAGTGCCTTCTTTAATGCCTATCCCCCCAAATTATCCCATTCCTCCACCCCCCCCAGCAACCTTCAGTTTGTTTCCTACAGTTAAGAGTCTTTCATGATTTTTCTCCCTCTCTGATTTCATTGGAGCTTATTTCTTATCTCAATTTTCTGCCACGTGATGATATAATGAGAATAAAGACATCTGCAAGGTAGGATGTAGGATTTCCCTAGACGCTGAATCTGCCAGCATATTGCTCTTGGACTTCCCAGCCTCTAGAATTATGAATACTAAATATTTATTGTGTCAGCCACCCAGTCTATTATGATCTATTATAGCTGACTGAACTTAAGACACTTATATATTCTAATTATTAACCTATTATTCAATTGATTGTCTTTTGAGTGCTTGTGTGTGAATGTTTGTCTGTTGTGGTTTACATTTCTGGATTGTAGATCCTCTTGCAATTCTCTCTTTGGGAAAAGGCATGTATTCAAACACCATTTAGTGGTAGGCTTTTAAGCGGACAAAAAGGCAAAATTTCTTGAAATTGGAAGTAGCAGAGATTTCTGATCTCAGTACGAGAGAAGCAAAAATTTCAAAACTCAGAACCCAGTCATATGACATAATTAATAGCTTAAAAATGATTGATTTTCAAGCTAGTGTTACCTTAATTTAGTTCGGTTCACTTTTGTTTTGGTTTTAGTTGTGATTTGATCAGTGATATAAACAGCAGAACACCCTTACTTTTGTCTTCTCTCACCTAGAGTGCATCTCACTCCGCATGAAACTACACCAAATATCTAAACCTCAGGATTCCCTCTAAGAGATACAAGACTGAAACCAGAAATCACGTCCCCCTACAAGCATTGTTATCTTTTTAGTGTCTTGGTACTACTTATTTGCAAAAAGTAAAACAACTTTCAAACAAGTCTAGGTCATGGTTTTTCGTGTATTTTCAAACCTGTGTCACCTGCAGGTATGCCCTAACTGATGTGTGTAATTGTGTAGGTTCTACTGAAGGTTCAGAGATCTTTGTAAAGCTCAGGTGGGAAGTATCTCAGAGAGTCCATGAGTTAGGATCACATTTCCTGATAGGTGACCAGGAAGACTCCACATCAACCCAGCTAGTAGTAGAGAATTGATACTTTTAAAGACTTTCCACTTGATTTTTAATTTTATTATAAAATTCTGTGGAGGGAAAATTCTGTGGAGGGAACTTTTGCTTGGTTCTCACTCTTTTTCTGCAGAGGCAAAGAATATATCAATTTTCTATGCCAAATTATAATATTCCACACTTGAATTCACTTTTTGTATTGTTTGTAAGCTAAGGAGTCCAGTTTTCTTGAGCATTTTTCAAAGAAAAATTTAATGCCATGGCTTATCAACTTCTGATTGTTTTTGCCTTATCTTTAATTTGTATCTTATGAATTTGTGCCAATGAGTTGGACATAATACTCTACAGATTATATTCTATAATGCAAATTACATGCAGAACTATAGTCCAAACAAAGTATTCTTTTCTTTCTTTTCTTTTTTTTTTTTTTTTTTGCTTTTTATTTCACTTCCATCAAATTGAGGGAAATTACTTGCTTTTTTTGATAACAATGGCTTGGTAAGGAAATTAAATGAATCTCAACAAGGAAGACATGGATTCTTAGTACTTCTGACATAGTCCTCCAACACATGAGCTGGACTACAAATCTCAGTGGGGAAGCACTTTACTAGTTAAGAGAGCTTTACTCAAACTATTTCTGTTCATTATATATTTTAATGCATGTGAAATAATTAGTAATATTTTTCACATGTGAATCTAGGTTGCTATACTTTTATTTCAGGCATATTGCCCTTTCCAAATAAATGTGTAGCTTTATAATTATTTCCACTGAATTCTTTTTTTTTTTAAGATTTTATTTATTTATTTGAACAAAGATCACAAGTAGGCAGAGAGGCAGACAGAGAGAGAGGATGAAGCAGGCTTCCCACTGAGCAGAGAGCCCAATGTTGGGCTCAATCCCAGGACCCTGGGATCATGACCTGAGTCGAAGGCAGAGGCTTTAACCCACTGAGCCACCCAGGCACCCCTCCACTGAATTCTATTGTTATTAAGTATCTCATTTCTTCTTAACCAAAAACTTTAAATTCCAACTTTATATTTTCTTAATTTATATATTGCCCAAACTTTTTATTTTCTTATGTGGTTAATATGCCATCTCCATTTTTGCAGCATTTATATTGACTTTACCATGATTATGGAATAAAATATAACAATTTATGTTAATAATTATAATATCAATAATTTATAACCAGTAAAAGCTCCACATATTAAAATGTGAGACCAATATTAATAATTAGAATGTGGGATGAGCATGTATGCTATTTTACTTACTCTTTTATCATCGCTATAGAGGAAATGAGAATAATAAAGGGCATTTTTTAGTGTAACAGTATACATGTATGTGAGATAAGAAAAATTATTTTTGAACCACATCTGTGGACCTCTCCTGGATATATAGTCTTAGGAGAATTGTTATGCTATCCTAATCTTTTCATAAAAATATTTTTTCACACTTTGGTGCATAAATAATTCACAATTTTTATTTCTGACTACAATGCAATAATTTTTAACATAAAGAAATATTTCACCCACAATTCCATTCTTTCAAGAATCAATTGTAATTTTTGTGTTCTTTTATTTTTAATTAAAATTTGTTAAATTTCATTAATTTTGAATGTATTTATCTAACAAAAATCATAGAACATAAAATTTTACAGTTTATTTTATTTATTATAAAAGTGTCCATTTTTTAATTTTATATTTTTCTATAATTAATGTTCTATTGATTGTATTAAAGAATTGATATCTTTATTTATGTATTTGATCCCCTTATTTTTGCATATTTTGACTATTTCCAATCAAAAAACCTTTTTTTCATTGCAGTTTAGTGTTTATTTAATTGAGAGAAACAAAGAGTGCCAGTGGGGGCAGAGGCAGAGAGAGAATCCCAAGCAGATTTCCAGCTGAACAGGGAGCCTGAGGTGGGGCTCAATCTCAGGAACCTGAGATCATGAACTGTGCAGAAATCAAGAATTGGACTGAACCACCCAGGTGCCACAAAATCTACATGCTTTTAAATAAAGATTTTCTTTATACTTCCCTTCCCATTCCAGTAATAAAAATAAGGCAGTTTTCCTTCATGTACAAGCATGTGTCATCCAGGAGATGATATTTAAGAATATCATCTCCGTTATCGGAGATATTTCCGTTATCGGAAAGGAGATAGGATGGCTCAAGGAAAATGTAAACAAAGGTTTTTCTACATTTAACTTCTAGGTGGATTGCCCCTATGTTTTTTTGACATATACATTTATAGATATGTTAAAACCACAATTCGATAGTTCCTACTAATATCTCTGTGAAGAACTACACAGCATCCTAGTTTATGTGAGATGCGCATGTACTTAGTAGGTGTCTATTAATAAAACCAGAGGAGAGAATTCTACTGCATAGAATACTTCTATTTTTTACTCAGTGTAACATATACATCTCTTGACCACCCTATACCCTTCGGTAAACCATATAGAGCACAGAAATGACACTTCTTTTTAACAGTGGCTGCAATGAGAACACCTCTGGAGGATTGGTAAAAGAACTTAAAAACCATGAGAGCAGTGCTACTCACTGGCAAAAGGGCAAATCTATTTGCAAGTCTTGTTCTTATCAGTTGAATTTAAGGAGAGTGAGATTTGGAAGGAAACATGCAGATCATCCAATCGTATCCTCTCATTTGGTCAATGAGCAAATCGAATCTCTGTTGTTTAAAGTAATTTGCACAATGCCACATAGAAAATTTTTATTTTAAAGTGTAACAACAGCTCTGTCCTTTGACTGGTACTTCTGTTTTATTTGTTTATTTTGTTCTGATTTTATATTTAAAGAACTTAGACTTTCTAAAGGAGAAAACATAATAGACTCCAGAGGGCAAATACCATCTCCAAGGATACTCTGTTAGGAGCTTCACTGAGAACACTTTGTTTTCAAATACATAAATAGTTCTAAGTCATTTTTTCGGTAAGACATTATTACTGTTATTATCTATGTGAATTTATTACTTAAATTTACTTTTAATAGATAGTCACTAGCAGTCATTCTTAGTCACCATTATTCATATGGCAACAATTTCCATTGTATTACAAATATAATACTAAAACTCAACTTAATTAGCAAGAGGAAATGGATACTAATAAATTAGATATGCAAAGATTAGTTTACAAGGATTCTTACAATGAATTCTGAACTTGATAAAAAAAATCTTAAATAGCAAAAGTTGACCAGAGAAGTAGGCTTTATTCATTTTCCACTATTAATAATTTTGCAAACAATTATAAGGTTATTTGGCTAGTATTTATTCCCTTAAGTGATATGCACTCTGATAAATGGAAAAAAAATCATAGGGGATTTTTTTAATTTATATTTTGACTGTTCTTACTTTAAGGATATATGCTTCTAGTGTGTATAAGTTTCATTGACATTAATAAAGTTTATATGTATATTCCACATATTAATAGTATGAAACAAATGCCTTTCAATATTTAATAATGGCGTGTATTAATATTCATTGAGTTGATTTATTTTCCTTAGAACTCCACTCTTTATTGAATGGGTTAGCTGATGGCATTAGTACACAAACAAACTATTTGGCATCATTCTTTGGTACTTTAAACAATATATAATATTCTTCAAGAGCTCATAGGATAATTTTTTTTAAAGATTTTATTTATTTATTTGACAGAGAGAGATCACAAGTAGACAGAGAGGCAGGCAGAGAGAGAGAGAGGGAAGTAGGCTCGCCGCTGAGCAGAGAGCCCGATGCGGGACTCGATCCCAGGACCCTGAGATCATGACCTGAGCCGAAGGCAGCGGCTTAACCCACTGAGCAAACCAGGCGCCCAAGAGCTCATAGGATAATTTAAAATTATATTTTTCCTAACATTATACATGGTAGTCTGTAAAAATTCCTCTGATCATTTGGAGGGCACATGTTAGATTATATAAAGTATACTCGTGATCAATGATTTGTAAAGCTAAATTTTAGAAATCAGTTATATTGTTTTCATAAGGAACATTATTTTACTAAGATTTTAAATGTTTTCCTTCACTGATAACCAAAACTGCAAATTAAAATATGATACAGTTATATGTCTGTAGAAAATAAGTAAAAATTATATATTATATTGAGGTTCTTGGTTAAAAATAGCAGGTTATATATATTTATGCATAATTGTCTCATATATGAAGAGACAACCAAGGGTTACCTGGTATTTGCTAAACAGAGAGGACACGCACACATACACAGACAAATGAAATGGGGTAAGCGATCTTGTAAGAAGCTAGATAATTCATATTTCCATAACCAAAGAAAATGTGTTTCAAAAATTAAGGCAAAATAAAGTTTTTTTCAGAAAAATAAATTCTAAGATAATCTGTTGCCAACATATCTTCCCTATAAAAATGTGGAAAAAAGTTGCTCAGGTTGATGGAAATGTAGATTTTTCCAAAAGAATAAAGAGTACCATAAATAGGTAATATCTAAGTAAATACATAAAGTTGTTCACCTTGTTTAAAAATTTCATTTAAATGTAAGTATTTGGAACCAAAATATATGACAAAAATAGCACAGACAGGGAATATTGTAAGATTCTCATATTAAACATGAAATACTATATTATTTGAAAGTGACTATGATAAATTAAATATGCATACTGTAAACCGTAGAGCGACGAATTATAAAAATAAGTATGTCTAATAAGCCAATAGTGGAGATATAATTAAGTACTGGAAAACAGTCAATACAAAAGACTTTGAAGATATAAGAAGGGAAAAAAAACAGAAATCAAATAGGAAAATGATAGTTTGAAGCCTAATTGATACATTTAGTATGAATTCTAATTATTAGATTGTAGCTACTACATGCTCAGTATTGAGCATATAATCAAGAGGGGGTGAGATGAGTGATTTTGTTGGATTAGAAGCTCAGTAACCAAAAAAGCCTTTACTTGTGATGAAATAACAAGAGTATAGTATGGTCATTCACAAAAGGAAAGGCAAAAATAATCTTTCTAATGACCATTCAATGATAATTTCTTTTGAGTGCTGTGGAAAATTGCTTTGGAAACATGAAACTACTTAAAACAAACTAGAGGGGAAAGTTTTGAGAGAGTGAGAAAACAAGCAAACAAACAAAAACCAAGGGATGAGTGTGCTCCAAATACATTTTAATTAAAAATAGCAAAGAAAACCAAAATAAAGTTACAATGGATAAACAACAGCTTCAGTTTATTTTATTTATTTATTTTTTGAATAACGAAAGGAGATTTTTATTGAGTCACCTTACTGAGAAGCTACTTTTGGGAAATTTAATAATAGCTATAATGTTCACAGTGAATCTAATACCATTTTGTCACCTGAGTTTTGCAATATTTTTTTTAAATGAAGTTTTCTATTATAAAACAAATATATAGTATAGCATAGCAATAAGGTTTTTAAACACACAAATATCCACATAAAGCTTGTGAAAGAAAAATGTTATCAGTATTTGAAACATTTTGTGGATCTCAGCAGCTTTAGAATCTTCCCCTCCTCCAGAGTTAATTATCTCAACTTTAAACAATTCACTTTCTTGTCTTTAATTTTCACCAAAAAATATGTATACATAAAAAAGTCTTTAGTAAGATATGTTTCTAAACTATAAAAATAAGACTCTAAGTTCATGCATTCTGTGATTTCCATTTTTCTCTAAATGTTCTCTACAGATAAACTGATGTTGATTTGTGTTGATAAATATATTTCATGTGTTTTCAATGATGGATAGTATTTAATTGTACAAATATATAATAATTTATTTTTCTATTTGATATTAACTTGATATCTACTATATAAAGTTAATATCTATTATATCAAGTTATATCTATATCTATTATATCAAGTTAATACTGATATTAACTTGATATCTTGATATTAATTTGATATCTATTTGATATCAAATGATATATTTTTTTAATTTTATTAAGATGGTTACTATGTACCATTCTTTTACATAAGCATGGTTTTTTTCTAGAACATTCCCAGGAATTTAATGGATGGTTAATAGAGTATATATGTCTTCAGTTTCACTAGAAAATGCTTATCTCCTTCCCAACATGCTTGAATTAATTTCTTTTCCATCAGTGAAAGATAGGAAAGCAGAGGGTCCATATATTCCACACTTGCTAACACATAATACCCTTTTCAAATACAGGATTTTATTTTTGCCAATCTGTTTGGTGTTTAAAGCAGTACTATGCTATCATTTTACACTTCGCATTTCCTCAGTTAACAGTGAGACTGACATCTTTGCATACATGTATCAATCAGTTGGATATCTATCAATGTGAGGTAACTAGTTTGTCTAATATTTTGTTTGGATTTTCTGGACATTCCCTATTAATTTGTGATATTTTTTCTTTTCTGTGTTTTATACATATGCTTTCCAAGAAAAAAATAATAAACATATGGAGTCTTCTAAAAAATATTCTCAATTTTAAATGTAGTATATTAATATTTTCCTTCATTGACAGCATGTTTTGTTTTAAGAAAACTTACCCTAACTTGAAATAACAAATATACTCTCACATATTATCTTCTAACACCTCTGTTTTGCCTTTTTAGGTAACCCACCTGAAATGAATTTGAATGGGAATCAAATTTCTTGAGTATCCCCTTTTGGATGCCCAATTACTGCAGCATTGATTATTGAAAAAAAAACTGTTTTCTCGGCTGCTCTTCACTGACTCTTGTTATATACTAAGCATTAAAAATGTGTCACCTATTTCTAGGCTCTGTAGGCTATCTATCCTTGCACCAATACTTCTCTCTCAGAATTTATTTATATAGCTTTATAATGTATAATGTACAATGATATTTTGTAGGAAAACTCCTCCATCCATATTCTTCCCATTGAAGACTACCTTGGTAATTATTGACTCTTTGTAATTGATTTCACATAAACTTGAGAAACAGCTTTTTCCTAAAATATGTGTTGCAATTGGATTGGGATCATGTTAAAACTATAAATCAATTTGAAGTGACATAACATATTTACAATATTGAGTCTCTTTATTCTTATGTGGTATATCAATAGATTTATCTAATTTTATAATGCATCTCCTTTAGTTTAATAATTTTGTAAGCGTTCTTGCCTATTGTATATTTATTCTTGTTTTGTGATATATAAACTTTTTTTAATTTTACTATTATTTTTATTGGTGTTGGTATATAGAAATTCACTTGATTATTCTGTATTATTTTGTGCTTAGTGAGATTGCAAAATTCTCACATTAGTAATATGTGTTGATTGTTTTGAATTTTCTATATACAATATCATCTAAAAACTGAAGCAATTTTAATTCTTGGTCAGTCATCACAATTTTTTTTTTTAACTTTTGTTGTCTTAATGAGAGGCCAGTTTTCCAGTGTAAAAATAAACATAAAGTGGGGTATTGGACAACTTTTTCTTGTTGGGGGAATTTAAAGGAAAACCTTCCAACATTTCAAAATTAAGTCTAAGTTTGGCTGTAGTTTTTTTTAAAGATATATTTATCTGCATAAGAAGTTCCTTTTTAATCCCAACTTGCTAAAAATTTTCATCATGAATGACTATTGAAGTTTACCAAAAATAGTCACATTTTTAAAAGAAATTAAACTGCTAATAAGGTACATTACATTCATTGGAGTATAGTAACTTTTGAATAAATGATTCCAATATCTTTAAGAAAACATTAAATCTTTAAGAAACATCATTAACAAGCAGGCTTCCCTTTTCCTGGTCCTAACTTTCTGTCTGTTTTAAAATCTTTCCACAATCACATTGCTTTTTTAATTGTGTTATATAATTGAAGTGCTCTGTTCATTTCACTAAAGATATCTTTCACTCCTTCACAGACTTTTTGCAATATTAAAAAGAAAATTTCTTCAAAAAAAAAAAAAAAAGAAAATTTCTTCTAATAGTTATACATTCAGTAGGTCAGACGCAAATAGTACCAATTTATATTATGGTGTTATAGTGATTCTAGTGCTATATGGTGCTTACTTTTTTAAAAAATATTTTATCTATTTAAGAGATAGGGGAGAAAGAGAGGGGGAGGGAGAAAGATAAGCAGACTCTTCACTGAGCAGGGAGCCCACCACAGGGCTTGATCTCCAGACCCTGAGATCATGACCTGAATCGAAATTAAGAGACAGATGCTTAACTGACTGTGCCACCCATATGTCCCACGGTGCTTACTTTTTAAATTGGCAGCTTATATGTTTCCTCATAATATTTGAGTGTATATGTTAGTAGATAAACTGGACATAGATCTGGAGACAGATGTTGAAAACTAGAACAGTAGACAAAAATTTGTGTAATACATTATTATTATATGTCACAGATGATTAGCCTTCAAGCACAGTGGTTAAATCTATTGCATTTCTGTAAAGCACAAATTGGCCATAGATACAAGTTATGTCTAGTGGTTCAGTCTAATACAAAAGTGGTTTGAAGATGAGTCAAAAGGATAACCAATGAGTATAAGCAGTAAAATTCATAAAATATGTGCTTATATGTGCATAACTATTTTCATTACCTAGCCTATTATATTCAGAGAAAATTTTCAATTCAATCAGATGTATAGTGTAATTTTAATCTCAACCACTTTCCTAGAAATTTGAAATTTGAAATTTGAAATGAGACAAAAACAATCTGAGAGCATTTCCAGTTCTTCATTAAGACAGTTTCATATTGTATGACTCTGAATAATTTTATGTATTTGATATAATGAAACAAAAATTGAGAGCGAGTTAATTTAGTTAGAATTTTTACCTCAAAATTGATAGCATTCCTTGTGGATCAGTTGTAATCAGATCTCAGATTTGTTGCTTCATGAAGGATGGACTTGATCTTCATCTTCTGGTAGTGCATGACTTCCAAAGACACTGCATCAGTTTCCTTAATACAGAGAAGATCAAATTTTACTCTCTCCCCACATATCCACACAGTTCTGAAAATAACGAACCTATCGTCATGCCGGTAATCCTTGTATAAAAATGCAGAATCATATTAAGGAAGGTAGTGCAGCACTGTTTGTGGGGCAAGGAAAGCTTTGTCTGAGAACCGCTTATTGATTAAGTCAGGTACATTCCTTCAGCAATGTGAAGGAGCACATGTTGCCTGAAGCCCTTGGAAGTACAGAACTGGAATTTTTATGACCCAAATGGGACTCTATGAGAGTCAAAATCCCCAGAGATGGAGTCTCTGAGTCTCAACTCTCTTTAGTTTCAAGTGCTGCTATGAAATACTACATGATAATTAGTTTCAGTACAGTTACGAGCTTTTATTTTTAAGTGGCCTACATGTTTAATTTACTCAATAAACTGAAATATGCTTGATCTCTTACCAGACTGTGTCACAATAACAGCTGTTTTTTAAAGTCTCAACTGGGACAGTAGTTAAAAGTCCTTGAAAAGCAAATGGCATACATTCAATTAAGGTAAAGAAATAGCTAAAACGAGTATTATTTAGTGGATTTTTAATTAGATGACTTCTATTAAATTGGTGCTCTGAAAGGGATTTCACAACCTCCCAAGATTGTGCTAGTTAGAAACGAGACCATAAAAATTCCATTTAACTCTATCTTGTGAGAGCTCACTCTCAGGTTGAGTATTTCCCTATCATCAGCATCCATATGCCTGGAATTGCACCGTTGATTTGCCAAGTGACGTTCAAGAGGTAAAAGAAGGTAAATTATCCTCAGTAAATCAAAGAGACAGACTTTCTGATCATGAGGCACAATGATCTCTCCCCCTGTACTCCTGGAAGCCACCAACTTCAGTAGCAGAGGGGCTTAAGACCATGATTAGGATTTCTTCCTTGCCTGAAAATTTCTGGAGCAGAAAGAAGAGAATTTACTTTTCTCCACAATCCACAATCTCTTCAGTGGATCTTGTATTTTAGTAAAAGGCCTTTATGCTTTGCTCCCTGTTTGTCTGACTTGTCTGACTTCCTTTTTACCATCACCTCCAAATTTTTAAGTTTCAATTCTAGTGGTACCAACCTTCTTATTATTTTCAAAACCATAATGTTCCTCTATTTCTTTGCAATTTTTCTCACCATCTAGGATCAGCCTTCCTATAAGAAACTCTGTTTATCTTTTAAAACATTTCCTTAGCTTCATCTTCTTTATGACTCTCGAGATACTGTGTGCTCCAGCCCATCAATGTCTCATCCCTGACAGACTGAACACCTTGTTTCTGTTTGCCAGTTCTGTCTAGTGAACACATATTTGTTTATCATTCTATGCTATAAATACCAATTTTTCACAATAGACTATGAAGAGTTTTGGGTCAAGGATTTTATACAATTCAGGTATTTGCCCCATTACTTGTACTAGATACTCAATAAGACTGAACTAAATAAACTAAACTAAATCAAATTATTAATACACCCCCTCCTTTACTGTCTCCACTAACAGACTTGACAATTGCTGATTGACTGCTTTAGGTACACAAAGAAAGCAAAATACATTCATACATACATGAGTTGGTATTGAAGTAGAAAAATCTTGGGATTTTGATTTTTATATCTGGATCAACTGTAGTTTCTGCCACTTCCTATAAGTAAGGCCAAGAATTTGATAAGCTTTCTAAATTTCAGTTTTATTTTCTGTAAATAGAGATACAGTTATATTTATTTAAGGGATTATCTTAACTACATCATCAACGTGAAAAAATTTTGTAGGTCATTCAACAAAAATTATTTATATAGTGAGTGCCACTGCTTTACATGCAATACCTAATTTGACTGCACTGAAAATCCACACAATAATGCTTTTATAATTCCTATTTGCCAATGAGTGATGTTTAGACAAGTCAAGATCCTTGCAAAATGATGAATAAGAAGTCTGACACTAGAAATCATATTTTTAACTACCACACACACGCACACACACACACACACACACAAAAGAACTTACACAGAGTTCCTTGTACAATATGCTGAATAGCAGCCTTGTGGAATTCATTATTATTCTGATGTGTAAGCTTTGAAGGTAAAAAAATGCCATGAAGCTAGAAAACACAGATCTGTTTAAGTTGCTTCAACCACAGTATAAATAGTGCTACAGGAACAAATACAAGAGGTTGTGGCTTTCTTTTTTTTTTTTTTTTTTAATAAGCATTACATATGTAATAAACAGGTGCCATATTCTTTGCACACATTCAAGAAAGAAAAAAATAGTAATATAATCTGAGACATGTAATTAGGATTTGTTAAGTTAAATAAAATCTGAGGTAAAGGTCATCGTTCAATTTTATGTGATCTTCCCACAGGTACTTGGCATGAGCAGCTACAAAGCGACATGTCTAGCTTATAAAAGACAAAGTGCAACTGTTTTGCTTTGTATTTTCAGAGTCCACAGGCTCCATACCATGTCCCACTTACTAGATGAATTCCAAACCCCCTGTTCTTCTTACCTCTGTCTGGGCTCTCTTCACATTTCATTTCTGAAAAGCTGTCTTTCCTCACTGACATTCCTAGGACATGTAGTATTTGGCTACATTCTGTCTTTCTTTTTTTTTTTTTTTTTTTAAAGATTTTATTTATTTATTTGACAGAGAGAGATCACAAGTAGGCAGAGAGGCAGGCAGAGAGAGTGAGAGGGAAGCAGGCTCCCTTCGAGCAGAGAGCCGGACATGGGACTCGATCCCAGGACCCTGAGATCATGACCTGAGCCGAAGGCAGCGGCTTAAACCACTGAGCCACCCAGGCGCCCCTACATTCTGTCTTTCTCATTGTCCAAAACCTACACTCAGATCCTTGAATTATATTTTTTAAGACTCTATTTAATTATTTGAGAGAGAGAAAGAGATAGAGCAGGAGCACGGGAAGGGATAGAGGGAGAAGCAGATTCCCTACTGAGCAGAAAGCCCCATGCAGAGCTTGATCCCCAGACCCTGGGATCATGCCTAAGGCAGACGCTTAACCATCTGAGCTACCTAGGTGCCCCTCAGGTCCCTGAATTATAGCTCACATCTAGAACCTGACAATAGCAGAGAGAATACTAACAGTGAGCACTTCCATTTTTTTTTAAATTATTACGTACCATTTATATTGTAAAGCACTTTTTAAAACCTATTTTCTAATTGTCCTCCAATCCTGAGAATTTGGATATTATTATCATCACTGTAAATGAAGAAATGGAAGCTCAATATTCCATGGCACAGGCAGCTGGAAGACATGATGCTGGAATACATGAGTATGTTTCAGTTCTGACCTGTCCCACTCCAAAGGGAAATTGTTACACTTTATTGTCCCCTTGAGTGAACCACATTTATTTTATTCAGTAAACATTCATTGAGAATCTCTGTGAAGCTAAGTACAGCATTTGGGGTTGGGGTTTAAAAAAAAAATATATATATATATATATCACAGTAATGTGGAGAAAACTCTGACATCCAAAGAGTAGAGATAAAGGTGAACACTGGGCAAGGCAGAGAACCACAGGTAATAATGCAAAACCTGACACATGGAAAATTCTGAAATATTTTTCCACTTACAAGAGATAAATGGACATAGTACTGATGGCTAATTTTCTCTTTACCTCTAATAACTTTGCAGAGTCAGCTCAACAGGACTGAATTAATTCAGTGGAAGAAATATTGAAAAACCAATGATTGGGTTCTGAAGGCTCCTCATTTCTAACAAGGCTACAGTCTTTACCAAGAAGCTACTATTGTTGCATAGTTGTCTAGATTATCTCTGACCACACCCCTACTCCATGGATATATAGTTTCTCCATTAAAACCTTCTCCTTGGTGATCTATTCGAGTCTGAGCGCTCCTCTTTTGGACAATCACAGCTTGGGGGACCATGTGCATTCTATTATGTCTATCCTTATAAGTTTCCCCCCGTATATTGTTAAGTATATTGTTGAGTATAATATATCCCCAGTGTATTGTTAAAAATGTAGAGTTGTACTATAGGGGGCTAGTTATAACCATATTTATATCTATATCTATATCATCTATATCTGTATATCTGTATTCCCATTGTAGGACTCCACCCATTTCAACAGAATAAAAATAACTTACTATTTTAAAATACACTCTACTTTGAACTGTTACTTACTATAATAATAGATTTTTTGACAGCTATTATAAGGAAAGCACTTTTTTTTAACGATTTTATTTATTTATTTGACAGACAGAAATCACAAGTAGGCAGAGAGGCAGGCAGAGAGAGAGGGGGAAGCAGTCTCTCTGCTGAGCAGAGAGCCCAATGCGGGGCTCGATCCCAGGACCCTGAGATCATGACCTGAGCTGAAGGCAGAGGCTTTAACCCACTGAGCCACCCAGACACCCCTATTATAAGGAAAGTATTATACACACATGGCCTCCAGGATAAAAAAAAACAATCTTTCAAGGTAAGTGTTATTAACATCCATCTTTCCCCGTGAGGACTATGAAGTTCAAGGGATTATGTTAGTTCTATGTTATATTTTGAGACTCTATTACATGCTAGAACTCACAGATACAGCTGTGATCTAAATGGTTATAAACTTAGTCTTCATGCAGTGAGCAGGAGAGCCAAATATCCATTCAAACAATATATAGTTAGCTGCATACTGCGATGCATTACAAAGCAAAATAATGGTACCATGCAAAATCAAGAGTTTAGGGACTCAAAGGAGATGTAAATGAGAATGTGACAGTTGCAAAAAGATCCATTTCTAAATGAAAGTCAGAAAGGTGAACTGTGTGGGGGTGGAGGAATAATTCAGGTAGAAAAATTTATTAATTGAAAATCCTCAAGCTAGGGAAATTTCTGACAAAAACAAGGAAATCACAAAGGACAGTGTGTCGGGGGTGGCAGGTAATGGGAAATGCCAAGAGATGAAATAGAAGATTTAGGAAGGAGTCACTTCCTACAGGACTTTCCCTACCATTCGAGGACTTGTGATTATATTTTAAGGGTAACAAAAAGAGAAGTAAAAGTTTTAGTGGACAAAATGGTAAGATCAGATTTGCGGGGTTTAACAATCTCATTCAAGATGCTCCATAGAAAAATAATCTAGGAATAAGGATTGAGAGCAGGTCAGTCTCGGTCTAAAGCTGAAATCCTTTCCCTATGCCTCACGGCCTCTAACATCCTTGATTACATTTGCTTTCCAGACCAAATCTGCGGTGGTGGAGAAAACAGGAATTATTATTCACTTTTTATACATCTTGACACTGAGGTTAAAAAAAAAAAAAGGTAGAAGGCCAAGGTCTTTTTATTGCCAGTGACAAAATGATATAGTTATTAAGCTAATGAGAAATGACTAAGAATTATCATAGACCTATCTAGTGTCAGGTTCTGAGCTAAACATCTTCTGTTTATTAACTCCTTGAATTCCTACAAAAAGAGTAATGAGGATTTACACCTAAGTGTCTGAAGAAGAGCCTTTGGCAAAGAAAAATTAAGTAACTTGCTCAAGTTCAGATAGCTAATACAGTCTAGAGTCATTTGATTCTAGAATTGATATTCATGGTTACAGTTCTCATCTGGGTTAGACATACTATATGGGGTCATTCCTCAGCAGCACAACACTTGTATCAGCTCTTCTTGTCTCCATACAAATTGACTGGTAAGATTTACTCTTCCTTGGCAATTGTCTGATATGAGAGTCATCCTCGATGTTTACCGTAATGACCATTAGATGGACTTGATAACAGTTAGTAGTGATTGGAGGCTCAGTGGTGTGTATGGCATTTTTTATTCAGATTTTATTGTTTTTTTATTACAAGCAATAAATGAATATTCATAGTGATGATAAAGTGATATAATATTATGGCTGAGCATAATGCAAAATATCCATAAAAGTCCTTGGACACAAATAGTAGGCAAGTATAAATGTTCTCACTAAATCCCTGAGAAGTAAAAGCAAAACAATCTTTATTAATGCACAGTACTTTATTTTCAGAGCAAGGATGTAGTATGAAGTTATATGTCCTATTGTTAGGTTGAATTAATATACACTATTTGGTTTCTCTCAATGAGAAATAAGGTTTTCTTGCCTATAAATGTGAATATTGTCTATCTGCTCAGTAAATGCTCTCCAATTAAAAAAATTATGTAGACTATAAATTACTGTTTCATTGTGTATTGTAATACATAATTGGATGTTTGAATCAGCTTAAAATTTATCAGCAATAAATGCTATAAAAAACTGTTAAGTACATACATTAAATCTGAGTTTAATTAAAATTAGTTTAAAGTGTTACTTTTTATTCATATAATGGATATTTAGATGTTGAGACAACATCTAATGACTTTACAAGTCATCATCACTCCTGGCCTAAACGTTCATCCTATGATCAGGGATCAAAGCATTAAGGAAGGGGAATCAATATAAATGAACGTGTCAGAGCAATAATGTAAAAAAAAGAAACCCAGGCTGGTGATGTCTTTGAACTCTTGAACTATGTCTGAAATCACCTTTCTCAGGACTTTTAATGAGTAAACTTAAAAGTACTGTTTTTCACTGTTAATTAGGTTTTCTCCTACTGTTCTTTGTATTTTAATTAGTAGACATAGTGTACCAAAAAAAGAAAAAAAAGAGTACTGCAATATTAGGATTTCCAAATCAGAAACAGCAATAAAATAGATCTGGAAAGAAACAACTTTCTGTTTTAAATGAACCAAATAGGGGCGCCTGGGTGGCTCAGTGGGTTGGGCCATTGCCTTGGGCTCAGGTCATGATCTCGGGGTCCTGGGATCGATTCCCGCATCTGGCTCTCTGCTCAGCAGGGAGCCTGCTTCCCTCTCTCTCTCTCTGCCTGCCTCTCTGCCTACTTGTGATCTCTCTCTCACTGTCAAATAAATAAATAAAATCTTTAAAAAAAAGAATAAATGAACCAAATAGTAGAGAGAATGTCACATCAAGATTGGACTCCCAGTTTCCTACCTTCTTCCTCTAGTGCTGTGTCTGACATATGGCATTCAGGAAATGTTATTTTAGTGAAGAAAGTTAGAATTTAATGGGGCAGTGATGAAATTAGGAGACCTAAAAACTGGCAGACATTCATCCTGGAGCAGTTCTCTCCCAGGGCTCAGGATTCCCCGTTGTTATGGTGGCACATGCCTGTAGCACGTGTCTTCTCTTTACTGACTAAATTATAGATCTTGGCACCAGCCATAGGAATTGGAACCATTCCTGGCTTTGCAAATAATGTACCAACTGGAGCATGATGTATACCTTCATTAACAAAATTGGGGCATGGTATTCAATAAACACTCCCTACTACTGCTTCATTGTCTATCAATTTCAATTTAACCAGAGCTATTTTTAGCTATGGAGTAAATTGTTTAATATTGGCAGGAAGATTGGTGTGGTGGTCATGCCAAAAGTCTTAATTAAGCATCAAAGAACTCTGTTACTTATAAAAGCTTTAAAGAATATAGTTTGGGCTTCAAGCAAGTAACACTATGAATTTCCTTGATATAGTATAGTTTATGTCAAAATTAAAATCATCTCCCGAGTTAGAAAATAAATTTCTCTGTTTTCTCTTTAAAGTTATCTTTGCTACATTTCAAGATTATGATATATGAACAAATTCATTAATCCATAGAGTCAAGGGTTGATTTATTCTTTAAGGGAAATGTTCAATGGAGATGATCTCACCACAGAAAATATTTTCAGTCAATACTGAAGTTAAGTTTTTAATGCTTTACTGAGTAGCTTCCCTACAAGTTTTATTACTATTCCTCCTCCTATACTTTGTGTAACTCAAAAGGTTCTTTTTTATTTTTTTAAGATTTTTATTTATTTGACAGAGAGAGACACAGTGAGAGAGGGAACACAAGAGTGGGAGAGGGAGAAGCAGGATTCCCGCTGAGCAAGGAGCCCGGATATAGAGCTCTATGCCAAGGTCCTGGGATCATGACCTGAGCCGAAGGCAGCCGCTTAATGACTGAGGCACCCCACTCAAGAGGTTCTTAACCTGGGGCCAATGAATATGTTTACAGGAACACAAATCCCCTGGTACTGAATACCAAATTTTGAATTAGGAGTCATGCATTTGCTCTAACCCTCAAAGCTATTATCTGTAACAATCAAACATTAATAAACAGTGCTCTAAACCCTCATCTGGGATGTTTTAAGCAGCCCTGTAGTTTTAATGAATATAAAAATACCTTCTAAACATGTACCAAATAGAGAACCCTAACCTTAATACCCATTCTATAGACCCTTACATGAAAATACTGAAGGGATTTATAGTTCTCTTAAACTCACTAGAATTGCCCCATCTTTAACCAAGTCACTAAGCCACATACCAAGAAAACCAGATCTGCAACCTTTTACTCTTCACGCACATCATGTGTATTCACGCCAAGTTCTGTATACAATAGTGCCTGCACATGGGACAAATCTCCCCGTTTTTCTTCATTGTCACCTTCACTTTTTTATTCCAGGTTCCCATAGTCTTCTGACAAGTCCAGTGCAATAGCTTCTAAATCAGTTTTCCTAACTCTGGTGTTCTCTGCTACATTTAGTCTCCATATAGCTATCCGAATGATATTACCAACATATAAACCTGACTGACCATGTCATTCCTTGCTAATTATGCGTTCATGCTTGTCTCATTTTTAGGATAGGATCTCTTCGACAGACATATTGGAATCCTTCCCAGATAAGTCACTTTGAAATGGGAAAAGACATGAGTTACCAAACCTCAAAATTGTAAGCATGTAACTAAACTGAAGCAAAGACAGAACTATAATAATCTGCATTTTGCAACCTGCCTTCCATTCCAGCCGGTTTTATTTTTAAAGATATGGGTAGACACAGACACAGACAGATGTGTGCGCCACTGCGTGAGCACACATACACACATGGAAAGAAGAAAGTTAGAGGAAAGATCATTATTTTTATTTCTTTTTGCTTTCTCATTTTAGGGATTTGCTAATTTTATTCAGGAATAGGGATGTCCATCAGTTACATTTTGCAAAGCCATCAATTATGGGAAACAAATTTTAAGTAATGCATTTAGGTTATATTTTTAATATATCCAGGCAATTTACTGCCCTGTGAAATGTATTTAAAATGTAGGCTTATCAGGAGAAACTATTTTTCTGACCTCTTTATTTCTTATCAGACACTTCCTGAACTTTTAAACAGGATTTTCATTTTCTATGTACTCAGCAGTAATTCAAGAGTAAAGCACTCTACATTTAAAGCTTGCCTTTCACTCTCAGTTCTCATTTTTGGAGGGAACACGTGGTTTTAAATTAGAACGTGTGACAGCAGTTAGAAAACCTATTGATACTGACAAAAATAGTAATAAGAGAAAGTTGGTTTTTCCACCTATCATGTTGGAATACAATCCAGTTGGAAAGATTTTCTTTTCCTAAGGGCAACTAACTAGCAGGTTTTACACTGTTACATTTTGGAAACATAAATTGAAGTTAGACATTTACAGCACACTGTACAAAAGTATCTAATTCCTCTAGGACCCAGGGAAAAGCCTCATTCGAAATTTGCATAAGCCATCAGTGGTAAAGGATCTCAGAGGCAGAAGCAGTAGGAACAGGAGGTGAAGGCATTTTTTCATGTACTGTGAATTATGAACTTTCCATTTGTTTAGACATAATAATAAAATGGAATTAAGTTTGTATTACCATGTTTAGAAATGTCTTGAAATTACCATTTCCAAGAAATTCCTGTCACATACATACTGATTTGGTCTAGCTAATATCTGTCAATTTGTTTTATTTAGTAACCATCTCTGTTGCTCCAGCCAGCTGCCCTAGTATTTCAGACATAATAAGAGACAGATCTTATGTTCCAGAATCTTGAATAAGGGAGAATGTTATATATATATATTACTACAACAAAGTGTCTAGTGTAGCAATTAATGTACATAATATAATGTACATTTCATAAGAATTAATGTGCATTAATTCTTATGAAATAAACAGGGACAAATTTTAATATATTTTCATCATTTTGATGAAAGTATTGAAGTCTCAGAGGTAGATGAGGGTTCACTGTGTCCCAGTATTTGAGTGGATGTTAGAAGGTAGAAAGGAAACTGTAAAGTATCCCCTAAACTGAGAAGTCATCTGGGACTGAAAAATGAAGCAGGCTACTCCATATGGTTCACCCAGAGTTTCATCCTCCCTGACAAGGAGGATGGGGAAGATGCGAGTCTGTAGCTGTGCAGCTATTTTTTGTAATGCCTAAACCAAAGTCTACAGATTTTACAGGGCAAAAGGATGCACAGGGGGGCATGGTAGTGAGATCAAAGTGTCTGCATGCACTTCAAAGGGTTTGCGCACCTAACTGACAGCTAACATTTAACAGAACTCTCCTGGCACAATCTGTGCATCAGAAAGAGGAAAGACAATGTCATTCCTAACACGTCCATGGGAGGCCAAAGCAAGCCTCTCAGCATCCCAGCATACCAGCCTCAGTGGTCATTTCTAAGGTGTGTATGTTAATCTCCAGGGGTCCCAGAACAAGTAGCTCCCAGTGAGGTCCTTGAACAGACATAAACAAGAGGGAGAGCCAGAGATGGAGTTAGAACTCAAAGCACTCCCACAGGGGAAATTGGGTAACAGTGTATCCACCAGACACTATTGGAAAGAACATTCTAAGTAGAGAGAAGATTCTGTGACTAGATGGGGTTATGGACAATGTGATTTTTTAAAAGAGAACTGTAAAGATGCTCTTATTTCTGGAAAAAATAATATGTAAAGCAGAGTGGTAGAAAGTGAAGCCTAATGTGAAGCTGAGGACAGATAAGGATGCAATTTCATGTTACAAAAACATACTTAAGGTTGATTCTGATTGTATGTGACGGGAGTAGTAATTTTATTCTATATGGACATTAAAAATGAACTATTTAACAAAAAGAAATCTACTAATATTTTAAACATGGAAATGACATGTTTATATTTGCATTTGAGAGAAATTACTTCATTACTGTATAGAGAATTGTTTCAAGAAAGGAGGAAACAGAAGTAGGGGGAAAAAAAAAAAAAAAAAACAGGGGCGCCTGGGTGGCTCAGTGGGTTAAAGCCTCTGCCTTCGGCTCAGGTCATGATCCCAGGGTCCTAGGATTGAGCCCCACGTTGGGCTCTCTGATCAGCAGGGAGCCTGCTTCCTCCTCTCTCTCTGCCTGCCTCTCTGCCTAGTTGTGATTTCTCTCTGTCAAATAAATAAAATATTAAAAAAAAAAAAAAACAAAGCTAGAAGCCTGTTCCAAAAGTTGAGCTGAGGTAGTAGGATTAATAGGATAGAAGGAGGTAGAGTAGTAGGATAGAAAGGAGATAGAGATGAAATCTATTAGATTTGATAACTACTTGTCTATAGCAACACAAATACATTTGTTACTTCATTGGATTTATTACCATGAATCCTTATGCTTCTTTTATCATTTTCTGTAATGTTAAGCTCAAATGTTTTGTGATATTTTTAAAGATGTATTTATTTATTTATTTATCTATCTTAGCATGCACATGTCCATGCACAAGTGGGGGGAGAAGTGAAGAGAGAGGAAGTGAGAGCATCTCAAGCAGACCCCACGCTCAGTGTGAAGCCCAACATGGCACTCAATCTCATGACCCAGAGATCATGACCTGTGTCAAAATCAAGCATTGGCTGTTTAAGCGACTGAGCCACTCAAGTGTCCCAGGTATTGTGATCCTCTCTCATCCCATAAGTAAATAAAGGAACATACAAAGAAAAAAAGAAATCAGGAAGCTGTGTTTCTAGGAGAATGATTGAAAAAACGGAGTATGGGGGGCGCCTGGGTGGCTCAGAGGATTAAGCCGCTGCCTTCCGCTCAGGTCATGATCTCGGGATCCTGGGATCGAGCCCCGCATCGGGCTCTCTGCTCCGCAGGGAGCCTGCTTCCTCTTCTCTCTCTGCCTGCCTCTCTGCCTACTTGTGATCTTCTCTCTGTCAAATAAATAAATAAAATCTTAAAAAAAAAAAAAAAACAAACGGAGTATGGTGTCCAAGATATACAATGAAGGGCAAGCACAGAGGAGAGGTCCAAAAGTTTAAGATAAACAAGAGGGAAAAGGACTAGAAGCTCCAGTGACGTAAAAGAAATAATGAAAGAAAAATGTAAAGAAATGAGTAACTGGCAGGATGGCGATCTGTGGTCATTTATTTTCATTGAGATTTTTAGCAGTGGAGAAATTCCAAGTGATGGCAAAACACAGAGTGGTGCCTGAAAACAAAAATCTCAGGATTAGAAAATCGGTAACATGTAATATTACATTGATGGACGTACTGTAGATCTTGAAAATTGAGAAAAATTACCAGAGTTGCATGGGGAAGAATATTTTGAGCCTGATGTCTCTCTATCATCTATCTATCTATCATCTATCTATCTATCTATATATCTATCTATCTATCTATTTAAATCAAAGCAGATAAGAGAAAAAGAACTGTTAAGAATTAGAGTTAAATAATACAGCTGAGAGAAAAGATACATTTTGGAGACTCAGGAGGGCTTTTGCTTGAGCTTTGTGACCAAGATACTTTTTGTCCCTCTTACCGGTCTTATGAATCATTTTGCATTTTAGCTCCCAGAGTTCTCTCACTGCCAAATGGTAATACCAATTCTTGCCATTTACTGTTCAGAAAAGTGGATAGGATCAATGAGATGACATTTATCAAGTGCTTTGGGCTCTTTGGAAGGTAGGACTATATAAATATCATATACTGCACTCAAGTATATAGAAGAGAATTGCTCTAGACTTCAAACTCTTCAGGGAGTTGTCCATATAATGGAATCTGTCTCAGTGAAATGGAGATTAATGAAAAACAGTGCTATTGGAAAGTTTGTGGTGTGTCATGCCAAGGTTCTACCTGCACTGATGAAACATGGCTTTCATAGCCACACTCTTTTTTACAGGTAGAAGTGAATAGAAGTGCCTGTGGTAAGTTTGTCCTAAGGCATTAGGCAGCTAGGCTATCTATTTTTAATAGTACGAGCAAAATCACAATTTTTATATATAGTTTAGAGAAAAATATGTGATTGGTAATCTATTTGAAGGGTTTATCTTCTTTTAAAATAAAAAATAATCATTGGTATCTATTCTGAATTCTCACAGGATGCTGAGTATTAAAGACATCAATGAACCAATTAAGCTAATATCAATTAAGCACAAATATCTGCTATTTACTAAGTATACACTGCTAAGCAAGAAATAGATGACCTCTGCCATCATTGAATTCTTCAACTTACGTAACAAAAGTAGTCCTTTTTTCTTTTCTTATACTCAGAGCATCTTAAAGAGCATGCAAATGGTTGGAATGAATACACCAAAATCTTAGAAGGAATGAACCAGTTCTCCTAACCTTGAAGCTCAAATAACAACAGAAATGCAGGACTAGATACATAAAAAGATTTAAAATGTAATTGGAACAGATCCTAAAAGGGTTTAGGTCAGGCTTGCAGAAGTTCTCTATTAGAGCTAATGTAATAGCTTTTGCCTCAGATTTATCTGGAGCAGATTCTGATTGGCTACATTCCAAATTTGTAGCTAACTGACACAAGTGAGAATCTGCATTAAATGCAAGTAAGTATGGAGGAAAGCACATTATGTAACTTACAAAGAGGCACAGAGTGACCTTCACATCCCATTCAGATCACAGAACCTCTTCGTAAATTCTCTTGTTTTCTAAATTAATGTAATTCTCTAGTACATCCCTCAGAGAGCAGCTACTTTTTTTGTTTCCCAGAGCATCAGATGAAAAAGGGATTAGGAACTGCAGAATAAAGACAACTTTGTTGTGAGCTAAAAATGCCCTCAGAGGAACGTGCACAGTACCCCAGAGGGAGCAAGGAATAGAAGGTTTCTTCCTTTTGAAATAATGGCTAGCTCTATGGAGATGGAAAATAGACTGACAGATCCTTTTTCCTGCTGGGAGAAAAGAAATGTAAGTGTGTGATTGGTTCGGTGACATTCATTTAAAATTTATTCATAAAACTATTCAATCATTTATTCAACAAATATATGCTGAGAACTTACAAGCAAGGTGCTGTTGTAAACTCCGAAGGTAAAGTTGTTAAAACAACAAAAAAGAGCCAATTCACTTGTGTCTATCTTTCTAGAGGGTGAAAAAAAGACATGAAACAAGGAAACAAATGAATAAGGCAATATCAGCCAGTAGTAATTTCTATGAAAGGAATAAATTAAAAGACTGTACCATTTGGGACTATTTTATATGGAATGGCCAGGAAAGCCTCTCTGAGGAAATAGACTCAAAGACAAGAACAAGCCAAGGGCAATGTGGGGCAGAGCCTTCCACACAAAGGGACAGCAAGCGCAAAAATCCTGAGGCTGGTGATATCTGGTTAGATCCATTAAAAGCAAAAATCCTGATGCTGGTGATATCTGGTTAGATCCATTAAAAGCCAGTGAGCAAAGGAAAGTGCTGTCTGAAGTGGATATGGGGAGTTGGGGTGGTGGGGAGGTAGGGAGGGGTCAAACAGTAGGGAGATATAGGATTGAAAAGTTTACATCTTTTTAAAACATATTTCATAAGCTTAGGGCAGATAAAATAATGGCTCCACAAAGTCTATCTTAAGCTCCTGCATTGTGAATATATAACCTTATGTAGCAACGGAGAATTAATATTGCTAACCAGCTGACCTTAAAATAGGGAGTTTATTCTGCATTACTCAGGTGGGTCCATTGTAATTACAGAGGATCTTAAATGTTGAAGCCAAAGGTAGAGGAGGAATCAATGTCAGAATGATGGTGTTTGGCAAAGACCTGATATTCCATTGCTGACATAGGAGATGGAAGGAAGAAGGAAAGCCTAGGAATGCAGACAATCTCTAGAACAGAAGCCTCTAGAACCCTCTAGAAGCTGGGGGGGTGGGGGAATCAAGGGAAGAGATTCTCCCCTGGAGTTTCCAGAAAAAAAGTGCAGTTTGGGCGGCAGCCCAGTGAGATTCATGTGGACTTTCAGCTCCAGAACTGGGAGAAAATACATTTGCATTGCCCTAAGTCACTGCATTTGTGGTATTTTGTTATGGAAGCAATAGGAAGCTAATACAAAGCCAATGCAAGATTTTGAATCAAATACTAGGTTAGTTTTATTTAAATGTTACCATATCATCCTGACTGCACTTTGAAGAATTATAAAGATGCAAATCTAGAAAGAATAATTAAGAGACTACTGCAGTAGACCAGATGAAGATATAATGTAGGTATAATGGGGTAGAGTCACTGGAGAAAACAAGAAGACATTTCAGACAGGTTTTTGAAATAAAGCTAACTTTTTGAGGAATAGGAGTTTGCAGAAGAAAAATAGAAAAACAGAGAAGTCTATCCTCGCCTTTTGAAGGAAATGTTTGAGGGAATGAGGGAACTATTTGCTGAGTCTAAAGCAGAGGGCAGCATTTAGGTGAAAAGGGTGTGCTCTTTTAAATGTATTAACTTTGAGATATGTATTGCAGATATACACATTTGAAATTGAGGGGGGAGATTAGGGCAATAAAAATAAGCATGCTAGAAATCTGCATAAAGATACCTTTGTGCATGGTACTGAATTAATCATTCATGGGAGAGAATATTGGGACTCTGTTGGATTTCTGAGTAATAACGTATCTTCAGTTAATGGAACCACAAGATGGGATCAGTCTAGAATTCCAAAGCCTGGGATGCCTGGGTGGCTCAGTCGGTTAAGCGTCTGCCTTTGACTCAGGTCATGATCCTTGGGCCCTAGGATTAGTTCCACATTGAGTTCCATACTTGGCAGGGACCCTGCTTCTCCCTCTGCCTGCTGCTCCCCCTGCTTGTGCTCACTTTCTCTCTGACAAATAAATAAATGAAATCTTTAAAAAAATAGAATTGCAAAGCCTGTGAATATGATGGCTTTTTTACATCATCTTTTGAGTTCAGAGCTTCTAAATACTCACCGATGATGTCTATCTCTGCTACTGGTATATGCAAAGATAAACTGGGAGGTTGATTATGTATGTACCTAAGCCTCTGCTTTTCTTTCTTAATTGTAGTTCAGCAACTTTAAAGGTAGAATCATGATGGCAGTCTTGAAGAATGCATGGTCTAAGCCCTTGTTCTAGACAAGTGGACTTGATACTCTAGCTATAGGTCTAGGTGTCTAAATCAAATACAAATATAGAGAAAATTGGAAACTATGCATTTTATATAACAAGGAGACTTAAGTGAAAGATTGGGAAATATAAAAAAATGCATTAATTCAAAGAGGCTAAGCAAATTGAAACATGGGAATTAGGCAATTAAAAAGAAAGTTGAGAATAAAATCTGATGTAAATATAATCAATAGGTCATGGAGATATTCCCTGGAACATTGGAAATTCCCAGCTCTTTGGAATTAAGACTATTTTTGTACATTGTCATATAGAATGGACTAAGAAATAAAGTGGTAAGACACCAAAGAGAAGATGACTGAACTTAATGTTTTGCCATGGATTAATAACCTAGCCTGTAGTCTTATGGTGCTTTATTCTGTTATTGTCGTCTTGGGTTCTGTAACTGCCTCTGAGATTCTGAACATAGCTTTGTATGTGTGCATGAGAGAGAGATTAAAAGAGACTTAGTAAAAAAAATTGGCTAACACACTTATGGAACTTTGCAACTCTCAAGATCTACGAGATGAGTCAGCAAGCTGGGACCCAGAATAGCTGATGATGTACTTCTAGGCTGAATTTGAAGACCTGAGCAACATGAAAGCTGATGGTGTAGTTTCAGTCCAAAAGCCAGCAGTCTTGAGACTCGGGAAGAGCAAATGCTTGAATTGGAACCCAGTGGTAAAAAAAAAAAAAAAAAAAAAGAAGCCATGGTCCCATTTCAAAGGCAGTCAGGCAAGAAGTCTCTTACTCAGGGGAGAGTCACCCTTTCTGTTTTATTCAGGCTTTTTACTGATTGGATGAGGCACACCCATTTTAGGGAGGGCAATCTGCTTTACTCAGTCTACTGATGTAAATGTTAGTCTTACCCAAAACCCCTTACAGACACACTCAGAAGGATGTTTGATCAGATATCTGGGCACCCTGTAGCTCTGTTACATTGACAAATAAAATGAACCATCATCCATGGGGATGATGGAAAACCAACAAAGACAATAGAAAAAAAGAATGGAAAAGAAGTAGGGTAGGCAGGCTCCAAATAAATTCAGAGTCAGTGAGAGTCATTACCCAGAGTACAGCTTTTGCCCATTTGCCATTTGTAGTGCAGGAACACTGTTTAATAGGTAGTCTGTGGGATCAAGAATTGATTCTAAATGTTGGCAGGTGTACTAAATAGTATTGTGACATTGGACACTTAGTGAACCATTCTGAACCATTTGTTATGTGCAAATGAAAAATATAATGGGGACACCTGGGTGGCTCAGTTGGTTAAGCAATTGCCTTTGGCCCAGGTCATGATCCTGGGATCCTGGAATCAAGCCTTGGATCTGGCTATTGCTCAGCAGGGAGTCTGCTTCTCCCTTTCCCCTTCTCCTGCCCCTTCATGGGCTCTCTCTTTCTCTGAAATAAATAAATACAATATTTAAAAATAAATAAAGAGAAATATAGTGATATCTGCCTCTTAAAATTGTTAGAATAAATATGACATATTTATAATAAATAAATAAATATATGTAAAACACTTAGCACATTGTTATAGAAGTCTGAAAGAAGGATTTTTTCAGAAGTTAACATTTGTATCAACACCATTATTTGTATTAGCAGGTTGGATCTCTTAGAAAAGCCCAGGATGAAGGCAAAATTCACTTCATCAAATGCCTTCTCATCACTAGACTTATTTTCATTTTAAAGGATTTGTTCACACATTTTTTCTTTTTTTAGAAATCATACCTTTTTGTAGAAATCAATAGTCTACAACAAGCAGATATCACCAAAACACTACAGCTCACATATTCCTGCAAAGCTTTGCTGATCCCCCAGCATTTATTATGTATCTGATTGTGTGGGATAAGTAATCCTCCTATTACATTTAAAATTAAAGTAACCACTTTGGTCCCATAATGTCACAGAAGGTTTTATAGCACAGGAAGGACATGAGCTGCTTTTGATGGAGACTGATATCACAGGATGGGAGAGAATTAGAAGTGATATTTCCCATGTCTTTTCTCATGGTCTACCAAGTAGCGATTTTCTCACATCATACAGCATCCATTTCCCTTTATCCTAAAACAAAATTTAGTAGATATAGAAGATGAGGTTTAAAGAAAAAATCAATTGCGAACAATATTATACATGTTCAATGATCTTATGCTTCTTGATCTTCAAAAAGTGTCATTTGCTACATTGTTACCTGGGTAGAGGCCATGAAGTAGGTGTGTTACAGGCTGCTCCCCCAACCCCTCCCTAACTAGAGTCAGCATGGAAAAGATCTGTTAGTAGGAGAGGTCTAGGAAGCACTATGAGTCAGTATTCAGTGGCTTCTGAAGAGACTTACTTTGAAAAATTAATAGTGAATTATCTAAGCGGGAGTAGAAAAAATGCAAAAGAATGCTCTGAGCAATGTAGTAGAATGTTAGGGTTTAGGAGCTAAACTCTGGAGCTATACAGCTTGGAGTTCTAATACTGGATACAGCATGCAACAATTATGTAACAATTGGCTTATTAATTTTATAAGTAGTAAATTTCCTCATAGATGTACTTCACATATCCAACGTTGCTTAAGACAATGAGACAATATATGTAAAGAGACTGACAATTATTGTTAATCATTTTATTATTTAGAACATCCTTACACATGCATTTTTACTACCTCAGGGTTGATTTGAAGACTCAGATAGAGGTGGAATACCAGGTATGTCTGAACTATTTCGGAGCATAGTAAAAAGAATTTGGATGATCAATGTATCAAAATGTGAGCAATAATGAAAAAAATAAATAAAAGTATGAATACATTTAAATTTAAAAAGTTAAAAGGTCAAATTCAATACCTATGTAGTTGCAAAAGATTAGGTGAATAAAATACAAATAGTAATTTTAGCAAGATTCAAACTAAAGAAAAAAAAGCAATACTTTCCAGCATTCTGTATTCATTATTGTGGATTGACAAATTTATAAATTTATAAACAAATTACCACATCCAGATAGCAAAACCATAGTCAACAGAAATCTCTGGAAATCCAAGTTCTTTGTTTCCAAGGCCTGTTTTCTGCAAATAGTACCATTTCCTCACCAGCCAAAGCAAAAACAGTCTAGTAGGAAGAAACCAGTCTTCACTCATTTCTCTGCATCTTGGCTTCCTACCCGTTGGAAACAGCCCTGCAGCCTGAGCTTTCTTCATGTCCTCAGTTAGCCTCCTCTGTAGGGGTAGAATATCAGGAGTTAAAACTTCATCAGTGGGGTCCCTTAAAGTTAAGCAATACTTCCCATTTCACTTAGAGGCCGCAAAGGGCTAACTGTGACAAAGTAAACATTAAATGCATGAAGATCATCAGAGGGTTAATTTTAATTTGATTTTCCAAATGACCACCCTCAAAAGGAAAACCAGGAAAAAGATGCTCCATCTTGTCTTGCAATTCAAATATGCCATAACAGATATAATACAAAAGGAATGGGAATATGAAATGGAGAATAGCCCAGATATTATGAATCTCTATAGAGAGGAGATGAAAGGCAGAGTATGGAACTGAAATGTTTCTGTTCCTGGCATCCTCATGTCCAATAGCAGTGAGAGTCATAGGGTAATCAAAGAATTCCCCTGGATGTTTAAAATGGTCTGGGAAGGAAAAAGGTCTGAACTATGACCTCTATCTGACCCAGCCAGAAATCCAGAAGTGGGCAATCTTAGGACAATTTCTGCTTACAAATGTAGAGGTGAGGAAGCAAAGAAGAATGGAGGAATCCACATTTCTTTTGAGGTCAGGTGAAGTCAACAACATTTAGCAAAGAGAGTAGACAAATGTTTCCACCTGTCTCAAGCAAGGTCGGATTAAGGGAGTCATTATCAATGCTGTAAAATATAGATTTATAATAGGAATTAGACCAACTTGGGGAAGAGATGAAAATGAAGGTCTAAAAGTATGGCGGAGGCTTTGAGGTTGTAGGATGAAAGAAAGAGTAGTTAATTAATCAGTCAGTCTGAGAAGCCAAGTTCTTCCAGAGCCAGAAGTGGAACCACGATGGAGCAGCTTCTGGGAGGTCTACTAGACCCCATTCTTTCGGTGCAGCACCAGCCTCTGTGGGTCCACAGTTAATAGTGCTGTGGTTGGGCTGACAATGTTGTTTTCCAGCAGAACCAATAGCTGGGAAGAAAAACTGCATATAGACAAGAGGAGCATGAGAACAATTGGAAACCCACCTATTACTATACAACGCCCCCCCCCCCACACACACAGCTGGCAGCAGAAACATCTTCAGAAGAATAGTTACAGATTTACTTCTGTCTTCCAAACTTTGTATATCCACCTCTTGTAGCCAACTCTAATTTGGTACCATAGACAGAAAAAGATTCCAGTTGATGTAGTTGTGAGCATAACAGAAGTAACCATTCACCATTCACCATCCACCATTCCACCCTAGGCCTGACTGGTAGAGTATGAACTTAGCAGTAGAGGGATGTGGGTAGCACTAATTTTTGAGGGAAGGACTGATAGTTACAATTCTTTGGGGTCCCTGAGATCATGGATATAGAAGGGAGGTAAATTCCTGGGAACCACCAAGAACTGCCAAGGCTGATAAGAGCCAATTACTTGGAAGTCAACTGCTTTCTAGCATTACTATATGATTGATGATCAGAAGAGATCAAGGTCAAGAACACCCTCAACACACACACACACACACACATACACACGAAGTACCCTGCTGGCTTGCCAATACCTGGGGAAGCTTTGACTGTAAATAGAGCAGCCAAAGGAACGTCTCTGAGGCTGTGCCACAAATGCTAAATGGACATGACCTCTTTCCTCTGAGTACACTGTTAAGCATGAGCTTGTCAGTCTTGTTTTTCATTGCTGCAATAGAGTCCAACCAAGGTTGGAGGAGGCTTAATGATGAAAAGGGAAATTTTACTAGGACTAAATTTGAAGAAAAAAAATTGTTGTATTGAAGTAGACTACCTTGAATTCATAAGATCCATTTTTTTTTTCAACACAAAGGAGAAATAAGACATTCTGAAATCATGTTAACTCCAAAGAAAGTGATTATTTTGAACAAATAACTCTATGACTTTAGACTGTTTAAATCACCATAGGAACTTCCTTCAGGCTCTGTTTTCAGTGCTGAATGGCCATGACCTCTTTCTCTTGAGTACACTGCTGAGTGTGAGCTTGCCGACTCAACAACCCCCTGCTATAGACTTCTAAACTGCTCTCATAAGGACCAGCCTCTGAAACTAAGTCAAGCCCCAATCTTGTGCATTCCTTGTCCTTTTTTTATCCTCAAAGGCTGGTGTTGCTTAGGAGCTGCTTAGCTCCTGCATGCTTTGCCCCAGAGACTGCTCCCAATATGACATTTACAGAAACCAAGAGAACACTTCCCTTCAGTGGTTTATATTCCAGTGACTAACACTAAGTCCCTTTAAATATCTGCTAAGTTTGGAGCCTTTCCATTGGCTTAAAATTCTTTTATACAAAATAGAAAGTGATTCATCTTAAATATGGATAAAATGCTGTGCCATATTCAGAGAGATTAAGAAGCTTAGAAAGAAATTTGTCATAAGAAATTTTCTGCAAGGAAAATTATTGAAATGTTCAATTCTAATGACTTACAGAGAGACTCAAAAAATGTCTACAAATGTTTAGGTCAAGGGTTATACGATGAAACATAATTTGAGTTCGTATAAGAAGTGGACACCTAACATGCAAGAATAGAAACACTATAATACACAAGTCTGCTGCTTGCTTCTGTGGGTCCTAAAAAGACACTTGTGTAAGCTTTCAGTAGATTATTTAAGAGACCCAAATAGACACAGTCACTGTATTTAACTTGGCATATCATAGTCCTCAACATTATAGTAATCTAAACACTGAAGGTATGCCAGATCTACAATGTCTTTTTATAAAAGGGTAATGGGAAAAGTATGAAAAATGTTTTAAGTCAACAGTGTACCAAATCACACCACATATTGTTTTTTATCTAGATCTACTAGAAGATCAATAAATGTTACCCTGTTGTTTTGTTTTTGTTTTTTTCCAAACAACCAATTCTGTATGATTTTGCTAAGGTTTTTTTCCTCAAAATAAAAACCAAACAAAATCAAAGGAAACATAAGTTGTAGTAACATCTGGGGAAAATATATTGATGTATTTCCTTCAAGTGATGCTACCCAACTTGCTGGATAAGATCTGCCCAGGAGAAATAGATATAAATTGTATGTAGCTGGATTATTGATTTCAAAAAAAAGTTGTGGAAATGATTTAGATAAACATGAATTCAGTCGATCCTCATTCTAACCCTGAGATGTCTGATTGTGAATCATTCCTTAACAGACTCATTCATAGCTGTTGAGAAAAAAATAATTAGCTGTCTATATTCTCTAAATTAAAGGATGATTACAAAATTACTCCTTTCCAAGATTCCTATAATTGAAAACTACCACTGTGCTTGAAATCTTTTCAAAGACTTATTTGGCTAAAATTCTACCCCCTCTTTACAAAGAAAATGAATATAATAACATAGACAATTACCTTTTGCTGAGCATTTATTATGTGCCAGAAATTCTGTTACATCCATCAAGAGCAATACTTCATATAATCCTTGAAGAAAACTGTGAGGAAAGTATTAACATTACCTTCATCTTACAGATGAGAAAACTAAAATTTAAAGAAGTTAAGTAATTTACCAGAAGTCGCACTGTTAAATAATGGTAGAATTTTGTGTTCCAAATATTTAAGAAATATTAAGAATATATATATATGTGTGTGTATATATATATATATGTATAAATATGTGTATATATACACATATATATATTTAAGAAATATGTATACATATATACACATATGTATACATATACATACATGATTGTCTTTGGCAGGAGTATCCTTCCTGCTCTGATTGTCAACATTCTATTTAGTCCTGAATATGAAACTTGGTATGATTCTCAGAGGTAAATCTAATTTCTATCTCAGCTGTTCTTACTCTATAATAGCTCATATTATATTGATTTGAAATATTTCTTTTTATTTCCATATCCTCAATTTGGCTACATTTTCTAAGTATAGTGAATATGTCTTTTTTATATTTATTATTATTGTTGTTATTGCTATTCTTAGTGTGCTAAGCATCATATGTAATACCACCTGTGTATTTAGTGCTCTACACATGTTTTCTGGATGAAATTATATAAAATTAAATTAACATAAGCATCTTCTTGTAAGCTTATGCTTTTTTTTGTAACTGATAAAATATAGGGGAGCATGAAAAATTTAAATGCCAAAGAGATTAATAAATACTATTCAGTTATAGAAACAAAAAATTAAAGAGTGATGGAAATTCTTTTTTTATTTTAAGATTTTATTTATTTATTTGACAGACAGAGATCACAAGTGGGCAGCGAGGCAGGCAGAGAGAGAGAGGAGGAAGCAGGTTCCCTGCTGAATAGAGAGCCCCATGCAAGGCTTGATCCCAGAACCCTGGGATCATGATCTGAGCAGAAGGTAGAGGCTTTAACCCACTGAGCCACCCAGGTGCTCCAAGAGTGATGGAAATTCTGCTGGATAGATCAAAATGTCCAAATCAATCAGGTTAGGTGGTGATGACAAAGAGGAGTGGTCAAAGCCCTCACTTTTAGCGGGTAGACTGCAGCCTCATGTATAACTCTAGTTCAAGTTGAAATCTGAACAAATTACATTATAGGATCAACTATAATATATCCATAAGGATGAAAAGAACAGGGAAGAGGAAATAATAAAAGCAAAATTTTAGAAGCTGTGAAATATATGGAAAAATAACAAATAACAGTCTAGACCAGGGTTGGTGAATATTTTCTACAGCATCATAGTAAATACGTTTGGTTTCTGCACCACAGAGACTCCATAATGATCACTCAACAGTGGCATTGTTTTGTGAAAGCAGCCACTGACAATACCAAAATGAATGGGTGCAGTTCTGTCCTAATAAAACTTTTTTTTCTGTTTTTATTTTTTATTTTTTGTTATTTCTTTTCAGCATAACAGTATTCATTGTTTTTGCACCACACCCAATGCTCCATGCAATACGTGCCCTCCCTATTACCCACCACCTGGTTCCCCCAACCTCCCACCCCCCGCCCCTTCAAAACCCTCAGGTTGTTTTTCAGAGTCCGTAGTCTCTTATGGTTCACCTCCCCTTCCAATTTCCCTCAACTCCCTTCTCCTCTCCATCTCCCCATGTCCTCCGTGTTCTTTGTTATGCTCCACAAATAAGTGAAACCATATGATACTTGACTCTCTCTGCTTGACTTATTTCACTCAGCATAATCTCTTTGAGTCCCATCCATGTTGCTACAAAAGTTGGGTATTCATCCTTTCTGATGGAGGCATAATACTCCATCGTGTATATGGACCACATCTTCCTTATCCATTCATCCATTGAAGGGCATCTTGGTTCTTTCCACAGTTTGGTGACCATGGCCATTGCTGCTATATAAAATTTTATCAAAAGAGGTGATAGCAGGCAAGCTGTAGTCTGCAGTCTCCTGCTGAAAATCCACAGACTTAATGAAAAATGCATCCAAGCTCATAGTAGAAGAAGCTTGGAAAAGTCTAATCTACACCTGAGAGTGGCAGAAGGGTTCAGAAATTGGCAATGGCAGGCAATTCTAAATTTGGTATGCACCCCAGGGTGTACTCTGCCATCCCTTACAAACTGGCCACTGTCTTCTACCACCCTCAAAAAAAAAAAAACCTGGAGAATACAACCCTGAGAGGATAGATCAGCAGGTACCTGGACTGGAGAATACCAGGATTAAGAGAAAGCAGTGGTGATTTCTGAAAGAAGAACATGGTGAGAACGATTCCCCCCTCCATTTCCACTATGAGGATTCAGCAGTCTTGCAGCCTAGTTTACCCGCCAGGAAATACATTGAAAGAATGTTATCTGATCAATAAAAAACTAGCTCCAAGAATATTGCGGATCCGGTAATGTATGATACAGTGATTTTAACTCACAGTCAAGCCCATCAATATGTGGAAACCAAAAAACAAAAACGTGATATCTAAAAAGAAACATTCAGAGAAGGAAAAAATAAGTCCTTTGAAATTTACATATGCTACCATAAATTCAAAATCAATAAAGTGGTGTCTGGATGGCTCAGTCAGATAAGCATCTGACTCCTGATTTTGGCTTGGGTCATGGGATCTCAGGGTCATGAGATTGAGCCTTGCATAATGCTCCATGCTGAGCATGGAGCCTGCTTAAGGTTCTCTCTCTCCCTGCCCTCCCCCATTCCCACTTGCACATTTTCTCTCTGTTTCTTTCCAAAAAATAAATAAATAATTAAAAATAAAATCAGTAAAATATTGGGAATATAAGATGTAGAGTTCGCTCAGAAAGTAGATCAAAACCATTAAAAAGTATGTATAAAAATGATTTGAGGGGCGCCTGGGTGGCTCAGTGGGTTAAGCCGCTGCCTTCGGCTCAGGTCATGATCTCAGGGTCCTGGGATCGAGTCCCGCATCGGGCTCTCTGCTCAGCAGGAAGCCTGCTTCCCTCTCTCTCTCTCTCTGCCTGCCTCTCTATCTACTTGTGATCTCTCTCTGTCAAATAAATAAATAAAAAAAATCTTTAAAAAAAAATGATTTGAGTAAACTATTTGAAAGTATGGAATCTGCTCAGATGTTACAGAATCTGAATAATAGAGAATTAAAGAATGAGAAAAGAAAAAAATGAAAGAGGACTAAATAATTCAATATATATTTTCAGAACTCAAACTCATGCATTCATAGATTAAAATGGTCCAAAAAGTGCGAGGACTACAGCTAAAAAAGATCCCTGCCAAGACATATTATCATGAAATTTTAGAATAGTGGGGGAAAAAGAATATCCTGAGAGTGTTCAGAGACCAAGGAAAAAAAAATAAAGAGGGGGAAAAACAAATCAAAATCAGATTAGAAGTACAGGGTTAAGAATCATAAGAGACTATGGACTCTGAAAAACAACCTGAGGGTTTTGAAGGGTCAGGGGTGGGAGGTTGGGGCAACCTGAGGGTTTTGAAGGGTCAGGGGTGGGAGGTTGGGGGAACAGGTGGTGGGTAATGGGGAGGGCACGTTTTGCATGGAGCACTGGGTGTTGTGCAAAAAGAATGAATACTGTTATGCTGAAAAAATAAATAAAATGGAAACAAAAAAATAAAAATAAAAAAAAATTTAAAAAAAAGAACTAATAAGGCAAGATAAATACAAAGAAAACTACAACTGGCATATCATTGTCAAACTATTGAAAATCAAAATTAAGGAAAAGATAATGAAAAGAGACAGAAATAAAAATGTCCTACTACATATAGTCATGTTGTATTAAAGTACTGGCAATAAATTCCCATTTCCCCCTCAAGAGGAACATTCTGATCTACCCATGAGAAAACAGGTCTGTTCCAAGGTCAGTTTCCTTTATATAAATGTCAAATTTACATGAAGTTATTTACATGAAGTCCTCATGTTCTCATCTATTTTTGTCATATTTTCCATTAAGTCCTTGAATATATTTATAATATCTGCTTTAAAGTTTTTTCCAACTAATTATAAAGTATCGGGCATCATAATATAAGGATTTATTAAGTTCTCTTCATTTTAAATGTAGATAATATTTTAAGCATGTCTAGGAATTGTATATTGCACAACATAGATAAATTATATCATCTTCCTTAAGGGGTTGAGTTTTGTTCTGTCAGACAGTTAAATTAGAGGTGATATCTGTTGGTGTGGCTAGGCTTACTTTTATTATCTGTTAGTTCAGGTCTGTTTTGGGTTTGAACTCAGTACTGGGGTGTGCCCTTACTCTATCTCTAAGGCAAGGCTCCTCTAAGGTCTCAGCTGAGTGCCTAACTAAGGTGTTCAGTTCAATCTGCCATTCTGGGTGTACTGTTACCACTTCGGTGTCCCTGAATTGCACATTTCTGCAACAACGGGTGATCCCTGCAAGACCCTCAACATCTCTTGTCCATTAGCCAGGAACCCATGATGGATGTCTGTAGTCTTCTCCCTATGTAGTCTCCTCTCCCAGTTATGCCCTGCTGTAAACTCTGGCTACGTCAGCAGCTCAGAATTCTTAGTTATGCTCTTGCAGTTTACTGAGACTAAAGCTGTGCTTGAGATCCACTTGCATGTTCCTTGTTGGAAAAGTGCTCCAAAGCAGAAATCTGTGCATATGGTGGGGGTTATCATGGAGCTCACTCTTCATGGTTCCCATTTGCCAAGGATCCCAGTCTGCACTGCCTATCGTTCAGTCTCTCAACATTATTGCCCGACATAGGTTTTCTCAAATTTAAGGCATTTACGACCGGCAGGGCAGCCTGTTAACGAGTTACACCTCTACGGCTGGAAGGAGAGGATTCAGTTTTTAACTTGAAAGGTAAACTTCTTTATTTTACTTTTAATAATTACAATATAGAATAGCATTAGAAGATTGGTTCTGTGCATCCAGTATAATTTCCTTTTTTCCAAGCTATTCTTTTTTCCTCCACTTACCTTACAAAGGGAATATTTATATGAGCCCTAGAAATCGGACCCAGGACAAACAGGCTTCTGGCATAATCTTACGGAAATAAGATGTGTAGGCCTGTGGCTTATCAGCTACCTGGTGACATTTGAAGCTCTTTGCTCTTTTTTTCTGTAAACCTGACCAAGAACAATTCCTTGGCAGTAGATGATGTAACTGAATTCCTTTGTTTCCGGCCTATGGAGCACTTCTTCAGTTTCTGTAGCTCTGCACCTGTAAGACTTCCAAGTCATCTTATAAACTGCTTTCATGAGTGTTATTCAACTAATAATCATACTAATAATGGCAGTATCCATAAGCTGTTATCTCAGGCCACTTTTTGTCTTCTTAAAATTCTCACGTCTTATCATTATCTTCCTTACTGCTATCAGCAAGCGTTCTTACTCTTTCCTAATTATTTGATCTTCAGTGGCAGAAAGAATGGGTTGCTATTTGTTAGATTTGCCCAGTACATTCTGTAGTTGCTAGGTGATACCAGCCAGCACCAGCCTAAAATACTTAATAATCTTCAGATTAACTTTTCTTGTTACTTTCCCTTTAAGCACCCCAAGGCACCTGGACCACAGTGATTTAGGCTGCATTATAAAACCCCTGGGATTAAAGAAATTTTCTGATTGGCGCACAGATTCATGTAAAGGATAGATTAATTTTTGTGGACTACTAGTTCAGCTGAAGCAGCTGCTCGTATTTTAAACCGCTAACGTCATCATATTCTAGCATACAGAAGTATGGTTTTCCTAAGAATGAAGATATCCAAAAGAGGAACTAATAAGGCATATCTAAGCAGGGTGTTTGGTAATCATGAGATAAGACTCTAGAGGGATTAGAAGCATGAGGATGCATTTCTGTCAAATTATTAGCTCATGATAACCCCTTCCTCCTTGTCACACCTGGCTGCATAATTCCTATCCAATTAAAAGTGACATTTTCTGGTGATGTTAGCAATTTAGTCGCACACTTTCTTTTTTATTTGAGAACCTTCTTGGAAGACTGATCACTGAAGACTGGAGATGTCTTTGTTCCTCAGATGTTCTTATACATACTTAGTGAGGAAAAATTGTCAAAAATATGTTGCACTGGGCCTGACTATTGAACGGTGGAAGTTATTCCCCTGTTGTTTGGTTCAAGGCCGCAATGCGGTCTGCTTCATTTGTTCCATTTCACCAATCACTGCTGAGAAATATCCGTCTATTTTTAAGAACTTCCTTTTCACTGAAATTAATTGAATTATGTGTTTCTTGCAGGTATGGAAATTGTTAAAATGAGGGACCCTAATTCTAAATCATATTTTAAAAAATTATCCATTGTACTTGTGTGAGCTTTGATGAGGAACAGTGTCCAAAAAACCAACATCCCCTTCTCCACCTGGAAAAAATCATCTTCCTATATGGTCTCCACTTCTTCCAGAATAAAGATCTATCTCCTTGACAAGTTCACAAGGTCGTTCATGATGTGTCTTGAACTTCCCAATATTTTCTCAAGTACCCTATACTCTATCATAATAAAATCATACATTTTTCCTAAAATGCTCAGTCCTGTCACTTATATATGTGTCCACATCTACCATTTCCCTGGCTGCAAATGTCCCATGAAATCTTACTTACTCTTTAAGAATCAGCTCAAATATATACTACTTTTAACCCTTCAACTGCTCTAAAGGAATAATTTTGTTTCTCTGTCGTATGTTTACCAAGTTGACTTACCATTTATATTTTAGTACATCATATTTTGGTTCCTTGATTATCCATATCCAACAAGGTAAATTATGTGAGGGAAGGTATTAGATCTTCTACAATTTAGTAGGCCAGATATCTAGGATAATAAGTACCTGCTTCTCTGCAGGGGTTTTTATTGCTTGAATTTACAAATAAAAATGCAGGAACCTAAGAGCCTACCCAGAGCCACACATAAAGTTAATAGGAAGCCTGTGATTAAAATTCAAATAAATCAGGCTAATAGGTTGTCAACCACACCAATTAAAAGAGGTACAATATTTAAAAAAATATATTTAGAAGAGAATTAACTAGGACTCAAAGCACAGGCTTCTTGAATTTATCATTATAAATAAGGGGATAATTAAAAATAAAAATTGGAGCCAGAACTCCATGTGTTTCATCCCCTAAGAACAAGAATCATTTCCATCTAATACAATAAATAAAATAGCACTCACTGCAATATTCAATGAGCTACAGAATCTAAAGTGAAATCAGGAACTTAATTCTGTGTTTTATCTACTCCAGGCCTATTAATGAAAATTAAATTTCAAGTTAATAGCAATAAGATGAAAGCACACAAGGTCCACAGAGTATTGTAAAAGGGTAATTTAGTATGTAAAAAGAACAGGAGCATTTTCAATGTATAATATTTTTAAATTATTGTATTATGGATAAGAAATTCACAATTCCCACTATAATTTATATTTTAGATTCCTTTTACGAACAATCAAGTTTTAAGACAAAACATCATAGTTGACAGTAATTTTCCACGAAGACATGGAAAATGCACCAGTTCTGATGTTTTGGGGTATAACAATTAAATAGTTAGCTAAAACAGACATGAGAATGGCTAAAATGCATTTTTGTCCGTGGTAATAACTCTGGGACAAGTGTACCTGGATTGGTTCAGATATTCTTAGATATGTTCCATCAGGGCATATGAGGGCTGTTCCAGCTCCTGCTGTTTTATATAGATTCTACAAGATTCAGGTAAAAACAAGGAGCATTTACTACTAGTTTTGTTTTTAGTTAGAGAGAAACATATTTCCAGTGGTCCTCCAGTAGTCATTTCCTCCACTGTCATTGACCTGGGGTGGTTAATAAGCTATGCCATAAAATCACAGAAGGCTGAGAAAGTAGTTGGCATTTTCAGCTCTTCTATGAGGCAGCAAGCTTCATCACATCCTCTGTATATTCCTACAACTACACTTATTCTATGACGCGTGTATCTTCCTCTAGACTGTAGGCGTATTGATGAAAATAATTTTAATTTATATCCTTAATGGTTTAATAAATTTATCTTTCAATAAGTTAATAGAGAAAGAAAAAGGAAGGGAGAAAGGAAATGAGTAAATTTTAAATGTGGCAGAACTTCTCCCTTGGCTAGAGAAAAATATCAAGCTAACTGAGCAACACCAGAATAGTATATCAATCTACTTTATTTATTAAAGCTCCTTTGGAATATTATTATGTATATATACACTCAGGCTTCTCTCCAAAAGCCAAGCTACAATTCCTTTCCCCTTGGCTCAGTATACTTGCCCGAGATGCTACTTAGTTTTTTAGAGGTTGCATTGAAAGATCCAAAATCAGATAAATAATTTAGCCATAACTACTTTTGATAGCAAGCAATTCTTGTTTCCTTCAAATCATGCAATCATTCTGAGATTGTTTAATTTTTAACCACAATGAAGTTGAAAATATCACCTGACTGGGTGGGTAATTAGGTAAAAATAGCAGAAATATGAATTGAATACAGTTCTGCCGCTTTAATGTATAGCTTTGGAATCAAATGCACACTACTTAGAACACAGACTTTAAGTTCCTGTGGTCAGTTCCTTGGTTCATATGCCAGCCTATGCTATATGCTAACAGAGGTCAAGACTTAACTGTAATATAATGCTCTTCACAGTGCGTATTGCAAAATAATGGGCTTAGTCTCACTGAGGTCCAAGGCAGAGGGCTTTCTATAGCTCTACAAGGAACAGTAATAAAGCAGAAAACATAGCCTGGAGTGGCTTAGTGCTTTTCAAATGACCAGCACTGCTGAAATCTGTCTCTTAATAATAGAATGAACATTTCTGACAAAATTCAAAGCATAATAGGAAGAGTAGCATAAATACTTTTAAAAAGGAAAACTAGCAAAAAGAAAAGTACTGAAGGACACAAAACTGTTTATCTTTCTTGTTGATAAGCATGAGTTGTAATTAGACACGCTTTATATAGACCACCCTGATCATAATTTAAACACAGTTTATTCTTAGAGCATAGCAATTTTTAAGAGCCATTCTTAATTAAATTTTATTCACTTCTTACTTTATTATTGTAATAATTGCCTAATATATACTTGACCTCAATGGGTTCTTAGTGTTGCTAAATGAGTAAATAGGTGAGTAAATTATTGAAAAGCTCCTTTCCTTCTTTCTCCTACCTTGAGATTGTCTTCACCAACATTAATGCTGCATAACTCCTTCATATGGAAAGACCATCCACTGTGCTGTCTTTCAGATATAAATTCCTTGTTTTAAATTGTCAGTTGCATTTGCAGAACACATTATATTTATAAGAATGCACCATTATGATATTAGAAAATATTACCTTGCCAGGTATATGATTAGGCTCTTGAAAATATAGCTCATTTACCACTAAACAGTATGACCTCTATTTAGCCCAGTGCATTCAATCAAAAGGTGGTCAAATATTTCAATAGGTATTTATTAAACAAATAAAAAGTATAACAAATACTTCTAACACTATAGAGGAATCTAAGACAATCAGTAATCCTCGCTTTCAAGAGAATTAAAATCCAGTGATAGAATATGGAATAATAAAGCTAACTCACATTTATAATTTTGAAAATTACTTGTTGATGAATACACAGAGAAGTGTCCTCTCTGATGTCGTTTAGTGATTTAGACACATGACAAATCATCAAATATTTTAACTGGTATTACAACTATAAAATGATACCTCAACATAGAAGATGAAATAAACTCCCCCCCCCCGGGAAGCTTTAAAGAAAATGTGACATATGATCTGGGTAAATGGAGGAAAATTTCATCAGCACACGAAGGAAGAGAGAAAGCCCAGAAGTTAGTATCAGGAACAAAAGTTCAGAGGTATTGAAAGGGTGAATTAGAATAACAGAGAAGAGTGTGGCATGACTTAGCCTTAAACTTTTATGAAAAGTTAGGATCAGGGAGTGGCGGAAAGACAAAGAATAGCACTTACAAAGTTGACTGGGGCTAATTTTTGAAGAAAATAATTAAAGAATTTAAATGTTGTCCACGAATAAAATGTTATACAATATGTGTACAATTTTAAATACAATTTTTTTCTAGGTATAGTGGATAAAAACATAAACAATACTTGTGACAGAAATAATTAAGATGCAGCATTTTCTATCAAGGAGCTGATGGTCTAGACAAACTAGTGATGAGCTACTGTAGCACAGAACATATGTCTAACGGAATATGAAGGTAATCAGAAAAACAGAAAATACTGTAGGTCTTTCAAATGAAGGAAGTATAATATCAGTTAATTTGTTATACCAGTGATTAAAGAACTAAGAATCTAAATGGATATTAAAAGCAGCAGGAAGCCACAACCAAAATAGGTCTGAAGGGACAAGGGGAAGCCATGGTGATTCTAGAGTCCAGAATTCAGGACCATCTGGTGAGGGTCACTACCATGATGGGAGGTGATATTATGGGGTTTGAAACCACTACAGGTAGAATTATCCAGCTGGCACTAGGACTACAAAAGAAATCAATGCCAGAGATATCTCTTGATGATGAATGAGAAAGAGAGAGAGAGAGATGGATGTGGTTTTCTGGTATATCAATCAAAGCCAGGGAAAAATAGGGGACATGTGTGAAAATTACATAAAAATTACCAGCATTAGACATGTTAAATAGAGGATATGTAAATAATAACAGAGGTTTTGGGGCACCTGGGTGGCTCAGTGGGTTAAAGCCTCTGCCTTCAGCTCAGGTCATGATCCCAGGGTCCTGGGATCAAGCCCCACATTGGGCTCTCTGCCCAGCAGGGAGCCTGCTTCCTCTTCTCTCTCTCTGCCTGCTTCTCTGCCTACTTGTGTTCACTGTCTGTCAAATAAATAAATAAAATCTTTAAAAAATAATAATAATAACAGAGGTTTAAAAACCTTCTGCAAAGATGTGATTAAAATGCATTTTTCTAGACAAGTTGGAATTAACTAGATGAACAAAGGAAAATACTTTTAATATGAGGGAACAACATGTATAAAACTATGGAACTTATAAAAACAATTGCTTTCAGAGAAATTTAAATATTTTAGTATGGTTGGTGATAAGAGCATTTATGAAAATCTAACTAAAGACAAGTCACTGGGTAAGGCTCTAGCCATATTGGATCAATGGAGAGTCGTAAAAACATTTTATCTCAGAGAGTTGCCTAATCAGAATTAGGATTTACAAAGATTAATCAAACATAATGGAGGATATATTTCAAGGTCAAGAGAATGAAGGTTAAGAGACTGGAAGATTTACCCAAAGGGAAAATTGTGTGTCTTGAAATTGAGCAAAGGCCATGAGAAAAGAGAATGGACATATGGAACATATATTTAATTGACTTTGGGAAAAATATCAGGTTGAAGGTGAAAAGCAAAAGAAGCTTAGTTTATTTTTTTTTAATTTTGAGGTCCATGAAGGATGTCCAGGATTTGACAATGAGATATTCAGTCAAGGAACAATTTGGGGAATTATTAGCATTTGGAAGTAGTTAAACCAATGGAAGCAGGTGAGATGTCAATATAATCAATATAGTATATGGAGGAAAACAAAAAGATGACTGAGACAAAAGTCATTGAATTATTAAGGTTAAAAGGAATGGTAAGTTAAAGAAGAACCATCCAAAGACACAGAAAAGTCAGAGCTGAAAGTGTGCTCTTCTGGGGTACTTTTGGCTTCAAATCAAGTACTTATATTCTCCAGTTTGGTGTTAATCTCCAGGTAGTCTGATCTTCTCCAAGATGATGTTGCAGCCTCCCATGCCACAGGGAGGATATTCACTTCCAATACATTCAATCCCATCTCCCTGTTGAGATCCAGTTGCCTCCACTAGCTGCTGTATTTCAAGCTTTCAAACCACCACAAAATCCTTTGTTTCTTTATCATGGTAGTGGCGGTTGCTTTGGCCTTTGTTAATCTCTGGGTGTCACTCCATCTCCTGTTGGTTTTTGGCTTTTCTTTAAATATTTTAATCCATTCTTAAAACACTTCTTTTCCAAATACTAAGAGTAGTTTCTGTTTTTCTGTTTTTATCATTAGACTGTGACTGATACAAAAGGGTATTGGGGTCATGCAAAACCAAGAAGGGAGTCTTTAAAAGAAGGATGTAGGGATGCCCAGGTGGCTCAGTGAGTTAAGCTGCTGCCTTCTGCTCAGGTCATGATCCCATGACAAATCCCATTGACAAATATCAAGCATTAATTACACTACTAGATGCTAATAGTAATTGAAACAGTATCAGTATCTTCACATTCAATGTAATTCCAATCAAAATGACAATAGAATTTTTTGAGGAATCTGATAAACTAATTCTATATTTTATGTATGACTTAAAGTGTCTCAAAGCAAACAATATACTCAAGAAGAAGAATGATGATGTAGTGGTAGATGACATTATTATCATAGGGACAGGCAGATAAAGAATGTATAAAACATAATGGAAAGGCCACAGAGGCCAAATCTTATATAGAGATTTAATATATATAAAAGAGATAGCATTATACATAAATGAAGAAAATATCAATAAATTTTGCTGAGACAATTAACCCTCCATATTAGAAACAAATTAAATGGGTGCCCATCTCATTCTTACACACCAAAAAAAATAAATTCCAATTCATTTATACTTTAAATGTGAACTGCATGTGCCAACACTTTTAGAAACCATGAAAGAATATTTTTATGACATTTTATGTAGACAGTACTTTCTAAAAGCAAACAAATTGTGCAAAGCACAAACCACAAATACCTATAAATACTACCATATTAAATTTTAGAACTTTATGTCAGTAATCTTTTGCTGAATTAAACTTACCCCAACACTTAGTGGCTTGAAACAACAAACATGTATAATTAATCATGAGAATATGAGTCAACTGATAACTTTAGCTGATCTGGCTATGCTCAGTTGATCCAGGCTGAGCTTTTATGTATATTGGGGTCGACTGATAGATCAGTGGGTAGTCAACTGGCTGTTGCTGGGGCAATGGTCCTGACAGAGCCTTATATCTCTCTCATTCAGCACATAAGCATGGGTGTGCCCACATGTCAGTAGCAGTCTGAGAGTGAGAACAGATAAGACCTCTTGAGGCATGGACTCAGAACTAGCACAATGTTGCTTCCTCCAGATTATTTTGGCCAAAACAAGCTAAACAAAGCCTATCCGGATTTAAGAGGTGGGGAAATAGGTTAGAAAAAGTAAAAATATAAGCCAGGGAACATATTTATAATAAATTGGTAAATAATTTGTTTAAAAAGCAATGAGATTTATTACTGTGGATTTGGGCAGAAGAACAAATAAATTGAACAGTTAACTAGAAAAGAGAACCTAAAGCTTACCCTTACATACATGGACTTTTAACATCTGATAGAAGATATTTCAGATCACTATAGAAAGGGAAGAAATTTTCAGTAAAATGGAGCTGAAAATGCATGGTCATAAATCTGGAAAAAAATGTAAAATGTGCACTACTTCCTATGAAACACAAAATCAATATAGAAGTATTTCCAGCCAGGATCACAGTGGCGGAATAGATTTTTTAAAATTGCCCAGCTGCAAATTTCATGCAGTAGGAACTATAGGCAGTAAAAGAAAAACAGACAAAAAGACACAAAGCAGTAATAGTTATCAGTCTTAGATAATTCAAGTAGATTAAGGAGCATGAAATACATAGAAAACCTAAGTAATATCACTAATAAGGTGTATGTGATAAATGCATACATATATCCACATTCCCAGACATCCTCAAGCCCTGATATATTTATTATGTACTTTATACTGACAATGCAGAAAGCAGCTTCTTTTCAAGAGCCCTTGTTATGTTTACTAAAATTGATCAAACAGATACATTGAATCAGAAAGATAAAGACAGTGAATTTTTGAAAACAGAAATAATAACTTTCCATATTCTCTAAACACAATGCAATAAATTATTAAACAAGGATTTTGTAGTTAGAAAGTTAGATAGATCTCATTAAACAACTTTTGAATCCCAAGAAAATTTTAAAAAGCAACTGTGGATGTCCTAGATAAGGAAATTGGACCAAACATAACTCTGGCTAGAGGGAAATTTCTGAGAAAGAGCTCAGAAAATATTCATGGAATTAAGTGTTTAAATCAATAAAATAAAAAATAAATCAAAATTTAAAACAAACAGGGCACCTGGGTGACTCAGTGGGTTAAGCCTCTGCTTTCGGCTCAGGTCATGATCTCAGGGTCCTGGGATCAAGTCCCTCATTGGGCTCTCTGCTCGGCAGGGACCTTCTTCCTCCTCTCTCTCTCTGCCTAGTTGTGATCTCTCTCTGTCAAATAAATGAATAAAATCTTTAAAAATAATAATAATACATTTTAAAAAATAAATTAAAATGAATTAAATAACTTGAGAATCAATATAAAGAAAAGGATGAAAAAAACAAAGAAAATGAAAAAATTAGATAATAAGCTAGAAAAAGAAAATAAATTTATCAAAAAGATGATTCTTTGGAAAAAAATGAATATAAGTTGACACACTATTAGGCAGGCTAATTTTATTTGTATTTTCTTTATTTTGTTTAATTAGCCAACATACAGTACACCATTAGTTTTGGATATAGGTTTCAATGATTCATTATTTGCGTATAACCCCCAGTGCTCATCACAACATGTGCCCTCCTTAATACCCATCACCCAGTTACCCCACCCCCCCTTCTGTAACCCTCAGTTTGTTTCTTAGAGTCCAGAGTTTCTCATGGTTTGTCTCCCTCTCTGATTTTTTCCCATTCAATTTTCCCTCCTTTCCCCTGAGGTTCTCTGCATGTTCCTTATGTTCCACATATGAGTGAAATCATATGATAATTGTCTTTCTCTGTCTTATTTATTTCACTCAGCTTAATCCCTCCAGTTCAACCTAGGCAGATGCAAATGATGGATGTCCATCCTTTTTGATAGCTGAGTAATATTCCACACAGAGAAGTCCAGAAATGGGTTCTTGCATGAGTAAGAATATAAGAAATGGGTGTAGGGAACTAGACAGCAGAAGTTAGGATAGTTAAGAGAGAAATAAATACATTGATTTATTAATTCCATGAATTTTTTTTTCAATTATGTTTTAGTGAGCCTAGCCTTATTAAATTAGTTAAGAGCAGGATGGTTAAGATCAGGATGGGTAGATTAAATTCTAAAGTGTACACACATAATTATTCTCTTTTAGAAGATAATATATAGAATTCTTAAAAGCCTGTGTGGGGAAACATTTATTTAAACAGACACAAGAGTATAATCCTTAAAGAAAAAGTTCAAGTACATTGAGATTAAGGACTATCAAAAGGTTTATCAAAAGGCATAAAAAAAAAGCTGGAAGATAAGCCCAATAGTATTACATGTGACATAGAGCCAAAAAGAAATAAACTGTGAAATTCTATAAAGAATTTCTACAAAACAATAAGAAAATAATTTTATTTATTTTATTTTATTTTATTATTTATTTATTTATTTGAGAGAGAGAGAGCACAAGCCAGGGGAGATGCAGAGGGAGAAACAGACTCCCTGCTGAGCAGGGAGCCTGATGTCCAAGACCCTGGGAACATGACCTGAGCTGAAGGCAGACACTTAACAGACTGAGCCACCCAGGTACCCCAAGAAAATCACTTTTTAGAGGACAAAGGACTTGAGTAGTCATTTCAAACAATAGGAAACAATGCACCACAAAGACATGAAACAATGTGCACCCTCCCTAATAGCTGTGGACATCCTAAGTGAAAACCCATTATACAAATTATAGTTTATGTCAACATAAATTTATGTTATACAAATATAACAGATTTATCATAATTAATGTGTGGGTATACAAATATAAGTGATGATATTGCTAAGAGTAAACATTGACTAAATTGCTTTCTACAACACCTTCACATGACCCAGTGAAGCAGTAAGAAGTTACAAATCAGCAATGTCCTTCTTGGCTCCAATGCCATAGGTGATGTGTGCAAAAACATTTAATGTTAAGTTTATAATTTAAACTTTAAATATTCAGCGAGAAGGTGAATGAATTTCACTAGCAATAGGTACAGATGATACTGAAACACGTGTATATCTTATCTGGGGGAGAGGGAGAGTACTTAACAACTATGGAAAACATTATCCTTTTCTAGTAGGATACACACAGGTTTCATCTTGTTTGATAGCTAATGTGTTCATAACGTGCAAGTATGTGCAGCTGAGTGCCCAGGCCTGAGTAGGGGCAGGACTTTTCCTTCCTTCTCCCAGGGTGTGTTTTGGTGCAGCATCTAGAGGTCCTGTGTGTATGTACATGGCCTTAGTTCATCCCAGCTTCAAGTTTCTCAAGACCATAGTGGCGATGCTTGGCATCCAACGCCAGCCCTTCCATTCCACTCCTAAACAACCAGCTGTTCCTGTATTCCAGCTGCAGTCACACCTTAACACTTAATCCAATTCTGAGTTCTCAGCAACCAGAAGGAACCAGAAGGTTCCTCTTCTGTGGCAGCCACCCATCTTCTCGGAAGTCTGAGTATCAGTTTTCAGGCCTGATGCTCTTCTAATTTTCTAAGTTCCTTCCATGTTCACTCTCCCTCCATGTAGAAATAGTATCTGCTTCTTCAGTCACTAGTTTGCTCCCCACGGAATCCTCCTTTACCCTTGTTCAACATTATTCATCTTCTACTACACTTTCTAGTTCAAATTACTGGTGTGATTTCTATTGCCTGACTTTCTGTTATATTAAGTCCTTAATAATATAATGAGTAGTTTCAATGGAATAATATGTTACATACAGGAATTTTCTCTTCCTTCACCTGGGCCAATTATAGACCTTCAGTACAGGCAGTCGTTCCCCTGGGTTTTGATGAATTGAAAAAATGCGAACTTCTACCAGAAACTCATGGATAAATCAGTCCCAAACATGATGTCTTAAGTGTATAGATTTCTAGGTTGCAGGAGGGTAGACCCCTGGAAGTGGAGACTAGTGGAAATAAGTTATCTTGCTTTGTTTTTAATGTGTGAATGTCATACCGCTTCATAAATCATTATAATATTTTGAATGCTTTTCTTTGCTTAAAATTTTATCTTAATATATCTATAAGAACTTGAGTAGAAAACTACAAAAAGGAAAGAAGACATGAAGAAGAAAGAAGAGAAAGAATAAAAAATAAATTTAAAAGTGTGTGGGTGTGGGTATGTGGCAGAGAGAATTAGAAAAACCAGGTAATGATGAAAAAAAGGTCACAGAGGGAGCTGCACATTCTGGCTAATCTTCTCAGTGTGAAAAACACTTACAGCATGACTAGTTGCAAAGGATTTACAAGGATGCTTGATAAAAGTATCTTTAAGTACTTAGTTTCCATTTACAAATGGATGCTAATTGCATGGCACTCAATTGTGTTTTACAACCAAACTACCTTTCCTTGAAATACCATTGTCCCTAAATAGTTGAGAAAAGGAAGTTAAAATGTTATGGGTACTTCAATTCTGCCTGAAAGCTTTTACAAACAATTACATTAAAAGTTAAATAGGTTAACATTTTATAATACACATAAAATACCCCCAAAAAGGGAAAAGAGGGGGGGAAAAGGAAATTTTCTGATCTCTGTTGAACTATAAGCAGTTAAACTCTCAAAAATTAGAAAAAAACAAACAAGCAAACAAACAAACAAAAACCAGATCCAGTATGACCAGTTGTGACTAAAGTCCTCAAAACAAATGCTGATCCTCAAGTACGTTTTATTATTTGTTGAAGATCTTTCTGTTGTCATATTTACAAACATAAATTTAATACACATTGTCATATAAGAATAAAAATAAATACTTTTTATCCTTGATAAAACGAATATTTGCTTAAAAAATTTTAAGGAAAGTTTTCATTAATAGATTTCACCGTAGGCCAGCAAGGTTTTTGTGGCATCCTAATTTCATTTCTGAAAAAGCAATGTAAGGGCCTATTTAGGCAGAGCGATTCCATCTGGTTAAACAGTGATTTTGTTGTTTATGCAGTAAAACTTAAACTGACCCTGCCCCCCACCCCCAGGGGACTTACTTAACAGCAAGTCCAGGAAACCTTCCCAGGTAATGATGCCCAAATACAAGGGCGGGTCAGACCAAGTGGAGACATCCAATCAGTGGGGTATGCATACTATCTTCCTAGCTACCAAGGAGTGTGGGTCCCACCTTTTGGGTGCCTTTTGGGCGGCAATTCTGACCAAGGTGATAGGCTAGTTCAAATATCTACTATAGGGTAAATTGTGATTCATTTGGCCACTTGTATGTGACCTAGCATGACTAGGCAGCATTCTCTGTGTGTTGCAATCTCATTGGCCACCTGTGTGTGGCCAGGCTCAACCACATGTTAGTTGACAAGGCAGGGAGTTAGTTGACAAGGCAGGGAGGGGTCACCCTCTCTGTAAGAGGTGGCCTGGGCTGGTCAGTTTGATTCTTGATGCTTGGTGTGAAATAAAGCTTTGCTTGACTTTCGCTTTGTATCAGTCTTGCTCCTGTGATTATGGACCCAACAGCAGTACCCAATCACAAATAATAAAGCTTTAGAAATAAGCTTTACCTTCAAACTGTTCTAAGTTAGAACAACTGAATATTAATAATAAAATCCATCCTAAGTAGCATGAACACTGCTAGAAGTTCATACTCTTGTGAGATCCTCTTCTCTGTCCAAAAAACTTTTGAAAAATAGATCTTCTGTCTTCTGTCAATAAATATTGCCCCAGAGTACTATGTTCCAGAGTACCATACTGAGCAATACAATTTGATCTGAGTGAGGTGTTAGCTCCTCTTAGTTTACTAATAAAGTATTAATATAGGCCTTCATTCCTGATCAGGTTCAAATCATTGACAGAAAAACAAGTATCACTATTTCAGATAGGGTCAAAGACAAACTGAACAAAAAGAAGGTTTTGAACACATTTTCTAATTGTATGATATCCCTTTATGGGCATAATGATGCTTAAAATGCACAGAGTCAGTGATTCTCCCCAGGGATTTCTCCCAGTTACCCTACTGTTGTTTCTTTTTGTGATCATCTCAGTACACAAAAGGGGCAAATGGTCAATAGAAAGGTGGCTGAATATTTAGAAATACTGATAGGAAAGAATGATATGGAAAAGGCAGATATAAGATTGCTGACCTCGTAAGTAATATCCTCAATGAGGAAACAGGCACTGATTGGTATGTAGGTATTATTTACAATGTTCGGAGTTAACCTCAGGTGGCCAGAGTCTGCATAGAACTGAACAAAGGCTGTAAGATTGAAAAGTGAAGAAAAAAAAATGGTGGTTATTACAAATAAAATGACTTTTTTTTCCCCAACAACTGATTCTAGGAAGAGGAGTTGCTGGATGCGACAATTTGGAGAGAAGAATTAATTATGTCAAGAGTGAAGATCTAGTTTCCACCTTGCAAGAGGTTCGGGTTGAAGATGTGGATAGTGTACTAATAGGTCCACTAATATGGACCACCAAGAGGAAAATCTCCCTGGTATATGCGAGAAGAAGGGCTATATGCTGTTTCTAAGGGTCAGATGGGAGCAACAAAATTTGTCAAACAAAGTTTGACAAAACTGGATGAAGGAGTTTCTTCCCCATTTCCCCAGAGTGAGGGGGGAAGTCATCTTGTGATGTTGGGCATGGAAGGGAGGATGGATTAGAGGGTAAGGAGGAAGAAGGAAGAAAACAAAGAGTAGATAAGGAAGGAAGATGGCAGTGATTTAGGTAGGGGATTCTTGGAGGAGCTTGTTCCAGCTTCTTGGGGGAAAGCTGGTTACTTCAGGTTGTCATCCACTTATTTTATAAGTTTAGGAAAAGCAGTCAACTTCATGCTGTTGTTTGCTTCTGAAGACTCTCAAAAGAAACTTAAGGTTTCCCCTTGTGGTAAATTTTCATTTGTTGCTTAACTTATACTTTTTGGGTGTGAGACACAGACCCAAAGTTACAATCCTTTAGCTGTGCGGAGGTATTGCTGGTTAGGAGGCAGCAAGATTCAGGACTGGTCTTTTTGTGGTGTCTCTTCCAGAACACCTAGGTCTCTAGTCAAGATGATGTAGGGCTATGATGGGATGTATAGAGGAAAGGCATAACTGACATGTTTGTGTTAAGTCTGAGTATATTTAATAAAATCTTGCAGTACTTAAGGATATCCAATTGGGTTTAATAATTAGAATCTCCTAAGGTTTAGGAGGGTAATATTTTACAAGGGATAGGCTATGTAGATCAGAGGGCAGAGTCAAAAGATAATCAGAGCTCGAGTCAAGACTTCAGGTCGACACAGGTTATTTTCCTCAAAGATTTTGGATAGTTTGACTTTAAGAGTGCTATTGGCCCAATCTGTTTTTCTACAGACTTGATTGTGATAAAGACACTTTTAAATCTATTCATGTGGTAAAGACACTTTTTTGAGTATGGAAATATGCTTTGTTTGTTTGTTTGTTTGTTTGTTTTTTTGTTTGTTTGTTTTGGAGATATTTTTTGAATAACGTGAATAACCTTACCAGGAAAATGAATGCCTCTATTATGAAAGAAAGGTAAAAAGGATTCTTCAAGTGGTAAATTTTAGGTGTAGTAGTGTCAATGGCCTATTTTCAAGGAGAAGTGTCAGCCATCCTGAAAATATGCGTGCTATGGTTCAGACCAATGAGATTTGGAGATCTGAATGAAATTATTAACTCATGGAGAAAGGGATATGACTATAGTCCTTGTCTGACTTGGGATGTAATGTGCTATGAATATACCCAGCATACAGTTAGGATATTCCAAGAATATATCAAGATAACCAAGTAAAAATAATAGGAATAGGTCCTAAACATCAATATATTAATGCAACTCTGTAGGCAAGTGATATGAATCTTCAGTCAAAAATCACTGGCCTACACATACCAGATTCAAATTAAAGAAGCAAAGTTGAAGTCAAGTTAACATTTCCAAAAAAAAAATAGTAACTGAAGTTAGGAAAATGCTATCCTGTTGTCCACTCTTACACAAAGCATCCTTAGGACTCTGATAAACAAAAAGACATTATTGACAAGAGCAATGACAGTTCCCCAAAAACTTCATACCATTTCTGAAATATTTATATAAGCAGCATGTACCCACATGAATTCAACCTAGGGAAGTCAAACCATTTTTTTCTGTTTGACTGTGCTTCCAATTAACTCATATCAATAGCAATATAGATAAATTTAATTTTAGCATGTCTCATTTTATAAGTGAAAGAACCAATCATTTGTGATTTTCCAGAAGTCTTCTCCTTACTTAGGATTTGATTTTGGGATGCCAAAATAAGAAAAGTTTTCAGGAGGTTTGAATACTTGATTTAGAAACTCATGGATTGGGCGCCTGGGTTGTTCGGTTGGTTAAGTGTTTGCCTTTGGCTCAGGTCACGATCTCAGGGTCCTGGGATGGAGCCCCATGTAAAGTACTCTGCTTAGGAGGGAGTCTGTTTCTTCTCCCACCCCCTCTTCCTCTCTCTTTCTGTCTTAAATATATAAATAAATAAATCTTAAAAACAAACAAACAAACAACAACAAAAACTAATGGGTTATCCAAAAGACACACACACACATATATACACCATACTTATTTACTTATTTATCAAAGTGGCAGCCAAATATTTTAAAAACAAACCATGTTGTAACATGTTTGTAAAAACTTTTAACTCTTTCAGAAGTGAGAAAACACTTTGTCTTACCTGAAATTGTTTTGATAAAACAGAGAATTTTTGTCTTGTAGGCAGAAAACTCAAAAGACAAAGAAGAATCTTTTATCTCTCATTAAAAGCAGGTCAAAAATATCCAAGACAATTTTGACATTTTAACAGAGAAATCTAAATTTAGTTTTGTATCAGTATAATGTTTTTTTTTGTTTGTTTTTGTTTTTTTTTAATATTTTATTTATTTGACAGAGAGAAATCACAACTAGGCAGAGAGGCAGGCAGAGAGAGAGGAGGAAGCAGGCTCCCTGCAGAGCAGAGAGCCCGATGCGGGGCTCGATCCCAGGACCCTGAGATCATGACCTGAGCCAAAGGCAGAGGCTTTAACCCACTGAGCCACCCAGGCGCCCCTCAGTATAATGTTTAATACTAAAGCTAAACTCATCAAACCATAGCCAGCGTTGACAAGGATAAATAAAATTCCTTTCCCCCCAACTTCCTACAGCTTTCTGTAAGCATTCAGGTTTTATCTTACACTTCTTTTCATTCTAGAATCAGTAACTTTACTTTAGAACAATACTACTCTTTTTCCTTAATGCTTCTTATATACTTTGTATATGAAGTTGTTCCACTCTGTATTATTTCTACTTTACTCCCATTAACATATATTAATTACAACTTTTACCACAGTAACTTTGATTTCACAGAGAAAATTATGAGGTGGAGGATGGGGAGGTGCCATACAGGAGCATTTTGTGGCAGACTAGCATAATTTATGAATATGCATCTCAGAATATTTTATATCCACATACTTCGTTATCGTGCAACTTCTCAAGGTGGCAAAATGAGCACATTTATCAGTAGACCCAGATATAAAGAAAGCCTCTCTCTGTAAAATATACAAATAAGATGCAAAAGGTATATAAATTTAAATTATGCTTACTCTTTAATATTTCAGTGTTTCCTCTTACAAATGATCAAGGTTTCTAATGAATATCCACTAATTTACTTTATTTAGCTTAAGTTTGAGATTTTAAGTTACCTAAAGATCTTGGAAACAGTCATGTTGACATACTAAAAAATATAATTGCTGAAATAAAGTTGTCAGAATAATGCTTTAATTTGGTTAAGCATAAATTTTCATTTTTCAAATCTTAAACATCTAGTAGATGTAATGCTAGCTTGCTCAAAGAGTAAGGCTGCATACGTTTAGGAAGGACATAGTCAAGCAGAATAAAACATATGATTATTTTTACTTGACATTGGTAAGTCAGAAGACAGCTGTTTTTATAAACTAATAATATTATTTTTTTTGAAAGATTTTATTTATTTATTTGACAGAGAGAGAGATCACAAGTAGGCAGAGAGTCAGGCAGAGAGAGAGGAGGAAGCAGGCTCCCCGCGGAGCAGAGAGCCCGATGCAGGGCTCGGTCCCAGGACCCTGAGATCATGACCCGAGCCGAAGGCAGCGGCTTAATCCACTGAGCCACCCAGGCGCCCCGATAAACTAATAATATTATTAAAATCCCTTCTTTTCCAAAGATTTCCCTGAATTATGTAAAGGTAAATTTTTAAAACATTTGAAATAGTTTCTGAGAGAATGATTTTTTTTTTTTAATATAGAAAGTATTGGAAGTTGAATTGTCTCATCTTGGGGAATTTTAGTAATATTCAATTTATAAAAGCATTTATTTATTTCTGACCCAGTCAGAATACCACTTCTTTTTTAAAGAGATTGTATTATTATATAATCAAATTTGGTAACACCACACAGAAGTAGGAAAATACTATACAACTTATATATGCATAAATATACATGCAGACACAGAGACACAGACACACATTGACTTAAAGTGTTGGCCATTTTCATGGTGGAAATACTCCTACTAAACCAATTTCAAGCTACTCATGTGATGTTGCTAGTTGCAGTGTGAGGAAGAGATGTAGGAAGAGTCTTTCATGAGCTACTATAACCCAGCTCCAGAACTCCAATTCTGCCTTTATTAAAAAAGTAAAAATAATTAGGGTGAATTTTGTAATTTTTCCTTTAATGTCTTTTTTTTTCCAGACTCTCGAGGAAAATATTCTAGCTTTGACTAACGATAGGTATGTATTAATATTTGAAAAGACTGGGCATAATACAAAATACTGAAGTTAAAAACAAGCAAACACTTTGGCTCTAATGATGCAACATTCTTAATCATTCAAATTTCCAATTTTATAGACACAGTAAAGGAGGACAAATAAAAGATAATTATAGACATCTTAAGAGAACAGATCAGGGATTAGCACATGCAAGTAATTTATCAGAATAAGTTCATAAATTAATTGAACAAGAAAGATAATTAAGAGAGAAGGATTATTTAAATTGGAAAGAAGAAAACAATGAACATATATTCCATATCTGACACAATTTTAGATTGCTTACACATTAAATGTTATTTTTAATCATGGTACTTATACTTGTGTAACCATCCACAATTTACATAGCACTTCCACATATATTTTCTCTCTTAAGCAATTGTATCATTTTGTTTTTCTAAAATGGTATAAAAATATGTGGAGCTATCAAATTTATTTTACAGAGCAAACATGACCCTGATGATACTAAAATCTAATTTAAAAAACAGAGAAAACAAAACCATGGGCCAGTCTCACTTACAAATATAGATATGGAAGAATGAAAGAATTAGTATAGAATTCAGCATGTAAAGTGCAATATAAAATACTATTTAGTGTTTAACTCAGATATATAGGAATAGTTCAATATAAATAAATCTATTATTCATATAATTCAATAAAGAAATAGCAGAGTGCAGGGAAGTATATAGGCTTTGGCATCAGATTACCTGGGTTTGTATCCTTGCTCTGCCATGTTGTTAAAAATTCACTTTTTCTTCTCGAAGTTTTTCTTGGTCTTTAGGAGTGTGTACAGACTTGCCCATCTGACATTGAGCTTGGTCATGCAGCTTATTTTGTTTATGGAATGTAGGTGCCATGTAAGCTTTTTGAGGCATGACAGGTTAGGACCATCACTCCTGAGGGGACCAACCCTGTACCATGAGGACAGTGTGCTCAAGCCAGTGTCTCTTTTGCCTGGGTCCTAAAATGAGAAACATGTGAAGTAGATCTGAACCAATTCCTAACCTTAGTGTCCAGCTGACTCACAGTTTATCCCAGTGCAAATCCAGTGAATAGCGACCGATCCACAAACTCCTGAGCATGAAATCCCTGTTGGTGTAAACCTCAGATACATTTATGTTGTTTGTTATACTGTATTGTACACAACTAAATAATACACTAGCTCTGTGACCTTGGGAAAACTATTTAATATGTATGCTTTAGTTTTCTCTTCTCTAAAGGGTGAAACATAGTATCTATATCACAGATTGTAGTGAAGATTAAATGAGGTAGTACATGCATAGTACTTAGAAGACCATAGTAGATAGCAAATATTCAATAAATGTCAACATTATTATTAAAGAAACTTAGGTATAATTTGACACTTAAAATTCACATTTTTCCAAAGATTTTATTTATTTATTTGAGAAAAAGCTAGTGCACAGAAGGAGAGGAAGAAGCAGATACCCCATTGAGCCAGAAGCCCCATGCAGTGTTCCATCCTAGGAACCTGAGATCGAGACCTGAGCCAAAGGCAGACATTTAGTGAACTGAACCACCCAGGTTTCCAAAAATAAGATAACATTTGAAATTGCATTTATAAGTAGAAAAAGAACTTCTTCAACATGTTGAAGAATATCTTTTTAAAGGAAATAGCCAGCTACATGTTTTGTGAAATTATGCCTTATAGAAAATATAGTGTATATAGACCATTCAAACATTACTTCCATTACTTTCATTTAGTGTTTAATTCCCAGAAAAATTATTGTCTCTCTGAGTAATTTTATCCTTTAAAAGAAAATAAGAAATATATAACCTATATTTTTCTTCTTTTTTTTCCCTCTTTGTTGTTAGGAATCTCAAAACCAAATACACCATTCACTTATAATCATCAAAACATTCCAATGTATATTACATTTATTTTTCTCTTGCTTGTATTTTCTTAATTTTTAAGTGCCTTGTTTTATTAAATTTATAACATTTTTATTTGTGGCATATATGTAATTCTTAGGGGATATTTCAAACCTTGATTGTTTAAAAATAGCAAGTAATCCACTGTAGTTGAAAAAGGTATTACACATAACTGGATTCTGGTGTTGGCTCCATAAATATATTATCGTGCATTCTGGGATATATTGTTTAATTTTATGGGCTTCTTTCTCTACTTTTAAATGGTAATATATTTTTTTCTTAAACACAAAAATTGTTGAAGATATCAAATGTTATCATAAGCCTGGAAACACTTTGAAAAATATGAACTTTGATCAAAATGTACAGGATTATTAATTAACATAAATTGAGACCAAAGATCATGTTATTTAAATGTTGAAATTTTTATTTCCCCACAGATACCTGTTTCTGATATAGTTCCAGAATTCTACTTCCCAAAGAGACAGTGGTTTGTTTAATAATACGGTCAGCAACTAAATTTTAATTACATCTTTTCTCAAGGTGATATAAAACTTCCCTAGGTCCCCAAACAACTCAGAGTGAACTTTAGTAATACTCTATAATCAATAGTTCAGTTTTAGCAGGGTGAATAAATGTGAACATTGTAAGTCTTCAAACACCATTTCAGGGTTAAACATATGCATTTATGTAGGTGTCAAGTTGAAGACAGATGTAAAGCCTATAAACAGTAAAAAAATGATAATAATGGACATGTTTCTAATTACATGTATAATTGATCAGTAAATATAGATTGATGCTTAAAAATGTAGAGTATATGTTGGGGTGCCTGGGTGGCTCAGTGGGTTAAGCCTCTGCCTTCAGCTTGGGTCATGGTCTCAGGGTCCTGGGATCAGGCTCTCAGCTCAGTGAGGAGCCTGTTTCCCCCTCTCTCTCTGCCTGCCTCTCTGCCTACTTGTGATCTCTCTCTTTCTGTGTCAAATAAATAAATAAAATACTTTTTAAAAATGTAGAGTATAGGGGCGCCTGGGTGGCTCAGTGGTTTAGGCCACTGCCTTCGGCTCAGGTCATGATCTCAGGGTCCTGGGATCGAGTCCCACATCGGGCTCTCTGCTCGGCAGTGAGCCTGCTTCCCTCTCACTCTCTCTGCTTGCCTCTCTGCCTACTTGTGATCTCTCTCTGTCAAATAAATAAATAAAATCTTTTAAAAAAAATGTAGAGTATATGTAGGATAAAAATGTACAATTCCAGAACTTATCACAGTGAAATGCTAAGTTGATCAACTAAGTTTAACTTCATAACATATTCCTATTTTATTCCTATAGAATAGGATTTACAAACTGAAATGTCCACAGGAGTCAGAGAAGTAAAATAAGTAAGTAAAATCAGCAGGGTGGGGAACCTGGCAAATTGGAGATTATATGGCTTAAAAAAAGTGAGTGGCAGGCCTTTAACTCCTCTAATTGTTGCTGAGAACAAACATAAATCAAATATTTTAGATTAACTTTTCAAGAAAAAGAAAGATTGGGATTTTTATCTAAACCCTCTTGACTATGAAATGTAGACAGCAAATCTAAATATTTTTAAATCATTAATCAACTCAAACCAGCTATATAGTCCAGCAATTTTCAGCTTCTGTCCTATATCATAGCAGGATATTAGGTATTGCCTTCTGTTTTTTTCTTCTGCTCAATCTCTCCATTCTTTTATCAACATGACCTGGCTCTGTGTCATCCATCTCCACTAACAAAAGCCTCAAATCTAGCTATGTCATCCAATAAACTAGCCCCAGATAAAGGGTTTGCTCATTCTTCGTCATGTACCTTTGCTCATGACGTACACAAGAAAAATGGATGAGCCATCAGTTTTGCCTTGTGTTAGCAATACTTTTTGAATGGTTAGTGGGAAAAGTAGGATGTGAGGAAGGGATTTCATCCCCTATCCTATCAAATTCCTGAACCTGAACATATTACCAAGAATAAGAAAGAGCTTTTGGTCATCTTCTTTCATTTATTTAATCCAATTTGTTAAGAACTTACCACTATTAGCAATGTGTTAAGTATTGGGGTTAGAGAAATCATTAAAAGGCATGGACTTTCATTTCATGGACTTTACTATCTAGCAGAGGGAAAGATAATAGATTAATAGTTGCACAACAATCAATTTATTGACACACCTGGGTGGTTCCATCCACTAAGCATCTGCCTTTGGCTCAGGTCATAATCCCAGTCCTGGGGTAAAGCTCCTCATCAGGCTATTTGCTCAGCAGGGAGCTTGCTTCTACCTCTGCTTGCTGCTCCACCTGCTTTTTCTTCTTTGTCTCTGGCAAATAAATAAATAAAATCGTTTAAAAATATATCAATTTACTTACAATCCAAAAGCCACACAGGTGAAATATAGTGTGTTCTGAGAATATATAATAAGGCATTCAGCTAGATCAGGGGGCCATGAAAGCTAACCTTTAATCTTGAATCTGCAGAATACATAAGAGTTAGTAAGGCAAAGAGAACAAATGTCAAGGTAGAGCTCATAACATGAATACATTTTTACATTTTGTCCCAATTGCTTCATCATACACACACACACACACACACACACACACACACACACATTTTTTTTTGAAACTTTTGAGCATCTGTTGAATAAATCATGCCCCTTTACCTACAGAGTAAGTGTACTTGAAGAGATAGTAGAAATGTATTTCTCATTAACAGTTAGGAGCTAATTCTATTGAAAAATTCTCATTCAAAATGGACTAGAATTTTATCTTCTTTCAGGTGGAAAGAGAAAACTACCTCTTAAATAGTTTCTGAACTCTTATAATTTTTTCACGTATGTTTAACTTGGCAATATTTCTTAAGGAACCTGACTTTCTCAGGTGTTTTCAAAGTATATTATTTCTGCTTCTCTCATATTTTATCACTATTCAGGACATCATTACAGTGTGAATATCTGCCTGGAGTCTTGCAACATGGTGTTGCTGAGTGAATTTTATTACCTAATTATAATATGAAGCTCAAGTGTTCAGAAACAGATATAAAACAAACACGAATCACTCTTGTTAAGTACTCCATTTCCCTCATGAGAATACCTTAAAAATCATATATACACATGAGCATATACAATACAAGAGTGTCTTACTTAGCCAGGAGGATTCATCATTCTGAGTGCATCCTCATGTTTTAGAAGAAGGTCTTAGAACATTAGCATTTAAGTTATGAGATCAGTTAAGATAGATTCTGCTCATAATGATGCTTTCAGTTAAATGTTAAGTCATAATGCTTTAAGTTAAAATATTGAATATATTAATCTCTATGTTTTTCATTTAAGTCAAGTTTCATTCTAGTTCAATATGTTTCAAGTAAAAAATACTTAAGGTGCATATTAATTTTTTTCTGATTCATTTCTTTAGTTAGTATTTTCTGTTCAGCTACTCCAGATGGAGTAGAATAGGAGGGCTTCTACTCTATGGCACTAGGGAAAAATTTATTTTTATTATTGCTGACTAAAATTAAGATGGAATGGGGTGCCTGGGTGGCTCAGTCTGTTAAGCATCTGTCTTCGGCTCAGGTCTTGGTCCCAGGGTCCTGGGATCAAGGCCCACACTGGGCTTGCTGCTTGGCAAGAAGCCTGCTTCTCTCCCTCCCACTTCCTTGTTTGTGCTCCCTCTCTTGCTGTGTCTCTCTCTGCCAAATAAATAAAATCTTTTTAAAATTTTTAAAAATAAGAAAAATAAAATGAAGATGGTAGAAATGTTTTTGCATGTCAGCTAATCTTGATATCTACTTCCCAATGCTATGGTTAATCTAAAATAAGTTACAACATGTAATTCAAAACTATAGCATTATATTTCAATCCACAGCTTGTTTTTAGCTAAAAATCTCTGTCTGCCTTGAGTTTTAACTATTTGTAAAGTCACCTCAACATATCTCTCAAATTTATACTAGGAGTAGATGAGATATAGGATAAACACTCCTTATGGGGAATGTGCTATTAGGGCCTGAATTTGAGCTGGCCATATAGAATTTCTCTGAGCTCTCTAACACCATGATAAACTGATGGGAAACTTACATAAGAACAATGTTCTGGAAAAGCAGAAGGCAGAAATGTTGAATATATGTCTTGTGCCTGCATTAGAATACCAATGTATTTAGTTTATTCAAAATTAAATTTACTCAAAATTAAAGTAACATATTCATTATGATAATAAATCATGGATTTGAGTCACTCTAAACTGTGAAAGACAATTTTAAAATGCATTGTGATATGGGGAAGAAAAATGAAAGGCTTAGAGGAAATGTCATATTAAGCACAGGTACATTTAAAAGCAAAAGTAATGAGTTTCTGTTATATAATTTTAATGATATTTGTATTACCCAATAATGGATTTAGCCTTTATAATTAAATAATAAAAAATAAAGTTCAGTGGGATTTAGTTCTGCTTTAGAACTAGTATAGCTTAATTTCTTCCTATGATATTATTTTTGTTTTCATAAAGCTAATATTTGATGTTCCCTAGGTTTGATTCTATTTTCTTATCTGTTGACTTCTTTCTAATGTGAAAAACTTTTTTCAGTTTTTTATGACACATGTTCTAAGTAAAAAGTTCTTCTCCAAAGAAAGTATGTTGTTCATAAAAATTCCTTTTTTTTTGCCAAGATATGATTACCTAAAACATGTACTTGAAAATGATCTTTTCTGTCAGACTTAAGACAGAGAGAATGTATCATAAAATAGCCTACAACAGAATTCTGTCCCTAAGCAGTATCCAGTTAGAGCTAGTTTAGCTGATATTTTAAAAGTGTTATAAAATGTGTTTGAGGCATCTTTATATATTAGTCCTCTGTTCAGCATGACCAAGTGTTCTGTTATATAAAACGTTATCCTTTCCTTCAGTATGATTATATATGTATTTTTTAAAAAGATTTTATTTATTTATTTGACAGATAGAGATCACAAGTAGGGAGAGAGGCAGGCATAGAGAGAGAGAGAGAGGGAAGCAGGCTCTCTGCTGAGCAGAGAGCCCAATGCGGGGCTCGATCCCAGGACCCTGAGATCATGACCTGAGCGAAAGGCAGAGGCTTAACCCACTGAGCCACCCAGGCGCCCCTATATATGTATTTTCTTACATTATTCTACCAGTGGTATCATGATGCCAGAAGAGTACATATCATTTCACAAATGGGGACATATAAATCCTGTCCTTTATACTTAGCCATATTGCAGGCAATGAATGAACAGGACCAGTTCAACTACACCTACCTAAATACTCATTTTCAGGTTCAAAGATTCAAATAGCAATACACTGCAATAAGGTCTGAGAGATTAATAAAACCAAAGTCTGTTATAATATGTGGGTGTAATTCCCTTAGGGTATTTGATTTGGACAAGTTAGAGGAAAGAAATTTCAGAGGAAACAATAGATGCAAAAACTGAGAGCTAATTAACAATAGCAGACATTGATTCATGACAAGTACTATACAAGCCATTCCTAAACATATTATGTTCTTTCCTTTTATATTTTGCTTAATGCATATAGGTTAATTTTACCAATGTTTCCTTAGGGTTGAACACATTTGCTTCAACGTTCATTTGTAGGAATAAGAACATTTCAGCAATACTAAAATTGTACAAATTATGTTCCCAATCTAGTTCTTTCATTAAGTCACAGTTTATTTAAGTTTATTTTCCTTCAAATAACAAACTATTTTTTATTAGTAAATGTTCTAATTCACTGTTAGAACTTCAAAAGTACTGAGTTACTTAAGTGAAAAAAACTTGGCAGATTTTATTAAATCACTTTTGAAAGACTTAGAATAGATCAAATTAAAAGACCATCTTATGTCAGGTAAATTTCAAACAGTTCAAATGATCTAAGTAATATAGTTGACCCTTAAATAATGCAGGGGTTATGAGAGCCAACCTCCATGCAGTCAAAAATCTGCATATAAATTTGATCTCCCCAAAACTCAACTACTACTAGTACTGTTGACCATAAGCTTTACTAATAATACAAACAGTTGAGTAATACATATTTTGTACGTTATATGTATTACATACTGTATTATTACAATAATGTAAGCTGGAGAACAGAAAATGTTATTAAGAAAATCACATGAGAGAAAAAATACATTCACAGTACTGGACTATGTTTATCAAAAATACACCCATATATAAGAGGACCCACGCTATTCAAAGCCATGTTGTTTGCCATACAAGTGTCAATTTTATTAAGCAATCTAATTACACAAATTAAGTGGTGACACACAACACCCACACTCCTGGGTCTTATAATATAAAGTACCTTTTAAAAATAAAACAATTGGGGCGCCTGGGTGGCTCAGTGGGTTACAGCCTCTGCCTTGGGCTCAGGTCATGATCCCAGGGTCCTGGGATCGAGCCCCACATCGGGCTCTCTGCTCGGCAGGGAGCCTGCTTCCTCCTCTCTCTCTGCCTGCCTCTCTGCCTACTTGTGATCTCTGTTCAAATAAATAAATAAAATCTTAAAAAAAAAAGATTAAAAATAAAACAATTATGAAACTACATAAATCATTTAATTTCTTACTATTGGGATGAGTTTTGTAATAAAAATTATTTCAAAGCCATTTACACTAATCATTGGCATAGGATCATAAGTATATTTACTAGAAATATGTTATCTGATTTCCATATCAAAAAGTTTATACCAATGATTTTTATACCTGTATTAAAGTTAGAATCACCCATAGTTTCTAAATTTCTTTCTGAAGACCCACCCAAGTCCAATTCAGAGAATATCTTTGGGGATAGTACCCAAGAAAGATATTTGTTAAATCTCCCCAGGTGATTCTAAAGTTTAAGAACCACTGGTCTACCAAAACAAACTACCATCTGGGGAAGAAATAAACTACTAAGATAAAACAATGCTTGATCTACTTTATAAAGTGATTCCTCCACATAAAAATTGGAGCATTTATGGTTTGTCTCCCTCCCAATCCCATCTTGACTCTTAATCTCACAAAACAAACTGGGGGTTGCTGGGGGGAGGTGGGATTGGGAGAGGGGGAGGGGGCTATGGACATTGGGGAGGGGAGGCAAACCATAAGAGACTATGGACTCTGAAAAACAACCTGAGGGCTTTGAAGGGTCAGGGGTGGGAGGTTGGGGGAACAGGTGATGGGTAATAGGGAGGGCACGTTTTGCATGGAGCACTGGGTGTTGTGCAAAAACAATGAATACTGTTATGCTGAAAAAAATAAATAAAATGGGAAAAAAAATTGGAGCATTTCCCTCCAAAAGAGCCTGATAATTACCCTCTAAAGTACAATATGGATTCAAGTATTTTCCTAATCTTTGCTTTAATACCCCATTCTACAAGCACTTCATGATAAGAGTTGCTAGTTAAAAAGAGAGAAGGGGGAAAATAAATTGTCAAAATAGGTATTTCACTGATGCATTATTTAGATGAGATTATACATAAAATTTCCATTAGACTAACACAATGAAGATAACATTTCATTGAGTTGCATATAAGAGAGCCCAGTTAATATACTTTGAGAGGTGAACAAATCTTCCCTGTGCCTACTTACGTCTCCTGTTGCCCTAAAATAATTGCCTTCAGAGTCAGTAGTAAATAGATAACAAAAGTTGAAATATTCAAATCTAAAATATTAAAGTATAAGAATAAAATAATAAATATAAAAGAAAAAAAGCCGTAGGTAAACTCTTCATATCATAAAGTAAATGAAAGAGTGCTAAGTTAACAGTTAGAAAACATGAGCCCTACCTACCATCTCTTTGCTTTGGAAAATTACAAATTACTTGAATTTACTTCATTGTTTGTTTTTGTTTTTCCATAGTGGTTTATTAAAACTAAAGAATCTTGAAGAGTCTAAGGCACCACAGAAGATGAGTGGTAATTCTGATGAATGTTAGTGTTATTCACTGCTAGATCCTTACATAACAGAACGAAATATATAAGAGCTCTATATGCATGAAGTTGTGGATAAACTGGTACCCTCACACATTGTTGCTAAGATTATAAAATAATGCGTGTATCCACTTTGGAAAAAAATTGGCAGTTCCTCAGAATGTTAAATATTAAATTACCATATGATTTTAAAATTTCGTTCCTAGGAATATAGCCAAAATAAATGAAAGCATAGGTCTACATAAATACTTGTGTATCAAAGTTCACACAATATTATACATGAGGGCCAAAAAAATGGAATAATTCAAATGTCTATCAAGTGATGATGAGGTAAACAAAATGTCCATAAGTGGAGTCCATGTAATGGAAATTTGTTTGACAGTCAAAAGGAATGAACTACCTACTGTGACATGGGTGAACCTTAAAATACTATGCTAAGTGAAAGAAATATGTCATAAATGTCCAGACTAGGCAAATCTATGGAGACAGAACATAGATTATTGATTATCTAGGGCAGGTCACAGGGTAGAAAGGAATGAGGAGTGATTGCTTAGGAGGTCCTTATATCACTCCTTTGTGGGTAATGTAAATGTTCCAAAATTAGATGATGGTGATGATTGTAAAACTATGGAAATATACTGAAAGCCACTGAATTGTATACTTTTGGTGGATAAATTGGATGTATGGTATAAGATGTATACTTCAATAAGTCTATTTTTTAAAAAGCTTAATGTGTGTTATTAGACTGACTGACAGACTTGGCTTCCAAAAAAGGACATGATGGGCACCTGGGTGATTCAGTCCATTAAGCATGAGACTCTTGATTTCTACTCAAGTTGTGATCTCGGGGTCATGTGATCAAGCCCTGCAGGGGCTCCTTCCTCAGTTTGGAGTCTGCATGAGATTTCCCTCTCCCCTTCCCTTTCCTCAGCCCTTGCTCCTGTTCTCACTTTCTAAAATACAAAATAAATCTTTAAAGAAAAAAAAGGCACATGAAAACAAGAATGCTCCATTGGGGATAAAGCCAAAGAGTCGAGGATCTAGGGAAGTTTTTTTTTTTTTTTTTTTTTTAAAGATTTTATTTATTTATTTGACAGGGAGAGATCACAAGTAGCAGAGAGGCACCTACCAAGGCTTTTACATTTGTATACATAATTACAAAAGCCAGAACAATGGACTTTGGTTTGATTGAAAACCACAGAGTAGTAACTATATTTCCTTTTTGAATTAAATTCCTGGATCAAATGATCTTTTCCCCTGATATTCACATTTCCTCATCTGCAAAATGCCCATCCTATAAGTAGGATTGGGATATGAACAAAATGACCTAATATAATTTGTATTTCAGAAAAAAAAAAGGAAAAATATTTCAGTTTGCCACAAGCATGCCAAGTACATTCTCAAAATACTTATATTGAATATGACAAACTATGCTAAGGAGATTTTTCTCTTTAGTTTAAGTTTTAAGAAGAAAATCAGTGTCATATGTAGCACAGGTATGATGCTAGTTTCTTTTTGGATGTTATCTTAGACTGTCTCACACTCTTTTTTTCTAACCATATCTAGTCAATAAGTCCTGTAGCTTCTACATTGACTTCCTCATCCTCTTTCTATACCCACTGCTGCTTTCTCAATAAATCTAGTTTTATCTCAGACATTCCCTTGGTTTTGTTTTCGTTTGTTGTGTTTTACTCCTTATAACTTAGAATAAAATCTATAAAATGAAATATCTCACATATGAAAGTAAGCCCATGGCTATAATTAGCAGGCTCCCCACTATAACTAGTAGGCTCCCTATCCCTCTTTCCAATATCACAGTTACAACAAAAGTTAATTTCTTTTGTGAGATTAAGAGTCATTTATGGTTTGTCTCCCTCCCAATCCCATCTTGTTTCGTTTATTCTTCTCCTATCCCCCTAACCCCCCATGTTGCATCTCCACGTCCTCATATCAGGGAGATCATATGATAGTTGTCTTTCTCCAATTGACTTATTTCACTAAGCATGATACCCTCTAGTTCCATCCATGTTGTTGCAAATGGCAAGATGGTGAGGGCTGTGAAGTGTGTAAACCTGGCGATTCACAGACCTGTACCCCTGTGGATAAAAATACATTATATGTTTATAGAAAAAATAAGAAATAAATAAAAAAATTTTTAAAAAGTTAATTTCTTGATCACAACAGCCATGATGCCTTCTCATGGCAGCTCTCTTCTGTGTATTCATTCACTATCAGCTGGCTAGGTCATCTTCTACCGGTGACTTCTAAGGGAGGCCTCACATCAACACTGGATCCACCAGGTGGAGGAAAGGGTATAGAAAGAATGGTTTGAAATGTCTTTGTGTTAAGCCTGGGAAAATTGTCCATCACTTCCATTCACATTCCTCTAGCTAAAATTAAGTCAGTTGAGTACATACAAATGGAAAGGAACATGGAGAATTGGTATTGCCTAGTACTCAGGAAGAAGAGGAAAATATAGATTTTGGTTACTGGGTAGAAATTTCTGTCATTTTCCAAATATCATTACTCTAGGTGGAAGTTATTATAAACAGGGCTGAGAAAAAAAATAGATGTAAGCAGTTAGAGATGGGTAAACCCGGGGTGAGAGAGCTCAGATACAGGGTTTTCTTTTTGTAAAGTGACAGTTATCCATGATGGAAGAGGCTGAGGCCATTGGTAGGATTAGTATGCATAGAAATCAGGAAATATCTTAAAACAAAACAAAACAAAAACAGGGAATATCTATGTTGGTGGGAAAGGCACTTTTACACCAAATTCCAAGAAGCAAAAGAAATCTAGCTACTAAGACATTTTTTGTGGTTTTTCTTTTGTAGAGAGTCTTTCATGGTATTAATAGAAGTTGAATAAAAATTGTAAAGAAACTTGGAGAGCTATCCTAGCCTCTCCCCCTTTTCCCAAGGATCCCACTTGCTAGTAGTCTATTAAAGAAAATTCAACAAAATACAGTATAAGTTATCTTTTTTTGAAGAATAAACACATCTATACAATTATCCTATAAGAAAATAGCAGTGAAACTTTACTGAAAAGTAAAAATGCAAAGAAAAGTCCCTCACACTCAATGTGAAAAATGTCACAATCAATATGATAAAAATTGTTAATGCAACATTAGAAATGAGATAAAAGCATTAAGAAAAATATGGAGAAGCTGTTTAATCACATGTAAAAATAAAACAGTAAAATTTAAGAAAGTTAAACCTATTGACAAAATTTAGGTGAAAAAGACACAAGACAAGTTATTGGTTTGCTTCTTGCTCATATCAGTAATCTATTAGAATTTGTCTGAAAATGAAGATTGAATGTATTATACAGAAGTATATGTATAAAGGTAATTGCTATATTAAAAATACAAACATTCCTCCATATATAAGAGAGAACCCAAGAGTGATGTAGAACAAAAATTTACAGAGACAACCTATAGAAACAAGGCCTTCACAAACAACATGATGTAAAAAAAAACTTATCTTTCAATAATCACTGTCAACATGAACGGCTTAAATGCTCCCATAAAATGGCACAGTGTTGCAGACTGGATAAAACAACTAGACCCATCCATATACTGTCTACAAGAGACATATTTGGAACCTAGATACATCCAGACTGAAAGTGAAGGGATGGAGAAGCATCTTTCATGCCAACGGGCCTCAAAAGTAAGCTAGGGTATAGATTCTCATATCAGATGAATTAGATTTTAAGCTAAAGACTGTAGTCAGAGATATAAAAGGACACTACATTGGGGCACCTAGGTGGCTCAGTGGGTTAAGCCTCTGCCTTCAGCTCAGGTCATGATCTCAGGGTCCTAGGATCGAGTCCCGCATCGGGCTCTCTGCTCGGCAGGGAGCCTGCTTCCTCCTCTCTCCCTCTCTGCTTGCCTTTCTGTCTACCTGTGATCTCTCTCTGTCAAATAAATAAAATCTTTAAGAAAAAAAAAGGACACTACATCATTTTTAAAGGATCTATCCAACAAAAGATCTAACAATTGTAAATATTTATGCCCCCAATATGGGAGCAGCGAACTACATAAGCCAATTGTTAACCAAAATAAAGATAAATATTGATATGAATACATTAATTGTGGGGGATCTTAACACATCACTCTCAGTAATGGACAGATCATCCAAGCAGAAAGTCAATAAATAAAGAAGAGCTTTCAATGACACATTGGACCAGATAGACCTCATAGATATATACAGACTATTCCACCATAAAACAATAGTATACTCATTCTCCTTGAGTGCACATGGAACTTTCTCCAGAATAAACCATATACTGGGTCACAAATCAGGCCTCAATTGATACCAAAAGATTGAGATCATTCTCTGCATATTCTCCGACCACAATGCTTTGAAACTGAAACTCAACCACAAGAAAAAGTTGGAAGGAATTCAAACACTTGGAAGATAAAGACCATCCTGCTCAAGAATGTTTGGCTCAACCAAGAAATCAAAGAACTTGAACAATTCATGGAAACCAATGAAAACAAAGCCACATCAGTCTAAAACCTATGGGATACAGCAAAAGTGGTCTTAAAGAGGAGATACATAGCCATCCAAGTCTCATTCAAAAAAAGCTGAAAATTCCAGAATACACTAACTCTCTTTATACCTTAAAGAACTGGAAACTCAGCAACAAGTTAAACCAACCCCCCACACACAGGAAGGGAAATAATCAAGATTAGAGCAGAGGTCAATGAGTTAGAAACTAGAGATACAGTAGAACACATCAATGAAACTAGAAGCTCTTTCTTCGAAAGAATTAATAAGATCAATAAACCACTGGCCAAACCAATCCAAAAGAAGAGAGGACCCAAATTAATAAAATTATGAATGAAAGGGGAGATATCATGACTAACACCAAGGAAATAGGAACAATCATCAGAAATTATTATCAACAGCTATATGCCAATAATTAAGCAACCTAGAAAAAAATGGATCTATTCCTGGAAACCTATAAACTTTCAAGACAGAAACAGGAAGAAATTGACAACCTGAATACACCAATGTCTAGTAACAAGATTGAAGCAATGATCAAAAACCTCACAAAAAACAAGAGCCCAGGACTTGACAGATTCTCTGGGGAATTCTACCAAAAATTCAAAGAAGAAATAATATTTATTCTTGAAACTGTTTCAAAAAATAGAAACAGAAGGAAACTTCCAGACTCTTTTCATGAAGCCAGCTTTTCCCTGAACCCTAAGACAGACAAAGACCCCGTAGAAGGGAGAATTTCAGACCAATATCCCTGATGAATATTGATGCCAAGATTCTCAACAAGATCCTAGCTAATGGGATCCAATTAAAAAGATTATCTACCATACCATGTGGGATTTATCCCTGGGATGTAAGGGTGGTTCAACATTCACAAATCAACAATGTGATAGAACAAATCAATAAGAGAAGAGAGAATAACCACATTGTTCTCTCAATTGGTGCAGAAAAAGCATTTGACAAGATACAGCATCAATTCCTGATTAAAACTCTTCAAAGTATTAGGATAGAGGGAACATTCCTCAACTTCATAAAATTTATCCATGAAAAACCCATAGCAAATATCATTCTCAATGTGAAAAAGCTGACAGCCTTCCCTTTGAGATCAGAAACATGACAATAACCATTCTCGTCACTGTTGTTCAACATAGTACTAGAAGTCTTAGTGACAGCAATCAGACAACAAAAAGAAATAAAAAGTATTCAAATTGGCAAAGAAGAAGTCAAACTCTACCTCTTCACATATACATCATATTTTATATGGAAAAACCAAAAGACTCCACTCTCACACTACTAGAACTCATACAGCAATTCCGTAATGTGGCAGGATACAAAATCAATGCACAGAAATCAGTTGCTTCTTATACACTAACAATGAAAATACAGAAAGGGAAATTGGAGAATTCAGTTCCACTTATTATAGCACCAAGAACCATAAGATACCTTGGAATAAACTTAACCAAAGTGGTAAAGGATCTGTACTGGAGGAAATATAGAACTCTCATGAAAGAAACTGAAGAAGACACAAAAAGATAGAAGAGCATTCCATACTCATGGATTAGAAGAATAAACATTGTTAAAATGTCTATGCTGCCCAGATCAATCTATACTTTCAATGCCATCCCAATCAAAATTCCACAGGCATTTTTCAAAGAGCTGGAACAAACAATTCTAAAATTTGTATGGAACCAGAAGAGACCCCAAATTTCTAAAGAAAGGTTGAAAAAGAAAAACAAAACTGAGGGCATCATGTTGCCTGATTTCGGCATTACTACAAAGCTGTGATCACCAAAGCAGCATGGTACTGGCACAAAAACAGACACATAGACCAGTGGAGCAGAGTAGAGGGTCCAGATATGGACTGGCAACCCTATGGCCAAATAATCTTCAATAAAGCAGAAAAAAATCTAGTGGAAAATAAAGTCTCTTCAATAAATGGTGCTGGGAAAATTAGAGAACTATGTATAGAAGAATGAAACTTGACCATTCTCTTATACCAGACACAAGGATAAACTCGAAATGGATAAAAGACCTCAAAGTGAGGTAGGGATCTATCAAAACCCTAGAGGAGAACATAGGCAGTAACCTCTGACATTGGACACAGCAACTTCTTTCAAGACATGTCTCCAAAGGCAAAGGAAACAAAAGTGAAAATGAACTTTGGGGGCTCCATCAAGATCAAAGCTTCTGCACAGCAAAGGAAACAGTCAACAAAACTAAGAGGCAACCCATAGAATGTGAGAAGATATTTGCAAATGACACTACAGACAAAAGGCTGATATCCAAGATCTATAAAGAACTCCTCAAACTCAACACTCAAAAAACAGGTAATCACAGCAAAAAATGGGCAGAAGACATAAACAGACACTTCTCCAAAGAAGACATACAAAGGGCTAACAGACACATGAAAAAAAATGTTCATCATTAGCCATCAGGGAGATTCAAACCAAAACCACATTGAGATACCACCTTACACCAGTTAGAACTCTGAAAAACAGCCAGAGGGTTTTGAAGGGGCGGGGGGGGTGGGAGATTGAGGAACCAGGTGGTGGGTAATAGGGAGGGCACGTACTGCATGGAGCACTGGGTGTGGTGCAAAAACAATGAACACTGTTACGCTGAAAATAAACAAATTAAAAAAAAAAAAAAGAATGGCCAACATCAAGAGGACAGTAAACAACATGTGTTGGAGAGGATGTGGAGAAAGTGGAACCCTCTTACACTATTGATGGGAATGCAAGTTGGTGTAGCCACTTTGGAAAACAGTGTGGAGATTACTCAAGAAATTAAAAATAGAGCTACCCTATAATCCTGCAATTGCACTACTGGGTATTTACCCCAAAGATACAGATGTAGTGAAAAGAAGGGCCATATGTACCCCAATGTTCATAGCAGCAATGACCACAATCACCAAACTGTGGAAAGAGCAAAGATGCCCTCAACAGATGAATGGATAAAGAAGATATGGTCCATATAGACAATGGAATATTATGCCTCCATTAGAAAGGAAGAATACCCAACTTTTGTATCAACATGGGAGGGACTGGAAGAGATTATACTAAGTGAAATAAGTCAAGTAGAGAGAGTCAATTATAATATAGTTTCACTTACTTGTGGAGCTTAAGGGATAACATGGAGGATATTAGGAGAAGGAAAGGAAAAGTGAATTGGGGGAAATCAGAGGGGGAGTTGAAGCATGAAGCATGTGGACTCTGAGAAACAAAGTGAGGGTTTTGGAGGGGAGGGAAGTGAGGGTTTAAGTGAGCCTGGTGGTGGGTATTATGGAGGGCAGGTATTGCATGGAGCACTGGGTGTGGTGCATAAGCAATGAATCTTGGAACACTGGAAAAATAAAATAAAATTTAAAAAAAGTCCTAAATATAAGAGTTACAATAATTAAATATATGAAAGTATTTAGAATCATTTATAAGAGGCTTACAAATTCCTAGTGTTTTGAGATTTTTTTTTTTTTATGAACTCAGATCAGCCAAAATTTAAAATTAACCTCATGTTCTTCAATAACTAAGGCTATTAGAAAATAGGTTCTCTTCTACATTGCTTCAGAGAGTGCAAAAATGGTATAAATGCTCAGAAGGTAATTTATTTATTATCTAATATCTACCAAGATTATAAAAAAATTCATTTTTGTCCAACAATTCCATTTCGTGGATCCTATCTTATTGGTCTTCTTGCATACATACAAAATGTTATGTGCACAGTCCTCCTCACTGAAGTAGTGATTATAATAAAAAAAATTAGAAACAGCCCAAATGCCCATTTGTAAGTGACTAGTTAAATAAAGTGTTATCCACACAATGAAATACAATACAGATGTGAAAAAGAGTGGGAGAGATCTATTCTGTAAATATGGAAATATTGTCAATTTAAGAAAAAGAAGAAAAGAAAAAAGATCCATTGGGGATGGATAAAAATTGGGCATATGGAGATGGAGAATAATAAGACTTATCTATGTGGGTTTTTTTTCTAATGTTTAAATTTTAAGTTGTTGAATGTATTATCCATTCAGTTAATGAGATTTTACACACACACACACACACATAGCACCTACAAATGGTTAATATATGCCATAAATACAACAATGAATCAGAGATAGGTACAGGGCTCCTCGGATTTCAGGATGCTTAAATTTTAGTCAGAAAATCTGGCATATAAAACTTGTCTTTTAACTATCACTCTTCGCAGATGATATGATACTATATGTGGAAAACCCAAAAGACTGCACTCCAAAACTGCTAGAACTTGTACAGGAATTCAGTAAAGTGTCAGGATATAAAATCAATGCACAGAAATCAGTTGCATTTCTGTACACCAACAACAAGACTGAAGAAAGAGAAATTAAGGAGTCAATCCCATTTACAATTGTACCCAAAACTATAAGATACCTAGGAATAAACCTAACCAAAGAGACTAAGAATCTATACACAGAAAATTATAAAGTACTCATGAAAGAAATTAAATCTTATTTTTTTCTACTGCTAATTAAAATAATTTTAAGTTCATATAGTACATATGTCCCATAGTTCTCCTATTGGGCATTAGTCTAATTTTTAAATAAACCATACAGAATTGTACATAACAACACAAGATTAAATCATACTGCAGAGACTGGAGACTTCAAAGCAGTATTTTGAGAGTTTGTTCCCAAAATAAAGCTATAAATTTTCCAAAATATGCCTTATGAGGTTAAATAAAATTCTGTGGAAACTTAAAAAGGAGATGATTTCTAGTTATCAATTAGGAAATAAAATCTGTATAAGAAAAACACACTTGAGTACTTATTGAAGCCTCAATTCCTAGGGACAATTTCATCCACCGATTTGATTTTACTGAAGTCAGAACTATTGCCGTGATTTCTAACACATCATTACAGGACACAATTAGTGCACAGAACTCCACCCTCAGTTTCTATTGAGCAGAAAATGCTATACGGGGGAGTAATCCATCCTGGAAAATATTACACTGATATATTGTTCAGGGAAACCTTCATATCATTTGATTAGATGAAAAGATAATATTCATTATTTCCTTTACAAGGAAAAAGCAGAAGATGTTTGAAGTGATGTTTCATATTTTAACTAAGAATAGATCTTAAAATCAATATACAAAGAAACCTTTCATGTATACAGAAAATCAGATTTGTAATAAAATGAATAACTCAATAGGAACGTCACTCAAGAAAATAGAAGTTTTCCAGCACATTGAATGGTTCTTGTGAAACAACTTATTCTCCTGATTTACATCACTTTCTTATATATAACTACTTTTGCTTGCTATAAACATTATATTTGTTAATTCTCACTGTGTGTGCTTTCCTGCATTTTTATTATTTTCCTAATAATTACATTTAAATATTCTTTAATCCACAAAATTTGGTGTATTAGCTATAGCTAACCCATTTTCAATATTGTATAGTATTCCACTATAATAAATATCTCAAAGTTTTCACCACATTATATATAGTATATTTAAAAAGTAAATAAACATTAGTATTTTTACATATTTGTACTGTTATGAATAATGCTTAAAGGAAATGTTTTATATACTTAGGAATAGAAAGGTAAGTGCTAGGTTATATTTTATATTTATAATAATTGTTTTAATATTTATTTTTTCTTATATTAATGCAGACTCTCCAGTTTTCTTTGTTTAATGTTTTCCTTGTAAAGTTTTTTTTTTAATTTTTATCAGCAACTAGGTCATTCAATAATGATGGCAAATCAAAACAGATTATTCATCACCAACACACCTATCCTTAAAGAAAACCAAAAGCAGAAGGAAAATGATCCTAGATATTTTGTGAAAATAGAAGAAGTTTGAATTTCATTGTAAAGTCATGGGACATCCATGGTTATGAATTCTCAGTGGAAATATATAACGTTTTCTCCTTCTTGAGTGCAACTTTGAGATAGGAAATTCTCTTAATGTTGGGTTTTTGTTTTTGTTTTTTTTTTTCAGCAGGATTTTACATCACCCCTTACGTTGCAGCTGGAGCTTCTGAATTTTCTATGAAAAGTTCCACTTTGGTTATATCTAATACATCGTCTCTTACCTACAACCCTTAATTCAGTGCATGCATTCTCTGACTCGAGATATGGCAGACATCTGCAATGGTAAAGTGATCTTTGGCACTAGCTAGCTCATAAAATGTCTAGTTTTACCTTTTCTTTGATTCTGAATTTCATGCCAGTTCAGGGATGCATTTTTATTATTTTCCTAATTACTCAGAATATTAGCTATTTTTGGTTTGGATGGACTTTGAATTTCCTACCACCTCATGCTGTCTCAAAATACAGGATGATATGTGCTCTGTGACATTTTAATCAAAGTGACAACAGTTTATTCTTGGCTTTATCCTTTATCACTAATTGTGCTATTTTGAAATTGTAAAATTCTGCATTATTACTAATGAAAGAAAAAAATACTTATTCTGGAAATAATATAAAATTTAAGCCTTATATTTCCCATTTTCTAATAAGCATATTGTGAGAACAGGAGGGTAAGTCTAAAATGACAATCAAGTAACCTAGTTCTGAAGGTTTCTAATATAATGACTCCAGTGTATGTTTCTCTGCCCAAAAGGAAGACAGAAATAGAAGGTAAATTAAGAATAAACTTATGAAGTACCAAGTTCTAGTGGACGAAGGACCAGGTTACTTGGTAGGAATATTGAGAGGTTTTGGTTTTCTTTTCCGTTGTTTTGGCCTCCCTATGGACCTTTTGCTATGTGAGCTATTTCATCAATGACTCCATTTTTCCATGATAGAAATAAGATGTGTATACTAAGATAGTCTATCAATCATAAAAATCAATCAGTCATTCAATCAATCAGCCAATCTTTTACTCACTGTACCGAATCTTTCTTTCCCAACAGAGAAACAATATTTGTAACCTTTTCTGTTTTCTTCTGGTAGGATGGGTAGGTTATTTTTACCTGTTGCATTGAAGAATTTAAATCTTGTGTCTTGAAGCTGCCTTTCGTATGTGGCCTAACCACTTCTGGTAGGAGTAAGACATATTAAACAGATTAACCTCATGATATTTGAAAAATAGAAATAAAATTAATAAAAGATTCTTAAAGAAAAAAAGTACAATGCTTTTTGAAAGAGCAATTTACAACCAAGAAAGCAACAAGTTATTGAGAACGTAAAATCAAACAGTTATCACTTTCCATGAACCAAATTCATAATAGCCGTATACGTTTGATGGTATAAACCTTAATACATAGACATTCAGATTTACAGAATATTCTAGTAAATTCATTATTAAGCATCTACAAACATCTATTTTGTCTTTTTTCCTATGAATTTTATTAAATGTTATCCCTACACTTAATTTCAATCACAGAATCAATGAGTTTTGCAATGTAAAATAGTTGAAGGAAAATCCTGTGCATACACAGGATAGCACATTAGAGAAATACTTTCCAACTATCAAGCTCTGTGACATAGAAATATTTAGTTACCTTCACAGGTCTCCATTTCCTTATGATGTAAAGACAGAACTAATGACTGTTAATGCTAAGAATGCACCTTATACGTAAGAAGTATTGGACCAAAGTCTCTACTATGGAAAGAATATAGAATATGCTGTCTAAAAGCACTGAATTTATATCCTGGCTATTTGGTCTTGTCTAGATAGCTGTGGTTTTCTTTCTTTTTTTTTTTAAGATTTTATTTATTTATTTGACAGAGAGAGATCACAAGTAGATAGAGAGGCAGGCAGAGAGAGAGGGAAGTAGGCTCCCTGCCGAGCAGAGAGCCGGACGCGGGACTCGACCCCAGGACCCTGAGATCATGACCAAAGCCGAAGGCAGCGGCCCAACCCACTGAGCCACCCAGGCGCCCTAGCTGTGGTTTTCTTAACAATAAATGGAAAGCTTATACTTCCCTAACAGGTCTGTAGTGAGTAAGAAGTAGTATGTCTAAGTTTCTAGCACTGTTCTTCACATAGATAACCAATAAATATTACCTCTTTTTCTTTCTCTACGTTTTGCCATCCCATGCCCAAAAACTCTGTCTTCATTGACAAAATAACTGAGACCCAGTGAAGCCCTTTGATTTCCCCAGATGTAGGAACTACTTGCAAGTGACTGGCACTTAGCATTGTGGGTTCTTCACTCTTGCCAAGACACAAGGTGTTATACACCATTTGGTACTAATCATACATTATCCCAAATGTGCTGCTGTTTTTCGCTCATGTCTGCATTTTGAAAGGACTTTTTCCGAATCTTCACTAGTTTGAATGGAGTCTTGGAACCAAATCAGTCCCACTTTGTTTTTTTTTTGTTTTGTTTTGTTTTGTTTTCTCATTTTTTTCCATTTTATTTATTTTTTCAGCGTAACAGTATTCATTGTTTTTGCACAACACCCAGTGCTCCATGCAAAACGTGCCCTCCCCATTAGCCACCACCTGTTCCCCCAACCTCCCATCCCTGACCCTTCAAAACCTCAGGTTGTTTTTCAGAGTCCATAGTCTCTTATGGTTCACCTCCCCTTCCAAATTTTTTTTAATAAACATATAATGTATTTGTTTTTTGATTATAAAACAAAAAAGAGAAGGCTGACAAAAGATGGAAGGAATTTTTTTTCACATTTTTTCAAGGCAGCTTATCTCACTTTTACCTTACAATTTTAAAGATATCAAATACCACAAATCATGCTCTAAGTTAAAGTCGTATTTAGCTTACTATTTTAAATAATATTAAAATTAAAAAGTAATACTGTTTCTTTAAATGTCTGAGTCTTAACATTTTTGCAGCAGTTCTAAATGTCATTCTATTACATGTTAGGGCCAGTTTATTTTTAATTCCCTAGAGGAGTATATCTTTGGGCATATCTAAGTCTATAATAAAAGCCAATAAGAAAATCAATTTTAATACATAGGAATTTGATTTATAGGCAACTGTTCAGAAACATATCTATTCAGCAAAATGAGATATGCCTCTCTGTTTGGATATGTAAAAACTTATCCAAATAGAAAAAAAGGAATATATATCTTTATATCTGGGCATCTAATTATTTTTTGAAATATTCTGAGAGAGAGTGTATTCAGTTCTTATTCAAAGTTTAGAGATAAGGGTTTGGATTAATGCTTATATATGCTAGGTAAAGTAAAGAACTGAGTTAATTAATTAGATACTCCAAATTGGAAAAGCACTATTTAGTCTAAGGTATATGATTAATAAAAATTAGCTTTGGTTTTTACTATCTGGATATACATTACATTCCCCAGCTCTAACAGAGAGGTGTGCAATAATGATGTGTCCATGATATGAAGGGCCTATCAAACTTCATATTCTTTTCTGGAAAGGAAGTCTCAAGCCCCTTCCTAAAATTCTTTACCTTCTTCCATGTGACCTTGACAGGGTAACAAAACTCTTGCCACAGGAAGGGTTGCATGAGCCAGAGGCAAATAAGGATAAGATAGCAGTAAGGAAGTCTTCTCTGTGTAGTTTGGCTTCAGTATCACCCAATACCTTTTGTAATGGAGTATAAAATTCATGTGCAAGCACCATTTCACTCTTTGATTCTATGAATTTGACTCAAAGAATAGAATGGTGATTGAAACCATAGCCAATGATAATATATTGTACACTTAAAAATGTGTTGAAAGGTAGATTTCATGTAAAATGTTATTTTTTTCTACAATTTGTTTTTTTAAAATCATGTGCATAAAGAGAATATGGAAAAGATCAGCTGGGAAAAACAGATCCTGAGTTCTAAGTGTTGGGAGATTTGATCAAGATCACCAGAAAATACATGTTTCCTACAAAACATCAGATTTGCCAAAAAAGAAAAAATTCTATGTAGATTTGTGAAAGACTGAGACATCATTTGATGTTGAATTTCTGTTTTTCACTGCTGCTGAAGTTCAGGTTTTAGTTTTCTATGTCTCCACCAACACCTATTATGTATGCATTTTGAGATCTTTTACTTAAAACAGTTTCAATTCGTTATTACAATTAAAAAGTTTTAAATACTTATTCAAGAGTATCACCACTTCAGGACTTAAGTGTTCAGTAAGCGTCATAAAAAATTGGACGAAGAGCAGATTACCATCTGGAATGCAGATGGTGATGTGTGTGTCTACACAGAGCCTTTGAATTCACAGGCCTACCAACATCTACCTAGAATTTCTTGGTCTCCCAACTGAAATAAAATGTGCATTCCACACTTCCAAAGTCCATTTTGGCCAGGTGTTCACTACATGTACAGGCAACTAAGACTAAAGAGTATAAAAATTTCTCTCAAGATGTATAATTTTATGGGGGCTATTGGTGAAGAACAGGTTTCAAAGATAAATATTTTTACTAAAGTCTCACAGTGGCTATATTTCTGGCAAAAAAAATCCCAATGCACTCTAGCTGTTGTGTATAACCTTATAATAAACTTCTAGAGCATAAGAGCCTTGAATTTGCTATATTTTTCTGCCTAGAATCCTTTGCAAATAGACCATAACATTATGATAGACTTATTTTCCTCACTTAGGTTTAGCCCCAAATATTATATTCTTCTCTAATCAATCAAAGCAAAGCTGCCTGACTCCCTTCATGTTCATTCACTTTAGATTCCATATTACCGTTGAATATATTTCCCAGCATTCAGCACTATTCAATGATTTGTTCATGTGCTGTAATACATGTTAATTGCCTTGATTCCTCACTAGTTCACAGTTTTGTTAGCAGGACTCTCCTTTCTTACTTGTTACCGAAATCGCAGCACTGCAAACAGCCTTTTCCATGTAGAAAGACTTCAATACACATTTTCAAGGATTGAATGTACCCAGATATTGCTAAGTCATTCCCACAAACACTATTACTAGAAGATACAAAGTAGAAATTTTCAAAAGGGAATAATAAACTCATAACTCAACAATTCGGCTTAATAAATTAAAGATATTGAATAATCTTAGAGTTTAAACAAACTATGTTCCCCCTTTTTTTTTTTTTTTAACCAGAAGTCCCACCCTTACTTTTTAACAGGACTCTATTTGGGGAAGTACTTATCCCTATGAATTAGTGTTTATTGGGACATATTTTGTTCATTGTTAATGCAAGGTAACCTTGGTATGCCCCTTTCTTGAAACCTAGAAGAGATTAATTAATACAGAGGGAAAACTGGTGAGCTCTTTTATTCATCTAACATGTCATGTTGTAAAGTTTTTAATTGAATTTAATCCTCCTCCTGCTTTGTCTGAAACAATATATTCTGGGCTGCATATTAGGTCTCAAGCATGGAATTTAGTAGGATTATGGGTCCAGCAGAATTCAGTCAATGTGAAATACATCAACCCCAAATATCTATTAATTGTCATGTCACCAAATTCACTGAGCACATTTAAGATAGTTCTATAAGATCTCGGTTCTCAAAACTGTATGTTATTAACTATTCATTTATTTTTAGTATATTTATTTAAAAAGACAAAAGAAATGTACAAATAGTCTATCCATTTTGTAACAGTTTTACTGTTCTAGTCAAAAGAATGCAGTATTCAGAGGAAAAACAGGCAAAGGCATTTTTGCCATAGTGTATAGAGTCACATGCTCAGAGAAGAACCAGAAGGAAACACTGAAAAATCAGCTTATGTGTACTATAATAGCTATGTGTGGCAAAGCACTTTATATGCATTTATTTTATTTATGTTAATAAGAAATTAAACATTTCTGTGTCATAACATGGGCATTTATTATTCCCAGTTTATAAATAAAAAAGCTGTGGATCAAAGAAGTTAAAAAAGTTCTAGATATCACTTTGCTATGGCTGTGGTCAAGTCACAAGCATTTTTTTTTTTTTCATATTCTAAAGCCTGTAACCCCTAGACACCTGTGTTCCATGGCTAATCATCATTTTAAGGATAGTTTTCCATCAGTCAAAACAAGTCTGGCTTCTCATTACAGGAACCAAAATCTATCTTCATCCACATTAATATAGTATATGGACAGGAGAGAAATCTGCCTGTAAAAAGTCAAGAAGGAATTGACTGAAGGCACAGAAGTTTATGAATAAAGGCAAACCTTGAAAAGATGTGAAGGGAGAAAAGGAGAAAAAAAAAAGAGCCTCAAAGAATCAAAGCAACAGGGTCACTACTGAAGGGTAGCAGAACATGCCACCCCAAAATATCCCACGTTGGCATATGGATTATTTTGAGCTTGCGACACTTAAAAACAGCAGGTGCAAGAAGGACATTCTGACCTCCCCTTTACTTCCTGAAAGCAGAAGATAGAACTCCCATGTGAAAGATGTCCTCCCTATACCAGGAGGAAAGACACATCTCTAATACCAGAGATAGAGTTAAGGCCAAAAGAATTCTATACAAACAAACTTAGTTTAAAGTAACTCTTATCTTTTAGCCTCCTAATATACTTTTCTTTTCCACAGTTGTCTCCCTTTTTCAAAATTATACAAAAACATTTAAGTGTTGCTACTTTTCAGATCTTTATTTCTTTATGAACGCCACATGTCATGTTAAGTATGCATTAAATTTGTATGCTTTTCTCTTGTTAATATGTCATATGTCTGCTTATCTATTTATTTATCTATTTATTTGAGAGGTGGAGAGAGAGAGAGAAAGAAAGAGTGGGAAGAGGGTCAGAGGAAGAGGGACAGAGAAACATAAGAAGACTCCACGCCGAGCACAGAGCCCTATGTGGGGCTCGATTTCACAACCCTGAGATCATGAGCTGAGCTGAAACCAAGAGTCAGATGCTTAACTCACTGAGCCACCAAAGCACCCCATGTCTATGTCAATTTAACCCTCAAGCCCAGCCTAAAACTCTGAGAAGATAGAGGAAAAGTTTTGTCTTCCCTACACTGCCTATTTCTGATTCAATCACTGAAGTCAAAACTTGATATTTCCCAAAACTTGATATTTCCCAAAACTCTTATTGAGATGACCACAATATGTTTGAATAGTAACCTCAAAAATTTTTGACATTAATATGACAACAGATTATCTCTTGAAGAAATGATTTCTGCTTAAGGCACCAAATACCAGACACAAGGACTGAATAAATTAACAGGTAGAGTATGCTAACAGGAATAGAAGGGTGGTCCTATGCTTTCCATTCAGACCTCTAATTTTTCAACTACATATTCAGCATTTCACTCTAATGATTAAGGAGTGGTCTTTAAAAGCTCTCGGCATTGCTCTTGGTTGAATTAAATTCATAAAAACTCCCCTACCTCCAAAGAGAACTTTTGAGGTTAAACTTAAATGTTTGACATTTACTGCTGACTCTGTTTTTAAAAGCAGAATTTTGGGGCTACCAGATGATACAGTCAGTTAAGCATCTGACTCCTTGTTTTGGCTCAGGTCATGATCTCAGGGTCCTGCTCAGTACAGAGCCTGCTTGGCAACTCTCTCTCCCTCTCCCTTAGCCCCTCCCCATCTTGCACACACTTTCATAAATAAATAAATAAGCAAAAAATAGATAAAAACAAAGTTTTATGTTATTAAGAGAAACTTCTTTGTAGCATTCAAATACTAACATGAGTAAAAGAAAATAGAAAAATTCTTCCTAAATATCATTCCTATTGTTTCATCTTTTGCCTGCAAACTGGAGAAATACGGTATTCTTCCTTAGTCTCAAGGATCAGGCACTGAGAAAAGCAGAAATGTTGTTTTAACCATCTTCTGTAGAATGCAGGAATGGGAATGATCGTTCTGCATATTAAGTGATTAATGAACCCTGGATTAGTTTTGACTGATTTGCTATTGAGCTTTTGGCTGGGATAGTTTGTCAGCACTAAAGTTGCCTACAATGTTTTACTTGGGAATTAAATCATCCCAGCGGTTTGCAGAAGGCTTGCATAGCATTTCAGACACCACTGAAAATTAAAAATATCCAAATAATATATACACTGATAGAGTCACGATCATTTGGCAAAAAATTGCAAATACGGACTACATTAAACTAATAGGAATCCATCGGTTTAATGAAGAGAGAATAATAAAAGATACTCATGACACACATCATGAACTATTTAGAGAGGTGTCTCAATACAGAAGAAAAGTAATGAATTCTTTATAGAAAAACATCACCAGCTGCAAAAACTGCTGCTGTGGACAGCCAAAGGGTCTGCCATTCTCCCACTCAGGTGCTTAACACACAGGGTTATGAATGTAACCATGGTTCAGGTGTAGCCTTGAAGTCAAAGGGAGTATAAATTGTTGATGTCTTCCACCTAATACATATTTTTAACTGTTACTATGTATTTAGGTAGATTTTAAAATACACAATAAAGAAAAAAATTAAGGAAAAAAAAGTGTTCCTTACTATTACTTCAGGAAGAAAACCTGTAAATGCTTTAATAGATTTGATTTTAAACTATTTTCTAGGTCATATATATTCAAATGTGAACTCAGAACACACTTACATATAAATAATACATAATTTTGCTTTCCATTTCTATGAACATTATTTTATGATATTCTTTAAAACTTGATTTTCATGGTTTCCCACAACTATCAATTTTAGTTATGACAAAATTCCACTATTGAGATTTTTAATTCTTACTATACATATAATATAAATTATATGTATTATTTTAATATAATTAAAGTTTTAATTAAAATTAATTAAAAATTAAATTGATTACTAAATTAAATTGATTTTGTTCTTATTCTAGCTTTTCCATTTCTATGTTCACTTGCACAAGTTCTTATTTCTACATCTTAGTGCCCTCAAATGAAGCACATGGATAATGATAATGCATTAGATATGGAAGGATAAACTCTAATATGGTAGAAGTAACCCTGGAAATTTCAATACTTTATTTCATTTCACACAAAATCTGTTCAGTTCTTTGTTGGACAGCTCTCCTAGATGGTTCTCCTTTTAGTGATGCATTCAGGGATCCTTTCTCCTCCCTTCTTGTGACTCTGTTCTCTTGGGGTCCTTTGCTTTTAGCTTCCAGGTTGTAGGTGAGAGAGCATAAAAGATCCAGTGCATTACAGCCATGTTAAAAAGTAACATGCATCATTTTCTTGTTACTTTCCCTTAGCCAAAACTCAGCCACATTGTTTCCACCTAGCTACATAGGAAGCTTAGAAAATGTAGATTTCCTGTATGCTCAAGAAGATATTGGAAGATATTTTACAGGGTCACCCATGAGATAATATATGGCATGCTGCCAAATGGGTGACATTTCCAAAGTGAGAAGCACAGCTTAGCTTCTAGTGTCTAAAGCAGAGAGTAGATTGTTAATGTGCATAATCTAAAGTAAAGAAGACTTAGAGTTGGGTCTGTGGTGATAGTGAACCTAAGAGTTGGTACATAAAATGGCGCTGCAGCATATGACAAAACTATTCTATGGACTTTTTTTATTAACATATAATGTATTATTTGTTTCAGGGGTGCAGGTCTGTGAAGCATCAGTCTTACACAATTCACAGAACTCACCATAGCAAACATCCTCCCCAATGTCCATCCCCCAGATACCCCATCCTTCCTCCCCTCCTGCCCTCCAGTTTGTTTCCTGAGATGACAAAACATTTCTATTGGAAGCTGGTGGCAGACTTAGAAGGCCTTAGATTTTAACTCATTACCGAATCTTTAAAAATATGTTTTCTTGGTGGTAAGGGTACCCAAATTCTCCCATTTTTCATGTTATTTCCTCCATTTTCTAAGAGAATTTAATACCTAGAAACTACTTTATTATAGAGGATATTTCCAAATTTTAAAATTAAATATTGCTAGGATGAACCCTTTTTATTTCCAGTATACTCTTTTTTAATTAGGAACAATTTCTTGGAACATATTACCAAAGGAGACATTCCTGGGTTTGCATAGATAGCTATTCATTCATTCATTTTTTTCTAGTATATTATGCTGCTTTATTAAGGAAAATTAGATATTAAGCATAGTAAAACTTTTTTTTTGTCAGCAGAAGAAAAAAATACTTAATTTTTTTTTAATTTTTGATATTCACTAAATGGGAATTGCTATGCTGGCCAGAGAGGATGGATGGATAGATAGATAGATAGATAGATAGATAGATAGATAGATAGATAGATAGATCACTCTCCCTGCATTTGAGGGAGCACAATGAGATAGCCAGAAAGAGTTTTAAAATTAAATAAATTTGATTTTTTTAAAGATTTTATTTATTTATTTATTTGACAGAGATCACAAGTAGGCAGGGAGGCAGGCAGAGAGAGGGGAAGGAAGCAGGCTCCCTGCTGAGCAGAGAGCCAGATGAGGGGCTCAATTCCAGGAACCTGAGAAAATGACCTGAGCCAAAGGCAGAGGCTCAAACCACTGAACCACCCAGGAACCTCTAAATTTGATTTTTAATATTAACTCTCTTGCCCATCAGCTCTGCAATCTTGAGTAACTCAATCTTTCTGATATTATGTTTTCTTATTTGTAATTTAGAAATAATTTCATTTTTCTGGAACAAAATTAAATAATGTAAATAATGGGTTTAGCAGTAGTAAAATACTATTTGTAGAGTTTTCATTATATGTGGTTTATGTCAAAAATTCACTGAATAGGAATTCAATCATAATTGAATTGAATAAAAATATGGATCCAGATACAACACAAAAAGGGACACCAGGTAGTATATGGCTAGGTAGCATGAAAGTAAGAGAAAGTATTAGCAGAGTGTGGAGAGCAGGCTGCTGACAAGAAGTATGCTGAGACAGCAATATATGGAAAATTTGGAAAAACAACCCTATATACATGAATTCAGGTAGGGAAATAAGGATAAAGTGGAGGATGTTGATTGTCAGATATTATATCAGAAGAAGGAGGGGTGGCAGTTAGGTATGTCTGATGGCATTCAGTGTCCTCTAATGGATATTTTCAGTCATAGAGCTGCAGTCAATGAGCTTATTCCCTCCAAGGGTAAAACTTTTGAAACAAGGGAAAACTGATTTAACTCTGGTCAAATTATTTAATATTTTGTGTTCTCAACATCTTTGTGAGTTAAATATGCAAGGTAAATTTGTTAAACTGTTTATCAATTACTTGATATTTGTTTTAAAAAGGTTTACCTTCCATCTGTTTACTCATCCCATTGGCTGATTATGACACTAAATTCACAGAGTCATTGTTAAGATAAGCTATGAAAGTACCCAATATATTATCTGGTGCAGACTAGACTCTTACTAAAACTTAAATGACTAGAAAATAGATAAGGTTTTGATGGACTAGCTCTATTTTACTCCTGTCTCTAGGTGGGTCAAGTAGTTCACACTGACCAGATACTAATGCTCAGGGAACACAGGAATGCCAAGTAAAGCCATTCAAACACCAGTTTATTTATTTATTAAACAACACATACACACAAACACAAATTTAACCACATCTCCTATGTCCCTCACCTATCTCTCTGACCATTTATCTCATCTGGTTTTTCTGTGAACCAGAGAATAGCCCTGGGGGCAGGGGGAAACCTGAGGATTGTAAAATATTAGTCCAATCCCAGCTATTTTAAAATTTTTCTCAATGGCTAGGTCTGTGTAACCTCTGATATTCTGGGCTGTTCACATATTTTATACACATAACAGTTCTGTACTGATGGAATAGTGAGTAATATTCTTTCATTATTCTAGGGCTGGGGTCATTAATGACCTAATCTCACTAAATCATCTGGATACTTGACAAAACAAGGTGAGATAGCACTACCTGAATCTTGACAGTCACATAGGGAAAGGACAGAAGGCAAGCTGTCATTTACCTTATTAAATCACTTTCAATATTGTACATCTACACCTAATAGCTTTGCTCTCCAACTAAATGTAGTTTCTTCTAAGTGGCACAAATGAGCAATACTTTCTAAATGTTCCTTCAGAACTATTTCCCTGTGTCCTCATCGTTATCAGATTTTTTTTTTTTTCTTTTAAAAACTAGGTTAGGGTTATCTGACTGCATTTGACAGTCTGTAGTCAGGTGAAGAATTCCAAAGGAATTTTCAGACAGGAGGTCAGCCCATGAAGTGCCTTGCTGGGAAAGCTGGTGACATAAACCTGCAGGGTATGAATGAAAGCAATCTTGTACCACTGAGCCAGCAGATGCCACCTAATCAATTATGATGACTTTTAGTATGACCTTTGTGTAAAGAAGTTTACATTTGTGTCATCATCATCTTTTAGTCCATGGCGTGCTAGAAGCACATGGGATGTACAATTTAACTAAAGACCCTGGAGAAAATAGAGTAAAACAGTGTGGGGGTGGGGTGGGAAAGGGTATTCTGAGAATTGAATGTAATGTATGCAAACTTTGGTGCCAAAACTTATTTTTTTTTAATGTTTGCTTTATGTTTTGACTAAGACATAATTATAGTTCTAGTGTAGCAGTAGTGACTCATGAGTGGAAAATTATAAGAAGAGAGCTTGGGAGGGAAGTCAGCTGTTAATTAAAGCCACTAATTAGTGTGCATAATATGAAATATAGTATTTAATTTAAAATTAGTAACAGCTTCTGCATCAGCATTTATTATCTGCTGCCAAAATAATGCTACGTAACAACCAACAACCACAAAACCTCAGTGGTGTACCTTCCATGTCAATTAGCCAGTTGGGAAGACCTGGTTTTTTAACCAGGGCTTGGTTGATCTGGGCTGGCTCCTTCATGCAACTATAGCCAGCCAGGGAGTTGGTGAAGGTGGACTAGTCTAGGACTGCCTCAGAGGGTTTGGCTTTTCTCTGATGTACGTGCTATCCTTTCCTCCATCAGGCTACCTAGGGTTTGTTCACAAGACCACAGAAGCGTTTTGAGAGAAGGACAGTGGGAATGACAAGTCCACTTATGGCCTAGACACTGAAACATTGTCATTTCCACTGCATTTTGTTTTTTAAAGCAAACCACAAGATCAGTTCAAGGAGTATGAAAATATAGTAACAGCTTCCAAATGGGAAGAGCTGAAGGTTACACAGCAAAGGGTATGAATAGGGAGTAGAAGATTCTAGCAATTATTATCAGAATAAAAAAAGACACCCTTTTTATTGAAGAATATGTATTAAGAAAAACCTACATCTAGTACATTTCATTATTTTCAATAAAAATCTTCTGAACTATTCCAATATTCAAATAATCACATATGGTGCTATGTGAGAAAGACCATGGACAGTTACGACTAAGAGATTCATAATTCAAGAGGGAATCATGATTTGTACATAAATATAAGACAAAGAAGAAAAGAATGCATGCCATATAAAAATAGAATTGCCCATTGAGGAAGCCAAAATGTTTTAGCAAAGGAAGTTATATTTGTGTGGAATGTTGGCTTATATTGAAATCAGAGGGAAAACATTACAGATACTGCAAGATAAAATATGATTTAGCATGGTGAGGAAAAAAAAAGAAGAAGAAGAAGGAAGGAAGGAAGGAAATGGGACTATTAAGCTTCTTTATAGCAAAGGAAACTAAAATACGCTCTTCCTCTCACCTTCCATTTTCAGAAAATAACCTTGGATAAGTAAAACGTATAAAGAAAAACAACAACCAAAAAACCCTGCAATTATAAATATTGCTAAGGGTATTAGGTGAAAGCCCAAGATAGCTTTTTTTCCTATGAAATAGGGTCTTATAAAGCTAGGCAGAAGTCTAGGATGGAAGAATTATGTAGGCATGACTTGAAAGCCTGCAGAAAATATCCTATGCTTCCTCTCAAATGTCTGTGGTGATCAAATATATCAGTCGTTTTAGAGAATTTCCAATGGCATACAGGTGATTTAGAAAATCTCAGGACTCCTGTTCAGGTAATGTTTTAGATTGTTTAAAGGAAGTATTTCCATTCACAGAGTACAGAGTTGCTCTGTAGTTAGACTGATTTTTACATTACAAAGCATTTGGTATGGACAGACTTATTATTCACGGGTATTAGCTAGGTTCTATGTTACTCCCAAATAACTATTCAATTGCCCTCTTCAAATTCTGGATATATTTGAAATTGCCAGCTTATAAGTAGTCTTTATATGATTGGGTACTATCAAAAATTCTAAATCATCTTAGTTACTATAGCATCATAGTAAATCTTGATAATTGGGTAATGCTAATCTTTCAGCTTTATTTTTCCAGTAAGTTTGTTTGTTTGTTTGTTTGTTTGTTTTGGTCTATTCTAGTTCTGATGCCTTCTCATGCAAATTTTAGAATCATCTTATCAGGAACAGCTAGGTGGCTCAGTCAACAGCCTTTGGCTCAGGTCATGATCCCAGGGTGCTGGGATGGAGCCCCAAGTCCTGCTCTCTGCTCAGCTTCTTCCTCTGTCTGCCACTCTCTCTGCTTGTGTTCTTTTCCTTTCTCTCTCTGTCAAATGAATAAATAAAGTCTTAAAAATAAAAAGAAGAATCTTATCAATACCTACAAAAGCATTTCTGGGATTTTTACTGGACTCACTTTGAACTTATAACTCACATAAGGGAGTCTGACTTCTTAATTATATTGTCTTTTAATCCAAGGACATGTTCAATTATTCCATTTATGTAGGTCTTCATTGACTTAGCAGTGTTTTTTAATTTTCAATATACAGATGAAAATCCTGAAAATAGTTCAATGGACTTATAGCTAAATATTTTCATTTTTTGGTTTTATTGAAAATATCTTTTTATTTCCATTTTTCATTATTATTATATAGAAATAAGATTTTTTAAAATTTTTTCCAGATTTATTGCAATATGGTTAACAAATAGAAATCATATATATTTGAGGTATGCAACATTTTTATATATGTATATATTGTGAAACTGTTACAGTTAAGCTAATGAGCATGCCCATCACCTCATCTAGTTACCTCTGTGTATGTATGTGTGTGGTGAGAACACTTCAGACCTATTTTCTTAGCAAATTTCAAGTATACATTATTAATTATAGTCACCATGCTGTACATTATTCATTTTATAACTGTAAGCTTGCACCTTTACACTAATATTTCATTTCCTCCACCTCCATGTCCCTAGCAACCACTGCTCTCTCATTATGAGTTTGACTTTTTTAGATTTCACATCAAAATGACATCATGAAATATTTGTCTCTTTGGTTCTGGCTTATTTCACTTAACTTATACCCTCCAGGTTCATCCATGTTGTCACAAGTGGCAGAATTTATAAAGGCTAAATAACATTCCATTGTGCATATATACTACATTTTCTTTAGCCATTCATCTGTTGATGGACAGTCTTATATCTATATCTTGACTATTATGAACAAGGCAGTGAACATAGAAGTACAGATATCTCTTCAAGATAGTGATTTCATGGGGCATCAAGGTGGCTCAGTGACTTAAAACCTCTGCCTTCGGCTCAGGTCATGATGTCAGGCTCCTGGGATTAAGCCCCACATCCAGCTGTCTGCTCTACAGGGAGCCTGCTTCCTCCTCTCTCTCTCTCTGCCTGCCTCTCTGTCTATTTGTGATCTCTGTCTGTCAAATAAATAAATGAAATCTTAAAAAAAAAAAAAAGATAGTGATTTCATTTCCTTTGAAACTGTACCCAGAAGTTAGGAGTGCTGCATCATGTGGTAGTTCTATTTTTGATATTTGAAGAACCTCAGTAATGGTCTCCACATCCTGTATAATTGATACTCCTATCAATAGTATATAAGGATTCCTTTTTCTACACATCCTTGCCAATACTTATGGTCTTTTGATTTTTTTTTTGTAATAGCCAATCCAAAAGGTATGTAGTAAAATTTTATTGTGTTTTGTAGTTTCCTGATGATTACAGATGTTGAGCATTTTTTTATATACTTTTTGTATTTGTATGTCTTCTTTGGAAAAATGTCTATTAAGATTCTTTGCCCATTTTTAAAATTAGGTTATTTGACTTCTTTTTTTTTTGCTTTTAAATTGTAGGAGTTATGTATTTTGAAAATTAATCCCGTATTACATATAGGGTTTGAAAATATTTTCTCATTTCTGTAGTTTGGCTTTTCATTTAGTTGTTTACTGTGAAGAAACATTTTAGTTTGATGCTTGTTTATTTTTGCTTTTGGTGTAAAATCCAAAAACTCATTGCCAACACCAGTGCCAAGAAGCTTTTCCCTTATGTTTTCTTCTAGGATTTTTAGGGTTTCAGGTCTTACATTTAAGCCTTTCACACATTCTGAGTTGATTTTGGGGTGTCCAGGTTCATTCCTTTGCATGTGGATATCCAGTTTTCTCAACACCATTTATTGAAGAGATAATCATTTTCCCATGTATATTCTAATTGTCTTTGTTGAAAAATAGTTGACTGTAAATGTCTATGTGGTTTATTTCTGGTCTCTATATTCTGTTCTACTAGTCTATGTGTCTGGTTTTTTTGTCAGTACCATACTGTTTTGATTACTATAGTTTTGTAATATAGTTTGAAATCAAGAAGTATGGTGCCTGCATCCTTGCTCTTCCTGCTTCACATTGTTTTAGCTATTCATGTTTTTGTTGTTGTTTCATATGAATTTTAGAATTTTTTTCTATTTTTGTGAAAAACGACAATGGGATTTTAATAGGGATTATTGTTGTTGTTTTTAATCTTCTAAACTTGCTAAACTCACTTACCAATTCCAAGGGACATTTTGATATTTCCAAATAGAAAATATATCATCTGTAAATACAGACAAATTTATGGCTTTTTTTCAATATTTATTCCATTTACTTGTTACATTGCACTTATTGTGTTAGGCCTGAAATTAAAATCCAGTATAAGCACTGCTTTGATATCTTATGTATTAGTTCATAGAGCTGCCATTTAAGAAAAAAAAAACACAAAAGTATTTACCAACAGAATGGCTTAAAACGATAGAAATTGTCTTATAGTTCTAGAGGTTGGAAACCTAAAACCAATGTTTTGGCACCGTCATCCTCCAACTGTAACTTAAAAGGATGCTCTTTTCCTTTCCTCTTCTAGTTTCTGGTATTTGTTGGCAATCCTTGACACCCATTGGTTTACAAATGAATCACTCCAATATCCGTCTCTATTATCCTATATTTTAAAGGAATATTTTTAGATGCATACACACTAAAGAGGAAGAAAATCCTTTGCTTGTTGTGTAATGTCTCTTTATAATCCCTGGTGGTAATTCTCATAATGAAATCTATGCTGCCTTACATTTTTAATCCAGGTTTACTTTGGTTCGATTTTCATGGTATGTCAGCTACCTTTCTTCAACTATTCATTTCTTTATCTTTCAATGTAAAGCAGGTTTCTTATAGACAGCATATGATCAAGTCTTGCACTTTAATCCAGCTTTACAATTTCAGTATTTTAACTGGCATTTCAATTTTATTTATATAGTTATTAATATTGTTGGATGAAAATCTATTAACTTTCTAGATATTTTCTATTTTTTGATATATTTTGGTTACCTTTTTCTGCTTCCTGTTTAGTTAGTTGAGTATTTTTTTAATGCTTTTATATCTTGTTTCTTCTATTGTTTTATTTATGATTTTGTTTGTTTTTGCTTTCATAGTTGTACCCTAGTGTTTGCAATGTTTATATTTACATTCAGATGATACTATGGTATTCCATGTATAATATAAGAAACATAAATTACCCAGTTCCTCTCTTCTATCCATTGAGCTACTATGATCATTCATTTTATTTTCTATATGCTATAAACACGCAATACATCATTACCATTTTTGCTTTAGAAATCAGTTACCTTGGGGTCCTGGGTGACTCAGTGGGTTAAAGCCTCTGCCTTCTGCTCAGGTCATGATCTCAGGGTCCTGGGATCAAGCCCCAAATCGGGCTCTCTGCTCGGTGGGGAGACTGCTTCTCCCTCTCTCTGCCTGCCTCTCTGCCTACTTGTGATCTCTGTCTGTCAAATAAATAAATAACATCTTAAAAAAAAATCAGTTACCTTTTAGAGCAATTAAATATAGAATAAAAAATATGGTAGGTATGATTCTAAAATGACCTCCAATAATCCAGTCCCCTGGTATATACACAGAAAAGATTTTGAAGTTGTAATTAGGTTCCCTAATTATTTGATTGTGAGTTAATCAAAAGAGACAACATCTTAGGTGTACCTAATATAATCTGGCTAGAGCATTAAAAGCAAGTAAAGTTTCTGAAAAAGCCTCCTACCAACCTGGAAGAAGCAACAAGGTATGTCATGAAGTACCTTGGGGCAGACTTCACAATGAGGATCTGAGATTAGCCTCTAATAGCTGAGAGCTGTCGCCTGCTGACAACCAACAAGAGAACAGAGAATTAAGGGCTTTGTCTTCAGGGAACTGAATTTTGGCAATAATTGGTGGGTCAAGAGGAAGATTCCAAGACTCCAATGAGATCTCAATCCTTGTAAGATCCTAAACAAAGAACTCAGTCATGCTATGCTCAGTCTTCTGACCTGAGATAATAAATGGGCAACATCTGACACCACTAAATCTGTGGTAATCTGTCACACATCAGTAGAATACTCAGATAAAAATAATTTTACCTTAATTTGTTTCATTACCTTTTCTCTTCATTTCTTTCTATAGATTCAAGTTTCTGGGTGGCATTATATTCCCTTTGCCTGAAGAATTTTCTTTAGTATTTAACATTTTTCCTTTTTTTGGAAGAGGCTGGTATATTGAAGTTTTGTTTGTTTGTTTGTTTTTGAGTTTTAATTTCATGTGAGTGAGTATATGTTCTATATCTGATCCATCCTCAACTTCAGATTTTCCCTTTGAGCTAAATTTCATAGATTATCTTTCTAGTTATCTTACAGGTTACTAACGGCTCAGTGCTTTACAGCCTGGCAAGGGATTAGATGTGAAGTATGTGTGTTGGGAACAGGAAGATAGTGTTATGCTGATTAATCAAATCTGAGGTCTGTTCTAAGAGACAGGGTTTCAGAGGTGTGGTCTTGGTGCTTTCAATCCTCCCCATCTCCTCTAGGTCTGAGCCCAGCAGGTATTCATGATTCTACCCCAGGAGTAGGGAACTGATGTTATTTATTAATTTTTGCTGTTCCTAGTACCTTGTGGGTGACAGTGATTATGGCTTTCCTCCCACAGATTGAGGAAATAGGGTCCTAGTGGAGTTTTAAATCCCTCCTGCAATGGGTGCTGCTCCCTTTACCAAGGTCTGAGATGGGATCAGGGAGCTTTTCTCATGACCCACTCTCAACAGTCATACTTGGCCAACCACCCCACAGTTTTTAGGCTCTTCACTGTCCTTAGATTTAGGACCAGTTGGTTACCCTGCAACTTCAGCACTTTGAGAGGTGAAGAAAAATTGGACACTTGTTTTTTGTTCAACTATTTTATTGTAAGTTTGTAACACTCTTCACAATCCATCCATCCATTCCTTCCTTCCTTCTTTCCTTCCTCCCTTCCTTCCTTCCTTTCTTCCTTCATTCTTCCTTTCTGTAATTAAAATGGCCCATGGTATCAGAATATAAGAATCAGTTTAAAGAGAAATGTAAAGAGTTAAAGAGTAAGGTAGCAAATATTCTCAATCTTACCCTAAATGAAATTATTCATATTTTATTCTATCAGGAGACTCTGATATGAGAAATTATTTAGTCATGCTTTGATACCTTGACCATTTGGGAATATTGCTCAAAGTACTATCTGGTCATATAATCAGTAAGTTCACATTCAATGCCATTGTGAACAATGGGGTTTACCCAACTTTACAGAATGGAACTTACATTGCTCACGTTTTATCTTGATGACCATGGAGCTGTTGGGGGTGGGGGGAATTTCCTCAACCTGCATATTTCTTAATACAGGTTTTGTGTGATCCAGTTGCTTCTGACATCAGATCCTTTATCTTCCATTCAATATTCATCTCATGTAGCATCTCTTCACAAAACACAGTCAAACCACACAGCTGGAGTTAATAAGCTGAAGAAGGATGCCCATTACCAGTTATAGACATTTCTGTTGTTCGGGGCTTTCAGTATTTCATTATCTCTGCCTCAGCACCAGTAGTCTTGCAGCTGAAAAGCCATTGAAATAACACAGCTTGAAATTATAAATGAAAGGAACATAACAACTGCAACACAGAGCATTTGAGTCTCTGAATTTTTTTTTTTTTTTGCAAGGACATATTTGTTTATTTATACACTTCCTTTGTTGGAAGTCATATTCCACATTTCAAACAGTCCATCTACATGTGACGGTGAAAATATATATCATCATTCTTTCTCATCAAAAAAGATGTGCGATATTCTCAGTGAATAGCACTATCCCACAACTTCAATTTTCCAAACAAATATTTTGAGACAGAGTAAAAAAGAAAAAAAAAAGTTCTATAATAATATCAAGAGAGAAGAGGGAGAAAGAGTGAGCACAAGGATATGTGTGTTTTGCTTGTTTTTGGACCTGCTTAGTATTTAAATGCTGTACCAAATTTGTCCTGTTCTATATTTCTTCGAGTTCACACTGAAATTCCTAAGCATTCCATCACACCAAATTCTATACCTAAATGAATACCTCTCATAAATAATTGTGTATATGACCTCCATTAATGCCCTCATTCCCCATTTTAATGAATATAATTCCAAGTCTATTATTATAATTACTAATCTGCCAAAGCTTCCAAACCCATGCCTCTCTTTGAATTTATTGTATTCACCTGACAAAAATTGTGTTGCAGTGAAATCCACATATCTACCTCCAAGGTGGCTGTTCCTGTGCAGCTGAACATAGCTGTATAATCGTCATGACTAGTTTCACTAAATTCACAAACATAAATTCAAGTGGACCTTCCATATTAGCCCATAATCTGATAGTGTTTTCCTGACCCCCACCTTCTCCTCTCCTAGGTGATTGAGTCCTATCTTTTACTCTACTCAAAATTCAAAATCTTTTCTCCCATCATCTTTCTTAATTTGCTTCTTACTTCTCTGCAAACATTAGCACAACTTCCAAAGTTAACTTCTGGATCTTCTCTCTACCAGTATCTACATGAGTGAACAGCATTGTAGGGGAGGAAAAAGTTTCCCTCCACCTTCTTATGGTCCCTGGTTGTGTCTAAAACTTAAGCTGACAAAGACAGATTAACAGAGAAAAGCAAACACATTTATTTAACATATGTGTCAAGTAAATGTAAGTTTCCATGAGGAAATGAAGACTCAAAGAAATAGTTAGACATATGTACTTTTTTGCTAGGTTTGATGAAGAGTGAACAGTTGTGGAGGAAAATGATAAGTTAAGGAGTATGAAGGAATTATAGTGTGGGGGAAACTTAACAAGTCCTATTGGTTAGGATCCTTCTTGGTCCCTTTGTCTTCAGAGTTAAAGATGCCTCTTTCCTCTCAGTATGAAGAGAGCACTAGTCACATGAGGGTTTTATGGTCTGTTTCAGGGAGGAGGGTAGGGGGAGGTCGGAGTGACCTTCCTGCTTCTGCTTAAAATTCTCAATATGTCAAGATGCCATATTTTGAATAGCATCATTGTCTTCTCTCTAACATAGATGAAGAATTTCTGAATTTATGAAAAGCTAGTCCCTCCTGTTATACACTACGTGCCACCTCCCTTACTGTCAGAATGCTCTCTGCTTTTTTAAAATCATCAATGATTCCCTTTCTTCGGAGTCATTTCATTAATACACAAACATGCTATCTTACTTCATATAAAAAAAATTATTTTGGACCAATACACCTCCACTTCCAATAAAAACTTTTCAAAAAGAATGACCAATTCTTATTGATTCTATTTCCTTTCTTACCATTTTTGTAAACTTATTCCAAAAGGTATTTTGACCTATCATTGTACTGAAACTACTCTTATGGAGGGCATTAAAGACCTCTCCATTGTAAAATCAAATGATCAATATACTACCCTCATATTACCTGACCTATATGCAACATTTCACACAACCGACCACTTCTGCTCCTAGAAGGCTTTCTTTGCTTCTATTCTTCGATAACATACTCAGTTTTCTCCTAAGTGGCACATACTCCCTTGCCTGTTTCTCCTCTTTTCTACAGCCTCATAATGGAAGAGTACTCTGGGAATCACTCCATTATCCTCCCTTGGTCTCCATCTCTACTCCATCCCCTTACATATAGTATCCATTTTCATAGTGGTAAATACGTGCTACGGGCTCTATAATTCATATCCCAGCCCAATTTGTCTTCTCAACCCTCAATTCATTATGAAACAGCTTCCTAGACATCTCTACTTAATATAATATCCTAAAAGACATTGGAAACTTAGCACGTTTGAGGCTGAACTTCTCATCTTCTCCCCAAACCTTACTCCTTCCACAGTTTTCCCCAGTTCAATGAAGAGTGCCTTTATGTTTCTAGTTACTCAGACCAAAAACCTTGAAGCTATCCTTGGCTCCTCTCTTTTTATATAATCATCAACAACTCATCAGGAAATGCAGTTAGCCTTAGCCTCAAAATGTATTCAAAGTCCAAACTTCCCACCACTGCCACTCTAATTAATCTGGTTTAAATCATCCTTTTATTTATCCCTGTGACCAAAATGGCCTTCCTGCTTCTACCTTATAAGATTTGGTGGGGATCTTTTAGCTTGAGTAATTTCATTTCAGAGTGAGAATATCTCTGAATATACTGTTCTCCTTAAGATCAAATCTTCAATATTTTGGTGCCCTGTGAGATTTGAATTAGTTATACATACATTATACACATTATACAATATTGTAATCAAAGAGTTTTGCTTTCACCCAAAATTAGCACTAATTTATTAAATGCCCACTGTGAGTCAAGAATGATCCTACATGATGGAACTCCAGTCACAAATACTACACGGTTTTTGATCTCAGGAAGTTCTAAGTCTAGTATGTGTTACAAACTACTAACAGGGAAATGCAATGGGCAGTAGAAAGCACTTTTATGCTCTAAGTAGAAAGTGTAATAGAAACCCACAGCATCCCTGCTTAATTCGGTATTGGAGGCACAGGACATTTCATAATCTCTTTGATTCAGCCATTCTTTCTTTTCTTCAGTTTTCTAAATGAAAAACAATATGATAAGTGATTTTTAGCCTTTAGCCTGAATAGTCCAAAATTTTATTTCTTTTCTAAAAAAGTGTTTCAAATGAGGTTCTACTATCACTGTATTCAATGGCCATAAATAAAGCCAATGTGCCCATTTCTCTAACCATGTATTTGGAAGCACTCTACTAAAAACTTAAAGAAGGAAGTTCTGCCTATGAATAGGAAAGAAGGTAGGACAAACTGTCTTTATTCAAGTAGAATAATTTAGTATTGCATGATTAAAGAGTTCTGGAACAGGATTCAAGCGTTGTCACTCACTATTTCCCTTGACAGGAATGATTTCTGTAATTCTGTCTGTTTCGTCCTCCTTCCAAAAGAGATATTCAGTTCAATTCACTAAAAAAAAAAAAAAATGATGAGGGGCACCTGGGTGGCTCAGAGGGTTAACCCTCAGCCTTCAGCTTGGGTCATGATCTCGGGGTCCTGGGATCGAGCCCCACATCGGGCTCTCGGCTCAGCTGGGAGCCTGCTTCCCCTCCCCCTCTGTCTGCCTCTCTGCCTACTTGTGAGCTCTGTCTGTCAAATAAATAAATAATTTTTTTAAAAAAAGATGAGAAATAAACAATGTGTCAAGTACTGTGCTAGGACCCTGGGAAAGGCAAAGATGGTTACATGTAATCCCACACTAAAGATTTTGTTTTAAGCTGGGAAATAGGAATACACACAAAGTCGGGTATAATAAAAAGTAGCATTCTGAGCACAAAGTACAAAGAACCTCAGGGACGTGAGAAAGAAATGTTCCTAAGGAAGTCTAGAAAGGTTATTCCCTAACTTTCCAAGTGTCCTTTGCAGCTAGACTCCCTCAGATATCCGAGTGGAAATTTAATCAGAACAGAACAATATGAAGGAATAGCATATCAAGAATGCACCAGCCTTCCAATGACAGCACAGTAAAGAAGTGAATGGTGTGATCCTCAGCCTCCATACCCAAAAAGATGCTATGGCGAATCTTCACTTAACTCCCACCATGTGATTAGTATTTTCTTGATGAGTAGCCTCGAAGCCCAACTCTGCCCCTCTCGGAGATTATATGAGCTTCCTAATACAATTGATTTCATTGTTCTTCTGCTTAAATGACCTAGAGTATATTCTGTGTCCTATAGCTAATCTGTAAGTCACCAGAATAAAGTGACGGTATATTCTGGTAATTAAGTGCATGGGCTTTGGAATGATAATTTGTTTTTGAACCATTTCTTTCCCATTCACTTATTACATATATTTGGGTAACTTATCATTACCTCTCTAAGACTCAGTCCCAAATTTTACATGTGGAATAATAGGAAATTCATAGGATTGATACATGTAATAAACAAGTAGATGTACATGAAGGACTTAGTATACCATGTGTATCACAGTAACTGTTCAATAAAAAAAAAATAGTTCTTATTACAAGAGTTGTAATTCCAGCTAAGTTAATTTGTTCTTGCCTCCAAAACTTTACCTGATATTTTGAATTACTTAATCTGTTTTTTGGAATTTGGAACATGTTTTCAAGAAGTTCTACTTACTGAGAATAGATCATTTATTTTATGCTCCTGCAGTTAGGGATCATTGCCTTCAGAAATAAAAGCATGTAATAAATATTGTCATGTTTTAGATTTTATTTTCCCTTCAATGTTAGGATTATCATCATTACAAAGTTCCTTACTAGTGAAAAGAATGTACTAATTTCATATAAATTAAGCTCAAATTGACCAAAAAAAAAAAAAAAGGGAAGGAAAAAACACATAACCACTATGCCTGTGTCCTTTCACCAGTTGAGTATAACTGTACACTTAGAGAAGGTGAGATGTACGTGACCCAGGCTGAGGCATTGAGATATGTTTCTTGTTAGAGATAGTGATTATCACTGAAAATGGTGTAACAGAGACATTGAAAGATTCATGGTGCTTCAAAGAGATGTTTCTCAATCTGACATTCATTAAGGTTTGATTTATGAATTTTCAAAGCAAAACCACAGTAAACACTTCACCATCATTTAAAACAAAGCAAAACAACCACCAAGATTATCTCCATTTTTAATTCAGTGAATTTTATATTGATGGTGTAGAATATGTTCTCAAAAATAAAAATATATAAGTATATTGGGATATTATTTAACTTCCTTTACATTTTCCATTCATTTTTAACTTTTTGAAAAAAAGATTTTATTTACTTGAGAGAGAGAGAGAGAGAGGAGGAAGAGAGGTAGAGGGATAAAAGCAGACTCTGTGGCTACAGATCAGAGTCTGATCTCAGGATCCTGTAATCATGATCTGAGCTAAAATCAAATGCTGAACAGACTGATCTCTCAGGTGCCCTGAACTTTTTTTTTTTAACTATTTAAAATACATCTGATCAGGACATAATTTATTAATGTCTGGGTACTTCTCTCCATTGCCTTTTGTCTTTCCCTGCTCTGATTCCTTCCCCACATTCCTGTCAAATTAAAACTTTATTTACCCAGACAGAGTCAGGGCATAAAAGATAAAGGAAGGGAGAACATATTTAGCTGAATAAAATAGATTTATTTACATAGTAAAGAGCTTGGAGTAAAGGAGATGGGAAATCCTAACAGAGGAAGAGATGTTGAAAAGTTTCATGAATTAGTTATTGAGAGAATTTAGAACACCTGATAAAGAAAATACCCTGGAACAATTTTATGCCCTGAGAGAATTAAGGAGGAAAGGAAAGGGGATTTGAAGAGTGTTACTATGTATCATTGATTAGAATTTTTTAAATTCTTCAAGCAACATATAGACATGGGTATTCTTTTATAAAAGATTTGGTTATAGAACGATGTTATTAATTCTTGGGACTCTCCTTACAAATTATTCCTATTCACACTGGGAGAGCATTTTTTAGAGTTTAATTTGTTTTTTTAAATTTTGTTTTATTTATTTATTTATTTTTACTTAAGTATGAGTTAAGAAATAGTTAGCTAAAAGTGATAGCCTTTATACTGCTTTTGGAACCTATTTGAGCAAACTCATAACTCTAATTCTAAGCATACCTTCAAAACCCTGATAAAGCAATTCCAAAGGATTTCATGGAATGAATGTATTTATTAACATATTAATATAAATACAATTATATAAGTAAATGTTGTCTTAGTTATAAAACTTTAGGACTTTGGGCAAGATTCTCCCACTTCCTTGAAGAGTTATTCAATGCAATATTGTCCCCATAACCCTCAAGTTAATGATGAGTTGATGTTGGAGGAGGTTAATGAGAGGACATGGCTTCTGGTTAACATGTGAGGTGTGCCCAGGCAATTGGAGGTTCCTTGCCCTCTCTCCTGCCCTTGGAAAATACATTCTGTCAACTGTTCTCACAGTCAGAGCTAGTTGAAGAATACTGCTTTGGGGAAGCACTGCATTGTTGACCATCTAGATGATGATATGAGACAATCCCCTTAATACCTCTATATAAATTTTTAAGATTCCATCTGGAGAACGCAGAGATCTACTTATCCTGTGACCATCCCAGATGAGGCTTATATGTAAGTTCCCTTGCTTATTAAATTTGTCACCAGACAATTTGGTGTAGTCTGCCTCTTTCTTTTATCTCTCTCTTTGCCCTCCGTAGGGCAACTCTGAAGGTTACAAACCAACACTTGGCTAAGCTGTGACACTATCACTATTTTTTAAATTTAATTTTATTTTTTCAGTGTTCCAAGATTGACACTATCATTTTAAGAGACTAAAGGGAAAGCACTCAAGAATTCTCTCTATTGAACCCAAAAGCTATAGGATAAGAGACCAGAAATGTAAATGGATAGAAGACCCTTATCTTAGCAAACCTTATAAAATGTTCTGCCTTTTTTAGATAATATTTATCAGGATATATTATGATTACTCCCTCCTTACTCCATGGGGAGAAAGGTGACTTTAGAGAAAAAAATTACCCTTTCCTGACCTATGTTTATATGGAAAGTAGGATCACTGACACAGAATCCTCAAATAGTCTACAACTGAGAGATCTGATTGAGACTCAGGTCCTCAGATACAAAAATGAATAACCCACCAAAGAATAACATTCAAATTACAATATATTTTGCATATGTCTAACTTATTATCTGAATTTATCATTATGTATAGAATATATATGTTCATATGCACATGTATATACCAATTATACCCTTAATTTGAATTAATTTCATTAAATTGCAGTTTATATACTTTATGTACTCCATTGATATTCATATTATTCATATTTATATCATTAGGGCTACTTAATTTCTCAAATATTATTCCATAGGAACACTGTTTATTTGCCTTGGCTAAAACTCTCATCTGATTATATTTCTTAAAGATCTCTACTGTTGAGGCGCCTGGGTAGCTCAGTTGGTTAAGTGGCTGCCTTCGGCTCAGGTAAAGATTCCAGGGTCCTGGAATCGAGCCCTGCATCAGGTTCCCTGCTTAGCGGAGTGCCTGCTTCTCTCTCTCGCTCTGCCTGCCGTTCTGCTTACTTGTGCTCTCTCTCTATCTCTGTGTCGAATAAATAAATAAAATCTTTTTTTAAAAAGTCTCCAGTCTTGTATCATATGTTTCATCATTAAATCTAGACAAAATTCCAAGATAGAAAGCATAGAAGCCTAAGTCCTAGTATCTAAAGGAAAGCAGTATTTTACATATGTTATTTTATTTTTACAAAGATACTTTGATGAAGAAAAAATATTATTTGTTTTACAAATATAAGCACAAGATTAGGAGGGCTTGGTAATTGGTACGATGACACATACCAGCTGAACAGACAAATCAAGATTAAATGGCAAATAAACTTGAGTCAAAGCCATATAATACAAATGTGTGTAGGAAAACCTATTAAGCCATATTACTTACAGGTTCCTAGGTCTTATTGTCCCCTTCAGACTCCAAGCAGCTCGAGTGCAGAAAACATTTATTTACATATTTCCTTTCCCATAGAAATGAATTAAATTAAAAACACTTTATAGAGCCCAATAACTACCTATGCTTGCATAATTGCATTTCTCAAAGGCTAGCTGCAAATAACTTGTTAATTAAAATGTGTGTGTGCATGTGTGTGTGTTTAGTTTAGTTATCCTGTAATATATTTGCCTTATTTAATATCCATATTGTCTATTCATTTCATATGTCTGTTTATATGGTCCCAGGTAATTTTTCTTTCAAATTGCTTCATGCTTTGTGATTTGTTTTCTTTTTTTTTTAACTTTAGAATTTTTTTTATTTCTTATTTTTTATAAACATATAATGTATTTTTATCCCCAGGGGTACAGCTCTGTGAATCGCCAGGTTTACACACTTCACAGCACTCACCATAGCACATACCTTCCCCAATGTCCATAACCCCCCTCCCCCTCTCCCAACCCCACCTCCCCCCAACAAACCCCAGTTTGTTTTGTGCGATTAAGAGTCACTAATGGTTTGGCTCCCTCCCAATCCCATCTTGTTTCATTTATTCTTCTCCTATCCCCCTAACCCCCAATGTTGCATCTCCATATCCTCATATCAGGGAGATCATATGATAGTTGTCTTTCTCCAATTGACTTATTTCACTAAGCATGATACCCTCTAGTTCCATCCACGTTGTCGCAAATGGCAAGATTTCATTTTTTTGATGGCTGCATAGTATTCCATTGTGTATATATACCACACCTTCTTTATCCATTCATCTGTGGATGGACATCTAGGTTCTTTTCATAGTTTGGCTATTGTAGACATTGCTGCTATAAACATTTGGGTGCACATGCCCCTTCGGACCACTATGTTTGTATCTTTAGGGTAAATACCCAGTAGTGCAATTGCTGGGTCATAGGGTAGTTCTATTTTCAACATTTTGAGGAACCTCCATGCTGTTTTCCAGAGTGGTTGCACCAGCTTGCATTCCCACCAACAGTGTAGGAGGGTTCCCCTTTCTCCGCATCCTTGGCAACATCTGTCATTTCCTGACTTGTTAATTTTAGCCATTCTGACTGGTGTGAGGTGATATCTCATTGTGGTTTTGATTTGTATTTCCCTGATGCCGAGTGATGTGGAGCACTTTTTCATGTGTCTGTTAGCCATCTGGATGTCTTCTTTGCAGAAATGTCTGTTCATGTCCTCTGCCCATTTCTTGATTGGATTATTTGTTCTTTGAGTGTTGAGTTTACTAAGTTCCTTATAGATTTTGGGTACTGGTCCTTTATCTGATATGTCATTTGCAAATATCTTCTCCCAATCTGTCAGTTGTGTTTTGGTTTTGTTAACTGTTTCCTTTGCTGTGCAAAAGCTTTTGATCTTGATGAAATTCCAATAGTTCATTTTTGCCCTTGCTTCTCTTGCCTTTGCCGTTGTTCCTAGGAAGATGTTGCTGCAGCTGAGGTCGAAGAGCTTGCTGCCTGCGTTCTCCTCAAGGATTTTGATGGATTCCTTTCTCACATTGAGATCCTTCATCCATTTTGAGTCTATTTTCGTGTGTGGTATAAGGAAGTGGTCCAATTTCATTTTTCTGCATGTGGCTGTCCAATTTTCCCAGCACCATTTATTGAAGAGGCTGTCTTTTTTCCATTGGACATTCTTTCCTGCTTTGTCGAAGATTAGTTGACCATAGAGTTGAGGGTCTATTTCTGGGCTCTCTATTCTGTTCCACTGATCAATGTGTCTGTTTTTGTGCCAGTACCATGCTGTCTTGATGATGACAGCTTTGTAATAGAGCTTGAAGTCCGGAATTGTGATGCCACCAACTTTGGCTTTCTTTTTCAATATTCCTTTGGCTATTCGAGGTCTTTTCTGGTTCCATATAAATTTGAGGATTATTTGTTCCATTTCTTTGAAAAAAATGGATGGTATTTTGATAGGGATTGCATTAAATGTGTAGATTGCTTTAGGTAGCATAGACATTTTCACAATATTTATTCTTCCAATCCAGGAGCATGGCACATTTTTCCATTTCTTTGTGTCTTCTTCAATTTCTTTCATGAGTACTTTATAGTTTTCTGCATATAGATTCTTAGCCTCTTTGGTTAGGTTTATTCCTAGGTATCTTATAGTTTTGGGTGCAATTGTAAATGGGATTGACTCCTTAATTTCTCTTTCTTCTGTCTTGTTCTTGGTGTACAGAAATGCAACTGATTTATGTGCATTGATTTTATATCCTGACACTTTATGAATTCCTGTACAAGTTCTAGTAGTTTTGGAGTGTTGTCTTTTGGGTTTTCCACATATAGTATCATATCATCTGTGAAAAGTGATAGTTTGTCTTCTTCTTTGCTGATTTGGATGCCTTTAATTTCCTTTTGTTGTCTGATTGCTGAGGCTATGTGATTTGTTTTCTTACTTCAAGTTTAAGCTTCTTGAGAAATACAAGCTTGATCATAGAAATGAGCTTAGGACACAAACCACGTTAGTAGCTTCCCACTTACTTTACCTATTATATGCAACCATACAAATCTTAAAGTGTATACTTTAAGAGTGAGAAGGAAACCTAACAATGAAGGAGAAAAATCATATTGTTTTTACACATGCAAACGGTTAGGAATTTGACTGAAAATCACAAAGAAGACCAATTTGAGTGAATTTTTTTACCCATGTTACTAGAATGTTTCCATGCAGTGTATACTACTAAATGTTAGAATAAGGAATAATCTGTGTTCCTTTTTATTGAATCTCACTCCCACACTTAAAACCACATATTGCAAAGTGTATCATTCTAGCATCCACTAAAATCAAATATTGATTTGTTGAAGGAAAAAAAGAAGGAACTGCAATTCATTCTCAGACCAAACTTCAAGTGAGCCATTCACAATCAGGAAACCCTGGTGAAAGCTCAAGAAATATGGAAAATCTCTTCAAAGTTCTGATTAGGAAATGATGCTTAGAAACTTATAAGGGAGAAACCTATCATAACAGAAGTATGCTCATAAGCAAAGCCAAAGTCACCATTTTTTTTTCCAAAAGAAGGCCATTTTCCCCATTTCCCTTCTTTCCTGGGATGGGAGGGGGGAGTCTTTATGTTCAAATGATGTGAGCATTATAATGAACTTTACTTAGGTCACCTAAAACAAAGCTGCCATAACAGACTCATGTGACTTTAACTGCCTAGATGATAAATGCTTTGAAAGATGGGCTCATGGTGTGGACATCTCTACAATCTCATGTAACAGCTTCCAGTATTTTGTACTTAGAGTCATCTAATAAATTTGTTATTTACTAAATTGAAAAGAAAGGGAGAAATCAAGGAGATGAAGATAGGCCAAAGGAAACACATTATTGAAGGAAATGGGATAAAACCTGATGCTGACCATAGGTACTGTGTCCAAAGGGGGAAATCAAGGAGATGAAGATAGGCCAAAGGAAACACATTATTGAAGGAAATGGGATAAAACCTGATGCTGACCATAGGTACTGTGTCCAGTAGAAGAAGAAATGATTGTTTAAGTTCACAGAAATTTAATAGTAATGCTAAATATCTCCTTTCACCTTACCTTATATTTCTTTGATTTGTCTTGTTCTCAGATTTTTTCCCAAATTAGGGGGAAAAATGTTTTTACTGCCTTTTTAAAAAGATTTATTTATTTGAGAGATAGATAGATGGGGAGAGAGAAGCAGAGAGAGAGAATGTTAAGCAGACTTTCTACTGAGAACAGAGTCTGATGCAGGGCTTGATCTCATGACCCTGAGATCATGTTCTGAACCAAAATCAAGAGTAGAACGCTTAGCCAACTGACCCACCCAGGCACTCTGTTGCAGTTATTTTAATAATTATAATCAAGGGCAGTATAAAATAAAATAGCAAAAATATGTTTCTTATCACATATTCATTCAACTTTTCTAAACTGAACCTGAGCCCAATATATACATAATATCTCAGTAGTATTTTGCAGTCAAGTACAAATGTTAAAATTTCTTATGGAAGATACAGATTATTTATGGTCTTCAATAAGTTGAAGAGAATCACCTTTATAAAATAGCCATTTTTTTAACAACAGAGCTAGAAAAATCAATCCTGAATTCCCAAATTTTTATACTTTACTCAAGAGTCATTGTAAAATGTGAACTATGACAAAAGAGTGAGTTAAATTTTTTCTTCTAAATCTTTCCTGGTTACAAACCAATAATGGATTTTTAGTACAATAAAGTCAAAAGGTCTTGGTAGTATATTTCTAAAACGTTTATTAAATATAATTTCATTAGTATATAATGTATTGTTTGTTTCAGGGGTACAGGTCTATGATTCATCAGTCTTACACAATTCATAGTGCTCACCATAGCACATACCCCTGCAAAGTCCATCCCTCAGCCATTGTTAATAAATAAATAAATGTCCAAAGGTTCCACATGAAAAAAGTATAATTTCAAATGAACCGTGAAGATGAATATTTATTGAGAAATCTCCTATATCCTATATCATTTACACACCTGACCTATTTTAATCCTCACAACAAATTCAGGTAGAAAAAATTATTTTCCTGTTTACTGAGAATCAAAGAGAGTAAGTGGTTCATAGAGCAATGGGATCCTTATGCACCAGCAAGAGTGCTCCCCCACAGAGCCCAGACTGGGGACAGGAAGCACAAAGACCACCAACATGCCATTGGAGTAATGGTAAGGGAAGCTATTCCTAGATCTAGCCCTTAGGTTTGGACCCATGTCTTCTGCTTGAGATCCTAAACAATCTAGAGGTCTCAATTCAGTGCACACACTGCATCCTGGAGGATGACACTTCCTATTCACAAAATACTGCCTCTGATTTGATGCTTCAATCAAAAAAGCTTGTGGCTTGGGGTGCCTGGGTGGCCCAGTGGGTTAAAGCCTCTGCCTTTGGCTCGGGTCCTGATCCCAGGATCCTGAGATCAAGCCCCATATCGGGCTCTCTGCCTGGCAGGGAGACTGCTTCCTCCTCTCTCTCTCTGCCTGCCTCTCTGCCTACTTGTGATCTCTATCTGTCAAATAAATAAATAAAATCTTAAAAAAAAATTGTGGCTTTAGCAGGTCATCCTAATATTTATCAGACTGGCACTGTCAAGATGGTGCATTCTGCAATACAATCTGCAGATCCTAACAGACAGACCCACTTTCATATCTCCTTCACACCCGGCAAGCCACCCCATCAGTACCGGTGACCTGCAATATACATTTTCTCCAGTCCTCCAAGAGAAAATCATTTAGTACTGGGATAGCTAAGCCTCTGAAGATCCATCAGAGAACTTCTCCAAGCCAGATATATTATAGCTAGTGGACCCCTGGGAGAAGGGTAAGAGAGTCTTTCTGTGGGGTGAAATGATATTAAACACCAGCCTACTGGAAGATGATTGCTTTGATGATGCCATTTGACAAAAGATGCACACTAGTGTGGGTTCACAATGTACTAAATATCAGTTGCTTACATCTTAAAAAGGGCTGGACACTTTAAAATAATAATTGAGTTCCCAGTTTTGTTTTATTTGTTTGTATTTTAAGATTTTATTTATTTATTTGACAGAGAGAGAGAGAGAGAGATCACAAGTAGGCAGAGAGGCAGGCAGAGAGAGAGGGAGAAGCAGGCTCTCTGCTGAGCAGAGAGCCCATTGTGGGGTTCGATACCAGGACCCCAAGATCATGACCTGAGCTGAAGGCAGAGGCTTAACCCACTGAGCCACCCAGGCACCACTGGAGTTCCCAGTTTTTAAAGGAAAACCTATCCATACTCATGAATGAGATGCTGTCTCGAGTTTCTTTCCAGCTCTTCTCATGGAGCTGCTTCATTATTGCCTGGAAGAGTGTGATTCTTTTGTTCCTCTAGGTACAACACACTCTCATATTGCTCATAATTTTTGCAGTTTTGGGTATTAAAACAAATTGGTCATCTTGCTTAAAGCCCAGTTGATGACTTCAGTAGCATAAGGGAAAAAAAAATCAGAGTATGATTTTTTTTTAATCTAATGATACAGACCCCCCAAAAATTACACAAGAATAAAAATTACAAAATAAATCCCACCTAGAATTCTGCAGTCAAATTTTAATTCTCAGTAAATGCTTTTACTATGTATATCACAGTATTCTTAACATTATGTTATTTTCTCTGCTGATTTTGATATTCAAAGGACTGAATTTCTTCTGTTAGAAAGTTTACAAGTTGTTTTATTAGAAAAACTAGGGATGACTTAGGAATAGAATTTTTTTTTTTATTTCCTCACTGAGTTATGAGCTGCCATGTCATATAAAGAACAGACAGATGTTAACTAAACTTGAGTGGTAGAGTAAAATCCTCTTAATGGTGCTTATGCACAGAACATAGCCTATATTCTAGACATTCCACAATTCACCCTCATAAGACTGGTTAATTTTTTCTTTCAGAGTATTTAAAATACTACCTGCATATCTTTCTGAACTTTTAAATTTGCAACTAAAAAAAAAAATCACTTATTGTATATTCCAGTTTATTTTAAAGGCTTCAAGGTAGTTATCATTATAATTTTCAAAACTAAATATAACATTGCCATTTGTATGACCATTGGTAGTTTCAGTGTTTGTAGTTTTAAATGACTATCACTTATATTTAAGCAAAATGATTATGAATATATTTATTAAAACTTTAAATACATGAGTGTCACTCTGTGTATACATACAGTTGAAATACTCTCTCTCCCTTCTTAGGAATTACCAGGTCAAGGAAAATTCCTATCTGTTATTTTTATATATGTTTTTAAAAGAAAATTATGTTACAATGATGTTATGCACAAATGGAATTATAAAAGCTATATAGTTACAGATATATAAAATTTGAAAATTTCAAAGCATTTTACAGTATATGAGAAAAACAGGTATCATCCACATCATGATGATGATGATTACAATGATCTTACACTTGGCAAATTATCCTGAGGGTAAATGACTTGGAGAAGTTCACAACTAATGTTTTATAAAGTGAATTGTAGAGCTAGTTTTCTAACTTCAAAGTCATAACATATTCTCTGGCAAAATAAAAAGACTAAATATATGAATAATCCATCCTTGTTGTCCATGCCAGTAAGCCATGTTTTTAGTGTTCTCTCATCTGTTTTTTTGGGCACCAGATTTATGGAAAATTTATTGAAACTCATTAATTTTGGATTTAGAAGAGGCTTAAATCTTAGAGGAGTGAGAATCTTGTCACCTAAGTTTATGACTAAAGGAATTGAATGAGCTTGGCTGACAGCTGTGGATATTTGATAGACTGTATAAGAGGTATTAAGTTTTCCCTCAAGGAAGCAAAACTTAACAAATGACTGGAAATTACCTAGAAGGAGGCTGTGTCTCAGAATGAGGAGTTGTCTCATAATTAGAAAAATCTGACAGTAGCATGGTCTTATCCAAAAGGTACTATATAATAAGAGATTTTCTAAGCTAAAACTACATGACCCTCCAGCAAAGCCCTTTTAAAAGGGGGGCGATGGGGCGCCTGGGTGGCTCAGTGGGTTAAGCCTCTGCCTTCGGCTCAGGTCATGATCTCAGGGTCCTGGGATTGAGTCCCACATCAGGTTCTCTGCTCCGTGGAGAGCTTGTTTCCCCCTCTCTCTCTCTGCCTGCCTCTCTGCCTACTTGTAATCTCTCTGTCAAATGAATAAATAAAATCTTTTAAAAATAAAAATTAAAAATAAAAAGAGGGTCAGAGGGTTGCAGTAAGTGGAAAGTTGGATTTGGGGGTTACTATTGCAGTTCCCCAAGCAAACTGTTAGAATCACAGAATGTTAGTTATGGAAGAAACCTTGGATAATACATTTGTGTCCCTCTTATTTAAAGATGAGAAACTAGAACCACAGAAGTAAATGTATCTGATTAACATTATGAAGCAGAATTAATTAGGAAAATAATTAGTAAATCATTGAACTGAAAGAAAAAATGCAGATTTCTCAAGTTGGTTTAACCAGTAATTCAATATTTGTCACGTTACTTTGATAGTCTTCAGGAAAACAAGCCTTTTTACCACAGGCTGTTCACCAATGTTATGTGGTTTTTTACTGCAAAACTGATGTGTCCAAGAAGTAATTGTCTTAATTTATATCATCCCCTTGGCAAAGATTTATTTTATATTTGCTATGGTTCATTTAGTTGAATCTGTAACATTCACCAAACCTAAGAGTAAAGAGGAGAACTGCCAGTATGACTTAGAATCTAATAAACACAAGAAACATAACTGCAATCATGCAGAGGTCAACTCATCAGTTCTTGAAGATTCCTTGGTAGAAAAGACCCATGGGATGAAGCTATGAAGAGGACATAAATATATGAAATCATCTGTCCTATCATTAATTAATTAATTTATCAAATATTTATTGAATCCCTACTATGTGCTACATCAGGCCTTTTTCTCTTCATATGTTTTCACATTTATATTAATTTAGCACAGTAAAGTTCATTTCTTGATTTTTAATCAGCATTTATTTTAAAGACAAGATAAGAAACTCAAATATTGCATTGTAAAACTCATGCTACTGAATTTCAGGAGAAAACCTCAATAGAACAGTAAATTTTTGATAGACCTAATCCACGCTCTAATATTTGCACACCAGTCAGGTCAGCAGCCCCCACCAACATCTCAACATATTCTGGGCTTGGGGAATGTAATAGAACTACTTCTTAGTTTTGAGGATTCAATAAATATACTTAAATCTATTTACATAAAAGAGTAACATGTGTATGATTTCAAATGAGGGCAAAATAATAAAACAACATTCACTAAGCCTGTGTTTGGATCAGAGGAAAACATCAAATACAATATTCAATTTAATTCTTAACACAATAATAAAGAGTATTGGTAGACCCATTCTACACATAGAATCACTGATCCTCAGGAAGATTATATAATTAGTGTATCATGGAATCTCACCATGTCTTCTAAGTATGAGTCCATTTTTTTCCCCTATTCAATAAAGCAATTACTGGAGAAAAAAAAAAAAAAAACCTAAACTATAATTCTGAGAAGGAAATCTATCAGAATGACTAAAACTTAACTTGGATAGTCTCATTAAAAAATTAAAATCAAGATTAGAGCAGAGATCAATGAGGTAGAAACCAGAGATACAGTAGAACGTATCAATGAAACTAGAAGCTGGTTTTTTGAAAGAATCGATAAGATCGATAAACCATTGGCCACATTAATCCAAAAGAAAAGAGAGAAAGCCCAAATTAATAAAATTATGAATGAAAAGGGAGAGATCACAACTAACACCAAGAAAATAGAAACAATCATCAGAAATTATTACCAACAGTTATATGCCAATAAGCTAAGCAATCTAGATGAAATGGATGCATTCCTGGAAAACTACAAACTCCCAAAATTGAACCAGGAAGAAATTGACAACCTGAAAAGACTGATATCTATTAACGAGATTGAAGCATTGATCAAAAACCTCCCAAAAAACAGAGCCCAGGACCTGACGGATTCCCTGGGGAATTCTACCAAACTTTCAAAGAAGAAATAACACCAATTCTCCTGAAGCTGTTCCAAAAAATTGAAGCAGAAGGAAAACTTCCAGACTCTCTTTATGAAGCCAGCATTACCCTGATCCCCAAACCAGGCAAAGACCCTACCAAAAAGAAGAATTTCAGACCAATATCACTGATGAATATGGATGCAAAGATTCTCAACAAGATCCTAGCAAACAGGATCCAGCAGCACATTATAAAGATTATCCACCATGACCAGGTGGGATTCATCCCTGGGTTGCAAGGTTGGTTCAACATTCGCAAATCAATCAATGTGATAGAACAAATCAATAAGAGAAGAGAGAAGAACTACATGGTCCTCTCAATTGATGCAGAAAAAGCATTTGACAAAATCCAGCATCCATTCCTGATGAAAATGCTTCAAAGTATGGGGATGGAGGGAACATTCCTGAACTTCATAAAATCTATCTATGAAAGACCCACAGCAAATATCCTCAATGGGAAAAAGCTTGCAGTCTTCCCGTTGAGATCAGAAACATGACAAGGATGCCCACTCTCACCACTCTTGTTCAACATAGTATTAGAAGTCCTAGCAACGGCAATCAGACAACAAAGAGAAATAAAAGGTATCCAAATTGGCAAGGAAGAAGTCAAACTCTCTCTCTTCGCAGATGACATGATTCTTTATATGGAAAACCCCAAAGACTCCACCCCCAAACTACAAGAACTCATACAGCAATTCAGTAACGTGGCAGGATACAAAGTCAATGTACAGAAATCAGTGGCTTTCTTATACACTAACAATGAAAATACAGAAAGGGAAATTAGAGAATCGATTCCATTTACTATAGCACCAAGAACCATAAGATACCTGGGAATAAACCTAACCAAAGAGGTAAAGGACCTGTACTCGAGGAACTACAGAACACTCATGAAAGAAATTGAAGAAGACACAAAAAGATGGAAGACCGTTCCATGCTCTTGGATTGGAAGAATAAACATTGTTAAAATGTCTATACTGCCTAGAGCAATCTATACTTTTAATGCCATTCCGATCAAAATTCCACCGGTATTTTTCAAAGAACTGGAGCAAATAATCCTAAAATTGTATGAAATCAGAAGAGACCCCGAATTGCTAAGGAAATGTTGAAAAACAAAAACAAAACTGGCGGCATCACGTTACCCGATTTCAAGCTTTACTACAAAGCTGTGATCACCAAGACAGCGTGGTACTGGCATAAAAACAGACACATAGACCAGTGGAACAGAGTGGAGAGCCCAGATATGGACCCTCAACTCTATGGTGAAATAATCTTCAACAAAACAGGAAAAAATATTCAATGGAAAAAAGACAGTCTCTTCAATAAATGGTGCTGGGAAAACTGGACAGTGATATGTAGAAGAATGAAACTCGAGCATTCTCTTACACTGTACACAAAGATAAACTCGAAATGGATAAAAGACCTCAACATGAGACAGGAATCTATCAGAATCCTAGAGGAGAACATAAGCAGTAACCTCTTTGATATCAGCCACAGCAACTTCTTTCAAGATATGTCTCCAAAGGCCAAGGAAACAAAAGTGAAAATGAACTTTTGGGACTTCATCAAGATCAAAAGCTTCTGCACAGCAAAGGAAACAGTCAACAAAACAAAAAGGCAACCCACGGAATGGGAGAAGATATTTGCAAATGACAGTACAGACAAAAGGTTGATATCCAGGATCTATAAAGAACTCCTCAAACTCAACACACACAAAACAGATAATCATATCAAAAAATGGGCAGAAGATATGAACAGACACTTCTCCAATGAAGACATACAAATGGCTATCAGACACATGAAAAAATGTTCATCATCACTAGCCATCAGGGAGATTCAAATTAAAACAACATTGAGATACCACCTGACACCAGTTGGAATGGCCAAATTAGCAAGGCAGGAAACACGTGTGTTGGAGAGGATGTGGAGAAAGGGGAACCCTCTTACACTGTTGGTGGGAATGCAAGTTAGTGCAGCCACTTTGGAGAACAGTGTGGAGATTCCTCAAGAAATTAAGAATAGAGCTTCCCTGTGACCCTGCAATTGCACTGCTGGGTATTTACCCCAAAGATACAGATGTCGTGAAAAGAAGGGCCATCTGTACCCCAATGTTTCTTGCAGCAATGGGTACGGTCGCCAAACTGTGGAAAGAACCAAGATGTCCTTCAACGGATGAATGGATAAGGAAGATGTGGTCCATATACATAATGGAGTATTATGCCTCCATCAGAAAGGATGAATACCCAACTTTTGTAGCAACATGGACGGGACTGGAAGAGATTATGCTGAGCGAAATAAGTCAAGCAGAGAGAGTCAAGTATCATATGATCTCACTTATTTGTGGAGCATAACAAATAACATGGAGGACATGGGGAGATGGAGAGGAGAGGGAGTTGAGGGAAACTGGAAGGGGAGATGAACCATGAGAGACTATGGACTCTGAAAAACAACCAGAGTGTTTTGAAGGGGCTGGGGGGTGGGAGGTTGAGGAACCAGGTGGTGGGTAATAGGGAGGGCACGTACTGCATGGAGCACTGGGTGTGATGCCAAAACAATGAACACTGTTATGCTGTAAATAAACAAATTAAAAAAAATTAAAAAAAAATAAATCTTTAAAAAATAAAATAAAATCAAAGAAAAAAAAACTCACACACAAAAAAATATCCAAAGAACATTTTATGCCTATTATACATACATGAAAACTGAAGCTTAATAAAGAGCTAATCATTCAGATTAGCTAAATAAAGAGCCAAAAATCAGACTATCCTGACTTCAAACCTAGGTCATCCTGGCTTCTAAGCCAATGATCATAATGGTTATTGTTAACCTCATGCTTTTCTGCACTTGTTTTGGGAAAATATTGAATTTGACCTGTATTTGTTCAAAACCTTCTTCTGTAGCTACCAGACTCTACATTTCTATCCAGCATACACCATCTGGAATAATATTATATATTCCAAACTCCCTTGGAACTAGGTGTTATCTTGTAAATATGTTCTAAGATTGATTGATTGATTGATTGATTGATTGATTTGAGAGAGAGCAAGAGCAAACACAAGGGGCGGCACAGAGGAGAGAATCCCAAGCAGACCATGCATTGAACATGGAGCCTGACATGGGGCTTGATCTCACCATCTTGAGATCACAACCTGAGCTGAAACCAAGAGCCAGATGCTTAACTGACTCTGCCACCCAGGAGCCCCTGTAAATACACTTTTTATAGATAGATGTGAGTAGAATGTATGTGATCTTTTCTGGACAACATTGAAAAAGAGTTTGTTTTAATCCTTTGTCTATTTCTCCTTTGTATCTTCCTCTATGTTAGTACCTAGAATACAGATATAATGGTTACCAACCATCTTAATCCACACTAGTGAAAGCCACACCTTAGGGACAGTGAAGTAGACATAAGAAAATGGCCTGAATCCTGGAAAACTACATTGTACTGTCAGTACAATGCTGGACTGCATACCCTTGGCATCTTTTATACAAGAGAACAAAAATGTGTTTACTTTTGATTTTTTTTCTTTTGGCCATGTGCAACTGAACTTAATTTAAATCATGCAATACTGTTACAAACTGATAAATACATAAACAACCCTGAGTTTGCATTCATTTCAATTCAACAAATACTTGTTGGAGAACCACTGGATAAGCAGTGCTATAGTTAATACTATAGGAAATAAAGGAATGCATTAATTCATTATAAAAAGTAATACTTCTTAGAGGATGAAACTAAGTTAATTAAAAACTAATTAAATATAGAAGTAATAAAAAAATGACAATGATAATGAAGACCTCATCAGTGGAATGAATGGAAATCATAGAGAGCTGTTATTTTAAAAGTCTTAATTTAAATAAAGTTGTGAACATTGACAAATAGTACTTAAAACATGGTTAATAAATTATAAAGCTGCTCTCAGGAAGGCCATCAACTTTGGCTAGCTCTGATGATTAGGTCAAGAGATAGAGAACAGGCATTAACTCTTAGAGGTAGCACATGATTCAAAATAGAAGAATCTGTTTTATTCGCCTGGAATCAGTTGTTCACACCAGTTCTCCTCTTAGTGAGATATAGGAGCAATAAATGGCCAGAACTTTTTAGAATTTCATTTATCTACCTCTGGGAACTGTGAACATTAATGGGTACTTCTATGGAAAAACAATAAAGTCAAAATCATTTAAAGTTTAGATACTTCCACACTGTTGTTGATTACTTGATATTGACATATATATGATCTATGAGTTATACTTAAATAATTTATATGATACATATACATACACATATATGCAGCAAATATGTAGATACAGATTGAAATTTCTGTCAAATACATATAAATATATATAAATAAAATATATATGTAAATATATATATTAAATATATATGTATAATGTATATGTATATATATGTATACATATATATTATATATATAATGTATATGTAAATATGTATATGTATAATGTATATGTATAATTTTTATAAAATTTTTTTTATAAAATATTACCAGTTCTTAAGGTGGTTGTCCTAAATTATACCCATGCTAATGATGTGTGGGAGTTCTCTTTCCTTGGAGGCCCTGAATCCCTATTTTCCATAATAATCTCTTTATTTTCTTCTATTTCTGCTTGCACTCAAGACATATTTCCTAATTTAATGTGTTTTTGTCAACACCTTGTCATATGCAAATAAAACATTATGATATCTTGTTATTTTGGACCCATCCCCTAGATACATCCCCTAGACCCATCCCCTATATATACATATAATGTATATGTATAATGTGTACTAGAAGTGGAAAATAATGAGTGATAAGTTTGGGAAATTTCTTATTTTTAATATCTCACAATTGTGTTGAGATAAAGCACTGGGGATATATTTGTACTTTCATTCCCATTTATTCAACTTATGCTTCTGAAGTTTTGACAAGCTGTCTTGTGCAGAAATTGTTAATTTATGTGTTCCTTAACTTTTCAGCATGCACTTAGGTTAAATTTGGTGGGACTGGGTACTTACAAATACCATTTAGATGAAAGTGATGAAAGCCAGTTCTATAAAGAATCCAAAAATATCTCACAAGACCCTTGAATTCACTCTTCTATTGATGTGGTGACCATTGAGGCTGCATGGATCTGATAAAGAGCCAAATGTTTTGCAACAGACTATGATATGAGCAAGAAATAAATCTTTGATATATTAATCCATGAAGAGTTCAGGTTTCCTTTTTTTTTTTTCTAAGACTTTATTTATTTAGAGAGCATATGTGGGCAGGGGGAGGGACAAGGAAAGAGAGAGAGAGAGAATCTTAAGCAGATTCCATACCGAACAGACAGCCTGACTCAGGACTCAATTTCATGACCCTGAAGTTATCACCTGAGCTGAAATCAAGAATCAAGCTTGCTTAATCAACTGAGCCACCCAGGCATCCCAAGGTTTCCTTTACTCTAGTCTCAGATGATAGTTTGCTGTTGAGTACTGGAATCAGTCCTTGAAGTTGGGCTCTGCTTTAAAAACTAAAACATGTGGGGTTCCTGACTGGCTCAGTGCATGGAGCATATGACTCCACCTACGGATTGTGAGTTCAAACCTCACATTGGATATAGAGCCTACTAAAGGAAAAAAAGAAAAAGAAAAAAGAAAAAGGAAAAAGGAAAATTAAAGCAGGTAACACTGACTTATTGATCAGGCACTGTAGTGAGGCGACTGAGACAGGGATCTAGAAAATGGTTGTCTATGATAAGCTGTTAACAAATACTCAGAAAACCCATTGCGTATGTTAAATGAAAAGATAGGCCATACACTTTCTGATAGTAGATCTAGGGGATGGGTCCAAAATAACAAGATATCATAATGTTTTATTTGCATATGACAAGGTGTTGACAAAAACACATTAAATTAGGAAATATGTCTTGAGTGCAAGCAGAAATAGAAGAAAATAAAGAGATTATTATGGAAAATAGGGATTCAGGGCCTCCAAGGAAAGAGAACTCCCACACATCATTAGCATGGGTATAATTTAGGACAACCACCTTAAGAACTGGTAATATTTTATAAAACTGAATATATGCATATTTATGAATCAGTGTGTGTACTCCTACGTATATAAAAATAGATGTATATATAAATATTAATGTATATACATTCACTAAAATACATGTACATAAATGTCCATAATAGCCTTCTTCATAATAGCCAAAAGCTTGAAACTAACCAAATGCCCATCAGCAATAGAATGGATTAATACATTATACAATATTCACAAAATGGAACATTATACACGATAATATGTAATACATAACTACCATTTGGAAAAAAAATATATATATATATAGCTGAACTTCACAAATATAATGTTGAACCAAAGAAGTCAGACACAAAAGCACATATACAGTTGGGTTCCATTTGAATAAGTTCAAAATTCAGCCATACTAATCTATAGTATTATGTGCTAGCAAAATTGTTATTCTTGGGGTGGGAGTGGGATAGTGCCCAGAGAAGGGCATGAAGAGGGCTTTTGGGGGAACCAATAATATGTCATTTCTTGACATGAGTATCAGTTACACAGACGTGATCAAGTTGTGAAAATACACCATGTTACACATTTGTGTTCTATGTAGTTTTCTCCATGTTTATTATAATTCAAATAAAATAAAAAAATAGAAAGCTAATTAAGAAGAATTCAGATTTAGAAAATCTCATTTCTTCCAGAAATGATATTAAATCACATTTGAATAAAAAGTGTCAATAAAATTTTTCATTTGGATAATATCATCAGGGCAAAGACAAGCTTACAGACATGACCTTCATATTTAAGCTAGGTAGTGTTCTAAGGAAGCCACTGTTAGGTTCACAGAGAGATTGGTATCCATAAAGCAAAAAGGGGGAGAAGACCTAAGAGATATGTCTCAGAAAAAAATTGGTTATACTTACTGACACATTGAACTCAATGAAGACAAGTAGATCAGAAGCCTCTTAAGTTACCAAGCTTAATATATTACAAAAAGAAACCATTAACCTCATAAGAATGAGCACATCTAGAATCCAGATCTTGGTTTCTAAATACCACTCTCCACAGAAAAGAAACAGATTTCTTTGGAAAAATAATTCATTCCAAAGCTGGGGCAGGAAAAGGATTGTATGAGTATGAAATACTGTATACCAATAATTCTCCCACTCCTACTCCAGATTTGGCCAAAATGGGTAGTATTAAAGGAAGAACTCAGAGATGTCAGAGCCAGGCACTACTAAGATAAAAGGAAACAAAAGTGCCTCCCAGGAAATAGGAATAGGTCTGAATTTTGTGTGTTTCCCATACTTACTTTTCCCAAATGGAAGGGCTTATTATCCTTCTCCTATAGTATTAAGTGTTAAGAGTGGGAAGAGAAATAGATCATGTTCCTCTTTTAGATCATAAATTACTGGGCAAAAGAAGAAATGTTCATAAGTTGATTATATTGATAGAAAGAACTATAAATCCCATAGAGTCATGAAATTGGATTTGACACAGTGACTTACATTAAAGGAGAAAACAAATGGTACATATAGGCCAAAAGCAAGGTCTTTAATAGAAACCACTAATTCAAATATTTGAGTGTTCCTTCATATTTTCCAGGATCCTATTCACTTTGAAACCATGAGAATTTATTTTGACTGATGCAAGCTGTGTTTAGATATGCCCCATAAAACACCACACAGTCCTCTAAGGGCTCTTTACTTCCCTGTTGTGGTTACACAGAAGGCACATGCTCTGGCTGCCCTAACTGAAAGACCAAAGCAGCCAATGTATTTGAGTCATTGCTTGGAGGACGGCAGTAGAGAAGCTCTAACCAACATCACAATTTAATTTCAATGAAAAATTAGTGCAATTGCTGGGTCATAGGGTAGTTCTATTTTCAACATTTTGAGGAACCTCCATGCTGTTTTCCAGAGTGGTTGCACCAGCTTGCATTCCCACCAACAGTGTAGGAGTGTTCCCCTTTCTCCGCATCCTCGCCAGCATCTCTCATTTCCTGACTTGTTAATTTTAGCCATTCTGACTGGTGTGAGGTGATATCTCATTGTGGTTTTGATTTGTACTTCCCTGATGTCGAGTGATGTGGAGCACTTTTTGATGTGTCTGTTGGCCATCTGGATGTCTTCTTTGCAGAAATGTCTGTTCATGTCCTCTGCCCATTTCTTGATTGGATTGTTTGTTCTTTGGGTGTTGAGTTTACTAAGTTCCTTATAGATTTTGGATACTGGTCCTTTATCTGATATGTTGTTTGCAAATATCTTCTCCCATTCTGTCAGTTGTCTTTTGGTTTTGTTAACTGTTACCTTTGCTGTGCAAAAGCTTTTGATCTTGATGAAATTCCAATAGTTCATTTTTGCCCTTGCTTCTCTTGCCTTTGCCGTTGTTCCTAGGAAGATGTTGCTGCGGCTGAGGTCGAAGAGCTTGCTGCCTGCGTTCTCCTCAAGGATTTTGATGGATTCCTTTCTCACATTGAGGTCCCTTCATCCATTTTGAGTCTATTTTCATGTGTGGTGTAAGGAAGTGGTCCAATTTCATTTTTCTGCATGTGGCTGTCCAATTTTCCCAGCACCATTTATTGAAGAGGCTGTCTTTTTTCCATTGGACATTCTTTCCTGCTTTGTCGAAGATTAGTTGACCATAGAGTTGAGGGTCTATTTCTGGGCTCTCTATTCTGTTCCACTGATCAATGTGTCTGTTTTTGTGCCAGTACCATGCTGTCTTGATGATGACAGCTTTGTAATAGAGCTTGAAGTCCGGAATTGTGATGCCACCAACTTTGGCTTTCTTTTTCAATATTCCTTTGGCTATTCGAGGTCTTTTCTGGTTCCATATAAATTTGAGGATTATTTGTTCCATTTCTTTGAAAAAAATGGATGGTATTTTGATAGGGATTGCATTAAATGTGTAGATTGCTTTAGGTAGCATAGACATTTTCACAATATTTATTCTTCCAATCCAGGAGCATGGCACATTTTTCCATTTCTTTGTGTCTTCTTCAATTTCTTTCATGAGTACTTTATAGTTTTCTGCATATAGATTCTTAGCCTCTTTGGTTAGGTTTATTCCTAGGTATCTTATAGTTTTGGGTGCAATTGTAAATGGGATTGACTCCTTAATTTCTCTTTCTTCTGTCTTGTTCTTGGTGTACAGAAATGCAACAAAATTAACTTTGCAATGTTAAGCCACTACGACTGAACTCTATTGTGTGAGCTAATGTTAATTATTGTACTAATATCCACCTTGAGGTACAACCAAGATGAATCAGACAGATTCTGCACTCAAAGATATTTTGTCTACCAAAAAACACAAGATGCATATTATGGTATTTTAAGGATAGCTAACGTTTTTGTTTTTGTTTTTGTTTTAAATACTATTATTATTAAGAGATAGGTCATCATTTCTATGCCTTACTAAATTCCTATTTCACAAAATCATGAGATATAAAACAATTGACTTTTTAAAGACTTTTCTTAGTTCTTTATTATTATTACTATTTTTTTAGAGCAAGTAAAAGTTCACAGCATAATTGAAGGGAAGGTAAAGAGTTTCCCTAAGTATCCCTGCCCTAATCCCTAGTATCAACATCTCCCACTACAGTGGTACACTTATTAGAATTGATAAACCTAGACTGGAACATCATAATTAGTCAAGTCTATGATTCACTTTTGGGTTCATTCTTGGTGAAGTCATTTTATAGGTTTGAAAAAAATGTAAAATGAAAGTATTCATCATTTTGCTATCATGCGGAGAATTTTTATTGCCTAAAAATTCTCTGCACTGGGTACAGAAAACTACCCCAATGTCTATCAACATTAGAATGGACAAATGCATTGTGCAATATGCACACAATGGAATATTATACAAGATAATACATAATATGTAACTACCATTTGGAAAAAAAATACATAGCTGAATTTCACAAGCATAATGTTAAACCAAAGAAGTCAGACATGAAACAATATATACAGTTGGGTTCCATTTGACTAAAATTCAAAATTCAGCAATACTAATCTATAATATTTTATTTTAGTAAAATTATTGCCCTTGGCATTGGAGTAGGATAATGCCTAGAAGAGGGCGTGAGGAAGACATTAAGACGGCTTTGGGGGGAACTGATAATATGCTATTTTTTATCATGAATACCAGTTACGCAGGCATGGTTAATTTGTGAAAATATACCATTTTTTCCTCTATCAGGAAGGTGTTCTTTGTTATTGTTTTTTTTTTCTTTTTAGCTTGAAAATGTGCCTTCTTTATATAGCTTTTTACATGTTAAGACAGAATGGTAACTTCCAAACTTCCATGGGAAATCAGTATCCTTGATTAATGTTTTGAAACATTAAACTCACCCCAAATGTGACTTGGCCTTTTTGACTTGCTTCAGTAATAGAATGTAGAATAAGCAAGTTTTTATATCAGGTTTTAAAAAGCTTCTATTTCTGCCTGGGTCCTTTCAAAGCTTCATCCTTGGATTCCTGATCAGTTATGTAAGAACTCCAACTCTCCTGAGACCATCATGCTCTGAGGGATCTCAAGCAAGTTTCCTCATAGGAACACTATGTAGAGAAAGAAAAAGACATTAGTCCCTGGAATTTCCAGCCACTTTAGCTGAATCATCAGATATCATACACTATGCCCTGACAAATTCCTGTTTCATGAAATCATGTGACATAAAATGTTGAAGTTTAAAGATACTTAGCTTTGGGGTAGTCTTTTAGATAGAAATATATAAGTGAAAAAGGTGTATTAAGATATAAATTCAGTTTAAATATGTGTATATGTGTGTTACATATGTTCAGATGAGGTAGAAAGCAAAATAAACTATAGACAAAAAGTAAGAAAGGGCCACAAAGTATAAATATAGTGCTAGAAGTATGCAAAGAAAGAAGAAATTGCTGTTAGGTGAGGAAATATTCCCAGACTAAGTACCATGGGGAAAAGGTCTGACTCCATCTGATTCATTACTGTACCTATTGTGTCTGCTACATAATAGATGCCTATAAATGTGGTTTAAATGAATAGGTAGAATAAATAAATTAATATTGTTGCATTTTGGAGGACTCTTGAAGGAAAGGGTGGATTTACTCACATGCAGGTCAATGGGAGCAGAAAACAGTTGAAAATTCTTGGCTGATAAAATAGCATGATAATCACAAAACCAAGGGGAGACTATATGGAGACAACAAAGAACAATAAAAGGTAATTTAATGCATGTCAGGGCACAAGAATAGGAAGAGAAGACAGAGTCAACTGTTATTTTATTTTATTTTATTTTATTTTTAAAGATTTATTTATTTGACAGAGAGAAATCACAAGAGAGGCAGGCAGAGAGAGAGGAAGGGAAGCAGGCTCTCCGCGGAGCAGAGAGCCCGACGCGGGACTCGATCCCAGGACCCCGAGATCATGACCTGAGCCGAAGGCAGCGGCTTAACCCACCGAGCCACCCAGGCGCCCCTCAACTGTTATTTTAAAGCAGACCCCAAAGAGTTTATATTTCATGTGGTAGGCATTGAAAACATATGCAGTTTTTCTTTCTTTCTTTCTTTCTTTCTTTCTTTCTTCTCGTTTTCTTTCCTTTTTTAAAATAAAATATAGTATTATAAGAACTGCTTGTTAGAAAGATGAATATAGCAGAGGAATCTGGAAGAGACTAGCAAGTCACTTGCAAACATCAGAAGTCAAGAACTAAGTTTTAAAAAGCACCATGAGAAAGTTCACTTATAAACAAGAAGAATTCTTAGCAACTGGTATCAATTACTGAGGTTATAATCACAATCCTCTTCCTTTAATTAATGAAAAAATAGAAGAGATTTGATGACATCCTCATGCCCTTGCAAATGTGTAACTCTAGAGTGCTTTGATATCCTAAGAACATACTTAACATGGCTACATTTTGACTCATGCAAATACTTAAAATGTAACTGAAGTGTGTGGGCATTCCCTCAGTATACCACATGTTAGTAAAACTGGCAAGACAGTATCTAAGTATCACTTTCTTCTTTCAGGGAAATGTAGGCCTTTCTGTAGCAGCAACAATAACTTGAGAGCTTTATTTATGAGTGTGAGTATGCTGTAGATTTCAGCAGGAGGAAGATGACTATCTCTACTGCCATCTCTACTGTTCCCTATGCTATATTAAGCCACATGTGTAATGAGAGTGGAACAATAATTATATCACTGGAGTGTCACTTTTCTCTCTCTGCAGCACTGTTTCTGTGGGCAGACTAGCAAGAAAAGTCTGTTCTGAGGCTTCAGGCAGCTTAATTTTTTTTCTTTTTTTCCCTTCCAAGATCATTATGCACAACATCTAGGACCAACACTTAACCCACTTCTTATTTTCCTATTTTTTTTAATAAATGAAATGTATTATCACATAATCATGTGTAAAATTAGAGGGCATACAACTTAAACCAGCATAATTCCCTAAGTTTTAGAGTGGCATAAGAGACAGGTAGCCTACTTTCATTAACAAAGATACTCTCACAGCTGGTTTGATGACAAAAAAAGAGGTTGGCAATATTAAATACGTAGATCTGATTTCATTTTAAGTATATCAATATGAGTGTATTTCTAGAAATCTAGATTCTGAAAGGTATACACAAAATCTCTAATGACAGTTTCAGGATACCGTTTTAAAATGAAAAAAGATATATGTAGACAGGAAACACATTCCAGTAATTGTTTATCTTGAAACGAATATTACAAATATTGGTCTATTATTTCCACATAGTAGACTCCTTCAGAAAAATATGTAGAATTAATCACCTTCAATTTTAAATCTGTCACACACATGCACACACAGAAACAGAAAGAGAGAAAGAGAGAAAGGGAACCATATTTCCATATTTTGAGGGAAAAAACAACAACTGCCATGAAAGAACATATAAATGACAGATTATTAGTAGAAAGTAGTTAGATAGGACCACAGTTTGTTTCTTTTTTTCTGAATCAATTACTTGGTTACTGTTTTCTTTGTGGTGCTGCTTTGGAAACTCTAAAGAGACTGTACTTGACAGTCGGTGGCACACAAATGACTTGGAGTGCATAAACTCCTATGTGCATAGTCTATTTTTAAACCAGAGCTGTTTTCTATACATATACATATCATCCATATGACCACAATCACAAAAACCTGCACATATCTAATACACAAATGAATAAAAATAATAAACTGAATTTTTCTCCTTTTACTTTTTTTTTTAAAAATACAATTCCAGGAGCTTGACCTCTTATTTCACTTATCTCCTTTCCCAGTCCTATTCTGCCTTCTGTTTTGTCATGTTTGTCCATTTTAGTAGAAGAAAAGAATATTGCACAGTTGTCCTAGAGGCACTTTTTATTATTGTTGTTTTGAAAATCCTTTTTCCTGCAATAACTGCAGTGCTTATTAATCTTTTCCTCCTCTGGGTCTCAATGGTTCTCTTTCTTTTCCCCCTGCTTCCCAAAGGAACCTTCTAGGTGGTAAAAATTATTACTTTTCTTCCAGGTGTCTGCGCTCCATTGGGAATTAGCGAAAGTGCTGGGTTTTATGCTGATCTCCCCTGTGCAAATGGGAAAAACACATCAGTAGAACTGAGTTTGCTCTGAAGAGCCAATATATGTTGAAGCATCTTTCAAATTCTAGGTCAGTGGTGAACAGCAGAAAAAGTCTTCTTTATAAAGAAGTCTCAATAATTCTGCCTAATTATTCTGAGTTTCAAGAAGGAGCTGCTGTCAAACCACTTGGGTGAAGTAGTTAAGTTTAATGAGTTTTATTCCTGTAGTTGTGTCTGGATTTCTAAAGTTTTTCTAAGCCTATACCAATTGTATAGGAAGTTGTATTTTTGAATAATGCCCGATTAGTAAAAGCTGGGCACAGAGACACTTCTGAGTTTCTCTACTCTGATTCAAAAGTCGCCATTTCCATGGTCAGGTTAATGAAGTCACAGTGGACTTATTTTTCCTTGCTAAGTTTTGAGACAGTGACTTATGTTTTATTGATGCCTGTAACAACAGAAAATGTAGTGGGTAGTATGTGTGATGAGTGACTGCAGAATAGAGGGAAAAGAACAGAATATGTGTGAACAGAAATTGGTTTCAGCCCTTTTTTGGCACTTGCCACCCATGAATACCTGTTAAATTATTCATGGTTTTTCAAATTTAGTTTCCTTATCTATACAAAGAGAAAACTAACAATATTTACATCCCTAGATTTTTGTGCAGATGGATATTAACATGATACACGACTCATTATAATATTGGCACATGGTAAACATTCCATATCATTAGTTGCTATTATTATCATTCTCATAATCATAATTATATGGATAGGATCCCTGAAGATATTAGAACATTTAAGACAACCATGATGGTCTTCTCACAGATTGATATTTACCAATAAAACTGAGACCATGCAAAGATAAATGACTAGAACAAGATCACACAGTTGTTGAAAAGGTTAGACCAAAATCAGGCTCCTGTTTTCTTCTCTGGTGATCTGTGTGGAGAATTTAAATAAAACAGTGATGTCTCCTGCAGTGTAAATTTTAAGCCAATTGATCAAAAGTACTCATTATTAGTTTGATTTATTGACCCATTTACCCTGACAAAATGACTCTGTTACTAATCACTTTGTTGCAGTTATTAATTACATTAATTATTAGAAATGTTAAAGATGGCCCAAAGTCACAGAGCAAAGTACTCAAGTGATCAGTTTGGTCATGTTTGATTATGAATTTTGCATTCTAATTTTGCCTTGACACACACAAGTCAGCATAAAAAAAATGGGGACTGACTTTTAAGTGTATACTTTGGAGATAGCTAGTTAAACTCAATAACTCACTGATTTTTAAATCCATTGGTTAAACAATCTCAGTACTGGTCTTCTCTTAATTCATTGTGTGTGTATGCACATGGTCACATGTAAAGTAATCTTACCTTCTATTCGCTTGACAGAGTTGCACCTAAATGAAATATTTATAATGTTTTCTAAGAATAACAAAAATAACTTCACCTGACATATCTAGGGAATAGCATTGCTGGTAGATGACCAATTATATGTAAACAGTGTATTTTCTCTGTGACTGAGGCCTTGTAATTTCTCTTACGTACATATGAAACAAATATTTAAGAATGCCTGATTCTAGTGTATTTTAAATTTCTCTTTTCTATCAGCCAAATACATGGATCAATACATAGTCAAAAGACGATTTCAGGTTTTCTTTTTTGTGGTTGGATGTGTATTGAAAATAAGAAAATATCTCATGTACTTTAAAAATTTACTTCCCATTGTCAATGTAAAAATCACAAATGTGGCATCTCTAACTATGTAACTTCACAGATTATATGCTTTTTGCTAGATCACACTGCCTCTCTCTTCTTGCAGAGATTTGGAACAAAAATTTGACTCTGGGGGCATTGGGCAAGTGGAATATGGTCCTGAGACCAGTTCCTACCTGTACGTAATTTGCAAATAGTATAGTAATCAGGAAATGGAAATAAAGACAAAGCCACTTTCATTCCTATTACTCAAAACTAAACTAACCAAACATCCCTTTTTGTACCTCTAAACATATTTTCTGACTGTCCCCAGACAGGATACAATTTGTAGTATAATTCAAAATGTCATAGAAAAAAAATACTCATAAGTGTCCAAACTGGACACAGAAAATCTTTCAACCATTCAACATCAATCACAACAATTTCATCAGTCACTTCCAATCTTCCACCTCCCACCCAACCCAGTCCCCTAAAAAAAAAAAAAAAAAAAAAAAAAAAAAAAAAAAAAAGAAGAAGAAGAAGAAGAAGAAGAAGAAAGCGGGGGGATGCTGGTAATCACAGTCTGGAAATGTGTTAGGGAATATTAATGATTTAAATACAGGCATTAAACATTCATGGAAGCTTCCATTTCCATACTATGCTTGGCTTTTTCATTGTTAGTAGAGAGTTTATTCAAATACTTTCAAATAATTTCTTTTTAAATATACCCATAATTCCTAGGGTGACTGGGTAGCAGTCAGTTGGATACTCAGTCAGTTGAGTATCCAACTCTTGGGTTTTGACTTAAGACATGATCTCAGGGTTGTGAGATGGAGGCCTTCATTTGTCTCAGGGCTCAGTTCAGAGTCAGCTTGAGATTTTCTCCCTCTGTCCCTCCCCCACTCATGTTCTCTCTCAAAAAAATAAGTAAATCTTTAAAATTTTTTTTTTAAAAATCAAAAATAACCATAGCTCCTGTTAATCTATTAATTGCAGAGTTTTTGGCATGCTGGGGAGTACAATAAACTCTGGAGTTAGCTAATCCTATTTTGATTCTTGCCCCATCACTCTGTGGCTGAATGAATTTACTCACCCTCCCTGTGCTTGGTTTCCTCATCTGTACAGTACTGAATAATGTCTCCTTCATGGGCTTGTCCATTTCAGACACATATTCAAATTATTTTTTATTGTGTGTCAGGAAACAATGGACAAAATGGTCTATCTTTGCCCATACAGAACTAGTCTAACAATTTGGCACAAAGATTAAATTAATGTATATCCAGTTGTCCCTGAGTATGCTCTCATTTGTACTTAGTAATTTATTATAGTAAGTATCAATTTAAGTAGGAGACGTTCTGCTAGGCTTCTCATTTGTTACCTTTGTAAATCTTAAAATTGAACCTGTAAGAGTTTTTAATGCCTGTTTTACAGATTGACAAACTGAAGTTAAGATAAATTGCTTCCCTAAAGTTATACAAAAAGAAATATTAGAGTCAGGCTTCAAACCCAGGTCTGTTTAACATTATAAAATTGTATAATGAAATTCATCTCACCTAAAAAGAAGGTACTATGCAATGAAAAATTGCGTAAACTCCATTTTTAGTCAAAGCAAATGTATTTGCTTCTTTTGAATACCTGCAATCTACTTCAATTTCTTTTTCTTACCCTCTGAATACTTAAGTGGATGGTTACCATATTACTTTACCTATAATATGTATAATAATGATCATAATAAATACTAGTTTGTGATTTTATGGATATCAACACACACTTCATTATAATACACAGTGAATAATCATATAAATATAATATACATGAATAATATTCATATTATTCATGAAGTCTCCAGTATATTATGCTGATACATACAATTTAAATTCATTAAGATAAATGTGTATTAAAACTCTTAAATATCTGCCCACAATGTAAGTATAATGATCTAATAAAATGATATGGTAAACATCACAACTGACTCCATGAAACATGGACACACTTGAAAGAGTCTGAGTTACAAGATGTGGACTTTTTTTCAGTGTCCATGTTTTGGGAGGCTATACCTAGCCAATTATCCAGATAACCATTGTCTAATAAGAATATAAATCAAGTCACATATATACTTATTTCAATCTGCTTCAATTATATAAATTATCATAAATACTGTTAATGATTATCATTGCTTAGACAAAGTTAATTACAAGTTTGATCATATTTTAATTAAAAAATAAATGCATTTAGACAGGCACTTCCTCATCTTCCCACCATACAAATTATATGTCTTTCTACATCTGGCCCCATATTTAGTCTTACTTTGGACTATTATGTGAGAATTGCACCATTTCTTCTCACAGCCAATCCACCTCTTGTGCTCTGGGTATTATTCAAGTTAATTATCTGCAAGATCTAACCATTGCAAATATATCTACTTCATTATTGTCTCTTCATAGGACCTTCTAATTATATTACATACTTTATTATTTCCTATCTCAGAAAAAACCCACAAAACTGACTTTAAGTTTGCCAGATTTAGCAAAGAAAAACAGAGCAATAGGTATGAGACATACTTTAAAAAACATTTTATTTTTTTTAAGGATAAACATGTTCTGCACTTATTCTAAAAGACTATTATTTGGGGGCACCTGGGTGGCACAGTGGGTTAAGGTCTCTGCCTTCGGCTCGGGTCATGATCCCGGGGTCCTGGGATCAAGCCCCACATCGGGCTCTCTGCTCAGTAGGGAACCTGCTTCCTCCTCTCTCTCTCTGCCTGCCTCTCCGCCTACTTGTGATTTCTGTCTTTCAAATCAATAAATAAAATCTTTAAGAAAAAAAAAAAAAAGACTGAACTGCTACCTCTGGGCCTGCACAGGGGTCCTGTGGCTTTGAGGTTTCTAAAATTAAAGCAACTCTCTTTAAAAAAAAAAGACTATTATTTGAAATTCAGATTAACTTGGTATCTTGTACTTTTTCTGGTAACCATCCCAACTTACATTCACAGTGAAACTTCTTGGAAAAAAATAGTTTTTTTTTTAATTTTTATTCTCTCCATTCTTTCAGCTCACATTTTTTTTTTCTGCATACTTCTACAAACAGACTTTGTTTTCAAATATTCCAAGGGAACAATTTCCTCAGTACCCCACCAGTCATGCAAATGCAGTCAAATTCAGTTGTCACTTTTCTGTTCAAATTTTATTGATGTCTGTGCAGCATTTAATACATGATGCCACATTCTCCATGAGCCATTTTCTTGTTTAATTTTGTGACAACATTCCAGTTTTTCATTTATTTTACCCATTTGATTGACTGTGGTTTTCCCATTTTTTTAAAGATTTATGCATTTACTTGAGAGAGAGAGAGAGCGCAAAGAGCAGGAGGGGGAGGGGCAAAAGGAAAGGGGAAGAGAACATCATTGGCAACAAGGAAATACAAGTCAAAACCGCAATGAGATATCACTTCACACCTGTCAGAATGACTAAAATTAACAAGTCAGGAAACTACGATGTTGGCGAGGTTGTGGAAAAAGAGGAACCTCTTACACTGTTGATGGGAATGGAAGCTGGTACGGCCACTCTGGAAAACAGTATGGATATTCCTCAAAAAGTTGAAAATAGAGCTACCCTGTGACCCAGCACTTGCACTACTGGGTATTTACTCCAAAGATACAAATGTGGTAATCTGAAGTGACACATGTACCCCAGTGTTTACAGCAGCAATGTCCACAATAGTCAAACTATGGAAAGAGCCCAGACACCCATCAACAAATGAATGGATAAAGAAGATGTGGTATAGATATATACAATAGAATACTACTCAGCCATCAAAAAAATGAAATCTTGCCATTTGCAATGATGTGGATGAAACTAGAGGGTATTATGCTAAGCAGAATAAGTCGATTAGAGAAAGACAATTATCATATGATCTCACTGATATGTGGAATTTGAGAAACAAGGCAGAGGAGAAAATGAAACAAGATGAAGCCAGAGAGGGAGACAAACCATAAGAGACTCTTAGTCATAGGAAACAGACTGAAGCTTACTGGAGTGGAAGGGGGTGGAAGGAATGGGCTGGCTGGGTGATGGACATTGGGGAGTGTATGTGATGTAGTAAGCACTGTGTATTGTATAAGACTTATGAATCACAGGCCTGTACCTCTGAAACAAATAATACATTACATGTTAATAATAAAAAAGGTTACTGTTGTCACCTTTCTGTTCAAATTTTGTTAACATCTGTGCAGCATTTAATACATGATGCCATTCTCCATGACGCATTATCTTGTCTAATTTTGTGACAACATATTCCAGTTTTTCATTTGGTTTACCCATTTCATTGTGGTTTTCCAATTTTTTAAAAAAAATTATTTATTTATTAGAGAGAGAGAGAGACGGCAAAGAGCAGGAGTGGGAGGGGCAGAGAGAGAGAGAAAGAGAGAATCTCAGATTCTCGGCTGAGCCCAACTCAGGACTAGATCCTGGGACCCTGAAATCATGACCTTAGCTGAAATAAAGAGTCCAACGCTAACCAACTGAGCCACCCAGGAGCCCCTGTGGTTTTCTAATTTCTATGTAGTTACCTTTCTATTGCTCAGCCTCTATTTTTGAAGAATATTCATAGGACCTTGTTCTTGGGTCTCTTTTAATGAATAAAGTCTCTTTAAATGACTATATTCATACTTAAAGGACTTAATGTCACCTAGATGTCAGTGACCCCAAGAGCAGATCACATTTTACTGTGTCTCATTTCTCATGGCTGTTTCTATTAGCACAATGGGTAAGAGCATAGATTCAAATTAAAAGCAATCAGTAATTCAAGTACTTTTGGTATTTTACAAGCTAAAAATCAGAAAATGTAGAGTTATGCAAAACATCTCTTAAAGCTAAATTCAATGTGGAATATTTTTACAGGTGTAGATATTTGTGTCATTTGGAAAAATACTTAATTGTTTACACTGTTAATCACTTTTTAAATTTTGAGTAAATATCAAAATATCAAATGGCATTATTCTCTGATTCATAGCATTTATGAGTGAATTGAAATGTATACACTTGCATTTAAATTAAATAAATAACTATAAAAAATAACACAGTTGGAATTAATGTACGTAGAGAAGTAAAAATATGAGTAAAATTGAGAACCTATCTAAGTGCCAAGCACTGAGAGTACCACCTGACATGGGATTGAGGGTGAAGTTGGGCCAAATCCTTGTAGAGACTCAAATAGGGTTCTAGAGGAGGAGTCACATGTTTTCTAATTGTAAGAAGTCTCAATAGAATACTAAGGAGTGTCTTTACATCTAAAATATATATAAAATTTAAAATAAACTTTGAACCTTAAGGGTGCAAAATAATTAAGAAGGACAAAATTCACAATAGATATGAGGCAGAATTTACTGAATGTTTATTATGTTCTCACCAACATGTCATGTATTGTCTTTTCTTTTTAAGTTTTTATTTTAATTCCAGTTAGTTAACACGCAGTATAGTATTAAATTTAGGTGTATAATATAGTGATCCAACAGTTCCATACCAACATGCCCTGTGTTTTGCTTGGATTGATTATGTTGCTGAACATGAACAATATTTGAGATATGAAATGTTGTTATGCCATTTTTACAAACAAGTAAAATTAAATTCAGAAGAGCTAAGCAATTTTGCTAAAGCATATCCAGACACTAAAGGGAAGAGGCAGGATTTGAAAATAGGTAACCTTACTCCTGGGACTACCCTCATACCCATGACACTTTAAAGAGCTTGTTTTCCAATAGTTAAAGGATAGGTATATTAGAGCAAACTGTAAACTACATGCAAAAACATTCTCAAATAAATTCTAATGTGGCTTTAGGGAATATTCCCAAAGTATGTTCCCATGAGGTTTAATAAAGCAATCAGAAAGGTCTCATGGTCAAATACATTTGTAAAGGACCCCATCACATTCCCCCTCTTACACACTCAAACTGCATAATTAGAGTTTTGGGGAGTCTTTTTTAAAATTATTAAATTAGTAAAAGTGATTCCATTTCTCAAGCCACGAAAATTAATCAGGAGACTTTTTTTCTTTTAAATTATGGATATGAAAGTAGAAAGAGACTTTAAATAATAGAAATGGCATTCTAAAATAAATCAGTAGAATAGAAACCATAACACACTTTTGAATGTTACTAATAATACTAATAAAATTATCAAAATACAGTGATTATTTCTACCTGGTAAGTGCTGATTTGAGAGAGTATTATGTTCTCCAAGGCTTTGTTTTTCAATGTACATTTGGATGAGAAGCAACATCTTCACTCACAAGCCTACTAGAAATAAAGACTATCAGACCCATAGAACCTGAATCTACTTTCTAATATGACACCCAGGTGATTCATATGTTCATTATTATTTTGGAAGCACTGACAAAAGTAGATCTTTCTTAAGTTTGGAATTAACAGAATCACCTGGGAAGTTTACGGATAAGGCATGTTCCTGGGTCCGACCTTGAGAGGATTTTAATCCATTATGTCTGGCAAGACAAAGTTGTTACCATTTTCAACAATAGCCCAGGTGATTCCAAAGTAGTGAATGGCCAAGACACTCTGACAGTACACCGGGTTTAAGGCTTCATTAGTTTTGGGGGTATGAAGAAAGACAGGTTCAGATGTGCTTAATTCTTAAGTATTAAGTCACGTCGACACCATTACCCTCAGGAAGGAGTCCTTCAGCTCCATTATTCCAAGTTGCCCATCAGCTCTTTCATTCATGACTATCATGGTTTTTATGGCTATCTCTAAGGCAGTTGCTTCCAAATCTCTGCCTGGATAGCTTTAGATTCTACACACAACTCCTGTGAAACAACTCACATTAGACCTCTGTGGGCCCTACAAGCTCATTATCTTCACTGTAGTTTTTTGAGGTCACTGCTCTCAATAATGCAAATATGAAACTGGAGTTTTCACAGACTTTCCCTTCCTGAGCCACACAGCCTTCCCAATGTAATCCCCCAATCCTGCTGATTTGACTTCCTATTTCTCAAATTACTTTCCTTCTTTTCATTTCTATTCTCATTGTTCTAACTTAGACTCCAATCATTTTCCACTGGCTAACTTCAAAATCCATCTGATGCCACTAATTCCAGTCTCATCATCTTCAAATTCATCCTATCTGAAATAGCCAGAGAGCTTTCTAAATAGTCAACTTCTCTTTTTCTCACAGAAAATCCCTTTATGCTAAAGCTGAAGTTTCCAATAGGACACACCCAACCTTTATAAACTAGCATTAACCATCTTTATTACCAATCAAGTATCCCCCTTGTAGCACCAAGAATCATGGTTTTGGGGGGTTTGTTTGTTTTGCATACAGAAAGCCATTTGTCCTTTAGTCAGTGTCTCTCTGCTCATATATTTTTCAAGCTTAAACCCCTAACTTTATATATTTGCCTATTTTCTTAAGGGACAAATTTAATCATCAACTTCTTCCCCCTGAAACAAATAGTATATTATATGTTAATAAAAAAATTAAGAACAAATAAATGTCAACTCCTTCACCAATCTTTCTTGACTTGGTTCGGAACCCTGGCCTTTGAACTTCCAAACCAAAGCAGTTACACTGTAGATTGGATCCAGTTATTGCCACTTGCTAGTGCGAAACACATCACAATTTAACTAATCATGCTAGCTTTGACAATTTATGTGGAATCTTCAACAATTGAACAGATTACATATGTGCTTTAGTTTTCTTCTTGAACAACGTGGAGATACTTGAAACTTAACATAGATGTACTATGAGGCATCAATGTTGTAAAGAAAATAGAGTACAATTGGGCTTTTTCTGGGCCTAAATACTCAATAAATATAAACTGGTGCTATCATATTATAATTATCATTTTATTGAAGTTATCTGTTTAGGCTCTGCATCTCCAGATATACTTATGCTAAGGAAACTTTACCCCGCCCCCTCACTCTCTTCCTCTCTTTCTTTTCCCATATTTGGTTTAGCCCTTATATATAGAAAGTACTCAATATATGTGGGTTTAATCAAAGTGACTGAGAATATCCTCAAGCCTCAAAAAAGCCAAAACTGCCAGTGCTGACAGTCTGGAGATTTCAGAAGATTAGCTATGGAATTTTTTTTTTTTAATTTGTAAACTTTCCTTTCCTTTTTTTTATTTTCCTAAATTTAAATTCAAATAGCTATGGATTTTAAGTAAACTTTAATCCTATCAAGGATTAAATGAAACAGTTAAATAATGCTGATACTCCTAAGAGTATGGTGTATTCAAAATTCACTTTTCATGGCTATATAAGTAAGAATCATACGATGGTCTTCAGTTACAGCATAAGCCAACTGGTTTGATATTCATATTAGCCCCGAAAGGTAGAAATTTCTCTTCTCTGGATGGATGACAACACCAAAGCTTGTATGGTTAAAGGACTTCTCCAAAGCAAAACTAATAAATAACAAAACTAGGAATTTAACCTGATCTCTGAGTCTCAGATACCTATATTTATGCCAGACTGCAATCACTGCCCAAACTCAATGTTAGTCAGTTATATCCAAGTTATTTCCCCCAGAATTTTGGTATAATAGATATATAACTTGAGAAATTCATGTTGAAGAAATATCCATATACTGCTAATTCCTTAGAGTCAAGTCAATTCAATGATTACATTTTACGTAATTGTAATTGTACATTCTTAACCTCAAATAAAAACACAAGAACATTGTGAATTTGTGCCTTAAACACCCAAAAGAAAATCTGCATGTTAAATATTTATTTCCAGTGCTATAAATTGTGCCAGCTCTAAGGACTACCTTCACAATTCACAATCCCCATATTATTGGTTTATATTCCTAATTTGAGCACAGCTTCAGCATTATATTTTTTTCTTGCCCATCTCAGTCCCATGAACATTGTATATATGCAAAAATTAGACACCAAAACATAAAACTTTCAGCTTAATTTTTCTGGAAGTGTTGAAATTTATCCAGTCTTTCCAATTTTTCACTACTTATGAAGTAAAGAAGCATAAAATACAGGAAAGTCCTTAGAATGTGAGAGGATTCTCCATCATGATTCACCATGTTCAACGATTACTCATGACATCCTGAACATGTACTGTTTCGTTTCCAGGCAAGTTGTTTTCATAATTCTCACTTTTCTGAGGATCACTTAAAGGTGGACCTTGTGCAAGGATTTGCACTATTAGTAGTCCCAGGAAAACCCACCACAACCTCATTTTCAAGTTTAGACACAGAACAACAGAAAAACTTGATCAGGAAAATCCCATCAGATAAAATTAAAGTCCCTTTGTCTTGCAAATGCAAGCATATTTTAGAGAAGGCTTAGAATATTATCCCCAAAACACTGCACTATATACAAAAATAGGGACTAAGGTAGTTCCTCCTAATGAGGAGGTTACAGTCTGCATTTAGACAGGTGTGGTCAAAATGCAGACAGGTATGCATTTCAGGGGCACCTGGGTTGCTCAGTTGGTTAAGCCTCTGCCTTCGGCTCAGGTCAGGATCCCAGGGCCCTGGGATCAAGCCCCACATTGGGCTCTCTGTTCAGCAGGGAGCCTGCTCCCCCCTCCCCTTCCTGCTGTGGGCCTCTCTGTCTACTTGTGATCTCTGTCTGTCAAATAAAATAAAATCTTAAAAAAAAAAAAAAGCCCTCAGTGTTACCTGAATTGACTTAGTGATATAGAGTGGCCATTTGAAGTCCAAAGATCTTTAGAAAATTCTCAATTCTGTTTATTCAGAAAGACATTCAGTGTATGATTGTATGAGTCTGGCTTGGGCATTATATGAATTTAGGGTCATTGATATATTTCAGACTTTTGAGACTTTTCCCCTTACAGTTCAGTTAGTTCTTCTCCTGAGGTGTTTGAATTCTTTAATACAAAGTAATATTATCAGATTTAGATTTTTGAATTACCCATTTACATAAACAATTTTAAACCTTTAAATTTTGAATAATATTAGAATTCTTTTTCTCAAACTAATTTTGCATACTTAGAAAGTATAAGTGTAGTTTCTAATAACAAGTGTAAGAGCTAGTCAATTTTATACAGTGAAGTATAGAAGACAAATTTTTTATTTTCTATTTTTTTATTATGTTGGGTCAGTCACCATCATTACATCATTAGGTTTTGATGTAGAGTTCCATGATTCATTGTTTGCGAATAACACCCAGTGCTCCATACTATATGGGCTCTCCTTAATACCCGTCACCAGGCTAACCCATCTCCTCAACCTCTCTCCTCTAAAACCCTCAGTTTGTTTCTCAGAATCCATAGTCTCTTCCTCCTTCCATTTTCCCCATCCTTTTCCTATTGTCCTCCATGCTATCCTTATGTCCCACAAATAACTGAAACCATATGATAATTGTCTTTTTCTACATATTTCACTCAGCATAATCTCCTCCAGTGCCATCCATGTTGATACAAAAGCTGGATATTCATCTTTTCTGAGGGCTGCATAATATTTCATTGTGTATATGGACCACATCTTCTTTATCAGTCCATCTGTTAAAGGCCATCTTGGCTCTTTCCACAGCTTGGCAATTGTGGACATTGCTGCTATGAACACTGGGGTACATATGGCCTTTATTTTCAGTACATCTGTATACTTGAGGTAAATACCCAGTAGTGTAATTGCTGGGTCATAGGGTAGCTCTATTTTTTTTTAAATTTTATTTATTTGACAGAGAGAAATCACAACTAGGCACAGAGGCAGGCAGAGAGAGAGGAGGAAGCAGGCTCCCTCCCTGCAGAGCAGAGAGCCCGATGTGGGGCTCGATCCCAGGACCCTGGGATCATGACCTGAGCCGAAGGCAGAGGCTTTAACCCACTGAGCCACCCAGGCGCCCCCCAGGGTAGCTCTATTTTTAATTTTGAGGAACCTCCACACTGTTTTCCAGAGTGGCTACATCAACTTGCATTCCCACCAATAGTATGAGAGGGTTCCCCTTTCTTCACATCCTCTCCAACATTTGTTGTTTCCTGTCTTGTTAATCTTTGCCATTCTAACTGGTGTAAGGTGGTACCTCAATGTGGTTTCAATTTGAATTTCCCTGATGGCTAATGATGATGAACATTTTTTTGTTTGTCTCTTAGCCATTTGTATATCTTCTTTTGAGAAGTGTCTGTTCATGTTTTCTTCCCATTTTTTACTTGATTATTTGTTTTTGGGGTGTTGAGTTTGAGAAGTTCTTTATAGAAACTGGATATCAGCCCTTTGTCTGTAGTGTCATTTGCAAATATCTTCTCCCTTTCCATGGGTTCCAGCTTTGTTTTGTTGACTATTTCCTATGCTGTGCAGAAGCTTTTTATCTTGACGAAGTTCCAAAAGTTCATTTTCGCTTTTATTTCCTTTGCCTTTGCAGATGTGTCTTGAAAGAAGTTGCTGTGGCCAATGTTGAAGAGATTAATGCCTATGTTCTCCTCTAGGATTTTGATGGATTCCTGTCTCACATTGAGATCTTTCATCCATTTAGAGTTTATCTTTGTTTTGGTATAAGTGAATGGTTGAGTTTCATTCTTCTGTATATAGCTGTCCAATTTTCCCAATACCATTTATTGAAGAGGCTGTCTTTTTCCACTGGGTATTTTTTCCTGCTTTGTCGAAGATTATTTGACCTTAGAGTTGAGGGTCGATATCTGGGCTGTCTATTCTGTTCCATTGATCTATGTGTCTGTTTTTCTGCCAGTAGCATGTTGTCTTAGTGATCAAAGCTTTGAATATAGCTTGAAATCAGGCAATGTGATGCCCCCAGCTTTATTTTTCTTTTTCAACATTTCCTTGGCAATTCAGAGTCTTTTCTGATCCCATACAAATTTTAGGATTGTTTGTTCCAGCAATTTGAAAAATGCTGATGGTATTTTGATTGGGATGACATTGAAAGTATAGATTGCTCTGGGCTGTATAGACATTTTAACAATGTTTATTCTTCTGATCCATAAGCATGGAATGTTTTTCCATCTTTTGGTATCTTCTTCAATTGCTTTCATGAGTGTTTTGTAGTTCCTAGAGTATAGATCATTTACCTCTTTGGTTAGGTTTATTCCAAGGTGTCTTACGGTTTTTGCTCTTGTAAATGGGATTGATTTTTTAATTTCTCTTTCTACAGTTTCATTGTTAGTGTATAAGAAATCAGCTGATTTCTGTGCATTTGTTTTGTATCCTGCCACATTACTGAATTGCTATATGAGTTCTAGTAATTTGGGGAAGGGATATTTTGGGTTTTCCATGTAAAGTATCATGTCATCTGTGAAGAGAGAGAGTTTGACTTGTTCTTTGCCAATTTGAATACCTTTTGTTTCTTTTTGTTGTCTCATTGCTGTTGTTAGGACTTCTAGCACTATGTTGAACAATAGTGGCAAGAGTGGGCATCCTTGCCATGTTCCTGACCTCAGAAACAGGTTCTCAGCTTTCCCCATTGATAATGATATCTGTTGTGGGTTTTTCACAGATGGATTTTATGAGATTGAGGAAAATTCCCTCTATCCTTATACTCTGAAGTATTTTAATCAGGAATGGATGCTGTATTTTTTAATGCAATTTTGTATCAATTGAGAAGACTGTGTGGTTCTTCTCTCTTCTTTTATTAATGTGGTCTATCACATTGATTGATATGTGAATGTTGAACCACTCTTGCATCCCCAGGATAAATCCCACCTGGTCATGGTAGATAATCCTTTTATTGTACTGTTGGATCCTATTAGCTAGGATCTTGTTGAGAAATTTGCCATCCACATTTATCAGGGATATTGGTCTGAAATTCTCCTTTTTGAAGGGATTTTTGTCTGGTTTTGGGATCAAGGTAATGCTGACCTCATAAAAAGAGCCTAGAAGTTTTCCTTCTGTTTCTACTTTTTGAAAAAGCTTCAGGAGAATATGTATTATTTCTTCTTTAAATGTTTGGTAGAATTCCCCAGGGAATCCATCAGGTCCTGTACTCTTGTTTTTTCAGAGGTTTTTGATCACTGCTTCAATCTCATTATTGGTTATTGGTCTATTCAGGTTGGCAATTTCTTTCCGTTTCAGTCTTGAAAGTTTATAGGTTTCCAGGAATGCATCCATTTCTTCTAGGTTGTTTAACATATTGGCATATAGCTGCTGATAATAATTTCTGATTATTGTTTCTATTTCTTTGGTGTTAGTCATGATCTTTCCCCTTTCATTCATAATTTTATTAATTTGAGTCATTTCTCTTTTCTTTTGGATAAGTCTGGCCAGTGGTTTATCGATCTTATTAATTCTTTTAAAGAAAGAGCTTCTAGTTTTGTTGTTGTCTTCTACTGTATTTCTGGTTTCTAATTCATTGATCTCTGTTTTAATATTAATTATTTCCCTTCTGGTATGTGGGTTAAGCTTAATTTGTTGTTAGTTCTCCAGTTCTTTAAGGCATAAAGACCGTTTGTGTATTTGGGATTTTTCCATTTTTTTCAGTGCGGCTTGGATGGCTATGTATTTCCTTTGCTGAATCCCATAAGTATTGGACTGATTGTTTTCACATTCATTAGTTTCCATGAATTGTTTAAGTTCTTCTTTGACTTCCTGGTTGACCCAAAGACTCTTGAGCAGCATGGTCTTTAGCTTCCAAGTGTTTGAATTTCTTCCAAACTTTTTCTTGTCATTGAGTTCCACTTTCAAAACACTGTGGTCTGAAAATATGAAGGGAATAATCTCAGTCTTTTGGTATCAGTTGAGACCTGATTTGTGACCCAGTATGTTGTCTATTATGGAGAAAGTTCCATGTGTGCTCAAGAAGAATGAGTATTCTCTTGTTTTAGGGTGGAATGTTCTATATATACCTATGAGGTCCATCAGTCCAGTGTGTTACTCAAAGCTCTTGTTTCTTTGTTAGTTTTCTGCTTAGATAATCTATTGCTGAGAGTGGAGTGTTAAAGTCTCCTATAATTAATGTATTATTATATCAATATGTATCTTTATTTTGGTTAACAGTTGGCTTATGTAGTTGGCTGCTCCCATGTTGAGGGGACAGATATTTACAGTTGTTAGATTATCTTGTTGGATAGACCCTTTAAGAATGATACAGTGTCTTTCTGTATCTCTAACTACAGTCTTTAGCTTGAAATCTAATTTGTCTATTATGAGAATTGCTACCCCACTTTCTTTCATGGTCTGTTGGCATGAAAGATAGTTCTCCTTCCCTTCACTTTCAGTCTGGATGTATCTTTAGGTTCAAAATTAGTCTCTTGTAGACAGCATATGGATGGGTCCTGTCTTTTTATCCAATCTGCAACCCTGCACCATTTTATGGGAGCATTTAGGCTATTCAGGTTAAGAGTGATTATTGAAGGATATGATTTTACTGTTATCATGTTGACTGTGAGGTCCTTGTATCTATAGATTGTCTCTGTAAATTTCTGTTCTATATCACTCTTGGGGTCTTTCTACTTTTATAAACCCCCTCTTAATATTTCTGACAGGGCTGGCTTAGTGGTCATGTATTCCTTCCATTTTTGCTGGTCTTGGAAACTCTTTATTTCTCTATTCATTCTAAATGACAGCCTTGCCAGGTAAAGTATTCTTGGCTGCATGTTCGTACTGTGTTGGGTGTTCCTCCTCTTAGTGATTCTGTTGAGTGGTGGTTGAGGGAATGTACAGAGTCCAAATTATTGACCACAACCCAAGCAAGATGCCCTGTTTTATCGGAACCTTAGTTCAGTCCCTTGTTCCTTCAGCCTGTCTTCTGCTGGGGAGGGGCGGGGAGGAGGGCTGCAACGCTCTTACTCAGGCAACCTTTTTGAGCAGAGTTGCCTTGTCCCCTGTTGGAGCGGGGGCAGTGATGGGCTCAGTGAAAACCGGTTTTAGGGTCTTCTATTCTCTGGTGGCTTTCCCTGGCAGCTTTCCTTGTCTCCTCCAAGAGTCAAAGCAGAACTGACCAAACCCAAACTCTTGTCTCAGAACAGAAAGATCCCAGTCTGTTCTCCAAAGAGCCTTCCTGGCCATACTCCATTTTTGTCTGTGCTGCTAAAAAACACAACGTCCTAGGTTGCATGCTCCACAGCAGCACTCCCAGCCCTCACTTCCAGGTCCAAGCACGTCTCTATCCTTTGTGTTTCTAAAACTGTCAGTCCCTACCAGTTCATATGCATACCCTTGCAACTCCAGTTTTTTCAGTCTGGAGGGCTGTTTTAAAGTACTTACACTGTTGTTACTGGTCTGTGAGTCTGTGCCCAGTCCCCTGCATGGGAGGCTTTTGCACTCTGGCAGTGCAAGACTCTCCAGGCTCCCTTCTCTTTCCATTTATCTTCCTATATCTGTCCATAGAATCATGGCTCCCCACTTCATACCTTGAAACCAGCCTCTAGAGATATTGTTTGTAGAGAGTCAGGTATGTATTTTTACATTGCAGGCTGGATTTCATGTGTGTTCAGAGTGGTCTAACAGACACCCAGTTCAATTCAGAGGACCAGTTGAAATAGTGTTCCTTACTCCTCCACTATCCTTCCCTCTCTCTGAGGACAAACATTTTTTTTTAATATTTTATTTATTTATTTATTTGAGAGAGAGAAAGTGGCAGAGAAAGAGCAAGCATGAGCAGAGGAGTAGAGCGAGAGAGAGAAGCAGATTCCTGGTGACAAGGGAGTCCGACACTGGAATGGATCCCAGGACCCTGGGATCATGACCTGAGCTGAAGGTCAATGCTCAACTGACTAAGCCATCCAGGCACACCTAGAAGATAAACTTTTAACTCCTGTGTGCTTAACCACAAGGTATTAATGGTAACAGTCCCTTAAGCTTACATCTTTGGCTTTTGTTGTTTTGTGAGTATGTCTCCAATGTCAAAATTTTAGGTCTGTATGTTACTCTATGTTTTCTAAGATATACACTATTTATCATATGTGTCATTATATTACTATCAAATTTATTAACATGAAACAGTCTCCATACCCCCAAAGCATGCTCTTATTTTCAATCACGTTTTTCAATAATTCAGTTTCATAATGATGTTTTAAATAAAATAAGACATTACAAATGGTTTATCATAACAAATAAAATATATCAATAATTTTATCCATGGGTTCAGGAAATTGAGTGGAAATGTTTTAATATTTATAAACATAAAAACATTAGTCTTCTGGCATAATGTCAAATATTAAACAAAGATTATTAATATATATGGATTTTGTGATATCACTGTCTTTCTATCATTTTATTAACTCTCATTATGCAAGGGGAAAAGTCACTATTTGTTTCTCATTTTAGGATAATTTTGAGGTGGAGACTTTAAGTTTGTTCTTGGAAATTTTTCACACAAAAATTTTGGCAGTCTTCATGGCCTATGAAAATAAGGAAATTATCATTAAATTATTTCTATTTTATTTTTTGGAACACAACAGAAGATATGGTTAAAAAAAGAAAATTTAGCCATTTGTTCTGTTTGTTATCTGTTGCCTCTGGGCTGCTGCTATAGATGGTGACTTGTGTATTAGTCAGGGTCCTTCAGGGAAACAGAAGCAAGAGGTATAAAGATTTATATAAAAGGATTTATTACAAAGTGTTTGCCTGCATAATTATGAGGGCTGAGAAGTCACATGATCTGCTATCTACTAGCGGGAGATCAAGGAAGACCAGGGGTGTAGCTTGAAAGCCTAAGAGCCAGAGACTGGATGGTGTAGATGCTAGGTAGAGTCTGAAGATATTAGAACCAGGAGTGCTGAACACAAAAGATCAATGTTCCAGCTTAACCAATCAGAGGGAGGGCAAATTCTCACTTCTTCTACCCTTTTTTTTTCCCCTATTCAGGCCCTCAATGGATTAAACGATGCCCACTCATATTGAAGAGAGCAATGTACTTTGCTTAGTCTACTGACTAAATGCTGACTCAAATGCAAATCTCTTCCTAAAACACTCTCATAGATACACCTAGAAATAATGCTTAACCAGAAATCTGGGCACTCTGCAATTCAATAAAGCTGAGACATAAAATTAACCATCACAATATATAAATTCATTTCTTAAAATACAGTATTAGTTTTCATACAGAACTTGTAAGTGACTGTGTTACTTTTGAAAGTGATGATTTAAAAATATATTCATATAAAATCACCTTCTGTTTCAGCATATTAATATATTTTTAGAAGATAGATCTACTTTTAATTCAAAAGTTTAATTAAATACAGAGGAAAACTTTGACCCAGAATAGAACTATGCGTATGTTTGTTTAGATAGGTTTCAATCTAAGACTCTAAAAAGTAACTCTCAAGCAACTTACAATAATGTATGGCAATTTTGCTTCACAACAATGCTCATGAATCGCAGTCTAGACAGAGCAAACACCTGATGGAGGAAAATAAAAGAGTTCAGTCTAATAATCAGTTTCTCATTGACCTCTTTGCTGAAGACCGTCTACAGGGTGAATAGTCTCTTATCCAATATGTATCCCATTGCCACAGAGATCTATTCTGCTTTATAATTGGTCACACAGACATATTTATAATGGACAATGGACAGAGGATATAAGAATGGTGGCCTAGAAACTAAAACTTCTTACTAGCAACTAATAGAGAAAAATGAAATGCTGCCCGTTTAATAATGAAAATAATTTTGGACATGGGGCTTCAGATGAAACTAAAATTGTGGACCTCATTAGACTACAAATAATGTTCAATTTCACCAGAGATTATGGTTTTTGCATGTATTGAAGATATTTTAAAAATCAATTTATGGTTGCTTGAATCTATTACTCCAAAGTTAGTGAAAGTTTTGCTGATTTTGCCAGAGTTCACTTTTAATTTATAGGTAAGATAAGTATAAGAAAAAGAAAAAAGAAAGTTATCATGCCTTTATTCATTTTAGTAAGATGGACCCTCTCTTTGGTGGTAGTATACCCCAAAATAAAGTTTTTATATATCTAATTTATTTGTATGGCATCTAAGATCTTTGCAATATTTCTGTGAGTTAAGAAAATGCAAGCATCATTATCCTGCATTTACAGAAAAGAAAAGAAAGGAAATCAGAGGTCCTATTAATTATCTAAATTATTTAACACATTTAGTTCTAAATGAAAAAAAAAACACACATTCTTCACTGAAAGATCTCTGTATACTACACTAAAGTAATAATATATGCATTATTGTTTTATTGTGACCTTGTAAGTCTTTAGCCTGTGCTCTGGAATATTATGGAAACTTCATGAGACTATAGCTTGTCTAGTAAGTTGTTTTTGCTCAGAACCCTGAGCTGTGAGTGAACACACAAAGACAAATGAAGAATATTGTTTGCTCACTCTGGTAGCATCTGGCAATATCCAGGAGACCCACTGTTGGAAGCACCATCAATGACTCTAGTACAGATGCTGTGGTCATATTCTCTGCTGCCCTTCTCAGACCCTGAACATTTTCTGGACCTTGCTATCCAGACTTCCAATAATTTTATAAGCTCAAATATAAATCTCTAATAAATTATTTTCAACTTAAGTTAATGGGGCTGATTTCTGAAATAGGCAACCTGATCTCAACAAGTGCACCAGGAAAACACAAAACTGACAAGTTCAGTAGATGTAAGAACAGCACATGAAGGTATAGTGCATTTGGGTTCCAGTTTTAGAATTTGTGAAGTAATACACTTTCCTTTGGCATTTCTTCCACTGTAAATATGGAATTATTTGGGTAATGACCTCTAAGATACTTCACATATCTAACTTTCTATGATTTTATGATTTCTTTTGGTTTGGAAACAGTGAGTCAATATGGAATAAAGGAAATTGAAATGCATCAAGGCATATGGAAAACTTAACCCAAGTCACAAGTCAACACAGCCTCTTGCTATATTAAAATGTTTTTCACCCACTCACTTGACAATTAAAGGACAGGATAAACTCTGCCTTAAGAAGATTTATACATGTACAGACTAGGATTTATATATGTACATACACATGCATATACATGTATATATATATGTATGTATATGTATATACATGTGAATATACAATGTTAGACATCTAAATAAAAATTTTTGTTCATATCAACAAAGAAAGGAACAAAATTGAAAATAGAGGCAGACCCACAAGTGAGCCAAGTATTGGGTTTAAAAAACTTAGTTCTTTAAAAAAATAATAGTAATAATAATTATGTTCAAGAGAATAAATGACAAGGTAGAAATCTCCTTAACTATAACCCTTTAGAAATTAAATAAAAATTAAGTGGGATATCTAAAAGGAAAAAAAATCTATAATTGAGAAATTCTGAATAGATAGATTTAGTTTCAGATTTTACACAGCAGAAGACATTGTTAGTAATGTGGCAACTAGGTCAGTAGAAAATGCACAGGTTAAAGACAGGAGAGAGAAAGGGGTAAGAAGTATAACAAACATTTGGAAAAAAGTAAAAAGGCCTAAACCACATTTAAATTGAGTCCCAGAAAGGAATGTTGATAAGAATTTTCCAAAAGTAATAGATAAGGATTCAAGAAATACAGCAGACCAGAAAACGAGTTTTCTGTGTATAATAGTCGACAACCCAAGACTAAAATAAAATATTAAACAAACACACTTCTTTAAAAAGAGGATATTGGGATGTATGGGTGGCTCAACTCAGGTCATGACACCAGGGTCCTGGAATCGGGTCTCGAATTGAGCTCCCTGCTCACTGGGGACCCTGCTTCTCCGTCTCACTCTGCCTGCTGCTTCACCTGTTCATACTCTCTCTCTCTGTCTTTCTGCAAATGAATAAATAAAATCTTCAAAAAAATAAAATAAAAAGAGGATATTGCTACATGATATTTACCTAAATTCATTGAAAACTTATGTTCACACAAAAACCTATACAGATGCTTACAGAAGCATTGCTAATTATTCCAAAATTTGGAAGAAACCAAGATCTCCTTCAGTGAGTGAATGAATAAAAAATTGTAGTACATCCAGGCATTGGAATATTATCCAACACTATACAGAATTGAGCAATCAAGCCATGCAAAGAGATGGAAAAATCTTAAATTTGTGTTACTAAGGGAAAGAAGCCAATTTGAAAAGCCTATATACTCCCTGAACCTCATTATATGACACTATGAAAAAAGACAAAACAATGAAGAAAACAAAAAGATTAGCAGTTACCAGGAGTTAGGAGAAAGGAAGGAAAGAATGAGCAGAGCACAAAGGATTTTTAGGGCAGTGAAAATATTTGTATAATGGTGGATACATGTCATTTTATATATATATTTTAAATATGGCTTGTAAACTGAAACAATAAATGTAGAAGATAATTTCATGACATTTTTAAAGTGATAGAAAAAAATTACTAAGCTAGAAATATTTCTAAGAAAAATAGATTCTAGAATGATGACAACATAAAGTGACTCTAGATGAGTAAAAACTTGATATAATTTGTTACCAGGAGATCTACTATGACAGAAATACTTAGGGATCTTTTTAGGCAAAAGCAAAATGACTCTACATAGAAATGTGAAAATGTAGGAAAAAATATAAATATAATAATGTCTCTAAAAATAAAATAAAATATATGTGAGATTAAAAGTCAGGACTACAAAAAAAAGGAGAGTTGCAAATGGAATTAAATTTTGTAAGTTCCTAGAATGATCTAGGAAGTGGTAAAAGTAGTACTTTATATGAGAATAAAATATGCTAAGGATACATGTTGCAATCTTTAGGCATACCTCTAAAAACAACAATTAAATAATTTAAGTCTAACAAGCCAATTTACGGGGAAAATGAAATAACAACAAAAAAACCTCAGTTAATCTAAAACCAGACAAATAAGGTAAGAATGAGAAACATATTAAACATGAGACAAGTTGAAAACAAAAAAGATGGTAGGTGAAAACAATATATTACTGATTACATTGAAAGTAAATTGACTATTATAATTAAAAGAAAGGATTCTCATACATGATAAGTCAATCTATCTATCTATCATCTATCTATCTACCTACCTATCATCTGTCTCCCTATTCGTCTGTATACAAACACCTCCTTAAGGAGTTGCACTTGACTGGTGACAAAACCTGTTAAAGGTAAAATGATTAAAAAACAAAATAATGAATATCAAAAGAGTTGTAGTCAGATTCACTCAAATGATGATGTCATTACTATGTTGTCTTGGGGTCCTGAGAAATCTCCAAATGGACTAGTCCTAAATTTGGGGGAGTAGCGAACTTATTTCACATTCCTCATACATAGAAAGGAACCTCTTTCCATTTCCCAAAAGAGTCAACTAGAAAGAACACTTGCAGCTTTCTATAACCCCCAGTCTTCTACATTTGTCTGGTTGGATAAAAGAAAGAAGCCATATTGCTCAGTCACTCTCTTTTCCTCTCCCCTTCCCAAGGACTTAGTACACAATTCTGCCAAAAATAGTAAGGGTGAAGAGTAAAAGAGCAGTGTTTAAGAAGTGCATTTGCCCACTGTTTCAAGTCTCAATCTTTAACTAGTTTTACCCTGGATAAAATTCATATATTGATCTCTATCTACTCTTCATGACTTATTTCTCACATGGTATGTGATTCAAAACTCTGGAGTGATTTAAGAGGAAGACAAATGATGAATCCCAAACTTCTAAATAAGTAGGTGTAAATGTTCTCAGGGAAGATGCATCTATTTTTAACTCCTATTTCAGTTCTCCAAAAGCACTCTAAAATAAGCATGCTCATTTACAAATGAAATAAGATTACATTACTATTAAGAGCAACATTAATAAGAGAGGAAATAAATTGTAGAAGGACAGCTCAAACAAGTGTATATAATTCTGGTAGAGTTTGTTCTTTGTATTCTCTTGACATTCTTTGGATGATTAGGCTAGGGTGATTTGTGGTGCAAGATTACATGAATGAATGTTAAGACCAGGCCAAGGCACAGTACAGTTAATTAACTTCCAAGGATGATTATTGGATACTCCATAATATGAAAGGCAACATATATATGAATCTAGTTTCAGAACATGGGAAAGCTGGGGCTTTCTTGCTACACCTACATACTCAATTGGTCTGAGATTGAACAAAAACATAAACAATAATTTCTAGGAAGTTTCCTAAACTTTGACAAGTAGACAACATTTATTTTTCTAACTTTAATAAATTATACTTAATGGAAACCACTTATGGTTTTATTAGAAGTAGAGTTTATGTCATCCCTTCCACTAGTTTTTTCTTATTTTCTGCTATTATTGAGATTATCAATGTTTAGTCATTCTGTAGACTCTTTCTGCCCTACTTAATTGCAGTTGCTCTTTTTTTAAATCTTGTTATTCCTTATTATCAATCACTCAATTTAATAATGTACATAGAATCATCTTTGTACTTTACTTTTGATACGTTAGACTTAATGATATACAATTGTTTGATATTCCTTTTTGCAGAGATGAGTCACTGTTCTGATTTAAACCTATTTTGAACTAGCTTTCATCTTTTAGCATTTAGATGATCTAAGTCTGCATGTAACTTGCTGTATTTTTCTTTATTATTTACTCTTCCTCCCACGTTAATGTCATCTGTTGAAATTTCTGCTGCTTTTTAAAACTCCTGTTCTTTTTAAAATTTTCAAGTCAACCTTAAGCTCCTTTATAATTCTCACATCATAAGCATTGTTTTACATCCTACCTGAAAAACTTTAAGAATAAATTTACAGCCTTCTTTGAAATCCTTAAAACTATAGAAGTATATTTTGAACAATATGAACTGAAAAGGACGTTAGAAAAAAAAGTGCTATGAACCACACATTCCCAACACCCTTAATTTATGGTTAAGAAAACTAAACCACAGAGAAGTGAAGCTATTTGCCTGCCTCAAGTCACACACACTTTAATATCAAAGTCATCATCAGAATTCGAGTTTTCTGGATACCAAGCTGGTACTAGTTCCATTAGAACATGTTATTGCTTGTACTTGTCCATTGGTTGAATATTTCTAGGAATGTTGATGGTTTCTTCCCAACTGACTATCATCAAAATGAAATGTGTAACTCCATTAATTAGAATACTCTAGAATGTACTCTAAAACATTCTAGAATGGCATTATACATAAGCATGCATGTATGAGTGTATACATAAGTATATGTACATGCTACATTTAGGATATATATACCAATAAGTATGTATTTATATACTAAATGTATCCTATATGTGTATCTATATCACACACATATGCACACACACAAACACACACATATAGTATACTTATATAGGAATTGACTAAAATGTCTTATTTTAACCATCATTTTATATACTCCTTTTCTTTATCAAACATAATTAAGTGAAAACAATTCAAATGTATTATTTTTATTAATAAGGATCTTGTAGGTAATGGAGATATCAATAAATATGAATTATTGTTACACATGTCCTTTGGTAGAGGAATCAGGCTAAATTTTTACTGATTCCAGAAAGGTGAGCAGAAAGTTTTATAGTAACCTCCCTCCCTGCAACAAGGATTTACTATTCTTCTAAATATTAAAGATAAGGACAATTCCAGTTAACAGAGGTTTCTGGTTTCTCCCATTAAATGTGAATATTACCTAACAACATGAAAACACATTTAAAACAAGCTAGAAAGTACAAAAGATTTCATAATACTTCTAGCCAGTTGATTTAAGGTAGCTTGAATTCTGTGGAGGCAAATTACATGATAAAATCATTTACCCTGATATTTAAATTATGATCATTTTGTCTATAATGTATGCATTTACTCTTTCTGAGCTTGTGAAGTAATGAGTACCTTATGTCAGCCAGATTTTCTAATAGCATTGATGGAATTTTTAAACAACTGTCACATTTATACCACAGCATACTAGACCAAGATGCTAGTAAATTTTGTAAAACAACCAGGTGCTCATATTTCTTCTTTGAAAAACCTTTGAATAATAAAATATTTAATTTTGCTCCAAAAGAGATCTGGTCTTTGCCCCAAGATTCTGGAAGGTAATCTCTAAACTAAATTTCATTCCAGATAACAGTGTCTTTGTTCAGGGTAGGGTTGATCATGCTACAAGTATCAATATCAATATGACTTAGGGTGGAGGTTTGAGTTGCACAGTCAGTTGACCTGGACACTGAGATAAGCAACTGGGCAATAAATTAATCAATCATCATACATCATGGAGCCTTAGTAAAGACTCTGGACCTTAAGTCTCCTTTGATCTTTCCTGGTTGGCAACTCTCTATGCATACTCTCACACATGGATGCCATGAAAGTAATACATTCATGAGTCCATGGGGGAAGGAATGAAAGCTCTATGTTTAATGTTTACTTGACTCTGCTCTGTACATTTCCCTTGACCAATTTTTATCTTTATCCCTTCCTGTGATAAACCATAATGATACACAGAACAGCTTTCAGTAAGTTTTGTAAGTCTTTCTAGTGAATTATTAAAACTGAGAGTGGTGTGAGGAATTTTGTAAGTGGTATCATTTGCAAAGAGTGTCAAGTAAGAGAAATTTTGTGTGGACTGTGGCCTCAAGGTTTATAATTGTCTAAGACTTTTGCACCTTTCAAATATTACCTATCTTACTCCTTTTTCTAAGCCCCCATCCATAATTTGTTGTTTTATTCTTTGACATTACGTAGAATACTGGGTGTTCACCAACCAATTCTACTTAGAAGAAATGAAGAAGAAAGCTTATTACTTCTTTGTGTAGTTTTGTTTGAAAATGTTATAAAAACAACTCATATTTTTTAGTGATAAGTTACATGGTTTACCATATTTGGTGATGTACAGTTTTCTTGTCTATCTGAGTCAGTAGAGCCCTAAATATTTAACTTAATATCATTATTAATGGTGGGTTTTCTATTTGATGACTTTAATTTTTAGATCCCTAAATACCTCAGATTTAACATTTCTGCAACCAAAACCATCACATATGCCAACCAAGTCATCCTTCCATGGAAAAGACATATAAATAGTACTTTTACGACACCAATTGCACAAGACCAGAACCTATGAACAATCCTTCCCAACTTCCTGATTCCAGTACACAAATTATAGCTAAATCCAGGCGAGTTCATTTTCTCAGTATCTTTTGGTTCATCCCACAATCTCCATTTCTATCAGTGCCATCAGGGCCAAAGCATTTATCATCTTTCGCCTATCTTTTGCATTTATCATCTTTTGCCTACATTCAGCTTTTTTTGTTTATTTGTTTAGATTCCACATATTAAGAGAGACCATATGGCATTTCAGTATTTGTCTTTCTTTATCTGACATTTCACTTAACATAATGTGATCAAGGTCCACCCATATTCTCACTGATGGCAAGATTTTATTCATTTTTATGTCTCAATAATATTCTATTGTATGTATATTCCACAATCTCTTTATCTATTCATCCATCTATGGACATTTAGATTGTTTATATATCTTAGTTATTATAAATAATGTTGTAATGAACTATATATATTCTTTTCGGAATTAGTGTGTTGTTTTCTTTGTATAAATACCCAGAAATGAAATTGTTGGAGTATATGGTAGTTCTGTTTTAATTTTTGAGGAAACTCCATAGTTTTTTTCATAGTGGCTGCAAAAATTCACATTTTCACCAACAGGAGGTTCCCTTTTCTCCACATCCTTCCCAATGCTTGATATTTCTTGCTCTTTCGATAACAGCCTTTTTAAGGTGTGAAGTGATATCTCATTGTGATTTTGATTTGCATTTCCCTTATGATTAATGAGACTCAGCATTTCATGCATCTATTGGCCATCTATATGTCTTCAGAAAAACCTCCCAGATTTGCATATTTTAATGAGATTTTTGTTGCTGTTGTTCTTATTGAGTTGTATGAGTCCTTTATATATTTATAATATTGGGCCCTTATTAGACATATGATTTCCAAATATTTTCTCCCATTCAATAGGTTGTATTTTTATTTTGTTGGTGATTTCCTTTGCTGTTCAGAAACTTTTTAATGTGATGTAATCTCATTTTTTTTGTTGTTTTGTTGCTTTTGATTTTGGGGTCAGATTTAAAAAGTCAAAAGATCTATGTCAAGGAGCTTACTGTTCAAGTTTTCTTCTATGAGCTATATGGTTTCAGGTTTCAAGTCTTTAATCTATTTTTAGTTCATTTTTATATATATGGTATAAGATAGTGATCAAGCTTCTTTTGCATGTGGCTGACCAGTTTTTCCAATACCATTTATTGAAGAGACTATGCTTTCTCCATTGTATGTTCTTGAGTTCTTTGCTGTGAATTAGCTGACCATCTAGGCATGGATTTACTTCTGGCTTCTCAATTTTATGCCACTGATCAATGTGTCTATTTTTATACCAATACTATACTGTTTTAATTATTGTGGCTTTGTAATATAGTTTGAAATCGGGAAACATGATGCTCCAAATTTGTTCTATCTCAAGATTCCTTTGGTTGGTTTGTTGGTTATTTATTTGTTGTTTGTTCCACACAAATATTAAGATTATTTTTTTCTATTTCTTGGAAAAATGTTTTTGGATTTTTTTTTTAAGTAGGCGCCACACCCAGCATGAAACTCAATATGGGGCTTGAACTCATGACCTTGAGATCAAAACCTGAGCTGAAATCAAAAGTCCAGAAACTTAAGTGAACCACCCACCATGCCCCTGCATTGGAACTTTTATAAGGATTGCACTGAATCTGTAGATTGCTTTGGTAGTACAGGCATTTTAATAATATTTACTCTTCTAATCCATGAGCACAAGAGCAGATTTTTCCACTTATTTGTGTCTTCCTCAATTTCTTCCATTAATGTTTTGTACATTTCCATATAAAGGTTTTCAGTTTTAGTTCTTACAGTGTCATCCAGACCCATGCATTATCACCTCCTGCTTAGCACTTTGCAGTAGCCTTATTTTAAACAATTCAATGATGAACATTTTTTAACATACAGAAAATGTGAACTAATTGCACAGCAAATAGCCCAATATCCATCTTCTAGTTTCTACCTTTAAGATTTTGCTCTATTTGCCTTACAATGTCATATTTCAACATATTCTCAAAACATATTATGACACAGATATTATTAGTTACATTTTATAAAAGTTCAAAGTATATCAGAGGTTAACCAACTTCTTCGAGTTCACTGAAATTTAAAAAAAAAAAAAAAAATAGATGAGTTGTTTATTTGACCCAAAGAATTTTTGAGCAAATGCATATATGCCTACCACGAAAAGAAGGAATCCTCAAATTTTCTTGCCAAGATGCCAGGTACCCAAGAATGTTGTTAAAACTTTGACTGTATAATAGTAGTCTCAAGCCAATGTGTATGGGCATCATGAAGTAGGACAGACACATTATACCAGTAGTACAGGTGCCATCTGATGTTCATAGCTCCACTTCCACATTAAGTGGAACAGCAAAAACACATAGAATATCTCTTTGGTTCACAACCTGGGGAGTTGCCCAGGTGAAATTTGAAACTAGCCCTCATAGCTACAGGGTAGGGAGAAATGGAAGAAAAGCAGGCCATGACAGATAAGCAATTAGCCATTTTAATAAACACGGGAACTTATTTATGAGTCCTATCTTGGGTGACCCATATGATGAGTATATCTCCACATTCACATTCCAGAATCTTGAAAGTTTATACAGAGGTCTTAACAGGGTTTAGTTATGTGCACAGTCCAGATGCTCTCAACAACACATTACTCTCTCAAGGTTGTGTCCTTGAAATGGCTCCAGCTGTAGGAATGGTAGATAGCAGGTACATTCCAAGGACAGGGAAGAGGCTGAGGAAGTTTTGATTGCCAAGTCCAGCTTGTGGATCAGCTGATAATCACGTCCTGTTGATGACCTCCTTAACATGTTTGAATGCCAAGGGTTTTGTATTAGTTTTCTATTACTAGGTAAAAAATGATCATATATTAACAACTTGAAATAAACCCATTTATTAGCTCACCGATCTGCGTAAGAACATTGGGCAGTCTTGACTGGGTTCTTTGCTTTTCAGTCTCAGAAAGTGAAACTAAGGTATCTGGTGAGTAGGCTCTCATCTGGAAGACCTGGGAGAAGAATTTCCTTCCAATCTCATCCCAAGTGTTCCCAGAATCCAGTTCTTAAAGCTGTAGTTCTAAGGTCTCTGTTTCCTTGATGATTGTCATCTGGGGTCTATTTTCAGCTTCTAAAGATCATTAACATTCTTACATATGTGGCTGCCTCCTCCATCTTCAAATCAGCAACGATGATTGATGTCTCTCTCCTGCTTTGAATCTCTGTGAGTTTCCTTTTGACCACCAGCCAAAAAAAACCTCTTCTAAATAGCTCACATGATTAGTTGTACCCTAATGTTCTCTCTCTCTCAGTCAACTATCTAATAACCTTAATTACAACTGCTATTTAAAGTGACATATTCATGATACTATGGATCAGGGAAGGTCATATTGGGGGACTGCAGGTTACTTATGCAGAAACTTGTTTTGACATATCCTTACAAATCCTTACTTTTGTTTATTGAGATTCTGTAAGACATTTCATTATAATGGTGTGCCATTATGACCACAGATTTGTTATATATGTATGCTTGCTTTTGTTACATTGTGATTTCTGTGCACAAAGAAAACTGTGGGTTCCAATTGTTTGGACTATCTCAAGCAGATTTTTCCACAGGCAGAAGGTAATAATGAAATCTGAGAAATTAACCTGACCCTTAGTACCATGGTCAGTTCTTGAAAGAATGTTAGGTTCCTTTCAGTACTCTACATTTGTTAAAAAAATGATACAACTTAGTCTACAGTGATAAATATTTAGAAATGGAACAAATTTGGTTTCCTGTGTCCTAATATGCTTGCATGACTTTGAATAAGACTGGCAACTTATCTGAGTTTGAGTGTTCTGTTTTAGAAAATTAGTGTACTTGAGAATAATGCTCTCTATCCTCTATGTCTTTGCTTGTTGATGCATAAGCTAAAGGTAAGTTCTAAATGGGAAACGCTCTGATCAAATTACAGAAAACCAAATTACAGCCACCATTATTAAGATCCTCATTTTATAGATTCTGAAAAACTAAGTTGTAGATGATTAAGCACTTGCCCAGTATTTTTCACCATGACAGTTACAGAATTTGGGCCTTATTGGGCAGTTTGACATCAAACGTTTTACATTTAATCATACCTCTATGTTGTTGTTTCAGTAAAGAATAGAATCAGTTGGATAAAATTAAAATAAATGTGTTATTGTACCAAATGCTTGTTTTTTTCATTTTGGAATTAGAATTCATTATTCGTAAGAAAATAATTGTTTATAACTCACTTGTTAGAAAGAAGTGAAAATAAAATTGAAATCTGAGATAGTCATTATTATCAATTGTTATAATTAATTAGTAAATCTTTCATTATCTAGCTCTTTCATGAAAAATCTGTCATTCTTTTTAATTATAAAAATAAGCACAAATACCACCCTGACATAAACAGAAGGAGTCCATATTGCGGTGAGCACTTCCATTTCCTGGAATGCATCCTTTGTGTACATAAGATTGTGAATGTCTCTCAAATCCAAGAAATAGTTTAAATAAAGCTTTGCCAGTTCAAAATTTGCAAAATATCACATATTTGTGATACTTTGAGTGACTCTAAAAGTAGTAAAATGACTTTTCTAATATCATTATTTTGTTATCCACATAGAATTTTAAAGCTCAATGGAAACACTGAAATTTTATAATCATATTCTAACAATGAAGAAACTAAGAGCTCAGGAAATTACCCAGATAATTTTTTTAGCAAGACTCCTTGGCAGATCTCAGATCAAACACTACAAAAATCTACTACACTGGTTTTTCTACCATCTCTAACTATTTCTCTTTATTTGAGAATAATATAATTTTGCCATTCAAATCAATCAGATAGCAATGTTTCCCAAAGCCTGAAGTCTATGTAAATAAGAATTATACCAACTAGTTTGTTAAAAATGCAGAATCTTAGGCTTTATCTGTAATATACTAATCAGAAAATTTTCAACTGTTACCATAATAAGCACTTTAGCAAACTTTTTTAAGGTAAAGTTTGAGAACTACTGGTTTTTGAAATACAGATCATTCACTTGTTTATTCATTGTAATGCAATAAAAAGATACCTATTGAGTTCTTGATTTCCTCAGTGATTCCCAAATTTGCCAAATTTTATTCCCAAATTTACTTTCCCAATTCCAAATGAAAATCAGTTGTGCATTCATTGATTTTGAAGTTAACTGTTTTGAAAATCTTAGTAAATTTGCTGTATTTTAAAGCATATTGTATGCATTGATGAGGGTATCCTATGCATCATAATCAAAACTTTCAAGAAATGTAAAAACTATTTTTAGATATGTTATTTCTTATTTTTAACCTTCATAATATTGAAGATTATAATTGTTTCTATTCTGAAGTTCCAATTCCTTTGGAGATAATTTGGTATAGGAGAAGTCTGACTCCTAGTTAAAAACATTTGTGTGATTTTTTTTTTTTTTTTTGGCTTGATCATAAGCAGTTACAAAAGGCTTTATCTGGGAGGCTGGGGGATGAGGGGGTGGTTCTTTCTCATACTGCATTTGGCGCACAGCCAATGTATCACCGTCTCTGAAGAGAGTTGTAGTCAAAGAAATAGGCCCTTGTGGACTGCCACACTCTCTTCCATATTTGTGATTTTAGTCCAGGTAACTTCATCCTTAGGTCTCTTCATATGAAGTAATGGGGATAGGCTTTCTGGAACCTTCCTGAGATCCTCTTAAGGTGGAGAAGGGAGAAATCTTAAATTTAACCCCAATACGACTCAGTATCCAGTCTTTTCCATTCCTACATCTTCTCTCTGCCAGTTCCCCATAGTCTATAAAACTGCTGTAGCCTTTTGTTCATGGCTCCCTCAAAAGCAAGACAATCCCCATGTGTATCGTGATCCATTTGATCTTTAATCAGTGTACCATTCAATGGGAGAAAATGGATTTGACTTTTCTTTCCTTTTTTTTTTTTTTAATGACTCTTGCTCATACTATCTAAGCGAGTGACTAAAACTTAATATGTTGTGGCATGTTGCTTCAATTGGCCATTCTGATACCTGGCACCTCACTGTCCCTCCCTACTCAGGTGAGCTCCTAACAGTACAGTCATATTCCTATCTAGTCTGAGAGATTATCTTCTTTCACTTTGGCAATAATCATAATGAATTATTTGGTTCTGATTCTGGAACATCAATTTTCTCCTGCCCTCAGTATTCATGAATCTCAAACATGGACTAGAATTAGGACCATTGTTTCTCGGGCACTCAGGCCTTCAAACTATGCCATATATTTTCTTGAGTTTCTCCAGTCTATGATGGGCAGATGGTGGGACTTTTCAGCCTTCATAATCAAGTGAGCCAATACTTTATAATAAATCTCTTCAGAAAGGCAGATATGGTAGATAGATGTAGGAATAGTACAGATATATATGTCCTATTGGTTCTCTTTCTCTGTAGAACCTGAGCTAATATAGACTATTTAGTGATAATTCACTGTGGACCTTCTGCTAATAATACTTAACACAGCTGAGCACAACACACAGAACACTGGCATTAAAGTTTGCTTACTAGCACTTCTCTGTTTCAGCTCCAATATGTAAAAGAGCTTGAAAATTGTTATTGCCCCCTGTTACGAGCTGAATCATGTCTCCACAAAATTCATATGTTGAAAATTCTAAATCCCAGCACCTCAAAATGTGATTATGTTTGGAGATAAAGTAAGTTAAAATGAAATCATTACAGTGGGCCCTATTCCAATATGACTGGTTGACATCCTCATGTGAAGAGAAAATAACAGATATGTGCAGAGGGAAGACTATGCGAAGACTCTGGAAAAGGACAGTATATGGCCATATAGAGCCCAAGGAGGGAGATCTCAGAAGAAACCTACCCTTCTGACACCTTGATTTCAGACTTGTAGTCCCCAGAACTAGGAAAAAATAAATTTTAGTTACTTAAGCCACTCAACTCTGCAATACTTTGTCATGGCAACTCTAGCAAATCAGCACACTATCTTTACAATTAGAGAAAGTTGGACAAGCCAACACTCGAGGATCTTCTCAGACCTATCAACAAACTGGGATTGCAGGGAAAACGCCAACCTGAAATCCAGAAAGCTAGAAGACCCAGAGAGTAGTAGCTAAACCTGCTTATGTGGAACAAAAGCTGTTAGAACCATAACAGTAGAAACACTGAAATGGCAATTTTGATAAATTGCCAGAGGCTTAATGTGACTTATAGTAACAATAAGAAAATCTTGGGAGTCTTAGTCCTCTTGCCACACACACTTACTTCCCCATACCCTTCACCCTCTACACACACACATGTTCCTGAAGTTGACCTCCAGGAAAATTAACCCAGAATTTTAAGTGTGGGCAGTATATGGCAGCTTCTTTTCAGAGACTGCTTTGTGGAAAGGGGCAAAAAGGAGTAACTTTATCATAGAGAAACCTGACAAAAACATCTCACCAAGCTACTTAACATCAACAGTGATAGTGTGTACCTTTGACATGTGGTGATAATGGCACTTTATGTCTGTGGCTTTCTCCCCAAAATCCATAACCTGAGTCTAATCATGTGAAAAATATCAGACAAATGCCAATTGAGGGACATTACAAAATATCTGACCAGTCAACCTTGAAACTGTCAAAGTCACAAAAACAAAGTAAAGTCTAAGAAAATGTCACAGCCAAGAGGAGTCTAAGAAGGCACAATGCCTAAATGCAATTTAGTATCCTGGATGGTATTCTGGAACAGAAAAAGAATTATCAGGGAAGAATAAGGAAACGTCAGTAAATACAAACTTTAATTAATTTGTAAAAAGTGCTTGCTTTATATTTGCTCGTGTCCCTCCTCTCTCTTCATACATACATATATATATATAAAATAGTAATACACATTATTGTTTACATTTTATATTGTATTTAATATATTTGTATTATGTTACATATAATAGGTAGATGCATATGTGCATATTCACATACATCAACAATACGTCTAAACAATACAGAAGATATAAAGATATAAGTATAAAAGGTGAAAAGTAATAGTCTTCCTACCTTCCCTTCTTGCCCCTATTCCCATCACATTCAGTGTTTTCTGTTTCATACAAGGATTCATATCTCCATATTTTTACAATTTTTAACAAATCAGATACTCCTACATGTATTGCTGTGAAACTAGCTTTAATTTGCTTAAAAATAAAGACAAACTTGTTTACTGGTCATTCTACTAGTAACTGGATGAAGAATATGTTTTCTTCATTTTTGTGAACTTAACTCATACAACAGTGTTTGGCATGTAGTAGGCAGTCAGTAAATATTTTGTTGAATGAATGAATGGATAATTTGCATTTGTCAAAGAATAACTCACCCATTGATCATTGAATGAATGTCATGAGAGACACTAACTTATTTTGGAGCTGAAGAGTAAATTAGGATTAACAAAATAGCATTCATGTGAAGTTGTTAGGCTTTTTTTTTTTTAATACATATATTTGGATTTTTGAAGTTCAATATCTGGACACATAAATGAGATAAACTACAGACTAAATGAGAATTTTGAGGGGTACCTGGGTGGCTCAGTGGGTTAAAGCCTCTGCATTTGGCTCAGGTCATGATCCCAGGGTCCTGGGATCGAGACTCACATTAGGCTCTCTGCTCCACGGGGAGCCTGCTTTCTCCTCTCTCTCTGCCTGCCTCTCTGCCTACTTGTGATCTCTGTCAAACAAATAAATAAAATATATATTTTTTAAAAATAATAAAAAATAAATGAGAATTTTGAGCCAGTTGGTTCCTTTTTTCTCTTTTGCACTATTTTCTGAGTACCACTTTTAAGCTACATGCAGAGAAGGAAAATACTGATTTTTAAAATCATTTTTAGGTCTAATTCTCACAGTTAAAAAAATCTCATAGAATTCCATGGACTATGAAAATCTAGCATTCTCATAACATTTCTGCAATTTCCCAGTGCACTTATATTCTCATAGTTTTCTCTGGCTTCTTGATAGGAGTATGTTCTGCCTGCTACATAGAATATGCCCAGGTGTGAAATTCAGCACCTACTTCATATTCCACAAAACATTAATGCCTACATAACATAGGAACATATGGCAGGATTTAAAGACCTGAAGTAGCATAGAGATAGGGTTTACTTTATATCTGCAAATATTTTGAAATGTGGACTGGAGTCATCACAGTTCTTTAAAATGCCTGTTGGCTTTCACTCAGTACATTGAGTGGTAAAGAGAGTGATAATTCACTGTCCCTAATATCACCTTGTTTCAGTTTCCCTCAATCTTGCTGATCCCTCTTCTACCCAGAAAACCTTCATTCTTTGGGTAAAATACACCTCTTTCTTGTTGTATACAGAGCAGCCACAAACATATCTTTTTCAACTGGCCCCCAGCCAACATAGCCCTTGAAGCCTTATCTCTCAAGTTAATAACCTATCAAGGTACTTTTTTCCCCCAAATAAAGTGAATTTCCGAATTAAGAGACACTGTGCCAGTTGTTAAAATAATTATGAAAAAAGGGGGGCCTGGGTGGCTCAGTGGGTTGTGCCTCTGCCTTCGGCTTGGGTCATGGTCCCGGGGTCCTGGGATCAAGCCCCACATGGGGTTCTTTGCTCAGCCGGGAGCCTGCTTGCCCCTCTCTCTCTGCCTGCCTTTCTGCCTACTTGTGATCTCTCTCTCTCTCTCTGTCAAATAAATAAATGAAATCTTTAAAAAAATAATAAAATAAAGTAATTATGAAGTAATAAAACTGTCACTGCATGCCTATACCAAAAATAAATAACAATGAAATAGTGGTATGTTTAAGAAGGAAAGTAAGAATAAAGTGGGTAGAATTAAGAAGTAGTAACATTGAGGGTGCCTGGGTGGCTCAGTTAGTTGGGCGTCTGCCTTTGGCTCCAGTCATAATCCTAGGGTCCTGGAATTGAGCCCTGCATCAGGCTCCCTACTCAGCGGGAAGCCTGCATCTCCTTCTCCCACTCTCCCTGCTTGTTTTCCCTCTCTCCCTGTCTCTCTCGGTCTCTGTCGAATAATAAAATCTTTGGAAAAAAAAAAAAGAAGAAGTAGTAACTTTGAATGCAAGTGAGGAGCTGTAGGGTCAAGAGGGGCTAGTCCAATGTGTGCTGAGACGCTCACGTAATAGGACACCTTTCACAGAATTCTTGATTTGGTCCAAAAAACATCTGCTGTTGGAAGGTCAGCAATTGAAATTGTGCTTTTCTATAGCTGTCTTGTTAAATTGTCTTTATGTCTTTCTTCATTTTTATTGAGATATAATTGACATATAACATATTTTTCAGTTGTTCAACATAACATTTTGATATTTGTATATATGGCAAAAACAATTACCACAGTAAGTTTGGTTGGTAATTTTTTTTTTAGTTTAATAAATGGCATACATATATAAAGAATCCTCCAGATGACAGTTCTAATTGACATCTATCAAAGTGACATTGCATTGATACGGGCTCTAATGGCTTTTTTTACTCAAGGTCTAACTCTAAAATCCTAGCTATAAGATCCTGCATTTGTCCTATCAAGTTCTCTTTACAAGGAGAATTTCAGTTTCCCTCTTTAATTGGCTTTCTGTTGACAGCTCTGCCTTTTCTGAACATAGCTTGGTAGGCATAAAACTGCATTTGATTAAGAGAAATGAAGTGCTTTTCCACATTTAATGTAAAAGCAAAAGTTAAATTTCAAATTCTACCTAAATATTCAATGTCAAGAAATGTAATTTTTTTAACATTTTCTAGATATTTAAAGGCCATCACAAGTGTAGATATTTTGTCCTAATATTTCACTTAGTTTTATTTTATTGCATTTTCAATCTGTGAATTTTTTTTATATTTCTGTTTTCCTGAATAATGGTATCTATAAATAATTTTAAATACTATAGACAAGCATTAATACATATTTATACATATATAAAGCCGAGGATTCATATCTTAACCTTTTCAAAACCTGCCAGCTATTGGTGAATGTGTGCTTTATTCAGTCATCCTCATCGTTTTCTTGTTTTATGCCCAAGGCTTAGCACTTGGGGTTTCAAAATCAACCAAAAACATCAAGCTTTAATGTTTTTGACTGACGTGAAATTTTTGCTTACTTTAAAGATTTTGTTTTGCAAACCTTGACTTTTCTCATATTTTTCCCTGTTCATAATCACAAAGCTATATAAATCTTCATGAATTAATGAATATAATTATTTATTCAAACACCAATATGGAGTGGGGAATTTTATAAAGCCTGGCCGGGGAGGGGGGAGTTCTGCTTCATGCATGTAGATTTGTTTAACATTTTTTCTTCTTTTAATACATTTCAGTTTGAAAAAAATAATTCATGCAAATGAAGAACTGACTGCAAAGAACTACTAGGGTATCTATAATTAAGTTTAAGAGGAGTTTGCTTTCCACAGCTTTATGATTGTTATTCAAGTCAACAAACACTTTAGGGAACATGATTGTCTTTCACTTCAATTCTTTATTTTAAGAAAGTTAAGGAGAAGTGAGAATAATTTAAAAATCTCATTCTTATTTTCAGGTGCCCACAGCCTGGGGAATGGTCATGAAATGTGATTATGTCAAGTAACACCAAGTAAAATACACCACCACTGCTTTTTCGCCATCAGTGCAGGTGTCAACATAACTAAAAAAAAAAAAAAAAAAAAAAAAGGCAAATGCTGTTTTCATATTTTTATGGAAAAAAAATTATCTTCAATCCACCAGGAATTGTCCCAGGGACCCCTGGTGTTCATGAACTATGCTTAAAAACTATTGATTTAAAACAAAAAGTACTCATGGAAAGCAAGGGCAACAATCCATCATATTTCAGTCTATTTTGTGACCTTGGCTGTCAGATGATCTCCTCAGGCTTTTGTACTGTTACAAATAATGCAATATCAGATGAAGATGACTATCAAGAAGAATTAGAGTAGGTAAACATTTTCTTTATGGTCTTTCCAATGTCATAGGATTGGTTGTATTGTGGGCCCATCACGACCCACAGGTACTCTTACTAGGATTTTAAGAACTCTGGAATCATACTTCTCATCAGTCCTAGAATTTTCCATCGCATGACTTGCCCATGTCATTTTGCCTTTGTCCTGAAATGTTTTATTGTCTTTAGTCCTTGTAAACTTTTAGCAAGCTTTATGACTCATAGAATGTATTCAAAAATATTGATAAAGTGAGTTTTATGAGATATCATTGTGCCACATGCACATCTGAAAATTGATACTATAAAACTCAAATATTACAGAAAGATATCAAATAGAGGAGATATTTTATAACTTTGCCAACTCATCTTTTTCTTTATATTTTAATATTTTATTTACTTATTTGGCAGAGAGAGAGAGAGAGAAAGCACTAGCAGAGGAAATAGCAGAGAGAGGAGAAACAGTCTCCCCACTGAGCAGGGAGACTGATGTGGGCTCAATCCTAGGACCCTGAGATCATGACCTGAATTGAAGGCAGATGCTTAACCAACTGGACTACCCAACTTATCTTTTTTATACAGGGTCTACTTAGGATCTAAATCCTCAACACATGTTTATTTAAAAAACCTAATAATTCTTTTCAAAAAATTATATCTATAATATGAATTATTAGCATTCAAAGTTATTCTGACTAGAAGAGATCCTTAGCAATGAATATTGAAAAGTTAAGTGAAAGATTTTTTCTTTTTTTTTTTTTACTTCTTAGTGTATTGCTATATCTATTATAATATTAAGCATCTATATTGTAAATACTAAGAAAAATTGACATGAAATACTCACAGGGATGAGGAAGGTCTAAAATGGATAAAATGGATGTTCTGAAATTCCTGCATGGAAAGAACCATGGCACTTGAAAATTAGTAGGAAACATAAAAATAAGAGATATGTCCATATCATAGGATTCAATTTGTATCTTTGAATGAGTATGGACTCCATTATCTAGCTAGTAGATGTTTGTTTTTTGAGCTTTTGTTAAAACTGATATTGTGCTCTTTACATTTTTTTCCTATATGTCTCATAGCTAACAAAGATATCATGTTTGTATACTATTTATCAGAAACTTAGTGCCTCATCCTGATCCTTGACAACCCAGGAATTCTACTGAACAACATATTCAAGCCTACTTTTCATTTACAGAGCCCAAGCTGTCCATATTTCCTGCCATTCCCCTTCAATTGTTTCAAATTCTTCTATCTTTCTTACCCATCTCAAAATCTTTCCAAAATTATTGGTTTTGTGTATCACCTGTGATAATGTTTACAATATTTTTCTAGCTGATATATATATATATTTTTTTTTTTTTTTGCAATATTAGCACTCACTTCAGGAGTATCTATACTAAAATTGAAATAATACATTGAAGATTAGCATGGCCCTTTTGGAAGGATGACACACAAATTTTTAATGCAATATTTAAGCCAGTGTTCAGAGTTGATATTTGTATCTGGCGGACCCAAAGACACAAATGTAGAAGGAACCATCATTTAGCTGAATAGTGTGAAATAAAATTTTCTTGACTTGATATTCCAACATGAGAATAAAAATATAACCTTCATGACTTAAAATATGTGATCTTGAGTAAGATGGTCCCCCAAATTATTTTCTTCATCTGTAGCAGGAATATAATATTCTTCTGAACACACCATTTTCCATGATTAAAGTATATGATATTAAAATGGCTGATAATTTTAAAATATCCCATGACTGTGAATAGAACCTGATTATTTCCTTTTCATTATCCTTTGATAGTTATTTTTTTTTTCTCTTAACTCCCAAATGTGTTCTGCCCTTGGACATCTTCAGATTATTTCTCCTCACTTGGAAGTTTATTTTCACTGACTTGAAATGTTATCCAATATAATGACATTGATACAAAATACATGATGATGATAATCACCCCAAACTTTACATCTTCAGTTTGGATTTCCCTTGAAATTTCAGACTTGTGTATCCAGTTGTCTATATATCTCTACTTATCCCCTCTATTTATCTTATTTTGAGCACTCAAGATTAATGTGACCAAAATTGGGATATTCATCTTTCCTTCCAAACTTGCTCTTGTATAGCCTTTCCCATTTTGTTCATGGAAATTATAACCTTTCGGTTGCTCAGGAGAAAGAAAAACAAGCACACACAAAAACTTTGAAATCATTTTTGCTTTTTCTCACATTCTACCAATCAAGAAAATCTGCTGCCTCTATGTCCATAATATACTAGAATATGACCATTTCTACTACCCGTACACAAACACAGGAAAACAGGCCATTATCATGACTCATTAGCCAGCTAATGCTAATGCTCTCAGTGCCAACAGACTGTTCTCTGTAAAACTACCAGATGACCCCACTGAAACAGCCATATCACTTGATCTTTTGTGCAGGCCCTTAACACCTTCCTATCCCAGTCAAAGTAATTCCAAAATTCAGATAATAGCTTTTTTTTTTTTTTTAATCAGTAGATCAGGCATGCTTCTGAACCAAAGTCACTTCTTTTTCTCCACTGCCTTCACACTCTGATATTTGTAAGTGGTTTGTCCCCATACCTGCATCAGGATGCTGCTAAATTCTTTCTTAATTGATTCTTCAGTAATGAATAAAATTGTCCTTCATCACACACATACTTCCTATTTTCCTTTCAGTCTCTATTTTATTCACCATTGCACTTATAATCAATGAATAAATTATATACTTTCTTTATATTCTGCCTTATTCAAAGCTAAATATGACATTCAGGAAGCTAAAGATTTAGTCAGTTTCATTCACTGCCATCTCTTCAATACCTAACATAGTTTCTAGTAGTTAATAGATATTTTTAAATGAAAGAAAGAATGGGTGACTTGAATTTGTGATGAAGATAAATCTCCCACATACCAATAAATAAATAAATAATTTTTTAAAAGATTTAAAAAAAGCCCTCCCACATACCAAATGAATATCAGATTATTCCCCTTCTACTTATTTTTATAGTAGGTTGTGCAGTTCTTTCTTGAGAATTGTTGACAATCATACCATGATGAAGCTGGAGTAAAAATTGGGGATACTTATGAAAAAAATCAGTAATGAGTGATGTTCATTTTTGAAAATATTTTTCTCCTAGTGTGGATTGATATACGGTTAAACCTGTTCCTTTGGTACTCAAACATTATCAGGGTGATTTGGGCAGCAATAAAGTAATCAAAATACACATACCTTTATGTTCTCTAGATACGTAAATACACATTGACGACCACAAAAATGTTGAAGAAGGTAGTATATCTCATTATCTGACCAAATTACTGCTCAGCAATTTCTTAACCAAAATATAGACACACACAAAAACACACTCTTAATTATATTGGTCTATGTAAAATAAGAAAAAAAAAACAATCCTTGCTTTTTACCTTTGTTAAGTTTTGGTTGTGTGAATAATATATTTACTTCTTCTATAAACAAACTGGACACTCCCTTCAAAGATATGTCTAAAGACTGCATATTAATTATTTATTTATTGTATAAGGACACAATAGTGTTGCTAATAAACAAAGATTCAGGAGAAGAATGTAGCTCCCACACAAGATGCACAACAAACACTTTACCTTAGTGATCATATTTGTAGAAGGAATATATTTCCAAAAAATGTTGTACTCTAAAAATACTGCTTGAAAACCATTTCCCAGATTTCTATGAAGGAGGGAAGAATTGCTGAAAAACCAACTCAGACTACTTCTCAACATGGCCCATTTTGCAATTATTATTCACAAGCTCTACAGGCCACACTGAAATGTTTAATATTCTGTCTCCTATTTCCCAATATAACCTCATTATTTCTTCTGTGTTGGTTTTCTTTAACTACCCCCCTTTCCCTTATCCTTGGTTTGATTATTCTTGCACTTTATTAGGGTTTATTCATATACTTTCTTTAGCCTGGAATGCTATCTTAACATCTTTCTCCTAAAAAAAATATATTTTGTCCCTACCATATGTCCATGTTAAATGTTTTTGCCCTGTTTATGCTTGTTGCTCTTTGATCCAGCAATAAAAACATAAGTTCTAATCAGTGCTTAATAAATATTACTGTAAAAATAAATAACAGAAAATTATAATAGCTAAAATGCATAAACAAAAATATACTGAAATGTGAACATACATAGATCCATATCAATTTGTTGCATTTAAAATTTACAAAAATTACCCCAGAAGAGCTAGACAAGCTAAAAGTAATCAATATAAAATGATACTGATTATTCTCAATATAGAGAACAAAACAAAATTAGTATTACCTAGATATTTAAATAATAACATTCGTTCCAAAAATATAGATTTAAAAGTTTGACTTAGAAAAATTAAATTTTGCAAAAGTAATATCCAGGGGCACCTGGGTGGCTCAGTAGGTTAAAGTCTCTGCCTTCGGCTCAGGTCATGATCTCAGGGTCGTGGGAGTGACCCCCGCATCTGGCTCTCTGCTTAGCAGGGTGCCTGCTTCCTCCTCTCTCTCTCTCTCTCTCTCTCTCTGCCTGCCTCTCTGCCTACTTGTGATCTCTGTCTGTCAAATAAATAAAATCTAAAAAAAAAGCAAAAGTAATATCCAATATAAAATGACACAGAGGTAAAGTTTAAAAATTTTATTTTATTTTTAACTATATTATTATTATTTTATTGTTAAGGAATCCATTTCTAGGACTGTCATGAAGCCCAGGCTGGGTTAACAGTAATGAGTTCTGGAGGTAATTACACTAAACTCTGGGATTTTTGTTATAAGCACTCTCATCTTTCTCTACCTCACCTGAAAAACTCAGATTCATGAGGCCTCAATCCCAGCTTCCCTACTCCAGGAGATACCAAAGCCCTCTATGAAGGAGGCGTTTTCAGAGGAGAAGACAATTTTGTCTTCCCAGAGTACAAACCCTCTACTTTGCTTTAAAAGACAGAGAGTGTGGCGCCTGGGTGGCTCAGTGGGATAAGCCTGTGCCTTCGGCTCAGGTCATGATCTCAGGGTCTTGGGATCCAGCCCTGCATCCGGCTCCCTGCTCAGCGGGGAGCCTGCTTCCCCCTCTCCCTCTGCCTGCCTCTCTGCCTACTTGTGATCTCTCTCTCTCTCTCTCTCTGTAAAATAAATAAATAAATAAATAAAAGAGAGCAACCCCAAACTACAGACACACTGGTTCCTGCACAGGCCTCAATAAAGTTTGAAAATTTTGTCTTTTTTTTTTTTAAGATTGTATTGTATTAATTTGAGAGAGGGAGAGAGCACAACCAGGGGGAGAAGCAGAGGGAGAGGAAGAAGAAGGCTCCCCACTGAGCAAGGAGCCTGATGTTGGACTTAGTCCCGGACCCTGAGATCATGACCTGAGCTGAAAGCAGATGCTTGACTAACTGAGCCATCTAGGTGTCCCTAAAGTTTGAAAATTTTATTTTTTAAAAGATTTTATTTATTTATTTGACAGAGAGAGAGCACAAGCATGGGGAACAGCAGAGGGAGATGGAGAAACAGATTCCCCACTGAGCAGGGAACTCAATGTAGGGTTCGATCCCTAAGCTGAAGGCAGATGCTTAACTGACTGAGCCACCCAGATACCCCAAATTTGAAAATTTTAAATAGATCAAATACTTTGTAGAATTTATATAGGAAAACTGTCATACAGATTATATCAGTAAAACAAACAAAAACCAAACAAAAGAGGGGTACTTGGGTTGCTCAGTCCATTAAGCAGTTGACTTGGTTTTGGCTCAGGTCACGATCTTGGGGTCCTCTGCTTGAAGATTCTCTCTCCCTCTGCCTCTGCCCCTCTCCCACTCACACACTCTCATTCTCTCTTTCTAAAATAAATAAAAGAACTTAAAAAAAAAACAAAAAATAAAACAGAAGAAGCTTTGAAAGCATAACAATAGTTTTATTATGCTTTGAAAACTCAAGAAGAAATTAATTTGGTTTAATATATTATGCTCTAGGAAATATAAGGGAATTAGGTAAAATCATTAAAATATTTGTTTTCACTTTATAACTAAAGGCTCAAAGAGAAGGTATAAATGTTATAAATATCAAAATTCAAAATAATATAGCAGAACTATATATGAAACACTATAATCTCATACTAATTTTCTTGAAATTAAAGGTATGATTTAGTTCTCCCAGAAGAGATGAAACATGAGCATGGGCTCACCTGTGGCATCAGGAAAAAGACAGCACCACTATTCAAATAGATAAGAAAAATTAACTAAACTTTTTACAAATTACTAAAGGTTGTATGTAGGCTAGTGAAGTAGTATAGAAATTCTGAGTGCTGTAGATTCAAGGGGGAACTGTATCCTCTCATAGGCTCTTCTTGATAGACTTCTACTGGGTGCTTACAAGAAAGAATAGTGTGGGAAAGAGACTGGACAAAGCTTTCTTGGGTTGTATAGGTCTAGAGGAAGGAATGGCCACAAATACAGAAAAGAATAAAGTTTCACATAGACCCTAACGAACAAAAGCCTTCAGCCGCTGAGAAACAAGTAGCAAACTCTGGCGTTCAAGATCATAGTAAGGAAATATAAAAGAAAGAGCCAATCGACCCTAGAGGAGGAGCAAAAATCATCCAGGTCCCAGGCCATTAGTGATTTCCCAACGCTGGTGAAGGGGGATGAGTTGCAGAGAAATTACCAGCTGTCAGGTATAGGGACAAGGGTCCTGCCCAAGAATGAGGTTGAAGGAGGATAACAAGGAATGCTCTCTGACTGCCAACCATCAGGTTAGCAAATACTGAATAACAAGTGAGAGGGGTTACTGTTGAAAAAGCACAAAGGGTCAGAGAGAGCCTATCTGCAACACAGACACACAGGAAAGCCTAAGGCAAAAGACTGGCTGAGGAAAACTGGGAGAAGAAAAATTCTAACCCTCTCTACCCTAAAAAGGACAAAAACAGAGGACTTTGAAGTTGCTGAGAACTGATAAAAATAACTCCAACAAAATATAGAACCAGTTCAGCTGTCTGGATGGACTCAGTCCTCATGCTATAGGTAAATTTTTTGCTCAGCAAAAGTTGTTTGATATGCTAAAGCAGTGGGTAGAGGAAATTTTATAGCAATAAGCACATTAATTAGAAAATAAGGAAATTCTTCTATTAACCCTCTAAATTTCTCTCTTAATAAATTAGAAAAAGGAAGCATTCTCATCTTCTGTGTTGATTAAATATTAAACCCATACTAAATAGAAAGGTACAATAAAGATAATTGATGAAAGCTGTGACATTAAGAGTAGAAATACAGGGTGCCTGGGTGGCTCAGTGGGTTAAGCCTCTGCCTTCGGCTCAGGTCATGATCTCAGGGTCCTGGGATCGAGTCCCACATTGGACTCTCTGCTCAGCAGGGAGCCTGCTTTCTCCTCTCTCTCTCTGTGCCTGCCTTTCTGCCTACTTGTGATCTCTGTCTGTCAAATAAATAAATAAAATCTTAAAAAAAAAAAAGAGTAGAAATACATTGGAGAAAAAAAAACAGTGAAACTGAAAATTGGCTAAAAAATGATCAATGAAATTGGTATACCTCTAGCCAGATTGATCAGATAAATTAGAATACAATACAATAAAATAGAAAAGCTGTAACTTGGAAGTATAAAAAATGAAATATAGGAGGCATCAACTCAGATCCTATAGACATCAACTATAAAAATGCAGTACTATGAGCAATCTTATGCCTATAAATTTGACATCATAGCTGTAGTCAGTAAATTCCTTGAGCAATACAAATTAACAAAACTCATAAAGCTCATTCAGTACATAGCTTAAATGGATAGCCTGAACATCTGTATATTTATATATTTATTTTTATTATTTCACTCTTTATTGGGTCCCATTCATGGGTCCCATTCATGGGACCCAATAACAATGAGAACATAAGTTCAAACAAAAATACATACACAAATGTTTATAGTAACTATATTCATAACTACTAAAATGTCTGTACTGCCTTTGGCCACTGAATAGGGAAGGTGTGGAAGAAGTAGACTAAAGACTCCTACATAGGGGTGCCTGGGTGGCTCAGTCGGTTATGCGTCTGCCTTCGACTAGGTCATGGTCCCATGCTCCTGGCATCCAGCCCCACTTTGGGCTCCCTGCTGAGCCGAGAGCCTGCTTCTCCCTCTCTCTGCTTCTCTCGCCTGCTCGTGCTCTCTCTGTCTCTCTGTCAAATAAATAAATAAAAATCCTAAAAAATAAAAAAGACTCATACATAGCAGTAAAATGACATGAACTGCTGATCTATACCTTAGAATATATAAATCTGTAATGATGAAAGCTCCATCCTGACCACTCACACCATCCTGGAACACTGGTACTTTGCCTTCATGGTGGACAATGAGGCCATCTTTGACATCTGCCAGCAACCTGGACATCAGACATCCTACCTACACCAACCTCAGGACATCAGACATCCTACCTACACCAACCTACCTGAACTTCAACTGGTTCATTGGTCAGATCATGTCCTACATCACTACTTCCCTGCACTTCAATGGGGCCCTCAGTGTGGACCTCACAGGGTTCCAGACCAACCTAGTGTCCTCCCCCACATCCTCCTCTCCCTGGTGACCTACTCAATGCATTGTCTCAGCTAAGAAGGCCTACCATGAGCAGCTGTTGGTGGCAGAGATCACCAATGCCTGCTTTGAACCTCCAACCAGATGGTCAAGTGTGACCCTCACCATGGCAAATAAATGGCCTGCCGTATGCTCTATTGCCGAGAAGTGGTGCCCAATGCCACCATTGCCACTGTCAGGACCAAGTGCACCATCCAATCTGTGGACTTGTGTCCCTCGGGTTTTAAGGTTGACATTAATTATCAGCCCCCAACAGTGGTGCCCAGGGGAGACCTGGCCAACATGCAACAGGCAGTCTGTATGCTAAGTAATACCACAGCCATTGTGGAGGCCTGGCTGGATGAAACACATCAGAATGCATAGAACACTGGAGTATTCCAACAGGACGTAGCCTTGGGAAGTCACTAAAAAACAACATGAAAGCAAACAAACAACAACAACAACAACAACAACAACAAAAATATATATATATATATATATGTATATGTATGTATGTGTGTGTGTGTATATATATATATATATATATATATATATATATATATATATATGAATGCTGATCCTGGAAGGAGAATCTGTCTGTCCTAACATTTTTACCCTCTGACCTTGTTAAGCCCTCTGAGTGCCAAATAGAACATTGAAGGAAAAAGTCCTCAGTGGAACACTGGAATGGTCTTACTAAAATGAGGAAAGACTGTATGTATAAAAATTCTGATATAGTTTTTTTTTTTGCAACATGTGTTTTTTAAGTTTTTTTTTTAAATGGATCAGTTATTTAATTAGGTTCTTTGTAAGAAATTTAGAACACCAATTTGTGAGGGCAAATTCCATTTGTGAGAGAAAATACAGAGTGGAGATAGCCTTGAAGCTGAGGAACAGCCTTGATTTTTGGCAGAATTTGCGAGTCCAGAACGTTCTGATCAACCTTGCATTGCTCTGTAATCTCATATTTCTCTTTCTTGGCATGGAAGATTTCACCCTCCTGGTGTCTGGGCTTATGCAACTTATTCTTGAAATAAACATCAGTGAGATGTTTGCAGATTTTCACACTGCTGATACCAATTTTGGTAGAAGTGGCAATGACAAATTTCTGGTGTGTTCTACACAGAGGAACTCGATTGAGGGACAGAGGTCCAGTCACAAGTAGCAAACCACTGCTCAGCTGTTTCAGGAAAACTTCCCTTTTGATTCTGTGAAAGAACCAAGATGTCCTTCAACGGATGAATGGATAAGGAAGATGTGGTACATATACACAGTGGAGTATTGTGCCTCCATCAGAAAGGATGAATACCCAACTTTTGTAGCAACATGGACGGGACTGGAAGAGATTATGCTGAGCGAAATAAGTCAAGCAGAGAGAGTCAAGTATCATATGGTCTCACTTATTTGTGGAGCATAACAAAGAACTGATATATAGTTTTTTATATATATGTGTGTATATATGTATATGTATGTATATATATATGATATATATACTTTCCGTATATACAAAACTCATCTTCAACCAAAAAGTTCACAAATGTTCTCAAAACCTTCTATGGAAACTGGCATAATGTCTCAATGGCATATCTGATGATATGCCAATTTTCCTTAAAGTCAACCCTATTTGAGCCTACTTCCTGGATATTTGGACTTGTTAACCACTTATTTTCTGTTACACTATTGGCATACTGAAAAAATGTTTTAACGAAAAGTGAAGTTCAAGTAAATGATGAGTTTAGTATTACAACCTGCTCATAGGAGCGTAAAGACATTAAGGAAATTTACATATTGACTTTTATTCAGGTATTTTCAACTTTCAGCCTTCTCAGGTTCCTATAAGAAACTGAGATGAAAAGGAGAAAGGTGACATAAGTGGCACATCTGAGTGACACCATAAAATATTATATTTATATAAAGTGCTTTCTGAAACACGTGGATAATAAGATAATTAGTAGTTAAGTAGAGTTGATGTTACATGTAGAATTGGATTTTATAAATTCTGAAGTCAGTCCTGGTCTCACACCTATGATGTGTAAGAGATCACTGTGAGCTGAGCTCCCCAGAGGAGGGTGGGGTCCAAGCCCAGCAGGAGCTGGAAAGAGATTGCTGTTATTTTACACCCAGTATATGGGTGCTGGATGAAACACATCAGAATGCATAGAACAATACAGTATTCCAGCAGGAAGCAGCCTTAGGAAGTCACTAAAGAAGCAACATGAAAACAAAAACCAATTTCAGAGAAAGTCACCAAATCACTAGGATTTGTGTGACTTCAAGAGAAATGTAACCAGTGGATCTTGGTAAGGAGAACCAATGTTTATTAAGCAATGTATTATTAAACAGGAGATTGACACAATTATTTCATTCAAGTTATGCCCACAGGAGCTCTCGAAGTTAAGTGGTAATATTCCTTTTCAATATAAGAAGACACTAAGGCTCGACGACCTTTAACCTGTCACCTGACTCTAGAGCCTATTAAGTGAATGAACCAGGCTTCAAACTGCCAGCTTATTGGTTCCGTTCCATCAGGTTTTCATCTACCAACTATTACTGCCTGCATATTCTTTCATTATCTATATTGAAATACTTATATGGTATTATGTCTGTGACATCACAGAATTCATTGGTTCTCAGAGTGTATAGGGGATCTTAAAACCCCAAAACATATTCTCATCGACCTCTTTCAGAGTAACTATTTTAATTTGTGTGATTTTTTTTAAAGAACTGAATTTGTAATAGTAAATGTCTCCAAAGCCAACTCTGTATAACACAAATTGAAGATACCAGTTATCTTCTGTTCTGGAAATACTTCAGCAGCCTAAAGTCCTGCATCCCACAAATACAGATCAGTATATTACCTTGGGGTCGTGACATCTGTAGAATGACGACCGCCTTTGCTTAAATTCTATCAAAAGTCATTGTGAGCAAAGTACTAGGAACATAGTAAGTACTCAAGAAATTCACAAATGGGCAAATTTCATTTGTCTCAATCCTCCTTGTAATTGAATTGGCTGCTCAGACTTCAGTTTTGCCTTAGCTGTGAAAAATACACTTTTAAAGAAATGTATTAGAAATTGTTTTGTTACATATCTTACCTTAGACCCATGAGTTTGGATCAGAGCTCAGTAGACTCACCAAGGATATTGTACTCCCTAAAAACATGAAATCCAGTTTTAAAAAAGCTTAGAAACATGTTACTTAAAAAAATAAAAGTACTTGGGGCCCCTGGGTGGCTCAGTGGGTTAAGCCTCTGCCTTCGGCTCAGGTCATGATCCCAGGGTCTTGGGATCGAGCCCGGCATCTGGCTCTCTGCTCGACAGGGAGCCTGCTTTCCCCTCTCTTTCTGTCTGCCTCTCTGCCTACTTGTGATCTCTCTCTCTCTGTCAAATAAATAAAGTCTTTTTAAATAAATAAATAAATAAAGTAAAAATACTAATAAAAGCAAAACAGGACAGGGCCCAAATTTCTACTAAAGGAGACCTTCAGCAAAGACCCTTTAGACATATTTCCGTGTGTTTCCTTTTGAAGGAGTCAATACTGGCAGGATTAGACAGGGTAAGGTAGCATAACTTTATGCAAGGTATCACAAGTCAACTTAAAGAAAAGACAAAGTAAAACCTTGTCTTTGTTATATGTCTAATAATATTCATGCATACAATGTAACAAAAGGAAAGTAAATATGAGCTATTTTACCAAGCTAATGAGAAATGAGAGCTGTAATAAGGAGCATTAGTGATGATGTTCATATAATTTTCTGAGATTTTTTATACAGATTGAGTTGAGTCATATAATAGAGTCAATGTAAATAAAGGCTTTGCTGGTGCTTGTTGCCTGTGAGGTGGGGCATTTCTGGTGGAGAGAAAGCACTATATCTGGAAAACATGTCATTTAAATAATTGAGGACACCTAGTGTGAAGAAACTGAGACCAATTTTACTGATTTTCCTTTCTTTTATTTATTTTTTGTGTGTTTCTCCATTAAATGTGAAAAGGAAAATTAAATGTGATTATACCTGCCTGTTACATCCTCCAGGAACATAAAACTGTTTATATTTTGAAGAACATTATAAAAATACTTAGCTTACTCACCACTAAAGTCATTATGAGTAGTTTATATTTAGTATTATATTACTTAAAAGTTTTCACTTTACTTAGGAAATGGATTTCTCCTTATGAATACTTTCTACCAAGAGAGTTTATCTATTGAACTGTGGAGTTATTGAATATAAAATTTACCCAGCACACATACTTTCAATAATTAATATATATTATTGTAGAATATATTAAATGGATTTGAAAAGCATTGTAATTTGTCTAAAATGCAGTCTTTCTTTGTTTATTGCAGTTCTGCTACTAATTTCAAGTCTTCTAAGAATTCAAATTTTCCTACATAACTATGTAAATAAAAACCTGATCTTAATGATTATTCAAAGCACCAGAGCACATGAAAAAAAGTATATAAACATATGCGTATATATTACATATAAGAATATATGTAACATATAGAAATATATACAAGATATATAAATATAGGAATATATATAATATAATGTGTATGTGATAGATAGAATGATATCTGTCCTCAGGAAGCCTACTGTTAAAAAGTGAGATACATATTTAACATGAAGGACATGACATGTTACTCAAAACTTACAGGATGCCTGGGAACATATGACAAACTGTTCCAACTTAGTCTTGCATAGGAAGAAAGGTCTTGGAGTAAGATAATTTGTAATTGAAGACACAGTGAAATGGAGGGAGAAGGAATGAGGAACATGCTCCAGGCTGAAGAATTTAGAGGCAGAAAGGTACGAGGTAAATAACATATTCCAAAAATTAAAACCAGTTTATTGTGATAAGAGAGGAGAGATCAGCTGGAAGTTTGGTGAGAGTGAAGGCTGGGAGGTTGGGGAAGAAGCAGAGTCTGAGTCATTTATTATTTATTTGACCCTTATTTTATAAAGTAAGAGGAAACCCTGGACTTACTAAAGCAAAGAAGTATTATGATCAAAACATAGTTTTGGGGGGTGCCTGACTGGCTCAGTCAGTAGAGCATGTGACTCTTAATCTCAGTTTTGTAAATTTGAGCCCCATGTTCTGTGTAGTCATTATTTAAATTCTTTGAAAAAATAGTTTTGGAAAATTATTCTAGCTACAGTGAGGAGATTGGGTGTTTAAAGCAGTACTAAAGAGGACAGACATATACACAGGAGAACCAGTTAAAAAACTGTTTCAATAATAATAGCAACATTATGAAGAATCAAGGGAGAATTAGTGATACATTGGGGAAACAGGAAAGGTATGCTGAACCAAGGTAGATATAAAGGGTGACTGGCAAGTGTTATGCCTGTGTTTGTGTGCACATGTGAGTTTTAATCAGCTTAATGCAGGCAAGTAGTTAAATATTTAAATAATAATGATTTTTAGAGAATAATTTATCAAGTATCTCTCCATACAAATCAGTGTAATTTCAAAAAGCACCCATATTTGTTTCTTTAAGCTATCTTTTCTAGTTTTTTAAGTATATCCTTATTTGCACACAATCTTTGTATTATTGCTGGATATCAATTTTAGATATTTTCTGTGTACTTCCCACTGATAGATAAACTCATGTATATCAACACCACCAATACTCTCTACTGCTCCTGCCAGTATGTTTATATAAATGTATCTTACATAGTTTAGTTCTATAATTTGCATAATATAGTTACAATTTTATTTCTGTGTTCTATCCACTGCAGAGACCATCTCTATCTGGATCTGTGTAGGCTGGCACTCCACCAAACTGCAGACCTTAGTGTTTGCTCACTTATTTTCGGGTCACCCCCTTCCTTCAACTGCCTGGCTTCCATTTTACCTCTAGATTCATGCTACCTTAAGTTCAGCAGTGGCAGATATGTGTACTTGCCACTTTGGTATGTAGAGAAAGTTTTTCTGTTTTCCTAGAATTAATATCATCTGCTTCATGAGCTCCACAGGTTGGATGATTCCTCTGGCATTACCTCTTTTTTTTTTTTTTTTTTTTTTCTCAGCATAACAGTATTCATTGTTTTTGCACCACACCCAGTGCTGCATGCAATACGTGCCCTCTCTATTACCCACCACCTGGTTTGTCATCCTCCTACCCCCGGCCCCTTCAAGACCCTCAGGTTGTTTTTCAGAGTCCATAGTCTCTCATGGTTCATCTCCCTTTCCAATTTCCCACAACTCCCTTCTCCTCTCCATCTCCCCATATCCTCCATGTTCTTTGTTATGCTCCACAAATAAGTGAAACCATATGATACTTGACTCCCTCTGCTTGACTTATTTTGCTCAGCATAATCTCTTCCAGTCCTGTCCACATTGCTACAAAAGTTGGGTATTCATCCTTTCTAATGGAGGCATAATACTCCATAGTGTATATGGACCACATCTTCCTTATCCATTCGTCCGTTGAAGGGCATCTTGGTTCTTTCCACAGTTTGGCGACCATGGCCATTGCTGCTATAAACATTGGGGTACAGATGGCTCTTCTTTCACTACATCTGTATCTTTGAGGTAAATACCCAGTAGTGCAATTGCAGGGTCATAGGGAAGCTCTATTTTAATTTCTTTCTTTTTTTTTTTTAAATATTTTATTTATTTATTTGACAGAGAGAGAGGTCACAACTAGGCAAAGAGGCAGGCAGAGAGAGAGGAGGAAGCAGGCTCCCCGCGGAGCAGAGAGCCCGATGCGGGGCTCTATGCGGGGCTCGATCCCAGGACCCTGAGACCATGACCTGAGCCAAAGGCAGAGGCCTAAACCACTGAGCCACCCAGGCGCCCCTCTATTTTAATTTCTTGAGGAATCTCCACACTGTTCTCCAAAGTGGCTGCACCAACTTGCATTCCCACCAACAGTGTAAGAGGGTTCCCCTTTCTCCACATCCTCTCCAACACATATTGTTTCCTGTCTTGCTAATTTTGGCCATTCTAACTGGTGTAAGGTGATATCTCAATGTGGTTTTAATTTGAATCTCCCTGATGGCTAGTGAAGATGAGCATTTTTTCATGTGTCTGATAGCCATTTGTATGTCTTCTTTGGAGAAGTGTCTGTTCATATCTTCTGCCCATTTTTTGATCTGATTATCTGTTTTGTGTGTGTTGAGTTTGAGGAGTTCTTTATAGATCCTGGATATCGACCTTTTGTCTGTACTGTCATTTGCAAATATCTTCTCCCATTCCGTGGGTTGCCTTTTTATTTTGTTGACTGTTCCCTTTGCTGTGCAGAAGCTTTTGGTCTTGGTGAAGTCCCAAAAATTCATTTTCGCTTTTGCTTTCTTTGGCTTTGGAGACATACCTTGAAAAAAGTTGCTGTGGCTGATATCGAAGAGGTTACTGCCTATGTTTTCCTCTAGGATTCTGATGGATTCCTGTCTCACGTTGAGGTCTTTTATCCATTTCGAGTTTATCTTTATGTATGGTGTAAGAGAATGGTCAAGTTTCACACTTCTACATATAGCATCCCTGGGCTACAAGGATGGTTTGACATTCGCAAATCAATCAATGTGATATAACAAATCAGTAAGAGAAGAGAGAAGAACCACATGGTCCTCTCAATTGATGCAGAAAAAGCATTTGACAAAATCCAGCATCTGTTCCTGATTAAAACGCTTCAAAGTATAGGGATAGAGGGAACATTCCTGAAATTCATAAAATCTATCTATGAAAGACCCACAGCAAATATCATCCTCAATGGGAAAAAGCTTGCAGCCTTCCTGTTGAGATCAGGAAAACAACAAGGATGCCCACTCTCACCACTCTTGTTCAACATAGTATTAGAAGTCCTAGCAACGGCAATCAGAAAACAAAGAGAAATAAAAGGTATCCAAATTGGCAATGAAGAAATCAAACTCTCTCTCTTCGCAGATGACATGATTCTTTATATGGAAAACCCCAAAGACTCCACCCCCAAACTACTAGAACTCATACAGCAATTCAGTAACGTGGCAGGATACAAAGTCAATGTACAGAAATCAGTGGCTTTCTTATACACCAACAATGAAAATACAGAAAGGGAAATTAGAGAATCGATTCCATTTACTATAGCACCAAGAACCATAAGATACCTGGGAATAAACCTAACCAAAGAGGTAAAGGATCTGTACTCAAGGAACTATAGAACACTCATGAAAGAAATTGAAGAAGACACAACAAGATGGAAGACGTTCCATGTTTTTGGATCAGAAGAATAAACATTGTTAAAATGTCTATACTGCCTAGAGCAATCTATACTTTTAATGCCATTCTGATCAAAATTCCACTGGTATTTTTCAAAGAGCTGGAGCAAATAATCCTAAAATTTGTATGGAATCAGAAGAGACCCCAAATTGCTAAGGAAATGTTGAAAAACAAAGACAAAACTGGCGGCATCACGTTACCTGATTTCAAGCTTTACTACAAAGCTGTGATCACCAAGACAGCGTGGTACTGGCATAAAAACAGACACATGACAGTGGAACAGAGTGGAGAGCCCAGATATGGACCCTCAACTTTATGGTCAAATAATCTTCAACAAAACAGGAAAAATATACAATGGAAAAAAGACAGTCTCTTCAATAAATGGTGCTGAGAAAACTGGACAGCTATATGTAGAAGAATGAAACTCGACCATTCTCTGGCATTATCTCTTAATCTCCATTTGGACCCTGTTACGGTATGTCTGGTTCTTAATGCCTATGGAAGGGAGGAGAAAGCAGGACCTCTGTCCTGCAGAGTCCAAAGATGGAGAGTCACTTTTCCTTCCACATGAAATGGATGGCCAGGTAGGTAAGATTTTTCTCTTATTACTGTCTTCAAAGTATGTGAGGTTATATAGCAGTCACCATGTGTTTCTGGCTTCCACTAAAACATATCAGTCTGACCCATGTGTAAACCATGTTCTTTTTTTTTTTTTCTTCTTTTTCTTAGCTGATTCTAAGGGATTTCTCATCTGGAAACAGGTATTAGCGTGGAGAGGTATACCTATACTTTAGTAGTGGGGATCTTGGCTACTGACAGCACACAGCTTGTGTGTGCTTTTTGTTCTTACTTCTACTCAATTTGATACACCTCTTGCATGATATGATGGGTTGCTCTTGGGCCCACCCATTCTTTGTGGAACTCACAGAATCCAGGTCTTAATTGGAAATATCAGATGTGTGGTCATTTGGTTTTACATGGCCGAGCATTCTGTCTCTAGCAAAGCCTGGTGGCATTCTAGGAGCTGTTTTTCAAAAGACATATTATTTTCTTTTTTTTTTTTTTTTAAGATTTTATTTTATTTATTTGACAGTGAGAGAGAGAGATCACAAGTAGGCAGAGAGGCAGGCAGAGAGAGAGGAGGAAGCAGGCTCCCTGCGGAGCAGAGAGCCCGACGCGGGGCTCGATCCCAGGACCCTGAGATCATGACCTGAGCCGAAGGCAGCGGCTTAATCCACTGAGCCACCCAGGCGCCCCGACATATTATTTTCAGTTGCAGGTGGCATGGTCCTGCTCCAGAACTGGAGCACTGCAATTCTCCCAGGAGGTTTCTGTAAGCATCATATGATATTTTCCCCCTCACTGATAGCTCTAAAACCATAGATTATTCCAGATCCAAATTCAGATTCCCTATGCAATCATATAATCCAGTCCCATTGATTAATTACCCTAAGAAATTCACCCTACAACCCATCATGCTCCCCAGGATCCCTCAGTACAGCATGGGTAGGTCTGTCACCTCCTTAAGGTTTAGTCCTCCCTTTTTCTCCCTATTGACCCCAACATGTGCCAGCTAGATTAACCAACAATATAAGAAGAAGGATGATAAGAAAGCAGATCCTGGAGGGGAAATGTTTGTCAGGGGAAAGGCTTTTGGAGTAATGTCAGCTGGAAGAGATAGGTTACTTTGTGGTCTCAGAAGTTTCAGGGAGAGCAGGTGATTCAAAACATTTCTGATCATCCACCCAAATGGCCCTATTCTTTTTCATTTTCTAATTAGGGCTCTCACCATAGCAGAACAGATGTCCTTGCTTGGGCATTTGCCATACTCTACAATACAGCAACCATATTAAGTTCTCACCCTGGTCTTCCTATTTCTGTACTCCCCACTGTAAGGGGAGAGAACTTCTTTTGTAAGCTTCCAGGAAAGCCCTATAGCTCACACTCAATTTTCAATTGCTCTTTAATCCCTGGAGTCTTTTGTCACATTTAGCTAGGTGTCAATGGCATTTAGCCACTGACCTTCCAAACCCACTGTCTTTATCATTACTCTCTGCCTGTATTTTTCAAAAGTCTGACAAATTGTGTCAGCTAGTATATTCCCTCCTACCTGTAAACTATCTCAATTCACTGACAATGAGGGATTTAACAGTTGAACTATTGCCTTGTGCCAAGGATGTCATCTGGATTCACCCAACACTAGTGACTGGGAGAAAAGTGATTCAGTCCCATAACCCCATTTTATCACTTCCTTTCTTGTACCATTGCTGACACTAGCTATTTCAGATTATATTCTCTAGAAGCAGAAACTGAGATGGAGTGTAGCATATAAGATGTTTATGAGGAAACAACACTTGTGGAAGCAATTCAAAGAAAGCAAGACTGAGCAGAGGAAAAAGTCCAATTATCCTATCCAAAAAAAAACATAGCTAATTCCTGGAGCAAACTCTGGAGCAAAGGATGGAGCTCTAGAGCAAACTCTGGAGGGAACTCTGGAGCTGGGAACTCTGGAGCTTGGAACTCTAGAGCAAAAATGGCCCATCAGTTTATTCAAAAAGTTAAAAAAAGAACTACCCTAATATCCAATAATCACACCCCTTGCTATTTTCCCCCAAAATACAAGAACACTAATTCAAAGGAATACATGTACCACTATGTCTATAGCAGCATTATTTATAAAGGCTAAATTATGAGAGTACCCCTGGTGTCCATCATTAGATGAATAAAGATGAGATGTGTGTATACACACACATACACATGCACATACACGTGAAATATTATTCAGCTGTGAAAAGGATGAAGTCTTGCCAATTACAACAACACAGATGGAGCTAGAGAGTTATGATACTAAACAAAATAATTCAGAGAAAGACAAATATGATTTAATTTCACTCATTTGTGGAATTTAAGAAACAAAACAAATAAGCAAAGAAAAAAAGAGAAGGAGAGATAAAACAAGAAATAGACTCTCAGTTATAGAGAACAAACTGATAGTTACCAGAAGGGAGGTGGGTTGCGGATGATTGAAATAAGAGATAAGGATTAAAGAGATCACTTATCCTTATGCTCACCTGCTGTTGTATGGAAATATTGAATCATATATTGTATACCTGAAATGAATATAACACTGTAGGTTAACAATATTGAAATTAACACTTAAAAAAATAAATGGTCCACCAGAGATATCCTGGGTCAAAATGCCTGAGTCTTTCAACCCCTACCAGCATCTGTCATTGAATATAGGCCACTTTAGGTAGGACATGCTCTTGAACAAGGTGGCTCTTTTCAGTTGAGGCAAAGAACTGATATCCTTCCTTAAAAAGAGTTCAGACAGTGCCTATTGGTGTCTACCACATTCCTCCACCCTTGCTTCTCCTTCTTAAGAAAACAACTCGATGAATAGGGAGTTGAGAAGTGGGGAAATCAGAGGAAGTGATTGAAACAGGTCTTTAAATTAATCTGAGTGTCATATAGAGTTCCTCAAACTTCTTTGGCTCTGGGTAATTTGTGAAACTTGGATAATGACATTGGTTTTTGATGAAACTCATGATCTTATATCTTTTGGCTTGACCCAGGACTGGCAACTTCGATCTGACAGCTAACTCACTGTCACCTGGCTCTCTCCATTACAGAGAAGCCTCTGAATCTACTTCTTATTGTCTCTCTGCCCTTGTACTTGCTAGTTTACTGTAAGTCACAGGATCCACTTCGTTCATTGTATCTACTCCCAAGAAAGTCCTTGCAACTCTTGCTAGCTCTCAAATTTGCTGCTTTTGAAATTCTATTTCATTGAAACTTCCTCATTTAGAAGCTGGAGCAAGGGCACTTCCCTCCATGCACTATATGTTCCTGCTGATACACTATTACTTCCAACTTTGTAGTTAGATTGGGTTATATGACTACTTTGGGCCATTGAAATATAAGCAAAAAGGATTTGAGTCACTCCCAAAATGAGGCATAAACAAGCCCATATAGAATTCTTCAGCATCTTTCTTTTCCTTCCAGAATAATTAAAGAAGCTGTCTGTTTCCAGTGATGGAGCCTCCACCCATCATCTCTGAGTGGCTGTACATCTTAGAGATCCCAAGGTGAGAAATAAAACACCAATGAGAAAGAAATGCTTGCTGTGCTGAACCACTAAGACATAGTGATTGCTTCTGACTATAGCTTAGTTTGTCCTAATTAATATACAATGCCACAAGGAAAGTGTGATTGTCCTGGAAGAACTAAAGCGCCTTCTTTTGCCCAACCATGCAAATCTGGGCTGGTCTTGGTAGAAGTGAGGGGTTCTCTTGGGGGTTAGGCAGTTCACAATCCATCTCCATTTGGATAGGTAGTGAGGAGAGCTCCTGCCTTCAATATTATTACCTCCAGTATATCTACTACCCACATCACTAAATTCTGGTTCTGTCCTAGAAAGTAGAAAATCAATAACACAAGTTGGCATATATAAAGTGCTTTGAATAGTGCCTTGTGCACAGTAAGAGCAGCAAGTATTAGCTCTTGCTATTCACTGGAATTAAACTCCATATGAGGAGTGATTTTTGCCAATTTTATTTGGTGCTTATACCTCAGCACCTGGATTACTAACTAAAACATATTATATATCAATCAATTTGTGTCAAGTGAACAATAAATGAATGAGTCAAATGAATGATAAATGAATGAATATAAATATTTGATTTTCCCTCCTTCCTCTCTGGATCTCTATCCTTGTTTCTTCTAACATATCAACACCATATGACCAGAATGAGGTAAATACTTTCTCTTTTCTCTAACCATCTATGCTTTCTTGCTAATGCCAGCTTTGTTGTTTAATATTATTACCCACTGATATCTTCCCTACTCTACAGAAGAAACATTCATTTTGGTCAGTTAAGCTTGCTGTCCTAATTGAAGAATCTCCCTACTTTTGAGTTTAAACCTCATGCAGAGATAGAAGGCAACAAGACCACAATGATTTGAAGCAAAACCCATGACATGAATGTTAGTGATAAAATGTTCCCCATAACATGCCTCTTTACTCTCATAGCATGAGGTTGGCAACATACACCTCTGCTTGTGATTTATCCTGGAAAACTTGTAAACAGTATTTATATTATTAATATTTTATTAAGATATTTACTATAGAAACAAGTGTTGTACTATGATTGCCCTTACCTACCTCTGTTTTTCTTCCATTGTTAGATTTCTTGTATTTTCTGCTTTTATCATATATTTAAGGGCACTATCAAAACCGTAGATTCTCCTTTGTTTCCCATATATCAGTCCCAAAAAATCTGATGTCTCCCTACTCTCATCTCTTATCTATACTGATGACTCTTTAGGTCAGGCTCACACCTGCTTTCCTTGGACTTCATCTTGCTTATCCCCTGAGGGTGCTCCATTGTTGTTTAGATCCTCTATCTTTCGGTTTCTTGATTTCCTCCCTGCTTTTTCTGGAGCATACCTTCATGTAGTAGGATGAGAATGTAGAGAGAGAATATACCTGAGAATGTAGAGCCATAAACTGTTAGAATGTATCCCATTTCACTGGTATGAAATTCTAAGTTAAAGACCCTTTTACCTCAGAACACTAGAGGTGTTATTCCCTTACTTCTAATTTGGTTTAAGAAATTTTATTGCCAGCCTTATTTTTTTCCTAAGTGAATTTATAATATGTTTCCTGTTCAAGTGCTTTCTGGTAATTTCTTTATATTGTTATGAAATTTCAAAATGTTATATCTCAGTATGGTTATTTTTGATCATTCTTTTATTTTGTTTTCTAAATACAGGGTGGATGGGTCTTTCATGCCTGAAGATAATGTCCTTCAATTCTGAGAAAATCCCTTAGATTTTTTATTATTTCCTTCAGTCTTTTTTTTTTCTTTTTTCTGGTTAATTAATATTAATAAAATGATGGCTCTGGATTGATCTTCTATGTCTTTTAACTTTTCCTCTATTTGTTTCTCTTATTTTTGTGCTATAATTTCTAGGATATTACCTCAGAATTGTGCCATGACCATAATAGCACATTTATTTAATTTCAGCAGTAATAATATTACTACCCAATGTGATCTAATTTTTAGGGCATTCTTATTTTATAGATTTTTTATTATTAAATATGTTTGAGGATGTTAATAGAGTTTAGTATAAAATTATCTTATCTTGATTAAATTTAATTCTCTTTTTTACCTGCTCCCTGGGGTCATTTTTTTCTCCTTACTTTTCTTGACCATTACTTTTAGGTTGCAGTCTTCTCTCATATATCTAAAATAGAGAAGCATTGTAGTTTGATCATGATAATAAGTAAAACAAGAGTCATGCTGGGTGGGGAGCTCTGTGTAAAGGGAAGAGGCTATTTGGTGGGCAGGCCCAATTTTATGGCAAGCAGCTATAGAGGAAGCATTTTTTTTTAAATGTCCTTGATTCTTGAGTAATTAATTTGTACTTATTTACAGCACACCCTATGTATAAAATAGAGTAAAAAAGAACATCTCTGTTAGAAAGAGCCTGATTTTTAAAAATGCTTCAATATCTCTGAAGTCCCCAGTGTGACTTTGATGATAGCATTGTAACCCCATGCTGTTCTCTGAGGGTTACTGAGAGTCTTACAAAATGTGTATACATTCTTGAATAATGAATTGCTTTGTTTTATATGTTCATAAGCTTCTTGTAAGTAGAGATATATTGTATGTTTTCTTATGTGCTTAATTATTTTTCATAGAACATACTTTTTTATGTGGCTCATATTTTTATGTGATATAGGTAGCTACAGGTCATTCATTTTTATTGCTTCTTCCACGTACTCTAAGGACATAAGAGCCATTAAGTACCTTCCACAACATTTCTGCCTTCAGAGTTTCAGGATACATAGAGAGTGGAAAACCTTTGAGAAAACTGGCTTGTTGTTATGTTTTTAAGGAGTACTCTTCTACTTCATGCAAAGACCGTTGGATCAAGCAAAATTCCTCACTCCTCCGTGAATGGTGCATTTTTCCCTCTCCATATTCACTCAGGCATAATATATATCCTGTTGAGTTTCTTGGGAGCATGTAAGATATCTAGTACTGCTTCCTACAGCATCAGGCCCTACAGTGTCTCTCAGGATAAAGGCCAGATTCTTATGTTTTAGCATTATGTTTTAGGCTTATGTTTTATTATTATGTTATGCTTATGTTTTAGCATTATTTCTCTTGTCTGCTTGACACAAGAAATTATTCTTAATTTTTTCAATAAAAAGCTTTTTGTAAATATGATTTGTCTAACATCTTTAGGTTTATTGTTCTGAGAAGTTATGTATATTTAGACAAACATGCTGCCAGGAAAAAAATCCCCACTATTTTTTTTTTTTTTGTAATTCTCCTTTTTTTTAAATTTATTTAATTTCTTTTCAGTGTAACAGAATTCATTGCTTATGCACCACACCCAATGCTCCATGCTATATGTGCCCTCCATAATACCCACCACCAGGCTCCCCCAATCTCCCATCCCCAGCCCCTTCATAAACCTCAGATTGTTTATCAGAGTCCATAGTTTCTCATGGTTCATCTCCCCTTCCAATTTCCCTCAAATCCCTTCTCCTCTCCATCTCCCTATGTCCTCCATGTTCTTTGTTATGCTCCACAAATAAGTGAAACCATATGATACTTGACTCTCTCTGCTTGACTTATTTCACTCAGCATAATCTCTTCCAGTCCTGTCCACGTTGCTACAAAAGTTGGGTATTCATCCTTTCTGGTGGAGGCATAATACTCCATAGTGTATATAGACCACATCTTCCTTATCCATTCGTCTGTTGAAGGGCATCTTGGTTCTTTCTATAGTTTGGCGACTTTGGTCATTGCTGCTATGAACATTGGGGTACAGATGGCCCTTCTTTGCACTACATTTGTGTCTTTGGGGTAAATACCCAGTAGTGCAATTGCAGAGTCATAGGGAAGCTCTATTTTTAATTTCTTGAGGAATCTCCACACTGTTCTCCAAATTGGCTGCACCAACTTACATTCCCATCAATAGTGTAAGAGGGTTCCCCTTTCTCCACATCCTCTCCAACACACGTTGTTTCCTGTTTTGATAATTTTGACCATTCTAACTTGTGTAAGGTAGTATCTCAATGTGGTTTTGATTTGAATCTCCCTGATGGCTAGTGATGATAAACAATTTTTCATGTGTCTGATAGCCATTTGTATGTCTTCATTGGAGAAGTGTCTCTTCATGTCTTCTGCCCATTTTTTGATATGATTATCTGATTTGTGTGTGTTGAGTTTGAGAAGTTCTTTATAGATCTTGGATATCAGCCTTTTGTCTGTACTGTCATTTGCAAATATCTTCTCCCATTCGGTGGGTTGCCTCTTTGTTTTGTTGACTATTTCTTTTGCTGTGCAGAAGCTTTTGATCTTGATGAAGTCCCAGAAGTTCATTTTTGTTTTTGTTTTCTTTGCCTTTGGAGACATATCTTGAAAGAAGTTGCTGTGGCTGATATCAAAGAGGTTACTGCCTATGTTCTCCTCTATGTTTCTGATGGATTCCTGTCTCACGTTGAGGTCTTTTATCTATTTTGAATTTATCTTTGTGTATAGTGTAAGAGAATAGTGGAGTCTCATTCTTCTACATATAGCTGTCCAATTTTCCGAGCACCATTTATTGAAGAGACTGTCTTTTTACAACTGTATATTTTTTCCTGCTTTGTTGAAGATTATTTGACCAGAGAGTTGAGGGTCCATATCTGGCCTCTCTACTCTGTTCCACTGGTCTATGTATCTGTTTTTATGCCAGTACCATGCTGTCTTGGTGATCATAGCTTTGTAGTGAAGCTTGAAATCAGGCAATGTGATGCTGCTAGTTTTGTTTTTCTTTTTCAACATTTCCTTAGCAATTCAGGGTCTTCTGATTCCATACAAATTTTAGGATTATTTGCTCCAGCTCTTTGAAAAATACTGGTGGAATTTTGATCAAAATGATATTAAAAGTATAGATTACTCTTGGCAGTATAGACATTTTAACAATGTTTATTCTTCTGATCCAAGAGCATGGATTTCTTCAATTTCTTCAATTTCTTTCATGAGTGTTCTGTAGTTCCTTGAGTACAGATCCTTTACCTCTTTGGTTAGGTTTATTCCCAGGTATCTTATGGTTCTTGGTGCTATAGTAAATGGAATCAATTCTCTAATTTCCCTTTCTTATATACTAACAATGAAAGCACAGAAAGGGAAATTAGAGAATCAATTCCATTTAATTATTTTTTTAATTTTGCAAATCCTGGGTTGTTATATAATGGAAAGTGGTCTCATGGGAGGGATGTGGTTGTGACTATGTTTGGGTGTATAAATTCCATGTGTATATTTTCAATTAACCCCATCTGCTGTGCTCTCTTGGCCTTTCTGGGATGAATCTGTGAACATCCACTCCCTAGAATAAAGGTAGCTCACTCTGCCTTTATGATGTGCCTGAAGTTTTTTTCCAATTGGTTTAATCATTCTTCTACTCACTTCTTATTTCCAGAAATCTCTTAATTTTTTATAGTTCTCTTTTAAAGACTTTTTTTTTAATTGGTGTACATCTGTTATTTTTAAAGACATTTCTTATCTATCATTTAATAATATCTCAAGAAATGGAAAATATAAAATATAGTGCTTTGGCTTCTTGTACTTAAAACACTCCCAGGCCCTTTACTCTTTTTAGACACTTTACTACCTGTAACTTAAATTATATGATTTAATTGTCATATCTTGTGTTTAGTGGGAGAAAACCATCTGTTTATTTCTCAGTTATATGAAAACAGTGTTCAAGCCTGAACCTAACAGTCACACAGTGTGTAATAGGAACAACCAAGGTCTTGGATATCAGTAGATAAAATAGCACTCGGGATAACAAGATTTAAACAAAGAGTTGGGTAGTTCAGAGAACACAGATCCCAGTATGAACCTTGGAGCCATCATTAACAGTGGGGCAAAATTGAGGCAAACCACTTAATTTATCAGATGATCAGTATCATTATCTCAACTATAACAAAATTCTATGTAGATTTCAATTGCAAATTTGACGTCATATACTTCAGAAGGATTCTTTTGTAAATATTAAATGAGTCACCAATAAAACAACACGTTGTTTAGCACCTAAGAGATGGTCAAAAATGATTTCTCTTTCACATTTTCTGTCCTGCCTTGTCTTTCATTTCTCTTCCTTAGAATAATAACTGGTACAAAGAAAAATATTAGCTAATTACATTCTTGGTAAAGCCCACTGAAAGAAACAAATTTTGTTTACCCTTCCAGCCCAGGTCTTTTCCATTTTATCAAAACCTACCTCTTGGAGTGAACTCTAGTCCCTAACTCAGCAAGTGATCTTGTAGGGGTGGAGTTGAGAAGCTAAGTCTCTGTTTAGTTAAGGTGTAAATAGTTGTATTTCTTCAAATGAGTCATACTTTTGGTTCATGCTTTGCTTAAACTGCCAAAAATTTATTCAGATGTTAAATATAATTTCTCATCATTTCAGATGACCTTTAGGTTTTGGAAAGCATATTTAACAATTATCCATCTATCAACTTGCTAATGTCTACTGAATTTTAAACTTTTACATAGTGCATACATTTTAAAGGTATTACATAAAAACAATTTATTCCTCATGCATTGGAAGTGTCTTTTAAACACAGCTGGGAGCTCTATTCAGCCATCAGGCTCCCTCCTTCACTGTAATCTCTAGGATCCTTGCAAAAGCCTGCCTTTTAATTCTTCTTATATTTATAACAACAATTTGGATGTTATTTCTCACCCTTCCTAGGGAGTTACAAATAGAGAATCAAAGCTTCATCATCTTCGGAGCTGAGGCATTCACTGAGATAACAATAGGAAAACAAGTGTAGTCTCCAGGAAATTATCATCATGGCTGCCATTCAGTTTATTTTGAGCTGAACTTTTTTTTTTCCTATTAAAAGTTTTATATTTGTAGAGGAAGTAGGTAAGTATATGGACTCTTATTTCTTCTTCAATTCAATTCAGAATATTATTATTAATGTCTCCCATATTTAAAACATAGTTAGGTATAAGCATTAGGTTATAAAAGGTAACTTTGGCATAATCTTACTCTCAGATATATACAGTATAATGCTATTCATTGTGAAAGAATTTTAAATGTCATGGGTATAAAGTGAGTGTCTGCTCATGGCAGGTTAGGATGTGCTTTAAGCTAAGAGATAGGTTTTAAATAATGGGTAGACCAAAACTTAAAAAAAAAATTAAAAAAAATAAATAATGGGTAGAGTTTTGACAAGCAGAAGTGCAGACAGGTAAACATTCCCAGCACAAGAAAAGCAATGTAGGGTGTGTATATGTGTGGATGTGCATGGGTTTGGACTTTATAGTCATCCTTTCTCTTTTGGTGGCAAAGGTATTGAGACCCATATGAGCTTGCTTAAAGAACAAACATTATCTTCAGCAGATATAGTTACAGCATGTAAGATTTCATGAGTAAACTGGAATCCAGTACATAAATACCATGAAGCTTCCTGTTCTGCCTCATATTTTTGTTTCTCTGTGTATGTCTACTCCACTATATGTTTTGTTGAAGACCAGGTTCCCTTGTTTTCCATGGCTTTCCAGAGATCTGGAATTTATTTTCCTTTTGTTAAAAGTTGACCAAACTGAGGCTGGAATCTTGTAGCCTCAATTCCAAATTCCCCAGGGAAAATATCTGCTGATCAGTTTGCTTAAGGGCCTGTCCACAGTAAAAACAATTTTTCTAAATCATTAAAGTCACATTGAAGACAAACAACCTGAGTTCTATGGGTGCAACCAGGTTAACAGGGTAGGATAAAAAGCACCAGCTCCTAATTAAAGCAAGAGATCAGGAGTAACCATCCCATTTAAGTGGTGAGTATTTGAACATCTGATATTTTAAAAGCAATGAAGTATGAATGTAGAAATATAAAAGATGCTAAAACTAGAAAAGTTAATCAAGATGTCATGAAGACTTTTTATAGAACTTCGAGGAATCAGAATTTTATTTTTTATGCCAGGATGAAACATTAAAATATTTTTAAAAGATTTCATCTATTTTTTGTCAGAGAGAGAGAGAGAGAGAGTGCACAAGCAGGGGGAGCAACAGTCAGAGGGAGAAGTAAGTTCCCTGCTGAGTAAAGAACCTGATACAGGACTCGATCCCAAAACCCCAGGATCATGACATGAGCTGAAGGCGGATGTTTAACTGACTGAGTCACCCAGGTGTCTCAGAAACATTAAAGTATTTAAATGGAACTATTAAATATTTAATTACATTATTACTAGTAGTATCTATAAGTAGATTCATATGGAAGCAAATAGAGACACAGGACCACCAGGAGAGAGACTGCCATGTTTCAGATGAGCAGTGATGGGTTAGAGTTGTGGCACTAAAATCAGATAGCTGAATTCTAGTATGAAATCAAGTCAACTGGATTTGGTGTCTGATCTTTTATAGGACAAATGGAGAGGTCAGATGAAACTGCGAGCAACTAATTCTTCAAAAAAAGCTGTCTCATATGTACACTGTACTAATATGGCTTGGAGTGATTTTTAAAAAAAATTGAAAATGTCTATCATCTTCCTTCATTGTTATAGCCCAAATGCTCACCCTTTTGAGTGTGCACTGAATGAAGGCCAAGGGGAAAGTCTTGTGATTTTGCATCTCTATGGAATAAAACATATGACCTGAGTTCTACAGAGAAGTTATACTACATAATGGGTAGCCATATACAGTCAACAGATATCAATGAAAAGGGGCTTTATAGACAAATTGATCTGGAAAATATTAAGTGAAATTATTTTAGAGAAGTTTCTCATCCCCAGGACAACTCCAGATCTTTAATATATTAATGTTTTGAATGAATCTCTAAAAGCAGCAGTATGGTATACAGGGTCTCCCATATAAGCATTAAAACACTTTTTAGAAGAATACTTATATGAACTAGTATTGGTTGAAATGCAGGGTAAAATTCTTTGCTAAATATAGTGTTTTCTTAAGATCAAAAATGTTATCTCCATAGTGAATATCATTTAGAAAATTTCACCTTAGAGTAAACTGATTCAACTTTAAATCAGAACATACCTTACACCATGTTAAAATGCCTAGGAATGGGGTGCCTGGGTGGCTCAGTGGGTTAAAGACTCTGCCTTCAGCTCAGGTCATGATCCCAGAGTCCTGTGATGGAGCCCGGCATCAGGCTCTCTGCTCAGTGGGAAGCCTGCTTCCTTTCCTCTCTCTCTGCCTGCCTCTCTGCCTATTTGTGATCTCTGTCTGTCAAATAAATAAATAAAATCTTTAATAAAATAAAATGCCTAGGGATGATTAAAACCATGAAAATGGCTCTCATCTTCCTTCAGATTTTTTTTAAAGAATATGTTTATTTATTTGACAGAGAGAGACAAGCAGGGGGAGCAGCAGGCAGAGGGAGAAGCAGGTTCCCTGCTGAGCCAAGAGCCAGATGTGGAGCTAGATCCCAGGACTCTGGGATCATGACCTAAACTGAATGCAGACGCCTCCAGACTGAGCCACCCAGGTGCCCTTTCCTTCAGATTTATGGCCCAGATGCTCTTCCTTCATGTGCTGCATGAAGACCAGGAGAATGGGTTTGTGATGTTTGCCTTCCTAAGGGAACTAAACAGGTATCATGAATTTTCTAGAGGAGAAAATCATACTGTTTATTGGATTACTGAAGAACCGCTCAGGCTGTACCTTAACAGAGAAAAGTGCTACCTACACTGACACTAAGGCCATGGAAATTAAAATCTGGAGTAACATATGATGAGAGACATAGTGAACATTGAGCAAGAATGGTTCAGAGCTGCAATATCCTAGCACCCTGTTATATTATATGATAGGGTGGTTTTAGGAAAATGATGCTGTAATGTGAAAGTACGTATTGTTGAACTCTGGGTATCTAACTTTGATCGACTCTTTTTAAAAACAGTTGTAATAATTTTTAAAAACTTTTCAAGGAGAAAATATTTATTAAATAAATATTCATCCCTATTCTTTGTTGTCTAAATCAATTGAAAATTAAATTCCAGGTAACTTCAGAAGTCCAGGCTACACATGAGATTATGTAATCATGCAGTGATAAATAGAGACATTCTGCATTACTCCCTACTCAGGTGTGTTCCCTGAAATAGTTATATCATAATTATTTATAGGGACTCCACTAGAGACCTTCTAAATCAGAATCTCTAGAGATGTGGCCTAAGAATCTGCAATTTTAACAAACATTCAGGTGATCTTATGCACATGGCATTTTGAGAAATACTACACTAGGTTTTCCTTGTGCTAAGAATGTATAATCGTCACTATCCTAAAACAACAACAACAAAGAAACCTCCAGAAGTACAGGACAACCAAAGACATAATTATTCATTAGTTCAGTGACCACATACGGTGCCCTTTCATTATAATGACTTCAAAAATGTATAAAGAATTGTCTCTGCTCTGAAAAATTGTACATGATTCTTCTCCTTTTGATATTAAACCAATAAATAAAAAGAAATTCCTTGGGATAGTATGAAAGTCACAAAAATATCATTTGGCATTTCTAGAGTTCCATTCCTGCTGATAAAAGTTGTTTTTTTTTTTTTTTTTTGGAAGCCTAGCTCTCAAAAGTGGTTTACAATTAGTTTATCCACTGTGAAGGTGGATATAAATGATAAGAGTTTCATATACAACGTATTTTTAATATGTATTTCCTCCCAAGCCTTCGGAAGAAATGTCTATCAAATCAAATAGTTGATGCACTTTGAACATTTAGCTCCAAAAGGAAGATGACATTTTTTCATTAGTTTAAGATTTATATGCTAAAGTATCTGTCACAATAATAATAAAATCTGACAGTGCAGATCATATGGGTTTTCACGTAGCAGAGGTAATGTGTTCTTTGGAAGATATAAATGACAATTTGTTCAAATCAGAGATTTAAAAAATTTAGACAAGGATGGGAGCTCCAAAACTTTATATTTTGCCATTTCAGAATCATTTATTTAACAATATTTATGTCACGTCAACCATACTGATTAAAATTTTGTGTATAAGAATGAATATAGGTTGTTATTATGTAATCATATACTACTGTGGTTATTAACATTTTCAAAAAGGTCAGGTGTCAGTCAGCTCAAATGCAACTACAAAGGGACGTTTTTAGATATAAATTCGAATGTAATCATTCTGTGTTACAGCTGAATTCTCTGTGCTTTTTTTTTTTCTTTTCATTTTTCTTTGGTAGCTGCGGCATGCTTAATTCAATCCACTCTGTGCAACAGTACTGAAAAATATGCACATCCCTCCACCTTTAAACAAAAAGAAAAGAATGTCTCCTCAGAAAAACGTATAGAGAATTAATGCAGTACAGTCACTGACTTTCTGCATTGCACCAAAACCCCAAAAACGTATAGAGAATTAATGCAGTACAGTCACTGACTTTCTGCATTGCACCAAAACCCCCCGCTCTTGCAATTGTGCCCCTCATTCTTGAGTGAAGGGCCATGGTTCATTCTTCATCACCATCCCTATGTCCTGAACTAGATCAAGGCAGAGCTTAATAAATGCACACCAAACACCACTGAGAGGTAATTAAAATAGTTTGTTACATACCATTAAACTGCATAAATGCTATAAGGGAATTATACACATATTTAGTGAAATTATAACCAACAAATACTTTAATGTCTACGTTCAAAACAGAAAATAAATAATGGGAAAACCACATCCTATGTTTCCTTTAAATCTATGCTCCCAACTGTTTCAACAAACTGTATTTTTAGTTTAAAATAACTAGAAAAAATTGTGGCCTCTTAGGGCTCTATTTAATGCTAAGAGATAATAATTTATCCTGAAAGAATTAATACAGCTTCTAATGTGCCTTATATATTCTCAAGAAGTAGCTTATGTTGTGGGAGTTTAGCTTCTTAAGGCTTAATTTTTCTACACATGGAATGCTTATTTTAGTTTCTTTACCTAAAGAGTCCTTTAGAACAGTCATCATTTTTTATTCTCTAAGCTACATTTTGTTGTCAAATCATATTTTACATGAATACTGCAGAAATGCCAAGTTGCACCCTCAGGGAAAGGATCTCATCCCATCTCTAGCCCAAGAAGGATTAATCACAGATAAGTATAATGTGAAGCTATAGCATCTTATAACACCACTAAAACATCTTTACATAAACAGAGTGCCAAGAATTTTCAGAAATAAAAAGAGAAGATTTCATATTGAAGCTTCCATTAGAAATAAAATCTCCCTCCATAGAAAAAGTGTCTAGGGAAATTTGGGGGGGTGCCAAACACCTTCCACAAAACCATACGCCATATCTGGAAGGAGACTGACATACCCATCCTCAACTTTTTTGGATCAGTGTGTTTCCTATGTTTCAGTTCTCCTATTCCTTCGTTTTCTTTGTAAAAATTATAAGTTATTTCTATTAATATTTAAACATTATGTGAGGTAAAATTAATTTTCCAAAGTCCTAAATAAAACCTTGTATAATGTCTATTTTTAAAAGCCATTAAAAAATTAATAGTCATGACACCAAGCATCATCCAGTCAGCCAACACCTCATAAAACCATCAGTCCATCATATAAATAACTGTGTATTAAACAAAAAGAAGAAAAAAAACTCTGTGTGTGTGCTTGTATGTATGTACATTCAAGCTACATGCATGTGCCATCTACTGTTTTAGGGGACTGATTAGAAGGAATTCACAATGCAGGGATTGGTGTTAAGGTAAGCAGAAAATAAGGACAGAATTGAGGAAAAGCACTCTGTTTTCCTTTTATTTTGCTTGGTTAGGCAATTCATGTGAGTAATTACATAAGTATGCAAAAAGATTTTGTTCAGTCTGGATGCACTGGTTAATGTTTGAGTGATGAACAACACAAAAATCTTGGTGACATACCAAAATAGGTAGCTGCCTTGCTCCTTCTGTATGTCCCTTGCTTATCAGCAAGGGGAGCTCTGCAGATTTTAATCCTCAATGGTTGCAGGGCCAGAGAAAAGAAAGAAAGCTCTGTAGAGATTTGTTTTAGAAGTTAAAGCTCCACACCAGAATGGCATAAGATATTTCCATTCATAGATTATGACCTAGAAGTCATCACTTTGTTATACCCACCCCCAAAGAAGATCGGAAAATGCAATCCCACCTGTTGACCAGAAGGAGAAAAGAATCAGGTTTGAGCATCTTGCACTTGATGGCGCCTTCTCATGAGTACTTTGATCCCATGAACATGTCTTTGCACCAGTGCAGAAATAAAGACAATATAAATGAAGTGCCCCACTAACTAAGGTGGCAAGTCTGGGCAACATGGCTGACATTTTCTTTGGAAGAGAATACCCAATTAACTCTGTCTTCTTGTCCAGTCCTGTGACCACTTCTCATTATCCTGAATCACTTTATTGTACAGCCTGACAAATTGCCTGGCTCATCCCTGAGATTATGAGCTCCCTGAGAAAATTTACCATTTCTCATTTCTTTCAGCACAGGGCCTGACATATTGTAGGTACTCAATAAATTTAATAAGTAAATGAATGGCTCTCGGAATGCCTGGAACCTTTTAATCAGAGGGCTGAATGAGATTTATACCATACTCAATTTTTATTATTTCTTACAAACCAAACTAAACTGCAGGTTTTTATAATATCACTCCAATCAGCTTGGATATAGAATTAACCATTTCTAAAGATAGTTAGTCATCATTTTTAATACCCGAGTTATGTTATTCTCATATTTGATGTCACAGTTAAGAGGATATTTTTGCAAAGGGAGCATTTTAGAACCCAAAATCTAGAACAAGGACTGATTTAAAGCTAGAATTCAGTGTCAAAGACAATCTATATCATAAAGCCTAGATGTTTAGAGATTTCTGACCATCTTTTAAATTATATCTCAGACATATGCATGTACATTGCTTACAACTGATTTCTAAAAAGTACAGGTTTTCTCTTCTGTTTCCTCCTTTTGCTTGATATTTGTACTTAGTATTGGGTGGGTGAAGTATTGACCTCTGACTGCAGACTGAGAAATATGCCTTCCTTTCTCACACAGAAGAAGAGCTAAAAGTGATCACCTGTTTAAAAATTCTGCCTTCATAGCCAGGAAGTCTTGTTTATCAGTTATTTTTTTAAAAAAATTTAGGCCTCCAATATAAGGCCAATTTTAGATAAGTTAAGTTAGGTAAGGGCTCATTCATTTCAGAAATGAACAAAGGAAAGATGTTACTAATGCTACTAGAGTTTATTCTACTCAAACACTGAATAATCTTGCCTTTAGAATTTCATAATGCTCTATCAATCCCTTAGATGGCGAATAGACCCAGAGATGATAAAATCACTTTATCTGAGTGTTTATAAGAATCAACCAACAATAAAGTGTAGTGACTAGGGTAATTTATTACTGTATTACAGCTTAATGAAATACAATTAGCTCAAACCATCCTCATCCTACCCCCTATAAAAAACAACGGTAGGGAGAGGATGGGTATTGGGATAAGCTTTCATAAAGGCTAAATCTAAATATAGGGCAGCCTTCATGTAAGGTTTGATTTAACAACTCACATAAGAACACCAAAAATCTTTTTTTTATCTCATAGTGACTCTCCCAGGTACATCCAATTTTCTAGCCATGGTGACAGTATCAATTATTGCTGTTTAATAAACCACCACAAAAGTAAGTGCTTTAATAGACAATGATTTTTTATTTCTCACAATAATGATGGGTGGCCATGGTTCCTCTACTGCACTTACCAGTGTAGCTTCATTAAGCTGAGGTTTAACTGAGTTAGAAGGTCCAAGATGGCCTGACTCATAGGCCTGGTTGAAGTTGGCTGGCATCCTAAATATTATAGATCCCTTCCTTCTGGTGTATTATCCTCTAGCAGACTGAACTGGCTTCTTCACATGACCATCTTAGGGCAGAGTTACAAAAGAGTGGAAATGGAAGCTGCATGGCTCAGTCTCACAGTTGTACATCGTCACTGCTTTCATCTTCTATTGTTCAAAGCAAGTTACAAAAAGAGCCTGATCCCAGAGGTGGAGGAAGAACATTCATCTCCTGCTGAAAGCTTTGGAAAAGGTACCAGAATGGAGCACAGATGCAGGAGGCTTTGATTCATTCTTCCATTGTGGCCACGGAATTGGTTTATTTCCAGTAAAGCATATTTTTACACAGCGCCATACCATTCAGTGAGTGGCAACATATATTGTAGTGGTTCTTGCACCAAAAGGGAGGAAGATTAATTCCTTTACCTGAAGGCAAATATCTGACCCAAACTTTGAGCCAGGAGAATTGCACTTAAGCCAGATATAGCATAACACCTGTGGCTGGGAGTTGACCCAGCAACACTCAATCTACGTGGTCCATGAATAGAGGTAGTGTTTTATCAAAAGAAGATTAGGGCACTCCTTCCAGACTAAAGAACACCAAATGCTGTCTCAAAAGCAAATGAAGTTCATTGTATACTGCTAGAAAATGGGAGTGTGAACCTTAAATCTCTCAAAAAAAAAAAAAAAAAAACCACTAGTGCCTTTTCTGTCACACCATTCCTCCTTTGGTATTGGTGTTTTGCACCTGAAATTAGGATAATACGAATTAAAAGCCATCATTCTCCATACTCTTTCAAGATGACCTTAATTACCTCCCTAAGCCTCACTTCCTTGATAGACTGAGTATGAACATGATAAAGATGTTGGGAAATAAAATGAGATTATCTATGGTAAATAACTAGCCAAGTATCTCGGCACTTACAAACATTCCCAAGTGACCTGTACTACCATGAGCTTCAACAATATCGTTATCAGCATGTCAAAAAAGTTATTTATTAATAATTACCTATAAGTGTATTTATTTTCTAAATAGTCCCTTTTGACTGAATATTGTTACCTTAAGATATTTTATTATATTTCTGTACATGAATCATTTCAATAAATAAACACAATTAGGCTTTCAAAAAAGAAAAACAAAATAGCAAAATCCTGTCTGTGTTATGCTGAACCAGTTTTCATAGATGTATTCTAGAAACACAGATGATACTTCAGGGCTCCTAAAGAAATTTTATAACCACAGGTATAGCATAATCTAAGTCCATCAAAAGTCACTTACTGTAAGTCTGCGCATTTGAAGTATACTCACAGAATGATTTTGCAAAGAACCAGGGAATAAGCACAGCTCAGGAAGTTTAAAGATGACCTAGATTGTGTACTGGAATCATTTCAAAATTGGCCAAAATGGCCTAAAGCAGCACTGAACAAGAACTTTTCTCTGAATTTAAACTTAAAATATATGCATGCTTTTGATTACACACTTCTATAATATGACTTACATGGCCTTACACAGAATTCTAAATGAAAAAAAAAAGGCAGAAAATGGAAAATGGATACAAGACAGGGTTGACAGATAAGCTTAACTCTGGCTGGGGATCTTGTTTATTCTCTCAATTTCCTATTTCCAAATTTCAGTTGATCTTTATTTCTGGCTTGGGTCTCCTCTTGATTGAGGATTGAGAATCTGTTTTAAAGGAACTTAAGAGCTGAAAGAAAGGCTTTCACTTGAAATCACATTTACTTGAGGCGTACAGACATGTCTTGGTAGCTCTATCCTCAGGCCCTTATTTCTTCCCAGTAGCAAGCACCACTCAAAGTATGAGAGCAGCTTGCATTAGCTCTAACATGCAAGCCCTCTCATTGCCTCGGAGACACTCGGGCAATTTATGATCATTTGTTGCAAAGAGCCTCTGCCATTTCTCTCAGCCAGAAGGAAAATAGCATTCCCTCCTCAATTGCTTCTCAAGGACTCAGCTAATGCAGCCCTGGTGCTCTTCTCTGGATAGAAATATCTACAAAGGCTTTGAGAGCTCAGATCAAGTATTTTCACTGTCAGCCACCAAAGGCGTTCTGCCCCCTGTCTGCCACAATTACAGGACTTTCTAGCTAGCAGAAATAGGCAATCTGAAATTTCTTCTAATGCTCCTGTCAATATTGAACTATGGATTGCCTGAAAAAGAGTCATTCTTTTCCCTTAGTGGCTCAAGTGCATTGTGAAGGGTCATTAAGAGTCTGTGTCAGTCTGGGACAGGAGGCCAGAGGCTCTCCTATACCCAATCATTAATGGCCCCCACTCCATCCTGTACAGAATTCCTGACTCAGGGCTGGGTAGATAGAGGGGATATATGTTCCAATATGTGGACCTCTTGCAAAGAATGAGAAGCGCCTGCAAAAGAGCTAGGAAGAAAGATTGTGACAAAGTACATTTTAGAGCATGAGTGGTTATTGCAGCAATGAAGTCTAGAAAGAAAAAGATTCTGCATTCATAACTGTTAGTGAGGAAGGCACTAATGGAATTGGCAAGCCCCACTGCTTCAAATGGGCTTTCTACTTTTTTTTTTAAAGGAGAGAGGCTGGGGGAAGGGCAGAGAGAGACTCTTAAGCAGGCTCCATGCCCATGCCGCCAAGCCCTCAAAGAGCCCAGTACAGGGCTCAATCTCACAACCCTGAGAAATCGAGAGTTGGATGCTTAACCGACTGAGCTGCCCAGGCATCTCTTTCTATTCTTTAATAGGAAGCAATGTGAGAGTTCCCAGGCCCGTGGTTTCAACAGGAGATAGAGAAATACCTCGAAGTACACGATGACTTTCCTGTAAGTTAGTAGAACTTCTTCAAAGCATTTCTTATTGAAAGTCATTCTATATGTATAGAACCACGATGCCACCAGATTTGAGATTCAAGGACCACACCGTAAAGATAGTGTAACTTACTCTTTCAGTGCACAGTTAAGTTGTAGAGGATAATTAAGAGTGTGTAGAACACTATGAGAGAAAGTCCGTGTCTGGGCTATGCATCATTAGCTATATAAGATTTCCAATTCATCCCATGAGACCAGTTAAGTGGTTGTTCACCTTAAATATTTGTTGTTTTAATAGTCTGCCTGTTCTATAACTGTCATTTATTCTATCATTATTATCTAATCCACTCGAGACAAAGTGTTCTGTTTGTAAAGTCTTACAAATATAAAAACTGCAAAATTATTGTCCCCATATTTTTCCAAATTGAAAATATAAGAGCAACCCTTAACCCTTTAAGTGGCACTAATATAAATGGTATTAAAGTCTAGGGGCTAGAGAAAGAGTAGATAACAATGAAAATCTTCATATCCATTGAAATACAAAACCTTTCAAACCCATCTTAAAACAGAAAATGTCCTTTAATTATTGTTGGGTTTTTTCTTTAATTAATTTATTTATTTTTTCAGTGTAACAGTATTCATTGTTTTTGCACAACATCCAGTGCTCCATGCAATACGTGCCCTCCCAATTACCCACCACCTGGTTCCGCCAACCTCCCACCCCCGCCCCTTCAAAACCCTCAGGTTGTTTTTCAGAGTCCATAGTCTCTTATGGTTCACCTCCCCTTCCAATTTCCCTCAACCTCCCTCTCCTCTCCATCTCCCAATGTCCTCCATGTCATTTCTTATGCTCCACAAATAAGTGAAACCATATGATACTTGACTCTCTCTGCTTGACTTATTTCACTCAGCATAATCACAGACCTGTACCCCTGGGGATAATTATTTTTGGGTTTTATCTGTCTCTCAAAAAGCAAAAGGATATAGGAGAAGAATAAATGAAACAAAATGGGATTGGGAGGGAGACAAACCATAAATGACTCTTAATCTCACAAAACAAACTGGGGGTTGCTGGGGGGAGGTGGGATTGGGAGAGGGGGAGCGGGCTATGGACATTGGGGAGGGGAGGCGAACCATAAGAGACTATGGACTCTGAAAAACAACCTGAGGGTTTTGAAGGGTCAGGGGTGGGAGGTTGGGGGAACAGGTGGTGGGTGATGGGGAGGGCACGTTTTGCATGGAGCACTGGGTGTTGTGCAAAAAGAATGAATACTGTTACGCTGAAAAAATAAATAAAAAAAAAAAAAAGCAAAAGGAAGCAAGAACTAGTCTCAAGGGTTATTCTGTAAGACATTCCCATTTCAGATCAGAAAAACTCACTGAATGCCTAGAAACAAGGAGGCAAGAACACAGACTCTGCATTCCAGTAGGTTATCATCTGATGGAGGATACCAAATGCCAACAATCATCTATAACAAGAGGAAAAATAAATGCAGTATAAATCAAGATATAAGTGAACATGGCACAGGTTATAAATGAAGGAATAATTGATTTTAAATTGGGATATTTGGAAATGCTTTACAGAGGACATGGAATCCTAAAAGTTAACTGAGATTTCACTTGAAGAAAGATATTACAAATATAGCAGAATGAGAAAAAACAAAACAAAACAAAACACCTGAGAGAATATAGAACAGCTATGAACTTTGATGACTCATTCAGGGAATAAGGTACAGAGTAGAATGATAAAAGCCTATGATATCTATAGGTTGTAGTAAGACAGTGACTGAATCATGAGGGTCTTCATTCAGGGAAATGTGTCTATGTTACAGATAGCATAAAATAAAATTTACAAATTTATCATTTTTGAAGAGTACAGTTCAGTGGTATTATATATATTCATATTACTATGCATCACAACCATCACAACCATACCTCCAGAACTTTGTCATCTCTGGAAACTCAAACTCTATACCAATTAAACAAAAACTTCCCAACTGCCCTGTCCCCCAGCCCTTGAAACTGTCATTCTACTTTCTGTCTCTGTTAATCTGACTACTCTAGATACCACACATAAGTGAAATTATACAGCATTTTTCTTTTTGTGACTGGCTTATTTCATTTACCAGAATATCTTCAAGGTTCACCCATATTGTAGTATATGTCAGAATTCCATTCCTTTTTAAAGGCCAGATAATATTCCATTGTATGTATATTACCATGTTTTGTTTATCCATTCATCCCATGGACACCTAGGTTGCTTCCAACTTTGGCTATGGTGAATAATGCTGCTCTAAAATTTAGTTTACAAATATCTGCTCAAGTCCTTGCTTTTGCTTTTTTGGGAGTATACACCCCAAAGTGAAATTGTTGGATCATAAGCCATTTTTTTTAATTTTCTAAGAAAACACTATACCATTTTCCATACTGGAAGCACCATTTTATATTCCCACCAGCAACGCACAAGTTCTCCATATCCTCACCAACATATGTTATTTCCTATTTCTTTATTTGTTGTATAATAGCCATCCTAGTGGATGTGAAGTGGTATTTATGCAGGCTATTTTAGTTATTTTTCAGAACAGCATTACAAGGATGATATTATTACTCCTATTTTATAGATAAGGAAATAACCTGAAAGACCTGAAATAACTTCTCCAAGTATCTTGGTTAATAAATGGTGTAACTAGAATAATATTTGAAGCTAGGTATGTAAAATGCAAACACATGTGTTTATTATGATAAGGGCATGGGATTTATTTTAAAAGAAATGAATTAGTATGGCTAGCATTTGTGGCAGATGGGACACAGTCTTGTTAGCTCATTTGAGCCTTATCTCATCCACTTTGCTATAAGAGATGTCTCCAAGTGGATGCCTTAAACCCCCACATTGTGCACAACCCAATTCTAATCCCCTTTGTCTTAATTTATCTCATATGTATTAACACACCCCAGTATATGATTCACTTCCTCATTTAGAATTTCTTTATGCTCTTTTACTTCTAGCTATTCTTTCCTGAAACAAGATATGAAGTCTCTTTTGCATTTGGTTGTCTCATACCACCATGGAAAGATTATACATGATTCACCAAAAGCCCCAGGTAAATCTACTTAGAAAGATTACCCAGAAACATGATTCTTGTCTTTTTTTTTCTCTGGAACCTAGAGTAACATCAAGGAAGAGTCTTTATAAGATAATTTTGGAAGCAATGGGAGCATTAAGTAGTCTAGAACAATAATTGAGAAGCTATTAGAATAATAGTTGAAGGAAAAGTCAATGAAGATCTATTCTAATGGATGAATAGTAAGTATGGAAAGAGAGCTTATAGGAGTGGTTATATAGGGGATGAGGAGGTTTTGAAATGGATGGTGGCTTGTGGTTCATGGAATGACAGAACTATTAGGCCAGATAAGGGAACAGAAGTAGGGCAACCTTCTTGGGTCCCTTCCTTCTTTGGGAGCTTTGTGCTATCACTCAATATCAGTCAATAACTATAGCTCAATAAACTTTGTTAAAAAAAAAAGAAGAATAAGAAGAGAAGTAAGTTTAAAGAAGTGAATATAATCAATCAATTTTTAGATCTATAAAATGTAAACTGAATAAGATTTCTCTTGGAAAAGATTATTTAGGTCAAAGAATGTCAAGGACAGTGTATTAGTTAACTTTATATACCTATATGGTAGCTCCATAGGGTGCCCACATTTTTGGTAAAACATTTTTCTATGTGAGTGTTTTTGGATGACAGTAACATTTGAATCGGTAGAGTGAGTAAAGTGGATTCCTTTCCCTAATGTGGGTAGCCCTCATCCCACCAGTGGAAGGCCTGAATGGTAAGAAATATAACTCTCCCACAATAAAGGGAAATTCCTCCCACCTGATTACTTGATCCTGGACATCAGTCTTTTCCTGCCTTGGGTGTGAAACAGATACTTCAGACCTTCTTGGATCTCCAGTCTGCCAACTTTTTGGACTCTAGTCACACCATGGATTCCCTGGGTTTTCAGCTTGCCCACTGTGGGTCTTGGAATTTCTCAGCCTCTATAGTCATCTGAGCCAGTTTCTTAAAATCTATCACTGATCAATCACTCCTGCTGGTTCTGTTTCTCTGAAGGAACTTGACTAATACAGATTTAATTACAAAAATCTCCTGTCATTAGGGATTAAGAGGTAGGCAAAGAACAGAAATGGGAAGGTGGGAAGGAAGATATATTTGGGTAAATACAATGTCCTAAAAAGCAAGGAAGACAATAGTTTCAAGAAATAATATGATCCATAATATTAACAGCTCTTCAAAGGTCGAAGGGAATAAAGGAAAGAAGTCATGGGATTTAACCATTGATTACTTACTAGTGATGATGTAAGAGCAGTTTCAATGGAATAGTAAATGAAGAATTGGATGGCAAGGGACTCAACAATGAGTCTGAAATGATTAAACATAGCAAAGTTAGTCACCTACACTTCAGAGAACGAAGCTAGCAAACTAAAGGGGAAATTGGAAGACAGCTTAAGGAAAGAAAAGGATCAATATTTATTTTGGCATCTGAGATGGTTGAGCATATGGAGAAGTAGAAATAGAAAATTAATTAGAAGAGAAATATATGTGGTCCTAGAGAATGCAGAAAGGTAAAGAAAGCAAAATCACAGGGCACCCGAGTGGCTCAGGTGATTAGGCATCTGCCTTCCCCTCAGGTCAGGATCCCAGGGTCCTGGGATCGAGCCCCACATCAGGCTCCCTGCTCGGCAGGGAATCTGCTCCTCCCTCTCTCTCCCCACTGTCCACCCTGCTTGAGCCCTCTCACTCTCTCTGTCAAATAAGTAAATAAAATCTTAAAAAAAGAAAAAGAATAAAAGCAAAATCACATACTTAGGAGGAGACTTGGGAGCTCATAAGGGTGAAACATGGAAAAGAATAGAACTTCTTTACTGGAAACTTCTCTCAGGACAGGGGTAAGTGAAAAATTCAGAATCATGTATAGCTGGCACAGTAAACATACAACTTTAATTAAACACAAATATTCCATGTTCAAAATCAGACATAACACAGGGCCAGGATAACAGCAAATTAAAAACAAAAACAAAGGGGCACCTGGGTGGCTCAGTCTGTTAAACGCCTGCCTTTGGCTCAAGTCATGATCCCTGGTCCTGGGATGGAGCCCTGTGTCAGCTACTCTGCTCAGTGTGGAGTCTGCTTTGCCCTCTCCCTCCACTCTTGCTCTCTCTAGCTCTCACTCTCTCTCTCTCTCTCTCAAGTAAATGAATTAAATCTTAAAATAATTATAATAATAAGACATTTGACACGTCAAACAGTTACTAGGTATTCTGTCCCAGGAATGTCACAGTGCTTTACACAGCATGCCAATAATTCCTCAGACTAACTCCACAAGGTAGACATAAAGTGTCCCTGTTTTAAAGATGAGAAAACCGGAGAATACAATGCTAAACGATCTGCCTGAAGTTGGTGAAGTGAAAGATCACTTGTTTAAGTAGAACAAAAGATAATAATCTTTCCCATGGAACAATAATGTTCCAGTAGTTAGAATTTTGGGAGGGAAAATACAGCAGAATACAGTAATTGTACAGCAGAACTTAGCATTACTATGTGTATAGAAATTCCCTACAGGAACTAAAAAAGTATTTATTATAGAGATCAGTTATTCCACAGAAGGGTTAGAAAATGAGGGTCAGTACATGGGAGATAATTAAGGAATAGCTGCTAATTAAATCGATGAGTTGCTCTTCCAATTTGCATCATGCAGGAAGTTAATAAATTCACCCCTTCCCAATTTCCATAATCACCATTTTCCACTTTCTGTATATCACAGCTGTCCTGTACCCTCTTCCTTTCTGGCACTTCCTTTTCTCATATACACAAACTATTTCTTTTAAGACATAATATATTCTACTAAGTTTTATGGTTACTTAAATTTATGTTTATTGTTAACACGATTGAAAGACATTATAAGTATCTGAAAATACCCAGCATGTGCCTGTGGAAAGGTTACAGTGATTGTAAAATCAATAAAAGAATGAACGAATGAGTCAGTGACTTAAATGGAATATACATTTCTATAACAAGGGAAATCAGGTATGCCTGCTTGACTTCAACCACTAGATTGTTGCAAGCTTCTCTAATGAAATGAACAACAGGAAAAGAAAAATGAATAATGGATTCATTAGCAATAAAGCTCCAGTGAAAGAAATAAAACAACAACAAAATTAGAAAGAGTTTGATGAGAAATATAAATAAAGTGTTCAGTCATTTAAGAAAGGTAAGTTAAAACTGACAAAAGTCTCCCCATTGTTGGATTAGCCATTTAGGAGTAGAAAAATCAACATGGTGCTGGAAACACGGAGGGACAAAGAAGAAAAGAAGCCAACAAAGAGCAATTAGACGTCAACTGCTTGTGAACAAAGAAGGTTCTGGTATTTTTGTGAGTTTCAACTTAAATAGCAGCCATTGCCACTCTCTGGAATCAAAGCAATTTATCATCCACGAACAACTGCCAACAGGAGCATCACGAGGGACACACTGAGGTTGTGCTTGTACTGGGCTTAAGTTTTCACAGGAAAGTATTGAATTTATCCGCAGTGTGGAGAGTCGCTTAAGCTTGGTGTCAAGGGAAAAGGCCCATCTTATTAGTAGTGATGTTATCTTAGTTATTGTAGTCTGTCATAGCCTGAAAGAGTGGGAAAAGAGAGATGCATGTAGCTGCAGTCACAGACAAATTAGAATTTGGTTTTCAGAAACCCTGTGTTACTGACCTTGTAGTTTCCACAGGGCGGGCCTCATTTAGACCAGATTTTTGAGGATCCAGAGATCACATCTTGAATCCTCACAGGCTAAAGTAAATGTGTTTTAAAACTATATACATAAATATATATACATATATAGTTTTATATATAAATATATAGTTGTATATACATTTATGTATGTAGCTTTATATATATATATATTTATGTATATATTTTTATAAAGAGTATAACTCTTTTTTTTTCTTTTTCAATTCAGGTTGGAATGTAGACACACTGTTAGCCTATATAGAATACACATAAATGTATAATGAGCAGCTGTGCACATATAGGAAAGCCTGCAAACATCCCTGAGAGAAGAGGGATGTTTGGAGTGTGGAAATGTAACTTGTGATGCTCTGAAGCTGAGGACACATTTCAGAATTTTTTCAAAGGGCATATCCAAATGTACCACTGGCTGTGATAGGGTAAAAGAGTGGCATCCTTCATGAGAGTGTAATGGGCTGTTCGCATGCTCCACTGGACCCTAATGTGACAAATGTATGGGTTTGCATGCAGGTCTCAAAGAGGCTGGATGGAATTAAGTGACAGGGATTTTTATCACCGTTTAGACAGTGGGTTTCTGTTTTCTCCTCTTGGACACAGACTCTGTTGGAGGTTAACAGGAATCAGCTTTAGTATAGCTTCCTTTAGTCAGAGTACAGCTAAAGCTAGAGTCTGAAATTCTTCTATGGTAGGGATATATATATTTCTCTAAAGTAAATTCCTGACTAATGATACACCCCTCCCCACATAACGATATGTACACCCCCATCCCTCCCAACCCATGCACACACACCATCTTACCAGGGCTGAGGGGCAAAAACTCTTGAAAAGGAATTAATCTCTTTTTCCAAAGTCTCTCAATATCTAAGTTTGGAAATTAGTAAGAGAATCTGTTGGGGCATGAGTGAGCCTTAAACTTAGTTAACAATGAGTCCAGCTCCTTATCTGAATGTTGCAATGAGATCCAATCTCAGTGCCCAGAAGGAGAATGGAGAGAATAAGCAGGAATAGCTATGGGTCTTACATAGGCCCAGTGCCCGAATTCTATGTACTTTTGCACCTATATTTTATTTCTATCATTTTTAAACATTCGGAAAATTGAAACAATTTTACAATAAATATCCAGACCTAAAATGACCAACTATCACCTAAAACTAACATTTTATTGTATTTGATTTACCACATATCTATTTATCTATCCATCCCTCTCCCTGTCCATTAAGTCAAATGTCAGTGTATTTTTTATCAATTTGCAGATATTAGTGCATTTTCCCCCAAATGTTTATGCATAGGTACCACTTACAGAGTTTGCTATTTGCTTTGGGTCCTTTTTTTTCTTTTTTCAGGTAAAATTTATATAGTTTTGGCAAATTTATATACCTATGTAGCAAAAATCTCTATCAAAGAGAACATTAGTGTTATATCAGAGTTGCCTCATAGTCCATCCTGAGCCATCTCCACACTAGGCCCCAAGAGCAAATACTAATCAGCAAATACTATTTTCTGCAAATATTAGTTTTGTCTGTTCCAGGATTTTATTGAAAGGAAACCATAAATGCGTGCTCTTAGGATACCCGACTGGCTCAGTCAGGAGAACAAGTGGCTCTTGATATCAGTGTCATGAGTTTGAGCCACACACTGAGTGTAGAAATTACAATAAAAAAAAAAAGTCCTCACATTACATGGCAAGGTAATAAGCGAGAATTAAAGTAGTGGCTGGTATTATAGTCATGAATCAGGTGAATTTAAAATAGGGAAATTATCATGGATCATTTAAGTGGGCACAATGTAGTCACAGGGATCCTTAAATGTTGGAGAGAGGAGCAGAAAAGTCAAAACCAGAGAAAATTGCATCATGAGAAGGCATTGACCAAACACTGATGGCTTTGAAGCTTAGGGGTGCCACAAGCCAAGGTGTGCGGGAAGCTCCAGAAGCTGGAGAAGGCAAGGAAATTAATTCTTCCTTAAAACATATAGAAAGGAACATGGCTGATAACATAATTAATTTTAGCATGGTGAGGTCCATTTTGGACTCCTCACCTCCAAAAATGTTATTTAATACACTTGCCTTGTTTAGGCCATTAAATCTGTGTTAATTTGTTACATCAGTAATAGGAAATGAATATAATTCCTTTACTTAATCACATTTTTGAGGTTCATCCATATAATTGCATGTATCAGCCATTTGTCCCCTTTTACTACTGAGTAGTATCCTATTTTATCTATGCTCCTTCTGATGGAAACTGGACTATTTCCAGCTATAGACTATATTGTTGGTCATAATTCTGTGCAATTTTAAAAGAGCAACCGCCTGATAGAATTGTTCAGGATACATGTGAGGATTCATGATCTGTGACCTGGCTTTACAATGACCAGCATATGAACTCGCCAAGGAAGGCCACCAGTGGGTGCTGCCTTAGGGAGCTAGAAATATACAACTCCAACCTGATGGAATATTTCAGCAGCAAGAAGCAAGGAAGGCAGGAGCTATCCTCATGTGGAGAATGCTGTGGAGACCTTAGTATTCTGAAGTGTCCATATCCCCAGAGGAAGTCATCCCTGAAAGGGGAGGCTGCCAGCTCCACTGCATAGTATCCCAAGAAATTCCTTCAAATAATGATAATGATAACAATAATAATGATAATGATAACAACAGCAATAATAATAACACATAATTTTTTTGTTGTGCTATCACCTGGGTCCAGATTACTAAGCTTTACACCTTAGTTTACACATTTGTGAAATGAAGATTAAAACTAGCTGAATCCCCACAGGGAGTAAGTATGATAATATAAATAAAATAAATTCATAAAATAGACATGATAAAATATAGGCTGCTAGTATCCATAATTTTCACAAGTCAAACATGTCAGGACAATCCTTATATCTTTAGCTTCTAGAGAAGTATTTTATAGAAATATTAAAGTCAGGGAATATATTTATCAATTCAATAAATATTGACTGAGTATAGACTATGTTCTAGATGTTCCTATTATAAGGATTTATTCTATATGGCTCTTCTCAAGAAATCTAGTGAGGAAGACAAAGAAGCAAACATGTACATATTCTTTGGCATGGCTGATGTGAGAAAGGTGGGAATGGGGAGTCATAAGGGTATATAAGAGAACAACTACCTAATCAGGGGAGAACATTAGCCAAGTTTCAAAAACAGATGTTCCTGAATGAGGGAGAAGTGAATCAAGGATAAGTTAAGTGGAAAGCAGATTGAGGAGAGGCTAAAGGAATCAGGAAAAGTCTATGACAGTTCTGATAAATTAATGATTATATACAAGTATACCCTAGCCTGGAATCCCCAAATCAACTTTAAGTATATGTAAGAATAAATGAATTGATTTTCAAATTTTATGAGTCTTCCAGACATACAAACCAAAATGGAATCACATTCTAATTTGTTTGCTTATCAGTATTTGACATGGAGCAAAACAAGTAATTTTTTTAAGACTCAGTATCTTAATTGGTAAAAGGAGTATAAGACTATCCAACCTAGAGCAATGCTGGAAGAATAAAACAACAAAAAGTTTATAAAGCATTTAGCAGAATGGTTAATACATTAAAAGTTCTCCAACAATGCAATCTTCCCCTGTTTTCTTCTTTTTTTTTACTTAGTCTAATATCACAAGTATACTAAAAAAATGATATCATTTTTTTATTCAATAGTGGGGTAGATAAAAGACATTATGTATCTATAAACTGAAATGTATCACTGGCTATTATTAGAGGAGAAGACATTAGTCTAATAATTTTCACAGACACAGTGCAAGTATATTACAATCCAAATAATTACATTAAAGAACTTAATTTTAATGGCCAATTTAAGGAAAAGAGTCAGTAGTCTTCACACTTATCTCCATTAGGACAAATTAGGTTAAAGATTACAAAAGAAGGAAGTGTTGCCAAACAAGATATTCTTTAGTCTTCTGTGGTGATTGGGTCAGGGGAAGTCAAAGGATTCCATTCACATGAAGAGGGCACGGTGTCCTCAGGGAGAGGGGACACATCCTAAAATATGTGTACATCTTTGAGAAAAATTAAATATATGTTGTGGGAAAACACGTAATGCTAATAAAATCAACATTCATGTAAGAATTGATAGGGATGGAGCTAGATTCTGTGGATGCATAAAACCATGTAATTCAGGATCTTCTTTAAGAAAACAAATAACCAAGTTACAAATCCCTAAGTATTTGTATCAGTTTCCTCTTTGTACCATAACACATTACCACATTACCACAAACTTAATAGTTTAACACAACACAAGTATAACATCCCACAGCTCTGGAGGTCAGAACACAAAATGAGTCTTACTAGAGTAAAAACTGAGATGTCGGCAGGGCTGTTTTCTTTTCTGGAGCCTCTAGGGAAGATTTCTTCTTCTTGTCTTCTCCAGCTTCTAGAGGCAGACTTCATTCCTTGCCTTGAAGCCCATTTTGTTTTGTTTTGTTTGTTTGTTTGTTTTTTATTTGTTTGTTTTGGTTTTTTAATTGTTTGTTTTTGGTCTTCAAAGTAATGGCCAGTTGAGTCTTTATCACTTCAGTCTGACAACTTAATTCCTTCTGTAAATGTAAGTCTCTCTGGTATGTGGCATATGCACAGATTCCAGGTATTATCGTGTGAGCATGTTCTGGAGGCTGTTATTCTGTCTCCTAGAGTATGAGGTAAACGTTTAGAATGAAAAAAAAAGTCCCACATCATACCCTTAACTATTTTCAGATTTAAGGCCTTTTTCTGTGATTTTTGGAGCAATTTACCAGAAACATTTACGTAGAAATACTTCTGCTTAGACCTGGATTTTTCTCCTCCCCGTAATATTCTATGACTCCCAACAACGTCCTGCACTTACAGAGTACACGAACCAGCCAACCTTAAAACTGAGCTCCTATAACCTTGTGGTTAATATGCTTCTGAGAATTGATAAACATTGCTGCAGGTACAATGCTCAATCTGAAAAAGTATTCCCTCATAAAGTGCATTAGTGTAGTACCTTAATGACACTGACAAATTATTTCTTTCGTGAAATCAGTTTTATTGGATGAATATTGGCTTCCAGTATCAATAAGGCACTCAGATGCTTCCCAATTTAAGAGTAATTTTCTCCTGGTAAACCTTCACTCATATTTATTAGTTGATCATTTTTCACTTACTAAATTTAGGTTATAGGATTTTTTTCAAGATGCATTTCTTTAATCAGTTAAAGTATATATAATTGGCTACACACGGGAACTTAAAGTGATATTTATATTTTAGAATACAAATTCATCTATTATGCTTAACATCAAAGAGAATGCCTCTTATTTCCAACTCAAAATTGTAATTTAAAAAAAAATCTCTTTGTTCTACCTTTAAAACAAAGGACTCTCACTTAGTATGGCTGCCCATAATGATTTTTCTGGAATGCTAACCTTTGTCGCATAACTATTCTCTGGAACTTTAGCAGTGTGGAGACTTATTCAGGGCATTACCTTCTGACTGGGAGAGGATCAATTTGTGGCTTCTTCTGCTTTTCTCTTACAGATGAGGGAGATAGTTTGAAAAAAAAATTCATAAGTTATACAGACCTTCACTAGGGAGCAACTGAAATAATATTATTTAATTTTATAAGAGAATAGTAACAGCTGCCATCCTGTGAATGTGAAGTGGTTTGGACTGGTGTAGTTTGGAGCCGACAGCCAAGAAAGAATTTTTGAGATGTCTTTGGTGCAAAAAGGTGTTTTTGTTTTTGTTTTTTCAAAAAGGTGTTTTTATGAAAGCACGGGGCAGAACCATGGGCAGAAAGAGCTGCATTTTAAGTGTGAGGAGTAACTGATTATATAAAATTTTCTATCTTATTGAAGGGTAGAGTAATTGTTAGGACTCCAGGAAATTGAGTCTATCGGTTTCTGCAAGTCTGCCTATTGATAAGATTGCCTTTTTTCTTATAAATCATTAAGTCTGATAGAGACTCCTGTCCTGCATGACTGTGATCTCTCTCAGTTAACCATTTATTTTTCCCTTCCCTTTGTTCAAGGGCAGCCAGTAGTGCCCAGGAGTGTCACCACCTGGGAGGGTAGGAACAGTTATGGGGTGTTAGTGTGGGCTTTGCCCCCAGCTTGCCTTCTGTTTCCTCATGAAGTGTTTGCCACATCCCTAGGCTAAGCATTTGGGTTCCTTGTCTTGTTTGGTCCCCACAGCAATGCTGGAAGAAAGGTATCATTATCTCTATTTTTTTTTTCATGAAGACTTTTAAGGAGAAATATTCATTCATGGTTCTCACATCAGAAAGGGTAACTTGCATTGGGATAGGGAGAGAGAAAGACCCCTGTTTACCAAGAAGCATCTCGAAACCAGCAGGTTGCTTGCCCTCAACCACCGTCAAGTGCTTGGTTGGAGCTGATGGAGGCTCACCACTCCTGTTTGAATGAGAAAAACTGGTGGATAAACATGAGAAATTTGAAAATGTGCTAACATTTAAAATGGTCATTGCTATTATTTTCATTCCTATGGGTTTCCTCTCAGCTAGTTACAGCTCTAAAGGAAAGATGACATTCAGAGACAGCACAAAACTGTTCAAGTTCTTTCACATTAAAGGTTGTATTCGTAACTACATGGAATCTAGAATCTTTTTTTTTTTTTCCGATCCTCAAGTCCATATAAATTAGTCTTTTGCTGATCTGTTTTACTTCCATCTGGTCCTAAAACTACATGTAAAATATTCCCCAATCTCTTTTCCCTACCAAAGAAGAAAGTTCTACACTAGGGAAGAGGATTCCTCTTCCATCTAGATGTTGAAAGGAAGCAAAAGTTGCCATCCAAGATGTGTCTCTTTGGCCTGTGGATTATTTTCAGCTGGTTATTTTTAAGAAACTGCAAACGTAGGAGATGGTCTGAAAACCAAGTATAAATTACCCTTTTGTAAGAGCTGCTTGCATTTATGAGGGATATCTCCATTTGTAAGAGTTACAAGAGGAGGCTGACTCTAAGTCTCTAGAAAATTACTGTCAGGGTAGAAGACAGGGCTTGAATCTGCATAACAACCTTCCGTTTAGTTAACCTCTCTTCCTGGTAACTTCCCTTTACTGACTCCCTATTCCAACACCTCTTGTCTTGAGCAGGAGATGGTATTTAATGTGATCCCTTCGTCATTTCAGGGAGTTAACTCAGTTTCCCTGGGCCTTCCCACTAGGACTATAGAAGATACCATCTAACTAAAGGTTTGTTTTTCTCCTGTTAATCTGTTTTATATCAATTTAATTATTAGACCACCCAAAAAACATGAAGGGGAGAAGGAAAAAGCTTTCTTCCCCTATAATGTCATATCACTGATGACTTTGTGAGAACACTGAAAAATATTCCAAAATTCAAACCTCTAGAGTGGAAACAAGATGTGGGAATATATGTGTGTGTAAATCCCCTTGGGGAATTACCCAAAACCATTCTGCCACCTGGTGGCCTGACACTTGCTATCCAACAAAGTAAAGTGAAAATAGACATGAGACTGAACTGGGTTTGTGAGAAAACTTGGAAGACTCCTACAGGCAGAATTTCACTGTCCAACACCCGTGGAAAGCAGGTTTTCTTACTGTATGTGAAGGATTCCAAAGCTGGCTCTTTCCAGAGTGCAATAGAGAATACAACAGGAGACAAAACAGTGTTCACAGAAATGTGATGCATAGTTGTTGAAAAGCACCCTAGACATCCTTCTTTTACAGATACAGGGTTCAGGGTCCACATAAAGTGACTCATCAGGAAACAGCACGAGAGTTTGTCCTATAGAGTTCTATCTTATAGGATATGCGGCTTAGCTTGTGTGGTCATTTAGCATGAAGTAGTGTGTCTCTGTGCAGGTGCAGAATTGAAGTTATAGAATAAATACTGCCTGCTGCCATAATACGTACCTGCTGTTAATTAAAAGGGGAACAATAAGTAAACTGCAAGAAACTTAGAATCTCTAAAAATAGAATCAATAGATCCACCTGAATATAATGAGCTCAAAATTACTGGAAAAATAGAGTTGGGGGAAATCCAAATGCAATATATTTTAAGTAATTATACTTATAATTCCATATTTAATAACATGCAATGAAGCCTTTTGTTTCCATTGAGCATAAGTTTGTAAAATATTTGGCTCATAAAAGTATTAAGATGAGGAAATGAAAGGGAGTGAAAGCAAAACTCTTTGTTTTTTCAAGGCATCTTTTGTTTTCCTCTCTGGTTGTGAATCTGTCCCCTGAACTCATTGCTGCCGCATTTAATGTTTTTTCCTACGCTCCCAAATGTCTCACTCGGAACTTTCCTTCATATTTAAAAACAAATGGAGATGCTGCTTAATTCATTCTGCTTTCCAGGGAGTAAAGGAAATAAAAATTAAAAGTGGTTTCATCACCGGTAAAGAATGTTACAATGCAGAGATTTCAAAGGCAATATAAAAAAAAATGTATTTACGTCTTCTGTTCATCTAAAATACCTCCCCTCTTCTGCTTCAAATAGCAGTATTCCAAAAACTGCATTTATAGTGACCCAGCATTGGTAATGTACGTTGTAAAATTTAAAAAACAGCTAAAGAGCAGACAGAAAAAAAAAGTGCTGAATACAGATTGGAAATGTATTAAGTCCTATTGAAAAGAGAGTCGCATTTTTTCTGTGACTCTAAGTTCTTCAAGGATTGGAGCTCTGTTTATCTTACTTACCCACGTGGTCTACTGTCCAGTAAAATGCCTGCTATGTATTGGATACTTATTAAATATTTTCTCAACTTATTTCTATTTAATTGCAGTTTCTAACTCCATCTGAACCAAATACCTTCCCTACCTACCTAAAGCCTGTGATGAGGAATCTCAGAGATAAATGTGAATAGGTAGGGAAGGAGCAGAAGCAGGAGGTGTGGTGGGAACCAGACTGTATGGGTTGAATTCTGGGTCACATTGGACTAGCAATGAGTCAGTGGGTGAATTACTTAATTTCTGTAAGCTAGAGTCTATCCTATGTACAATTAAAGACAATAGTAATGTGTGCCTCACATGATTTTCAAAATTAAATTTTATTAACTCTGTGTAAAGGATTTAACAGTGTCTTTTTCCAGAAGCAAACATTCATGCAACAAAGAACTACAACTTGGTTGCTCAAAACAACACAAATTTATTCTTATGGTTCTGGAGGTCAAAAATTGAAAACAAATCTTAAAGGGATGAAATCAAGTTGTCTGTAGGTTTTATCCCATCTGGAGGCTCCAGAGGAGAACCTATTCCTTACCTCTTGCCTGTAAAGGCTGCTGCTTCCAGGTCCTACCTGCATCTCTAATCTCTACCTCCGTTATCACCTCATCCTCTCTTCCTTCTGCAGCTCTTTGTAGAGATCCTTGTGATGACATCTGGCACACCCAGATAATCCAGGATAACTTCCCTATCTCAGGATCCTTAACTTAATCACAATTGCAAACTCCCTTTTATCAGATAAGATAACGTGTTCTCAGATTCTGGGAATTCAAACATTGACATCTTTGGGGAACTTACTCAACTGTGGGGGCCGGGGAGAAGGCAGCTCCAAGATGGACCACTTTGGAATGAACATTATTTTGAGTTAAAAACCCATCAAAACCCAGCAGGTTCAGAAAAAGTTCTTTACTTCCCCCTCAACTGCCTGTCTGTACCAGGAAGAACTATAAACAAAGATTCCTTTTACCTAAGAAATTCACCTAATAGTACCCTTTTTCCCCCCAAACATCTTTCACTTTCCTCCTAATGAGCTTTCTCCCCTTCTTAGCCTCAGATCCCGACCCCTCCCCTTAACTCAGATAAGCTTCACATTTCCTCACTGTCTTTGCAATTTCCATGTCTATGTAAATCCCTGTATGTAAACTATCAAATTTGATTTTCTTCTGTTAATCCGTCTGGTGTCAATTTGATTCTTAAGGACAGAGGAAATTCTTTCCCCTTCAACACACCCTATCATCCATACCAACATAACAAATCTCTCACATTCAGAGACTTAGAATTTCATGAATCTGTGAATTCACCGTAGCAGCTGTTCCATTCACCACCACATGACTAGAAAGTTTTTATTTGTGGGTTTTATGTGTTTGTTTGTTAAACTGAATTTGGTCAAATCTTAGAAAATGTGGGGATTTTGCTGTGGTAGATCTGAGATGGGACAGAGCAGTCCTCAGATTTTGCATTTATAAAAGCTCCATGAATTATTTTGAATTTATTCAACTTTTCTTCAATAAATATTAATGTTTTAGTAGCTTACAAATTTAAAATATCTAACCACATTTTCTATTGGAAAACTAAATAAAAAATTAATGGACTAGACAAAGGAAATATGTCTTTCTTAACTTGCAAAAATTGCCACAAATAAAATATTAAAGAGACTCATTTGAGCATGAGATGAGGAAACAAAAACATAAAGGGGATCTGTTACCAATGGAAATAATATTTGCCCATGTTTGTGTTTAACATTGTTTATTTACTTTGATTGTTTATCTTAAGTGACTAAATTTGGCACATTTGAAAATTATTTTCTCCCCTCAACACCTATGATGGTTAATTTTCTGTGTAATCTTGATTGGCCCATTCTTCTCCCATCTCTGTCTCACCTGGCAGGCAAACTTGATTCTGCCTACTGAGACAGTATAGATGAGAATGTTAATTTATTTGAACACATTTATGTCACCATCACTCTAGGAAAGGTGCCAGTGTGTTCTTAAGATGTAAACATTCTGGGTCAATCTAGTCTCACTTTGGTCCCTTAAAGCACTGTCCAAGTGATATATTCCATACACTGACAAGGAGCTGAATCTGTTGTTTATATAATGAAGAAAACAAGAAAAATGGAAGAATGGGGCCAGGACAGAAATGACACCCAGACCAGCAACAAAACCTCTATTAAGTAAAGGCATGGTATTTATAACATGCTAGATAATGTTTGGAGTGTTTTGTGATGTCCGCTTTTTAAAATCTCACAGAATCCTATGGCATAGGCATCGTTATTACCTCATTTTACAGAAGAGGGAACTGGGGCACAGAGATCTCTGCGTCACCCAAGATCACAGAGCTTGGATTTGAGCCTTTCAACTCTGACTCCAAAGTTCTTAGCTCTTTTATTCTACCACATTGTAGTATTTTTCAAACTTCTGTGTACATAAAAGTAGTAAGAAATGATCATTTAGGGTCACAAAAACTTCATCAGTGTAATGCTAATATAATTTTATCTTTACCATCAAATATAACCCTATATACTCTTACATTTTTAATTTGATAAATTTTATTCTTATGCCTATAAATATCATCATCCTCTGTTCTGTTGCCCATAAATTTATCAGAAAAGTTATTTCTTAAGTTTCAGTTTCCTTCATGGGGAAAATGATTGAAAGGTCCCCTTAATAATATGGCATATGAAAAAAATACTAAGTAATAACAATCAAAAGAAGTCTATTAAACCTAATGTGAGTAGACACTGTGTTTCTGCTGTGCACCAACAATCTTATTGCTTAGATTAAAATCTTATTGCGATTAGCGATAACTTCTGAGTACTGAATGAATAAATGGAATTAAAGTAGGCAATAGTACCCTCATTAAAATAAGAGAACTTGGGGCGCCTGGGTGGTTCAGTGGGTTAAAGCCTCTGCCTTCGGCTCAGGTCATGGTCCCAGCATCCTGGGATCAAGCCCCGCATCAGACTCTCTGCTCAGCAGGAGCCTGCTTCCTCTTCTCTCTCTGCCTACTTGTGATCTTTGTCTGTCAAATAAATAAATAAAATCTTAAAAGAAAAATAAGAGAACTAAAGGTCAGAATGTTTGAATACCCTATCATCACAACAGATGTAGTATATGGTAAGCCAGAATATAACCCTTTGCCAATTATGTTTTGCCAATTATGTTTATGTTATCTCCACAATGCCACATCTGTCCAGCCAACAAACTTAAAGGAGCTTTGCACCTATCACTCAATAAAGAATGAACTGACAAGTTCATGGACATGAAAAAAGATAATCTATTCTCTCTGGACAATGAAATACTAGATGATTTGTACAAACTAATTCACTGGCACTCTCCCAGGCTTAAGTGGTTACATCATTTCTTTATCTGTATAAAACCAAAAGATGCGCCAGTTCTTCAGTGATAATGTCCTTCTTAAACCGGTCTTAAGGACGTTTTGTAATATCATCAAATTAACTTTATAAATTCAATTTTTATGCGGTGTTTTTAAATCTGCTTTTTAAAAAATTTAATGTGTTTACTTCTTACTTCCATCTATAATCTGACAGCAATATTCACTCTACCTTCTATGTGAAGAAGAATATCTCTTTTTAATTCATACTTAACATCTTAAATATAATTTTCTCGAAAACAACTTTCCTAACCTATCATACTTTATTATCTGGAATTTTTGTTTACATTTTTGGTATCTATATCCATCACTAGGCTTTTGACCCTGTAATGATACATATTATCTTAGTTTTGTGCACCAACACAGCCCTGCTGCCAAGCCCTAAAGAGGAGAGTATGAAGACACACTGGCCCTGTTTTATACGTCCCTTGCTTGATTGTTGGTTAGGATTAGAGTGTGTGTGTGTGTGTGTGAGAGAGAGAGAGAGAGAGAGTTTCCCACATTCTTTTAGGGTGGAGGCTATCTCTCTCAGGTGTATTTTCTCTGTCTCTTCCTGCAGTGCATTTAAGCAATCTTTGTCCATAACAAGGTGGCTTATCATTTTGTGGAGGTAAATTCGATTAACAAAAGGTAAAATTTTAAAGTGCTATAATAAACTCTCTCCTCCAATTAAGCTCTTTCAATAATAGAGCTGTCATTTCAATATTCACCTGGCAATTTATGTGTCCACATTTTCAAATCTATGCAAAGTGCAGAAGGAAGAAAACACCCTATTTGTTATTTATGGGGACCCTAAAATTTCAATATACGAGTACATTGACCAGGAACCTTGAAAGAACCAGCAATGGATTGGTATTATGTGAAACAAAATAGCATGTAGATATATTGATGCTTCAAGTATGGCTCTGGTCCTTGACCTTCTAGGGTCACAGTGGCTTATCACAGCAACTTATTCCAGCATGTGTCTATGTGTTTAAGCAGCTATTTTATAAGTAGCATAGCACTTATAAGGACACTCACACTGACCTTTGTAGCTGACCTTGACTGATGCTGATACAGTTTTGACCTAAGCAGACATCAATGAGACAGGGATTAGATTAACATGGAAAAGAGAGTCATTTAGTTCCAGTTAAGCCTCCCTCAATGATACAGGCTTCTCAGGAATTGAGGGAGTGAAATGATTTTTGTTCTTTGTAGTGTTTCTCACCATCAGCTGAGGCTTCAGTCCACAAGGGCAGTTAATATCCATATGGGCTATACTATGAATAGGTGAAAATTTAAGCCTTTTATTGTCAGTGTTTGACAATAATATAGGCTATTAGTTTAGCTACTTCCAATTTCTTCCCCTTGCCACACTTGAAAGGGCATCCAATTCCAAAAAGTAAACATGAGACATGCCAAGTGGCTAATCTTTTGGATTCATGTGGCATATTCACAGTCTCTGAAAGCCATCTCCTACCACATGGTTTCAAAATGACTCTGATTTGGTCATTGAATGCGTTGTGACCATGGCATAACATCTCTAAGATCCAGACCAGTTTGATTTACAAGAGGACGGTGGATTTTATTAATCAAAAAATAAGGAAGAATAAGGGAGAGAAGCATATTATATTGGAAATGGCTTTTACTTGAACCTAGGTTTAAAAAATATAGAAGGAGATTATTATTAAGTTAAAACTTAAAATTCAGCAAAGAAATGTTGTGCCTGCATTCAGGCATAATCTTAGAAATAAGATCTATAGAAAATTTGAAAAAAAAATAGAAAAATATACATATTTAAATGATTATGTTTTGAATGTTTTAAATGATTATAGCTCAGAAAATGGTTTTACCTTTAGACAGAGCAGAAGAACAGTTTTCAAGGGATGAAGAAAGGAACCTACCTAAGACGTTTAGATCCTTACTATAAAATCAGAACCAAATGAAAGGGAAATGAGCTACATTTACACCAAATGCTTTTCCTCTGGTAATGGTAAAATTTCTCTGCAGTGAACTTGAGTGATTTCCCTGGAAGAAGCTCATATGCAAGAAAGCACTGAGAAACATCATCTTATAACAGCAGATGGGAAGCCTGTAGCAACAGTAGTTAGGAAACCATTCATGAAGATTGGGATGGCCATACAAAGCAGTTACAGCTTATTTGAACATTTGAGAGGGGAAAACTAAAGAGATCACAAAATACCTTAAGACTTTTCAGATATGTTTTAAGATCATTATGGTAGTTGAAAATATAGATATTGCCCCCTTCCCTCCCCAAAGTTGATTCAATATAATTTGTGGGTATTTACTCTTTGGTAGGCACTCCTCTTGCTTCTGGAGATGTGAAGGGAACAGAGATCAGAAATCCCTACATCCACTCAGCATACATTTTAGAGGGAGATATAAGAAAAAAATAAAAAATAGATGAGTGTGTAGCATGACTGTGACAAGTGATAAGGAAAACAAGAGAGCATGGAAGAATAGGAAATGTCCACTGAGGAAATACTCAGTGACCAAAGAAGGCCTTATTAATGAAAATAAGACTCAAAGGAAGGCAATAAGTATGTGAAAACAAACAAACAAATAAATAAAAAGGTGGAAAGGAACCTGATGGTACAATAACAGAGTAGCACCAAGGTCTGGCATTATATCTCTTACTAGGGAGCCTGACAATATAAAATCTCAAGGGATATGTAAGAGAAGGAAAAGTTTGGACCTCAAAAAGGAAGGAAAGTTGAAAAGAGAGTGAATAAAACACAACAAGCTGTGTTTACCCTACATGTTATGGAAGAGAACAGAAATCAGTTTAGGGAGCAGATAACAATGTTCAAAACTCAGCAGGATATAACACTACAGGCACAATTCATGGATAAAATAATTGATAAACTGGAGTTCACTGAGATTAAGAATGTCTGCTTATTGAAAGGCAATGTTGAGAGAATGAGAAGACAAACCACAGACAGGAAGACAACATTTGCATCTGACAAAAGATTGCTATCCAAAATATACAAAGAACTCTTAAAAATCAACAATTAAAAAAAATAAATAACTCAATTTAAAAAATTAGTTAAAGACCTTAACAGACACCTCACCAAAGAAGAATACAATTGGCAAATAAGCAAATGAAAAGATTCTTCTCATCATATGTCATCAGGGAAATGCAAATTAAAACAACAATGAGTTATCACTACCCACCATTAGAATGGACAAAATCCAGAATACTGACAATACCAAAGGATGCTGGGAAGAATGTGGGGCAATGGGAACTAACGGGCCCTTTGTAAGATGGTTTGGTAATTTCTTACAAAAATAAGTATGATTTTGTCATGTAATCCAGCAATCATGCTCCCTGGTATTTATCCAAAGGAGTTGAAAACATACCTGCACAAATCCTACATGTTTATGTCTATGATAGTTGTATTCATATTTACCAAAATTTGGAAGTTACCAAGATGTCTGTCAGTAGGTGAATAGAGAAATAAAGTGTGGTACATCCAGACAATAACGTGTTAAGCAGCGCTGAAAAAAAAGAACTATCAAGCCATGAAAAGACATGGAGAGACCTTAAATGCATATTACTAAGCGAAAGAAGCCAATCTGAAAAGGCTACATTCTGTATGATTCCAACTATATGACATTCCAGAAGAGGCAAAACTATGGAGACAGTAAAGAAGAGTGGAAGTCAGGGATTAAGGTGGGGGATAAATAGGTGGGGCACAAAGGATTCTTAGGACCATGAAACTATTTTGTATGATACTATAACAATGGACACATATCATTATAGATTTGTCCAAATCTATGGAATTAAAACACTAAGAGTGAACTCTGTTATAAACTATGGACTACAGGTGATAATGATATATCAGTGTAGGTTTATCAGCTGTAACAAATGCCCCACTCTGATGGGGGATGGTGATAACGGCGGTCCACGCATGTGTTAGGTCAAGGTATATATAGGAAATCTTTGTACCTTATCCCCAGTTTTGTGATGAACCTATAACTGCTTTAAAAAATAAAATCTTAATGACAATAATAATAAAAAACAAATTTTTCAATACTCATGGGTGTATTATTAAAGATAATCAATATTAAAAATACTCCAGGGGTGTGTGGGTGACTCAGTGGGTTAAAGCCTCTGCCTTCAGCTCAGGTCATGATCCCAGGGTTCTGGGATGGAGCCCCCACATAGGCTCTCTGCTCAGCGGAGAGCCTGCTTCCTCCTCTCTCTCTGACTGCCTCTCTGCCTGCTTGTGACCTCTGTCTGTCAAATAAATAAAATCTAAAAAAAAAAAAAATACTTCAAAGGACCTTCTAAAAAGGAGAAACAGGAAAAGATCAAACTATTTGAGGAGTAACCTAGTATAACAGAAAGAGATAAAGCAACAGAAAGGAAGTAATTTGCCATCAAATCTCTGCCCCCCACACCCCCCAAAGTTATTCTTATTCTGAAAAAAAAAAAATCCAAAACAAAGCATAGGATAGGCAACTTTTGGGGTGAACACACAAGGGAAGGTCTTAGCATCCACTGGGCCTCCGGGGGCTATAACTTCTGAAGTTTCAGCAATGAGGGCAAAGACCTTCTGTTGCTGATTCTGCCAATGAAACAAATGTGGGGAGAGAGAGTATTGTGGGAATACATGGTGGAGGGGGGCGGGGGGGGGGTTCTTAATAGATTTCAAATAATGGAGAATGGGGAAAAAGAACCAGTTGAGAAACACCTTCTCTAAAAGTTGAGGCTTTCAGACTAGTGCAGTGAAATCTGTGTGTCCTATTAATTTTTTGAACTTTTAAAAACTAGGGCACATGGGAAACTTTGAGTGAAAGTATTTGGAATTCAGAAATCTTGACAGAACTTAGTCTTTCCTATAAATGGATCCAAGCTATAGCAGCTATGGGAGCCTCTACCCCTCTAGACATTGGACCGTTCTCTATATGACTATGACAGAGAAAGGAACTGAAGAGGAAAACAACAGTAGCAACAAAAACAAAGGATCTTTTAGACTGTAATTTCTTTGGGGTTTAACTTAAAATTTTTTGTTCAATTTTAACTTAAAAACAGGATGAGGGTTTTCTGGGGCTTTGACTTCTTCTTATGAATTTAATAATACAGGCAGTATTCAAAATTTTAATTTTTAACATATAAAAATTGTATTACTTGGAATAATTGTGTGCTGTCATTTGCATACATCATTGTGCCTTCTGCCCAGTATAATGGATAACTCAACTGATGATGTTTTAGGTAAAATGTGGAATAGGAAGTAAATTTCTTAGAAGATTGCAATTTGGATTAGGAATTATTTTAATTTGCAAAGTCTTCATTTCTTAGCTTTCCAGGACCCAAGTTAACTGTGTGACAGAGGTCCAAGAAGATGAATACAGCTGGTGCTGTGAGATGTTCTCATGAGGTAGGAACAGCGCTGTTTTCAAAAACTGTTGTTCCTAGAGGGCTACAGCTAGAACCACAGCTCTAGTTGACCAGAACTTTGTTTTGAAGCAAAGAAGAGCTGAGGGCACACAACCTGAGAAAGTTAGGAGGGTCTTCCTCTGTTATCATGGTAGGCTTTCTTCCATTAATGTTACACATGTTATTGACCATATTCAGTCATTCAAAGGATGGTGAGAAAGAGAGAAGGAAACAGAGTCCATGGCCATGCTTGGATGAATAGAGTCTGTGGCCAGGAACCTGTGAATTGCTAACAGAGATCCAATACTCCTTCCCCAACCTCATGCTCCTAACTGAAAGCTGAGGTTTGACAGACAACTGGCAGAAACCTATTTCAAAACCTGTATCAATACCCTCACTTTAAAGATTAGGAGACCATTACTCAGAATTAAACACTACCCCAGAAAACACACAGTAAATGGTAAGAAATAACTCAAAATGGGATCTGTTTCACTTAAAAGCATCTGCTGTTCCCTCAAGAACTCACTCTTGTTTTCTTCCCTGACCATATCTCCCGCAACTTAACCTCAAGAATAGTTTTTTCCTCTGTCATACCATACTGATTAATGTTCAAAAATATCATATATTCTCAGCATTCCCATACCTTTTCACACACTGCCTCTCTTGCCTTTTAACTTAGATTACTCTTACTTCAGCTCTTCACCAACTCTGGTCTGATTTTATTCTGCAAGTCCTCTGCTTCCCTCCAGATGCCCTCCCTCCCTCATGAATGTTGACAGCTCTTAGGATAGCACTTAAGGCGCTGAGTCATGGTAAGTTTCTGATTATAGGTCAACCCACTCTCTTAACTGTATCTGAATAGATTTCCTGCACTAGCAGAGTTCTGGGCATATAGTAATTGTTTGGAGTTTGTAGAACAAAGTTTCTTCTCATCCTTCAGCCCTTTGACTTTCATGAAATACGCATACAACTCATCCCCACTGATCCAGAATTTAATAGCATTGAAGAGTTTAGAATCACCTGCAGACATGAGCGAACACTGAGACTCCTTCTACCTAATTTTAGATAATCAGACCAACCAGTGAGTCTCAACTTTGATGACTGAAGGACTATTCTTTTCATGCTTCACTCTTTCACTCATCATCAAAAAGAGGGAAGTGTGAAAAGAATAGTCCTTCAGTATCATATGGTTTCACTTATTTGTGGAGCATAAGAAATGACATGGAGGACATTGGGAGATGGAGAGGAGAAGGAAGTTGAGGGAAATTGGAAGGGGAGGAGAACCATAAGAGACTATGGACTCTGAAAAACAACCTGAGGGTTTTGAAGGGGCAGGGGTGGGAGGTTGGAGGAACCAGGTGGTGGGTAATAGGGAGGGCACGTATTGTATGGAGCAGTGAGTGTTGTGCAAAAACAATGAATACTGTTACGCTGAAAAAAATAAATAAATTTTAAAGTTATAAAAAAATCCATCTACTATTTATGAAGACAAAATTTCCTTTGGGAAAAAAAAAAGAGGGAAGTGTGAGATCCATGATAAAACATCTCTCCCTTTCCGACACTTGCTCCAAAAAGAAATATTCCTCCTTTGAATCAATTGTAAATATGTACCCTTATCTTTATTGGCCATCTCTTTTAAAAAGGGATTAGTCAAACATGATTTTCTCCTAAAGCACATGATTGTCCTTCTCCAGTAGATTTGTTTATCTGTCAGTGCTCTTTATTTGGGAATTCACCAATTGGCCCACTATCTCCTGTGTTAAATCAGGGAGCATATGAGAATGCATGAAACATTTCAGAGAACTCGTTTTCCATATTGCAGTGGAGAGAAGTGCCTGCTGTCCTCAAAGAGTTAATGAGCTTCTCTGAGCATCTGCTTTATTTCGAGAGTGACTTAATCACGGAGCAAGATCTGGTTTAGAGTTTGGAAATGTTTCAAGGTAGATCATCTCTTTGCACATTTGGGAAGTGTATTCCACGGCATGACACACAGTTTGTCAAATTGTGTTCATTTGTGAGAAAGCAGTCCTGAAGTTAGACCTCCTTCCCAAACTTTCTCTTCTGTCATTTCTGAGATTTAAGAAAGGTTTCAAGACCAAGTGCTGTCACTTACATGTAATACTGCACCAGCCACTGGCGATAAATCACACTTGTAACAGCTTGAGGTGCATTTACTCACAGATGATACACATTTTACAATTCATGGCCAGCTTTACAACTCATCTGTTTTGAAGTAGGTCACAAAGAAGTGTTAGCATTTCAAAAACGTATCTGGTGTGTATTTTTTTTTTCTACCAGAAAATTTTGCTATTTTTAGCACTGGAGGGGACTTTTGGGATGATCTCATGCAATCCCTTCCTTTTATAGATTAAGAACCTGAGACCTGGGAAGGTTAATTGATTTTCCCAAAGCCCCAGAGCTAGTTAGTAGCAGAGCCAACACCAGATCCCATCTTTTTCCAGTCTCAAAGGCTCTCTTTCCACTATACCCAGCTGCCTCCAGTCTCTGGCTACGCAAACCAGGCTTCTGAAGTGCATTATTAAAGGATTATCTGTTCCACCCTTAGTGGTTGGGTCAGCAATAAGATTATTAAATTTTTATCTTATGCAGAGCTCTCCAACCTGGAAGATGCTCATCTGCTAGGCTTAAACTGCCAAAAATATACACAGGAAAGTAATGACACACAGAATTAAACACTGAAAGCCATTAGCTGAGCAATCCCTGGTACAATCTACAGCCAAATCATGTCTTTTTTTTCTTTTTTTTTGTTTTTGTTTTTTTTTTTTAAACATTTCTTCTTTCCACTTATGCATCCATGAAAACGGGCACACAGATAGCCTGGTTTGAACTTGCCCAGATAGCTCCTGGAAGTGCCTCTACTTTGACACCTGCCTAAATGCCAAACGAATCTGCCCTATGATAATGAATACAAAATGAATTAATAATGATATGTGAATCATGAATACAATTTACAGTTCCTCAGACAAAATAGTGGGTTTTTTTTTTTTTAGCAAGCACCTGCATAAACGACCTCCTGCAGATCAGTCACAACCTCTCAGGCTGTCTTCTGGCACACCACCGCCATCTACTGTCGCTGCCTAGAATGTCAGGCTTCCTCAAGCCTTGTATCCTGAGCAAGCTCTGCTCTCCATGAGTCCCTGCTCCTTCTCATCACCAAACATGTATTTGTTTATATTTGTTTTAAAAGTCTTTGGCTTTTCGAGGGAGTCTCATCCTTATTTCATCTACCTTTTTTAAAGAAATACCTTGAAGCTCCTCGGGGCAAAAGTACTTGAGAACTTGCTCTATCATGTGCACAGCCTAAGCACCATATAATCCCATCCAGAACTCAATGCCGTTCTTTGTTTTAAAAAATAAATAACAATGTATTTATTTCTGTATTGCTACTTTAAAATTACCTTCTTTATGGGAGTCCACCAGCTTATCAAACACTCTAAGGCTGTCAATATTTTCCCTCACAATAAACTCAGCATTTCTAAATTCCACAGACAGACATCATTAAAATTACAGTAGTTCCCCCTTATCTGCTTATATAGCCCCAAACCCTCAGAGGATGCCTGAAAGTGCAAATGGTTCTGAATCCTGTATATGTTGTCGTTGCTGTTATTTTCTATACATATATACCGATGGCAGAGTTTAATCTGTAGATTAGACCCAGTAAGACATTAACAATAACTAAAAATAAAATAGAACAATTATAACTATATACTATAATGAAAGTTATGTAAATGTGTTCTGTCTCCCTCAAAATACCTTATTGGACTGTACTCACCCTTTTTCTTGTGATGAGGTAAAATGATAAAATGCCTATGTGATGGCTGAAGTGAGGTGAATGGCGTGGCATTCTGATGTAGAGTTAGTCTACTATTGGCCTTTTGAAGATTCTTCAGAGGAGGATCATGTGCTTTTAATGGGGTTGACCCTGGAAACAACTGCTGATAAAGGGAGCACCCACTGTGTAAGGGATACTGGCTTTATTACCTCTACCCTGTAGTGGACATCTGTTGTTTTTCCCCCACTTCCTCCTTTCTGCCCCTACCATCTATTCTTTAACTATAGCTGAATTCTCCTGTTAGAACAAGGGGAGGCAAAGAAATGATTTATTTTTCAAAAAGATCTTTTTGGCTTCTCTGGAGACAAGAGCATAGGGGAAGTGTGTGAGGAAGGAGGATAGTTAGGAGGGCTATTATGGGAATTCAGATGAGAGATAACTGGGGCATCAACCAGTACAGTGGTGGTGAAGGCATTGAGAAGTAACAGAGTCTGGGATATGTTTTGAAGGTAAGGTTAATAACCATTACTGATAAATTAGATTTGATGTAACAGAGAAAGAGAAGAATTGAACCTGAAATCTCGATTTTTGTCCTGAACGACTTATTTGAAGAGGAAACCAGGAGTTTTGTTTTCAACAATTTGAGATTCCTACTTGACATTCAAATAGAACTGTCTGGTGATAGGAGTCTTTATGGCATGCTGATTTACTTCTGGGAAATTACTCTTTCCTATTCTGTGTAGTCCAGGTAGGAATGTAAATAAGGACTTTTTTTTTAAAGATTTATTTATTATTTTAGAAAGAAAGAGCAGAGGAGGAGGGGCTGAGGGAGAAGGAGAGAGAGAATCTTAAGCAGACTCCCCACTAAGCATGGAGCCCGGCATGGGACTCAATCTCATGACTGGGAGACAATGACCTGAACTGAAACAAAGAGCTGGACACGTAACCAACAGGGCCACTAGGCACCATCTTTGTGTATAGTGTTATAGTAGAATTATAGACAAATCTGCTATGTTGGAAACAAACAAACAAACAAAAAACTAAATAAAAAGTGAAACTGTCAGGGGGCGCCTGGGTGGCTCAGTGGGTTAAAGCCTCTGCCTTCAGCTCAGGTCATGATCCCAGGGTCCTGGGATCGAGCCCCGCATCAGGCTCTCTGCTCCGCGGGGAGCCTGCTTCCTCCTCTCTCTCTGCCTGCCTCTCTGCCTAGCTGTGATTTCTCTCTGTCAAATAAATAAAATATTAAAAAAAAAAAAGTGAAACTGTCAGTTTCCGTCATGGACAGTTCAGAAGAACTATGTAACTCTTCACCCAGTGATCTGGTTCATACGAAGGAAGTGATTTTGCAAACAAACCCCTCTGCCATCTTTGGATTCTTCCTTATGCTTTGCATGCTCTGATTCTGATATGGAAAGTTGAAATGAAAATGAAAACGAACATGATTGACTCTCTCATCTGTGCCATGTGGGAACTTGACCCTAAATCTCGAAGGCCTCCCTGCTCTAACCTTCTGACTCAGTGATGGTGCATAACTAAAATAGACCATGTATTTCTTTGTAACTAGGGCAACCTATTAAAACTCAATCCATTCATTTTCCAGATTACAGTTTTCACAATCATGTCATCTTTAAAAGTATTTGCTAAGATTTAGGAAGAAAGAATGTTGTTGCCAAGTAACCAGACTCATAGAAAAAATGAGTTAGGCAGTACATAGCAGAAAATGAAAACACAAATTTCAAAATATGTTCTTCAAAATCACCATCAAGAGTATGGCTCATGTCTCCAAATTCCAGTCTCCTTGGTAAGATACAACCGTATTTGAATTTTCAAATCAAATGTTGAGATTACATAAAAGGAGAGAAGCAGATAAGTAATGTCATCTCACTCCTGTAATCATATATTAACGGAATATTTCCATAGCAGTGTATTGAGAAAAACCCGACATTGGTCTTTCATTAATTCATTTACCAAATCTATAAAGAAAGAATAAATTATAAGAGGTGTTGTGATATGCATTGATTGAATAAAATCATTTAACACTAGGAAAGTTGGTGTATACAGAAATAAACTTTTATAGGAAAAAGATGTAACAGGTAATTCATTATGAGTAGAAAACATTACTAATTTTATCATATTTCCTATTTACTTTTGGTAAAATCACACAGTTCTAGAAATTTCACCTTGCCTTTCGCAATCTTTTCCACTGTCCCTAGATACCTAATACATTCATTTCTTCCTTCTTGTTTCTAAACTCTTTTCTACCTGTCCATCAAATCTCGATTCCACAGATCACAGCACAAATTTCATTTTTTTTCTTCTTTTCTCCTAGACAAAAGGAGCCTCCTCATTTGATCCTTCTCACTGAAATAGAGAAAAGAGAATTTAATAGCTTTAACAAAATCTTTTATTTTATATGTCAAAGTTATTCTATTCATACACTATATTTTGTAGTGCTGACAAAATTTTATACTATACACAAAATACTCCATGTAGTTCTTCAGGGTTTTTGGCATTTCCAATCTCCATTAATGTGGTTAAGATTTATGCCTTTGCATGGAAATGGCCATGCAAAGAAGGAGCAATGTGAACCAAGACTCCCTGGTATAGAAGCATTTCTTAGGTAACATGTTATCAAATTTTTTTCAATCTAGAATCAGATACCAATTACAAATTCAAGTTAAAATGCCTAAAATGTATTTAGGAATAAATAATATACATTTTTCAATTGATTTTATGTTCTATGTTACATCTCATGTTTGCCACTACATATATTAAAAGAAAAAACATGTAATATAGATCCCACCAAATTTCTTTAACACAAAAAAGCAAGTATAATATGGTGGAGTTACCTGTGGGAGTTACCACTATTTATCCCCTAAAGTATAACCCCCTCACGTCATTGTAGTGGAATATTTAGCTCAGCACATAGTCATTTAGAATAAAGATTACATTTCCTAGCATCCCTTGTAGCAAGGTATGTCTATGTGATTAAGTTCTGGGCAATAGGGTGTAAAGGAAGTGGTAGATGAACATTCCAGATTGTGCCTTTAAAGGGAAAGAGTGTGGCCATGCATTCGCATTACATTCCTGGCTGCTGTGAATAAGTGATGGAGAACCACCATGAACTCTGCAGATAAGTACAATCCCTTTGAAATGGGGAGCAGAAAGATAGAAAGATCCTGGGTCACTGATGTCTTCATAAAGCACTGTCACACCCGCTCAACTTCTTAGCACAAAATGAACTTGCTTAGTGAATTTTATTATTTCGGATCTCTGCTTCAGATGGCAATTTCATATCCCAAGAATACGATGTCTATTTCTGCCGGCAAAGGTATACCTCCTCCAAATTCTGTTTACATAAATGCTGTCAGAAGTTTGCCTTTCAAAGTGTAACAGGTGAATCTTTGGCACTTGAATATGCTGAGTAAAGAAATAGCCAGTAGAGCTATTCTAGGGTGTTACCTGATGACTCTTTTTATGATGTTAATGTATACCCTGGGCCACTCGCTACAAAGAGGGAATATTACATAAACTAGGTAAAATTACACTTCACTTGTCTCTCTGGGAAAATAAATTTTGATTTAAAATGCTCACGAAAAGAGCAATTATTTCATTATAGTTTCACACAAAGGGTTTTCATTACTCATCTATTGTGTACAAGTCCTATAGTTGTCTATATATTTGAAGAGAAATAAATGCCCAGTTGAATCAAGGTAAATCCAGATTTCAAAATAACCTTAAAGTCAAATGGTTGTAAAACGCTGGGCAAGTTATCTAACCTCACTAGGCCGCAATTTTCTCATAGTAAAAGAGGATAATGTTGGTTCCTAACTCCTAGGGTTATGACGATTGAACAAGACAAGAGCCATTACAAAATGTGTACATAGAGAAATCATTCATGGTATGTTCGCTAGTGTAATTGTTGATACTGCTGCTATTATGATTATTGTATAGGATACATATAATATATACACACAGTGTACAAAGTAATCAAACAGATCTTGTTATTTGAGGGATTTGTCAACTGAGAATGGAGATAAGGTCATTTCTTGTTAGTTATAATACAAAAGTATAAATTTCACTCAAAATTCCCATAACAGTTGTAAGCAAGCATTTATTACTAGCTAGGAATATTAGATCTTTTATTAAGGGATAGCATTTTAATTGAATTTTAATTGAATACTGAATGATAAGAAAGCTCTTCATAAGGGTTCCTGGTAGCTCAGGAGGTAAAGTGTCTGCCTTTGGCTCAGGTCATGATCCCAAGGTCCTGGGATCCAGTCCCTGGCAGGGCTCCCTGCTGAGCAGGAAGTCCACTGGAAGAGTCTCCTTCCCTGCCCCTCCCCCAGCTCATGCATGCTCACTCTCTCTCAAGTAAATAAATAAATCTTAAAACAAAACAAAATGTAGTTTAAAAAAGAAAGAAAGGGGGTACCTGGGTGACTCCGGCAGTTAGGCATCTGCCTTTGGCTCAGGTGGTGATCCCAGGGTCGTGGGATGAAGACCCACATCAGACTCCTTGCTTGGGGGGGAGGGTAGGGGAGGGGACCCTGCTTCTCCCTCTGCCTGCTGCTTCCCCTCCTTGTGCTCTCCCCCCACCCCTATAATGCACTCACTCTCCCAAATAAACTTTTAAAAAAATTTAAAAATAAATAGTAAATAAATAAATAAATAAATAGGAGGGGGCACCTGGGTGGCTTAGTTGGTTAGTCATCAGTCTCTTGATTTCAGCTCTGGTCTTAATTTCAGAGTCCTCAGTCATGATCTCAGGGTCTGCCACCCCTGACCACCAGCCCACTGCCCAATAAATAAATAAATAAAATTTAAAAATAAAAAAGAGAGATTTAAAGATAACATAAAGCGACAAATAGTGAAAGTGTTTTGTCACACCCATCAGAATCACATTATCAGAAGTGAACTGAAGAGTCAAAGCTAAACTTTCTTCCCTTGTTCTTATAGATTAAAAAGAAAACCAGAAGCCATCAGCTTCCTGGACATCACTTAAAAAGTGGCACACATACATCAATGGAATAAATTTGAACTAATGCTTAGGTAGCCTAGATTTCTACACCTGATTTATATGGAATGTAATTTATAGCTACATAAATACAAATTGGTCTCCTTTCCAGTGAAGTAGATTGAGCGTTTGGTGGTAAATTAAAAACAAACATTTTGTTAGGCACAATTTCTGTGGAGTAACAGCAAATTTTGCTCTGCAACCACAGGTTGGTCTCCAGTTTCGAGATAAGGAGTCTGGATCTCCTGAAAAATAGTCCAAGGTAGTTGAAATTCTGAAAACAGAGAATATATGGCATAATGTTATTTCCAGGACCATAGGATTTATTTCATTATCAGCATTTTATGCTTTTTAATGTTCCTCCCAAGAACTTGTATGGTCAGGAAAATTATAAAAGAAAACTAAAGCAAGAAACACAGAGATTTGGGAATAATTTGGTCAATGTGGAAGATAGAAAAAAATAACTCAAAAATAGTTTCACTTGTACTCTATCCTTTCAAATTACTTCTGTCCATACTGTACATAATGACTATTGATATTGAGGCACCAGCAGCCAGACAGCTCCAAGAAAAGTTCTAAATAGAATCTGTTATGATTAGAGTATTCATAAATATCCTGTTTTATGTTCGATCTAATACTTGTGATTCCCCCACATGTTCCAAATGTTAAACAAATGTTTAAACAATATTGAGAAAAGGTGGGGATTCCAGAATAATATTAAGATTGAGCAAAAGAGGTATTTGACTTATCTAACTCCCAGGATCCATTCAGATGATAATAAACCAATTGCCACTAATAATAGAAAGTATAAAACTATCAGAGCAGAGGGAACTAAAAGTATAAGAAGATCCATATCCAAGAGATTGTAAGAAATTGAAATGTATTGAAGACAGAGAGGGTAGGATACTGATGACTAATGCAGCCAAGTAATAAAAGTTAAAATTCAAAGGCTCCTAATGCAAAGAAGACCATAAATTCTGCAGAACCCTGTAGACATGTGGTCCTCTGAAACACTATGGGTCATGCAAACTAGTAGTAGGACATGGGCCCAGCAACAATAGAATTAATTGAAGAATTATAGATAAAAGCATGACTTCCCCAATCCAACCTTCATATGCACAAATTCACAAGAGGCAGGCTCCCAGGAAACACACATACATAAAACAAAAAAATATCAATTATCCCAAGAAAACCAGGCCAAGAAACAGGCAGAAGTGCACTAGAAAAGTCAGTGGGTATTGACAAAAAAGAACAAAACCTAATGACCAGCTCCCAACTATCCTAAAAACCAGATAACTCTTCCCACTTAACACATATAAAAGATTCTTATGTTTTTAGGATTTCATGTTTCTTGGTTGGTTGGTTGGTTTTTGTTTTTGAGTTCTGAAATGGCCTCTAACGACTCCGTTTTATGTGTAGAGGTGCAAAACATATTGACTAGTTCATTCAGCAACCATTCATTCATCCAAAAAAACATAATAAAAGCATGAGGGAAAAAAATAGAAGGCAGAGTTACTAAAAAGTTTAATTTATCTAAGAAAACAAAGATCAGAAGCAGCTATAGAGTAATGTGAAGACTTGTGTTTGCTAATAATGACTTTGATATCTCCTATTACCATTCTATTACACTGAATGTGAGTTATTTCCCAAGGTGATCAACTGTGAACACGGGGATGAATAAGACATGGCCTTGACTTTCAAGAATTTACTGTCTAGGGAAAGTAGCAGACCCAGTAGTGCTGCTATAGGGGTATCCCGTGTGCCGTAGGAAATGGAGAAGAGGGGGGAACCTCAAATGGCTCAGTGAATAGGATGATTAGGAAACCAAGCTTTCCAGAGTTTTTCCTTGGAGTGTCTAAGATAGAGATTGATTTTTTTTAAATAAAACATAAACCTAAGGAAAACACTTCAAGCTTTTTGAGGTAGAACAAAAAGATTGTGGAATAAAGCCAGAACTTAGTAACATGATATAGTGGCTTCAAATTTTAATATTCACATTGTATCAGAACAGCACTTTCAATAAAAGAAAAGAATGTGTCTTCACCATATGCTTCTTACGTACTTCTCTAGTAACATTATCCTTCCCTGCATGTTTTCACTTATACTCTGTTACTTTCCTCATTGGCTCACATCAGAATACCTTGAACAAAGAAGTCACCCAATACATGTTTATTGAATTACTGAATTAGTTAATAAATCAACTAAAAAACTTAAAAACCAATGTATCAACAAATCTAACAGTTTCACAGAGTTCTTTACAAACAAAAGATGTGACATAGGATTCTGGTCATTGCCGTTCTACTCAGTCACACTGTTATAATAACCACCTTCTTTAAAATATTGCCATTAAAAAAGAATATTGTCTTTAAAAAATTTTAAGCCACAAATACTAAAAAAGATAAAACTAGGGTACTTAAGGGCCTTCAGATATGTAAGACATAATTTGTTTTATCATATCATTATCATTTTAATAGGACATTCTTCAACCTTCTTTCAAATTCTCCAGATTTCAGTTTCTGTGAGTTTTTTTTTTAATTTTATTTTTTCAATGTTCTAAGAGTCATTGTTTATGCTCCACACCCAATGGTCTGTGCGTCTTCTGTGGGATTTTTTTTTTTAAAGATTTTACTTATCTATTTGACAGACAGAGATCACAAGCAGGCCGAGAGGCAGGCAGAGAGAGAGGGGGGGGGAAGCAGGCTCCCCGCCGAGCAGAGAGCCCGATGCGGGGCTTGATCCCAGGACCTGAGATCATGACATGAGCCGAAGACAGAGGCCTTAACCCACTGAGCCACCCAGGCGCCCCTCTGTGGGATTTTTAATGGGAATTTTGGAGCCATGGGTTTTTATCTGCAATGCCTACTATTATTATACACAATATTGTGTAAAACCAGTTACAAATATATAAACTCTGACTTGTCACTAAAGAAGTTCTAGCTTACAAAATTTAATGTGAGTGCAGTGTTTACAGCATATAGAATAATTTTGCAGTACTGTATTTTTGGTATTTTTTCCAACAGTTTTATTAATAAATAACTACCATGTATAGAACAGTTATTATGTTACATACACAAGCCTATATACTTTTTAATACTATTTGAATCATCTTTATAACAACCCTGCAAGTTAAGAATTTTTTATTCCCATTTTTCAGATACTATGCTGAAATTCCATTGGGTTTTCTAACCAACGTCGTAAGATTGAAAGGAAAGTGGCATTTGTAATGAAAGTCACTGTCTGATACTTGAAACTTATTTCTCCAAACTCATTATTTATTTGATGTGCCCTAGGCAATGTATATAAAATTGCCCCATATTATTAGCAGCATCTAATTATGATTATAATCTTAAAAACAACATGCTTTGCATTGCACACAGAGAATCTATTTATTCAGCCAAATAGTTCATTAGTGTCATAGCTGACAGCTCACCTTTCTCCTCACAGCACCAAGATTGTCAATCAGATGCAATGCTCCCATTTACACCTGCATCCTATTATTTGAATAATATCCACGCAAGTTCAACTCCTACCATTTCAATTTATAGGAGCCAGTACCATGTTACTGACATGTGTAGGTGGTTCGGATATTTCAAGAGAGAAATATAATTAGGAAAATAAGCTATATTTTATTTCTGAACCCTATAGGCATTCTATTTTATATTTTAAATTACATTTTACTAATATATACAGTCTTTTACATGGAATGAATATTCAGTGACCCACCTAGAAGTAGGCTTAAAAAAAATGAAGGATTTTTTACAACATGAATTTTGATATGTCACACAACACATGCTGCTTCTCTCTGGAATCCAATGATTACATATGAGAAGTTTAGGCCGCACATTTTGCTTATATGTCAGTCAGGCTCAGTCCTTTTTCTCAGTAACGTGATAATAAAGACTCCTTTGTCTTTTCATTTGTATTAACACTTCATTAATATATTCATGCTAGCGGTGACCTTAAATGAGGGTTATGCCCACAATTACAATTTTATATTTAGAAGTAATTAATTCTGTTTTTTTTAATTATTCATTGCATCATTATTTTCTCTATTTCCTTTCAGCTTGAGTCCTGACATTTCACAGTATCTTTACCACCAGCAGGCTTTCAGGATACCAGGCACAACAGCAAAGACTCTCAAGGACAACCTTCTTCCCATGGCTGCCATTGCATGGAGGTCACGAATGTGATCCTCTCATACAATATCTTCTCAACCATATTTCTAAGAAACTCTTCTTTCCCGTTTCCCTGTAAGAACCTCTGATACTTCATTGTAGGTATGGAGCCACAGGTCTGAGCAAAATCATATTTTCCATTCAGTAACTGAATCTCCTTCAAAGAAGTACTTAAAAGCTTTAGAACATATGCTCCCCAGAGAGATGGTAAAAGTAGTTCCATTTACATCTCTGCCGGCACTCTAAAAACTCAGCCTGTTGGACTGAGTGCTCAAACGTGGCCCCCCACCCCCACACCCTCTCTGTCTCTCTGTCTATGTCTCTATCTCTGACTCTCCTCTCTCTCTGTCTCTGTCTCTCCATCTCTCCTCCATTAATTTTACTTCATCTAAATACTCTCATTCACCCACAAGCCAGTCAGATTTAATCTTACATTTTCAAACAGCTGAGGAAAATCGGGTTAAATATGAACATCTCAGATTCAAAGCTATTTTCAGAATCTGCTTAGAACATTTGCTTTTGAAAATGATATCCATGTATAAGGAAAATTAGCAAGTAAACTTGTTTACCAGTCACGTGATTTGAGTCATCCAAGTCTCACAAAATATCTGCTTTAGATCCCAACTGATTCTTCTGAGCACAACAAAGCTTCCAGGCTACTGACCTTGGTAATGCAGTAAAATTTAATCTTTAATGAAAACTTAGTCTTCCAAATTAATAAAGAAGATAGCCATTCACACAATATAATTCAAATGACTCTAAAGAAATCAGTTACCCAAAAATATTTCTTCCCCCAGAACAATGACATTTTTCCAGGAATGTCTCTGCTTACTCTTGGGCTAAACCATTATGCTCTCAAAAGGTTGTCCTAAAATGAAAATTCATTTCATGAGTCAGGACATATTAGAACTTTTCAATTCATTTATTTGAAAGTACTATTGAGAACTGAGAGGAGCCAAATGACATGAGATGTAAATCGGGAATATTCTAACTGACAAAATTTGAAAGTTTCAGGACGCTGTTTAGAGAGGGCTTGTCCCATATATAATATGAAATGTACAATGGGGAACCAGATGCTTCCAGTATATCCCTTGAGAAAGGATACCAAATGATGAAAGTTGTCTCATTCACAGTCTATTGGTCTCCAGAAGTTTAAACTCACAATAATTCACTGAGTAACATCAGATTGTGTAGAGTTTGCCTGGCCAGGAATATTTGCTCTTTTAAGATACACAAAAATATCTAATTTCTAACTAAGGCCAAAAAACAGGAGCAGAATCTTATGGAAGAGTATTCTAGCCCTCAGTATGTGTGAATCAGAAATTTTCAAGTTATCACCACGGTGGGCAGTGGAAGAGGAGTTAAATTCACTTTCTCTCAATTCATCCATCTGTAAAATTACTGTTCTGATTATTAAACATTTCTAAAGTCTTCACAATGTCCTGAGCACTGAATATAACATGTATAAAGACATTGTTTGTGCCCTCTAGGAGTATAATGAAGCTTACCACTGACTTCTAGGAATGTCTTAGGGATTGAAATGCTATTTTAAAGTGCCAAGAGCTATTCAGAAGAAATGTGCTGTATAATTACAAATATTATTATAGATGAATGGACATGTTCCATTGAACACTAGAATTGGTTACCAAGGGAGTTTATGGAGTCTTCTTCCCTGGAGAGTTAAAAAAAAAAAAAATCAACTACATATACATCTGCTTGGGATGGTTTAGGTGGCACTGTGCGTAGCACAAATTGGGAGAATTATAGGTGAAAAAAACAATGAACTCTCAAATTGTTCTAGTGTTAGCATCATGTAAAGAATAAAGTTGAAAAGAGGTAAGCTAATAAACAATTAAATTGAAAAACAGAATAAAACATAAGCTCCAACTGAATTAGGAATTAGAAGATGAGCACTTAGCTTAAACAGAAGACTGTCGGGGCACCTGGGTGACTCAGCCATTAAGTGTCTGCCTTCAGCTCAGATCATGGTCGCAGGGTGAGCTCAGGGTATGAACCCAGGGTCCTGGGATAGAGCACCGCATGGGGCTCCCTGCTTGGTAAGAAACCTGCTTCTCCCTTTCCCTCTCTCCCTGCTTGTGTAGCCTCTCTCACTGTGTCTTTCTCTGCCAAATAAATAAATAAAATCTTAAAAAAAAAAAAGGAAGACTGTTTGCTTAACTAATTGCCAAGTATCCTCCATCTTTCTTTTTTTTTCTTTTTTCTTGTTTTTTTTTTTTTTTTTTTTTCTTTTGAAACATCCTGAATATGTTTAAGGGCAAAATTCGCCATGTAAAAAAGGTATGGAAATATATTCTTGTCATTGAGGCTTAATGGGGTATTTAATCAGATGACTTTAGGGAACAGTAACCTGAAATATTTCAAAAATGAGGTATTCTGAATTAATTTTTTTTAAATAATCAATCCCTGGTAACAACTAATCAATTATTATAGTATTTTAATTTAAGGTATTCTGATAAAACTATTTCTAAAACTCACAGCATCTATCCCATCTTGAGCGAGCCCAGTGAAATATATATAATTTATCATATGGTAATAGTTGATTCTTAGAAAATTAAGGTTAAAAAAAGTTTTCTCAATGATTCAAAGACATCCAATATTATATTTTTCTACAGGTTTAGATACAGATTCACTCAGAAATAGGATTATCTGAAAAGAACCCAATGAAAATGCTCAACAATATTAACAACAATATTAAGAAAGTCCTTGGTGTGGGCTTATTTGGGGTCATTTGTTTCTTTCTTATAAAATCTTAATAAAAGATGAGCAACCGCATGACCTTCAGAGAAGGATAACACGACTACCTGTTGGCAGAATTAATTATTGACTCAGAGGCTGTGAAATAGCCTTCAACTGAGATATTTTCACAATATCTAGAAGCTCTTCTGCTTCTCTGGCATTATCACCGTGGTGAATTGACAGGAGTGTTTAAAACATTATCTATTATTTCTGCATCAGGAGCCCAGTGGACTAGGTCAATCGCCTTGTCAGTTTCAACTCACTCCACTTTCTGACTTGTATGAAGATGCATGCTGAGGTAGAAAGAGCCTTGGTCTAGGAAATAAAAAACCTGGATTCTAGAGCTTTGCTCTGTAGTCTTGAAAGTAGCTTTATTTCTCTTGGTTGTAATTTTGTCATGTATAAAATAAAGAAGTTTCATTAAAGAATTACTTAGGTCCCATCTACTGCACAGACTTAACAATTCTATGGTGCACTGCATTCCGTGCAATGTTAAAGGAAAGCAAAGTCCTTCCCAAGGAGTTCCTTTGTCCATGAGGCTACTGTATGACTTTGCAAAGTATTCCTGTTGAAGCCTTTATTGTAATTTAAGATATCAAAATGTACAAGTCAGAGGTGAACTGTATAGAATCCAGGCTATAGACACTTTTTGTTAGTCTGTTCATTAAAAAGAATAAACAAGTTTATAATTCTAAAAAAAAATAGGAAAAATTAACATAAAATCAAGATTTGGTCTTCTGTTGAAAGAGCTAAGTACTTTGAGCCCACGGATCTCATGGCATCAATCTGTTACCACTAGGCAATTCTTGCCATGTTAATTGTGATATGTGCTTTATTATTTGCCATTCTTTCCACTACATCATTTTTGTTCTCTGCCTGGCCCTGTAAACATTTATGTCTGTGAATGCATGTTTATGTATTTATCTCCAATACTAAACAATGAGCTTTTCCAAGGAAAATAACTTATCTTGATTCTTTGCCATAGACAGTTAGCTACTTATGCATTCTATGCTTTTCGAAAAAGAGAAGCTTAATTTTATTTAGAGGATTATCTACCCTAATAAAATAGTGTTCAGGCTACCTTGTGTCTGGTGAAGTTCAAGCCAATGAGAAAGAAGACAAAGTCAACAGGTTAGTTCACACATACACAAACACACACACACACACACACACACACACACACACTCAGCTCTCCCACGTATTAGCCATTCATATTTTATATTTCTTTTATCTTCTTATTTAAAACTCTGACACAAAGCCTACTTGATAGTAGCAATCTTGAAACTCTGAGGACCAAATCCATTCATTAAGATGGCATTAGGAAAAATGGCAGGAACATCGGTTTCTGATCGCATTCTTGTAGTTGACCCAGACCTTGACAGTCATCATGTTGAATAGAAAAATAAACCCATATCTGGATAAAACGCCATAAGCAAGACTTCTGTTTATAAATGCCAGTTGCATCCCTAACAACTGTACCTTCATTGAATTCCAAGTACGTGGTAGCTGATTATTGAGGCTTTTATAATAGAAACAGTACCAATAGAAGTAACTTACAATGGATGTATGCTTAATATTGTCAGGTACTATGCTAAATGTTTTACATGACTTAATTCTCCCAATTACCCCATAAGACAGGTAACATTATACCCAATATATGGACTAGCCATAGAGGGGATAAATATTTTTCCCTAAGTCAAACCATTCTCTAAAATGAATGATGAATATTTTATCTAAATTTGAAGCAAAGCCAGAGGAGTGTATCTGAAAGTATAAACATCTCACTCACCTTCATGAACCCATGAAAATAAGTTACCATTTCCACTAATATTTAATATATGTTCATAAGTCCAGATATCAGTTGGGCCCTTAGAACCTTTTAGCTTTCTTATACTGTTTCTCAAGCAGTCTGTGCTCTCATTCTTAGAAAGGAAAAATTCACAGTTTCGACTCTTTTGTCAAACCATCAATATCACCTTCTGTCCCTGACTCTTCACAGAGAAAATGCAATATTGCTTCCATCTATTCTTACCTACTCTGGCTTCCTAAATTTTGAACTGATGAATTGTGCCTATCATTATCAGATCAAACCCACCAATAGTGCTCAACATTTCTTCCCTGATTTGCAATCTGAAGCATGTTCTGTAGTCATATGCTTCCTCTCCTATGGTACCAATTTCCTCTCTTGTCAGAGAGTAGGCATACTCCACTCTTTCATTATTAAGAAATTTCCTTGATTCCTTCCACTTCCTCCAGTCACTGATTCAAAGTTATTAACTATTGCTTATCTTCCAGTCACTGATCTGAAGTTACTCTTCTATTCGCTACTTCCTTCTTTACATTCTGTCTTCAATCCTCTTTATTTAGTCTTCTAGCCCATCCACTCCTTCAAAATATTCCTGTCAAGATCTAAAGCAAATTCAATGGTCAATTACCACGCCTCAGACTTCCTCAGCAGGTTTGACACAGTTGATTCTTCCTCCTTTTCGAATCCCTAACTTTACTAGGCTTTGAAAAAAATTTTCTTCCTAATTTAGTATAAAGCACTCTCTGCTGGCTTTGCCTCAGTCCCCTGACCTTTAAGTATTTCATTTAATTTTGCCCTTCTTCCCTTCTCTACCTATATTATATCTCTAGGTGAATGAATCCAGTCCAATGGTATTAAATGCAACTTTATAGCAATGATACCCAGTTTTTATCTCAAACTCAGACTTTTCTCCTGAGATGGACTGATATACATAGCTCTCTTTTTGACAATTTTGTTAGGCATATCTAACTTAACTTGTCTAATGTCACCATTGATTTTCTGCTTCTTCCCATATGCTCTTCATCTCAACATTGCAAATGATATTCACATAATTGTTGCAAACCAATAACTTATAAGCCATCTTTGATTTCTTTCTCTTTTTTTAAAGATTTTATTTATTTATTTGACAAACAGAGAACACAAGAGAGAACAAGCAGGGAGAGCAGCAGAGGGAGAGGGAGAAGCAGGCTCCCCGCTGAGCAGGGAGTCGAATGCCAGCATCATGAACTGAGCTGAAAGCAGACATTTGACTGAGCCACCAAGGTGTTCTTGATTTCTTTCTTCATCCTTTCTTACTACCACTTCTTACTACCTCCACCAAAATTAGTCTTAACCAAATAAGCATCATTGATTAGTTGGGTATACACCACAAGGTGTTTTTTGTTTTTTGTTTTTAAGATTTTATTTATTTATTTATTTATTTGAGAGAGAGAGAAAGAGAAAGAGTAGGGAGAGAAGCAGAGGGAGAGAGGCAAGCTGACTCCATGTTGAGAGTGAAGCCCAATGTGGGGCTCAATTCCCTGACCCTGAGATCATGACCTTAGCCAAAATCAAGAGTCACATGGTTAACCAAATAAGCCACCCAAATGCCTTTATGCCAAAGCTTTTTATGTAGTTTGTCTACAAACTATATGTATGTAAATTCTATGTAGTTTAAGTAGTTTGTCTCCTTTCCATTCTTTCCTTTTGTCTCTATCCTTAATAATGATTATGCCACATTTGTGTTCATAGCTCTTCAGAGATTTTCTTTCTTATTTAGAACAATAATGAAGATTCTTGTCATAGTTTATAGGATCTACTACATCTGGCTTCTGCCTACATATCTTTTTTTAATTTTTATTATTTTCTTAAAATTTATTTTCAGTGTTCCAGAATTCATTGTTTATGCACCACACCCAGTGGTCCATGCAATACGTTCTCTCCATGATACCCACCACCAGGTTCACCCAACCTTCCACCCCCATCCCCTCCAAAACCCTCAGTTTGTTTCTCAGAGTCCAGAGCTCACAGTCTCTCATGGTTTGTCTCCCCCTCGAATTTCCCCCAACTCACTTCTCCTCTCCATCTTCCCAGGTCCTCTGTATTATTCCTTATGCTCCACAAATAAGGGAAACCATATGATAATTGACTCTCTCTGCTTGACTCTCTCTGCTTGACTCAGCATAATCTCCTCCAGTCCCATCTATGTTGACACAAAAGTTGGGTCTTCATCCTTTCTGATGGAGGCATAATATTCCACAGTATATATGGACCATATCTTCTTCATCCATTTGTCTGTTGAAGGGCATCTTGGTTCTTTCCACAGTTTGGTGACTGTGGCCACTGCTGCTATGAACATTGGGATACAGATGGCCCTTCTTTTCACTACATCTCTATCTTTGCAGTAAATACCCAGCAGTAAAATTGCAGGGTCATAGGGTAGCTCTATATTTAATTTCTTAAGGAATCTCCACACTGTTTTCCAAAGTGGCTGCACCAACTCGCATTCCCGCCAACAGTGTAAGAGGGTTCCCCTTTCTCCACATCCTCTCTAACACATGTTGTGTACTGTCTTGTTAATTCTGGCCATTCTAACTGGTGTAAGCTGGTATCTCAGTGTGGTTTTGATTTGAATCTCCCTGATGGCTAGATTGATGATGGACATTTTTTCATGTGTCTGTTAGCCATTTGTATGTCTTCTTTGGAGAAGTGTCTACTCATGTCTTCTGCCCATTTTATGACATATTTAATACAGTTTATTTTTGGGTTTTGTTTTGTTTTGCTTATTTATTATTATTAATATTTGTTTTATTTATTTTATTAATTATTTATTGTTATTTGCTTATTTTTATTAATTTTAAATTAAATATTTGCTTATTAATTTAAATATTTGCTTATTTTTATTATCATTTTATTTATTTGTTTGCTTGTTTTATTTATTATTTTTATTATTATAATAATCACATATTTTATTATTATTATAAATACATTATTTATTATTATTTGCTTATTTTTAAATTTTAATTCCAGTATAGAATAGAGTTTATCTTTGGAGCAGCTGTAGGTCCACAGCAAAATGGAGAGAAAGATACAGAGATTTTCCCATATGCCCCATGCCCTCACATATATATAAACTTCTCTATAATTAACATCCCTCATAAGAGTGGTGCAATCATAACAACTGATGAACCTACAAAGGCATATCATAATCACTCAAAGTCTGTAGTTTACATTAAGGTTCCTTCCTGGTTTTTGTACATTCTATGGATTTGGACAAATGTATAATGACATATATCCATCAATACAGAATAGTTTCATTGCCTTAAAAATCCTTTGTGCTCCACCTATTCTTTCTTCCTCCTCCTAACTACTGATATTTTTACTGTCTCCAAAGTTTTGTTTTCTCCAGAATATCATATAGTTAGAACCTTGGATTATGTTGTAGCCTTTTCAGATTAGCTTCTTTCACTTAGTAATATGAATTTAAGACTCCTCCATGCTGTCTCATGCCTTGATAGCTCATTTATATTTTTTACTTTTTTTTTTAAGATTAATTATTTGAGAGAGACAGAGACAAAGAGCATGGGGAGAGGGGCAGAGGTAGGAAGAGGGAGTCTCAAGCAGACATCATGCTCAGTGCAGAGCCCAATGTGGGGCCTGATCTCATGACCCTAAGATCATGATCTGAGCAGAAATCAAGAGTCAGATGCTTAACCAACTGAGCCACACAGACACCCCTCATTTATTTTTAATACTGAATAAAATACCATTGCCTGGATGTACCACTGATTATTTTTCCATTCATTTACTAAAGGGCATCTTGTTGCTTCCAACTTTTGGCAATTATGAATAAAGCTGGTATAAACATACATGTGCAGGATTTTATGTGGATGGAAGTTTTCAACTCTGGTCAAGGAGCATGGCTGGATCATAGGGCAAGAGTATGTTTACTTTTGTAAGAAATCTCCAACTGTCTTCCAACATGGCTGTTCCATCCTGCAGTCTCACCAGCAGTGAATGAGAGCTCCTATTGCTCCACATCCTTGCTAGCATTTGGTATTGTCAGTGTTCTGGTTTTTGGCCATTCAAATAGATGTGTAGTGATATCTTGTTGTTTTAATTTGCATTTGCCTAATGACATATGATGTTGAACATCTTTTCACATGCTTACTTCCAATCTGTATGTCATCTTTGGTAAGATGTCCATTAGATCTTTGATTCATGTTTTAATTGGGTTGTTTTACTTATTGTTGATTTTTAACAGGTTTTTTTTTTATTTTTGATTACAGTCCTTTATTAGATAGGTCTTTTGCAAATACTTTCTCTATTCTGTGGCTTCTTTGTGGCTTCTTTTTTTCTTTCTTTCTTTTTTTTTTTTTTTTTTGACGGTGTTTTCCTCACAGGGTTAATTTCTTTATCTTAATGAAATCCAGTTCTGCAATTATTATTATTAATTATTATTTATTTTTATAGACTATGCCTTTGTTGCATATGTATTTTAAATATTCTCCTACCTGATATCCCTTCTTCAGCTCAGCCCAGCCACTCTGTGCTTTTTGCCATGCATCAAATGTGACAACTTAATTTTCTCCTCAAAGGCTTTGCATCTATAGTTTCCTCTTCCTAAAATAATCTTATCCCAGGCTTTTGCATGCTTTACATGTTTCTCAAATATTTCTTACATAGCCATTCAGTTACTTTATTCAGATTCTTCTTTAATCATTACCTCCTTGAACTTTTCCCTAATCAAACAATCTAAATATGTCTACATTATTTTCTATTCCTTTATACTGTGCCCTTATTCTTTTTGGTGTTTATAATGATCTGAATGATGGTAAATGTTCATTCTTCTATCTGTGCATCTTCTGACTATAAGTTCCATAAGGGTAGGGGCCTTTCTATTAGCACTCAAATGCCTACTCAGGTGCCTGGAATATATTAGGATTTCAATAAATATTTTTAATTGAATGTATAAACTAATGAACTGTGATACCTTCCTACCTTTCTCATCAATATAAGCAATTATGGTATGCTATGATTTGGCCATATATATCAACATTAGATAGAATTCAGTAATTCTGAGTTAATTTAAAACATGATTAGAAATTAAACATGTTTTTCTAAGCCTTATTGTCCTGGAACTTATTTTTTAAATTATCTGTAAGCCTCTAATTCCTCCTTTAATGTTTCATCTTGTCCATAGTCGTCTTCTTAGGATTCATATTTTTTTAAATATTTTATTTATTTGACAGAGAGAAATCACAACTAGGCAGAGAGGCAGGCAGAGAGAGAGGAGGAAGCAGGCTCCCCGCGGAGCAGAGAGCCCGATGTGGGGCTCGATCCCAGGATCCTGGGATCATGACCTGAGCCGAAGGCAGAGGCTTTAACCCACTGAAAGCCCACTGAATCCCCAGAGCGCCCCCTTAGGATTCATATTTAAATATATGCTTTCCACCATTGCTAGTTTGGAGATCTGTTTCTGTATGGATTGATGTTGACATTATAGGAATTCACACTATCTCAGCCTGTCATGTACTAAAATTATAGTATAACTTTCCTCAAGTGAATACAATCTATTGTTGGTATTCCTTTTAATGTGACACTACTGATAGCAGAGTAACACCTTCAGAGAGTGGGACAAGAGTCAAACTCAGCTTGCTCTTACACTAATTGCCCCCATAGGCTATAATACTTTTATTCATACACTGAGTAACCTTAAATGTTAATGTAGGATTTTTAAATGTCCTCCAGAGGCTATATCTGCTCTTTACTGTTGTTTTACATTGTTCTTTCCAATTCAGTTTCTTCAGTGCATCCTCAGTTTGACGCTTCTGAATGTTTTGGATGTGTAGTGTCTCGTCTTTCATCTTCTTAGCATATATATTGTTCTTACCTTTTCCTTGAATTGTTTGACTTCTGGTTCTGTCTTTGATCCTATAGCAACTATAAGAAAAATGTCATTTTGTTTCCTCTGATTAATAAACCAACCATTCACATTGTCTTTTGTTCTTGGTTACTTTAAGAAGCTTCTTTCCTCAAGCCTGATCCTATTAAAAAAAAAAAAAAAAAAAAGACAATTATACAGCAATGCAGATAATTCCTATAGAAACATATCCAAAGCTCCTCATCTGAAAAATGAATAATAACATGGAACATAATGGATAATGGAGTTACTATTTTATTTTTTATTCCCCAAAGTGCTTACATAACTTCTACTATTCTAAATGCATAGAAAAGAAGCTAAAGAATTACATATATTGAGCACTTAGGGCTTTACATCCATTAATTTTCTCTTAGAGAATCTTAGGTGAAAAAGATAACATTTGTTTCTTTGTTTTTATTAATACATCTTTTTAATGATAAGGTTAAAGGAAAATTCAGAAAGGCAATAAAACCACTCTTATCTCTGTCTGCACAAATCCTTTGTAATCATTTCAGTCCATGTGCTCAATATACAAAGGAATGTTTTCCTCTATTTTTTTTTGTAAAAATTATAGGCTTATATACACAATTGGGTTGATAAATTCCTCCTACTAATTTATCTTTTGCAAAAATTATGGCCATTAGGGGCACCTGGATGACTCAGTCAGTTAAGCATCTGCCCATGCTCAGGTCATGATCCCAGGGTCCTGGGATTGAGCCCAGAGATGGGTTCCTTGCTCAGTGGGGAGCCTGTTTCTCCCTCTCCCTCTATCTGCCATTTCCCTTGTTCGTGCTCTCTCTCTTGCTATCTCTCTCTCTCTCTCAGTCAAATAAATAAATAATTTAAAAATATATATAAACATTAATACATATTGCCTGAATAAATTAATAAAAATCAGACAAGGTCATTGATTTTTTTTTTTTCCTTTAGTAAAGCAATAAAAATTTCAATAGAAGGATGAGCCCTCTATTTGCACTCTGTGGAGCTAAGTAGACCGGGTAAGGAGCACAAAAATGAACATCAATGTAGACTCAATCCTGTGTTCATGTTTATATTACCATCTAATTTAGAAACAGAAAATATACACAGCTGATTTATCAACATGTATTATAAGAAGAATCTGAACTCAGGAAAGCTTTACTCTCTTTTCTTTTCACTGTTTCATTTATTGAGAAACTACATTTTTTCTATATAATAGTAATAATCGCCACCATTTGTTGAAAAGACTGTCCTTTTTCCATTGGATATTCTTTCCTGCTTTGTTGAAGACTAGTTGATCATAGAGTTGAGGGTCTTTTCTGGATTCTTTATTCTGTTCCATTGATCTATGTGTCTGTTTTTGTGCCACTCCGTACACTCTTGGAAATCACAGTGGTTAATAATTAACAATATTTGTTCTTTTAATTCATGAGCATGGAATGATTTTTCCATTCTTCCATTTCTTTGTGTCTTCCTCAATTTCTTTTATAAGGGTTCTACATTCTTCTGAGTACAAATCCTTTGCCACATTGGTTAGGTTTATTCCTAGGTATCTTATGGCTTTGGATGCAGTTATAAATGGGACATCTCCTTAATTTCTCTTCCTTCTGTCTCATTGTAACTGTATAGAAATGCAGCTGATTGCTGTGCATTGATTTTATATACTCCCAGTTTGCTGAATTCCTGTGAGTTCAAGAAGTTTGGGGGTGGAGTCTGGGTTTTCCACATAGAGAATCATGCTATCTATAAAGAGTAACAGTTTGGGGGCACCTGGGTGGCTCAGTGGGTTAAGCCTCTGCCTTCAGCTCAGGTCATGATCTCAGGGTCCTGGATCGAGCCCCACATCAGGCTCTCTGCTCAGCAGGGAGCCTGCCTCCCCTGCACCCTCCCCCCACCTGCCTCTCTCCTTACTTGTGATCTCTATCTGTCAAATAAATAAATCTTAAAAAAAAAAAAAAGAGTAACGGTTTGACTTCTCTTCTGATTCAGATGCCTTTTACTTCCTTTTGTTGTCTGATCGCTGAGGTTTGGACTTCTTGTACTATGCTCAACAACAGTGGTGATAGTGGATATCCCTGCCATGTTCCCAACCTTGGGCCAAAAACTCTCAGTTTTTGAGAATGATATTCACTGTGGGCTTTTCATATATGGCTTTTATGATTTTGAGGTATGTTCCCTCTTTCCCTACACAGTAAAGAGTTTTAATCAAGAAAGGATGCTGTATTTTGTCAAATGCTTTTTCTGCATCTACTGAAAGGATGATCTGGTTCTTATCCCTTCTTTTATTTATGTAGTGTATCACATTGATTGATTTGCAGATATTGAACAAACTTTGCAGCCTAGAAATAAATTCCATTTGGTTGTGGTGAAACATCCATTAATGTACTGCTGCATCTTATGTGCTAGTTTTTTGGTGAGAATTTTTGCATCCATGTTCATCAGGGATATTGGTCTGTAATTCTCCCTTTTGGTGGGTCTTTGTCTGGTTTTAGGATCAAGGTAATGCTGGCATCATAGAAAAAGTTTGGAAGGTTTCCTTCCATTTCTGTTTTTTTGAAACAGCTTCAGAAGAATAGTTATTAATTCTTTAAATGTTTGAGAGAATTCTTCTGAGAAGCCATCAGGCAGAAGGATCTTGTTTGTTGGGAGATTTTTGATTACTGCTTCAATTTCCTTACTGGTTATGGGTATGTTCTGCTTTTCTATTTCTTCCTGGTTCAGTTCTGGTAGTTTATAGGTCTCTAGGAATGCATCCACTTCTTCCAGATTGCCTAATTTGTTGGCATATTGTTGCTCATAATATGTTCTTATCATTGTATTTCTTTGGTGTTAGTTGCAATCTCTCCTCTTTCATTCATGATTTTATTTATATGGATCTTTTTTTCTTTTTGATAAGTCTGGCCAGGAGTTTATCAATCTTATTAATTTTTGCAAAAAGCAAGTTCCTAGTTTTGTTGCTTTGTTCTACTATTCTTTTCTTTTTGTATTTCATTGATTTCTGCTCTAATCTTTATTATTTCTCTTCTCCTGCTGGGGTTAGGCTTTATTTGCTATCCTTTCTCCAGCTCCTATATGTGTAAGGTTAGGTTGTGTATTTTACACCTTTCTGGTTTCTCGAGAAAAACTTGTATTGCTATATACTTCCATCTTAGGACTGCCTCTGGTGAATGCCAAAGATTTTGAACAGTGGTGTTTCCATTTTCATTTGTTGCCATGACTTTTTAAAATTCTTCCTTAATTTCCTGGTTGCCCATTCATTCTCCAGTGAGATACTCTTCAGCCTCCATGTTCTTTCCAAATTTCCTCTTGTGATTGAGTTCACGTTTCAAAGCATTGTGATCTGAAAATATGTAGATTTGTGACCCTGATTTGTGACTCAGTGTGTGATCTATTCTGGAGAATGCTCCATATGCACTTGAGAAGAATGTGTATTCTGCTGCTTTAGAATGAAAAGTTCTGAATATATTTTTGAAGGCCATTTGGTCCAGTGTGTCATTAAAAGCCCTTATTTCCTTGTTGATCTTCTGTTTAGATGATTTGTCCTTTGCAGCAAGGGGGGTGTTAAAGTTCCCTATTATTACTGTATTATTATCAATGTGTTTCTATAGTTTTGTTATGAATTGGCTTATATAATTGGATGCTCCCATGTTAGGGGCATAAATATTTACTATTGTTAGATCTTCTTATTGGATAGACCCTTTAATTATAATATAGTGTCCTTCCTCATCTCTTATTACAGACTTTAGTTTAAAATCTAATTTGTCTGATATAAGGATTGCCACCCCAGCTTTCTTTTGATGTCCATTAGCATGATAAGTGGTTTTCTACTCCCTCAGTTTAAATCTGGAAGTGTCTTTGGATCTAAAATAATTTTCTTGAAGACAGCATATCAATTGATCTTGCTTTTCTATCCAGTCTGTTACCCTGTGTCTTTTGATGGGGCATTTAGCCCATTTACATAGAGTAACTATTGAAAGATATGACTTTAGCTGTAAATTACAGGTAAATACAGGTAAAACCATTGTGTTACTTGTAAAGTGACTGCTATTGTATATTGTCTCTGTTCCTTTATGGTCAATGTTAGTTTTGGGCTCTCTCTTTGCTTAGAGGATCTCTTTTAATATTTTATATAGGGCTGGTTTGGTGACCACAAATTCTTTTCGTTTCTGTTTGTCCTGTAAGATTTTTATCACTACTTCTATTTTAAATGACATCCTAGAAGGATAAAATATTCATGGTTGCATATTTTTATCATTTGGCATCCTGAATATATCATGCTAGTCCTTTCTGGCTTGCCAGGTCTCCGTGGATAGACCTGCTGCCAATCTAATGTTTCTACCCTTGTAGGTTACAGATCTCTTGTCCTGAGCTGTTTTCAGGACTTTCTCCTTATCTCTGAGATTTGCAAGTTTCACTATTTTATGTTAAGGTGTTAATCTATTTTTACTGATTTTGAGGGGGATTCTCTGTGCCTCCTGGGATTTTGATGCCTGTTTTCTTCCCCAGATTAGGGAAGTTCTGCACTATACTTTGCTATATCCCTTCTTCCCTTCTCTCTGCTTCTTCTGGAATCCCAATTATTCTAATATTGTCTCACTTTATCGTATCACTTACCTCTCAAATTCTCCCCTTGTGATCCAGTAGTTGTTTATGTTTCTTTTTCTCAGATTCTTTATTCTCCATCATTTGGCCTCCAAATCACTGATTCTCCCTTCAGCCTCGTTTATCTTAACAGAACATCCATTTTTAATTGCATCTCATTAATAGAACTTTTGATTTTGAATTGATTAGGTTTTAGTTCTTTTATTTCTCCAGAAAAGGATTCTCTAGAATCTTCTACACATTTTTCAAGCCCAGCTAGTATCTTCATAATCATTACTCTGAATTCTAGTTCTGACCTCTTACTTATGTCCATGCTGATTCTATCCCTTGCAGTCTTTTTTGAGGTGAGTTTTTGTCTTGTCATTCTGTACAGAGAAGAATAGATGAACAAGAGAACAAAAGACTAAAATGGCAATAACAACCCAAGAGAAAAGTTCACTAAACAAATCAGAAGAGACCCTGAAATGGCAAGGGGTGGGTAGTGGAGAAAGAAGAAAAGAAAAAAAAAAAAGAGTATATAATCAGACAAGTGATCAGAATACAGCAATACAGTGGATTCTGCATGTATTTTGGTCTGCTTTTTAGAAAACTAGATCCCAAAATTTTAAAGAAAGAAAAAATTATATATGTACCAAAATAAAATTAAATACAATGAAAGGATAGAATGTAACTGTAAAGATGAAAATTTAAAAAGACTTAAATGAAACAAAAAAAAAAAGGAAAAAAAGAGAATATGATCAGACAGGTGAATAGAAGAGAGCCATATACTAGACTTTCAGTGTTACAGAAACAGAGTTTCTGTTAGAAGAAACTGCAACCCATAATTTTAAAGAAAGAAAAAAGAAAAAAATATATATAAATATATATGTATTTTTTTCTTTCTTTAAAATAGAGAGAGAAAGAAAGAAGAAAATATATATATAACATATATATGTGTACATATATATGATTAAATATAACAAACGTATAAAATGTAACCATGAAAATGAAAATTTAAAAAGATTTTATGAAAGAGTTGATAAAATAAGAAATTGGTTGAAAAAGGAATGAAAAAAATTAACAAAAAAATTAAAGTTGAAAGACTAAAGAATCAGGAGGAAAAAGTCATGAATTCTATGTGCTGTATTCCCCTAGCACCATAGTTTTGCAGTTCTCATTAATGGGTAAACTTGGCAATGGGTGGATATTCTTGCTGATCTTCTGGGAGAGGGGTCTGTTGCATTGATTTTCAAGTTTATTTGCCCCAGGCATAATTACACTGCCTTTGTCAGGGGACCTGACTAAGTCATTTGCTTCAGTTTGCTCTAGTGGCTTTTGTTTCCCTGAAGTCTTTCCACACAGCTTTAGAAGATAAGAATGAAAATGGTGGGCTTCCAATCACCAGCCCCAGACCCAAAAGCTCAGGGCCCCACTCCTCAGTGAGCTATCAGAGAAAAGCGGTCAATTACTCCTGTCTCCCTGGTCTCTGGCCACACTCCACACTCATCCTCCCTGAGACTGAGCATTTCTATCTCAGACATGTGATCCCATTTGGAGTCTCCAAACCCTGCAAACTCCTGTGGCATGCATTTCACTGGTCTTTCCCATTTTCAGAAGCTGCCTCAAATATACAACTTTGAGATACAAATGTGGTGTTGAGACTTTCTGGATGGTACATATGACTAAATCCAGTGATAGCTTCTATTTAAACTTTTGCAAAGTTTGGCAGGCAGGTACAGAGATCTTACTGTCACAAAGACAAAACTTTTAAGTTCTTTGCTTATTAAAATTGCCACCTACCAATCTGAAGGGGTCTGCCTCTTTCTTTGGTCTCTCCTTATCCCCTGTGTATGGGGACCATTTGCAAACCAACAGTTGGTGAGCCAGGAGGACACTGAAGAAGTGTGTCTTAGAAAGGGGGACAGGGAAATCCCAAATCAGCCATCGAACTCTGAGCTTGTATGTTAGATGTTTGTGGGCCACATGACAGCATGGGGGTTCATCCTGAAAAATGCCAGCTGGTCTAACGTGCTTGTTTGTGAAACTGTCCATAGTCCACTGTGGCAAAAAAGAGAGACAAATGGCTATCACAGTGAGCAATTCTGCTGGTCAATAATTTTCAGCTAGAGGCAGAAATCTAAGTTAATTGTTAAAAGAAGAGCTAAGATTGGGCACAGTTGGGTGTCTTACTATTCTGCTAGCCCCTGGGCTGGCAGAATGGATGGGAGAGCAGGATAATCATTGAGAGACTCAGCATGCCATTTTGTGAAAACTGAAAGGCACAAAATGCCTTAGATTAAGGTCTTGGTGTTTTTGACAAAATCTGATTAGGATGTTAAAAGGTGGACTCTCCTAAAAAGTAATAAGAAGGAAAAAAGGGGGAAATGTTGTGATGACAGAATGAGGAAAAGGACAAAATGCCTAAGTCCTTTGACCCCTAATACAAAGGAAAAAATTAGATAACAATTACTCCAAATAGGGGGAAATATACCTTCCCTCCCCTTCTTTGAAGTTCTAATCTTACTATGTCTATGTTTTTGAAATGTAAACATCTGGGAGATAAACAAAACATTGCCCAAAGAAAGTGAAGCAGAAAAAAGAGGGGGTGGAGGCCTTTTGAAAATACAGAACTGCTGTAGTTCCTCTGCTCCATATCCAGTCTCCATAAGATAACAAATACCAGTAAAAAGCTTTAGCCACATAAGTGAGTACCTGACTCATGGCTAAGGTTTTGAAATGAAAGCTTTGGGATTTCTGCTTGTCTGTCTGTATATTTATACATGTCTTTGAATGCATGTTGTGTGCACATGATGTTTTCTACTTTTGAAGTGTGTTGCCAAAATTGATTTGTAAATGAGCTAAGGTTTTTTATAAAACAGCTAGAAATAGTAAGGGTGAAAGAAAATGCCTCTATCTGAAAAGTAGGTCTAAAAATAGAATGTTTTTGTTTGTATCTTTTGAATAAGGAACACCGTGAAGGACATGTTTTTATTTGTTTTTGTGAGGTTTTTTTTTTGTTTGTTTGTTTGTTTTTTTGGTAAAGGAAAAAAGAAATTTTACTCTAAAATAAAATGATTGGTCCAAGATTTAAAAAATAATAATACTACAAAACTAAATAGATATAGAAAGTTACAGAAAATTAATGGAAAAGGAATATTGAGCAAGAAATTTGAGTAGTAAAGACTGAAATGGGTTAAGTTAAAAAGGAAAAAAAGGAGAATTTTAATATCAAAAGCACAGTAATGCAAAATTAGAATTTGGGGTTTTTTCTGTCAAAAGGACAAACGGGTGCCTGGGTGGCTCAGTCCTTAAGCATCTGCCTTCGGGTCAGGTAATGATCCCAGGGTCCTGGGATCTAGCCCTGCATCAGGCTCCTTGCTCCCTGGGTAGCCTGCTTCTCTCTCTCTACCACTCCCCCTACTTCTGTTCCCTCTCTCCCTATTATATCTTGCTGTCAAATAAATAAAATCTTTAAAAAAAAAAGGCAAAGTGTTCTTAGATTATTTGTCTGCTCTTAATAAATGAAGAGGCTGCTTTTAGGCAACCAACTTGAACAGTGCAACCCTGAATAAGGTATAAGGGTTCACAGTAACGCCCAAGCTGAATAGCAACAGGCCCTAGCTTACCAATGGGTTACCTACACCAGAGCATAGGTATCAAAGAAGGAAAATCCCATAAATTCCCATACCTTCTCACTTCCTTCCTTAAACTAAAGACTCCCACTCTAGCTTAATGGCAGAGAGTCTCTGCTTTGCTGCCCTCCCCACAGCTCCCATATGAAGTAGTCCAGAAACTTCCATCTCCCCTGTTCTGCCTCAGGTGAATTCTTCCACTGCCCCATTGGCCTCCACCCAATTGGGCTGCCCCACATTTGGTGGGCCCCCATCCAAACTGCAAACAACAGGTTTTCTTTACCTTAATGTAATTTGCTTAGAAAACAAAGATCCTGCATTATGTCTTTAACAGATCTTTGATTACTTAAAAAAAGAAAAGAACCTGTGTTTTCTCTATTCAAAGACCTAAGTTCTTAACAACCATGTTACTTTCTATATTTGTTTATTTCATAAGAAGTATTATCAAATAAGAAATGATGTTAAATTTTGTACAGTATATTTATATGAAATTCCTAAGAATCTGATCTGTTCTGGTTACACGGTTGTCAGTCATAATTTTAAAATGTATGTCACATAATTAACCAAATTCCCTTCTCAATTGCATTATAATGAACTCTCATCAGACCTTTAACCATAGCCATTTTAAGTCCTTTGTCATTTATAGATAATTACTGTTTTACTCTGGTAATGTGGCCAGAAGTGTTCCTACAAAAGTGTTTCATTTTCAAGAAAATATGTTAAAAACACTTTGGCAGGGATGCCTGAGTGGCTCAGTGGGTTAAAGCCTCTGCCTTCAGCTCAGGTCATGATCTCAGGGTCCTGGGATCAAGACCCACATTGGGCTCTCTGCTTAACCAAGGAGCCTGCTTCCCTTCCTCTCTCTCTGCCTGCCTCTCTGCCTACTTGTGATCTCTGTCTGTCAAATAAATAAATAAATCTTTAAAAAAAACCCACTTTGGCAAGTACAGGTTTCTGATAACTAAGATTAATTTGTCTTCACATGGGAGGTATAGTAATAAGCCATTCAAGAGCTTCCACAAGTTCCTCTTCATAGTCCCACAGTATATCATAGAATGGTAGCCCAAGATCTGTCCCTGTTGTCCTTTTCACATCTGTAAAATGGGCCCATTCACTGATGATATAATGCTGACATTTGAAGACTCGGCTCTGCTGCAGGACACCCTACAGGCTTTGTTGGAATATTTGTGAGGAAGAAGATGGGAAAATTTATGGCCCAGGCACTGCAATAAAATTCTGGGAGCTGTTTGGTTGAGAAAGAAGCAATGTTTGTCTGAAAAATTATCTTTGATAAGATGCACGTTTAACCAATCCCTAAAAGTGTAAAGGAGATATAAGCCTTTGGAGGGATCTGAGGTATTTAGAAAACATTTATTCCCTACCTGACACAGTGCTTCTTCTATCCCTTATGCTGCATGGTAAAGAAAGGACACCTGTGGGACTGTGAATCAGAACAAGAAACTATGTTTGAGAAGGCAAAAAAAACTAATGAAGCAGACTGAAGTTTGGGGCATCTCCTGAACAGGGCTACCATTTAAGGGTGTGTGACTCTGGAAGGCATGGGTCAGACACTGTGGCACAGATGAAAAAAAAAACAGTGTCCCTAAGATTTTGGTCCCAGCTCTGGAAGGGGCATATAAACTCAATATATCCTCATAGAGCAACAGTTCCTAACAGCACACACAATGCCCTTTCAGGTGGAGACTCTCAGAAAGAAATGAACCACACCTGCCAATCGGCTGAACTCAGAAAGTTTGGCTGGTGATCACTCAGGAGCTCTGGTCATTAACTCTTTTGCACTGACAGTTGGGTTGTCCTAAAGAGAGTAACCCTACAGCCTGGACAGTGGGAAGCCGAGATGATTTGTGAGTGGACCTTTGTGGGGTCACGACGTGTGGATGGACATTTGGGTTTGCTTATAAAAGTTTGAGGCATTACTCACTGTCTTCCTCATCCTGGTTATAAAACACTGACACTTCCTGGAAATCAAGAAGCCGATGTCCTCAGGTACCAGCTCTAATAACTGACCATTTAGTAAGTACAGCAGATTGGGTAGTGAGAGTGGCCAACATAAAACCAGAATGGGATGGCAGATTGCCAAGGATGCTGAAAGGCCCTTAGAGTACAGGGACCTGGTGAATGCCATAACAGCATATCATATGCTTTAAACAAAACCCAAGACAATTGCCAAAGGAGTCTGGGGCCATCCACCAGGGTTCTCAACTAATGGGAAATTGATTATATTGGCCCCTTTTCTCTGAATGTGCTTTCTTTTTTTTTTTTTTTAAGATTTTATTTATTTGACAGACAGAGATCACAAGGAGGCAGAGAGGCAGACAGAGAGAGAGGAGGAAGCAGGCTCCCTGCTGAGCAAAGAGTCCGATGCGGGACTTGATGCCAGGACCCTGGGATCATGACCTGAGCCGAAGGCAGAGGCCTTAACCCACTGAGCCACCCAGGCACCCTGAATGAGCTTTCTAAACTTGCCTGATTTTGTGTGGACACTGCAGCTGGCCTAATACAAGTTTGCCCTTTTTGCCCTGTACACAGGGTTGCCACTATTAAGGGATGAGAAAAGCTGAGTACCATGTACAGATACCCTCACTGAGTGGAGAGTTATCAGGGATCACATTCCAAAGGTAATGATGTGCAACACTTGGCAAAAGAATAGGTCATTTAGGGACGCCTGGGTGGCTCAGTTGGTTAAGCAGCTGCCTTCGGATCATGATCTCAGCATTCTGGGATCGAGTCCCACATTGGGCTCCTTGCTCAGCATGGAGCCTGCTTCTCCTTCTGCCTCCATCTGCCAGTGGGAGCGTGCTCTCTCTCTCTCTCTCTGACAAATAAATAAATAAATAAATCTTTAAAAAAAAAAAGAATAGGACATTTAGTGGATGTTCCATTTCCTCTATAACCTGTAAACAGCAGAGTTGGTTGAAAAGAAATATAGAACATTAAAGCAGAGGATTAAATTACTAATAGGTAAAATTACCTTAACCAAGTAGACTAATGTAGTGTCCCAGGCTTTAAGACATTTAAATGATCAACCATTAGATCCTATTGCCCCAAATGCTAGGCTGGGGACCCCTGCTGAGACGCCCAATACTGTAAGTGTATGAAAGTCCCAGGAAACAGCCATTGTCCTAGACCACCATGGATCAATGTGTCATGCTGCTGAGAACACCAAGTCCCATTATGCCTGGGAAAGGACTTATCTCCTGTAATTTACACTGCCAGAATGGGTAAATTACTTCACCCTGGAGTAAGTAGAACTAATCAGTCTCCACTGGAATCTTGTTATTCTATAAGCTAGACCCGTTGAAACACATTATACCTGGCATGGAATATACACCATTAAAAGAGGGAAGGAAGTGGAGCTTTTGGTCTGGCATATCCCTCACCCAATTCATCCTTTCATGCCTGACAGTGCTGCCTCCTCTAGCCAACATGTGTGGTAAAGACAACCAGGTCAAGTTCTGAAAGCTGCCAACCTCCCTGTCCTCAAGACAAGTGGGCACATTCTGTTTCCCACTAATATGATCTCTGGCTGCTGTCTTTATTCTCCCAGTTGGCCTGAGGATGTTATAACCCTTACTAAATTCACCCAGCAAGCTTTGAATGTTAGCCAATAGTCTGTCCTTATGGAACACTGAAATGTCTCTAATGAGAACAACTCTCCTCCAAAATAAAATGGACTTGGACATTACTATTGTCTTGAATCGAGTCATTTGTACCATTATCCAAACAGAATGTTGTGTATTCATACCTGATAAGTCTGTTAAGGTGGTATCTTTAAAACCACATAAAGATACAAATGCATGCCGTGAGTGATCTCACCCCACACCTAGGGGACTTAGTAAATCAATGGTTCAGATCAGCTCTTGGTGAAAAAAGTTGTCACTAATTTTGGGAACTATTGTCTTAACCTATGATTTCTCTTGCATGTGTCTGTATGACTGTTGTGACATCTGTCTTCAGTGCAGCCCGTGAGACACCAAATGAGCCCCCTGATGCTAGTGAAATGCCTTGTTAAATGCTCAGGGCATATGATGAAAGGAAGACTCATGCGGGCTTGTAAGAGCCAGTAATGAGAGGTGAAATGTTAGAGGAGGTCATCAAGAAGATACGACTGCCAGTTGACCCTCGGACTGGACCCAGACAATTGGGAGGTCCCTACCCCTCCCCTAGCTTTGGAATGCATGTTCTGCTTGTCTGCCCCATTTCTAGAAGTTATCCCCAAGTACAGTCTTGAGATAGAAATGTAGTGTGAGAACATCTGGGTGGTATACATGACTAAGCCTTGTTAACACTTCTACTAAAACTTAATATTTGGCAGACAGGTGCAGGGATCTACTCATTTCCCCTTGATTATTAATATTGCCACCCGCTAATTTGGAGTAGCCTGTTTCTTCAGTCTCTACTTATCCTCTGTATTTAGAGCCAACTTGCAAACCAGAAATAGGCCTCTGTTAACAAGGAATCATAAAAACAAAGAATTACCTGGCCCAAAATGTCTATAGTGTTAAAGTTGACTTAGCATGGTTCAGAGTCTATGTGCTACATAAGATGAAATTCTAATAATCTGTTATGATCATCACTTGAGAGGTGAAAACACAAACTCAGAGATGGTAAGTAGCTTGCTCAAAATCCCAATAGCTTTTGAGTGGGAGAGTAGGGTCAAATTTAGACCTGCCTGATTCATACCTAGAGCTCTTGCCCCTACCCCACGGAGCCGAGCTGCTCATATTCCTTGGGTTAAAGGTTACATTTTTTGTTTTCTTTTGTTTGTTTGTAATTTTCAGTTATTCATAGACTTGTACTTTTGTGAAATCCAAAAGAAAAATAAAAATGATTTACTTTCAAAATAAATAAAAATACAAAGAATTCAAAATACAACACCCCCATTCTTACTAGTAGAAACAACAGATAATATTAACCTATTCAAAGGTAAATACAATTATTTTGAGGCTTACTTTTTACTCTCAATTTCTGTACTTCTATCATTGCTCACCATTACAAATTTCAGGTACAGGACAAGCTTCAGACCACAATTTCAGTAGCATTGCAATAAAACACATAAAAAATTGTACTACTTTTTAAACTAAGAACAAATTTTAAATATTAGATCAATTACAGTTTTTATTAAAGAAACCTCAGTTTTAGGGGAGCTTGGGTGGCTGGATTGGTTAAGCATCTACCTTTGGCTCAGGTCATGATCCTGGAGTCCTGGGAAGGAGCCTGGCATTGAGCTTCCTGCTCAGGGCAGAGTCTGCTTCTCCTTCCTTCTTTTATCTGCCCCTCCCCTCCTCTAGTACTCTTGCTCTTTCTCTCTCAAATAAATAAATAAAATCTTTTTTAAAAAGAAACCTCATTCTTATTTTAGAGCAGTGTCCTTTTATTCACTCAAAAAAGTAGTTTTATCCAAGAAAAAAAAAGTAAAAGTAAGATTTATGTGGATATCAAAATAGATATTACTGTAAGATGTAAAATATACAATGTTCAAAAGGATGACTCCTCTTCTGGAAGCTGAAATGTTACAAGACAAAAAAAGGGGATTTGTGAAATACAATTTGCTTAAAAAATGGAACACTCCTGAACAGTTCTCCCAAAGCAGAAACAATTATCTACAGCCATAAAAACAAAGCTAATTTTTAGTTACATTTTGTACACTTTTCTTTTTTATGTTGCTCTACTTAACAACATTAAACCTGTTAGCTGTAGTCTCACTGTTCCTTTCTCTTAGCAAATCACTATGTACCCATTAATTTTACTGTCATGCAATGCACATAACCATTAATCCTGGATAAGATTCAGTGAGAAGCTTCATACAACATTCACACTGTTCCCTCAGAATTGACAAAACCTCTTCAGAATCATCTGCTGGCACTGTCAAAACTGTAAAATCAATATTACTTAGGCATATAAAAGTAATTTTATTTTGTGACTAAAGGATAGAAGACTAGATTTTATGATGGATGATCATTATGGAATGAATTATGTCATTCCCTCCACCCAAATTCATATGTTTAAGTACTAATCCCTTCTACCCTAGATGTGACTCTATTTAGATATAGGGCCTTCAAAGAGGTACTAAGGTAAAATGAGGTCACAACAGTGAGATGTGATGCAGTATGACTGGTGTTCTTGAAGGAAGAGATTAGGACACAGACGTTTGGGCACAGAGAAAAGACATGCTAAGTCATAGCAAGAAGGCAATCATCTGAATCCAGTGAGAGGCCTCAGGAGAAACCATACTTTCCCAACACGTTGATTTTGGACTTCTAGCTTCTAGAAATGTAGGAAAATAAGTGTTTGTATTTAAGCCACCCAACCTATGGTGTTTTGTTATGACAGCCATAGGAAACTAATATGGTGACTTAAATTTTTGAGCAAATGCTAAAGAAAAAAATATCACTCAAGTTACTTGTCCCTTTATATTAGGAAAACATTAACAATGGCTTAACTCCTGGCCTTGGGCATTATCAAAGAAAGTTACTAAAGGGGTGCCTCGGTGGCTCAGTCAGGTTGAGTGCCTGACTCCTCATTTCAACTCAGATCATGATCTCAGGGTCCTGGAATCGAGCCCGAAGCTGGGCTTCACTCTCAGTGTGGAATCTGCATGAGATTCTCTCTCACCCTCCGCCCCTCCCCCATGTTCATTTTCACTCTCTCTCTAAAAATAAGCACACTTTAAAAAATTTAAAAAGATTGCTAAATACACACACACACACAAACAGAAGCAAATACTAAATATTAATTAAACTCAAAATATTCTTTAAACATTAGAACATTAAATAGATTTTATTTTTGTTCTTATTTTTATTTTTTAATCTTTTTAAATTTTTATTTATCTTTTAAAGATAACACAACTGGGGGAATGGGTGAGGGAGAAGCAGGCTTCCCACTGAGCAAGGAGCTGGATATGGGGCTAGATCTCCGGACCCTGGGATCATGACCTGAGTCAAAAGCAGACACTTAACGACTGAGACACCCAGGTGCCCCTGTTCTTTTTTTTTCTTTTTTTTAAAGATTCTATTTATTTATTTGACAGAGAGAGAGAGAGACAGTGAGAGAGGGAACACAAGCAGGAGTAGAGAGAGAGGGAGAAGCAGGCTTTATGATGAGCAGGGAGCCAGATGCAGGGCTAGATCCCAGGACCCTGGCATCATGATCTGAGCTGAAGGCAGACGCTTAACTGCTGAGCCACCCAGGAACCACTAATTAGATTTTAAAGTGCATTGTCAACATGAATCACCTCACCAATGCTTTAAATAATCCTAATTGGGAAATCATTAAATCCAAACAAGCATTCAACAAATTCAAATGAAACATGTAAATAATGTGAATAGGAATTATGGCAAGGAAAAATTTGCCTGAATAAAATCAGCAGTGTGAACTACTGGAATTGTGTGGTTTTATGAAACATTCAAAGATAACTGAAAAAACTATAACTGACAAAACTATAACTGACAAAATTGGATGTGTTAAAATAATCCATCATCAATTTAATCCACTGATTTAAAATATATATATAGTCTTCATAGTTGTTTCACAGTGAGTGTTTTTGTTTTTGTTTTTTAAATTTGTTTTCTGAATTTAACTCTCTGGAGTTAAATTTCACAAGCCACTCTCTATGAGAAATTCCATTTTGGAAACAGGTTTTAATATAAAATTATATTTTTACTGATGCAATACATAACTTAATGAAATATCAGAAGTAGTAGTATTCATAATTTGAAAAATGTTTGTTGAGTAATAAGTAGTGGAAAGCTTGTATATTCTGGATATAAAAGGGAAAAAAGGTAAAAAATAGAGGAAGAGAAACTTATCTATACTGATGACTCCATAGACAAGACAACTGTTTTCATTAATTGAATTTTCTTAATTTAATATTCTTATGTTGCAAATGGAGGAAGAATACAACATTTTGGTGTGAACTTAATTTTCTCAGCAAAAAGCATGTTTTTTTGTTCTCTCAGAACAACAACAACAACAACAACAACAAAAACACATGTAATCTAATATGGCACCTGTAAAGAAATGACTCTTTCTGTTTAGGACAAAGCTAGAAAGATAAAACATTAAAGCAATTCAAACATCACAACTTTTTTTTTAATATTTTATTTATTTGACAGAGAGAAATCACAACTAGGCAGAGAGGCAGGCAGAGAGAGAGGAGGAAGCAGGCTCCCTGCGGAGCAGAGAGCCCGATGCGGGGCTCGATCCCAGGACTCTGGGATCATGACCTGAGCCGAAGGCAGAGGCTTTAACCCACTGAGCCACCCAGGTGCCCCAAGAAATATACCAGTTTTATAATGTCCTTACTTTGCTCTAAGTATACTTTAGGCACTGCTAGATAAATACCAAAAAATACCAGAACTGCAGAACTAAGACTGTCAGGCTCAGTATCATACCTGTATGATACCTCAGTCTCATACAATACCAGGCTGATTTTATGCAAAGAGGTATTATTTTTACAAGACAAATTATTTGCAGGGTGTCTGAATGACTCAGTCAGTAGAGTATGTGACTCTTGATCTCAGAGTTGTGAGTTTAAGCATTACGTTTGGGGTAGAGATTACTTTAGAAAAAATTTTTAAAAATGATTTGTTTCAATACAGCATCTTTTCTCCTATCAAAAGGCTTTCAGTCCTCATTTTTAATGGCACAATGTTCATAAAGGACATTTTTGTGAGCAATTAATATTGGCTAGAGTTCACATGCTCAGAAAACCCAAATGGAGGACACCTATTTCAGCATGAATTTTGTAAAATGCATTTCTGGTTTCAATTTTTCTCCCTGACTTGTTCTTGTTTTGTTTCTGGGTTAATATTATGAGATTTGAGCATTCACTTTTTGGAACCATATCATAGTATATTAGCAGTAGCACTAGTTAAATTGTAAATACTTTTTCTAAGGCAATGAGGCACAATGCAAAATAATTAGAAGATTCATTTATAATAGCTTTGAGTTTCTGCTGTGCTACAGACTAACTAAACAATCATTTTAAATTATTTAAATAGATATTCCATGGGGTTCCAACTAATGCTGTCAGTTGATTCCATAGAGTTACAGTGAGCCTAAGAGTATGTATTTAAAAAACAAATCTCAACACTAGTTATTGACTAGGCAGAGATAAGCTTCCTGAGGTCACATCATAAATTTCGGAATGATTTCAGCTTTTTGCATTGTGGTGGGCTTAAGTGGTGAAAACCTTGAATCTTATTTTCTATACTGATCCAGGATATTCAGAGAGACTTTCATTCTCTGCCTCCCCTTTTCTACTTCAATACTGTCCTTTTATTTATCATATATATGACATACACATATATATACATATATATATCAAATCATTTAACAGACATGCGTGTGCGCTCTCTCTCTCTCTCTCTCTATATATATATATATATAGGATTTTCCTTTTCCTGGCCCAAACTAACTCACACCATCTATATTCTTGATTCTGCTACACTTCCTCATCCCCCAAAAAGATATTCATTAATCAATCTGTCTCACTTATATCTAGAATTTCTGTGCCTTCATGATTTTATATTAATTTTTCTAGTTATGTATTCATTCATTCATTGAATACTTTTTGAGCACTGACTATATGCTAAGCACAGTCAGGCACTAGAGATACAATGATTACAAGGACAGGTAGGATCTCTGTTTTTATGTTCTAGTGTGTGTGGTTCTATGGACAAGTAAATAAGCAGATTCAAAGTGTGGTGTTTGGAACAGCAAGCCTTGACATCATATGGGAGGATGTTGGAAAGGCAGAATCTCTGGGCCTACCATAGACTTCCAAAAATCCGTATCTGATTAGATCCACCAGCAATGTGTGGGTACATAGAAGCTTGAGAAGCACTGCCATGGAGAAAATTAAGGGTCTTAACTAAACTTCATAAATATTCATAGGTCTTTGTTATCTAAGGGAAATTTATTTTTTTCTGGAACCTGTGCTCCCGTCACCAGATTTCTCAATTCAAACCTTTTCCCCATTTCCCCAGTTTATGCTTCCATCAACAATATTCTTCATCCTTTCTTGAAATACACTTTTTTTTTTTGCATCTTTTATTTTTCCATGTTTGTCTCTAAATCCGGTCTGTATCGGTCACTGTCCCTCTTGAATAATACTAGTAGCAATAGTAATAATGATGTCCAGAAACTTTGGTTGAACACATCCTGTGTGTCAAGCATTCTTTTAAAAGCTCCATATTTATCAGTTCATTTAATACACACAACACTGTTTTAGGAGGGTACTATTATCATCCTTGTTTTGCAGATGAGGAACTGAGGCACCGAGAGGTTTAATACTAACTACCTCATTACAAAGTCTTTCTCTATTCTCTTAGTGGGATACAAGTCATTCTTCTACTCTGTGCCTGTCTTAAGGAACTTGTTACTCCATATTTCTCTCATTACACTTCTGCTACACATTAATCTCTCCCCATAATACAAAACTCTCCTTCAAGACTTAAAAATCTTACATCCATGAACAAATATTTCCACTGGATTGACAGCATTTTGAGTGTTCAAATATATTTGCAGGGTTGGCTAATTTAATATTTGATACTATTTTTTAAGCATCAAATAATGTGCATTAGAAATAGAAGAAAAAGCATATGAGACACAATTTACTTGGCAACATTGTGGCAGCAATGAATTAGATGTTGCTTTAGAAATTGTTTCAGTTTGCTTTCTGTTCCTTAGAATGAAATTTCATATCAATATCAACCTGTTGTTTCACTTAGTTTTTCTCACTCATTAATGCTTTTTCCAAATCACTTTACCTTACCTCTTTACAAAATTCAATTAAAATAAATTATCTCACACTTTGTGTGGTTGAGTTGGCTGAAAGAATGTAACCCAATAATACAATAAAGCCCTAAAGAATAAAAACAATAAGGTGCTCAAAATCTAATAGCGTGAACACATTCCAAGAAATTACTGTGTATATAATTAGTGAGAAGGTAGTGTCAGGTACAGTGTACAGCATGGCTTAGGAGAGGGAGTGATGACATCTAGTGATGACTTTCCAGAAGAAAGATGGAGCAAATCCTGAAAGTCTGTGAAGATGTTATTTTAAGGCAGAATATGAAAACTGACTGTGGCTATACATGCAAACAGGTGTACCAAAGGAAGAATAACATAATATATCAAATTATGCATAGATAGAATTATGTAATAACCTGTGATCTCAGGAAATTCAAAGATTATACTATTTCTACAGGTGTATTTGTTAGTGGACAAGGACATCAGGTAATGAACATGTCCATGGAGAACAGATAATAAAGAACCCAAAACCTGGAACCCATACAGTTCAAGTTTTTTTTTGACTTAATCAGTTTTGGGCCAATATTTAGGTGTTTGATACAATTTTCCATTTACATAAATTTATTTATTTATGTATATGTGCTGCCGAAGCGAGCACAAATTTATTTATTTATATAAACTCCAGTTGAAAATCTAGTGACACCCTATCAAAAGGAAGTTTCATATTAGAGACATGAAGTTAACATTAGGATGTTTTCATCACCATTCCATGCTTTTCTAAAACAAGGACAAATTTTTATTTTATTTTTGAGTATGGGTCAGCAGACGAAATTCCTAAAAGCCATCTCAGACTGTTCATGAGGATAATGTGTTATCATTAATGAACCCATGGCTCATTGAATATCCTGGTAACAAAGTAAACTTAAATAATCTTTTAATTGAGAAGTTTTAACTTTTCCAGGTTGTGTACAATAATTGAAATAATGAACATGAGAGTCCATATGTAGAAGTCGTGAAAGCTGTAGAGCAATGTTTCTTGTAATTTCTGTGACTATAAAAATATTTATAAAATAGTATTATACGAATGCTTTTATTGTTTGACCATGTTTCAGAATTATAAACTATTTCCTCCTTTATTTTTATTTTTCTCTGGTCAAATGTTACAAAAATATATGAAATCACCAGGTGAAATATATTTCTATAAAGGTAGCATAATTAACAATTTTATCAGTAACAGGTCAGTAAACAACAGCAAATTACTCAAATTATTATCAATTTCAAGGAAGATAAAAACACAATGCCCTTGAACAATTATAACTTATATTCTAACAAATACAAATTATATTCAAATTCACTTTATAGGGATAGGAATATTTTCATGGAATAATATAACTATGTAAGTTTAGTTTATAGCAAAATAGTTTATAAAATACTTGATATAATGTTCTGTATACCATTGGTAGACAACTTGGTGTATATATTTTTGTTGTTGTCATTAACATTTGAGTATTAACATTTGGGTCAACTGTGCCTGTTGTAAAGTTACTATTCTTTTTCCCATATCCTGAATTATCTAATATGTATCCATAGGAGTGAGATGATAAAAGCAAATGACCTAAGTGTTATGAAAAAAGAGTCATTTATTAATTTGAAAAATGAACCTCATCCTAAGAAAAAAGACCTGGCCATCTTACCAATGAAAAACACAATAATAAAATATAAATATAAAGTATAACAATGTCACATGTAAAAGGAGCCTGGAAAATATAATATATATATATATATATATATATATATATATATTTGACAATATATTATCACTTTAAACTTGGATAATAATTCATTGGGCAAAAAATATCAAAAAAGAAGATAATAGCTCTCTGATTAAACCATATTAAATATATAAAGATTTAGTACATTTTAAAAAGTAGATTTTCAACTCTAGATATCTAGGGAAGACCTAGATTTTGGATGGTTCAGTTTTATGTACATATTTTATTTAGAATTTATATTAAAATACTTCACACTGATATAAAGTATAATTTTGACATTAAATTGAATCCACAATATTGTGGAAGTTTGGATGCAAGCTCATTAAATATGACATTATTTCCTTTGTCCAGAGTTTCTTTTTCTTATTCTGCTGACAATATATATATTTCATTTTCATAATTACCTCCAAATCCCAGTGATTAAATTTCATCATCCACAGTTATGTTTAGGGAAAATGTTTAATTAAAGATCAGTCTTAAGCTCTATCCAGAGTATTAGTTAGATATATGTCAAGGCTCAGACTTCTTTTGATATTCATTCAATACTAGTTTATTCAGGATTATTAAAATCTTTGATATAACCATTTGGTAGGCTTACTTGGTTTTTAGTAGACTTTATTGAAATTTAGTGAGAAAACAATCATATTCTCTTCATACTTTCTGGATTTGCTCCCAAATAATAAAAACATATTTTAGTTTTGTACATTTTATAATATTTCTACTTTACTCTTTAAAAGAGAGGCATAAAACTTGAAACTTCTTTTCTTCCAGAAGACTCAGCCTGGAATCTTTCCTTTGGTACCTGCACATGTTCTAGCCTTCTCTCCTGGTTCAAAGGCAGGCAGCTTTGCCTCTCCCCTTTCCTCAAATAAAGCCAAATTGTAATATATAGGCTTATTTTTTGAGCTCATGGTACCTCAGAATAAAACATGCACATGGATAATAGGAACAAAAGCATCAAGCAGAAAGGCAGAAGTCTAGATTTAGTGTGGAACAGAAAGGAGAACAGGAGTTAGGTAATAACTCGAGAAAATTCAACTAATGCTGGGTTTACCCTTCATTTCACCATCAAGGTGAGCACTTTTTCTGTAGAACACCCCATGATAAATAGCCTTTGTGGGACTGGCTTTAGTAATTATGTATATGACTCCATAATTTCCCAATCATTTAATAAATAAATACATACTGAGCATTAAACATGCTATAAGCATGAAGTATTCTTTCTTTTCTTCAAAGAGTTTGCAATTAAGTAAAGGGAAGAAAAGACCAATTTTCACCAATCAACAGTGAAATTCTAACATGACTTAAGACACTCAGTTAAGTGCCCTCTGCTTATGTTAGTCCATCGGGCAGTGTGGGGTGAGGGAGGAAAGAGAGACTGGACTAAGGAGTAGAGTCCTGATGCCATGCCTCAGATCCCCATGTTACAGGGTTCCCAAGGCAAGCAAGATAATGGGGGTCCCAAATAGCACATTCATGAAAAAAGCAATGCATCATAGCTACTAAGAACATGGACTCTGGAGCAAAAACTGCCAGGGTTCAAATCACAGCACTGCTACTGTCAGGGGCAAATTGCTCGATTCTTTCTCCTTCAGTGTTCTCATTTGTAATATAAGGCTAATTATGGCCTGTGTGATGGGGTTATGGTAAGGACAGAATGTGTTGGTATTTATAAACCTTGGAACAGTGCAGGTGCTTAATAGCTCTAAATTTTTCCCATCATTATTTCTATTATTATTATTATTATTATCATTGCCATTGCTATTAATCTATAAGGATACTAATCTGCTTTAAGCCCTTGGTATATTGATAGAGTTCAGGAAACTTAATTCATTTTCTTCTGCATCTTTGTTTCTATTTTCAATTAATATTTTACATGTATGTGGAAGGATCATTTACATGGTGATTTTTTAAAAAAGATTTTATTTATTTGACAGAGAGAGAGATCACAAGTAGGCAGAGAGTCAGGCAGAGAGAGAGGGAGAAGCAGGCTCCCTGCTGAGCAGAGAGCCCAAGTGGGGCTAGATCCCAGGAACCTGAGATCATGACCTGAGCGGAAGGCAGAGGCTTAACCCACTGAGCCATCCAGGGACCCCTACATGGTGATTTTTCATGTATAATTTATACATATTATTTTTCTTTGTTTTCTGTAGAAAGAAAGAGACAGTGAGAGGGGGAGGAAGGAGAAGGGGGAGAGGGAAAGAGAGTGAGAGAACAGAGCAGATTTGGGGCATATTAAGAGAGTCAGACATGGGGGCGCCTGGGTGGCTCAGTGGATTAAGCCGCTGCCTTCGGCTCAGGTCATGATCTCAGGGTCCTGGGATCGATCTCAGGGTCCTGGGATCGAGCCCCGCATCAGGCTCTCTGCTCCACAGGGAGCCTGCTTCCTCCTCTCTCTCTGCCTGCCTCTCTGCCTGCTTGTGATCTCTCTCTCCGTCAAATAAATAAATAAAATCTTTAAAAAAAAAAAAAGAGAGAGAGAGTCAGACATGCTGATCTTGTATTTCCCTCTACCCTCCCTGCTAAGAAAAATGATTTCCTAACTACTAACTAATAAATGCTGCATGTAAATGCCTGACAATCCCTTCCAGGATAGTTCTTTACAAAAAGAACTGCAGCTTTTGCAATTTTGATAATAACAAAAGTAACTATTATTTGATAAGATTTATTTTCAAGAAACAAAATACCATTTTGCATTAATATACTTAAATATACCACTTAGGGAATTTACTTTCTTTATTTTTTTAAAATATTTTATTTATTCATTTGTGGGAGAGAGAGACAGAAAGTGCACAAACAAGGGGAGAGGCAGAGGGAGAAGCAGACTCCCCACTGAGCTGGGAGCCCAATGTGGGGCTTAATCCCAGGACCTGGAGATCATGCCACAAGCAGAAGGCAGATGCCTAACCTTCTCAGCCACCCAGGAACCCCTACCACTTATGCGATTTATATACCTATAATATATATAATGCAGAAATAGTCCTGCCATTATAATGAGGAATAATGGTAATAATTTAATAACAACAGTTATTATTTGGTTAGAGTTTATTTTTTATTCATTTTTATTTGGTTAGATTTTAAAGCTTATATGCTCTATATAGTCTGATAAATATATCTCATAAAATAATATATACATTTTTCTTTCTTTCCTTAAAAAAATGCCCTCTCAATAAGCAATAAAAGTCTTTTATATTTTTCAAATAACAAAATTTTGATTCAGAGGTTCTTCCTATACATGAATTTCCTTTTTTGACCAAAAGCCATTTGACTTCTTCAAGGAACAATGTCCAATGCATCACAAAACCTCCTAGTTTGTTTGGAGAAAATAGGCTAATAGAAAAGTAGTGAATGATAATCAGGGACAAGGGACAGGCAGGGACAAGGGGCCCCTGTGCTAAGAAGAAACCACACTTAAAAGGATTTTACACCACCCTGGAAGGAGCCCTCCAGAGGGAAGTTTAATCAGATTAAAACAGCCCTCCATGGGGCGCCTGGGTGGCTCAGTGGGTTAAGCTGCTGCCTTCGGCTCGGGTCATGATCTCAGGGTCCTGGGATCGAGTCCCACGTCGGGCTCTCTGCTCAGCAGGGAGCCTGCTTCCCCCTCTCTCTCTCTCTCTCTCTCTCTGCCTGACTCTCTGTCTACTTGTGATCTCTCTCTCTGTCAAATAAATAAATAAAAATAAATAAAATCTTAAAAAAAAAAAAAGCCCTCCAACAAGCCCATAAAAACCACTAGACTTATAAACTCCATGACAACCCTCTAGGTTCCCCTCCCTCTTTGGAAGCTTTGCACTATCACTCAATAAACTTTGCTTCACTATCACTCCATAAACCTTGCTTTGCTGCCCACTACTCTGCCTGGTTTACCTCTTCACTTTTTGAAGTGGCATGGACAAGAACCTCAGACATCAAAGGAAAAAATCCTGTAACAAAAGCAAAGTTTTTTTTTCTGTTTGTTTTTCTATTTGTGATGACTATCCCCCCCTTTTTGGAGGGGAATGGGGGGGATGATTTGCATCACTCTGTTTATATTCATTGTACATAAACTTGCAGCTCAGCATCTAACCTTTCAGCTCAGCAGCCAAAGTAACAATGTTATTGATCATTAATATTGAGGGACTTCTGTTCAATCAGACAAGATTTAGTAAGAATGTAAGTGGTAAGAACTATATTAACCATAAGAGAACTAAAAGACAGCTAAATCATGAACCCTGCCCTCAAAAAACTGACAGTCTTAAAGGAGTCAGACTTTTATACAATGTATACAAGCCTAAGACTCAAACAGTGCTTTAAATAAGTTTTTAATAATATGTTTTTTGAACCTGACAGATAGGTTAATTCTAACTCATGATTTGAAGGGACAGCACTTAGCAACTAACACATAGTACATCATAGACAATTGATAGATTATATTGATAATATAATAATTAGTCACTGCTCTGCAGTAATGGTTTGGAAGTCTTCACCTCCTACCCCAGGACACTTTAGTTACTTTAGTACTCTTTAGTTATTTCACCATGCTGACAACTAGAAAAACTAAGGAAAGGAATTCAGAAGGCTGGAAGTAAGAGATTGTTTTAGTCAGCTTGGGCTGCTACAAGAAATTATCACAAACTGACTGCTCACACCACAAACATTTATTCCTCATAGTTCTGGAGGATAAGTCCAAGATCAAGTCACTGGTAGACTGGACACTTGTTGAGAGTTTTTTCCTGATTTGCATATACATCTCTCTTTGAGGTATCTGTGCGTGGTGGAGTGATTACAAGTTCTCTGGTCTCTTGTGAGGGAAAAAATCCCATCATAAGGACCCCTCCAAATACTATCACAATATGGGTCAGGACATTTTTTTTAAAGATTGTATTTTAGAGATACAGAGAACGTGAACACGAACAGGGGGAGGAACTGAGGGAGAGGGACAAGTAGACTCTGCGCTGAGCACAGAGTCAGATGCGGGATTTGATCCCACAACCCTGAGATCATGGCCTGAGCTGAAATCAGGAGTCAGAAGTTTAACTGACTAAGCCACCCAGGCACCCCTGCCTTAGGGCTTTAACATATGAATTTGGGAGAACACAACCACTCAGTTCAGAACAGGGATACTCAAGGAGCTCAGGATAATGACTACCAACTAGTACAAAAATATTTTCATACTTTAAAAATGTTTCAATACCTTAAAAACCAGGAAGAGCCCATATGAATGGAAATCAGCTAAATATAATCCCTGCTACACTAAGATGGACCACAAAGTATGAACAGATTTTAGCATTACGTGCTATATGAGGCTGAGAGGCTGGGTTTATTGAGTACTGAATATGTCATCTGCAATTAGGTGAATTATATAATCATGCCATTGGATCCATACGAGCACTGTAAAACTGATACATTATCATCTCATCATGTTGTTCCCAAATTGCATCTTTTAGCATCTTCAAATCCTGAATTCTTATTAGAGTTCTTGCTTCCCCATCTACTTGCCTTGGTGATCTACTTTGTGTTTCTTATCTTTCTTATTAATTGTGGTATAGCACCCCAAGGGATAACTCTAAGCACTCCTTTATTTCAGCAAGCTCTATCTACAGAATAAAGAAGAGTGAGTCCCTTATTCTTAGTCCTTGAAGAACACCTACCATTAAATAGAATCTGCCACATTAACCCAGTGAAAAATCTTCACTCAATCTTGATATGGAAATTTGGATGATAGTGACTCAGAATGAACACAGTAGAGAAGTAATTTTTCCCTTGTTTTTTAACCTTAAGTGTAGTGTAACCTTACATTTTGTTCTTTTTTCTCTGTGTAAGTAACTGGCATGAATCTAAACACAATCACATCTTTGTCTCTCTTCATTTGAAAAAAAAAAATATGGCAGGAAGTATTTACTTTATAACACCAGCTCTGCAGAACCTATTTCCTTTCCATGTTCAAATGTCATGAATATTTATGAACCCGGGGATGGAAGCAGTAAAATAAAATAAATTGGCTTGAGCCAAACACTGTTCTGTGATCTTTTCCAGTTCATTCAACCGACTGCCACTTGACCAAGACCTCACTCAAATGAACTTACACATTAAACTACTCACTGAAAAATTGATTTCCCAAATGTTTTCCAATTACAAAATCACATGGAGTTTCACAGAAGTATTCTGCGAAACAATCAGCATTGGTAAGACTTAATTTCGATACAAAATTTTTAAAATCCAGTGCTGGTTTGTCTGCTGGTACTCAGGCCCTCAAACCCCTTTCTATAGTGTGGTCTTATACAACTTTGCAGTTTTGCCCTAAAAATTTTGTATTCCCTTCTTTGTAAGAGAAATATGCTTCCTTGGCCATGCAACTTCTGGGGCCTCGCTGTAAGAAGAGCATAATTTATGACTGCATTTTCAGCTATAGCCATTTGACTTTCTTCAGTCAATGAAATGTGGACAAAAATGATGCAACTCCATTCCAAGTGGAAGTTTAACTAGCTATTTTGTATTTCTGCTAGCTCTCTTACATTTCCCTCTACCATGAGAATAGTATGTCTCAAATAGGGCCTGTTCTTTTGTATCAAGTTCCAGAATGAGGAAATATATGAAACCAAGGCTCATGAAATTCATGCCTGATAGCATGCAATAACAGTGAGAAATACAGCAGAATATATATAAGTCATGGAGATTGGTGGGTTGTAAATGAAGCATAACTAGTAAAGTTGATACTGTAAATGGGATGCTTTCATAAGATAAGCCTAAACTCCGTGGCACCAGCTTATGATATTACGGGCAAGATAAGGCCAAAACTGGTACTGCATGTTTAAAAAGCAGTCATGCCATGTTAGAAAAAAAGAAAAAAAATTTTTTTTTTAACTTCAGGTGGAAATTCTACCTGTGACAATTAAGGCAGTTAATGTGCTGAATGAGTTTTTGTTAAAGAGTTTGGAATAAGTCATGTTATGGAAAAGACTTAGTTGTTATAAGGTATATTTGACAAGTTACTAGAAGAAACAGACTAACTTAGAAGAGAGTTGGCTGGTTGTTAAGAGGGGGAAAAGTAGAGGATTCAGAAATTCCAGCACTTGCAAAGTGAGAGAAGAAATAAGTAAAAGATAAATTTTCAGTCACAAGGAAAAGACCAAATCCGGGATGTGGTTGTCGGTGACTTTGTTTAAAAAAAAAAAAGAAAAAAGGAGAAGAGAAGAGAAGAGAAAGAAGAGAAGAGAAGAGAAGAGAAGAGAAAATGAGAGACAAAAACAAGTCTTAATTCATCCTTTAAATTCTTTTGGATGTCAAAATATCTCAGAGTAAAGAGACTGAGGGTTTGGTTTTCTCTCTAAAGATTGATAAAGGCAAATATTCTATATCCTAGTTTAGAGAGAGAATCATGCCTTGAAAAAATTGGGGGTCAAGTTATTTGGACAATTAGCTAAATTGGAATCACATAAATACAAAGCTGATAAAATTGTTGAGTGAATTATACTTCCAAAATAAAAGTGACCAGCCTGAATTAAATATTTTAAAACTGCTCAAGATGTAAAATAACCTGTGGGCTACCAAGTCTCCAGGGCAGAATGAAAGCTGAAGAAAATCTCTCAGGTCTTAAATAATAACCTATAGTTTAGGAAGAAATAACCTTTAATCTTAAAGCACTTCTCAGAGAGTAGAGTCAAGAGCTCAGAACCAAAGGAAGGCCATTCTCCTGCACTGAAACTGAGGCCTCATCAAGAAACACTTCCTAGTTGAAAGATTATGTGTCATATAAGGATCAAGTTTTTAAATTTTCTTTTTCATTTATAAGACTTGTTTCTTTATTTGAAAGAGAAAGAGAGAGAGAGAAAGAGTGAGCACAAGGGGGTAGAGTAGAGGGAATAGAGATTCTCAGCCAGACTCCCCACTGAGCATGGAGCCTGACCAGGGCTTGAGCTCACAACCCTAAGACAATGACCTGAGCTGAAATCAGGAGTTGGACACTCAACCAACAGCCACCCAGGTGCCCCGAGTTTTTATAATTTCTATAGCTATGACTGCTATATGCCTCTGTTCCTGTTTCTGAATAGGAATAGGATTAATCATTATTGTAATTTTCTCTCTGTTTTATCAATATATCTAAAGTGCGTGGGGGAAAAATCTTAGGTTTTTTTTTTTTTTAATTTTGTTTCTTAATCAAGATATAGCTGATGTAGAGACTATTAAAAGACTTTGTTTCTTCTGCCCATCACTAAGATGGAATGGGGCTTTTAGACTATCTTTCTGGAGGACAAGTTTTGCATGCACTTTTTCAAGGAAAGGGAAAAAAGAAGGCAAGTAAGTATTTGTGAACACAGAGCTGTCATTTCTAAATATGCTCTCCTCTATTTATCTATAAGAGGAGCTAACATTTTTTACATATTATGTGCATTTCAGTGACTCCCTTTGGGCAGGATCAAATTTATAGCCACATTGTGAGACTTGACATGGTTGACCAGTGAGTTATGAGTTCAAATGACAAAGATCATTTCAAAGCAGATATTTTAAAGGCCATTATATGTTCCCACAAGCAATCTTACTGTTTTACCCTGTACCAAGAATGGTATCCAACAAATACAAGTTACTCCTGCAGCCTGAAATAGAAAACACACCCTCCAAGCCTCAACCACACCAAAGCTGCTAACATCCTACAGACAGAAATATACAATGTTGTAAACCCCTGATACCCTGGGATTTTTTGTTACTATAGGATAACCTTAACAAACTGGTGAACAATGTCCTATGCCTGCCAGACTGAAATCCTGAAAATTTCATATTACCTTATCCCTTCCAGCTGGGTTCTGATTAACTACTGCCTATTGGAGGTACTTGCATGAATCAGAAAATAACCAAAAGATAATACTTTTTTTTTTTTTTTTAATTTCTGGCAACTGCATCAGCTGTTTTGGCTCCTAGGTTCCTTTATCATCAGAAGAAATGTGGGGTCTTAGTTTACCAGGAACACCACTTTCTCTGTCCACTTTCAGCCTGTGTCTCCTACGTTTGTGATCCACCAAGAGCACTGACTTTTTCTCATTCACTCTTTCATGCTTAGTGGATAGAAACAGATTCTTGCTCTTAGAATGCTCCAGGGAACACCACTTCTTTTTTGTTCCTCCAGCCCATCTAATTTCTAACACTTTTTAAACAAATTTCCTATATCAAATCTCTTTCTTATTTAATTTAAACACTAAGAATATTTTCCAGATTTGATCTGACTGATACAAAGAGGATACCAAAGAAAAGAGGTTTAGTGTCTGCTACGTGCTTGCCAAAACAAACAAACAAAAAACATGAAATGAAAGTAAATATTGGGGAATGGAAGGAATTCAAAGAGATGGAGAAACAGAACAGGGAAGGACGCTACCACATGTCACGCACTGCATGATCCCATACATTCAATCAGCCATATGAACCAGGTATCATTCTCTAAATTATAACTATGCACGCACTGAGTTGCAGAGACATGAAATGCATATCACCAAATTACTCATCGTTGACAGGGATAGTATTAAAATTCATGTCCGTGTGACTTTAAATTATATTTTCCTAAGCTTTCAAGGCTCTTTTAATGACACAAAGATGTTAAGAGGAGTTATTAATTTAAAAAGATACTATAAAATAAGTGTTAATTTGTGCAACAAAATATAATATCATAAAAGGAGATCTATAAGGAAGATATTCCCATATAGCAATGCAATACAGAAAATGTCCTAAAGCAAATATTGTTTGTGGTGTATCATCAAAGGTAAGTAGAACAGGAGTAGGCAGTATAGAAAGCAATAAAATATACAGGAGCGGTCGGAAAAGAAACACAAAAGACAGACTAATGTGATTTGCTTTAGGAAAAGTGAAGTTGCTGGTTTGATGGAAGCTGTCATCAGATTTTTAAGTCAATGGGAGATACAATAAAGTAGAAACACATGACAAAGACAACTGAATGTCTGGTTGAGTTTAGCCCCAGTCATGGGAAATGTGAGTCTTTGGAATTTCCAAAACAGGTCACTAAACATTTATTTTAGTGACAATATGGAAAATAGAATGGATCAGAAGAAATTCGAATAGCATATTAGCTGCTATAGTTTTGCATTAATCAAACACTAACTTGATAATGCCCAAATCTGGAGTGCTGCCAGTGGACATGAATATTCATATAATCAAATACTCAGAGCATCTAAAAGAGAATGTAATAGAGATAATCTGTAGATGTCATAAACATATAAAGTCTCCTGGGTAGATCTGTGATCTTGAAAAACTGATGGAAATTCCGTAACTTCTCTGGTAATTCTTCTAGTACTTTGTCACCTAAATAATTCTTTATACATATAGCTAAAATCTTGAGGCACCTGGATGGCTCAGCTGATTGGGTGTCTGTCTTGGGCCAGGGTCATGATAGGTCCTAGGAACCAGCCCTGCATAGGGATCTCTGCTCAGCGGAGAGTCTACTTCTCCCTCTCCCTCTCTCTGCCTCTCCACCTGCTTGAGCTCTCTCTCTCTATCAAATAAATAAATAAAATCTTAAAAAAATTAAAACAAAATCTCTTCTTCTTTAATTTCCTATAGATTTCAGTGGCCACACATCAATGTGACAAATAATTTCCCCTTACCTATGAGCAGTTATCCTTCATAGCTGAAAGAATGGCCCAAACCCACATATGTCCTGAGGTGCCTTACAAGTACATTTAGACTACTAATATGGGATTCATACATAATATGCATCTTATGTTGTAAGCATCTTGAAAACCCTGATTTATGTCTTCTTTCTCATTTGCATTATCAGCAAGCAGAATCTAATAACTCTTGAGCATAAATAAGTTGTGTTATGGGATGAATCATGTCACACACCCCCAACATAGATAACCACTTTCAGTTACCAAATTCAGTTTGAGACATGGTTTATAATGTACTCATTTTATGCACTTACAGTAAATTAAAAAGCAGATACAGTAATTCAAGGAAGTTAAAAGTATATTTAATGTATGTAGAGAAGCTGAAGATAAATGTTTACCTTTTATTTCACTTAATTTTTATACTGAAGTTTCCCATTAGATTCTTATCAAGTAATATGCATTGGTTACTGTATTTTTTGCACATTTTATTATTGTACTAGGGCTGCAAAACAAAATATTACATACTGGATGGCTTACACAATTGAATTTATGTCCTCATAGTTCTGGAGACTGGAAGCCCAATGTCAAAATATTGTTAGGTCTGGTTTCTTCTGAGGCCTCTCTCCTTGGCTTGCAGATGGCATCTTCTTGACTGTGTCCTCACATGGTCTTATTAGGGTGTACTCATCCCTAATGTCTCATTGTGTATCCAGTCAGATTTGATTAGGGGCCCCTCTAATGGCCTCATTTTAACTTAATCACATCTTTAAAGATCCTGCCTCCAAATACAGTCATATTCTGAAGTCTTGGGGGCTGGGACTTCAACATATGAATTTGTGAATTTGTCCAAAATTTCTGTAACTTATGGTGGTGAGTAAATTTTATTTTGGATTTTTAATGGGCTTCAGTAAATTCAGGGTATGCTTGTGTATCATTAAAGAACACAGTATAGTGGTGGGAGGTAAAACTTTAGCATCAGGCTGCTTGCGTTTGAACCCCAGCTTGGCCTGTGAATATGAGTAAGTTACTTAACCATTTTGTGCCTTTGTTTTCTCAATTGTAAGGGGACTAAATATCATGCCTACTTCACAAAAATGTAGGAGTATTATATGCACTATCTTTGAAAAGGCAAGTTGAAAAATGTGGTACAGAGTATATTTTATAGAAGTATTAGTTAGGGGTGCCTGGGTGATGCATTCAATTAGGCATCCAACTCTGGGTCTTGGTTCAGGCCATGATCTCAGGGTCATGGAATCGAGCCCTGAGACAGAGTGTGCACTCAGTGAGGAGTCTCCTTAAGACTCTCTTTTTCCCTCTCCTTCTGCCCCTCCCTGTTGCGTGTGCTCTCTCTCTCTAAAATAAATAAATAAATCTTTAAAAAAAGAAGTATTTGGTAAGTAAATAAACAAGTAAATAAAGAAATAAACATTGTACTATCTATCAAGTTCTACCACCCCAAAAGACATTCTTTTCATCCTTCAGTAAGTTCTGTCCTAAGTAAACAATTCAATGCCACATTTGTTAATGTGAAACATGTGTCACTGTGAAGTTACAAAGTCAAATTTTACATTTTACAAAATCACCGATAATTTGTTTTAAAATAAGAAATGATTGCAGGGGCGCCTGGGTGGCTCAGTGGATTAAGCCGCTGCCTTCGGCTCAGGTCATGATCTCAGGGTCCTGGGATCGAGCCCCGCATCAGGCTCTCTGCTCTGCAGGGAGCCTGCTTCCTCCTCTCTCTCTGCCTGCCTCTCTGCCTACTTGTGATTCTCTCTCTGTCAAATAAATAAATAAAATCTTTAAAAAAAAAAAAAGAAATGATTGCAAATGATAGAAATAGGAACAAGTCACAAATAATCTTAATGCCTCCAATTCTTACGTTGTATTCCCTGATGAACAGGCCAGTATCACTGCCTTTAATTTCACTTAGATTTACCAAAAAGACATCAAACCGTATCAAGTTTTTCCTTTTTCTACCTTTACTGATTTTGACACACACACACAAAAATGAATAACTTGATCAGGGTGAAGTATCTATAATAGCATGAGAATTCTGCTGTTTCTGTCAGAATTTTGCCTCCAGAGGCAAGTCTGTCTACACTTAATCTTTCCTAGTTCTTTGGTCTTCTGATCAAAGTTTCTTCTGGCTTTTTTAGTAAATGCATCAATGGTCATTCTCTTTTGATGAAAACCAGTTCACGGACAAATCAAATGTATCCTTCTCTCATCTTATGCAACTCTACGAAGAGTCACATAGAAATGGAATCCAGTTCTAAGATATCAAAGAATCACCAAGTTAAAGGAGAAATTGAGCTCTAAGGGATTAACTTCTTATTGAAGAAAAAAAAAAGATACTGAAGTCCAAGGGAAAAATTTCCTTATTATCATTCCATTTATTACTTTTAGCCTATCTCAGCCCATCTCCTTAAAGGTCTACATGACAAATTGTTTGCAGTAAACGTAAAAGTTCAGTATGTGTAGATGTGTGCAAGCACACCCTAATTGGAAATACCTGGGATACCATATAAATACAATTTCTTGAACGTGTGGGCTTCCATCTTGCCCTAATTATAAATGATGTTACCACATGAAAGTAACTTAACCCATTACCCAAATTTGTATCCCCTGTTTAGTATAAATTCAAGAACATTGCATTAAAACTAATCTTCTTAATACTGTAAATAGAACATTTGATGCTTATGAAATCAGAATGTTTTGTGTCATCCATTGAATTTGCAGATATTTAACTTAATCCTACCAAATATAAATTAGGTTGAAATTTCAACCTAAAAAAAACTTGTGCAGTCTCCACATAATTCAAATATACAAAAATTTTACACACATTCAACATTTTTTTTTGACAGGGAGTTTATAACCTTGAAAGGCACATTATTCCAGCTAATGAGCAATTCCAAGGATATATCTTCTATATTAAGCCAAACATGATTGCCCTCTCAGTGCAATTTATAGGTCCTGGATCTGTTCTCTAGAGTCATTCAGGAAATATTAAGTCACCCTTTCACATGGCAGACCTTTAAGCACTCCATATGCCACTTTGCCCTCCTAATTGCACTTTTCCAGAAGGAGTATCAGATGACAGTTAAAGCATATATACAGGCTTTCACTAATGAAAAAGAATCAGAAAGTGTCAGCTTGATGAGCTATCTGTGTCCAATTTGGATCCATAGGGAAGATTTCAAACCTGAGCCACCTTAATTTAATTAAAATATCCTAAAATATTAGCAAAATAAGTCCCCATTTAAAGTCCTTCAATTCACTTTTAAAGTCAATTCGGTCCTTTAAAAATGTTTAGACTCATGCATCTCTGCTATAGTGGCTGAATTTTTTTTTTCCTCTAGCTGTCCTCAATATAAATTGATGGGGATAGTACACATACAATATTGTAAAAGCTTATTCCTCTCTTTAGACTGCTGGCCAAGCAATTTTTTCCTATTGAACACTGGCGGCATGATGTTATTTCTTTTACGAATTTCCATTTTTATGAGTTTCCTTTGCAATTTGGCCTGGAAAATGGGAACCCTGGGAAGTCCTAAAGGGTCTAAAAACCAGGAGCTCTGGAATTTATTAGGGATAGGAATGATGCTCACTCAAATGCAAGTGTTTGTATTATTGTCTTCGTCAAAAATAATAGCACATACTGACAAGTGTTGTTTCTGACCAGGCAGAGTAAGTAAATCTTTTTTTTTTTTTTAAAGATTTATTTATTTGACAGATAGAGATTACAAGTAGGCAGAGAGAGAGAGAGAGGAGGAAGCAGGCTCCCAGCCGAGCAGAGAGCCCGATACGGGGCTCGATCCCAGGACCCCGGGATCATGACCTGAGCTGAAGGCAGAGGCTTTAACCCGCTGAGCCACCCAGGCGCCCCCAGAGTAAGTAAATCTTACACATAGAGAATGCTTGGGGGTTATAAATGCATGAAACTTGTGAAATCAAAGCATCTAAGGCAGCCATATACTTAAATTTTAGAGGTAAATTTAAAATATTACTGGCCAACAGACTACCATATTCCTCCTCAATCCCTCTAGTAGCTGTGCAACTACAGTTCACTGAAGATTCACTGTAACATCCATGGGAACAATTTATAAAGTCAACCACCTTTATGAATACCTGGGATAGGTTTATAGTATACTGTCCAATACATTGGTAAAGGAGTGAAGTATTTCACAACTAACTTCAAGAGAAGTGAGTTGAATAACTTAAAAATCATATTTATTTGGTTTAAATTTAATCTTTTTTTAAAGCACGGATTAATAAATTTTAAGTATGTACAATTAATCTTTAACCAAGAAGTATTTATTTTTGCTTTAATGTGTGTATGAAAATATTTTATTTATTCTTTTCTAAATTATTTGTAAAATGTCTTCTAGTTTCAAGAAACTTCTATGCCTTTATCAAGAGGACATTTAGCAGAGAAAATACATTTCTCGACCCGGAGCTCAACAAACCAACTGCTTGATTACCAAGAAAAAAATTACATATCTTGCATTTTTTTTAAGATTTTATTTATTTAGGGGCGCCTGGGTGGCTCAGTGGGTTAAAGCCTCTGCCTTCGGCTCAGGTCATGATCTCAGGGTCCAGGGTCTCTGCTCAGTGGGGAGCCTGCTTCCTCCTCTCTCTCTGCCTGCCTCTCTGCCCACTTGTGATCTCTGTCTGTCAAATAAATTAATAAAATTAAAAAAAAAAGATTTTATTTATTTATTTGACAGATAGAGATCACAAGTAGACAGAGAGACAGGCAGAAAGAGAGGAAGGGAAGCAGGCTCCTTGCTAAGCAGAGAGTCCAATGTGGGGCTCGATCCCAGGACCCTGAGATCATGACCTGAGCCAAAGGCAGAGGCCTTAACCCACTGAGCCACCCAGGCGCCCCATATATCTTGCATTTTTTAATTGAAGTTTTAGTGTTTGGGGCACCTGGTGGTTCAGATGGTTAAGCATCTGCCTTTGGTTCAGGTCATGATCTCCAAGTCCTGGGCTAGAGCCCCATGTTGGGCTCCCAGCTCAGTGGAGAGTCTGTTTCTCCTTCTCCCTCTCCCAGTCCCCCTGCTTGCACTCTTTCTGTCTCTCTCTCTCAAATAAATAATCTTTAAAAAAATAAAAAAAAATAATGTTTTAGTATTATTGACTCTACCATTAACATAGGACCTAAGTGTGATGTTAATGTTATATATCTTAAAGTAAATGTTGATTTTTATTTGAATTTACAAAGGCATACTTTCCAGAATAATTAATTTCAGAGACAGACTTCATACTCAGATTACATAGTAGCTCTGCACTATGCAGGTAGTCTAGATACAAATTTTGCAATGATTGTTTACTTTTGAGCAGGAATGGAAGATTTTTTAAAAAGATTTTATTTATTTATTTGAGAGAGAGAGAGCACAAGCTCTGGGAGAGGCAGAGGGAGAGGGAGGGGGACAAGCAGACTCCCCATTGAGCATGAATCCTGACGCAAGCCTGATCCCAGAACCCTGAGATCATGACCTGAGCTGAAGTCAGACACTTAACCAATTGAGCCACCCACATGCCACAATAGTATAAAAGAAGTTTGCTGGAAAATGCTTATTTGCTTATGGGACCTACATTTAAGGACATTCTAGATGTTGAAGTCCTACAGAGTCAGGATCAATAGCCAATGTCTTTGTTGAGTTTCTCTTTAGACACGCTTTAACCACTCTCATTTGGTAACAATAATGTTTATGAATGAACAGAGTATGTCCCTGCCTTCTACAAAGAATCAGGTATATTCATCAGGACATTTCTAAAATATCAATTATTAACTCTCATGTGACCATCATTTCATTTTACTTACCTAAAAATCCTAAATACACCTGACTAGCAGAACATGAATCACTACTATGTATCTGAGGTGCAAGGGATTTAGGAAAATCCCTTGTTTAGGAAAAAAATTCCTGACTTATAACTCCACAAGACAAAGTTCAAAATGAGGATTATTTCCAAATATAGACAAGGTGTTTACAGATGTTAGACCACTACAAATCACAAATATCCATTAGTGCCCTGGTCTTAATATTGCCCAAGCATTATTTAATATGTGCACTATGCACACTTCTTCCCTATTTAAACTTCCAAACAACAACATGCTCTCAAACATAACACAACTGCTCTTCATACAAATAAAAAGTGATCACCATTTCTTATAAAGAAGTGAATTCAGTTGCTAAATCTAAGATTCTGAGTCTAAGATTTCTGAGTCATATCCATTCCTTCTACAGAGCAGTCAAAACTGAGTCTTGATGTTTTTTAACTTACAGGTAAAATAAAGGTAACCTCTGTGCAATACTACTCAATATAGATACTATATAAAACAGAAGGGGAAATAATGGGGGTAGATGAAACATTTAGATAAATGAATAGGGAGATGGAAAGAGATATAAATAAATTAGATAGATTGACCAGTAGATAGATAGTAACAGATAGGTAATAAGATAGATACCACATTCCTTATTTCTGCAACTGATTAAAAGACCATAGTTGGTCTCATATATATATATATATATATATATATATATATATATATATATGGTATATATTGAAAAATATACCTCATGTTCACTTTGCTCTCAGCTAGTAGCTCAATAGGTCAATGTTATTTACCTGGAATGGTTACTCAAAATAAATTTCCTAAGGGATTCCTTGGTTATTTTACATTTATTGTGAAGTTCTTACTATCCATTAACTTTTTCAAAAGTCATGGGGCTCCTCAAAGGCATCTCAGAGGATCCTCTGGGTTTATTTCTAATGTTTTTTCCCAGATTAGGTTAACAAAAAATCTATATACCTTTGACAATCAAAATCAATTACCCAGTCAACACAATAATCTTTGTTTCTCTCTTTATTCCAGTAGCAGGAAGTCTGAAATAACTAGGCATACGTTTTAGCTGTCAATAAAATGGAATTGTGTTGTGTCATTGGGTAGTAAAAACTAGCAAATCCCAGAGTTATGAAGGTTTGAATATGTACAGAATCATAAATAGTGCACCTTTTAAATGTTTGACTTGGTACCAATCTTTACATTTTATCAAGTATGCAGTCTTGATTTTGGTTTGCTATCTTGATACGATACGAAACACTCCAGAAATTTCTATATAGTTGCTTATACCATCTCATAAGTCAAAGAGCTAATGTGTTTACAGTCAACTGCTGACTATATTTCTTCTAACCATAAATTGGAGATTGATATCTAACCACAGAATATATTCATAGACCAATTGGACCATTTGGAGGGACACTTGGGCCGAAATCCATATACCAACTGACCCTCCAAAACCTATAAATTACAGTTTTGCACAGTTAAACCAGGAATAGGTGTTAGTTCAGAATCAGTGTCACTAACTGAATATTCCATGTACTTGGCTTTTCTCTTGGTACAATTACCCCGTTATAGGTTTCTTTGGAGAAAGCCAGCTGGAAGGTTCATAGAATGTTTTTTTGCAGAATTGTTCAAGATACCTTCATCAAGGTTATTTAAACTGCCCTTTTCCATACTGCCTTTTAGAAATTCTCAAGAATCTCTGACTCTTAGATAATGAGACTAGTTAGGCCTCTTTGCTTAAAAGAAAAATTCTTAGAGATTTATTTTTGTGTTCTATTTCCTTTGGTGCTAAGTACAAATGCTATTAGTCACAGCCAAGGATCACTGTGGATCAGGTCATTGTGCTTGCCATCCTGGTTCTGAAACCTATTTGCATAACTACACCTACTTTGTAGCACTGAACACTAATGGTGGCCAGGTGGGTATAATTACACAAGTACATTTCAGAGCCACAATGATGGAGCCCTCTGCCACCTCAAAATTCATCATCCCCATTAAAATCATAAAGTCAATTTCAAGGCATCACCTACCAACTATATCTTTGGCTTACAAAGGACACCAATTCCAGCCTTTCCTCAATGATGCTAACCCTCACTGAAAAAGTGTTAATTCCCACTGCCTTGAGGAAGGGGGCATTTTGTTTGCTCTCTGGGAAATGACAAGTAGGTTATGCATGCAAAGTTTATTCTGAAGTATTTCTATTGCTACAACTCTTTAGGTACCTTCTACACTATATCAACGAGTCATTGTTATCACAACTTTATTTACTAAGTAAAACTCTAGGTAGCCAAAAGCAATTTTCTAAAGCTATTTTATGAAGTTCAGAGTCTCAGAAAGTCTCCACTTGGAGACTAAGCAGTCAGATGTGCCCAAGCAATAGGACTGCCAGATTTAGAAAATTAAAATAAAATCACTAAAACTGAATTTCAGATAAAACAACAGATACTTCTTTTCTTGAAGGAAAAGTAACAATATTTGGGGCATACTTATATTAAGAAATTATTTTTATATGAAATTCAAATTTAACAGAGCATGCTGTACTTTAACTGGCAGCCCAACCAAGCACAAGGGGGGGGGGTTCTAATCACAATATATGTCACTGTTTCTAGGCACCTATAATCAAAATTTAAAGCCAAAACCTCCACTATTGTCTCCCTTGAAGAACCAGATGGATTTTATAATATATCCTTTAGAAGATTTATTCTCTCATATTACTCACTGTTGAATCTGTTTTGTTAGTTCATCTGGTGGTAAAACCCAAGTTATATGCATGAATCCCAGCTCTGCAGGAGCCTGGCAATGTAAGTTTTCTATTTTCTGCCTTGGGAAGATAAGATTCACAAACTGGACAATTACAAAATAGGAGGGTATTCAAAGGTAAAAGGTAGCTAAACAGATGAATGTCCACTACACTCTACACCTGGCAGTTGGAAATGTGAGTCTAAATAAATTAGTTCATTAGGTGCAATTAGAGTGAGATATTTGTAACACAATATTTTAAAGCTAAATAATAAGTTGTTTATGTTAAAATAATAATTAAAATATCTCTTTGCTAATTCTCCCACACTGGGAAATTATTCACCATTTGTGGATTGTCAGCTTTCTCCATTTTAGATTATTCAATGAAGAAATATTATACCAACTCACTGAAAATCTTTTCCTAATAAAGAACCAATTAAGTCTTTAAATGTGTTATTTTCTTCCAAACGTTCAGACTCTTTTTCTAACTCACTTTATTTTTAGATAAAGAGAACAAATTATATAATTATAGGAAACTCTTGGGCTCTTCTATTTTATCTTTGTAGAGCACATGAATAGTAGCATATATGGAGTTTTTCAAGGCAAGCCTAGAGGGTTTGGCATTTAGGGATTTGAGTCACAACTATTAGCTCACTGTGGTATTACATCAGATTGTTGTACATCATTCAGGCAATTTGTTTCTATAGTATCTTATACCCAAAGTGCTTTTGCTTAGAAATGAAAGTAGAATGTCTTCTAATTATTCCCAAATCAAATATTGGCTTCATGACTGTTTGAGAGATACAATTTGGGTTTAAAATATAACTAGATGTTATAAAAATTATAAAGTATCTCAGGGTCCAACTGTATTTGAAGTAGAAAGGGTTATGAAATCCTAGGAAAAATATGGAAAGAGGTATGACCACTCAAAGTAGAAATGTATCCACAGGATAAATTCTCAGAAAACGGATGTATTACTGAGACCAAGTCTTTTCTTTATGTATGAGCCACCTATTTATTACCTGAAACAGAAGTTAGAGAATAATATTGAGACTGCAAAGTACCACTCAGCATAACTTTGGTTATTATTATTAAAACATATATGATGGATAGATTGTTAAAAAAAAAAAAAGTGCCCTCACTCTTCCCTTGTTGTGCCAACATCTCCTGCAATATGAAGCCATCAAAAGCTGGAGCCCATTTCCCCACCTCATTGAATCCAGGCTGACCTTGGACTTGCTTTGGCAAAAATAACAAAGCTGAAACAACAGTGCTCTTAGACCAAATCCATTAAGAGATATTGCACATTTCTGTTCATTTTCTTGGGTCTATGCCACCATCATTGAGCAAGCCTGGGCTATCCTGCTGGAAAATGAGAGATCATGTAGAGAAGGGTCATCTTAACTGAAATAATTCTAGACAAAACAACCCTTAACTTACCAACCAGCTGACTTGTACAAGTATGTGAGACTCTAAATTTAAGTACACTAGGTTGTTTAATATTTTGTTACAGCTCACTGATTCTGTATATTTTATTTTTTGTCTTTTTTTCCCTCTTTTCCATTTTGTAGATACTGTTTCTATGTCTTCTAATTCAATGATATTGTGCAGTGTCTATAATCTCCTCTTGCTACTAGGATATTTTATTTTTCATCTCTAGTAGTTTGATCTGGATCTTTTTATATGTTTTGCTTCTTCCCTTAGCATGCTCATGCTTTACTCTATTTATTTGAACATATGGAATAGATTTATAATTGCTTTTTTACCATTTCTATTTGAAATTCTATTATTTGTGTCAAATCTAGTTCTACTTCTATTGACTGATTTTTCTTCTTTTCATGGGTCATGTTTTCATATTTTCATGTTAATTTTATTGAATGCGACTGAGAAGTTTATGTTTTTGGTGTTGGAGGTATGTGTGTCTATTTCTTTAAATATTTTGAGGCTTCTTCCTTCCATGATGCAGTTAGTTGGGAATAATTTGATCCATTATTTCCAAGCTTGCTTTTAGGCTTTCTTAGGCAGTTCCAAAGTAACATTTAACAAGGAGTGATTTATGCCCAAATACTAAAACAGTTCCCTTCTGAAATCTCTACCACTGCCCCTTTTAGGAGGTCTCTCCCCTCTGGCTGGAACACAAATTATTCCTGCCCTGTATGATTTTTGTGCCTCATTCTTCCTATATACCCTTTCCTGGTTTCGGGAAGTTTTCTCATAATACTGGCACTTAATAATATTCAGGTAAAGACTTGAGAGGAACTCTCTTTTGTTTTTTGCTCTCTTTGTGTGAAGCTCTCTTTGTAGCACTCTGCTCCATTAATTCTAGACAACTCAACGAATTCAGACACTCTCACCTTCACACAAAGGAGGTTCGTGTATTCTATGTCGTTATGCCCTTCCTATACTCTCATATTGGGTACATGCAGAGCTCACTTCATTTGTTCTCCTTTTTGCAGGGATCACTGTCTTCCATGGTTTGCTGTTCAATATCCAAAAACTATTATTTCATCTATTTTATAATTTGTTTTGTTTTGTTTTTAAGACATGGAGTTACATCTGATTTTTTAACATCATCATGATAGAGTAGAAGTCCCTTTCATTCATTGTTCTTTCAATAGATTCACTTAGTTGACAAATAGTCGTCACTTATAATTTGTGATGTATTATCACAAATTAAAAAAAAAACTTATTTTAGGTTCCAATCAACCTAAATAGTAATCTCCTTGATGGCAATGAGATTTGTTCACTGTAGTATATATCAAGGGTATTATAGTAGGCAACATAAACTAACACTTGCCAGTATAAAAATAAAAGGAGAAAATTTAGTGGAAGAATATTATTGGCACTTGAAATCAATAAAAGGATTGGATAATTATCAGAAAATCAGGGAACCCTGAAGGCTTGGTTGCAAGTCTATATCCAAGGTCGATCTACATGATATCATTGTGGTTGTAGGATGGACAGAAGAGCAAGGATTTGGCTAGATTGGCTTCTGAAATGGAAATGTTAAATGCCCTTCTATTCAAACTTTACATAGATCAGGTTACTTACACAATAGAATAAGTTGGGTGCTGGGCAGATAGCTTACATGTCTTGAATGAAAACTAATGAAAGAATATGGGCTCTATTTAATTAGTCTTCAGAAATTCTTCTTAAATGAACCAGTCATATTCCATTTTATAACTTCAGTCCAATTAATTGAGACAAACAAAAAAGAGTTTCTTCTTTTACATGAAAGCCTATTACAAATTTAAAGGTTATCTCATTGAAGAGTTTTTAACATACTTCTCCAAGTTAAGAAGATAGGTAACAACATGCCATATTTAAGTTTGATGGGTATTTGCTATATTGCTGTTTTGTCCTTTATATTTTCCAATAGTATTTAATGGTGTGCTTATGAGAGCTTCATGGTATAGATATGTTTCCTTTAACAAATGAGATGGCTGGGGGAAATGAAATGACTCACCTAAGATCATATAGTTGATAAGCATAATTGAGATTAAACCTCTTTTTTTTTTTTTTACTTTAATTCCAGCATTCCTAAAACACTGCTTTCTACATGACTTCTCTTCAGGTTGAATATGATTTCTAAAATTATATTTGAAGTAAAATATTGAGGCATAATTGCACACTGAATTATTTTATAAATCACATGTAGTGATGAAAATTTCCAGGGTAAAATTCATTTTTTAAGTGTAGATCATACAGTTCTGACTAAATCTATACAGCCAAATAACCACTATGTCAATCAAGATACAGATTATTTCCATTTACACAAAATCCCTCTTGTCTCCAGTCAATCCTATTCTTCATTTTCTGTCCTTGGCAATGAATAATATAATTTATTTCCTTATAGTTATGTTTTTTCCAGAATATCATGTAAATGGAATCACACATTCAAACCTTGATGGCTTCAACAATGTATTCTTCCAAGTTTTAAAAAAGATATAATACACTAGACATTATATGAAAGTATACTGAAATATATTAAAAGGTAATATATTGAAATAATGCATCATGACTAAATAGATTTATTAATAAATTGGGATTTTTGTCTGCAATCAAAATATCAATGTATTTTATTACCACATTAAGATAAAAAATAAATAGCAGATGATAATTTTGACAGATGCAGGAAATAATTGGCCAATACATAGAATCCTATGTGTTTAAAAATATCGTTACTACAACTATAAAAACTATTGCAAAAACTATTAGAAAATTAGTAATGAGATAAAAGAAAATCTTCTATCTGAATAAAATAATATCTACAAAAGCCCTGTGGCAAAAATAAATCCCTGATGTGGTAAAATATATATATTTTTTGTTTCATGTTTTTATTTAAATTCTGGTTAGTTAACATGCAGTGTAATATTAGTTTCAAGTGTAGAATTTAGTGATTCATCACTTATATACAGCACTCAGTGCTCATTATAACATGCACCCTCCTTAATCCCCATCATTTATTTAACCCATCCTCTGCCCACCTCCCCTCTTGTAGCCATCAGTTTGTTCTATAATTAAGTGTTTGTTTTCTGGTTTGCTTCTCTCTTACCCCCCCCACACACACCATGTTCATTTGTTTATTTAGTTCCACATATGAATGAAATTATATGGTATTTGTCTTTCTCTGGCTTATTTCACTTGGCATAATATTCTAGCTCTATCCATGTCATTGCAAATGGTAAGATTTCATTCTTCGTGATGGCTGAGTAATATTCTTGTGTGTGTGTGTGTGTGTGTGTGTGTGTGTGTATCACCTCTTCTTTACCCACTTGGGTAAAGACACTTGGACTCTTTTCATAATTTGGTTATTATTGATAATGTTGCTATAAACATTGGGGTGCATGCAGCCCTCCAGATCAGTATTTTTGTATCCTTTGGGTAAATACCTACTCATGTAATTGCTGGGTCATAGGGTAGTTCTATTCTTAACTTTTTGAGGAACCTCCATACTGTTCTCCAGAGTGGCTGCACCAGTTTGCGTTCCTACCAACAGCTCAAAAGGATTTCCCTTTCCCCACAACCTTGCTGACATCTGTGGTTTCCTGTGTTGTTAATTTTAGCCATTCTGACAGGTGTGAGGTGTTATCTCATTGTAGTTTTGATTTGTATTTCCCTGAAGATGAGTGATGTTGAGCATCTTTTCATGTGTCTGTTAGCCATCTGGATGTCTTCCTTGGAAAATATCTGTTCATGTCTTCTGACCATTTTTTTCCACTGGATTATTCATTTTTTGGGTGTTGAGTTTGATAAGTTCTTTATAGACTTTGGATAGTAACCCTTAACAGATATGTCACTTACAAGTATCTTCTCCCATTCCAAAGTTTGCCTTTTAGTTTTGTTGATTGTTTCCTTTGCTGTTCAAAAGTTTTTTATCTTGATGAAGTAAAAATGGTTCATTTTTGCTGGAGCATTTACTGTAAACACTATATTCTACATTTTACTGGTAAGTCTGGTAAGTGCAACAGACAGTAAAGAAAATAAGTTTAAAGAGTTTTGAAAGTGAAATAAAACTCATTATTTTAGATGACATGGTTTTATCTGCAAAATAAAAAGATTAATATTAATCAATGAATTTCAAAATGTTACTATTATAAAAACAACATAAAAAGCCTTATGTCTACATACCAGCAATAACTAGCAATTTATTTTTTTTTTAACTTCTAGCAAGAATTACTATCAATCTTCACTCATTGGTCCAGAGACCCTTGTGGTGATAGAGGAAGAATCCCAGGTAATGTAGTATCCTACCTATACTTGTAAGTTCACTGGCCAGTCAGCAGACTAAACTCCAAGTTCTAACAGTAGTAACTGAATTTTTTTATAATGATAATTCTTCAAAAGACTACTTCAACTAACAACAGCAGAATACACATCTGTCTTAAGATCACATAGCACATTCACCAAGATAAACTATATTTTGGGCCATAAAACACACGTCAACAAATTTAAAAGAATAGAAATCATACTATATCTGCTTTCAGAATACAGCAGATAAAATGAGAAATAAACACAAAGATAATTTAAGATCCCCAAATACAGGAAGATTAAACAACACCCTATTTTTTTTTAAGATTTATTTATTTGAGAGAGAGAGAGAGAGACTAAAGGCCCATGCTGGAGGGGAAGAGGGAGAAGGAGAGAGAATCCCAAGCAGACTTACCACTAAGTATGGAGCCTGACATGGGTCTTGATCTCAGAACCCTGAGATCATGACCTGAGTGGAAATGAAGATTTGGACACCTAACTGACTATGCTATCCTGATGCCCCTAAACAATACCTTTTTATTTTTTTTATTTTTTTTTAAGATTTTATTTATTTATTTGACAGGCAGAGATCACAAGTAGGCAGAGAGGCAGGCAGAGAGAGAGAGAGAGGGAAGCAGGCTCCCTGCTGAGCAGAGAGCCTGATGTGGGACTCAATCCCAGGACCCTGAGATCATGACCTGAGCTGAAGGCAGCAGCTTAACCCACTGAGCCACCCAGGTGCCCCAACAATACCTTTTTAAACAATACATTGATCAAAGAAAAAAGTCTCAAGACATATTTTTTTAAAAATTGAACAAAATTTAAATAAAAAAATATCAAAATATGTGGGTGTTTCAAAAAGAGTGCTTAGAGGACAATGTATAGCACTGAATGCATATATTAAAAAAGAAGAATGACGTAAAATCAACAGCTGCTTTTACTTTAGGAAACTGGTAAAAGAAAAGCAAGTTAAGTCCTAAGTAAACAAAAGCAAAGAAAGAATTAGAATTAGAGTAAAAACCTATGTAATTAAAAAGTTTAATCAATACAGTAAATCAATAAAACCAAACTGTTTTTTTTTAATTTTTATTTATTTTTAATTTCTTTTCAGTGTTCCAGAATTCATTGTTTTTGCCCCACACCCAGTGTTCCATGCAATATGTGCCCTCCATAACAACCACCACTAGGTTCACCCAGCCTCCCACTCCTCGCCCCTCCAAAACTCTCAGATTGTTTTTCAGAGTCCATAGTCTCTCATGGTTCATCTACCCCTCCAATTTCCACCAACTCCCTTCTCCTCTCCATCTCCCCCTGTTCTCCATATTATTTTTTATGCTCCACAAATAAGCAAAAATTCTATGATAATTGACTCTCTCTGCTTGACTTATTTCACTTACCATAATCTCTTCCAGTCCTGTCCATGTTGATACAAAAGTTGGGTCTTTATCTTTTCTGACGGAGGCATAATACTCCATAGTGTATATGGAGCACATCTTCCTTGTCCATTCATCTGTTGAAGGGCATCTTGGTTCTTTCCACAGTTTGGTGACTGTGGTCACTGCTGCTATGAACATTAGGGTAGAGATGGCCCTTGTCTTCACTACATCTCTACCTTTGGGGTAAAATACCCAGTAGTGCAATTGCAGGGTCATATAAGGAAGCTCTATTTTTAATTTCCTTTTTTTTTTTTAGATTTTTTTATTTACTTGATACAGAGAAAGAGAGAAAGAGAGAGAGATCACAAGTAGGCAGAGAGACAGGCAGAGAGAGAGGGGGAAGCAGGCTCCCTGCTGAGCAGAGAGCCGATGCGGGGCTCAATCCCAGGACCCTGAAATCATGACCTGAGCCGAAGGTAGAGGCTTAACCCACTGAGCCACCCAGGAGCCCTTCTATTTTTAATTTCTTAAGGAATTTCCACACTGTTTTCCAAAGTGGCTGCACAAACTTGCATTCCCACCAACAGTGTAAGATGGTTCCCCTTTCTCCACAACCCCTCCAACACACATTATTTCCTGTCTTGTTAATTTTTACTATTCTAACTGGTGTAAGGTGGTATCTCAATGTGGTTTTGATTTGAATCTCCCTGATGGCTAGTGATGATGAATTTTTTTTCATGTGTCTGATAGCCATTTGTATGTCTTCATTGGAGAAATGTCTGTTCATGTCTTCTGCCCATTTTTTGATATGATTATCTGTTTTGTGTGTGTTGAGTTTGAGGAGTTCTTTATAGATCTTGGATATCAGTCTTTTGTCTGTACTGTCATTTGCAAATATCTTCTCCCATTCGGCGTGTTGCCTCTTTGTTTTGTTGACTATTTCCTTTGCTGTGCAGAGGCTTTTGATCTTGATGAAGTCCCAAAAATTCATTTTTGCTTTTGTTTCCTTTGCCTTTGGAGACATATCGTGAAAGAAGTTGCTGTGACTAATGTCGAAGAGGTTACTGCCTATGTTCTCCTCTAGGATTCTGATGGATTCCTGCCTCACATTGAGGTCTTTTATCCTTTCGAGTTTATCTTTGTGTACGATGTAAGAGAATGGTCAAATTTCATTCTTCTACACATAGATGGAGAAGGCCCAGTCTCTGAATTTTTCCTCTGTTGGGCATTCCTCCTCTTAGTCATTTTGGTGAGATATGGCTGAGGGGATGTGTGGCTGAATGTATCAACAGTGGTGCAGTCAAAGTGCACTCTGGAATGCTTCTAAGCAATCGGGAGTCCCCACCAAAAGGAAAGGAAAAAGAAAAAGGAGAGAGAGAGAGAGACAGGAAAAAAAAAAAGAAAGAAAGAAAAAATAAAAGAGAAGACGCAACCCGAATGGGCCCCAAAGGTAAGATTTTCAAAGTATACAAACAAAAAGACCAACAAAAGTAAATGACAAGGAAAAAACAAAAAACAAATAAAAACCCAGCCAAAATGATTCCTAAGTGTAAGATTCATATACTACCAGAACAAAAACAAATACACAGAAACAGACAGAAGGAAAAGATGGGAAGGTGGTTATAAATTCTCAGTGTGGGCGAGGAAGGTTATTTTGATTCTTCCTGGATGTATCTTGATATCTTTGTTAAAGGACTCAATTTTCCTGAGGTAAAGGGGGATTAAAACTGGTTCATATATAGGGGTAGCATTGATTGGGGAAAGGGGATTACCTTGAAGTTTATCTCTATATGAATATTTTAAAAAATAAAAAATAAAAAACAGAAAAGCAAAAGAAAAACACAGGTATATGTGTCAAAAAAGTTCAAGTTAAAAGGTTATTATGGGATTTGTTGTACTGAACATTTCATTGTGATGAAATTAAAGGGTTAATGAGGTTAAAATTATAAAAAATTGAAAAGAACGAGAATAGTGGGAAAGAATTAAAAATAAAAGTTGTATCTACAAAGTAGTGGTGGTTGTCCTGTTTTATTTTGTTTTGTTGTTTTTGGACTGGCTTTCTGGGGAAGGCCCCTGCTGCATGGTTTTTCAGTCTTTCTCGAGTTGAGTACTCCTGCCCCCTATCAAGGGGCTGGGCTCTGAGGAAACTGATCTTTCAGACTTTTGTTCTTTGGAGGTGGATTTGTTTTGTTTTCCCTCCCCATGGCAGCTTTTGGCAGTTCTTTGGAGGTTTAGAGGAAAACGAGCTTCACCCAGACCTCCGTCTCAGAGAGAAGCCTCACTCTGTTCACCTCTGGGTGCTCCCAAGCACATAAATTCCCCCTCTGCTGCCAGCAGAGTACATCCCTAGTCATGGTCTCACACTTTTATCGAAAACCACAAGAAGTACTAGTCCAGAAAGCTGGCTTCCAGTGGCTGTCTATGCCATGGCTGTCTGGGCAGGTCCAGACCACCAGAGAGGTCCCAACCAGAGATAGCACACTGAGATTTTCATGCTTGTCCAGGCTGGGAGTGTTCAGAATCTCCTGGTCCTAGAGAGCACTGGCTAGCTCCTGCATGGACTCACTCTCAGGGGAGGGTGTAAAGCAGGACTCAGACCCTGGTCGCACAGTGTGAGTGCAGAGTGCAAAAGGTTCTGGCTCTAGAGAGTGCCAGTTGGCATCCACACCAGATTTTCTCACACGCGCTGCCACCCTAGACTGTCTCACATGTGCCAGCAGCTCAGGGACCAAGGCCTGGCTTCTTCACTGCACTCTCTCTGGCTCAGCACAAGTGGTAGCTGTCCTAAGTCCATGGGCTTAAGCCCCTGTCCCTAACCACCTGATTCCACCAATTTCCCCTTAAAATCACTTGGTCTCTTTGAGTGCTTTCAACCAGACTCCAAGTTAATGCTGGTCCCCAATCACAGGACGCTCTCATATGGGGTATTACTTTCCAATAAGTTGCTTCTGGTGGCTCCCGCCCCTTTTGTTTATCTTTCAATATCAGTCTGATGTTCCCACTCTGCTTTACCTGTCCACTGGTGTCTTCTGCCCCTGAAGAGATCCAGAAGTGTATAATTCTAATCTCAGGCTTATTTCATGGGTGATCAGAGTTCTTTGGTAGATAATCAGCTCACTTTAGGGGACCAGTTGAAACAGCACCTCCTACTTTTCCACCATCTTGTCTCCCTTCAAAACACTGTTTTTGGGGTGCCTGGGTGGCTCAGTGGATTAAGCCGCTGCCTTTGGCTCAGGTCATGATCTCAGGGTCCTGGGATCGAGCCCTGCATCGGGCTCTCTGCTTAGCAGGGAGCCTGCTTCCCCGTCTCTCTCTGCCTGCCTCTCTGCCTGCTTGTGATCTCTTTTTCTGTCAAATAAATAAATAAAATCTTAAAAAAAAAAACTGTTTTCTTTCCTTTTCTTTTTTTTTTGAAAAAAAGAAAATATATAAGCCTCTAGCTATGCCAACTAAGAACAAAGAAAGAGGATACAAATTACTAATATAAATGAAAGAGGTGATGTAATTACAGATTCCAGGAATGTTGGAAGAATAATAAAGACATATTATGAGTAATTCTACATCTGCAAATTTGATTGCCCAGACAAAATGAACCAATTTCTTGAAAGACACATTTACCTAAATGTACCCAAGAAACAGACAACATGAATAAGCCTATATCCATTAAAGAAATTGAATAAAAAATTAATAACCTTTCAAAACAGAAAGTACCAGACCCTGAGAGGTTCACTGGTGAATTCTACAACACACTTAAAGGAAAAAAATTATACAAATTCTCTACAATCTCTTTCAGAAAATAGAACCAGATGAAATACTTCTTCACTCATTGTATGACACCAGCATAACCCTAATACCAAAACCAAAGATGTTATAAGAAAACTATAGACCAATACCTCTCATGAACAGAGATATAAAAGCCCTCAACAAAATATGAGCAAAATGAATCCAGCAATGTTAACAAAGAATTATACAGTATTACCAAGTGAGATTTATTATAGATATGCAAGTTTGTTTCAACAGCCAAGAATCAATTAATGTATTCCATCACATCAAAAAGCTACCAAAAAAAGGTCACATGATCATATTTATAGATCAAGTTTTATCAAGTTGAGGAAACTCCCCAATTTATGTTTAAACTAAACTAGGGAGTTTCCTCAATTTGATATACAATATCTACAAAAAAGCCTACACTTAACATCATACTGAATGATGGGTTTGAAGCTTTTCCAAGTACAAGTACAAGTAAAAGAAAATGACATCCTCTTTTGCCACTCCTTTTCAAAACTGTAGTGGAAATTCTAGCTATTGCAATAAGGCAAGACAAAGAAATGATGTAAATATTGGGAATGAAAAAAAAAAAACCTCTTTGTTTACAAACAATATAATTGTCTATGTAAACAATCTGAAAGAATCACCAGAAAAACTCAAGAACTAATATGTAATTATAATCAGCAGAATACAAAGCTAATACACAAAAGTCAATCATTTTCCCATATACCAGCAATGTATAAGTGAAATTTGAAATTAAAAACACAATACCACATCCTCTCCAACACTTGTTGTTTACTGTCTTGTAACTGTATATTTTTTGCCATTTTAACTGGTATAAGGTGGTATCTCAATACGGTTTTGATTTGAATCTCCCTGAAGGCTAAAGATGATGAACATTTTTTCATGCATCTGTTAGCCATTTGTATGTCTTCTTTGGAGAAGTGTCTGTTCGTGTCTTCTCCCCATTTTTTGACATGACTATCTGCTTCCAGAGTGTTGAGTTTGAGGATTTCTTTAGAGATCTTGGATATCAGCCCTTTGTCTGAGTGTCATTAGTGAATATCTTCTCCCACTCCATGGGTTGCCTCTCTGTTTTGTTGACTGTTTTTCCTTTGCTGTGCAGATTTTGATCTTGAAGTCCCAAAAGTTCATTTTCACTTTTGTTTCCACTGTTGGAGGGAATGCAAGTTGGTGCAGCCACTTTTGAAAACAGTGTGGAAATTCCTTAAGAAATTAAAAATAGAGCTACTCTATGATCCTGTAATTGCACTACTGAGCATTTACCCCAAAGATACAGATGTAGTGAAAAGAAGGGCCTTCTGTACCCCAATGTTCATAGCATCAATGGCTACAGTTGCCAAACTGTGGAAAGAGCCAAGATGCCCTTCAACAGATGAATGAATAAAGAAGATATAGTCCATATATACAATGGAATATTCTGCCTCCATCAGAAAAGATGAATACCCAACTTTTATATAAACATGGATGGGACTGGAGGAGATAATGCTGAGTGAAATGAGTCAAGCAGAGAGAGTCAATTATCATATGGTTTCACTTATTTGTGGAGCATAAGGAATAACATGGAGGACATGGAGGAGAAGTGAATTGGGAGAAATGGGAGGGGGAGAGGAACCGTGAGTGACTGTGGACTCTGAGAAACAAACTGAGGGTTTTGGAGGAGAGGAGGGTGCAGGGTTGGGTGAGCCTGGTGGTGAGTATTATGGAGGGCACATATTGCATGGAGCACTGGGTGTGGTGCATAAACAATAAATCTCAGAACACTGGAAAAAAATAAAATAAAATTACAAAAAATAAAAATAAAAAATAAAATTTGAAGGAAAATATAAAATATGGTCTATAAAAAATAAAATAAAAAATACATGAAAACATAATACCATTTGAATTTGCACCAAAAATGAGATATTTAGGTATAAGTCTAACAAAACCTGTAAAAAAAAACCTATATGAGGAAAATTATAATTTCTGCTGAATAAAATCAAAGAAGAGCTACATAAATGGAGAAATACCCCATGTTCATGGGTAGGAAGACACAATATTGTCAAGATGTCTGTTCTTTCCCAATTGATTACTAAACTTAGTGAAGCCTCAATCAAACTCTTGGTAAGTTATTTTGTGGATATCAACAAGTTGATTCTAAATTTTATAGAGAGAGGCAAAACACACAGAATAGTTGACATAATACTAAAGGAGGAAAAACAAAGATGAAGGATTCATACTTATTGACCTGAAGACTTACTATAAAGCAAAAATAATCAAGAAAGTACAGTATTAGTGAAAGAGTAGGCACATATATCAATGAAATAGAGTAGAACCAAGAAATAGACCCACATAAATATGGCCAGCTGATGTTTGACAAAGGAACAAAAGAAATAAAATGAATACAAGATATCTTTCCAAATAATGGTGCTGAAACAAATTGACATCCACATGCCAAAAAAGTGAATCTAGGCACAAACCGTACACCCTTCACAAAAATTAACTCAAAATGGATCATAGACCTAAATATAAAATGCAGCTGTATAAAACTTTTAGGAGAAAATCCAGATGCTTGGGTACAATGATGTCCTTTTAGATATAACACCAAAGGCACAATCTATGAAAGGAAAGATTGATAAACTGACTTCATTAAAATGTAAAACTTCTTTCAATTTGAGTGACAATATCAAAAGAAAGAAAAGCCATGGAGTGTGGGAAGACATTTGCTAAAGATGCATCTAATAAAGGACAGTTATCCAAAAATCAATAGTTAAAAAGTTAGCAACTAGATTTAAAAAAAAAAAAAAGGAGCCAAATACCTTAATAGACACCTCACCAAAGAAGATATATAGATGGTAAAGAAGCATATGAAAAGACATTCCATATCACATGCTATCAGGGAAATGAAAGTTAAAATCATGAGATACCGCCACACATTTATTAGAATGGGCAAAATCCAGAACATTGACAACACCAAATCCTGGCGAGGATGTGGGCAACAGAAACTCATTCATTGCTGATGAGAAAGGAAACTGATAGAGCAAACCACCCGTCAGACTATGGAAAGACAGTTTAGTGATTTCTTACAAAACTAAACATACTCTTACCATATGACTCAATAACTGTGCTCTTTGATATTTGCCCAAAGAAGCTGAAAACCTATACACGGATATTTATGGCAGCTTTATTTATAATTGCCGAGACTTAGAATCAACCAAGGTGTCCTTTGGTAGGTAAATGCATAAATAAACTATGTTACAACGGACAATGGGATATTATTTAACATTAAAAAGAAATGAGCTATCAAGCCATGTAAAGACATGGAGAAATCTTAAATATGCATTATGAAGTAAAAGAAGCCAATTTGAAAAGATTACCTACTATATGATTCGAATATATGAGATTCTGGAAAAGGCAAAACTATGGAAACAGTTAAAAAAAAAAAGTGGTTGCCAGAGAGCTTGGGAGGAGGGGGAGATGAATAGGTAGAGCCCATAAGATGTTTAGGGCAGTGAAATACTCTGTATGATACCACAATGACATGTACACATCATTACATCACTATACATTTTTTTAAAAACCCATAGGCCATATAATGCTAAGAGTGAACTGTAATATAGACTTTGGGTGATTATAGTGTGTCAATATAAGTTCACCCATACTAACAATCATACCATTGTAGTGGGGGATGTTTATATTTAGGAGGCTATGCATGTGTCAGGGAAAAAGATATATGAGAAATCTCTGCACTTTCTGTTTAATTTTGCCATTTATCATAAACTGCTCTAAAAATATTTGCTTAATTTAAAAATAATAATTTTTATAATATCACCTAAACTTATTAATAGCTAGAAATAAATCTGAAACTAAAACACATAATTGAGAAGAATTAAATTAGCCCTAAATTAATCAAGGGATATAACACTTCAACGGATTGGAAAACTGGCTATTGTAAAGATACCAATATTCCCAAAGAAATGTTTGTAAGTGGATATTGAGAGCTCTAACTCATTTGACCTTATATTTAGGGTTACAGACCCTAAAACTAGTCTACAGTTGGAATTCAAACAGAGACTCATTTTATTTTGAAATCTGTAAAGAAATATTACTTATAACTAGATTCTTGCAGTCTTTTCTTTATAGATGCAAATGATGATACACCTTGCCACATTAACAAGTAGACAGAAAAAAAATTTTTTCAATTGTTTGAACTACCTCTGTATTATACCCAAAAGTTACATGTTGACTTATCATCGAAAACTATTTTTAATGAAGTCTCCACTGACAAATCAATTTGATCTTCCATCAATATTGTTCAAATCAAAAATTGAAAACTGATTTGCAAAAGGATTTGTTACACAGTTATTTGAATCATTCATTTTCTCAACACCTACATCAATATTGTGAATTGTTCCTGTGGTACCTCTGAGATTTTTACATCCCAACACAATCTACTATAATAAATTAAAAGTAGATTAGAGGTTTTTCCATTATTTTGTGAAGTGTGAGAAAGGTGATTTTTAAAGGGGAGATGGAAAATGTGAATCTGCGTAAGGATGTAGGCACCCATAGATAAGTTGTAGGCACAAGTATGTACTGAAGATGTGAATGTGGCTATTGAATCCCTCACCACTATTTATATCTCTGAAACTCCTGGGATGTTTTTATGCACTCCCAGGTATAAACATATGCTAGTTTTATGCCCACTGCACTAAGATAAACTGCATTTTCTTCTGCTTTCCTTAGACACCTTACTTCAGCTCACTGAAATAAGCAGGATCTTATAGTAGGCATGGGATTTCCTCCCATCAATACCTAATTCACCTGAAGCTTGAAGATGATTTTGTCTTGAGGTGAACAAAAAAGGCACGTTGAAACTTTGGAATTATTTTCAGACATACGATACTATTAAAAAGGCCCTAACTTCAATATTCAAAACATGTTCAATACATAAATAAAAACAGGGAAGGTTTTGCTAAAGTTCAAAGTTGAAGAATATGTTCTATGTATGTACTCATAATTACTTTCATATATATTGATAATTGTATATGTCAGTAGATTGTGTGATATAATGATGTAGTGATTGTATGTGATATAATTATCAAAATAACTAAAAATATTTAAAATTTATATATTAAGACTAAGCTGTTGGTTTTCAAATATCACTATGCATGTAAATCACCTAGGGAGTTAAAAATAGAAATGAAAATACAGTTTTTGGTTCTTACTTCAAATCTACTGAATCAAAATCTTAGTGAATGAGGCCACATAATTCTTAAGCACCGGCCTGCTTATATCCATTTGAGAATTATTCTTCAGGGCTACATTCCCTTATATGTGTACATACACACACGCATACATACATATACATGCATGCATACATATATACATATAATTTTGTGTGTATATACATATGTAATGATACACAAAAATTGTTCATTCATTTTCAGGGAAATATTTGTTGCACACATATAAATAAAGTAGTGACAAATTGCCTTATTGTGGTTAAGTTAACATACCCAATTATTCATTCTATTTGCTTCTCTAGTGAACAGAGAGTTGGTCTGAATGCTCACATAAGCCAATGGAAAAAAATCAAAATGTTTGTTTAAGAGTATGTAAAAGTGTATTGGTCTTCTGTCAATAAGATTATTATTCTCTTTTAGAGAAATAATTAATTAGAGTACAGGTTTAACTGTGCTAATAGCTATTTTAAAAATTCAGCAAAATTTGGCTTTGGAAGAGGTTGTTAATAGCAATCACTCTCTTTAGCTGACAATTCAATCACCTCAACCTCAAAGTACATGTTTGTGTAACAACTATTCTTGCTCCCTTGTTGTTGTCTTGATAAGCACTTAGGTCTTCACATTATGGTTGATTTTAAGTGCTATGGAGACTATTTCACAAAAGAAATTGTCATTACTTTCTATTTAAATTGGGGTCTGGAAGGCTATGTGTAACAGCATACCTGATAATTGGTTCTATTATGAAGCACTGTCAAGGTAGATTTTCCAAGTACCAAACAAAATGCTTAACACTCATTTCCAGGCAAAAACTGCAATGTAGTGCTTCGGCAGCAAAAAATCCCAATTCTAATTGCATAGAGGAAATCCAATTATGCCTTATATAATCCAGATGCTAAACTGACACTTGGAGTATTGCCTGTGAACAATGTGCTGTTCCCCATGTTTGGAAGAGGAGGTGGGGAAAGAACAAGTTATTTTTTAGCATGAATCTTAGAGCATAAATTAAATATTTATGATAAATTAGATTAATGATAGATTACACTAATAAAGTGTCTTTTTAATAACTCAAATAGTGGATGCAGCTCCTTTGTTAGTACCTTCATAAATAGGTTATACATTTGACATTCAAAGCTTTTGAACTCTTTCCAAAATCAATTACATTTCAATTAATGAAGTTCAGATTATCAGATTATCAGATTTCCACCAGGATCCCCCCACCCACACACACAGCAGAAAACAGAAAACTTGAATGCAATTGTATAGGTCATTCTTGCTCAGCAGTTTGGCAGAGATTCAAATTCTCTAATCCCCAGTTTCTTTATCAGTCACGTGTAGGTAATATTTAATGTGCCTTGTGGAGTTTTGAGGCTTAAATGAAATTATACATGTAACATGTTTAGCAAGATGCCTAGAGCATACTACTTTTTAATAAATATCAACTATGATCTGATTTCAAATTATGACATATGCTTGAATTCTACCAACTGCAATTTTCAGGTGTATTCTTTTAACAACCTGTTTTTCAGTGTTTGTAACATGTCTTCACTTTTTGCTATTTTGACATAAAAATGAATGCAACACAGATCCCACTTGCCTTGGTTATGTTCCACAGAAGCAGAGCCAGAGGTGAGGATTTATTAAAATGATTTATTGACAAATGCTCTTGGGTAAACATCATCTAAATACAAGGGGCATATGCCTGGAAAATGAAGAAGCTATGCAAACTGTTAGAAAAGGTCTAACTCTAGGTTGACCCTTAGGGGATGGAAAGTATCCCTTCCTTGGTAAAAGTGCTGGGACTTTGTACCTTGCTGTAGGTAGCTTGCCCTTTCTTTCCTTTCCCTCTCTCTCTTTCTTTCTTTCTCTTTCTTTCAATAGTACATTCAGTCACCCACTGATGATTTTCTGAAGAAGGCTACAGACATAATTCCTAAACCAAGGGGGAAGAGGACAGGTATTGACCACATCAATCAAAATGATATAAGGGATAAAAGGGTTTCAGGGGAATGGAATGAGGCATCCCCAACAGTACCTTCTCTACTACCTACATAAAAAGTCCCAGTCGAGTGAAACAGGTAATCAGGCAAGATAGTGATGTAAATCATTTCAGTTCATTGTGAAAATGCTCTGACAGAGTACCAGTCCATACTGCTTACAAGTTTTCTCCATCTGGCTGTTTTACATCACTGAGCCTTTGGCCCACAAACCCTTACACCCACACCCTACCTCCAGCCTGCTCAACTCATACTTTTCTTTCAAGACTCAATATAAAGCATTATTACTTTCTGGAAAATCTCTCTGACTTCTATCTCAGCCTCCTTCTACATCTGTTAAAGAAACCTGTTTTAGTCTATGTGGGCTGCCATCACAAAAATATCATATACTGAGTGGTTCATAAACAACTATTCATTTATCATTTAGCCCCGGATGCTGAAAAATCCAAAATCGAGGTGCCAGCAGATTTGGTGTCTGGTGAGGACTAGTTTGCTATTTCATATACTGCTACTTTGTCACTGCGCCCTCACATGGTGGAATGGACAGAAACTCTCTGGGGTCACTTTTATAAGGTCATTGATCCCACTCTTGAGGGCTCAACCTCATGACCTAATTACTTTTCATTCAAAATCCCTCCCAGCCATATACCATTGACATCAGGTGTTAGAATTCAACATATGAATTTGAGTGGGGGCACAAACTTTCTCTCTATAGTACTGCCTATGTACAAAGTTCTCTCAAACATTTATCATGTTTTATTGTAATCACATGTTGATAGTTTTGGTTCATTTTTCCAACTAAATCGAATACTCTGAAATAAGAACAGTATCTGCAGATTCCTCTTTGGTAGATTTAGCTTGATACTTATACATTCTAAATGGCTTAATAAAGGTTTGGTGAATGAATACATAGATGAGTAAATAAGCACATTAACATCCCCTATATCACTATACAAATGTATAATCTACATATATCTATAACCTCTCAATTTTATGTGAAGTGTACCTATTTATAGCTAGACTCGCACCTAAGATTTCACCTTATGATATTCATAGTCACTTAGTGCCCAGAAGGTGAATTAAATTTCTGAAACTTTTCTGGAACTATTTCCATAATTCTCCAATGGATTCAACTAAAAATAAATGAATTGAAGAGAAGAAGAGAGAAAGGTGTTTTCACCAGATTTAAAAAAAAAAAAAACCACAAAGGCAAAGATAAAGCTGATAAAAACAACAAAGAAACAAACAAAAAACCAGGAGACACCAACAAATATAAGTGGGTTGTTCTAGGACATTACTTGATAGAAAAAGCGTCTGTCTAAGCAATGAGAAAAGAAGATATCTTTGCATTTCTCTGAGAGAAATTGCTGCTTTCAATTCCCTTGGAAGCATAAACTCATTCTCAAGAGATAATTATTTAACATTAATTTCTGGTAGGCTTGTCATAATAAAATGAGTTCAGGTTTTATACTTGAAAACTTATACTTTAAGAAATTTCAGTGAATTTATATAAAGACCTTATATTTCTATAATCCTGTGAGAATTTACAGGATTTTCAGTAAGTCTGTACTTCTTCATAGGCAATTTCCATATGCTGCCTTGTGTAATAGTTATTTTTTTACAAACTGCATATCTCCCATGTAGAATTCTGACCTCACACAAGACCAAATGTGTTGATTAACATCCAAGAGTCCATTAAGACATATTTGTTGAGTTGAACTGACAAAGAAAGTGATCCAACTGAGGAATACTATTTTTAGTCAAAAGAGTTTTGAATAGGCATGAAAATGACTCTATTTGTGTTTCCTTGGCTTGAACAGTGTTGATTGGACTTGAGAAGGAGTCTCTGAATCCTCAAGAAACCTTAAGAAGTGGCTCAAATGCTTTCTTCCCTGCAAAAATTGCCAGACTTCAGATTGCTAATTATCCAAAACAAAATGTGCACTTTTGGCCGCAGCTGCCTCAACTGAGGATCCATGCAAGTAGAGAAGGGAAACAAGGCTGTATTTGATAAAAAGAAGGCATCCACTTGGACCTGGCTTGGTTGAAACTGTACACAACTGAGCGTTCCTTGTGGGCAAACCAAATCCTCTTTTGAGGAAGTATGGATTATTGGTGAAAAGAAATATATCTTCTTTGGTCTGGCCATGATGCCAACTAAAACTCAACAAACTTACCTGCTCTTTAAGGTAGCTTGTATTTGCTACCATATTGCTATCTTGGTTTCCTCTTTTTACCAGGACAATAACCATATTGGATTAGGGGCCCAGCCCACTTCAGTATGACCTCATCTTAACTAACTACAGCAGCAACAACCCAACCTTATTTCCAAATAATGTTACATTTTGAGGTACTGGGAGTTAAGACTTCAATATATGAATTTGGGAGAGATATAATTCAACTGATAACAAAGTTCCTTCACTTGGCTCATGTGTCCTTTTGACTTACACTCCCACCACCAAATAATGTTACATTTTGAGGTAATGGGAGTTAGGACTTCAAATGCTGTTGGTTTTGTTTGCTTATTTAGAAATTCTTTATTTGTAGTGTGAAAAAGATGTTTCAGACTGTAAGATGCTTCAGGCTTATCTCATATATTTCCTGCCCCAATTCTAGAATCAGCTATTTATCAAAGGAGTCCTGGTTCTTTTATTGGAGAATGCTATTAGAAACAAAGATCTAGGAATGCCTGGATGGCTCAGTCAGTTAAGCATCTGCCTTCAGCTCTGGTCATGATCCTGGGGTCCTGGAATGGAGTCCCAGGATGGAGGTCCCCATCAGGCTCCTTGGTTGGCAGACAGTCTGCTTCTCACTCTCCCTCTGCCTGCCACTTCCCCTGCTTATGTTCTCATTCTCTCCCTCTCTCTCTCTCTCTCTGACAAATAACTAAAATCTTAAAAAAAAAAAAAAAGAGTGGCACCTTGGTGGCTCAGTTGTTAAGCATCTGCCTTCAGCTCAGGTCATAATCCCAGGGTCCTGAGATCAAACCCTTCATCTTTGGGTTCCCTGCTTAGCAGGAAGCCTGCTTCTCCCATTCTCCCTGCTTGAGTTCCCTCTCTTGCTGTGCCTCTCTCTGTCAAATAAATAAAATCTTTAAAAGTAATAATAATAAAGAAATAAATAAACAAAGATCTGAGTTCTAGGCATCCTCTATGCTACTGAGGTATCATTTTTTAGGTCCTATGAGATGGTAAAGTAGTACACGTTTGTATTCTAACCTGTGCATATACTTCCATTAATATTTTATTGATATTTGCCTCTATATCTACTGAACTTGTATCTATACTAAGTTAAACATATGTTCTTACTGGTCTCCAACTTTATCTCATTATCACATGGATTATTTTAGCCTACCCCTCCTTGATCTGTCATCTCCCACACCAAAGCTTCTGCCATGCATTTACTTACTTGTTTACTTTTGTTATACACATATAGCAGTATATAATTGTTAACCCATACACCCTTTGGAAACCATTTTATCAACTAGACTACAATAGTTATGTGTAGTTTCCCAGTCTCCATTCATGTCAAAGTTATTTAGTTTACACTTTTTTCCCTACACCCTTCAGTGAAGTTGTTTTCTGTATTTTTAATACATTTAATTTCTCTTGTAATGGTCTCATTCTTTCCTGGGATGCTCGACTTCCTAAACGATTTCTTTTTAATTTGCATATATTAAAGTTCAATTTTATAATATAAAATTCTACGGGACTTGACAAATTCATACTGTCATGTATCTCTTATTACAGTCTCATCAGAATAGCTCATTCTCCTAAAAATTCCTTGTGTGTCACACAGTCTCTCTCTTCTCTTCCCCTCAAACAACTTGGAATCATGATATTCTTAGTTGTCTATGATTTTGTCTTTTTGAAAATGTCATATAATTGGAATAATATAGTTGTGGTAGAATTTTTAGATTATATTGCTTCTTTCACTAAGGAATATGCCTTTAAAGTTCCTGTATGTTTTTCATGGCTTGGTCTCTCTCTCTCTCTCTTTCTAAGGATTTTTTATTTATTAATTTGAAAGAGAGAGAGTGTGGGGGAGGAGTAGAGGGAGATGGAGAGAGAAACTTAAGCAGATTTGGCACTGAGCTCAGAGTCCTATGTGGATTTCCATCTCCCATCCTTGAGATTAGGACATGATCCAAAACAAAAAGTCAGGCGTTTAACTCACTGCACCACCCAGACTCCCTACCTCTGTTTTTTGATTATTGAATAATAGTTAATTGCATGAATGTAGCACTATTTGCTTATCCAGTCGCCTAGAAAGACATCTTGATTGCTACCACTTTGGAAAATTATTAAACTTCTATAAACATTGATGTGTTATAAGCATGTTGTGTGGACATATGATTTCAATTCAATTAGCTAAATATTTAAACAGATGAATGATGGATTATAAGGTAAGACTACATTTGGCTTCGTACAAAACTGCCGAACTATTTTCCAAAGTGAGTGTACCATTTTGCATTTCCACCAGCAAGCAGTGAGAGCTTCTATTGCTCCATATCCTCACCATTTTTGTTTGCTGGATTTTTGTATTGTAAGTTTTGTAGTGGTATCTCTTTGTTATTTTACAAATCTCTACTGATAAATGGAGTTGAGGATCTTTGTATATGCTTACTTGTCATCTGTGTATCTTCTTTGCAGAGGTTTCTATTCAGAAGTTTGCCCATTTTCAAGAACACTGTTTGTTTTCTTATTGTTTAAAGAGTCTTTGACATATTTTGGATGCTAGTCTTTTATCAGATAGGTGTTTTGCTAATATTTTCCCTTGTCTATGATTTGTCTTTTAATTTTCTTAACAGTACTTTTAGAAAAGCAGAAGACTTTAATTTTAATAATGTCCAACTTATTTTTTCTCCTTGACAGATTGTACTTTTGGTGTTGTATCTAAAAAGTCATTGCCAAACCCAAGGTCACCTACATTTTCTACTATGTTATTTTCTAAAATTCTTATAATATTGCATTTTACATTTAAACCTATGATTCATTTTGAGTTAATTTTTGTGATAATTGTAACATCTTTGTCTAGATTTAATTATGTTTTGCATGTGAATACCCAGTTGTTCCATCATCATTGAGTTTTTTGTGATCCTTTTTTTTTAAAATATTTTATTTATTTATTTGACAGACAGAGATCACAAGTAGGCAGAGAGGCAGGCAGAGAGAGAGGGAGAAACAGGCTCGCCACTAAGCAGAGAGCCTGATGTGGGGCTCAATCCCAGGACCCTGAGATCATGACCTGAGCCGAAGGCAGAGGCTTAAACCACTGAGCCACCCAGGCGCCCCTTTTGTGATCCTTTTTTGCAAATCTGTTGACTATGTTCCTGGTCTGTGCATTCTCTTCCATTGATTTATATATCTATCCTTTGTCCATACCACACTGCCTTAGTTACTGCAGCTTTATATTAAGTCTTGAAGTGGGGTGATGTCAGTCTTACAGCTTGGTTCTTCTTCTTCAATATTGTGTTAACTATTATGGGTCCTTTTTGCCTCATCATATAAATTTTAGAATAAATTTGTTGATATCCACAAATTGATTTTGATTTGGGATTGCATCGAATCTTTGGATCAATTTAAGAAGCATTGCCGCGTTAGGAATAATGAGTCTTTCAATCATGAACATAAAATGTCTCTTCCTTTATTTAGTTCTTTGATTTCTTCTTCAGAGTCCTATAATTTTCCTTATATATGTCCTGTAAATATATACATCTTTTGGATTTATGCTTAAGTATTTCATTTTGGGGGGCTAATATAAATGCTACTCAATTTATTTATTTTTCTTTATTTCAAATTCCAACTGTTCATTGCTGGTGTATATGGAACGCACTGTCATTTGTATATTGATCTTATATCCTACACTTTTGCTTAATTACTCATTCTTTCTAATACCTGGGATGTCTGTGGCTTGATTTATATTTTGAAGTATGTCATGCTCTTTCACCACAATCATCTTTTTCATCTGGGATAGTCCCCCCATAGACCAATCATGAAACTAAATTAATTATGAAAGTCAGTCTGCTCTACTTAATCCAATTAAACTTAATTGCAAGATCCCTATATTCCTAATCATCCTCCCCTAAGGGACGTGTTACCTTCATGTTTTTAAACAGATTTTCTGAGCCAAGTCATTTTCACAAATATGACTCTCAGAAAAAACATTTTAGGTACAAGAAGACCGAGGGAAATCAGATTTATCTCATTAACCTAAAAGTTTGTGCCAAACCTCATAATGATTTGTGGGCTGCCCATAAAGCCTCATTAATAATGGAAACAATTCTGCTAGGGGGAGTACCATGTGAACAAACTGCAAAACTAATTGAAAAGGCAAAACAACATAGAGTTAACTTTTTGTATTAAGCCATATTAAAAAGCATTAAAAATCAAGCTCTAAGCTTAAATTATGATTGTGAAAATCAGTACATAAAGACATTAATGCAAATGCCCTGACATAAATTATAAGCATGAGACAGATTGTACCATTTTCCTATAATGTGCAAGTGTAAATAATTCCTGATTTAGAAATTAAGGACAGTAGCACTGCTAAAGAACTCAAAATTGAGTGATTTAATTGTCTCAAAAGAGGAGGTTGATGGTATCATTTATCCAGAAGTTACATGGTCAGTCAGTAACAGAGACTAAATTGAGATTTAATCTATATTCCATTATGCTTTTTTGCTCAATACTTGGAATACATACACACACACACACACACACACACGTATAAATATACATATATATACACAACACCCACAAATAAATATATATATATTTATACTATGTAATTATATATATTACTTTTTTATGGAAAGAGTAATTTTGCTATATAGAGTCACTGGTGGATCACTCTATTCTTAGAAAATTAACATAAATTGCATCTTTTGAGAACTTGAAAGATACCATCATAGACTATCATAATCAACTGTGTGCTGTCAAGAATGGACAATTCCTAACAGTAGATAACAGTAGACTATCTTTAGAAATCTCTAAGTAGGTGGGTTTTAGTAATACCCTTTTAAAAGTGACCCTTCTGTGCTCGCTTCGGCAACACATATACTAAAAGTGACCCTTCCATCTTGTAAAAATAACCAGTACTAAAGCTAGGATTGAACTATGATTTTCCTGAACCATGACCTTCCCAGGAGCACATGGAAAAGCAGAGCTAGGCTGCTAGGAACTAATACTGGGTCATTCTAACCATACAAGTGGAAAATATGTCAAATGCTTCTTTCCCTTTCTCCCTCACCACCAGGTCTCTCATCAGTATTGCTGTGTGAAAAGTGCCTGCTCCGGAGTGAGAGAAAGACTCTGAGTTGTGAGACAGAACAACCCAAAGTGTATCAAAAGATTCCCAAAAGGCAAGATAAGAATAGACAGATTTCCACTCTTCTTTCATTGAAACTTTCAGGTTTGGCATGCTTTCTATTTGGGTACCGGAGGACTGTGTCAGACCTCACAGCCAGAAATAAATTCTTCTGATTTCTGAGGCCAGGTTTTGAATAGTAGTAAAGAAAACTTAAAGGGAAACAACAATGCTATAATTGGAGGAAGAGCACTCAGAATCACTTTTGCACATCTACTTCTCATGAGGATGATAAGCACCTTACAAATAGAGCAAAAATAAATGTAAATAATAATAATCTCTTTCTTTCAGGAGAGGTGGATATGAGGTGTTGATTTTTTATTCTTTATTAGAAGTAATAACATCTATAGAAATCTGGAGAATCTCAAAATGTGATACTATGATTGAAACAATTTTTTCTATTAGATCAAGTTAGAAATTTATCAATTCCTAAGCTGAATATATACACTATATATTGAATCTAATACACTGTATCTGAATTTCCCCTATTTAGTTTAGCTCCCAGTTGTTTTCTTTAATTGAATTTTATATCAAATAAATCTATAAACCAACTGACTATGCATAGCTTTGGTTTCTATACTTTAAATTTGAAGCAATATTTTTTCTGTCTGATAAATATGTAATAATTGCCTATCATAGGAGATAATGTAACATGGCAACTAAAAGCAAAGACTTTGGAGTCAGATAGCCTGGGTTAAAATCTTATTTTGAGCTCATGACCAGTTTGAACATGGTGACCTTATTTAAACTTTCTCAGCCTCAGTGTCTATCTATGCAAAGGGAATGATAACAATAAAATCTGGCTCTTGAGTTTGTCAGAAGAGATAAATTCATTTATGAAATACATCTTTACACATATAATTGCCCCATGGATACTAGTTATATTTTTCATTATGTGCAAACATTATCCTCCCTGCAAAACTGAAAGACTTTACAAATAAGAGATCAGGGAGACCTTGCTGCTTTTAACTCCATTAACAAATGAGATATGTTTTCTCTTCAAAGAATATGAAACATTAGAAAATCAGACATAATATAACATAAAACATGTTTTAAGTATTCAAATCAAAGCTACAAAAGGGAATTTGGAGGGATATGCGATGGAACATGAATTTGCAAAGAGAAAGCACATTCAGAGGGTTATTAAAAGTAGAGGAGTATAGGATATATTATTCTGAATTATTAAAGTATTTCAATTTTGCATTTCAGTTATGAAAATGCCAATGAATTAACTCTTTTGGAAATTTCTAGAAGTACTTTGGGGTTATTAACATTATATAATTGTGTAGTTAAAGAGCAATCAGTTTTCCCTGGAGGAATAAAGAAAACCACTCTAGTTAAGTGACTTTTTATTTCTAGTGATATTAAGTTCTACACTATGAAGCAGGGATGTTCTGAATAGAAACGCATAAAAGAGCAATGAGTTTGGAATAAAAACTTGGGTCTTTCCCAGTTATCTTGTTGCCTACATATTTAATCTTTGGATATTCCAACCTAAGCATTTTCAAAAATAAGAGACTTAATTTAATACAAAAGTTTTGGAAATATTAAATGAGATGACCCATGCTCAAGCTGTTTGCAAAATCCAAAGTGCTATGTAAACTAAGGTGTTATCATCTGAAAATGAAATTTAAAACTCAAAACTATCAAAAATCACCTTATAATATGATTTTGCTTTTCTCCCTTGGCTAAACACATTGCTTATTTTATTCTCATTGACTCCTTGTGAGTCATCGGGATAACTAGCATTGTTCTTATTTTGAAAACTACAAAACTGGGATTCGAAGAATTTAAATGATTTTAACATTAGCATTTGGCTTAAAGTGCAGAGGCAAAACCAAAAAGCGAAGTCTTAAGATACAAAGTCCAAGCATCTGGCTAGACACCATCTGCCTTTTGGTAGTCTTCAAGATATGTTGAAATACTAATAAGAGAAGATATGTCATATACATTCTGTTTCTTCAACACCTACACAAAGAGTAGTAGACATTAGGCATATTGAGGAATCTGGGGATTGACTCTAGACTATCAGGCACTATGGTCAGCCAGTGCATCTTTGGATTCTCAGGCATCTGTGTCTCTTGGTTTACCTTCATTTCAACTTTAGTTCCCATGGTTACACGAATGATTCAGAAAGGCACTGGTGAGGGTGGTTATATTTTTGTGAATAAATATATTCTATGTATATAAATTCTACCTGAAGCTTTCGAATGGTCAAAGAATGATCTCACCACAAGAGAGAATGAGCTGTCATAGTGAACTAAGAACTAAAATGCTGGTCAGGAAACTTGTAGTCTAAGCTGCCCTTCGACCCTGATACAAATTTTTGGGAGGCATCAATTTTGACATAGTTCTCATATAAAAGTTTTGATGAACTTTCTATTCCTTTTATGATTCTAAATTAGTTTTGTGAAATAAAAAAGTCTCAGGCCACATGCAAAAGGTATTTTAATGTGTACTAAAAATAGACTCTACTACACTGTACTTCATAATGTATAGTATACTATCAAAACAGAACTTATGTGTTTTTCTTTCTCTAGTTTATATGACTTTACATGAAAATTTAAGCTGATTCAACCAATCTTTAACTGATACAAATTAAATACATTCAACTTAAAATATGTTGCTTTTTGTTATTAACATTAGAACAATTTTGAATGAAGATATATTTGTATAATAGGGTGGAATAGAGGATTATAATCCTATAACACTACCACCAAAATTAATGAATTAATTATTAACTAACTGGAATTATGATAAGTATTCAAAATCAATAGCTATTCTCCATTTTTAAATTAAGTGCTTAGGAAAGTGTCCACCTCTGAAAGTGATATATGTATTTTTAAAAATTCCAAGTATAATCACTGGAAGTATTTTTTCCTTCAAAAGTTGAATCAAGGACACCTGGGTAGCTCAGTGGGTTAAGCCTCTGCCTTTGGCTCAGGTCATGATCTCAGGGTCCTGGGATCTAGGCCCATATTTGGTTCTCTTGCTCAGTGGGGAGCCTGCTTCCCCCTCTCTCTCTGCCTGCCTCTCTGCCTACTTGTAATCTCTGTTTGTCAAATAAGTACAGGTCTGTGAATCGCCAGGTTTACACACTTCACAGCACTCACGATAGCACTTACCCTCCCCAATGTCCATAGCCCCCTCCCCCTCTCCCAATCCCACCTCCCCCCAGCAACCCCAGTTTGTTTTGTGAGATTAAGAGTCATTTATGGTTTGTCTCCCTCCCAATCCCATCTTGTTTCATTTATTCTTCTCCTATCCCCCTACCCCCCCATGTTGCTTCTCTATGTCCTCATGCCAGGGAGATCATATGATAGTTGTCTTTCTCCGATTGACTTATTTCACTAAGCATGATACGCTCTAGTTCCATCCACGTCGTCGCAAATGGCATAATTTCATTTCTTTTGATGGCTGCATAGTATTCCATTGTGTATATATACCACCTCTTCTTTATCCATTCATCTGTTGATGGACATCTAGGTTCTTTCCATAGTCTGGCTATTGTAGACATTGCTGCTATAAACATTCGGGTACACGTGCCCCTTCGGATCACTATGTTTGTATCTTTAGGGTAAATACCCAGTAGTGCAATTGCTGGGTCATAGGGTAGTTCTATTTTCAACATTTTGAGGAACCTCCATGCTGTTTTCCAGAGTGGTTGCACCAGCTTGCATTCCCACCAACAGTGGAGGAGGGTTCCCCTTTCTCCACATCCTAGCCAGCATCTGTCATTTCCTGACTTGTTAATTTTAGCCATTCTGACTGGTGTGAGGTGATATCTCATTGTGGTTTTGATTTGTATTTCCCTGATGCCGAGTGACGTAGAGCACTTTTTCATGTGTCTGTTGGCCATCTGGATGTCTTCTTTGCAGAAATGTCTGTTCATGCCCTCTGCCCATTTCTTGATTGGATTGTTTGTTCTTTGGGTGTTGAGTTTGCTAAGTTCCTTATAGATTTTGAATACTAGCCCTTTATCTGATATGTCGTTTGCAAATATCTTCTCCCATTCTTTCAGTTGTCTTTTGGTTTTGTTAACTGTTTCCTTTGCTGTGCAAAAGCTTTTGATCTTGATGAAATCCCAATAGTTCATTTTCGCCCTTGCTTCCCTTGCCTTTGCTGTTGTTCCTAGGAAGATGTTGCTACGGCTGAGGTCGAAGAGGTTGCTGCCTGCATTCTCCTCAAGGATTTTGATGGATTCCTTTCTCACATTGAGGTCCTTCATCCATTTGGAGTCTATTTTCGTGTGTGGTGTAAGGAAGTGGTCCAATTTCATTTTTCTGCATGTGGCTGTCCAATTTTCCCAGCACCATTTATTGAAGAGGCTGTCTTTTTTCCATTGGACATTCTTTCCTGCTTTGTCGAAGATTAGTTGACCATAGAGTTGAGGGTCTATTTCTGGGCTCTCTATTCTGTTCCACTGATCTATGTGTCTGTTTTTGTGCCAGTACCATGCTGTCTTGATGATGACAGCTTTGTAATAGAGCTTGAAGTCCGGAATTGTGATGCCACCAACTTTGGCTTTCTTTTTCAATATTCCTTTGGCTATTCGAGGTCTTTTTTGGTTCCATATAAATTTGAGGATTATTTGTTCCATTTCTTTGAAAAAAATGGATGGTATTTTGATAGGGATTGCATTAAATGTGTAGATTGCTTTAGGTAGCATAGACATTTTCACAATATTTATTCTTCCAATCCAGGAGCATGGAACATTTTTCCATTTTTTTGTGTCTTCCTCAATTTCTTTCATGAGTACTTTATAATTTTCTGTGTATAGATTCTTAGTCTCTTTGGTTAGGTTTATTCCTAGGTATCTTATAGTTTTGGGTACAATTGTAAATGGGATTGACTCCTTAATTTCTCTTTCTTCAGTCTTGTTGTTGGTGTACAGAAATGCAACTGATTTCTGTGCATTGATTTTATATCCTGACACTTTACTGAATTCCTGTACAAGTTCTAGCAGTTTTGGAGTGGAGTCTTTTGTGTTTTCCACATATAGTATCATATCATCTACGAAGAGTGATAGTTTGTCTTCTTCTTTACCAATTTGGATGCCTTTAATTTCTTTTTGTTGTCTGATTGCTGAGGCTAGGACTTCTAGTACTATGTTGAATAGCAGTGGTGATAATGGACATCCCTGCCGTGTTCCTGACCTTAACGGAAAAGCTTTCAGTTTTTCTCCATTGAGAATGATATTTGCGGTGGGTTTTTCATAGATGGCTTTGATAATATTGAGGTATGTGCCCTCTATCCCCACACTTTGAAGAGTTTTGATCAGGAAGGGATGCTGTACTTTGTCAAATGCTTTTTCAGCATCTATGGATAGTATCATATGGTTCTTGTTCTTTCTTTTATTAATGTGTTCTATCACATTGATTGATTTGCAGATGTTGAACCAACCCTGCAGCCCAGGAATAAATCCCACTTGATCGTGGTGAATAATCCTTTTAATGTACTGTTGAATCCTATTGGCTAGTATTTTGGCGAGAATTTTTGCGTCTGTGTTCATCAAGGATATTGGTCTGTAGTTCTCTTTTTTGGTGGGATCCTTGTCTGGTTTGGGGATCAAGGTGATGCTGGCCTCATAAAATGAGTTTGGAAGTTTTCCTTCCATTTCTATTTTTTGGAACAGTTTCAGGAGAATAGGAATGAGTTCTTCTTTAAATGTTTGGTAGAATTCCCCTGGGAAGCCGTCTGGCCCTGGGCTTTTGTTTGTTTGGAGATTTTTGATGACTGTTTCAATCTCCTTACTGGTTATGGGTCTGTTCAGGTTTTCTATTTCTTCCTGGTTCAGTTGTGGTAGTTTATATGTCTCTAGGAATGCATCCATTTCTTCCAGATTGTCCAATTTGTTGGCATAGAGTTGCTCATAGTATGTTCTTATAATTGTCTGTATTTCTTTGGTGTTAGTTGTGATCTCTCCTCTTTCATTCATGATTTTATTGATTTGGGTCCTTTCTCTTTTCTTTTTGATGAGTCTGGCCAGGGGTTTATCAATCTTATTGATTCTTTCAAAGAACCAGCTCCTAGTTTCATTGATTTTTTTCTATTGTTTTTTTTTTTGGTTTCTATTTCATTGATTTCTGCTCTGATCTTTATGATTTCTCTTCTCCTGCTGGGTTTAGGGTTTCTTTCTTGTTCTTTCTCCAGCTCCTTTACGTGTAGGGTTAGGTTGTGTACTTGAGACCTTTCTTGTTTCTTGAGAAAGGCTTGTACCGCTATATATTTTCCTCTCAGGACTGCCTTTGCTGTGTCCCAGAGATTTTGAACTGTTGTGTTTTCATTATCATTTGTTTCCATGAATTTTTTCAATTCTTCTTTAATTTCCTGGTTAACCCATTCATTCTTTAGAAGGATGCTGTTTAGTCTCCATGTATTTGGGTTCTTTCCAGCTTTCCTCTTGTGATTGAGTTCTAGCTTCAGAGCATTGTGGTCTGAAAATATGCAGGGAATAATCCTAATCTTTTGATACCGGTTGAGACCTGATTTGTGACCCAGGATGTGATCTATTCTGGAGAAGGTTCCATGTGCACTAGAGAAGAATGTGTATTCTGTTGCTTTGGGATGAAATGTTCTGAATATATCTGTGATGTCCATCTGGTCCAGTGTGTCATTTAAGGCCTTTATTTCCTTGTTGATCTTTGGCTTGGATGATCTATCCATTTCAGTGAGGGGAGTGTTAAAGTCCCCTACTATTATTGTATTATTATTGATGTGTTTCTTTGATTTTGTTATTAATTGGTTGATATAATTGGCTGCTCCCACGTTAGGGGCATAGATATTTAAAATTGTTAGATCTTCTTGTTGGACAGACCCTTTGAGTAGGATATAGTGTCCTTCCTCATCTCTTATTATAGTCTTTGGCTTGAAATCTAATTGATCTGATATAAGGATTGCCACCCCAGCTTTCTTCTGATGCCCATTAGCATGGTAAATTGTTTTCCACCCCCTCACTTTAAATCTCGAGGTGTCTTCGCGTCTAAAATGAGTTTCTTGTAGGCAACATACTGATGGGTTTTGTTTTTTTATCCATTCTGATACCCTGTGTCTTTTGATTGGGACATTTAGCCCATTAACATTCAGGGTAACTATTGAGAGATATGAATTTAGTGCCATTAGTAGCCTGTAAGGTGACTGTTACTGTATATTGTCTCTGTACCTTTCTGATCTACTACTTTTAGGCTCTCTCTTTGCTTAGAGGACCCCTTTCAATATTTCCTGTAGAGCTGGTTTGGTGTTTGCAAATTCTTTCAGTTTTTCTTTGTCCTGGAAGCTTTTTATCTCTCCTTCTATTTTCAATGATAGCCTAGCTGGATAGAGTATTCTTGGCTGCATGTTTTTCTCGTTGAGCGCTCTGAATATATCATGCCAGCTCTTTCTGGCCTGCCAGGTCTCTGTGGATAAGTCTGCCGCCAATCTAATATTTTTACCATTGTATGTTACAGACTTCTTTTCTCGGGCTGCTTTCAGGATTTTCTCTTTGTCACTAAGACTTGTCAATTTTACTATTAGGTGACGGGGTGTGGACCTATTCTTGTTGACTTTGAGGGGGGTTCTCTGCATCTCCTGGATTTTGATGCTTGTTCCCTTTGCCATATTAGGGAAATTCTCTCCAATGATTCTCTCCAATAGACCTTCTGCTCCCCTCTCTGTTTCTTCTTCTTCTGGAATCCCAATTATTCTAATGTTGTTTCGTCTTATGGTGTCACTTATCTCTCAAATTCTCCCCTCATGGTCCAGTAGCTGTTTGTCCCTCTTTTGCTCGGCTTCCTTATTCTCTGTCATCTGGTCTTCTATATCACTAATTCTTTCTTCTGCCTCATTTATCCTAGCAGTGAGAGCCTCCATTTTTGATTGCACCTCATTAATAGCTTTTTTGATTTCAACTTGGTTAGATTTTAGTTCTTTAATTTCTCCAGAAAGGGCTTTAATATCTCCAGAGAGGGTTTCTCTAATATCTTCCATGCCTTTTTTGAGCCTGGCTAGAATGTTCAGAATCGTCATTCTGAACTCTTGATCTGACATATTACCAATGTCTGTGTTGATTAGGTCCCTAGCCTTCGGTACTGTCTCTTGTTCTTTTGTTTGTGGTGATTTTTTCCGCCTTGTCATTTTGTCCAGATAAGAGGATATGAAGGAGCAAATAAACTACTAAAAGGGTGGCAAAGACCCCAGAAAAATGCGCTGTAACCAAATCAGAAGAGACCCCTAATTGTGGGTGGAGAAAGGGGATAAAAACAGGTTCTGAAAAAAAAAGAAAAGAAAAAAAAAGGAAAAAAAAAAAAAATTTAAAAAATAAAACAAATAAAAAAATATAAAAAAGAAAGAAAAAATATATATATATTTAGATGAACTAGTCAAAAAACGTTAAAAAAGAAAAGGGTAAAAGTTTTAAAAAATTTAGCAGAAGAAGAAAAAAGAAAAAAGAAAAAAAAATTGAAAAAAGAAAAAAAAAATTGAAGTAGCTGCAAGACTAAAGAATCATGGGGAGAAAGCCATGAGTTCCGTTCTTTGCTTTCTCCTCCTCTGGAATTGCTCTGCTGTCTTAGGAATTGAACCTGCTTTCTCCTTGATAGATGAACTTCGTCCTGGCTGGATAATTTGTTGATCTTCTGGGGGAGGGGCCTGTTGTAGTGACTCTCAAGTGTCTTTGCCCGAGGCGGGATTGCACCGCCCTTACCGGCGGCCGGACTAAGTAATCGGCTCGGGTTCGCTTTTGGGAGCTTCTGTTCCCTGAACGCTTTCCGTAGATTTCCGGAGGACGGGAATGAAAATGGCGGCCTCCTAGTCTCCGGCCCGGAGGAGCCGAGAGCCTGGGGCCCCACTCCTCAGTGCGCCCCCAGAGGACAGCACCCAATCACTCCCGTATCCCCAGCCTCTAGCCGCGCTCCGAGCTCACCCAGCCCGTGACCAGTTCAAGGTAACCCCGAGCTGAGAGTTCAGTCCTCGGCTCTGTCTCTGCATCCGGCTTCTCCGTTCTAATACCTGCGAGCTCTCCGACACTCTGACACCCCCGATCCTTCTGTGACCCTGCGGGGCCTGGGGCCACGCTGACCCCGCATGGGCTTCACCCTGGTTTAGCCTCTGGAGCAATGTCCCTCAGTGGAACAGACTTTTAAAAGTCCTGATTTTGTGCTCCGTTGCTCTGCCGCTTGCCGGGAGCCGGCCCCTCCCCCTGCGGTCTATCTTCCCATCGTTTTAGATTCACTTCTCCACCAGTCCTACCTTTCAGAAAGTGGTGATTTTCTGTTTCTAGAGTTGCTGTTCTTCTTCTCTTCGCTCTCCCGTTGGATTTGTAGGTGTTTGCAATGTTTAGATAAGCTATCGAGCTGATCTCCTGCTACCTGATGTAGTCTCAGGCTGCTACTTCTCCGCCATCTTGACTCCTCCGATCTTCTTTTTTTTTTTAAAAAGATTTTATTTATTTATTTGACAGAGAGAGAGTCAGAGATCACAAGTAGGCAAAGAAGCAGGCAATAAAAGAGGAGGAAGCAGGCTCCCCACTGAACAGAGCCAAACAGGGGCCTGGATCCCAGGACCCTAAGATCATGACCTGAGCCGAAGGTAGAAACTTAACCCACTGAGCCACCCAGGCGACCTCTTCCCGATGATCTTAAAAACATATTATCTTTGTTTGTCTTTGTCTCAGTTGTTGGCAGTAAATTCTAACCCAAGTCCAGAAGGGAAGAAAATAATAGAGATGATCAAAATTGAATCTTTATTTTTTCATTTACCAGCTAAAGCTTGAGTTGATTGGAAGAATGAAATGAAATGAAATCTATTACTTATCTGCTCTTTGGATGAACTGAAGTTAAAACTAAATATATCATCTGATTTTCAAATAAGAATTACCTCTCTGATTTATTGATGACTAGAGTTACTTAAAACAGAGGTGAGGAATATTGCCTTGCAGAAAGGAAATGAGGGGTCATAGAGGGGAAGTAACTTGATTAAAATCAAACAGCTAAAGAAGAGCAGAACCTTGGACCTGAGCTCAAGTTTCCTACTCACTGACCCAGCAGCAAAGAACCATATTCATTTAATTCAATCTCAATAATTTCTGAAAACCAAAGGCTTTCTGCTAAAGGATTTAATCATCTCGATTTTTATTATTTAGCTAATGAAACACTTTGATGGCAAGGGTAGGATGGCTCTGAGGGTCTCTAATTGACACAAATTTCTCTACAATAAGCTTATTCTAAAACTCATCCTAAAATACCCAATAAATGATGATAAGGAAAACTAGTCTTCAATACACCAGGATAAAAAAGTCCAAACAATCATTTTGGGGTTTTCCCCTTATCATAGCAGTACACAGGCAGCACATTATGACCTATCAAACTGGAGACCTATGGGCTATTGAGGTATAGTTATGAGAAAGTATAAAATAAATTTCCCATTGAAAACATGTCAATAAAATGTTGGCAGGTAGAAGTTCCGTAGCATAGAGAGAAAATGTCTTTTAAAATATCCAAGTGAATGGTCATGTTTTAAGTTAACAAATAGTTGCCTGAAGCCTCCATTGAAATAAGTAAGCAGCTCATCTTGCGGATTGTGTTAAGAATTGAATTTCTAAAGCAAAAATGTCCTATGCCCCAGAATAAGTGCAAAGATGTGCCAATTTTTTAAAATGTCTTATATAATCTTGTTTTGATGTAAACAATAAACTCTGATCTTATAATAAGATCTAATTAATATGATGTTGACAATCACTTTGTCAGGTAGGAAGAAGAACATCACATGCATTCCTCACCTTTGACCAGAAACTCATTATCTTTGCATGTATTTCTTTGCTTTTATCATCAAAGCATATTAGTGCAGTAAAAGGAATAAATAAGGTGGTAAAACACAATAAATAAAGGCATGGTACAGGAGGTTAACAATATGCAATGGTAAAATACTATCACCTTTCACTGATTAGCATACATTTGAAAGGTAAAAAAAGCACAACTGTGTAACAGAAGAAAAACGTTAGTAAGTCGGAGTTCAGAATTAATACTGATACAAACTTGGAGAAATTTCTAACATTTAGAACAAAAAGATGTTTCAACCATTTTTTTCTTCTCTCTCTCTCTTTCATACACACACTTACTGATTTGATAACAATATTCTTTATTTTACTCTGAAATTTTACTGTCATTTCTTTCTTTATATTCTCTTCTCTGATTTCTTCTTTGACCCAACGTGTGTTGGCCTCTTCTATCTAAAGTCTCCTTTTTCTTTTCTTTTTGTTTTTTCTTTCTGGGTGGAAGCTGTAAGAATCAGCTGAGCTATAGTGGCAGGTTTTGTTTCTTAAAATCTGGATCCAAATAGTATCACTATTGTTCTCCAGGACTCTGTAGGATGAAGGGATTGAGAGGGCTGGAGGGATATCTATTCTCGCCCGTTCTTTAGGCTGGCTTGGATGTTTCTATTATTATTTTTAAGTGGTACACATATGGTAAGTCTGTTCTTTCTGTCTGATGTATTATACATATAAACATATGCACATGCTCACACACACACTCTAAAAGGGGAAAAAAAAGTTGCTGAACATTTTTTTAAAAATTTACCAATTTAAAGTAGAACTAACCACAGGGTATTAAAGGATCTACCTCTTCGCCTAGACATGGCTAATTGATGTTTTCGAAGCACCTTAATAGGGACTGCCATGAAGTATGCCCCCAAGAAATATCACAAGGGCTCCCACCTGCTTTGTGGAAGCCATTTGTCCTCAGAGAATTTTCATCTTAATTGTATCTGATACATTAATGCCATCAGAGTGCCAAACCTCCCATTTGAGATTGGAAGAGATAATACGTAGGGAAACATTCCTCTCCTCAACAAGGAATCTGAAAAGCATTGTGAAGATGAATTAACCTAGATAAAAAGATTCACCAAAAAAAAAGATACATTAATGATTTTAGTTGTTTTTATTTTGAATAACTTATTTGTAAAGACTGCTTTAATACATTTGGAAAAAAAATAGTAGTAATCAATGAATAACAACAAATTTGATAATAATTTCTATCTTCTAAAATAAGTTTAACAATAATAAAGATCTAGATGTTTTATTAAAAACAGGGTTTGTCTTCTCTGTTCCAATTCATTCAACAGGTAAGCCTGATCTGAAGATAACTTGAGAACGTTGAATGACAGCAATAGAGAAGTTAAAATACTTGGGTTGTTAATACTTTATTACTATTCATTCCTAGGTAACCCCTAGTCTTTAGAACAAATTGATGCAACTAAAATCAGGACCTCCCAAATTATTCACTCTATTTATTTGGAATCATAACAGAGCCATTTGGTCTCAATGCCTTTGTCATCAGCATCTTGTACAAAAAGATTTTTTTTTCTTTTTTAATTGAACTTTAGCTGAGTATCTTTCCAGTGAATTTGCTTCTAGAAAAAAGGGGAAGAGAGACTAGTGAGACCATCACCTACCCTCAAGGTTTTCATTTGGAACCAAAAGAGACCAAAACAAATAACATTCTGAATTTGCACTTAAACAGGTAAATTTCTCCAGAAGCCTTAAACTCGAAGATATGGTTTAATCATTTCCTACAACAATATCATACACAGCCAAATGACCAAAATTTTGTCACATTCGGCATTCATGATGGCTAGTGTTTCTACATGGGCTATTCAACTTTCTTCCAAGTCTGAAAACTTACAGAGATTTTAGGAAGGACTACACACGTGGAAGAATCATCTGACTTATTTCTTTGACTTTTTATATTGTACTTAACAGGCAAATTATTTTTGACATAGAATCAAACAGTTATACAGCATAAGCTGTTTCTGTTCCATTTTTATTTTCCTTCTCATTTGGATAAACAACTGAAAATTGTTTGAATACCATTTTCATATTTTAGTGAGGCAGAATATAAAACCAGTTAAGTAACTACACACAGTGACCAAAGAAACTTGTATAATATTTTGTAAAGAGTTGTTACTAACTTTGGTGATTTAAAAATATTTTATAAAGAAAACTCAAGAACACATTAAATTCACCAGACTTGATTAAATAAGCATTATTTTTTCTACAAAATTCAATATGCTCATTCCACATTCAACAGGAAAGCCAGTGAGCACAAAAAGGCAGAAAATTCCTAAGTGTCCAGAAGATAGTCCTCCAAGCTTTGCTACTGACAGGAAGAGAGCAAAGTATTCCTTGTGCTTTCAAGACAGTTAGAACCATTACAGGAAAATAATTGACAAAATATTTCAATCAGAATACAAACCTGATTTATGAGAAAGTAAGATACATAAAGCACTGTGTCACATATTTGAGGTTTTAGTGGGTGGAGAGAGTATTTATATTTCCCTTATGAGAGAGTGAATACTCTCAGAGACCAGACTAACATTTGTTAACGGTATTGGGAAAAGAGAAAACATGAGATTTATTTCTATGTAAATATTTCTAGACATAAGAGAAATCTTTAATTCTAGACCTTCTGTCCAAGCATTAATCAATGATCTGTGTCAGATCCCTAAAGCCTGCTGCAATCAAGCCAGTCTTCATCTTTTCTTAAAAATGAACATCGTTATATCTACTTTCCAAGTGGTTATATCTGTATACTCACCAGTACAACCATGGCTGGAGAAGCTTTTTAGGGTATCTAGCTTCAACACTTATAGATGATTGGCAGTTTGTCCTTGGTAACAAACACACGGTGTGCAGAGGTGTTTTAATTTGAAATGGTATAGGAAGACCCAGGAACATAAAATGAAATGGCATTCCCAATGATGCAGCCAGGCTGGGTCTGAGGACCAAGAGCAGGGTCCCACAGGACTAGCCAAGAGGGTTCCCAGCTTTATGCAGGATGGAAATCAAAATGTGAGCCCGCAGGAAGTGAAAGCAGAGTTTATTGAAGATAAATATTCATCAATGTAAATCTATCTGTCATAAGCTTACAGATCTATCTATCTATCTATCTATCTATATACATAAACAAACTGAAAAAGAGAGAGTGCATCCGGGAGACTTGGAAAGGAAAAGAGCATGAGTGTCATCTTTGCTTGGGCCCTGGGGTTTGTATTGGTAATTGTGGTCTGGTGCACATGTCCTCCTAGACATCCAGGAACAGGTTAGAACAAGGACAAAGGCCAAGTGTCCATCAGTTTTTTATTCCCTGAAGCGAGGGTCTTGTTGTCAAAGTGTTTGGAGTCAGTGATCTTGGAGAATGTTTATAATGACCCTGTCCTGTTATTAGATGTTATCTATTGCACCGGAAAATCACAAAGATGTCATTATTTCTCTGTCCCTTACAAGGAATACATACACTATTTGTATTACAAGGCATGTGTAGAGTAGTGTGGGGGCCCAGGCTCTACCAAGAATAGAAACCAGAGAAAAGGACAAAAAATAGCTTTTTTTATAGGGTCTCTTAAGTTTCCCTGTCTCACTACTAGCACAAGGAAGGAAAGTCTTCAGAGGTTTTTTTTTTTTTTTTTTAAGGTTAGATTTACTATAGTAATGCTACACAACAAACTACTGCAAATCCTTAGTGGTTTAAAGGAATAAATTCCACCCTCTCCCCCACTAGAGAATCTATAGGTTACATGTTGCTCATTGGGACTTGGCTGGCCTCAACCCAGCTTAGCTACAGGTAATGGATTTAATTTACGACTTCTCAAATGTCCCTCCATTCTGGGACCTGTAACAATGTGCTGTGTGCTCTTCTCATTGTGGATGTCAGAAGCACCAAAAGTGAAGTGGAAACATTCATGTACATTTCAAGCTTCTGCTGGAATTCCATTTGCTAACAACATTCAATGCCCAAAGTAAAACAGTAGCCAAACAGAATCCCTGGGGCAGGAAAAAGTACTCACTTCACTGTAGGCAGAAGTACAGTAGAGTCACATGGCAAAGTGAATAGATGCATTATTTTTATTATTTATTTTTTAGAGGGGGAAGGGGATGAGGGAGAGAGAGAATCTGAAGCAGGGTTCACACCCAGAGCCAGCCCAATGTGGGCTCAATCTCACATCCCTGAAATAATGACGTGCACCAAAAATCAAGAGTCTGACACTTAACCGACTGAGCCACCAAGGTGCCCTGATGCATCTTTAAATAATAAGGATGGAGGACTAATGATCACTTGTCTCCTAGTCTCTAGGAATAGGGGAGACCACTAACTGCTAGTCATGAAAACTTCAAAGCCAAATGGCACAGAATTCCTGAGGGTAAGGGAATCCTTGAAAGGCACCACTCATTCATAACAATGACAACAGACCTTATTCCCACCATGTTGTAAAAATTAAATGGGGTGATAATGGAGAAATGTAATTTAGTTTCTTCCACAAAGTGTTAAGGCCTTGAACATAAAGATTTACATAAAATATCAGTTATTGGAGCAGCTCGACCCTTTCCTTTTTTTTTTTTTTTTTTTTTTTTTTTAAGCAAAGCATGCTTAAAGAGCAAACTCCCTTACTTGGAAAGAAACAGCATTCTATTTACAAACATCTTTCTATTTCTAGGAGCGTCTCTCCTGAAAAAGCGAACCTATAATTTCCTTGCTAAATTGAGTGAAACCAGTTAGTGGAATGGAACTGCAGATTCGCTGTAATGATTCAGTTATTTGTCATCACCATATTTTCCCCATCGTGTGATGCTATTTTGATCATCACGCCTAACTGAAACCCAGTGTTATGGCAAATGCAGACGCTCTTAGAGGAGGCAAATCAGATGCATGTAAGAATGGGTGGTTATGGTCTCACTTATTTGTGGAGCATAACAAATAACATGGAGGACATGGGGAGATGGAGAGGAGAGGGAGTTGAGGGAAACTGGAAGGGGAGATGAACCATGAGAGACTATGGACTCTGAAAAACAACCAGAGGGTTTTGAAGGGGCGGGGGGTGTGGGAGGTTGAGGAACCAGGTGGTGGGTAATAGGGAGGGCACATACTGCATGGAGCACTGGGTGTGATGCCAAAACAATGAACACTGTTATGCTGTAAATAAACAAATAAAGGAATTAAAAAAAAAAAAAAGAATGGGTGGTTATTGCTATCACCCATTCCAGTGTGGTTGCAGGCATAACATTTCAGGAAAAACGGTTTCTTCCATATTCTATTAAAATGAAGCAGGGGAAATAATTCCTCAAGTGGTATGGTGGAATAATCTCAAATAGGCAACTGCAGGTAAAAACCATAAGTATTATTATTGTGCCTAGGTTAATATTAGGTACTGAATGGATAACTGTGGAAGGAAAGAAGGAAAGGTAAGAAGGGATGAGAGAGAAGGAAAGCAGGGAGGGAGGGAGGGAGAAATGATCCATTTGTTTATCTGCATTGGGGCTCCTAAAATCATGAAACGTGTGTATGTCCACAGGAGTCTACTGAGCATTCTCAGTTCTAACAATTGTTCAAGACAATGTTTCAGGGCGAAAAAGAAAATGGGGAAGGACACAAAAAGAGGTCTTTCAAAATGATTTGACCCATAAATGTATACCTTGAAATGTGATATCAAAAACAGGCCAGAAATTTGCTTGAATCCTTTATACAATCTCTGTAACTATTTGTGTAACCTAACATGAAACCAAGATATAGTCGCTAACGTTCTCTGAGCTGTTTTTAGTCACTCTCCTATTATGGGTCTTTATGCTTCTTCTTTTCTATTGTTAAAAATAGACAAGTAAATCCAGATAATTATATTTTACTTTTAGAGTAAGAAAAGAAAGAACATTAGATCTGGAAGGGACCACTCAGGGTTTGAGGTTCAGTGTTCTCAATTACTAGTTTTGTGATGGTTTGAGGCAAGTCATTTCAATTCCCCATGCTTAAACCCACCCTTTACTAAAATGGGAATACAAATATATATGTTATTTCCTTAGAGAGGAACAAGGCATTTCAAAGAGAGTGCTCCAAAAGCTCTTTGCAGATTGCAAGCCACTGTTCAATTGCAATTGTTAGTATAATCTTTCAACGCAACTTTTGCCTTTGGTCTGGCTTCTGGATGTTCTAACTTAGCACAATGTCGACACACAATTCAGCTCTAATGACAAGAAAATCCAATTTTTAGAGAAGAAGAAAATGAATTGTATACCATACGGTCACACATTTGGAACCTGTTATTTTCAATAATAACATGTTTGGGAAGCATTCATTATCGACTAGAAATAACTTATTTCGACAGTTAGCTGTAGTGGAGTTCATGCTGAGTGCTAAGATGCTGACATCAAACAGAAAGAGAGTAAATACAGTGAGCTCTGTTCTTGCAGAAGACATCCATCAGCATGGTTTATTTGCAAGGCACTGTATTATTTCTTCTCAATCAGCAGGTTCAAGGTAGGATCTTTTACAGCAGGAAGTGTTGTACAGCTAGCAGTTCCTCTCCCTCTGCACTGCTCACCTTTTTGCAATTCACAGTAAATCTAAACTATTTTAAGGTCACTTCTCTTTTAACCCACAGGTCTGGTTTAATACTCAAAAGTGACCCTTAGGTTAGAGGATATAAACCCAGTTATTTGAATCTAGGGGAGGTAACCTGCTTTCATGAAGATCTCAGCTTAAGAGTCAGATAAATGTCTTCAGATGCGTTTGTGCAGAGCACAGCCAAATGATATGAGGTCAGTTAGGAGATTATATTTCTGTGTTCCCTTCGAAGCAGATAAGTTTATCCGAGAACCTATATCCTCTTCATTTCTCAGCAGGAGAAAGAGTATTTAAAGACTTCGAGACTAATAAAATGCATAGCAAAGCAATTTCATGGCTAAGACAAGAACTGAGTTTGTCGGGAGAAAAATAGTACCAAGTCTGTCCATCAAAATTAATTTAAGGAGGCTGTTGCACATTTGTATCGAAGATCTTCCTCAGGAAGTAATGTATAAAATGCTGGGATTATCAACAACAACTAAAAGATTGAACTTGAAGCCAGGAGGAAAATCAGAGTTTCCAAATTGTTCTGATAGAAGTAAAAGAGAGAAAAGGGAGGGGGCAAGACATAAGAAATTATTTTTACCATAAAATCCAATGCTGCAAACACACATTTGTCTGTTAGTCTGAACTATGTAAAATGTAAAATAACAACAACAAAAATCCTATGATCAATGACAATTCACATACCCACAGAATCCCATGGAGTGGTCTCAATGCACTTTCACATTTTATAAAGATTTTAATCATTTATTTATTTCATTTATTTGACACAGAAGAGAGAGCACAAGCAGGGGGAGCAGTAAACAGAGGGAGATGGAGAAGCAGGCTCCATGTGGAGCAGGGAGCTCAATGCAGGCTTGATCCCAGGACCCTGAGATCATGACTTGAGCCAAAAGCAGACACACAACCAACTAAGCCACCCACACGCCTCTACTTTCACATTTTAATCAGTAGAAAAAGAAATAAAAACTGCTGAAATACTGTTGAAATATTGAATTTATGTAGTTTAAATGTACAAGTATACATGATGATCATAATTATAATTTATAACTATAATTTATAATTATAATTCATAACTAAAAATATATTTGTTATCATCTTATCATTAATAAAGCTCCTTTTATGTACTAAAAATTATAACTATATGGTTTTGAGACTTCAACAATAAAATAACTTTGCTTAACAAAACTTGTGAACAGTTTCTAGTTCCTAATCATTTTAAGTAACATAAACTCACCAAAATTTAAATTTTACCAAAAAATTAAGAGTTCCTTTAATTTAAGAATTAGGCTAATCCCATGTCAGGTAGATTACAATAAAAATAAGTTTCTAATAAGTGGCTTAGCCCATTTTGAATGTCACTTTTATTCAACAAACAAGTATTAAGCAATAGTGACCAAGGCCTTACCATGCCAAATACACACCTAAGTGGATTGTTATTGTTATTACTCATTGTTATTACTTATCATTATTAAATACACACATAAGTTGATTATATTATTACTATAAATATTATAAAATATTTATTTATTTAGAGAGAGACAGAGTATGAGTGAAGTTGGGGCAAAGGGATAAGGAGAGAGAGAATCTCAAGCAGACTCCACACTGAACATGCATCCCAGCATGGGGCTCAGTCTTCCTGAAACCTTGAGATCATGAACTGAGCTGAAATCAAGAGTTGGATGCTTAACTGACTGAGCCACCCAGGTGTCCTGTGGATTTTTTTTTTTAAATAAAGGTATTAGTGAATTTGGAGAAATTGATAGTTATTAAAATGGCCTATTGTAGTTCTGCTCTCCTCTTCACCTAAACTCATATCAATTTCTGTTTTCAAAATTCAGATCAAAATATGCTGTTTAGAAGCATTTAAAGGTTAAATTCATTCCACATAGTTTATTACTTTATTTTGTGGTAGTAGTCTGTGCCTCTTTGGCAATAGCATGTTGCTTGGGACATTCAGACAACACAAGATGGTAAGGATTCAATCTCGGTTCTACCACTTAAGAGCCACATGGCTTAACTAGTTGTTCATGGAAAATGAAAATAATGATATTATGGTTGTGAGGATTTAATGATATAGAGCACTTAGTACACACCTGAACATATAGTTTATGTTCACTAAGTATCAGTTGTATCAATGGATATTGATGTTTTTCAAGTTTTTGTATGTAAAATATAAATCTAGTCTTATTTTTTCCTATTTTAAGAAAGAAAAAATTCTCTGGGTAATTTATTTTATGTGCTTCACTCTTGATTTTTATGTTTAATTTCCATATCACCAACAATGAAGAGCCCCCTCAACTTTTGGCATGCATTCAGTGAGTAGCATGTCATATTGTCTGGCCGACTGTTCTCCATGTGTAAATCATCCAGACAACCGCTCAGCTTTAGCTTGAAGGCTACTGGTGTGGCAAGGATATTTCATCTTTTCAAATGGGAATAATAGTCAAAACAATAGTCTGGACTTCCTGAAAATTCTGCCTTGTGGTCTTCAATTATATCAAAATGTTTGCATAATGCTTGGAATGTGTTCAAATTAGGAAATAATGCTGTGCAAACCCATAGTGATCTTAACTAACCCCTCCTTCTTCTTCAAGCCATTCCTTGTTATGAGTCAATCATATATTTTGATGGATTATTTTTCTCTTCCTGTTATGTGGAGTTTAAGTGAAAAGGCTAACAGGCACGGTGGCATGGTCATCTCTGTTTTCTGCCCAGATGATGTGAATGGGATTAGCCACAATGGAGACTTCAGGATTTAGCTTCAGGATTAAGCCAATTACAATAGTTCACACTTTCAGAGATGTGTGCATGTGACTCAGGTCTATCTAATCAGACTGAATCTTAAAGGTTTTCTGAAAGTGCGGGAAAAGATTTTCACATCTCCACTGGGGTTGGTGATTCAGGTTTGTGAGACTCAAAACTGTGGTATTCCAGAAGCAAGATCCTGGAAATTTCAAGTGCTCATTATGTGCAACCTGAAGATTAGATGTTATCAGAGGAAGCAGAGCTGTTAGATGAATTTGGTTGGCATCTCTCAGTCACTGATGAAGTTCTCTTGGGAAGCAAAGGCCCTTCTGAGCTGTTCTGTCTTATGTACTATCTTTGCTAAACCAGATTGCTTTAGGCTTCCTATAGCTTAAAACTGAGATGATCCTGAGATACAGAGACTCCTTAATACATTATGTATTAGATCATATTGAAGATCCTGAATTTAGGATCCCTGGTCCGTTAACATTACAGCCTTTCTCTCTAATTATCCGAAGCTTATTCACTGTTGACACATGTCAGGACAGTGACTGTGTGTGTGTGTGTGTGTGTGTGTGTGTGTGTGTGTGTGTGCATGCATGCGCACGCATGTGTGCATGTGTTGTCAACCTAATATTAGGCTATAAATCACTCAAAACTCAGGGGCTTACAACAGGAACCATCTATTCTTATTCACCCATATGTAGGTCAGCAGAATGGATATACCTGGCTGTGTGTAAGTTGGCAAGTCTCCTTCAAGTTGAAGGTAAATGAGCTGGCCTTGGTTTCTCTGTAAAGGTTATTCAGGTCTGTTGCTTGCATGCTCTCTGTAGGGCCCAGACTAAGGGGTAATAGCTTCCTATAAAAAAAGTCTTGTGATACAGAGGCACAAGAGAGCAAGACCAGCCACACAAGCAAATGTCAAGAGTCCGCTTATGTACTTGTGTATTTGACTGTAAATGTACCTCAGTGTGTTTTCAGTAGATGATGTAGGATGAGCAACTCCTTAATCTAATTAGTTCATTAGAATTCAAAAGAATCAAAATCTTAATTTCTGGATTTTATTCCTAGCCTTGTCACTTATTTTATGGACTAGAGCACATCATTTCACTTCTTTAGATTTTTTCTCTCCTCTAAAATGCAATTCTTAAAAGACCTTGTCACAGGTTGTGAAGAGAAAATGATGCAGGTGGAAGCAAGTAGAAGGAGAAGAATACCCCAACTGTTCTATGTAAAAGAAATTGGACTTGCTGCTATTGGAAAATCAAAATAGAAAGAAATTACATTTTTTTCCTAAAAAAAAGAAATAGCTATAGTGAGAGAGTATGAGGAGAAAGGACTAACATTAGTTGTCTATCTTCATAGAGTCAGGCATTCTGTTAGACAGGGTGTGTTATCTCGTTTAGTCCTCATATTTTCCAAGACAGAAGAAACAAAACAAAGGAACATTAATTGAGCTATAACACTAATAATATTGTGAACAGTCAGTTTTACTTCATAGGTACATGGCTCAGTTGGGAGTCAGTTTATAAGACAACAGAGTTTCCAGAATTTTCCAGCAGCATTTGTCATTTTTGTGAGCTTGCACTACCCTTGTGCCACTAATCAACTCTTCTCTTCTTAGAAAGTGAGTGAACCTCTCTGGGGTTTCTTTTGGGTAAAAATGTGACAAATTAGATTTATTGTAACGTTCCACAAGAACTGCAGAATTAAAAGTGACATGTGCTGTTATGTGGTACAAAGGTAATTTTTTATTGTTATGTTAGTCACCATACAGCACATCATTTGTTTTTGATGTAATGTTCCAAGATTCGTTGTTTACATAAAACACCTAGTGTTCCATACAAAGGTAATTTCTAATTATATACCCCTCTGATTTCATTTAATCTATCTCTGATAACCAAAACCTAAGCATTAATTTGTGTTTCCCATTTTACTGACCCTCTAAAAATATCTATATAGTTATAGAAGGAATTCAGTCTTGTCTCTTAAGGAACAAAGATGTCATGTGAAACACAGGAAATGTGTGAGCTAGAATCTTCTTCAGGAAACCATCATCCTTTCTATATAAAAAAGAGGGGCTGGTGAAAATGGAATATGGACTACCTTCAGACAACGTATTACTGATCCAGGCAAGAATAAAAAGAAAATATATGTTATGTCAAGATGTCTCTTTTCTTTTACTGCTTTTCTCTAGATATTACATAAGTGTAGTCTGTACATTTTTCTTCCAATGTTTTTGAATGAAGGCACAAATCTAAGATGATAAGGTTTTTAAATACTGTTGTAAAACCTGGAGTCACATTAAGTATATCAATTTTTTCAAATTTGCTTATTCACAACAGTGAATATTTTCTGAGCCCTAATAAAATATTGAAAATAAGATAACATCACAAATATTTCCACAGTGCAAATCACCTTTAATGAATTGAAGCCCACTTCTCACCTTCTAATTTCCTGAAGGATACAATATAACTGAGTACTTAAAAATATGCCTTCTGTAGCTGAGCTAGTCAGAACAAGTAATAACTACCAAAACATAAAACAAAAAACAAACAAACAAAAAACACTGAAATCTCAGTGGATTGACACATAAAATTTTATTTCTTATTCATAAAAACCCCACATAGTCCAGTGAGATTTTCATGAATGAGAAATAAATCACATTATAAGAACTAAATAATTGGTAGTCATTATGTTTACAATTAAGCTTTCCCCCCCCCCCCCAAGATAGGAAGAGTATACAATGGTAGAAGACTGGGGGGGGGGGGAGGGGTGGCTGGGAAGAATCTCCTTTAAATTGGATAGCCAGTGAATACTACTCTGCTAAAATGACAGAGTTTAAGCTAAAACCCCAAGATGGGAATAGAGGAAAAGTCTTCCAGGCCAATGAGGAATATGTGCATAGGCCCTGAGGAAAGAAATTGCTCAGTATCTTGGGTGAACTGGACGAATGACAGAGTGGCCAAATCTCAGTGAGATACATATAATGGCACAGGATATGATTGGAGACACAGGCAGTACCCAGAGCACAGTAGCTGAAGATCAAGAAATTAATAGCTGATTGAAGGTTTCATGGTTAATAAGAATCCTTCTAGGCTTGTCATCTTTATACCACATCATGTTCTCTTCTCAAATTTACAGGCAAAAGAGCATCTATTTATATGTGATGTTAGAGTTTATGAGGCACCTTTACAAATATAATCTCCTTGTAATTCCCAAAACAATCTGCTGAGATCACTAAGGTTGATAATAATCCATTGAAGTTCAGGAGAAATGTGCATTCAGAGATGTTGGCTAAACTACCCAAGATCACATGCTAGTAAGTGGTTCGACAAGGGTGTACATAAGACTCATACTTGCTTTGAGGTGTGTTAGGACAAAGAAGTACCATATAGACCATGTGTCTGCTTGTGCCAAATTCTGGAAGGGATAGTACATGGCATTATTCAGACAGATCTTTGGCAATTGCATTTCCAGTGATTTTGAACAGATGAGCTATTTTTTTTTCCTTTCTTCCATCATGGAATGTAAGTCATGACATCCCAACATTTCAACTCAGTATTAATGGGAGGTAAATTGACAGCAAATGCTTCTATCTTCAACAGCAGATCTGCTAGAAGAATAGAAAGATGTTACCCTGTGAAAGATAGTCTTAAAAAATAGTGATATCAAAGACAGAAATGATATAGTGTGTTTGTATTACCATCGTACGTTAACAGTTATAATGGATCAGTCTAAAGCAATGAAGACATATGCATTAATCACTGAATCACTTGTTAACTATGAAGTCACCTACCAGTTTCACTTAAAAGAAGGAGCATTTAGAGTAAATTGTGACTAATATCTCATCTGGCCTATTTGAACTATCTAACAACTATATGTATAATATTCTGTCTGTATATTCTGTATATGTAATAATATACATATGTATAATATACATACATATAATATAATACATATAATACATATAATATACATACATATAATAATATACATATGTATAATATTCTGTCTGTATGTATACATACACACACACACATATATATATGTATGTATTTATCTTGAGAATAAATATAGCTATTTATATATTTGCCATATATATATGGTTGAAAATTGTATATATATATTTCTCTTTGCCAATGCTTTAATAGAAACTTTTAAGCCCATCTAGAGCTGTGATACATAATTTATTTTTATTTAGGAGATATAAACTTTATTTTTTAAAAAGTTTCACTATACAGCATGCCTGGGTGGCTTAGCCGGTTAAACATCTGTCTTCACCTCAGGTCATAATCCCAGAGTCCTGGGATCAAACCTCACAAGGGACTCACTGTTCAGCAGGGAGCCTGCTTCTCCCTCTCCCTCTGCACCATCCCCCATGCTCTCTCTATCTCATATATCTCTCTCGTATCTCATATAGATAAATAAAATCTTTTTAAAAATTATCACCCTGCAAATTTTGGTAAAAATTAAATCAGTTGTACAGATGCTAAAAACTCAAAAAATGATTTAAAACTTTGGATTAATTAATTAAGAAGATTCTATATACACATGAGATATACAAAAAAGAAAAAGTAGAATTGGGAGTTACATGAGGATAAAGATGCTATTTTATTAAGTTTCATATTTGTAAAGAACAGTATGTCTGATACATTCAAAGAGCTAATAAGTAATTAGTGAGAAAATCATTGACATATAAAAACCAAGATTATGGTATTTCGGCATGAAATTATCAGCTGCAGATACTACTCAAGATGGTGTTGCAGGCTACTTGATGCCCAGTCAACAGTGATTTTTTTTAATTTTACATTCCATTAATATTTTCAGACAAAAGTTCTAAGGTTTGCCATCAGGTGGCAAACTGAAAGAAGCATGAGCTTCTGCTTCGTCAGACCCAAAGCCAGGCTTCACAGCTTCTGGAATCTTGACCTTGAACACATTACTAAACTTGTAAAACTCAATTTTGCCATCTGTAAAATTAGATTAACACATATATGCCCTGTAATTGTGTCAGACACTTATCAGGCACTAGAAATACATCTCACCCATGTGGGACTTAAATTCTAAGATTTAGTATTAAAACATTGGTAAAGAGTATTACAAAATGCCTTGCTTGCCAAGGAAGCGCAGAACTGGCCATTTCGTCTCCTATTATTGCCACATAAGCCATGCCTTGAGTTATACTTGGTTATTCTAGGACTTTTTGGAAATAACTAACTGGGCATCATTTACATTGCCAATATACAAGAGGTCTCATATATGAGCGGCTTTGAGTTAAAGTGTTAGAGGCACAAATGGATATATATCCCTCTCACTAGGAACGTGAAGGACATTGTTAGAAAATAGAACATTGCAATATTTTAGTATAGCCAATAGTCTTTGTCATCTAACAGGACATTTTTTTAAGGGCAGAAGTACTGCTCTCTATAGGAGCAAAGTTTACCTAAGATCAATCATAGTTTGGAACTTCTGTGTCACCTACAAAATCAGCAGAAGATTTAATCCTACCAGTAAAACTGTAAACAACAGAGGACAGCAATGTGCAACAGGGTGAGCACAGAAGGCCAGCTGCAATTACACACGTAAAGTCTGGCCCCTGTAACGTTGACCCAAGAGGAAAGGACACAGTCAAGTTTGTGACCCGAAATGGATTTTTTAAATGAAAGTTGACAATAGCTGGCAAAATGCATTTAGTGTTACGTCAAACCCCAGACTTTTGAGATCGTTTGATATGTTTGACAAACCCAAAACACTAGTAAGGTCACCAGTCCTTTCTTCCCCCATGATGGGGGTATTTATTGGAAAATTCCCATTCCAGTAATAAACAGTTATGGTACTGTTGATATCCACCATCTGGAAAATACAGTGCAGCTGTAGCCCTGCTTTTGTAGGGCTGACTGGCCCCCTTGTAGCTTAGAAATTTGTGTTTATGTTGAAGGAAAAAGCCTGTCTGAACCAAGTTAAATGATAGTGCTGGATATTATCAAATTATAGAGTATGCATGTCACCACACACATGCAGTTATCCATTCACAGTTCACTTGTTTACTTATCCACTTAGTCATCCTCTTCTTTGCACTCATCTAATTAGCAAATGTTATTCAACATCTTCTATCATTTGCCACCATTCTAGATATTGGAGACAGAAAGGATATTTGGACTAAAACAATCCCTCCTCTCTTGAAACTAAAAACTCTAGGTAAGAGAAAACAAAAATAAATAAACAAACCAATAAAATATTTCAAATCAGTTTAAATGTTTAGGAACCTAACAGAGGAATAAAAATCAAACAAATTGGGGCAGCCAGTAGTAGCTGAAGGTGGTATTTTGATAAGTGGTTGGGAATGCCCCTTTAAGGAGAGAGTTTTTAAGATGAGCTCTAATGAGTAAAAAAGAACCACCTAATCAATGGGTCAGGAAAAGAACATTTAATTAAAAAGAAGTTAAGGAGCACCTGGGTGGCTCAGTGGGTTAAGCCTCTGCCTTCGGCTCAGGTCATGACCCTGGGTTCATGATCTCTGCCTTCGGCTCAGGTCATGATCCCAGGGTCCTGGGATGGAGCCCCGCATCGGGCTCTCTGCTCCCTGCTTCCCCCTCTCTCTCTGCCTGCCTCTCTGCCTACTTGTGATCTCTCTCTCTCTCTCAAATAGATAAATAAAATCTTTAAAAAAAATTTTAAAAAAGAAGCTGATTATTCAGAGGCCTTGAGGTGAAAGAGAAACTGGACTATTTGGGCAAGGGGGAGAATACCCATGTATTTGGAACATGAATAACAATGGAACAGTGACACTAGATAAGATGGTAGTCACTCTAGGGGTTAAGTTGATCAGGATACTGTAGGACATGATAAGACATTTGGGTTTCATCCCAAGTGCATGGCTGGGTATAAGCTGTAGAATAGCATGATAAGATTTTCATTTTCAAAATATCAGTTGAGCTGCTGTGTAGAAAGTGGCTTAATGAGAGGACAACTCAAAACAGGGAAACCAGGCAGAAAGTTCCTATAAGAGTCCAGAGAAAAAATGATGTTGATCTGAGCCATATTGTTGTTGATCATAAGTGTTGATCAAAGTGAATTATAGAAGTCATATGTAAAACACTTATAGAATGTCTTACATTGGCATCCTAATGATAAAGGCTTGGAATTCATCTTGTCTAATTCTTAACATCTATGTGAAAATGAAAGCCCAGAGAGTTTCTGCCATGCCCAAGATCACAAAGCTAGTTCATGGCAGAGCTATGGCTCTGCTACTCTGGTCCCCGGTTTAGACCTAATATAAGGTGAGTAGATTCAAATAAGAAAATTGTCTGTTCTGCCATCACTAATCTTGCTGAGATTTGTTGACATCCAGGCATAGAATCTAGATCATTGTAATTTAATTAATATAAATATTATGAGGGCAATGATAATGATAGCAGCACACTTTTGATTTCTGGCTATCATATGCCAGATTTTGCGCTAACCTTTATGTGGATGACCCACATAATCCTATGAGAAAGATACTAATAGTATATCCATTTTACACAGTAGGTAACAAAGACTGACAGAGATTTAGTATTGGCCTGAATTTACAGTTTGTAATTAGAGTACCCACATATATTTCATTCTAAAGAATATATTCTTTTCCAACAATGACAGTATTTATTATTATTTATCCTCAAGGTATTAAAAAACAGTATATTTTTATATGGAAGGAGGTTAAAAATTCCCTAAAATCTCACAACCCTTAAATAACCCCGTAAGTACTGATAGCTTCCTTTTGTGCTTTTCTTTATGTATTTCCATGCATATAAATAGTTTTAAATAAATTAATTATATCACTTTTTTTGATCTTATGTTATGGATGGCTTATGTTTAATCAGTCATTTTGTATTGTTCTGCTTTATTACCTTACCTTATTTGTCTGAGATTAAACCAAAATTTGGAACTGGTTTCTGTCCTTTCTTGTTAATTTAACATGAAAATATTTCTCTCTCTCTCTCTTACACACACATATACACATATAAACGATTACTCCTCAAGGCCCCTAGGTAGACTGTGTTGTCAATGTCTAACAGTCCTAGATCCAAGGATAGCTGAGGGATGGCTGTCACTTAAGTTGGACAGAAGGCCTTGGGTATCAACACATATGCCTGTGGACACAGAATGAAGAATGAATGTAATACAGAATGAAGCCAGAGCTGGGACAATGGTGAATGAGCCTATAAAGTCAGAGAAGTCCAAGTGTATACCTACAACCAGGTTATTATAAAGCTATTTTCTCAAGGTAGGAGGAAAAGAAATTCTGTTCAAAGTTTTTAAATATAACATAATTTTTAAATGTTAATACTGCCAATTTCACTCTTGTCCTCCTCTTACTCCTAAATATAAAGAGCAAATTGGTCATGTGATCTTTGGGAGTCTGTAAACGTTGAATGTAAAAGATGAAGCAGTATTATGTTTTTTTTCTTAAGCTGGTATACACTCCTATTAGTATTTTATAATCCTAGGAATTAACATAGTGCTTGACTCATAGAAGATCTGAAATATATGTTGAATTATTCAAATAACAATACTACAGTCCATAAATTCTTAAAAGGTATCATTTTAATATATTTTCCAGTCTACATTTCCTGACAGTAGTTAAACTAAGGCTTGTCCTTTTAAAGAGCAATATGTTTCCAGGTTATGCCAAGATAAGTAATCCACTCAGGGGAAAAGGTAATAAGCAAATCATCTTTTGAACTTCCTCACTATGTCTTGGTAATATGTACATTTTCAGATTTGTACAATTTGCAATGGTAGCACTAAAAACGTAAGTAAACTTGGAGTCTAAATTCAGTCCATAGACTTAAAAGATGAAAAAAATCAGCTAAAAGTAAAAACATTTTACTTTTTTTCCCAAATTATATTTCAGGATAATAAAAATAAAAAATAGTCACTAGCACAAAAGCTGGATTTAAATGTCACCTGTTCCTCATGTAGAGTATTGGCCTACAAAGTTAAGACATACGAGGAGAAAATGGCAAATATTTTGATGGAATCTCCAAAAGAAAATGGATTTGTAATTTGAGAGGGGTTCAATAGAGTACAATGGAAGACTTTCGATTGGGTTTTCCTTTCAAAGCAAATTATTCTATTTCCAGACTCTAGGTATGCATATATTATAGCCAGAATGAATTGAATCCTTTGCTCTTTGCCACTTTTCCAAATTTCTTTGCTGTGATTAACGGTCATGGACTATGTCAGATTTCAAGTCCATTCATGATGCTAAGCTAAGCCAGTGCTGAATGCTATTACCAACACTGGTGTTAAAATAAATCTAGAGTCATTTGTTTTAAATGACTTCTCATGGATCACTTAACTCAACTGTTGACAAATATAGTAGAGCTAATGTACATCCCCTGAAGCTTCTCCCTGCACAATTATCTAAAAGACCTTGGTATCAATCTTCTTTATTGTGACATTTTGTCAAGTAAAGAGTAGTCAAGGGGTCTGAGAAATTCTGCTCTCCCAGCAAATAGAAAATCAGCTCAAAACTTCTAAAGCTGTTACTCACACAGATTTGGGGCATCTGTGTCCCCTCAAATCACAGAACGAGTTCACCAAAAGGTAACAAATGATGGCTGAGAAGAGTAATGGTACCAGAACAAATGGCTTAGAGCTTGGAGAGATCTCATTTGGCAGGAAGCTTTGTGCATCTTGTCTTTGCGGACACAATGGACCCATTAGGGGAAAGCAATTTTGTCATTCTCTACCTTTCTCTTTTTCTCTTAACAAATATCAAAACAAGACTGAAATACATCATGGGAAACTGAAAATTATGCTACAATGCACCTAGAACAGCATTACGGGGAGAGCTTCTTAAAAATACAATATCTAGAACCACTCTTGATGATTTCAAGGTAGTCAGTTTTGAGTGGGGTCCAGGAATTCATATCTTTAAGAAGCAACCCAGAGGATTTTTGTGCCCCCAGCCTGAGGGCTGTCTCTTGAAAGCCACTGGTCCAGATAACCCAGTAAATAACCCCTGGAAAAGTACAGAGACATACTGCTCACACGGTTTAGCTTCATTGCCCATAATAGGAATTCAATACTTTAAGTCTTTGAATTGGTCATTTGCTCAAACTGCTCAAGTTGTGAAAAATCTGTAAAACCTAGCATGTTTGAAAATTGCAACATCAATTGCAGTTTCTATATTTTAAACTTTAAATCACTTTAAGTGTTCACCCTCAAACACCTTCTGATTCAAGCTTCATTAGATTTTTCTCTTATGCCCTGGCTACTGTGATGAGCTTTATTTTCCCATGTCTGAATTAGTTTCTTAAGAGGCTGAATATCATTATAAAATGAGAAAATATGAATCAATGGAGAAGGAAAAATTCTTTTTCTCGTCTTCTCAATGCATAGCAATATGATTTCAGTATGCATGAGAGCCTGATGAATAAATTAAAAGACAATTTCTAAATTGTGTATTGATTTTTATACAACATGAAGTAAGACTATGTATCTGAGATCATTGTAATGGGCATAAATCTGAAAACTAAAAGGGAAAATAAGATAAAATAACATTTAAAAACATAGCAGAGCACCTAATAATAGTAATATATATAAGTGTCCGTTCTCCCTGGAACCTGAGAACATTAACTATCCTGTTATTAAACCTATTTTTAAATAATTATTCACAGAGTTAGCGCAAAGTCCTTAAGAGCTTTCGTCCTTTCTCTAACATAAGCAGCCATCTAATTTAAAAAATGGATATTCTGCACTAAGCGTTGCCTGTAGGTGATGGATCACTGAGATTTACACCTGAAACTAATACTATACTATGTTAGCTAACTGGAATTTAAATAAAAAACTTGAAACAAACAAAAAGAATATTCTGGGAGCATACAATTCATGTTGGAGTATGTTCTATTTAAAGAAACACATTAAATTGCCATTGATGATTTTTGTAAAGTTCATGGCAGTTTTTCTATTTAGTTGTCTGTTTGGCATCTTGCCTCAGGCAAAAACACCCATGGGGAAAGCCATACTTACAACCCCAAAATTACTATGTGAGTAGGGCTGTATAGGAAGATAACTTGATTGCCATGGAGTTTCTGTCTAATACAAATGGAGAGCAAAAAGATACATGACTGTTTAGTAGGAAATAAAAGTTACACTATAAATAGTATTATCCGCATGCTTTGCATTTTTAAAAAAGATTAATATTAGATTATTTGAAATTAGCCCTAGTCCTCAGTCATCAGGCACCCAAGCTGCACACTGGCCATGGGTGCTAGAATTGGTTAGGTTTCCATTCCCACTGGCCACTGTGTTACTCTTCTGGTTGTTGACTTCTTTGAATATATCCTTCTCACTATTTATAAGCATCGACATAGGAATGTGACATATGGGGAAATTATCTGCCTTTCTCACCTTGCTGCTTCTGATGGCATCTCAGGCATCTAAGAATAACTTTCTTTTAAACTCACAGAATGCATATTTACCAAGACTAGAAATGCTGTTGTATAGTAAAGCGCAGGAGTTAATTTTTCAGTGAAAACTGTAAACTCAGCTTTTTTCAGGGCAACAAACAATATATAATAGCAAGAATAGGAAAATAAAGGAGGCTCTCAAAGTGCTGAAGCAGTCGATTGGATCACTTAGAAAATGAAAGTCCTTCTAGCCAGAGTCTTGAACATCTGAGTGCACTCCCTCATTATCCATAAAAGAAAACAGGTTGGGAGCAATTCTGAGGTTTTAAGGATATCATAGTCTAAAGCAGAATTAGGTCTGTGATATAAGCCATGAAAATAATTGGTACTACATAATATATATACATAATGGACACAGAGATGGAAAAAGACCCTTTAGAGAGGGATCTTTGGTTCTCAACCTTTTTTCCCCTCATGTGACATGCTGCAGAGATAGATACTATTCACCTGCGAGACCTAAATTCACTACTTTTCACTCTAACGTCGTATCTTGATAAACATCATGATATATAAAATTCTCAAGAACCTAACTATAATTCTACCTCATTTCTTCCTCCACCCATAATTGTGAATTTATATCCTGTTTGACAACTGTTATACTACTTAATGCTACTGAAATGATGAACTAACCCAAAGTTATGTGCCTAAGGAGTTGGCTTGTATGAAATTGGAGTGATACACTGTCACCAAAAAGACTTTAAGACTTCATTAAAGAGTTCATTTTCACTTCTGATGTTTTTTCTAAACCTTAAATCCAGAATCACCTACTCTGAGGATTTCTTTAAGGAGCATAATTCATGCAATAGTAGGGAATGTATGAGTCTGTAACATTTCCTTAGGTCTAGAGTCAGTTTGCATGACTTTGGGGCTGCTAGCTTTGGGACATAGCAAACCCTGATTCCTAATGAATAGAATAGAGCTACCAATAATAGCTTGCTGTACACCACAGAACTTGTTAACCTGTGGTTTAAAGTATATTGTAATTAGGAGGAGAACTGATTTTTTTGTAATAATTACAAGATATCCAGAAATATATTTCTAGAGAAAATAGGAAAATGCCCAGAAATATCTTTAAATTAAAATTTAAACATTTGTTGTTGATATAATTAAACTTACTGAACCTATCTTAAGAAATATCTATAGTTTCACTGTCCTTTCAAGTTGACTTTGGTTAATAGCTTGCTGTACACCACAGAACTTGTTAACCTGTGGTTTAAAGTATATTGTAATTAGGAGGAGAACTGATTTTTTTTGTAATAATTACAAGATATCCAGAAATATATTTCTAGAGAAAATAAGAAAATGCCCAGAAATATCTTTAAATTAAAATTTAAACATTTGTTGTTGATATAATTAAACTTACTGAACCTATCTTAAGAAATATCTATAGTTTCACTGTCCTTTCAAGTTGACTTTGGTTAACTTTAAAGCTTAATAGCTGGCAAACTGTTCTAACACAATTGGTTTCATTTAACTGATATAAAAAAGTAAAAATTCACAGATAACAAAGTGATTTCACATGTAAATAAAATTACATGTGTCACAGTCGTGTGTATACCTTGTATACCTGTATATAATTGATATATACATAGTAAAATACTTAAATAATATAGAATTCAATAATACATAGGGAAAAACTCAATGTGCTGTTTCAATCCCATTTAACAGTGAATATTGCTCAGAAATAAAGAACAAGTCAATGTCTTGTTTCAAACCCGTTTAACAGTGAACATTGCTTTTTGATATATCTTTTAAAAATAAGAACAAATAATGAGAACTTTCTTAACATGCAGACTTATAGCTTAGAGTGGTTCTGAAGAACTTCAGTTATTAAGCAATCAATCTGTATTGCCAGCACAGGTTTTTGTCTCATCCAAGATCCATAGCCAAAAAAAGAAAAAATAGACATATCTCCATTCATATGTTCATGAAGCACTTGTTCATTGTTAATTCCCTTAGATTTGGCATCAGACAAATCCATAAGTAAAATTTGCAGAAGTGTGATGATAATATTTCCCACCTATGGCACTATTGTATCTTATTTCTTGGTCTCCTTGACAGCAAGGTCAATTGTAATTATTGCAATGCTTTTACTTTGAGGCTTGCTTCTTTGCTGATGTTAAAGGGTATATGAGTTCCTTTCTGTAAGAGTGCACAGAGTAAAGATTATATAAACAAATTAAGATCACCATGGAAATCTAGTTTATTCCATAACACATCAATCCACTGTTCTAAATATCCATAATCCTCAAAATGTGGAAACTGTGACTTCATTAAGCATGAGGGAATTTGGCATTCTTCTTTTTAGGCTCAGAAATAAATACCGCCCACACTCTTTTATGGCCCATCTTAGATTATCTTCCTCATCTAAATTTATACAAGGGCAAGGAGAGTTTTACTCAAAACTGATGGAGCAAGTGAAAATCTCTCAAAGTAATTCCGAGATTTAGTGTCCACTGAGAAAATGTTTCTCTATTGGGACAAAAAGCTAAAAGATGCTCAACACAAAATGTATGAATGCCATTCTTTGGCTCTATCTCTCTGCCAAACAGCTAGCTAGCTACCTAGAAATACACTTTGCATAAATATATGTTAATACCTGCCAATTAATTTTCAAAATGAAGTACAGCCATACTCTGGAAAACTTCTTCCAAATAAACATCTCTCTGGTAGAAAGCCTTTTAGGACTTAATAACCAATGTTCCAGAACATTCCTATTGCTTAACAAAATGTTATTTAGCTAATGTTTGTAAAAGAACATTTGGTATTTACATCCCCCAAGTTTAATACAATATTTATCACAAAATGATTGTGGTAAACTGCCAAGTTATATTCTAAACATCACTGGTCATAAGACATAATTTATTCAGATATTTTGAAAAGGTTCTTAAGTGCCAAAGAAGTATATGTGCCTCTCAGATGTTGGTAAGTCTGAGACATTATAGTTTCATAATCAGTGAGAATAATTCTCAGTCAACCTGTGTTCATCCTAAGTATATTTTCATGGGGCCTTTATTACATAATCCTTGTTTTTACCTAGTGTTTTATGGGTCCCTACAAATTTGAGAAGGTGATAAAGGAAATTGTGGAGATGGAAATAAAGACAGAAAAAAAAGTATTATTTGGTGATGAAAAAGTAATACTTTAAGAATTTTGGATCTTAGAAAAAAGGTTTGCTATTATATAGAAGTATTGGTTTCTTGTGTTTTAGTTACATTTTAGAATGCTGATTAAGGGGGCACCTGGGTGGCTCAGTGGCTTAAGCCGCTGCCTTCAGCTCAGATCATGATCCCAGAGTCTCTGCTCAGCAGGGAGCCTGCTTCTCCCCTTTTCTCTCTCTCTCTGCCTGCCTCTCTGCGTACTTGTGATCTCTGTCTGTCAAATAAATAAAATCTTTAAAAAAAAAAAGAATGCTGATTAAGGTTTGGGTTGATAAAATGCATTATATTTTTTTTCCCCCACTTGAAATAAAGAGAAATGGTCTTCCTGTCAGAGTCTTTGCCCAGAATGGTCTGGTTTCTAGGAAGAAGCTTACTGACAAGAATTTAGAAATGCCTGTTATGTAAACAAAGATTACCACAAAATAATGTAAAATTTGTATAGTGTTTCCTTCAAACCACTATTTATTAAAAATTTCAAAAGAGCCATCTGTACCCCAATGTTTATTGCAGCAATGGCCACGGTCGCCAAACTGTGGAAAGAACCAAGATGCCCTTCAACGGATGAATGGATAAGGAAGATGTGGTACATACACACAATGGAGTATTATGCCTCCATCAGAAAGGATGAATACCCAACTTTTGTAGCAACATGGACGGGACTGGAAGAGATTATGCTGAACGAAATAAGTCAAGCAGAGAGAGCCAAGTATCATATGGTCTCACTTATTTGTGGAGCATAACAAAGAACACGGTGGACATGGGGAGATGGAGAGGAGAGGGAGTTGAGGGAAACTGGAAGGGGAGATGAACCATGAGAGACTATGGACTCTGAAAAACAACCAGAGGGTTATGAAGGGACGGGGGGGGGGGGGTGGGAGGTTGAGGAACCAGGTGATGGGTAATAGGGAGGGACGTACTGCATGGAGCACTGGGTGTGGTACAAAAACAATGAACACTGTTACTCTGAAAATAAACAAATAAAAAAAAATTTTCAAAATTTATTTAAAAGAAAATTTCAATCAAGTTTAAAATTGTCATATCATGTTTTATACTGTAATGAAATGATCATAAGTAATCTAATGAGTATATACTATATATATATATATAGCATATAGTCACTATACTAGTAACTGAAGAAAATTAATTTAGAATTTGAGTAACAATCACAATAATTCCCATTTCACATCTATAATCCAGCCTTTTAGACTTAAAAACTATACTAATATTTTATTTAAAAAAAAACTTTAGTATACATCTGAAAGGAATCTATTCAAAGTTCCCCATTCCCCCAGCCAAGCTTACAGACAAAATACACAGGTGTCTGCACTTGGCCCTAACCTTTTTGTTTTTCTAGGTTATGATGTCCTCCATTCTTGGAAAGTAGATCCCAACTGCAAAACATATTCTTCTGGGGGCACCTGGGTGGCTCAGTGGGTTAAGCCGCTGCCTTTGGCTCAGGTCATGATCTCAGGGTCCTAGGATCGAGTCCCGCATCAGGCTCTCTGCTCAGCAGGGGGCCTGCTTCCCTCTCTCTCTCTGCCTGCCTCTCTGCCTCCTTGTGATCTCTTTCTGTCAAGTAAATAAATAAAATCTTTAAAAAAAAACAAAAAAACAAAAACAAAAAAACATATTATTCTGTAGCTTGACCACAACCCACATCCTGGACAAGCCAGATAGAGTTTCTTGAAAAACCTGCCACCTTCTGTTCTACCTGGCCAAAAGTGCACCACCTTCCCCCTAACCCTTTCCTGCCATGGGTGGAACTGCAGCCTTCACACATCCTTCAAAACCCCAAAAGGCCCAGCCTAAGAGAAACTCAGGGTGACATCTCTTTCGATGTCTAGCCCTTCTCCTCCTTTGGAAAGTGAACAAACTCTCTTGCTTGTTGCTCTACTCTTTGTGCAACTCTTTGCTGCCCACATCACCAGGCACCCTAACAACATCTATTTATATTTTATCTCCTGTATTAGAGATAATTTATGTAGCACTTCACATAATATTTGCAGTGATACTATATTCAGCCAATATCTGCATTATGTCAAGTGAGCAATGAAATAATAGTTGCATAGGTCAAAATCTTAACACCCCAAATATTTTGCTTCCTAATAGCAAGATTAAGCAAGTTGCATTATTTCTCAATTTAATATGGTTGAGTTAATAATAGTACCTACTCTGTGGGATCATTTTGGTTGAATGTGTAAAACAGTTCATACAATAATGGTTAGTTATTATTGCATATGGCTGGCTATTCAGGTAAATAATGTATTTTGGCTCTGATTTTTTAAACATAATTTTTCTTGCATGTGCAATGCAGATGATAATATAACCTACCTTACGGCATTGTGAGGATTAAATACACAAATCGACATTAGGTTTTCACATAAAATCTGGATTAGAGTTAATCCTTAATAAATGTGAGATTTTATTTTTATTAACATCATTATGAAAATTCAACGCACTAGAGTTTTTATGGTCTTATAGATTGAAATGACCTTTTTACAGCCATTTGTACTCAGAAGTAACCCATGATGTCTTTTGCTATGTGAGACCAAACCATGCCCACAGTCAGATTCTAACACGGAAATGTCACACAGAATGTCCCTTGAGTGACACACTGCCGTAACTCACAGTGGCAGGGCAATGCTGTTAAAGACAGACAAGACCACTTAAAACGAACCAACCAACAAAAAGCCAACAAAATAAAACTGGTAAGGAGCCACATAGTCAAATTTTAAAAACACAACTAATATCATTAGTTGTTCATCTCGTCTAATTCACTGCTTAAATGTATTTGCCTCCCAACACCAAGTGTTCTGCTTGGCCTCCAGAAAATCATATTCTTCTTTATCCTAAATGCTTCATTTTGATCTAAGATGTGAATATATCCCCAAGCTATATTTTCAAAGAGGGTATCACAGGGAGTCATTTATTTTACTTTTGATAAAGAGATTAACCGTGAAACTCATTTTTTCTATCAGTATCCAGGGACAATCATTTTCCTGAGGTATTAGTGACAGGTGCAAGTTGACAACTACAGAATTATAACCAACTTCCTACCTGCTATAGATGTCAAATAAATATTATACCTATTATAGACATCAAATAAAATTTTATGATATGAAAGCCCAGCAGCATATTATATCAGCTTTGTAGTAAATGTAGTTTATGATGTACTTTAAGTTGTAAATATCTGTCATTATTACTTTTATGCTGTACTTACTCTTCAGTTTAGAAAGCATACCATACTGTGAGGAAGCTATTATGATAGACAAAAAAAAATGAATATATCAATCCCAACTCTACTCTTAGTCTGTGTGACTCTGACTATAACATGTTTCTCTTTCTTTCTTCATTCTATAGACAGCTTTCTCTTTTATAGAATTAGGACATCTGGATAGATAAATAGTGAAGTCCTTTCAAACTTTTAGCATTTTATTATTTGCTGAAGCTGGGCACGAGAGAATATTCAATATGATTCCACTTTAATGGGTAAGTATTGGGTAAAAAACTATGTGCCAAAAACTATAATAAAAGCTAGGGATACAAACATGTAGAACGGGTAGCAGAAAAAGTATAAACAATACTGTGAACTCTGATAGACTGATCAAGACCATCCCCTGGGCCATGTACAACTCTCTAGTACTGTTTGGTTGGAGGGTAATTAATATATGTTGAATGAGTGACTGGATGAATGAATGAATGAAATTATTTCCAGTATGTTGATATAACTGAAAATGTCCATAAATTGCCATTTCCAAGGAAACAGCTTTAAGAGAAATTATGAAAGGTGGAGCAAATATGGAATAAAACTTTGGACCTGACTTCAGGGCAACTGTGAAAGAAACATACAATTTGACAAAGTCTAGTAAAAAAGAAGCTGCTGTCGGGAAAGTTAGATAATGTTTTCAGCCATACCCCATGCCTTCTGAGGGCATCATCCTTAGCTGCTCATTCCTTATGTTGTACAGACATATATCATTTATCTTACTTTTGAGGAAACAATGATTTAAGCCACTTATTAAATGTCTCAGTATTTGTATGTTATCCTTTAACAGTAAGTTTAAATTTGCTACAAAAAAAGGGTTTTTGCTTTGTTTTGTTTTGTTTTTCCGTCACCATTCTCCATTATTACATACCTATGAGACATTGTGATAGAGCAGAGATACCTTATATAGATCTTTTAGGACCTGGATTTAAATCCTAGGAAATATACTTAATGAAATCATTGATGAGAGTTCTGGATTATATATAAAAGGTGTTCAAAAATTGTTAAACACAAAAACTCCTAGACTGAGGGTTTTTTTTTTTTTTTTTAAAAAAAAGGAAGTGAAGATGGTCAATACTACATAGAACAGTTTCTCTCTACTTCATATTCTAAACAGTTAAAGACTCAGGAAGAAAAAAAAAAAAGATCTGCTCTTGATCTTTCCTTTTTAAAAAAGTCTACACTAAATGCACCCTGATGTTTATAGCAGCATTATCAACAACAGCCAAATTATGAAATGAGCCCACATGTCCTCAGACTGATGAGTGGATAAAGAAGAGGTGATGTGTGTGTGTGTGTATATATATATACATATATATATATATGTATATATATATACACACACACACACATATACACACATACATACATACATACAATGGAATATTACTCAGCCATCAAAAGAATGAAATCTTGTCATTTGCCATGACATGTATGGACTAGAGAGTATTATACTAAGTGAAATAAGTCAGTCAGAGAAAGACAAATGCCATATGATTTCACTCATATGCAGAATTCAAGAAACAAAATAGATGTACATAGAGGGATAAAACAGAGAGAGGCAAATGTAAAATAGACTCTTAACTATAGAGAACAAACAGGGCTGTTGGAGGAGAGATGGCCAAGCAGATGGGCTAAATGGGTGATGGGTACAAAGGAAGACGCTTGTGATGAACACTGGGTGTTAGATGTAAGTAACGAATCACTAAACTTTACTTCTGAAATTAATATTACACTGTATGTTAACAAACTAGAATTTAAATAAAAACTTGAAAAAAAAAAACAAGAAAGAGTTAACCTGAGTTATGTGGAAAATATGCTCACCAACAGAGTACACCTTAGGTACATCAGTAACAATTCACAAAATGCACAAAAAGGGTTTATTAAGTCTCTTGAATCCTTCAGAATGGCCTTGCTAATTTTATCCTCAGGAAAGAAAATAATGAGATTTTTCAATTTCTGTCTATCATAGATGCTTGAAAAAGTCAACTCCTAATATTGACAAGATTATCTCACTAGTTGGTGCAGATTTTGATGTGTAAAAATCCTGAACACAAGTAATATGTGTTGCTTTCCCTGTGTGAATCTGGCCCTAAACTATGACTTTAATGTGAGAGCAGCAGTTGTTATTTCCAGAGGCTGAGTAGGGCAGATTTCTTATCTATAATACAGGTCAATACTGTCGCCTGAGCTCTGGAACTGTCCTGTGATGCATCATGAATGCTGTCAGAGAACACATGATGGCCAGGCCCCAAAGTCTAAAGCAATGATCTGTGCTTGGTTTAGCAGGTCAAATACAGTCTGCATGCTTGAGTCTCTTCCTAGGACACAAGGACATTTTAAATCTTATAGGAATTTAGAGCCCAGAGGGCACAAGGCATCATATACTCAACTCTTTTTTTTTTAAAGATAATATTTTATTTATTTGAGACAGAAAGAGAACATGAGTGGGGTGAGAGGGGAAGAAGGAGGGGAAGAGCGAGAAGAAGACTTTCCAATGAGCACAGAGCCGGATGTGGGGCTTGATGCCAGGACCCTGAGATCATGACCTGAACTGAAGGCCAATACTTAACCAATTAAGCCAGTCAGGAGTCCCATATTCAACTATTTTATTATGAACAAAACAAAATTGAAGCTAAGAGAAGTATGGTATTAGATCAAGGTCACATAACTTACTAGTGGGAGAAGCCTTGAGTAGAGCCTTAATTCCTGACTCCCTATTTCAAAACGCATTGCAATTTTAAAAAGAAGTCGATGTTTATGGGAGTTGGTGGAACATATGAGCCTGGTGGTTGGTATTATGGAGGGCACATATTGCATGGAGCACTGGGTGTGGTGCATAAACAGTGAATGCTGGAACACTGTAAAGAAATAAAATAAAATAAATAAAATAAAATAAAATGGAAAAAAAGCATAGTTCATAGACAGAGGATCCATAAAATAAAATAATCATAAACTCTATTTAACTTCTAACTCATTCTCTTCCATTTTCAAGGTTCTTTCTAGTGCACTCAGCAACCAACTTAAATCCATTCTTGCTTTAAGTAGATTTCAAATACTAAGGAAAACTGTGCCAGTGGATTGTGGGACATCCTCTGTACTTCCTGTCATGGCCGTTAAAGGAATAAATTCACTAGTAATAGGTAATAAGTATTGAAGGGAAAACACTCAAAAACTGTACTTTGACGTATCTTAGTTCATCCTGGCTGCTATAATGAACATTTATTTCTCACATTTCTGGAGACAGAATAGTCCAAGATCTAGGTACCTGCAGAATTGCTATCTGGTGAGTCCACTTCCTGGCTAATAGATGACTTTCTTCTTCCTGTATGGTCACACAGTGGAAGGGGCAAGGGAGCTCTCTTTCATAAGGGTGCTAATCCCATTCATGAGGACTCCACCTGTCAAAGAGGTCATGAGGACTCATGACCTACACCTGTCAAAGACCCTGCTTTTCAAAGACCCATTACCATCACAACTCTGAGTTAAGAATTGAACATATGCATTTTAGGGGAATATATTCAGTACATACCAAGGTGCAAATTCATGGTTATATAGAAGTTATGGGCAAAGGTTGAAGAGATACAGAAAACAAATCTCTTTTTGACAGAATCAGTGTCTTTATAAGACATCTACCATTGGCAGCCAGAAGATCTGGGGCAACTCTGTATTTGAAATGAAATAAAATAAAATAATGAAATAAAAGTTAAGTAGAACCACTAAAATCTTCTATTAAAAAAGGGCATTAGAATGGCTCTTGCCTTAATATTTAGATTTAATTCTCAATACCTCGTATCCCTCAAATGCTCCACTCCTCTCACACTGAACTTGAGTTCCCAAAAATACTCATTCCTTGGAGTCTCAGAACATGTAATTCCCTCTTGTCCATTCTTTCCTGCTCCACAGCCTTCTTTATCTAACTTCTACTCATCTTTTAGGACGCTGCTTAGACTTGTCCAAGCATGGTGGTCACAGAATATGTCAATAAAAGCAAGACAATTTGAAGAAAGACTGATGTGTTGCTAATAATGATATAATAAGATGTTTAACCCAGAACTGTCCCAGGCAAACTCAAAGGGAGGGGACCATTAATAACATTCTGCCTAGCACTATAACTTATTTGTAAGTACTGTAATTATCTGAGTTCTGCTTGCTATATTCTTCTCAATGGAAAAAACTTTACAAATTAGATTATTTTTATTTTTTTAAAAGATTTTATTTTTTTTCTTTCTTTCTTTTTTTTTTATTTGTTTATTTACAGCATAACAGTGTTCATTGTTTTGGCATCACACCCAGTGCTCCATGCAGTACGTGCCCTCCTTATTACCCACCACCTGGTTCCTCAACCTCCCACCCCCCCCCCACCCCTTCAAAACCCTCTGGTTGTTTTTCAGAGTCCATAGTCTCTCATGGTTCATCTCCCCTTCCAGTTTCCCTCAACTCCCTCTCCTCTCCATCTCCCCATGTCCTCCATGTTCTTTGTTATGCTCCACAAATTTTTTTTTATTTTTTAAAATAATCTCTATATCTAATGCAGGACTTCAACAGACAACCCTGATATCAAGAGTTGCATGTTCCACTGATTGAGCCAGCCAGACCCCTATTTTTTTTTTTTTTTAAGGAGGCTCCGGGACCAATGTGGGGTTTGAACACATGACTCTGAGATAAAGAGTCACATGTTCTACTGACAGAGTCAGCCAGTTACCGTGAATTAGCTTATTTTCTTTTTTTTTTTTTCCCTTTTTATTAATTTTTTCAGCGTAACAGTATTCATTCTTTTTGCACAACACCCAGTGCTCCATGCAAAACGTGCCCTCCCCATCACCCACCACCTGTTCCCCCAACCTCCCACCCCTGACCCTTCAAAACCCTCAGGTTGCTTTTCAGAGTCCATAGTCTCTTATGGTTCGCCTCCCCTCCCCAATTGTCTATCATTTTAGATTGGTTCTATACAAGTGCATTCAATGTGAGAATTTCTATAAACTTTTCAAAGCTTTTCACTTTAGAGAAAAAAATGTAGCTTACATTCATTTTGATTATACATTCTTCACAGTTTAGGAATTATTAAACAAGTACTATGTAAGCCTTGTGTATAAGAACTCATATTACTACTAAAACTCATTGAAAACTAAAATGTAAGATAATTGATTCTTCTTCTGAAATTGTTCTCCATTGTCAATCCTTAATATTAGATACTTGAACATAAAGAATAATTTAATCTAAAAATGGATTAAATTCTACTGAAAATTTCAAAATAGCTCTTTAGGGTTCTTAGCTGAAGAAAACTATGTTTGGCAGGTGACATAAAGGAGACTGAACAGTGATTTATTTGTCCAACAGACATGCATTATGTGCCAACAAGTTTAATTCCTCATAAGATAATGAAGGTCACATCTCCCTTATCTTTTAGCACATCTATTAATTTTTAAATAATATGTTATTACTTTCCTGGCAATTATGACATCTGAAAATTTCAGTTTTCATTTTCCCATTGGAAATGACATTTTATCTTTAAAATAGGGACAAGAAATAGTCTTGTATAGACTAGTATAGTATAACAGATAAAAGAACTAGTATAAAGATACTAGTATAACAGATAAAAGGAAAATATTTCCATCTCATCCACTGGAAAATATAAGTTTGTATAATAAAATATACTTCGTAGAATATTAAAACAGTCTGGTCATGAAAGACAGTATATCTGGTTGCTTTAATCACTGAACCCTTAACTGACGGATAGAATTTCATTGAGTCGACTGAAAAGCAGATTATTTTACAATATGGGTGGTTATTCCACACTAAGTCATGACAATAACCTACAATAATAGCAATAATAACAATATAAAAATATTTGTAGTCTTTATTTGTTGAATGCTTACTATAAATTCTATTTGCCTTTATTTAAAAAGTCCCTATATATAGGGACAATTTATAATATCGTCCAATTTTCCAGATGAAGAGACTAAGGTAGATAAATATTAAATAATTTTGCCAAAGGTTTGGACTCTGTGCTCAGTGGGGAGCTTGCTCCCCTCCCACCTGCCTCTCTGCCTACTTGTGATCTTTCTCTCTGTCAAATAAACAAACAAAATCTTTATTTTTTTTTTTGCCAAAGGTGTACCTAGCTGGTAAGTAAATAAATATTAGTATAATAAAATAATAATAGTTACAACAATTAAACAAATTATTGGTTGTGATTCATATAATGTCTTCTAAGAGCTAACAATAACTAATATATACTTACAAAAACATCTTTTAGTGTAAACAGCATAGTCCCATTAGTCCTGAGAAGGACATTGAGATTTAGAGAAAGTAAATAACAACTTTATAAGTGTATAATAATAGTAATGATTAAAACCATGACAATTATGACAAGTTTAAATAATTAGTGTGGGCCAGACTCTGTTTTAAATACTTTTCAAAAATGTAGTCACAGTCCTATGAGGTAGAGTTATTCTTGTTACAATAACAAGAAACTAAAGTATAGACTAGGATAGCTAAATCCAAGGTTCATGATACTAATTATTATGCTAGAAGACCTCACTCATAAGAGGCAAACATTTTGTTCAAAGGAGGAACTAATAATGGTAAAAAAAAAAAAAAATCAGGTTTCCAGTTAAATTCACAGATCTATTTTATTTAAGTTTTAAAATAATATAACACCTGTCACGAATTATACAAAGTTAAAATTAGTTCAAATGGCTATTAGTATTATTTAGCTACCTCTTCGCACTGAGTATCCATCTGAAGAGCATTATCCTAGGAAAGTATACTGTTATACCTAAGCACTTTTTCATGGAGTATATTCACACACATAGCTGTTCCTCAAAACTCCTTGTTAGTTCCACCTAACTAGACATTTTCCCAAAGAAGACATATAAATGCCAACAGACACATGAAAAGATGCTCAACATCACTGACCGGGGAAATGCAAATCAAAACCAAATGAGATATCACCTCCACCTGTCAGAACGGCTAAAATCAACAACACAAAAAACAGCAAGTGTTGATGAGGATGTGGAGAAAAAGAAATCCTCTTACACTGTTGGTGGGAATACAAACTATACAGACAGTCTGGAAACATTATGGAGTTTTCTCAAAAAATTAAAAATGTACATTTTTATGTATATCCATAAATACATACAATACAATTCAATAATTCCACTACTGGATATTTACCTAGTCACACAAAGAAATGAAAATACTAGTTCAAAAAGATGTATGCATCCCTATGTTTACAGGAGAATTATTTATAACAAACAAGGTATGGAAGCAACCCAAGTGTCCACTGATAGATGAAGAGATAAAGATGTCTCACACACACACATACACACACACATATACATATAATGGAATGTTACTTAGCCATAAAAAATGGAATTTTGCCTTCTGCAACAGCATGGATGGACCTAGAAGGTACATGCTAAGTGAATTAAGTCAAAGATAAATACTATATTATTTCACTTATATGTGGATTCTAAAAACAAAACAAATAAATAAACAAAAAGACCCATAAACACAGAAGACAAACTGATGGTTGCCAGAGGGGAAGGTGTGGGGGGGAATGGACAAGGTTGGTGAAAGGGAGTGGGAGATACAGGCTTCCAGTTATGGAATGAATAAGTTAGGGGATAAAGGTACAACAGAGGGAATATAGTCAATGTTATGGTGACAAATAGTAGTTATACTTGTGAGGAGCACAGCATCACAAAAAAACTTGTCAAATCACTATGTAACATGGTGTGTTAACTATACTTCAAACAAAACAACAACAACAAACAAACTCCTTGTCAGTCCCTGAAGGAAAGCTCAAATACAGATTCATCTATTTGTCAATTAATGCATGTGGTCCTTAATACATAACAAAAGTACTTAGATTAAACTGGCTTAGGAGATCTTTGTTCCCATGAATTCTGGGAAAGCTGTATTTATGGCCTTTTTTAACAGTGGCCTACTAAAAAAGTTTGAATGATCAGGTGGCTCCAAATGGCCACTAAACCATCCCAGAGGGAGCCGCCAGCAACATAAAAGAAAGAGGAAGAGAGAGAGAGGAAAAAAAAAGAAAATCCCCAGAGAAAATTCTTCATTGAGTAGGTGGATTAGCATTACTCACTACTACTTAATGAGTGAAAAATTCAAACATTTTCTCAAATGAAAGAAATAAATATTTCGTTTTTTGGCTTCCCTCTTCTTATCAGGATACCAATAATGTTAGCATCTGGGTGGCTCAGTCAATTGAGATTGACTCTTGGTTTCAGTTCATGAGGTCATGATCTCAGGGTCACTGGATAGAACCTTGTGTCAGTTTCCACACTCAGTGTGGAGTCTGCTTTGGATTCTCTCTTTCCTTCTCCTTCTGCCCCTCTGCTCCCCTCGTTTGCATGCACAGTCACGCACCTTCTCTCTCTAAATAAATAAATAAAAATCTCAAACAATAATGTCAGTCTGATTCCTCTATTATTCAGATTATCATTGCATATTATCAAAGCTCCTTAAATAAATGTATAAATATCTTTTGAACCTGTACCATTTACTGATTTCAGAAATGTTTACTGGGTATTCAATGGATGGCCAATATTATTGGATATAGTCAAATATAATAACCCTTATCAACTCTCAGGTTGTTAAGTTTTGTAGAGGATGCCAGAAAAACTAATAATAACATAATATAGAATATTATTTTTCAAGATGAAGAGACAAAATGGAAAATAAGCAAATGAAAGAGATCAGCTAATGGGAAGAGGTGCATTAGGCAAGATTTCGTGTGTGTATTTCATATTCCTTATTGTTTCCCTTCTAGACTGCAAACCTGCTGAGGACAAACTCCAAGATGGAATGGCAATTTTTTTTTAATATTTTATTTATTTGACAGAGAGAAATCACAACTAGTCAGAGAGGCAGGCAGAGAGAGAGGAGGAAGCAGGTTCCCTGCGGAGCAAAGAGGCCGATGTGGGGCTCGATCCCAGGATCCTGGGATCATGACCTGAGCCGAAGGCAGAGGCTTTAACCCACTGAGCCACCCAGGAGCCCCTGGAATGGCAATTTCATCTTTCAGCAAGGCTTCACACAAAGTTTTACTCACAATAAACAACATACATGTCTACTAAAGAACTGCATAAACTAGACAGTAACTATGATTTGCAAGCAACTACCATAGCTTCACTAGAAACAAAATCTTCCAACATATTTTACATGCTCTTCAACACCGCTATATGTACACAGAAAGAAAACTGTTCCATAATTAGAACAATGTTCCTTACTGAACCCTCAAGAATATGACGACCAAAACTGATATATGCTTAATCTGTGTCTATCTTCCAGATGGGGGAAAATTAAATAATAGTGTTTGTTATAACTTTTCACACACTATGGGGTTTTTAAGATCACATATAAGGCTTCCATTGACTTTTAAAAAATCAATCACGTTTCATATCAGGTAGCAAATACCAAATGAAATTGGCAAATATAAAAATGTATCAGCAACTTCAAAAGTTGAAAAAATAAAACAATATTTGATATTTGCAAAGAATTTTATTTGATCCTGCTACCATTGTAGTAGAGCATTATGGTCTTTGAAACTTCACTATGATAAATGTAATAAAATAAAAAGTAAATTGAAAAGACAAAAATGCATTAAAATAACCCCCAACACATACATGCAAGAATATGCCATTTGCGACGACGTGGATGGAACTAGAGCGTATCATGCTTAGTGAAATAAGTCAATCGGAGAAAGACAACTATCATATGATCTCCCTGATATGAGGACATGGAGAAGCAACATGGGGGGGGAGGGGGATAGGAGAAGAATCAATGAAACAAGATGGGATTGGGAGGGAGACAAACCATAAATGACTCTTAATCTCACAAAACAAACTGGGGGTTGCTGGGGGGAGGTGGGATTGGGAGAGGGGGAGCGGGCTATGGACATTGGGGAGGGGAGGCGAACCATAAGAGACTATGGACTCTGAAAAACAACCTGAGGGTTTTGAAGGGTCAGGGGTGGGAGGTTGGGGGAACAGGTGGTGGGTGATGGGGAGGGCACGTTTTGCATGGAGCACTGGGTGTTGTGCAAAAAGAATGAATACTGTTACGCGGAAAAAATTAATAAAAGGGGGAAAAAAAAAAAAATTAAAAATAAATAAATAAATAAATAAATAAATAAATGAAATAAAGTGAAAAAAAAAAAAAAATATCTTTTATTTCCCCAATGGCTTATACTTTTATTTTTATTTTATTTTTTATTATGTTCAGTTAGCCAGCATACATATAAGAATATCTTATTACATGATTTAAATCATTTCTAAGGAAAATGGTGAAACAATATCTGCATACATTAAAATAAGATATAATGAACATCATAGGAAATATTAAAAGCTAGCATATCATGCCGTAAAACGTCTTAGAGATATACACACATAATGTGAATAGAAAGAGGAAGATTTTATATATGTGCAGGTATATGTGTATTTTTGTATTTGTGCATAAGTGCAATGGGAGAAGACAAAAGACAAATAATAGCCATTTTCTATGTAATATTTACTTCCATATGGAAGACATGTGGTGAACTTCATAAACTGCCATTAGGAAAACACAGTACTATAAGGCTTGAGCTGTTGCTTTCTCAGTAAACGACTTAAATAATTTAGGAGTAGATGTGGAAACAAAGGCATGGCCTGTTTCTCAGTCTTTGTGGCTTATTTGGTATCTTAAAAATTATCCCATACCTTAAACTTTATACTATCCCTATCAGGGAACAGGTAATTCCCAAAGGTACAAAGAAGAAAGAAAAAATTCTTATTCTATACAATCAATGTCAATTATGTTAGGAGTAAAAGTAGGAAACAAAAAGTCACAGAGGAAATAAGGAGTAATCGGAATGGGTCTACAAATCTTGACTGTGGATGAAAGCATTTTTAATTATTCTCCTTTGAAAGAGCAGACGTCTTTACTACCTGAGGTGCATGAAATAATTCATAAAAAGGGATGTCACCAGCCTAAGTGTGAAAATGCACTGTGCATAAATCCAGCTCATGCTTTACATAGGTTATTCTGGTTTCAGTGATGAGAAATGAATGTAGGAGCAAGAGTAGGAACAGACCAGTTAAGAAGGTTTTGCAGTCATACCAGTAAGAGGTGGTGGCTTGGGTTAGGCACCAGCAGTGATGGGGACAATTCCAATTCTGGATGTACTTGAAGGTAGAGCTAAGAAAATGACCTGACCAAATATGAACTGGGGGAGCAGTATGATGCATGAAGAGAAATCAAGTGTTCAGTTGTGGATATGATTTTGATATATCCAATTTGATATGAGTTGGAATTTGGGAGAGACACCTGGGCTATATATTTACATTAACTTGAAGGGAAGAAGGAACTAAAATTAAGATTTGGGTGGAGAGTGATCTCAAGAGAGGACAATGGCATGCAAAGGATATGGTAGACATTTCCAAATTTATTTTCTTTCATTTCAGGCCACATACCTAGATTATACTTTCTGGCTTCCCTTGAAGTGACATATCACTAGATTCTGGCAGGAGTACTACCATTGCACCTGGGGCAGATTAATGTCTCATGTATGATCTTTCCTATTCCTTCACTCTCTGCCAACTTGATAACAGACATGCACAATGACTTTGGATATTCTATGTTAATGAAGCTTGTGGAAGACAAGCTAGTCTTGCTAGTGTTCCCCGTATCCAGTTTTGCTTCTCCAGTCACATAGAAGTCTATTTCCAAAACCCCCTTTTTCCAGTTGTATCCAATGATTTTAAAGTACAAATGATACTTTTTATTTTTAGACGAAAAAAATTAATTGCTAGTGGTCCACTTTCCTCTGCTGTAATAACCAATAGGGATCAATGAAATGGTATAGCTACAAGATGGTGGAAGCTTCTTCAGCCTGGACCATGGAGATAGCTTGCCCTAGAGAGTTCCTCAGACTTACAATGGACTTTACCTGAAAAATAAACTTTTGCTATATAACATAGCTGAGATTTTTGAGGCTGTTCTTTACCATGGCATAATCTACACCATCTCAAATAAAACAATAATGGCACTATAAGATAGAAGAGCCACTGCAGTATACTCCAAAAGAAAAAATTCTACTGTTTCAACTATAAATTAAATTGTGCTTTCTAATTCTAGATTTCTCCTAATTCTGGAGTTGCAAATAAAGTGGGAAAAAACATATTCTTATTTTTTTATTTATTTATTTGACAGAGATCACAAGTAGGCGGGGGTGGGGGAGCAGGGTCCCTGCTGAGCAGAGAACCCAACACAGGGCTCGATCCCAGGACCCTGAGATCATGACCTAAGCTGAAGGCAGAGGCTTAACCCACCGAGCTACCCAGGTGTCCCAATTCTTTAAACCTGTATAAATTATGAGAATAAGGGAAATGTTTTGATAGGATCTAATTTTGGTTCAAAAACTTAAGCTTAAATTTAAGTGAATCAGCCAAATATTGAATTCTGGCACAACCATTAACAAACCCATGTTTTTATCCATTAAGTATTGTGTTTATCAAAAGAATGAAAATTAAATTATATCAGTCATATATTAATGCACTTTGCACAGTTCCCGAGATATAGACAGGTAAGTATTATCCAATAATACCTAATTTATCTTAATAATACCTACTTAAGAATTGTTCTTAATCTTTCAGTGATAAAAATGTATTCACATGGGGACAGAACATTTCAGAAGTAAATTACACATAGAGATTTTTCTGAGTTCTTTTTCTAGTATTATTTAGTTTAATTCCATGAGCCAAATTACTTACATAGTTATTAATGTCAATTAAAAGTTGATTAGCATTGGTTCAGAGAGTATATTCTAGCAACACTAGAGACATAGTTTCATTCAGTTAACATGGAATACATTAGTCAGAGTAAAGATTTATAGAATAAAATGAAATACGAAATTCCTTATAATTCTATTCAAAATCAGAGGACTCTCACAGATGACCTTCAGCATATCATTTCACATTTTGTTATTATATGAGATTGAAGAAATCTTAGGCATAAACTAATTCTACATCCTTGTTCTTAAACATGAATCAGAAAGGTTAAACAAATTACCCTCAACTATTTTTGTAGATGATAATCTCAAGATTGGACCAAAATTCAAGTGTTTCCCTCACTTTGCTATGATTTCTAGTGTACACTTATCTCCTCATTAGCTATTTGATAGGTTAATAATTATAGTCTTGTTTCCTTTAAAGTCATAGAGTTAAGCAATATTTATTAGACCATGGGCTCCTATTCAGTTCTCAAAAATTAGTATCTATCATAATGTTTAGGAAAAAATGTAAATTAAATATTGGCTGAAAGAGATAGGCAGCTTCTATAGGAGAGACATGGTACATGACACGGAACATACTTTAGGATATTCTTACGAAATTTGCACTTCTACATGTAGCTTCTCTACAAAAGCCTGGCAAGGGAATGCATTTTTTTTACAAATAATAACTGAGTACTAAGTAATAGCTGATAATACCCACCACCGGGCTCACCCAACCTCCCACCCACTTCCCCTCCAAAACCCTCAGTTTGTTTCTCAGAGTCCACAGTCTCTCATGGTTCATCTCTCCCTCCAATTTCCCCCTGGGTGTGGTGCATAAACAATGAATTCTGGAACACCGAAAAGAAATTTTTAAAAAAATAAATAAAAATTAAAAATAAGAAGAAGTAGTAGCTGATATATGTTAAAGGCTTCAATGTGGGGCCAACAGATAAAATCTTCCATATTTTCAGCAAGATAAGTACTGGCACATAATGGTTGCTTAATAGTACTTAAAGAAAGGCACATGAAGTATTCTGTTTCAATATAGCATCTTTGAAAGTGTTACCTTCCAACTCAACAAGTTATTCATTTAATATTCATCTTAGCTTGGAGAAAAGGAGGAATTACTGGCTTATATAATTGAAAAGTACTTACTGTTAGATGGAGGTGCTCAAAGGAGGCTACCAGACTCTGTCTTTCCACTACTCATTCTATTTTTCTTTGTGATAGTTTCATTCTCATGCAGATTCTCCCCCACATGGAACCCAAAAAGCTGTAAGAAGCTCTAGACTCATACCTTACCAGCTCAGCAATACCCCAGTCCCAAAGGGAGCCTCTCATACTAGAAGAGAAGATGGATTCTGACCAGCCCAAGCAACATATATACACTATGTCAAGTTAGCTATTACAATAGGATTGTTAGTGAGGTTCTGTAGTGTCAAATATATTCAGGCAGTGTCATAGGCACCTACGAGTGCTTAATTTTTCTTCTTTGCCTGGTAGTCATTAAGTGCCTGTGGTTGGAAAACTCTTTGTGTATTAAATAAAAGTCACTTCCTAATATGTTCCAGGAGTTTTTGGGGTATTAAAGTAATAAGATGAAAAAACACAATATGTGTTATGTAAAAGAGAGATAGGCCTGAAAATTCATAATTATAGCACCGTGACATCATTCTTACATAAAGACTGTTTGGAGCTTAGGATAAAGTACACACCTGCCTAGGGAGATGAGGAAGGTTTTCCAACTGAAGTATCTGGGAATCATTAAGAAGATATTGTGACAGTGAACAAAAAGAAATGTTTCCAACAGTTTCTTCTTATAATAGTATTTTATGTTCTAGCAGTCACAAAGGATTCCTCACTGCTGTGGAGACTTGCCTAATGGTTGTTCCAGTCCTTGTTTTTGGCAGGTCTGAGATAAGGCAGAAATGTGTTACTATTAAAATCAAGGAGAATGTAGTCTTGGATTATCCCTGAAAATGAAATTGAGGAATCTCTATTTTTTCTTTCTACTTCTCTACATATGGAGAGTTTGGTGCACATATGTATTACATGGTGATAATCAGGATTGACAAGCATCAACGTTTAATGTATGTTCTTCTGTCCTTATTTCTTATAAAAGATTCAGCCCCTGAAAGAGTTTTATTAAAATCCAACCTTATTACTTATTCTAGTCTCTTATCTTCAGACCATGATAACAATCCCAACTTCATGTATTTTACTCAAAAGTCAATGATTACTTATAACTAAAAAGACCTGAATCTTATCAGCACTGCTAAAATATTTCCTTATATTAAGTCACTTTTTTCCCATGTCATAACATTTCTGATTGCATTTTATGATTAGAGGCACCTGTATCAGTTTATTGGCAATATCTGTGGTTGTTTTACTTTTCATAGAGGTGGATAAAATAGTGGAGGATCTTAAATCAACAGTATTTTAGATTTGGTAAATTATGGTATATGTACCAGGATAGCTGAAAGCTATACTTGGAGGTTCTATTCTGAGTAAAGCTGTCTGCATCCACACTCCCAACACTTATGAGCTGGTTGGCCCTGGACAAGTTTTTTACCTTCTCTGTGCTTCATGTTCAATAAAATGGGTGCCAAATAAAATGGGTACAAAAATAGTACTAGTTTCAAAAGGTTATTATGAGATAAAAATGAGTTAATCCTTGTAAAACCCTTTGACCAATGTCTGACACACAGAAAGCACTTTCAGTTAATATTCACTATTAAAATAGTCCTGGTTTGTAATACATCCTGCAAATCTCAACACCTAAACTTTAAATATTTTCTTTCTATTGCTTCACAGTCATAAATGACATAAAATTTATGCCCCCCAGGGTCCAGAGAGTCAAAATAACTTGAGTCTGCTGTTTGAATTGCAAAATAGTCCCAATGAACTATATAATATGCAGCTACCAGCCACATGAGGATGTTTACACCTAAATTAATTAAAAGTAAATAAAATTAAAAACTTAGTTCCTGGGGTGCCTGGGTGGTTCAGTTGAAAAGCTACTGCCTTTGGTTCAGGTCATGATCCCAGGGTCCTGGGATCGAGCCCTGCATCGGGCTTCCTGCTCAGTTAGGAGCCTGCTTCTTCTTCTCCCTCTGCCGCTCCCCCTGCTTGTGCTCTCTGTCTCTGTGTCAAAATAAATCAATAAACTCTTTAGAAAAAAAAAAACAAAAAAACTTAGTTCCTGTGTCACACTAATCACATTTTGAGGTCTCAATAGCCACATGTGTGTAATGGTTCCCATATGGCACAGCACATTTCTATCATCACAGAAATTTTATTGAACACAGCTAGTCTATACTCTCCTAGGCTGGTTTTCAAAAGAGTTCTCTTTTTAGTGTCTATTATATGTTTAATAATAATGTGATATCTTTACACTTAGGAGATACCAAATCACCATAATTTTTAAAAACTTGCAGTTTTTAGCAAAGGCTATTATTTTGTAATATCCAGATTTCTGAATTTCTTTTTCCTTTTCATTCTAAATATCAACAATTGATACTCATAATAAACCTAGCTAGGCTAGACTTACCATCTGTGTCTTCAATGTAGAATAAAGATGGTCTGGTCAAGACAGGCTGAGAATATTGGCATTGGCCATGAGGCTCTGTGTTGTGATAAAACATGTTTCACTTTGCATTTGTGTCCAAATGGAATAGGAATAGTTTGTAAACAATGCCCTTATTTATTTTAAAGAAACTTGGGATGATATTTTCTTTAATTATTTCAAACAGTACCTATTAAGACTGTATTGAGAGAAAAAGCCTTCTAACCAGTTATAGGTGGGGATGCCAATAAGTGTATGATACAGATCTTGAACTCAAATGACTTGGTCTACATGGGTTATAAAAAGAACACGATGGAAAACTATGAAAGTCAGGATATTATACTTTTAAATGAGATGAAAGAGACACAAGAGAGGTTCAAATGAGGAGAATATATCAGAAATTTTTCAACTTGATCTTGAAACTTTCCTTAAAAAACATTTTGGTGTATTTTACCCTCTGGTTTCTTCTTTTCCTGACCATCCCTGATCTGCCTCTTCAAGTCACAAACCAGTGAAAATATCACATCATACTATCAGCATTTTCCATAAAAGCCCAATTAATAGAGAAGGTATGACTCAGCAGCTTTGTCTCTTCCAGAGCAGAGTGATTTATCCTTGACAAGTACAGATTTTCTTCTCTTTGCCAGATTAAAAAGGCTTCTCCTTTTGAGGAAGGCCCAAAAGTACCCAAATCCACCAATGTCTAGAGAAGTAAGCTCAATTTAAAGATGTGATTTTTCCAGGTTAGCCTTATAAGTCACAAAACTGATATTCAGGGTTCCATGTGATTGATAATTCTTTTTCCAAATGATTTAAAATTTAAGAGAAGAGAAGGTGATTTGACAGTCCTTCTTAAGACATGCCATCCCAATGATTCAATGCCCCATCTTTTTGGCCAAGAATTCCATTTTGGGAGATGCTAAAAAGAGATGTTGCTTTGAGAAGCTATTCTTTCCCTCCATGAAGAGGGAATCACCAGGTTCTCTCTTGTATTTGTTTTCTTCTTCCAAAAGTCAGTTACATCATTCCAAATTCAAAACTATATTGTAATTCTTCCTCAACACCCCAAGTAATAGACTGGAGAAATGTAAAATCTTTGGTATAGAAATGATAGCATCAACATTAAAAGAGCATTTGCCAACAATGGAGTTTTCTGTCTTACTTAATAGTGACTCTCCTTTAAATTTATTCTTCAAAGTTGCTAAGCATCTTGCCTGTTCCCTCCACCCTGTCCAGTAAATATATTTCATCTATAGATTTTTGTCTATTAATGACTGTCTGATACTTGATGTCAACAGCAGCCTGTCATTTGGTTCTGCAAGAGTCATGCCATCTGCCCTTTTATGAGTAGAGAGGTCTACTTTGCCAATAATACCACATTCCTTCTGGGCTAACTGTTAAATCCCCATACTCTTCTCATCTGTAGCCCTTTATAAGCAGCCTTCGAAGAGTCAAACCCTGCTTAATGGGACCCAAATTCTGCCAATACTTTCATGTCATGCCTTCCAACTTGTATAATAAAATCTCCCAACTTATTTTTCATGGGACAATGAACTTAAAGTCCAAGAATGAATCTCACATAATACCCAGATCCTGGAGTCACATTTTCAACTTTACTAGATTGCTCAATTACTGTCAAAATGAATGATCAACTTACTCTTCTATTTCAAGTGAATGAGAAGTCAACTTTATGCTAGCCAAATTTGGTACCTTCAAGCATTTTAATTTATGCCTATCAAAGAGAAAGCATAGTATCTCTTGGTTATATAAATTTATATTTCCCTGATTATTAGTATTTTGAGTATCTGTCACATGGTTAATAGACACATTTCCTCTTATATTAACTACCTGTTATAATTTCTTGTATAGGATTTTTTCCCCTTTTCTCAAATAGTACTAATGACATTTTTATAATATACTAAGTCTTCATATATGTGTGAGTTTCATTCCAAGGTAATATTCTTATCCATTAATATCTTTACCACTGAACAATATGATAATATTTTAATTACACTTATAATAAATCAGTATATTCTAAGACTGGTTTTCTCCTCATTTTTATTCATTATAATAGTTTGATTATGCTTGAACATTTATTCTTCAGCATTTATTTGAGGATTATCTAGTCTACTCTCACTAAAAATCCTATTACAATTTTCATTGGAATTACTCTGACCATGTAGATTAACTTAGAGAGAAACTTTAAAAATTATTTTTGTAAAATATAGTGTACAGATGAGTGAAATTTTTACAAAAATATAGTGAGTTCTGATGTAGTTCTTCAATTTCTACTTTTCAGGACCCCCTAACCAGAGTTTCTAAGTAAGTGAATTATTTGTGTTTGTCCCACACTGAGCTTGTCCATGCAGTTTACACTGTGTGCCTCCTTCATGTTTCAAAGGTGAGATTGTATTTTTATTAATGGAACTGTTCAAACACTAGCCTTAAATATTGAATCTGTTTTCACCTTCCTCCTTCCTCAATCATCCCACCATTCCTCCATTGTGACAGACTGTTTGCAAAGGTGTTTGCAAGAATTTCTGATTCTTAGATGCATACTTCCTTGCAGTGTGATTTTGCCACTACACACACACACACACACACACACACACACACACACACGATGGAATCTATTTCTCCACTCCAAATCTAGGTTGGCTTTATTATACTTGCTTTGACCAGAAATGATATACATCTTCCCAGACTAGAAGAGACCTTAATGCTTCCACTTCCATTCTCTTAGGATGTAGTATATACTGTGTGAGGGAACCCAAGATAGTCTATTGAAGAATGAGACCATGTGAACTGAGATGAGCCATTCCTGTTGATCTCCCTAATCAAGGTTCTAGTCAAGCTTCAGATGCTGTTCCCTTCTTGGTACTCTTGTAATCATGTATACATAATCACTGGGTTATTCATTTCTGAGGTGTTTCACAAAAATGCAACACCATATTTTGCACTTTTTTGCTACATCTTTTTTTGATGCTCCCAAATAAGTATATATTGTAGAAATCCTTCCCAATTGTCTTATAGACCTAATTCTTTCTTTTAATAATTGTTGCATAAAATTTCATTGTATGGATTGCCACCATCTTTACAAACATTCTCTTACTAATAGAGATTCACCATTGTCACTTATTACCATTATCCTATGAATATTCTAATTCATCTGCTATTACATTCATTTCAGAAAAATGGATTCTAATAGCAGGTTAGTAACAATTCATACATGCCAAGGCTCATTTCTCAAATCTCTTTTTCCTACTGTTTAAGGCTTCTTTACTCTGAAGTCCATTTTAGTTTATTATACAGTTAGTTTGATAATATCTTCAGTTAGATATTGAATGACTTATCCTCTGATTTCTTACAAAATCATTTTTTTTTTCCTCCATGGTAGGTGAATAATATCTTGCCTGTCAACGGGATTTAGTGTTGTATTGCTTTTACCTAACTGGTCTGTAGATATAATTCCATTGTTTCCTACCTTGCTGTGCTACAGTTAAGAAGTTGACTCAGCGATTGCCTCTTCCTTTGACAGTAACATGCTCATTATATCTGAAGGTAGTGAAAGTTGGTTCGGGTTTTTTTTCTGTTTTATATCCTTCCAATACAGGATGTATTTCTGCATTTATTTTTCTTCTTTATTTTTCCCCAGCTATGTTTTTATTTTTCAGTGTAGTTCTCTTATACATATTTTCTTAGATTTAGTCTTAAATATTTTATAACTTTTGTCATTATTTGAAGTGGATTTTTAAAAATTTCATTTCCCAAATGTGTGCTACTGGTATATATCAATACAATGGATTTTTGTCTACCAGCCTTGTACTTTTTGGCCTTGTACCTACCTTTGTACCATAAGTAAATAAGTTATATTTACTTATTAATTCCAGTAGCCAGTGATTTCACTGGGATCTTCTTTCTAAACTAACAGGGTATATGCCAGTAGGGACAGTTTTTAATTCTTCCTTGCCTGTCTTATGAATTTTATTTTATTTGCCTAAAAACATCCAGTAGAATGCTAAACAGTAATGGTGGTAGTCTTGTTCTCCGTCTTGGAGTAAAGAGTCTTCCCTCAGTCTTATCCCTCAGTCTTTCAGTATTAAAAGTAATGTTAGCCATAGGTTTTACAAAGGTACTTGTCATCAGATTAATGAGCTTCTCTGTTTTCTTTGCTGAATAATTTTTAATGATAAATGATGATGAATTTTCTCAGGAGCTTTTTTCTGCCTTTAGTAAAATATTATAAGTTCTTACATTTTAATTATCATAATATGGCAAATTACACTGATTTTCAACCTGGCATTACTGAGATAATTCGTACTTTAATATGGTGTTTTATTGTTAGATTTTATTTCCTGATGTTCTTTGAATCTATGTTCTTGAAGGATTAATGTTATTTAAATTTCTATTTTTGTAACTTGTCAGAATTGAACATTAGGATTACGTTGGCTTCATGAATGATTTGTGCAATGTTTTTCCTGTCTTTTGAAAAATTTATAAAAATGTGGCATTAATTATTCTTTGATGTTTGGGTAAACACTTGTGTGATGTTATCTGGGCTTGAAATGTATGTGTTTTTTTGATAAAAAGTCCAATTTGTTTAATAGATATGAGGCTATTTAAGTTTGGTTTCTTTTTTTCATTCTTTTACTTGAATGATTTAGAACTTTCTTTTTCTGTAATATAACCATTTAAGGCTATATGTTTCCCTGTAAGGACTGCTTTAGCTGCATCCCACAATTTTTTATATACTTTGTTTTCATTGTCATTCAGTTCAAAATATATCCTTATTTTCTTTGGGTAATGACCTTGTCATAATACAGTCTTTTATTTCCAGAAATCTTGTTGCTATTAGAATCTAAATTCCATTGTGGTCAGAGAACACAGGTTATATAATTTTGATTCTTTTATATTTGTGGAGACATGTTTGATAGTCCAGCAAATGGTCTATGTTGGTGAATATTCCATGTGCAACAAAAAAAATTTATTCTGAAGTTAGTTTATGTAATGTTTCATGAATGTTAATTAGATTAAGGTGGTAGATAGTGTTCAGACTATCTTTGGGTTATATTTAGGGGAGATAGAGAAAATGCTTTAGGAATTACAATATACAAAATAGGATGCTTATATTTTATATCATACCAACTCATATAACATGTATAAGCCTTGCAATCTATCCTTACATTACAATTTTCTTGTGTATGGCTCATACATATACTGAAAATCATAACTGACAGCAATATACATTTTTGTTTAAACAGTTATACATATTATAACAAATTAAGAGGAAAATTACCTTTTCTGGTGATCTTCATTCATTTCCAAGGATCCAAGTGTCTACCTAGTATAATATTTCAGTATTTAGCATTTCTTATAATACAGGTTCACTGGTGACAAGTTTTCTTAAATTGAAACTGTAGGAAACAGTATTTCAGTAAATTTCAATCTGCATTTCTGGTATAATGAATGAAGTTGAAGAAATATAAACGAAGGTGAACATATTTTCATATTTTATAGCAGGTACTGCTATCACCTTTCACTGGTTTTTGTTGCTGTCATTTTGTCCTTCAGGTTTTCTACAGTATGATAAAATCAGTTTCACTCAGTATGATAAAATTCTATATGAATTTTAGAATAATTTGTTCTGGAAAATTTCTAGAAAAAAAAGGTTGGTAATGGGACACCTGGGTGGCTCAGTTGGTTAAGCATCTACCTTTGACTCCGGTCATGATCCCAGGGTCCTGGAATCAAGTCCCACATCAGGCTCCTTGCTTGGCAGGGAGACTGCTTCTCCCTCTGCCTTATGCTCCTCCTGCTTGCACTTTCTCTCTCACAAATAAATAAATAAAATCTTTAAAAAAAAAAAGTTGGTAAAATTGTTACCACATTAAATGTATAAATTAACTAAGAAAAATATATGTATTTATGTTATTTTGTCATTCTATCTAAAACAAGAGATATCTAGGGGCACCTGGATGGCTCAGTCATTAAGCATCTGCCTTTAGATCAGGTCATGATCCCAGCATCCTGGGATCGAGCCCTGAATCCAGCTTCCTGCTCATAAGAAGCCTGTTTCTCCCTCTCCCAATTCCCCTGCTTGTGTTCCCTCTCTTGCTGTGTCTCTCTGTCAGATAAATAAATAAAATCATTAAAAAAAATCTAAATATTTGTTCAAATACACTTGTGTCTTTTAATTGTTTCAATATTTTTGTATAAAATGGTATTTCTTTTTTTTTGTAAAACATTCCTTATATTACATCTTTTATATTTCTATTGTGGATAACATTTTGTCTTTATATCTTCTATCTGGCTATTGTTTACAAATATGAAGCTTATTGCTTGCTTCTAACATTTATTATGAAATAATTTTGAACTTAGGTAAGCATTTCAGAGATTTTTCAAAAAATTATTTTATAGATCATAAATTTCTGTTCTGTGTCACTCTTGGGTTCGTTCTTCTTTTATAGAACCCCCTTTAATATTTCTTGTAGTGCCCACTTGGTGGTCACATGTTCTTTTAAACTTTGCCGGTCTTGGAAGCTCTTTATCTCTCCAACCATTTTGAATGTCAACCTACCTGGATAAAGTATTCTTTTCTGCATGTTCTTTATTTATAGCTCCTCTTGTCTTTAGCATGAGGATATATATTCAAAATATTGTATCCAAAAGTTACTTGGATTCATTCTCTTACATTTCACTCAGTTTGATTACATAATTCATTTGAAATTGTGCTCCATTTCCTCCTTACCTTTATGATTTGCACGTGCAAAACTTTAGCATTATTCTATTGTACGATTGGTACATTTTCCTTAGAAGTGTGAAATTTTAAAGCTGGGACTTCTATATGGCTACCTTCTTTTGCTTGGGTTTAATCTTGTCTCTGTCAGCAACGCAAAACAGTTTTATTTCCTCTGTCACAATGGATGTTTTTGCATCGCATATTGGGATGTGAATTACCTACCACTAAAGAAAAAGACCCTTTGCTATGACACTGAAGATGTGAAATCCAATATTGAATTATTCTTTCACAGTTTTATTCATGCCTATGATATTTAGAATTACATTCATGGATATACCTTTTTAGTAAATTTTATGTTCAAGATAGGAAGATTTCATTGTATGCAATAAAATGTCATCATTGAAAGTTACTATCTGGCTTTCAGGACAGCTACTTGGAGTTAGATTATAATATTACCTTCATGGACTGATTGCACATTTTTGAACTTGCATTTTTCTTCAAGGTTGAACATTTTTTAAAAAGTTGTAATTACTCAACTTAAATTTATAACCTCACAAAGTACATGTAAAGAATAACTAGAAAAGATGATACTTCAAAGTGAAAGTCCAACTTGCAAGGGATCTTATTAACGAAGATTGTCTGACATATATTGCATTATATTCAGTGATCACACGTTGTGCATATTCCATATGCTTTTGCTAATAAGCCCACTTTACTGTAAGGCTAAATATGTTTCAAGAAAAAGAGTAACAACATATTACTGATTCTTTGAATTATTTTATGGAAGTATTTATTAAAATGTCTAATACATGTTAACTATTTAAAAGACAATAAAACACAGTCTAAATCACTTGTTTTCCAATAGGGAAAGTAATGTCTAAAATAAAGATTTATAGAAGTGAATAAAACTGAAGAAATGATGAGTTTTGTCAATATGGGAGATTAAATTACCGTAATCTTCCACTTCAAACATGTGGAAATTTACAGTGAATTATAACAAGTATCTTTGTAAGTGGTAAGCCTATCTAACCGGAAAGGATGGAGATATTTCCAGGGGCCAGAAACAGAGAGCAAACTAAAAGCAAATGTGATTTTATTTATTTTTTTTAAAGATTTTATTTATTTATTTGACAGAGAGAGATCACAAGTAGGCAGAGAGGCAGGCAGAGAGAGTGAGAGGGAAGCAGGCTCCCTGCTGAGCAGAGAGCTCGATGCTGGACTTGATCCCAGGACCCTGAGATCATGACCTGAGCCGAAGGCAGTGGCTTAAACCACTGAGCCACCCAGGCGCCCCAGCAAATGTGATTTTAGCCGATGCTACAGTTACCCTGGCCTAAGAGGGAAGGGTTACAGGTGTTGATTTTTGTAAAATTTGTCAAGGGCCAAAATTTTAAAGCTTATATACAAAGCTGTATCCATGCCTGTGTGAAATGAGAAAATAGAATAGAACTATATTCAGGAAATGGCATTATTGAAAGGCTGCATCCTTGGAGAAAGACTGGAGAACTCCAGAAAAACTCACTCCCTGGCAACAGAGAGATAATAAAGAATTTAGGTAAGATAAGATAAGATAGGGGTGCCTGGGTGGCTCAGTGGGTTAAAGCCTCTGCCTCCGGCTGGGGTCATGATCCCAGGATCCTGGGATCCAGTCCTGCATCAGAGTCTCTGCTTAACAGGGAGCCTGCTTCCTCCTCTCTCTCTCTCTCTCTCTTTCTCTCTGCCTGTCTCTCTGCCTACTTGTGATCTGTGTCTGTCAAATAAATAAATAAAATCTTAAAAAAAACGATAAGATAAGGAAGAAGCATATTTTTTAAGGGCCCTAAGTTTACAAAAATTGTTTATAGCTGCAGCTATGTACCTTACATAGATTTGGGGTTTGAGAGGTTCCCAGGGTGGTTCAGTTGGTTAAGCATCTACCTTTGGGTCAGGTCAGTGTAATAAATTTAGGAGGATGGTTGGATTTACACATGAGATGTGTGTGCAGATGCACAGGCACAGAGATGAGGTGTATTATAAGTGTTAAATCTTCCTCATTAAAAGTGTAATAAACAGTAAATGAAATTTTAAAAAAAGAAATATAAAAATACTATGAAGGAATATTAACCACCTGGAAGTAAATACTAGAAATAAAAACTAAAAGTATGACTGCCTCTGTAGAGCAGGCATTAGGCTTGAGAATAAGCATTAATTCTATTTCATTAAAGACATTGTAAAATTATTTGACCTTTTAAAGTTCATACATAATTTGAGTGCTCACTTCAGCAGCACATATACTAAAGTACATACATAATTTGAAAAAGACCAATATATATATTTTAAAATAATAAAAAATATATATAACTAATAAAATGACTTGGATATATATTCTGTATTCAGGAAAAAGCTTCAGCATCAGTGGTTAGATCCCTGGAAAATTGTTGATCAAAAACATAAATGAAAGGGTGCCTGGGTGGCTCAGTCAGTCAAAGCATCTGGCTTCAGCTCAGATTGCGGTCCCAGGACCCTGGGTTGGAGCCCCACATCAGGGTCTCCGCTCAGCAGGGCATCTGCTTCTCCCTCTCCCTCTGCCTGCCACTCCCCTGCTTGTGCTCTCTTTCTTTCTCTCTCTGTCAAATAAAAAAATAAAATATTTTTTAAAAGTAAAAAAATAAAAATGCAAATGAAGATATTAAAAATAAAGTTCTGGTATTCTCTCTTGCACACATACACAGACACACACATACACATACATATTCACATTATCTAATAAAACTGTGGATCACCCACACAATACAGAAAACAAATAATGAAAAGATTCAAATGCTTGAGGCAATTTTTTCCTTTAATTTGAATTACTGCTTGTAAAAACTATACTTATCAGGGGATTGCTGAAATGAAACATGTCCAACGGTCTTCTCTATTCATATTTTATGTAGTATTTTCATGAGACAGAAACCTTTACAGTTTTTCCTCCACTCTAAGTTATATGTGTATGTGTGCAAGCGCACACATATCCATTGGCATTAGCACTTCCATCCTTCACTTAGATCTTCTAAGTTTCCATGACTCCAAGTTTCTTCATTCTCTCTTTCTCTCTTCCTTGATTCTTAACCCTGAATCCACCACAGAAAATATAAAAATGTGTTTTATTAGTGCTACCTCCCCATCAGTCTAAAGTTAATCACTATCTTTCCCTTGCCGACCAATCTAATGGAAAGAATAAGGTATAGTCCCTGAGACATGAATGAGCAGAGCAGCAGAGAATGTATGTACACTGACTTTACTTCATCGACAATAGGTAGGTATTCCAGGAAGTGCAGACTTGCATTTAAGGAAATAAGTGGACAGAACTTGGAGGAAGGTGGGATGGGGCAGAACTGCAGGCAGGAACAATGATATAACTGTAGGGAAGTAAGTAGTTCAGGGATAAGCCTTAAGCAAAGTATTGGCACCAAGGATGAAAAAGAACAAAGATCTGAGAGATAGGTAGGAGAGAGGAAGAAATGACAGTATTCTCTTGGGTTTTTAGTTAATACAAATATCTTCCTCATAAGACTACTGTGAAGATTAAAGAAAGTCATGTATTGGAAGCATTTTGTAGAAGAGTAATAAACATTCCTATTAGTATTATTTAATTAGGTATATCAATGATCCAATAATCTTAATAATACAGTATATTAATCTTTGAATTAGAAAGCTTTTATCATCAACACGATGATGAAAATACAGATTAAAATCTATGTGAGACTCTGTCCCTTTCTATTAGCTAAATAACCCACAGTAATTTAAATAACTCATGGGCCAGGTATGGTTACTGAGTGATTAAGTAGAGGAAACTCCCCATTTCCCTCTACTTAATACAATGTCCACAATGCAGAAAAAGTACTGGATTTGGAAATGGAAGGAGTCTTAATCTTTCTTATATCTCCAGCTACCTGCTCGATAAGAAGAAATACAAATGACCTATTTGAAAGTTCATTTTCTAAACTCCCATAAAGAAGAATCCCTGCCTCCCATTGTTTTATTGTTTTAACTTATCTACCTATCAATGTATTTATTTATTTATTTGTATTTTTTGTTGTTATCATGTTCAATTAACCAACATATAATGCATCATTAGTTATTGATGTAGTGTTCAATGATTCATTAGCTGTGTATAACAACCAGTACTTATCACCACACAGTTGCCGTCCTTACTACCATTGTTTTGAAAGAGTCCATGAGAACAAGGTAAAAGGTCTAAGTTGGGTGGATGCCCTTTCCCATTTCATAGGCTCTCTTCTTAGTAGAAGATGCTTGGAATAAATTATGAGTTTTTCTATAAAATTTTTCTTAAACCTAAAGTTTGCAAGTTTAGAAATCTGAATCTGATCCGAAATTAATGAGCTGAATTTACTAGGATGATAGTACTCTCACACTTGAAAAACATTCTTTCCTTAGTCTAAAAGTGTGCCTCTACAGCCTATGTTTATATCTATTTAACTATTCCTATAGTACAAAATCATTCTAACTTCTTGGTCGTTTCCAGTGCCTTTAGCAAGACCTTCTCTTTCTTGAAATGCAAAACCTAAAACTGCATGCAGAATTCAAGAACAAATGAGTAGTTCCATTTTCTTTTTTCATTTTTTTTTTTTCCTAAGGATACTCAAGGAGGTTACTCTTTTTTCCAGAGAAAATATCCTGGGCCAGCAGCAGATGAAAGACTATTTCCCCAGCTCATATATACCACTTAGAGGTATTAATTTCATCTGTTTGGTCTGAATTTCTTTTGACTGAAAGTAAAACTTTATGCCTGCCTGCTCTCAAGTTTATCTACCCCAGCTCATGAGCAACTGCTGAAGTTTATTCCCATTAGTTTGGCACTCCTCAGCCCAGGAGGCCATACTTTCCTCTATAAACTTGATCATCTCATTAAGTGCTTTCTTCCAGAGCTTTTATATTAAAAGATAGTCAAATAAGGGACTGCAGAGCCCTAGCACTGATCCCTAGAGAATATTACTCTTTTTTTATTTTTAAAGATTTTATTTATTTATTTGACAGACAGAGATCACAAGTAGGCAGAGAGGCAGGCAGAGAGAGAGAGGAGGAAGCAGGCTGTCCACAGAGCAGAGAGCCCGATGCAGGGCTCGATCCCAGAACCCTGGGATCATGACCTGAGCTGAAGGCAGAGGCTTTAACCCACTGAGCCACCCAGGCGCCCCGAGAGAATACTACTCTTAATAACCAGCAAGTCAGAGACAAAAATTTTCCTTAAATTTTTTCTCATTTTTAAAAGCTAGTTGCAGCTTAACAGACAAATGCATTTCCCAATTTTATGATATCTGCATTTGTAATAGGCATTCACATTGAACCTTGAAACCCTAGCCAAAGTAGATTGGTGTCTCTCTAAAAACAAAAGACAGATCTTCAGATGTCGGAAACCACATTGCAAGCGAGCACTTGGCAATATAAAGGAAATACAGGGTTGCCTGGGTGGCTCAGTGGGTTAAAGCCTCTGCCTTCAGCTCAGGTCATGATCCCAGGATCCTGGGATTGAGCTGATGGAGCCCCACATCAGGCTCTGTGCTCAGCAGGAAGCCTACTTCCTCCTCTCTCTCTGCCTGCCTCACTGCCTACTTGTGATCTCTCTCAAAAAAAAAATAAATAAAATCTTTAAAAAATATTAAAGGAAATTCATACTGCAACTCTAATCAAAAGAACTTCTCTACTTATGGAATCAAAGTACAATTCAGAATATCTGCTCAAAGGCAATTGTAAGACAGTATGTATATACCACCTCATACATAGTGGGCTCTCATGATGTATTAAATTATTTAATAAACAGAATAGTGAGGGGCAGGTGACATGGACAAAGAACCACTGTGGTTGCCTAATATATGAGGAAACAAGTATGTTTTTCTCACTCATTTATCTATTTAATAACATAGATGGGGTCGTTTCTCTTGAGATGTTCTTGCAGAAAAGCCAATAAAGATGGATAGATGGAGCTTTAGGAAGAAAACAAAGACCAACATTTTTCTTTTTTTCCTTTTTTTTTTTTAAGATTTTTATTTATTTATTTGACAGAGAGAGATCACAAGTAGGCAGAGAGGCAGGCAGAGAGAGAGGAAGGGAAGCAGGCTCCCTGCTGAGCAGAGACACTGATGCAGGCTCCATCCCAGGACCCTGGGATCATGACCTGAGCTGAAGGCAGAGGCTTAACCCACTGAGCCACCCAGGAGCCCCAAGACCAACATTTTTCTTACCAGAATCTATTTCTGCTTACAGCCAGCTCAGAGTTCTCTGAGCACTACTTAGGTGACTCCAGTGTTGAAGTTCACTTTGAAATGCATTTTTTACTATGGAAACAGATGACCCTTGGAAAAGAAAGGGTTTAATGGTACCCACAAGTGTACTGCAAACTCAAATACACTTGCCATCTCAGAACACCTTATATATACAAAATCACATGGAGATATGTTGACTTTGCATCACAGAAAAGTATGTTTGCAGCTATCAAGAGATGGGTAAACAGAAAGCTACAGTTCAATTCGAATGTCATCTCAATGAAGCCTTTCACAGTATTTTCAATCAAAACTAACTGCTCTATCATTGGTGATATTAGAGCACTCAGAGAATAGTTCAAACATGGTATCTGTTATCATAGCTACTTGCAGTCATGAATGCTTCCCTGAATAAATGATTATAAGGCAAGAGCTCTAACTATATTTTTCTATATTCTATGGCATTCCTAATGGAAAGCTTAGGTCAAATTATGTATTTGACATATGTTACTTGAATTTTACTAAGTCCATAACCATTTCTTTAATACTATCATAATGTTAGTTCTTGTTAAACTATTGTGTAATTCAGTGTCTCAAAATTTACAAACTGTCTTTACACCTTTTTATTCTCTATGTTTAGTGTTTCTTTTAGAAATATATCTGGTTTATTGTGGTATAATTTTTTTTAAAGATTTTATTTATTTGACAGAGAGAGACACAGTGAGAGAGGGAACATAAGCAAGGGGAGTGAGAAAAGGAGAAGCAGGCTTCCCGCTGGGCAAAGAACCTGATGGGACTCAATCCCAGGACCCTGGGATCATGACCTGAGCTGAAGGCTGACACTCAATGGTTGAGCCACCCAGACACCCCTGAGCTATAATTTATTTAAAGCAAAACCACTTTTTTTAGATGTACAGTTTTATCATAACCAAGATATGGGATATTTACATCACACACACACAGCTATCCTTCTATTACTTTGTAGTCAATGTCCTCAACCCAACGCAAGAAACTGAAAATACCTATTCAGTTTCTTTTTATTTTTAGATTATTTATCTATTTATTTTAAAGATAGAGAGAGATCATGTGTGATCAGAGGGAGAGGGACAAGCAGACTCCAGACTGAGCCCAGAGCACGGCCCTGCAATCTTGACGAGCTGAAATCAAGAGTTGGACAATTAACTGACTGAGGCATCCAGGAGCACCCCCCCTTTTATTTCAGATTTTTTATTTACTTGAAAACACCTATTCTACTTCACCCTCTAGTTTTATGTTTCAAGAATGTCATACAAACGAGCCATATAGTATGAATTCTTTTTTGCCAGGCTTCTTTTATTTGGTATAAAACTTTAAAGTTTTTTCCATGTCATTGCATGTACATCAGTGGTTCCTACCTTTTGATTGTTCAATTGTATTCTAAAGTATGGATGCACCACAGTTTTATCTGTTCATTGGTCAACAGATATTCAGATGCTTTCTTGTTTTGGACCATTACAAATAAATATGCAATAAAATTTCAGGCATAAGTCTTTGTGTAGTTATATAATTTTATTTCCATTGGATAAATATTGTGAGTTATAAAGTTTACATTTAATAGTTAAAGAAACTGACAAACTGGTTTCCAATCTGGTTGTACCATTTTGTTTTCCCACCGCCAATATGTGTGAATCCTGATTGGTCTATATGCTCCTTAAAACTTGGTATTGTCATTAAAAAAAAAAAAAAAAAAAAGGTGTTAACTATCCTAATAAACGAATATTGTATTAATTTGCTAAGGCTGTCAAAATACCAGTTTGTGTGACTCAAACAACAGAAATATACTTTCTTATGGTTTTGGAGTCCAGATGTCTAAGATCAAGGTATCAACAGATTTGTTTTCTTCCTGGGGCCTCTCTCCTTGGCTTGCAGATGGCTGTCTTGAGGTTGTAAACTCATATGGTCTTTTCTCTGCGCATGTATATCCAGGTCTCTTTGTATGTCCAAAAGTCCTCTTCTAATAAGGACACCAGTCAGATACATTGCAGCCCAACCTAACAGCCTCTTTTTAACTTAACCACCTCTTTAAAAGGCCTAGCTCCAAATATAGTCATTTTTTGAGGCATTAAGAGATTAGCACTTCAACATATGAATTTGAAGGAGGCACAGTTCAGCCCATAACAGACACTAATATCATATTGTAGTTTTAATTTCCAATTCCTTGACAAGTATTGATGTTGAGGATAATTTCAATTGCTTGCTTGCCACCTGTATCTATAGTTTTTAATAAAATGTATATTCAAATCTTAATAAAAATTCTATTGATGTTTCTGTTTCTTACTATTGATTTGTGAAAGTTCCTTATGTGATCTGAATAAAAGTATTTCATCAGAGATGTGTTCATTTGCAAAAAATTTACCTATGTCAGTGGCTTACTTATATATTATCTCTACAAAATTTTCCAATGAACAGAAGTACCCGATTTTCATGAAGTTCTATTTATCATTTTTCTATTACAGCTTATGATTTTATATGCAAACTTTTGCTTTAGTATAAGATTACAAAAATGTTCTCCATTACTTTGAGAAGTTTTATAGTGTTAAGATTTACAGTTACATTTATGCTCCATTTTGAGTTAATTTCTCATGGGATGAAAGTCATTTTTACATATGGGTATCCAATTGTTCTTTGTTAAAAAGACTATTCTTTTTCCATTGAATTGTCTTGACAATTAGTCAAAAATCAATTAACTAACCACATGTATATGTGTCTATTTCTAGGCTTTCTCTTTTGTTATATTGATCTATATGTCTACTCTCTTCTTACTTACTGTATAGGTTTACATTAAACCTTGAAAATCAAGTAGTCTGTCCTCCAATTGCATTCTTATTTTAAAAAGCTATTTGTTTTAGATGTTTTTTATTAACATGTAAATTTTAGAATCAAGTTGTCAATTTCTTTTTTTTTTTTTTAATTTTACTTAATTACTTGAGAGAATGAGTGAGAGAAAGAGAGAAAACAGTTTGGGGAGAGGCAGAAGGAGATCCCAATGAACAGGGAGCAGGGATCCCCAGTGCAGGGCTTGATCCCAGGATCCTGGGATCATGACCTGAACAAAAGGCAGACACTTAACTAAATAAACCACCCAGGTGCCTCAAGTTGTCAGTTTCCACAAGAAAAGGAAAAAAAAAAAAAAGCCGGCTGATATTTTGATTGGCCATTGTATTTACTGGATAGAATCCTTTTAGAAGTATTAGTAACATAAAAATACTGAGTCTTTTGAAACATGATGTGCTGTATTTATTTAAGTTTTTGTGTCTTTTTAAATTTCTATCACCAATATTTTTTAGTTTTTAGCATGCAATTCTTGTACACACTGTGTTTGATACATCACTGAGTTCTTCATGGTTTAAATGATGTTGTAACTGGCATTGATCTTTTATTTGAATTTCCACTTCTTCATTTCTAGTAATACATAGAATAAAATTGATTTCTATATTTTAACCTATAATCCTGAGACCTTGTTAAAATTACTTACAAGTTCTATAGTTTTCTTTATAAATCCTTTGGGAAATCCAATGTAGAAATCATAACATCAGTGAATGAAAATGCTTTCATTTATTCTTTAATAATTTGTATGCCTTTTACCTATTTTTCTTGCCTCATTTCACTGGCTGAGACCTTCAGTTCGATATTGAGTGGAAGTTGCAAGAGCAAAATTCTCTAACTTGTTTCCCATCAAAGTCATTCTTTCACTAGTAAACATACTAACCACATTTTTTTTTTCATGGATCCACTTATCAAGTTAAAGAAATACTCTTCTATTCGTTGTTTGCTAATGGTTTTTATCACACATGGATATTGAATCTTATTGAGTTCTTTTTCTGCACTCACTGAGGTTTTCTCTTTATCTCTCTCTCTCTCTGCGCATAAACTTCTATGTGTCATAAACTTCTATGTGCTCTCATTGTAAGAACTAGCCAGACAGATTTCTGACTCTTTCAGGGTTAGAGAATTTTTTGCTTCTATCCTTCCCCTTTCCCCCAATAGCAATGGATCTTGCTGTCTCAGGATAGGATTTCCTTCCTTCCTTCCTTCCTTCCTTCCTTCCTTCCTTCCTTCCTTTCAAGATTTTATCTATCATTTGAGAGAGAAAGCAAGCAAATGAGAGAGAAAGAGAGAGAGAGAGATAGCAGGAGTGAAGGTGGGGGAAGGGCAGAGGGCAAAGGAGAAACAGACTTCCTGCTGAGCAGGGAGCCTGCTGTGGGGCTCAATCCCAGGACTCCAGGATCATGACCTGAGCCAAAGGCAGACACTTAACTGACTGAGCCACCCAGGTCCCGGGGATATGGTATTTATTCTATCCCTCCTTCTTCAGGAGCAAGTAGCCAGAGGCAGATGGATTTTATTGCTATTCCTCCCTAAGAAACATTGGACTTCTGCCTAACCTCCATAGGTTGGAGCATGTGTAGCTCCTGCCCTAGTGGTTTAACATCTTTTACTTTCTAGAAGAAGGGGAGAGATCAGGATGTAGGTGGGGCTTTTGCCTGGCTCAATCACTTCTTCCACACCTGCTGCAAAGAGAAAGGCTCTGTCTGCTCTCTCCCTAATCTTTTATGTGGTTTCCTGGTGGAGGTCTGTGGGGGAAAGTTTGGAAAAGATTATGAACTTTCTTTCTGCTATTTCAAATCAACAATAACCTACACTTGGCCTTTTTAAGAATTCATTCAATTTTTAGCTGACTTCTTGTTACCCACTTGGATGATAGGCACATCTTTTTCTGTGCTCTGCTAAAGGTGGTATCATTTGGGGTCCCATCTCTCACCAGAGGAGCTAGTCTCTTTTTGTCCTTTTGTTGCCTTGCAACTTCATTTCCCTGATGGGGTTAAGAATATGTTTGATTTTGTAGATTAACCATTATTTACTCATTTTTTGTGGTTGCAATACACATATATACATTTTTTATATATTTTATTTATATGTATTATATTTTGAAAAATAAGTTATGTTTTTTTTAAAAACCTAGAAATTATGAACTTAACTTTTCAGTTTTAAAATAAAAAATAAGAGTGGAATAAAGTAAAATATGTTAAAAGGGGCATTAAAAAACTCATATTGATATTTCAATTATCTAGGAAATGACCATTAATGAAATAAATTAATAATTAGGTTAAGCAAACACATGAAAAAATGTTCATCATCATTAGCCATCAGGGAGATTCAAATCAAAACCACATTGAGATACCAGCTTACACCAGTTAGAATGGCCAAAATTAATAAGACAGTAAACAAGTGTTGGAGAGAATGTGGAGAAAGGGGAAACCTCTCACACTGTTGGTGGGAATGCATGTTGGGGCAGCCACTTTGGAAAACAGTGTGGAGATTGCTAAAGAAATTAAAAATAGAGCTACTCTATGACCCTGCAATTACACACTGAGTATTTACCCCAAAGACACAGATGTAGTGAAAAGAAGGGCCATCTGTACTCCAAAGTTCATAGCAGCAATGGCCACGGTCGCCAAACTGTGGAAAGAACCAAGATGCCCCTCAACAGATGAATGGATTAAGAAGATATGGCCCATTTATACAATGGAGTATTATACCTCCATCAGAAGGGAAGAATACCCAACTTTTGTATCAACATGGATGAGACTGGAGGAGATTATGCTGAGTGAAATAAGTCAAGCAGAGAAAGCTGATTACCATATGGCTTCCCTTATTTGTGGAGCATAAGGAATAACACGGAGGACATTAGGAGAAGGAAAGGAAAAGTGAATTGGGGAAAATGGGAGGGGGAGATGAACCATGAGAGACTGTGGACTCAGAAACAAACTGAGGGTTTGGAGGGGAGGGATTGAAGGGTTGGGTGAGCCTGTTGGTGGGTAGTAAAGAGGGCACATATCGCATGGAGCAATGGGTATGGTGCATAAACAACGAATTTTGGAACACTGAAAAAATAAAATCAAATTTAGGGACACCTGGGTGGCTCAGTGGGTTAAAGCCTCTGCCTTCTGCTCAGGTCATGATCCCAGGGTCCTGGGATCGAGCCCCGCATTGGGCTCTCTGCTCAGCAGGGAGCCTGCTTCCCTTCCTCTCTCTCTGCCTGCCTCTCTGCCTACCTGTGATCTCTGTCTGTCAAATAAATAAATAAAATCTTAAAAAATAAATAAAATAAAATTTAAAATAAAAATAAATTAATTAATTAAAAATTTAAAAAAATAATTAGGTTAAGTGTAAAACACATAACCTTCCAATTTGCTGTCCTTGATAATGAATAGATTTTTTAACCTTTAAAAATTTATATCACATATATAAAACACAATAATGTGAGTTCTTATAGTATTTTGTGATGATATATACTTCAAAAAATGAAAACTAACATCCCTTTCCATTGAGAAATATTTATCATAATGTTTACTGTGTCCTAGGGCTTCTGATTCAAATTTCTTCTTGAAACACCTAGATATTAAGTGTTAAAATAGAGAAGAAAAAAAATTTCAAAAAGTCTGAACCAAAATATCATGCTTTGTTTCTGATAATAGGAGAGCTATTTCTCACCTACTTTGATTCATAATGTAAATAGCATTGCTGCATTAAAAAAAATTAAATCCTTCTGCCACATTGTAAAAGGTAAAAGAAAACAAAATCAAGGGATTTATCAAAAACTGTATGGACTTCTAATTCTAAAAAAATCATAGCCCACTTTTATGTGAAGAAGAGATTGTTTCTTATGACTATTATGTAAACAACATTTCATGCTGTTGAATAGTTTTTTCCAAATATTCTACAATTTTAAATTAAGAGGGAGCAAGAAACATAACAAATTAAAACTCATGAAACTAACATCCATTGTAAACCAACTTCTACTTTACAAATTTTGGTGGAAATTTTCTAATAGTGTCCAAAGATTTTCCCTAACATATCAGTTACTTAATGTGTGTGTGTGTTCTTGAATCCAATTTAATTGTCTTGTTTTATATTTATTGTGCATTTTGAAATGAATTTTTAAATCTAGCTCACTCACTTTAGTTTCTACAAGGCTAACACAAAATTTTTGTCCACTGGGGCCTTCAATAATTAATTATACCATTTTTGAATATCATATTTTAAATGTCCTTCATCACCTTGATGTCCCTACTCCCCTTTTTACTGGTTTAAATCCCACAGCCCATCACAGTTTGTATACATATTAATTCTTTGACCTTATATCGTACTGACTTTACAAAATCTGAATCCAGACAAAGCCAACATTAACCCCTCCTCACCTGTGCCTAAGCGTATAACCAGAGAAAATGGAACTGTACTAGCTGGTCTCACTTTAAATCTACAACAACTAAGTTGCGCCCTCAGTATTTCCAGACTATGAAATCAGCTTGTGTTAATTTCATATTTTTTTCTCGACTCTCCAACATAATTTTTAATGACTCTTTTCTTTTCAACACACGAATCCCTCTTCCCCACTCTTCATTCTAAATTTCCCTGTCTTTAAGAAAAATAGAAGCAATTAGAAGAAAACTACTTAATTTAGCACCAGCAAATGAACCAAATAGCCTAGATCTATATCATTCTATTCTGCCCTTTCCTTCTGCTAAAGTGGGTCTACTGACCCTAATTCTAGTCCAGCCCTTTTGTTTGCACATTGTGTCCTTCACGCTTGCTTCAGTGACAATGCTTTAGCAGTTTTTTTGTCCCTCCAAATCACATTTATGATTAAATGTATTCCTATTTACTGGACTACTTCCATCATCAGACAAACATCATAATATCACTCAGGTTAAAAATATGCACGTGATTAATTCCCTGAAATACTACTTTGCCCTTGTAATTACTGTCTCATTTCTATTCTTTGTTTTAATAGAAAAATGACTCCCAAGATCCTGACTCTAATATCCAATTATCAATTTACCTTTCCCATTAACAATGCTGTAGGCATTCCAAACTCTGCTGGGCCACTGAACTCTTGGTTTCTCTGGTTTCACATTTCAGTAAATCCCATCATCAGTTACAAACTGCTTTGGATGAATAATTAGAATTTTTCCCTGATCCTTGTCTTTCTTTCGTACCACATGTCACATCTTCATATCTAGAAGCAAATTTTCTTTTCTTTGTCCCAAAATTTGTCTTAACTTTGGATTATTTTCATGACCTCCACTGCCTAAATTCCCAACCTGTTAGTATTCCCACAGAAGCCACAGTGATGTTCTTAAGATACAAATTAAATAATTTATAGTCACCCTCAGTTATACAAACAAACAACAATGGTTTCCAAGTATGTTTAGAATAAAACAAAAATCCCTTACTAAGTCTTAAGAGGGACTCTGTGACATTACTGTGTTTTTTCACCCATGTTACATGCCTTGTTTATTATCCTGTTGACACACTAGTCTTGTTGTTCTCAAATACACCAAACTTGTTCACATCTTGGAACTTTTATATGTGTGTTTTCTTGGTCCGGAACACTTATATTCCAGATATTCATATAATTGGATCCTCCATTTCAATTAAATTGTTAATCAAATACAACTACCTCAGAAAGTCTGGGATTAATTCATATAAAACAGTACTGTCCTTTAATTCTCTTTATCATACCATGCTCTACTCCTTTGTACTTGCCATCACTCCTTGACATGGTATCCTTTGCTTATTTGTACCTTTCTTTACTGTCATTTGTTTATTGTTACTCCAATATGTTCTTCATGAAGACAGACATTTTCTTTGTCTTGTACACCATTTTGTCACATGCCTAGCCTAGTGCCTGACATATGTTAGATGTTTATGAACATCTGCAGAATAATGAACTATTATATTTTTTTTCCTAAGACTAGTAAAAATTACACAAACTGGGTAGCTTAAGTCAATGGAAATGTATTCTCTCATAGTTCAGGAGGTCAAAAAGCTAAAATAATGATGTCAGCAAAATTGGCTCCTCTTTGGGTGTCCAGAGGAAGGATCTAACTCATACCCCTCTCCTGGCTTCTGGTGGTTATCAGTAATCTTTGGCATTTCCTATTTTGTACACATATCTCTTCCATCTCTGCCTCCATTTTCACATGACATTCTCTCTGTTTTTTTCACATTATCTTCCTGTTATGCATGCCTCTGTGCCCAAATTTCCCTCTTTTTTTTTAAATTAACATGTATTATTTGCTGCAAGGATACAGTTCTGTGAATCATCAGGTTTACACATTTCACAGCACTCACCATAGCACATACCCTCCCCAACGTCTATAATGCCACCCCACTATCCTTCCCCTCCACCAGCAACTCTCAGTTTGTTTCGTGAGGTTAAGGGTCTCTTACAGTTTGTCTCCCTCCTGATCCCATCTTGTTTCACCAAATTTCTCTCTTATAAGTACAGCAATTACTGAATTAAAGCCGACCTTAATCCTGCATGACCTCAACTTAATTACATCTGCAAAAATTATGTTTCCAAATATGATCCAAATTCTGAGTTCTGGCTGGACCTGAATTCAGTAAAGGAGGTGGGACATGATTCAGCCAAGTACAACTATATTTGTATCAAATCATAAAGATTAAATTTCTCAATTCATATCAGAATAATTTCAGACTATAACTTGGATGCTATGTCTTATCACTATTGAAAAACCCTGACAAAGAATTATAAGACTTAAATGATCCTCTTATGAGTCTTTTCAACCCACATTCTTTCATTTGAGTAGTTGTTCTTTTTTTTTTTAAAGATTTTATTTATTTATTTGACAGATAGAGGCACCCCGAGTAGTTGTTTTTAAACAGAATTAGTTCTTTGTTTTTAAACAAAAATAGTTTTTAAATAAAAAACTATTTTTGTGTGTTTCTATATTACATCTATTTACTCTGAGTCATAAGGACATGTTAATTAACAAAACATAAAGGGTGTCTGCTCTCAGGAAATCAGCAATCTCTTGAATTGATAGTGTTATTTATTTTTTTTAAAGATTTTATTTATTTATTTGACAGAGAGAGATCACAAGTAGGCAGAGAGGCAGGCAGAGAGAGAGAAAGGAGGAAGCAGGCCCCCCGCCGAGCAGAGAACCCGATGCGGCCCGATCCCAGGACCCTGGGATCATGACCCAAGCGGAAGACAGAGGCCCTAACCCACTGAGCCACCCAGGCACCCCGGTAGTGTTATTTTTCCTCCTGACATTATCCATCACCTGAAATCTTTAGCTGGTATTAGTCTAGTGTGCATTCATAAATAGCACACTTCAATTGAGTAATACAAGTAGAGTTTAATAAAAGAACAATTTTAAAAGTTTTAAGGCAGGTTTTAGGATAGCAATCAAGAAATAAGACAGTACCACAGGGATAGTCATAACGGAGATCATTTACTATCCTCAGGCCTGAGGGGCAAAGAGGGGAGAGAAGATAAAAAGGAGAATTATTTGATAGTGTGTCCATAGCTAGAAAATAATTTCAGATTATAACCGTGATTCTATATGTTCACTTTTTATAAAGTGCCCGAGTTTATTGTGAACAAGTTTCTATCTTTATTTTGCAGTACCTAAGCTTTTTAAATGTTTTGAGGTCACAGTGTATATAAAAAAAATAGAAATCGTGAATAAAACAACTTGTGAATATCTTTTTGTTATGTATAATAGAAAAGAACCGTCTTGAAGATAGAACTGTTAAACCATCTCTAAACAAGATACATCAAGACTTATTTTACTACTTTTGGGATGACACAAAGGCAGAAGGAAGTACAAGGAAAGGAATGTGTACAGCTGTGTTCATGTTTACATTTTGATTATAACCATCAGTGATTGTGTGAATTTCTTTTGGCCATACTATATGAATAGATTTTTAAAATACTTAAAGGATAGCATATCTTTTGCTGGAATGTTAATACTATACATTTTAGGATCATCTAAAAGAATTGTGCTTATTGTATTTTATTGGTCTATGTCTTATTTTGAATTGAGCATTAAGAAAATACAGTATGTTAATTGTAACTTAGCCAATATTCATCCAGAGTCTTTTATCATTTTTTCTTTTGAGAAATATTTGCCCCTAGAAAAGACTGGATTACATTTCTTTCCTGGATATTACAGTGTAGTGTATTATTGATATGAAACTACTCATGGTCTTAAGACTTTGGACTGTAAATAGTTATGATGTTTTTAAAAAAAAAAGATACATATCGCACTATCTCAAAAAATGTATACCCTTCAGAATAAATGTGTGCACCCAAAAGGACTTCTTGCAAACATTGAAATGTCAGCAAAAACTGGACGGATACATCAAAATATAGACTGCTTATAATCATGGATGATTCTGTGTTCCTTGCTTCTTTTGCTTCTGTTTTCCATAAGGTACATATGTATTTAAAAGTTGAGGGGAAAAGCATTATTAAAGAAATTCAAGGTAGGAGCACCTGGGGACTCGGGTTAAGCATCTGCCTTCAACTCAGAACATGATTCCAGGGTCCTGGGATTGAGCCCCACATCGGGCTCTCTGCTCAGTGGGGAGCCCGTTCCTCCCTTTCCTTCTGCCTGCTGCTCCCCTTGCATGGGCTCTCTCTGTCAAATAAATAAATAAAATCTTATTAAAAAAAAGAAATTCAAAGTAAAGTGTGCTTAAGACAAATGAGCAGGCTCTTGTAGGATTATAATAGTACAGATTGCAGGGGAAATTGGGATAAGCAAAATATTTTTGGTACAATGTGACCACTAACTGTGGAATGGGAGTGTCATAGATAGAAAAGAAGAAATGTTTGAAACAGCAGTCATGATACTATTTTTTTCTAAAATGTTTTCCACCTTTTCCTCCAATCCTGCTGACGGTGGAACTTCCACATTCCTCCCTTTCCAAATCCCATCCCTCGCCACATCACACCTTATCAGGTGAAGAGCAGTTCATTAGGCCCAGTACCATCACTTCCATTTCATCATTTCAATGAAAGTAGAAACTTTTCATGGCAGTGTGGGAGCAAGCTTCATCACCCTGCCACTTAAGGCATTTGAGCTTGGATCTACCTCAAGCTCAGGGTTTGAAATGTCCATGCCTATTTCCTTTATGCAGGTGTATCTTATGATGAGAGGGAATATGGTATTTCTTGGAGATGAATACTTCTTGGTCCCCTCAAAATGTACGGACTCTTTGTACAGGTTCTTGTTAGCAAGTGCATCTTGTACACTAATGGCAGTCTCCTCCCTAGAGCCATTTGGACATTCTTTATCAGGAAAGCAACCCTAAGATGCCCTAGATATGTTACCATTTTTCATATTCTTCACAAGGCAATATTGCACAGAGGAGAACAGAGGCTTCAGCGCCAGACCACTAGGGTTTAAGTAAGTCAAATGACAATAATAATAGTATCTAAGGTATAGACTAATAAGAAAGTTGAATTTGCCAACATATATTAAGTGCCCATCATACTACTGTAGCTGAACTAAGTACTTGATAAATGTTGGCTATCAACTCTCACACTCCTATATAAGGAAATACATTTAGAGAAAAGGAGAAAGTCTATCTATTGTGACCATTTATTTTTAGGATCACTTCAACTAGCATTATTCAATCACCATCACTGGTAATATAAGGGTCTTATTATTCTATTCTTTTTTCAAGAGGCTTTAAAATATGGATGGGTGTATACATATTTTATGCTCGTATCAGATGTACATATATATTCTTTGTTCTAAAATTATGCTATGCATATAATGCATATATAGTATGATTCTAAATGTGTACATATACATATATATGTGTATATGGTATAATATTCTAGAATAAAGATTTTATATGTACATATGATACAATAACTCAGCACAAAGTATATATTCTGTAAAAAACATAGAGTCAAAATTGCATGGTGTGGAGATGTTATTTATGTGCCAATTTCCAGCAAAGATTTGTGATACGGTAATTAGTGGTATTTCTTTCTCTCAGTCCAATAATAATGAAAACATTCCCACATGTTTTCACATTTGATGGTGGCAACCACTCCATGATATAATTAAGCTAGGCATGGTTACGCTCTTTTGGTTTACAGAAGGCAAACACTGACCAAGAAGTTATATGATTTACTCAAAGACACACAGTTAGTAATAGGCAGAAACAAATTTCCTATCTCTTAAAACAGCATTATGTTCATAGCAAAATGTTCATATAAACATTTTTCTCCTTTATTTTTATACTGAAAGTAGTTGTTAATACCAACATATGTGCAAGCACTGGTCCATTGGACACTCATAACAGACCTCAGCAGTCCTCCACTGGGCTCCTCCCTGTCCTCCAAATAGCCGTCAAGGAAACTACCATCAGTTTACCCAATATTTCAAGCATCAGGAAATCTATTTGTCTAGATCCCCGTAGTCTAGATCAGGTGTTGGCAAACATATTCTGAGAAGAGTCAGTAGTAAATATTTTTGAATTTGTAGGCCATATGTTCTCTGTGACAACTAGTCAACTCTGCCATTATAGCGTGAAAGCAGCCATAGGTGATATGTAAATTAATATAAGAATTAGCAGGGACAGGCATAGCTGGAAAGGAGCTAGATATGGCTCCCCACCCCCAGATGATCTCAGAGGAAACTATTCAAAATCAATATTCCACAATTATTCCTACCTGCAGAAGGCACAAAACTTGCATGACAGGCCTCTGTTTGACATACCATTGCCAGAGTGATAAACATTATTCAAAGTATAATTTTTCATTTTTGAGAATTTAAATAAAGTGATGTTTTATAAATCATGCTTTGCAAGTAACAGAAACCTAAAATTAAACTGGCTGAAAGTAATAAAGAAAATTGCCTGGCTAAGTAATTGAATAGATAAGAGGTAGATCTCTTCTAATTTTAGGCCCAGATCGATTTACAAGTAAAAGAATTGTGAGCAAATAAAGAAATAAATAAAATGAAGAATTAAATCAGAAAGAAATAATATGAGCCGCATTTCTGCCTCAAAAGAGAAAATTATACTCTAAAGAAATACTACTATGTGGGGAAATGTTAAGTGCAATATTACTATTACACACACTGTGGTCAAGTCTTTTTTCATTAGGAAACATGCCTACACATTAAAACTGTTTGTTTGTTCTGCTTGTCATTATGTCTTTTCAAAATATTCTAGGCAAATGAAGATGCTCTATATTACCCATAAAATGGAAGAGTGATCAACTTAGCAATAACACCTGGTCTTCACCCATGTGGAAGTCTACCATGTTTGTGGACTATTAATTGACATGGAAAAGCAATAAATCCCAAGTCTAAGGAACGAGAAAAAATAATACAGAATCATCTCAATTTTGTGTGTGTGTGTGTGTGTGTGTGTGTGTGTGTGTGTATATATCTAGCTATGTAGACAGATGGGTGTACATACAAACTGGCTTCATTTTCCCTCTCCCAACAAAAGTATCCTAATCCTCTATTGCGGGAATTCACACCTTCTGGATTATCAACTATGCAGTCTCAGACAGATGAATCCCTTGAGCTATCTCCATATTGGCTCAGTGTACCCCATTTCTTGGTTCAAAATCTTTCTTTCATAAATGATCATTTAGATTAAAATCAGTTAAATAGGGGAAATGATTCTTAAGACTTCTGGAGAGAAAGGAATTTTCTTCTTTGCTATTGTCTTGGTTTTTATTGTTGTTTGTTTGTTCTATGTTGCTACCATAAGAAACTCTTTTGCACTTGACTTAAGAAAGAATGAAGGCTGAGGAAATAATAGCATCTATTCTCTAAATATAGTCAGAGGGTTTTCCTGTAGAAACAGCTGAGAAGTAGAGAGAGAAAAGCAGACTGCTGCCCCCAATTCTTGTATTCCTGAATCAATCCAAGTCTGCAGTTCAATAGCTTTTTCTGTTCAGTTAATAAGCCAGGCATTTTTATTATTGTTATTTAATCACATTTGATTTTAGGTTTCTCTTACTTGCAAATTATTTTTTGTAAAAATTCACTTCATTTAAATTCTCAAAATAATGAAAACATCATGTCAATTACCATACATTGATTTTTGGTGAATATTTGTTTTGTGAAGTGTGTCTCTTATTCCATGTAGGAAACGCAGTGTGAAAACATCTGCTTCCCTAGATTTCCTGAGCATATGCAGATTTCAGACCAATTACTGCACTTGAATTATTTTACCATAGGCTGCGGCTGTGTTTGTCAAAAATCATAAATACCAGGTAGTGCTGTTCTAGTATTGAGGCAGGTTATTTTATAAGGCTGTAAACTTTATCTTTCTTTGCCTAAATAACGGTGATGATAATAAAGAGTGTATGTCAGTCTCTGTGAGGCTTTCAGTAAAATCAGTGCCTTCAGATTATTTTGGAGTGCAAGAAAGTTTGAATTTATGAAATATTTATGAGAAATCACATCATGTCTACAGCGGTTCTCAGCTGTGACTATAGCATACGGTTTATAAATTGAAACAGGTGTGGGAGAACAGGTGGTCACAGCCAAGCCAAGGAAGAATTAGAATTTACCGCGGGGAGGCAACATGATAAAATACCACACATTGAAGGCAACTTGCTGATCTGATGGCAGAAACCTAAAAGATGCTCACGGGGGCAAATACATATGACAGCACTTGAGATGAAAGTGTTCACCTACTCGAATATCACATTCGGAAATTGGGAAGCAGTCAGTGTCATTTCCCATGGCGAGTGAACGCAAGTAAATCTTCACACTGGATTTGGATAGTTTACGTTTTACTTGCATTAAAAGAAATAAAAATAAACACTTCTTCTTGCTTCTTTTAATACCAAACTAGTTCAAATAAGTTCTATAGCCACATTCATTTAAGTTATCTACGTTATTTCAAAGGTTAATCACATAGTGCTGTCCAGGACTGGCAAACTCCGAGCACCAGGAAATAGCCTTCCTTTGTTGGTGGGGGTGGTATAATGTCCTCCTGTTATTTTGCAAATGCCTTGAAGATAAGTCATCTGAAAATTCCATATTGTTTACAGAATAAAGGTAACAGAAATAAATATTTATAAGTATTAAATCTTCCTCCCCATTTCAAGGACCTTTTTCTACATTCTTTGGGGACTTCATAGTCCATTCTAATAGATAGGAACTGAGACACAAGAATTTTTTTTTTTTTTTAAATTGGGGTGGCTACTCTTAGCTTCCTGATCATCAATCTTTAATTTTTTCTGTTTGCATAGACTGAGGAACACTATTATATCTTTATCTTTCTCACAGGAAAACATGTTCTCTCGCTTCTTTGAATACAAAATTAGTTCAAATAAGGTTACAGCCACGTTCATTTATGTTATCTACATTACTTCAAAAGTTTTCACTCACTTAATGAAGTTCAAAGAGGATACTTGTTTTCTGTAAAAAGAGCGAAAAGCTAAAATAGCCTTCAGTGTTTGTTTTGTAGCTAGCCATCATAGAAATTGCCCGCTTCAGATCAGCAGGAATGGTGCCACCAAGTTTCTTCCCCAGGAATTACACTCAGCATCTCAGCATCAAACTGCTACAGCTTTGAGCTTCGCTTGGGAGACTCTGAGCTTTATCTTGGTTTCTTTTGTGCATGCCTTAGCAAGATATGGTGTAAGCTATCAAAAGAGCCTTTAAGAGATTAGTTTTTGGAGTCTGGGAACACCCCCAAAATTTTTCCATAAAAATTCATGGTAATTTTTTTTTTCTTTATGCCATTTCAGTTTAAAAAGTTTTCATAGGAATGGGTTACTTTCAGATAGCGGGGAAAACCTGTACCTTTCTTGCCACAGGAATACACTACTGCCCTATAACAAATACTACTGTGATAACACTACTGCCCTATAACAAATCATCCAAAGGGAACTGGACAGAGTGGATGACTTCAGCCTAATGAGACTAGATGAACAAGAAGTGGTGAGATTGGAATCCTTGGAAGACAAATATACTACAGATGATATGAGATAATCTCTTACAAATATTTGGATGTTGACTACATCAGGGAGGCTTTTACATATATATACATATATGTAGTGGGTGGGGAAATGTATTGCAAGAAACTAGCTTATATGATTTTGGGAGCTGGCTAGGCGAGTCTGAAATCATAGGCCAGACCATCAGGAAGTTAACAGAACTTTCAGGAAGGAGCCAAGGCTTCAGTCCACAGAGAGAATTTCTTCTTCCTCAGGGAAATCTCAATTCTGCTCTTAAAAGTCTTTGAATTAATTAGATCTAGCTCACCCAGATTATCTAGGATAATCTTTTTTACTTAAAGTCAATTGATCAAAGATGTTAATAACATCTACAAAATACTCCCAAAGCAATACCTAGATTAGCATTTGGTTGAATAATATGGGACTGTGGCCTGGCTAAGTTGACATATAAACTGACCATCCCACTCAGCTTTTGCCAGGCCCACTGCCTCATAAGGTCCAGAGTGCCCCTAACAGTAATCTATTATGGTAGAGAAGTGCTTCATTCAGGATTACAGATGAACAGGACAGGAGGGCATGAGCAGGTAGCCCGGGCCTCCGTGTCATCCACCACTATTTTATCAGCAACTCACATTTAAATGACTTTACTGCCTCTAATCCCACTGAGAGCTGCCTCTGAAAAACAACCTTGGGGGAAATTCTTTTGTTGGATAGATATTTGAAGGGTTGGCCTGGCCATTCACTATATGTAGAAAGAGATGTGTCCACTTTTTAGAATGTTTATAGACTTATGAACATTGGTGAGTTTCTTGGCTAAGGGATAAAGGACTTAGAAAGATTCAGATGGGAGCACAATGAAGTCTGTAGAATAGGCATATTGAAAATAGGCATGATCTATGACCATCTTTATATCACATGTCAGTGCATATCAGAAAATTTCTACCCTAGAAAAACACTGAACAGATAAACAGATGGACTAGGTCAGCTGACATTATCCAGATGATGTCCATCAGCCACTTCAGTGTGGACACAATTGGCCCATGAACTGGGCAACCATACCTAGCAGGGATGTTTGGGTCCAAGAACATGGATCCCCTCTTATCACTGCTACTGCTAAATGTCCAACTTCCAGCAAACAAGAGCAATACTAATTCCCCAGTATAACACCATTCCTGCAGGAGTCCAAATAGCCCCTTGGTGGAACACTGATTCCACTAAGCATATTCTACTCTGGAAGGAGGAGAGTCTGGAAGGAAGAATCAATAATATCTTGATTGATATTAATACATATGCTGAGTATGATTTTGCCTTTCCTTCCAGAAAAGCCTAATCTAGCATTATTATTAGAGATTAATGGACACTAATCAAAGACTAATGGACCACTATTCAAAGACTAACAGTCTACTGATACAGGATGCTAGGTGACTTTGCATTTAAACCACTTTAGAGCAAAAGAAGTACAGACATGGGCACATCAACATGGAATCCAGGTTCCTATCACATGGTCTACCACCTTGAAGCTGCCACCTTCCCGTGATTGTCCTCATCTAAAGGGAGTTACCCCATGAAAGGTCATACTCCTGTCTTGGGCAGCCTACAGTAAGTGCAGAAATACAAAGATCCATGGACTGGCTAAAATCTTTATTGTTACTCATCACAGCCCAATATCTCCCTCTGTCCAATCTTGCTTTTTTCACTCCTTCCTCCTCATTGTTGATCCTAAGAACGACACTAACATTGCTGCATGTAAACTGCTGTCTCAAAATCTACCTCCTGGAAAACCCAGTCTGTTCAAATAGATTTATACAAAACCACATAACTTATTTTTAGATTTAAAAAAAACTATTTAGCCTCAAAGTGACCTTATATTAAGTGTTCTTTAAAAAAGAAAAAAAATAATATATATATATATATTAGAGAGAGAGAGAAAGAGCAGGAAGAGCAGGGGGAGGGCAGAGGGAGAAGCAGACTCCCCTGTTGAACAGGGAGCCTGATGTGGGGCTCCACCCCAGGATCCTGAGATCATGACCTGAGCCGAAAGCAGACACTTAACCATGTTAAGTGTTCTTAACACAAAGGTAATATAATAATAATAATAATAATAATAATAATAATAATAAAGAGGGCAGGAGAAAACTTTTGAAGATGATAGATTTGCTTACAGCATAGATGGTGATGAAGTTTTCCAAAAAAGATTCTGAAAATTTAAAATTAAGTAATAATTCCTTTATTTAAAAAAACTAGCAAATATCTTTATTGTTTGCTTATTTACAGATATAATCTATTCTCTTAGTAGCCACAAAAAAAACCACTATGCAATTTTCTATAAATAGAATAATTAAGTATTACCTGAAACATTAATTTCATGCTGATTTATTTACCAAGTCTTGAATTAAACAAATTAACATTGATTAGCATCTACTAGTGCTAGAACTGGGGTTACCCAAATGTCTAGACTAAATAAGTAACTTGCTACCTCTTTCTATCTCTCTCTCACACACACACATACACAAATGAAACACCTACAAAAACAAAAATAGTTACAATGTCTTGTGTCTATGTGTCAGGCAACATCAATGTTAGATATATTGTATTATTTATTCTTTGGGGTAACTGAAATATATGCACTATTATAATATGTAACAATAAGAAAATTGAGGCTCAGAAAGATCATACTATTAGCAACTGGCAGGATTCAGATTACAACTGTAACTTGCCAAAACTTGAAACCATGCTTTGAACTGTTACACAGAAAATTTAATGAGAAAGAGCAACACAATAAAAATAATTAAAATAGAAACACAAAAAATTATGATTAGGTTATTGAATAAAATATAACATTTCAGAAAAAAATTAAAATATACATGCTAACTATGCAATGAACAGAATATAACATACACTGCCAAATGTGATTCAGTTTATGAAGTCCATAATTAATCTTCAAAATTTCACTGGAAGTCTTTTGTCTTACAAAGACAAAAGCAGAAGTTCATAATTGCTTTTACCAGGAATTTATGTACTTCGAAGATTTTAAATTCAGCTTCTCAAAAATAGACACATTTTGATATACGGAATGCTTGCTGAAACATTAATTCTTTGAACACCCAGTCTAAATTTTTACGAGTCAATTAAGAACATCATGCTATGAACTTGGTTTCTCTCACAGCTGAAAATAAACAAGATTTATCACTCATTTGCTTCCCACTTCAAATAAACTAAAATACACTTCTTGAAACATATTCGTTGGGTTTAAAGGTCACTTATAACTTGTTAAACAATGTCTCCAGAGACTGCACAAAAATGTTTACCAAAAGTCAGGCATCTTTATAAAAACCCTAAAGTGCTTTTGGGTTTTCAAGCAATGGCCTTGAATTTCACACTTCAAAAATGTGTGGCAAACACACTGCATTTTAAAATAATATCACAACATATTTCAGCCATTGTTAACCCTTCAAAATCTTTCCTTGTTTGTGTAAGGCAGAATATCATAGTTGACTCTCCACCATCATAAATAATTAAAAGCTGCTGGTGGTTGTATTTTCATTGCTTTAATGCTCTGCTGCTTCATGATGAAGTAAATCATGTCGTTCCTACTAATCTATGATGATAAATTACTCAAAACACTATGATTTAATCTAATGATAATTTGACTTTTTAAAAAATATTTTATTTATTTATTTGACAGAGAAGAGAGCTCATGAGTGGGAGGAGGGGATGAGGGGAAGAGGAAGAGGAAGAACTAGGCTTCTTGCTGAGCAGGGAGCCCCATGCAGAGCTCTATCCTGGGACCCCGGGAACATAACCTGAGCCACAGGCAGACACCTAAGCAATTGAGCCACCCAGGCATCCCTTGACAATTTTGTACTTAACTCCTATTTCACTCCAGGTGGTCTCCTGACATTTGGTGATGAAATATTGTACAAACTGCACACTCCCTGCCTTCATTAAAATTAAAGTCTAGTTTGAGGGAGTTGTAGAAAGTAAATGAAGAATCAAATTTCAGATTGTGATGAAGAACTATGATGAAAATAAACAGTGATGTAGAGAAAACAACACATTAAGTTACTTCAACCTTAAGTTTTAAATTTTAATTTTATATCTAAGAACTCACACCAGAAATTGTCCCCTTCAAAATGTCACTCTTGATACCCTAAAATAGTAGTATTTTAAAGTGGCATATGAAACATGTGTTACTTTACTAGTGATGTCATAAACTAACATAGACCCAGTGATTTATACAGAAAAGTATTTTCTCACAGATCTGGATGCTGGAAGTCCAAGATTAAGGTGCTGAAAGCATTTGTTTCCTCTACATCCCTCTCCTTGGCTTCCAGATAGCCATTTCCTCTCAGGTCTCCTACTTTCTCTGTGCACACATGTCCTTGGCGTCTCTTTTTGTGTGGCCAAATTTTCTCTTCTTATAAGGACACCAATCAGATTAGATTAAGCATACCCTAATGGTCTCACTTTAACTTAATTACTTTTTTAAAGGTCCTATCTTTAAAATGCTGAGGCACTAAGGGTTAGGGCTGGAACATATAAATCTGGGGGGAGGATTCATAATTCAGCCCAGAGCAAAGCCCATGTGGTTTTTGTTGTTATTCTTTTTGTTTTGTTTTTACAATCAAGGAGAAACACTTCTTTAAGGATAGGAGAAAAAAAACGGGGCTAGAGGAAGTGAGGAATAATAAGAACGAACGTTTGTGCATGCATAAGCACAGAGAATTAGACTTCTCAAAGGAATTTCATGTGTATTATCCTGTAGGTTTTTTATAGCTAGCAGTCGGCTTGAATTATGCCAGAAACATAGTCTCTGAACTTATGCAGTTGAGGTCATACCCAACATTTAAGCATTTCAGCTGCTGAAGTAGTATATATCATATACACCTTCAAATGGTCAAGTTAGAATGATAATATCAATCATTCCTTATCTGTAAGTAGGTCCATGCCTGAGCTAAGACTTGTTACTTTGGTTATTTTAGAACTGAAAGACCCTTGAGGGTCATAAAACTTAATGATTACCAAGTTGTACTCTGCAAGAGCCCACAGAGGAGCCTTTGCCCACCCCCCTTGAGTTAGAGAATTCCACAAATTATCTCTTTTCCATATTGGGTTTCTAAGTGAGCTTCAATTTGGAGATACAGCCCCATGGTTAGTCATCTAAAAGGATACAATGGTCTGATACCATTTAATGTTCCAGTAGCCTTATTTTACTACTCAGGAAATTGTGTCTCAAGGAAGTTTTCTTGACTGTCTAAACTCACACAGCTAGGAAGGAAAGATCAAGACTCAAAACTGGGGTTTTTCTTAAGTCTTTATTCTAATGCAGTGCCTATAGTTTCTGTATTTTGTTTTGTTCCAGAAATGAGAATGAACTAATGTGTTTTGGAGGCACCTGTGCTATACCAGATGTGTGTGTGTACATGCATGTTTGTGTACACATGCATGCATATTACACACACACACACACATTGCAGTCCTTGCAACACTATACTCCCTGTAACGCTATGAGATTGGAGTTACACTCTCCATTTTACAGATGCAGAACCTTAAGCGCAGAAAGGTTAACTAGACTTCCCTAGATAATAGAGGCTGCAGTAGTGACAGAGATATGATTTGAGTCAGCACTGTCTCACTTCAAAGCCCCATCTTGTTTCTCTCTCAGTATATTACCTCCTTCAATGATAAAACCCCATTTCTAAAGTTTGGGTTACTTTTCTGATGTGACTTTCCATGATATAAGCATGCTTTGTAATGATTTGAATGCAAATATGATTAAACAGGCTATCCCCACCTTTGAAACTACTTTCCAGAAAGTTTCATGGGTGTTGACCTCAACTAGTTGAAGTAAATAAGAAAAAGAAAAGGAAGAAAAAGGGGCGCCTGGGTGGCTCAGTGGTTTAAGCCTCTGCCTTCGGCTCAGGTCATGATCTCAGGGTCCTGGGATCGAGCCCCGCGTCGGGCTCTCGGTTCAGTGAGGAGCCTGTTTCTCCCTCTCTCTCTGCCTGCCTCTCTGACTACTTGTGACTTCTCTCTCTCTGTCAAATAAATAAAATATTAAAAAAAAAAAAAAAAAGAAAGAAAAGGAAGAAAAAGAAAACTCACATTTGGTAAGAATCAATCACAGTCATCAAATAATTATTATACCATACTACTCACATAAACTCACCTTGATATGCCTAACAAACATACATGTTCATATACATATGCACACACACATATATATGTATATATGTACATATATATGTGTGTGTGTGTGTGTGTGTGTGTGTGTGTGTGTGTGTATTGCTCTACCTGGCAACTGCAAGTTATTCAGTAGAATTTTGCCCTCATAGAAACCATTTTTACACACAGACTCATCATTTTTTAAAAAATTCATATTAGAAGTAAACACATTTTATTTGAGTTTCACTGGATTGCATTTACCTTAGGGTAAGGTAACTCATAGGTTTCATTTACCTTAATTCATTCAGCAAATTCAGCTACAGTATTCTACAAAGGGATTTATCATCCACATAAAATTTTATTTGCCATTTTAACTTGAAAAATCAGCAAAATATTATTGTACACATTTATTTCTCCCAAAAATTAAAGAACAATTAAAAACATGTGCTAGCCTGAATAGTTTTGAAGAGTGCTTCTGTGAACATTTTACATCAGCAGAGACACATTTCCCTGCACTGGAAGTGTTCCCATATGGCAGGTCGTGATTTCACATTGCAGAGAACGTATTTTGACTTGCTATTGAGTTCACCTTGTTGTGCTGAAAGCCTCGTGTGTTTGAGTATAAAAATATCTGAATTTCAGCAAGCTAAAGTATTGGCCTGGAATTTTTTTAGTAAGTTAGGGATAAAAAAAAAAAACAACAACAAAAAAAAACATCTGTATAAATCGCAATATACCCTTGAAATATTACAATTGTAAAGTTTATTTAAAAGAGCAGGAAGATAGGACTGTATAAGGTTTAGAAAAATGACATAATATTAACTCCCTGATTTGGATACCAGATAGGCAAGTTGCACAAATGGAACTTTCATTTATACCAAATTCCTCCTCATCTTTCATTAGAGAGGAGGGGGACGTGGAGGAAAGAGAGAGATCCAAAAGAAGATAGAGGATAGAAATATCAAAATTGGGGCCTCTATCATACCTCAGTGAATTGTCTTTTTCCTGTATTATGAAAGAAGAGGCCAAACAGAGTAAATATTCAGTCAATTTTCTCTCAGGAGAGAATCTACTTTACTACTCACGTATGAAGGTCTAGTTCTGGAAATGAGTATGGATACCATTGCTACACTCAAACACAATATTTTTCTAGCCTAATGAGCCATCAGGCCAACATCTGAGTACCTAGTAAGGTGAATATTACTATTATTACACCATGACTTGATGTAGCTGGGCAATTTGATTATGGCCAGACATTCTGTGTGTTCATTTATTTGAATTACCTAGACTAGTGATGTTCAATTGGGGGTGATTTTTTCCCCCAGGTGAAATTTCTGGAGACATTTTTGGTTCCCAAGACTATAAGGGGTTGCTTCTGGGATCTGGCAGGTTGAGGTCAGGGTTACTGATAATCATCCTACAATACGCAAGTCAGATCCTCACAACAAAGAATTAGCTGGCCCAAATGACACAGAGGCTGAGAAACGCTTGCATAACTCTTTCCTTTCTTATACATAATATGCGAAAAGAGTCTCTACTTCACAAAAGGATTAAAAATCAGAGTCAAACATCAGTTTATCAGGTCCTACTTCAGTGATAAAGCAGTTGATAACTGATTATGCATTGGAATTATAGTTCATTTCTTCCATGCTCTCATCCCTACCATTGGGAACAAATTACCTATTACTAAATTCTCTTTTGTTCTGCTCTGTTTATTTTGGACCATCAATTTCTATTTATTTTATTTATTCACTTGAGAAAGAGAGAGCATGAGGAGGGATGAGGGGCAGAGAGAAAACAGACTCTCTGCTGAACGGGGAGCCTGATGCCAGGCTCAATCCCAGGATCCTGAGATCATGACCTGAGCTGAAGGCAGATGCTTAACTGACTGAGCTACCCAGGCACCTCTGTTTTATTTAGCTTTTAATTTCTAAGCTTCTCCCTCACTCAGAACTTAGGGGGCAGAAAACATAGCATAAGAGTTATCTTCAGTAAAGTAATTGAATAACATATTAATCACACTGTGTACATCAAAATTGTATTTTAAGGATTGCTATATGACTAATTCTATACATATTCCCTGAATTTTGTAGTAAGAACATCTTGAATTTTATCTGGACACATGGCCAAAATAAAAATGAAGTGTATCTTTCTTATTCGCTGTTGTAGCTGTGTGATCTTCCAGCTAAATTCTAGCAAATAAGATATAAATTATACAATATATCAGGAGATAACAAAGATGAATGCCTCATACTAAAAAGTCCATAGAAAATAGCAGTGTTTTTTTTTAAAGCTGTTTTCGGAGAGCTTTTCATATTCTTCATTAGATGTATATGCTAAAAACATTTTTTCCTAGTGTGTAGCTTACATTTTCACTTCATTGATGGTTTCTTTTGGTGAGCAGATGTTCTTATTTTAATTAAGTCCAATGCATTAAACTTAGACACTAGCCATATTAGTGTATTTTGTGTTCTGTTTAAGAAGTTTATCCAAAGATGTAAAGATATTCTCCTAAATTTTCTTCTAGAAGCTTTTTAACATTCATATTTAGGTACATACTCTCTAGATTAATTATTGTTGTTTTTATGGCTACTTGATTCTTCAGCACTATTTATTAAAAATTTTAAATCTTCCTTTCATTCCCAGTCATACCAATTTTTTCTAGGAATACATCCTAAAAAATCATCTTCAAATGAATCCTTATTCCAGTGTCTGCATTTTCTAATAATAACTTTTTAAATAAATAATAATATTTTTTAAAGATAACACTTGCTCCTGAGCAACAGTTCTGCTGGGTATTGCGGACAGATTTATTTTGTTTTCTTGACCTTTTGAGGAGAGTATAACTTTGCCTTTCTGTCTTAAATTGATGGTCTTGATATGCCTGTTGTCAGTTTAATTATTACTTTTTTTTTAAGATTTTTTTATTTATTTGACAGAAAGAGATCACAAGTAGATAGAGAGGCAGGCAGAGAGAGAGAGAGAGAGGGAAGCAGGCTCCCTGCTGAGCAGAGAGCCCGACGCGGGACTCGATCCCAGGACCCCGAGATCATGACCTGAGCCAAAGGCAGCGGCTTAACCCACTGAGCCATCCAGGTGCCCTAATTATTGCTTTTTAAGGATAAATTTTCATTCCTTTCTGCTTGCTTTTAAAATGTTTTCTTTGACTTTAGGATTTAAAGAGCACAAGATTGTGTCAGCATACGTGCCTATCTCCAGATGCAACTGTGGTTGAGCTCAAGTTCAGGTTGCTCTGTTTTTCATTTCTCTCTTGGATTTTGGCACTCGAAGAATTGTATTTCCTTCCTTCCTTCCATCCATCCATCCATGTTTCCTTCCCTCCTTCCTCCCTCCCTCCTTTTCTTTCTCTCTCTTTATCTTTTTCTTTCTCTCTTCCTCCCTCCCTCTTCCTTCTTTCCTTCTTCCCTCCCTTCTTTCCTTCCTTCTTCCCTCCCTCCCTTCCTTCCTTCCTTCCTTCTTTCCTTCCTTCCTCCCTTCCTTCATTTTCTTTCTTTCCTCCTTCTCTCTCTCTCCCTCCCTCCTTCCTTCTCTCTCTTCCTTCCTCCCTCCTATCATTCCCCCCTTCCTACCTTTCCTTCCTTCCTATCTAACTCAAGGAAAATTTAGCTGATTTGTTAACCTTCTTTTTTTTTTCCATTTTATTTATTTTTTCAGCGTAACAGTATTCATTCTTTTTGCACAACACCCAGTGCTCCATGCAAAACGTGCCCTCCCCATTACCCACCACCTGTTCCCCCAACCTCCCAGCCCTGACCCTTCAAAACCCTCAGGTTGTTTTTCAGAGTCCATAGTCTCTTATGGTTCACCTTAACCTTCTTAAACCTGAGCATCTTTTAATATTTGAAATAAAATCTACCAACTCTTTTATAAGAATATTTTTACAGATACCTTTAGGTCTTCATTACAAAGATATCTCCCCTCATTGGTACATCTAGCTACATCATTTAACAGGTTGTTTCTGATTATGAAGCTTATAGGGATATTTTTTTCTTTGGAGTCATTTGCTCAGTCTTTTTCTTCAAATTATACTTAACTGTATCTGTTAACACATAGTTTTAAATGTATCTACTGTAAATATCTGTAGCCAAATCACTTGATGTCTTGATAAAAGTTTGTACATTTTTTATGAATTTTACTAGTAATGCTTTAATAAGCAGTGCAATGAATTTCTATTTTTTACATGTATGCCAAATTTTGGAATTGAGAGGGCTAAAGGTATTAAATATATGATATACGCTTTAAAAATGTTATTTTTGCAGTATTTCTAAGTACTAGAGGGTTTGATTCTGGAGTATTTCAATTTTTATTTGTCATAAACCTAGAACCAGAAGTTCTGAATTATCTTAACTTTAAGGCTCGAGACTCAGGGTCATATTTTCATCACAAAATCCTGTTCTAGAAATAGAAGTTTTTGCATGTGATATTCAAAAAGGCTTCTCCAAAACTATTCACTTATACTGTTTCAGGGCAAAAGGCACATATTTAGTTGTCACTTTGCAGAGAAATTGTCACTTTGCAGAACTTCCCAAATTAAGCATTAGCTAACAGAAAGAAGCAAAACCAGCATTCAGGGTTTCTGTCTCTCAACACTGGGCCTTTTCCATATACTGCCTGGTTGCTCCTTTCTTTATGAGGTCATGAGTTTCTGTTTTTGAAAGTAGGTCATATAGAAGGATGAGGAGGAACACAATGGGGAGAAGAAGTGAAAAAAAATCTTTGGACATAAAGAAGTGCTGATTACTTGTTTGGACATTTACAGAATTCAGCTGTGTTCCTAAGCTCCTCCTAGATCGAGCCTTGGGTCTCTTTGTCTGTAAAATGATTGTAATAAGCTCTCCATGTTTTTTTTGTTTTGTTTTGTTTTGTTTTGTTTTTTAAAGATTTTATTTATTTATTTGACAGAGAGAGAGATCACAAGTAGGCAGAGAGGCAGGCAGAAAGAGAGGAGTAAGCAGGCTCCCCGCTGAGCAGAGAGCTCAATGCAGGACTTGATTTCAGGACCCTGAGATCATGACCTGAGCCGAAGGCAGAGGCTGAGCCACCCTGGCGCCCCTCCATGTTGTTTTGATAAATAGAACATGTCTATGTAAATTACTTTTGAAAATGTTATGCACAGAAGACATTCGATAAATGAGCCATTTTTGATACATCATTATAAAATTTTTTATATTAGTGATTAAAATGGTTTATAGTAGTTCTTAAAATTATTTCTTGAAAACAATGTCTTTTGAATACTTTTATTCTAGTCCTTTACTATGTCTGTTGTAAATCAGCCACATCATTTCAGTAACACATTAGCTCAGTTCTGATTCACCAGGAAATACTTTTTCTTAACCATGAAAACAACAAACTTATCTTTCTGCCCGTTTACGAACCTTGAGTTTTAATCACCAAAGCATTTTGAATCAAAACTTCTTAAACACTTCATGGCTTTTTGCATTCTGAATCTTGTTTTCAAGGCTACTGAATGTGGTCTAATTTAGCCATAGCTACCTGATTTTCAAAATTCAGTCCAGTCGGGACAATGTTCACTTCGAATGGAGAAAAAACTGAAACTCCCGCCACTTTTCACCCACACCATACTTGAAGCTTGATCTCCTTCTTACAACCCTGAGTAGAGTTCATACATATGACTAGTACTTCACACAGAATTCAAAGAAGGGAGAACCAGCCCTTGATAAAGAAAACATTGATTTTCTTTTCCAAACCTCTTACAATAAAACTCACTGACTTGTTTCACTCTTGTCCTACAACACTACCATTGGCTTAAAGGCCTTTATAGATTTTTTTTTTAATATAACAACCACATCTTTCATGCTCCAAATGCCATGGCACCTCATCTTTGAGAATAAACAGTTCCCTCTTTGATTCTGCGATCTTTTATCTTACGTGCCTTTTATCAAACTGTCTCTTCCATCCGCCATCCGAGTCATCTGATCTCAATCTTTCCAGTTCAGGTTGTACGTTTTCTCATTGTGTTTGCACTTTTGATCTTGAAGTACATCCTATTAGGCAACCCTTCTCAATCACATGTTTCTCACTCGAATGTCCATAATGCAGCTATTGTTGGATTTTAACAATTAACCTTGCTTCCATTTGTTTATGTGGATGTAAAATTTAGAATTTAGAAAAAAGTGTAATAGGTTTACATAGTGTCATTTTATGAAGTCCCCTACCTTTTCAGACATAGGGTAATTCCTAGAATAAATTAAAAATATGTTATTCATTTATTTGCTGCTTCATACTTTACAGAATGTTTTCAAATAGGGTAATTTGTTTTATCCTAGTTACAATCCTGAGGCACACTGAACTAGTTATTAGAAATGTTTTTAATGTCTTTTAAAGATAAAGCAATTATAATTCTGGGGCTTATGCTCTCCTTAGTAGAAGAGGTAACTGACATTAAGTCCACAATTTCTGACTCCTTAACCTCTATGTTTTATCTTACATTCATTACTGCACAATCCTGTTAAAAAGTACGTGTTTTAAAATTTTGAACATTGAGATTATCAATACAGATTCTTTTCTAGTCCCTGATCTTTTTCCATTTTCAACTGTAATTATATATAGCAATAGTTTTCCATTCTGCTCTCTTGGATTAAGGTTGCCTTCATCCATTGAACCTAATGTCCAAGTCATTAGCTTTCAAATATATTTGACTATGAACTACAGGACAAAACAAAATTTACATCAAGGAGGACACACACAAATACACACACACATACTCAATTAAGTTTCATTAATACACCTATGCAAGTTATATGCAATGAATTTTCTGTTCTATTCCATTGTTTTAATGCTGGTTGCCCACTAATTTAATATAGTATCATTCATAATAAGTTAAAACCTCAATTAAAAAGAAAATCTAAATTAAAGTGTATAAGGAAGATACTAACTTTAACACAAAGCATGTTTATTTCTATATAGCATATTATTGAATAATTGACACTTGCTCTTCTGTACATTTCCATGTTACCAGAGTTTTAAAATCAGTCATAATTTGAAAATAATAAAGCTTCAATCAAAAGATTAAAAGAAATGATTGTGATTTAAAGATCAGAATAAGCTGTTTATTATAAAGTATATAGTTGTTGTTACTAACCTACTAAGAGTCGAATAGAACACTACTTAAGAAAACATTAACTTACTAGAGATAAAGAAACTTGTTAAGAATAGAAGACAAGTTCTTCCTAACCCCTAGCTTTCCTTTCTTCACTATTCATGCCTCTCATCTCAGAGCCATGATTCTGGGATGGATTAGGAGTCCAAACACATTTAGTAGCAATTATTGAGATGCAAAAAGAATGTATATTTTTAAATATTTATGTATTTATTTGAGAGAAGAGAGAGAATACGAGCAAAAGGGGCAGAGAGAGAGGGAAAGACAATCTTAGACTCCAGGGTGAATACAGAGCTCAACATGGGGCTTGGCCCCAGGACCCCGAGATCATGACCTAACTGAAGTGAGGAGATGAATGCTCAACCAACTGCACTACCCAGACTTCTCTACAAAAGGAATTTCAATGAATATGTCATCAAATATCCCAATGACAAAAACAAGGCAAAGGGAAAAAAAATTGAAATCCAAGGTAAATCCTAGTTTAATGAGTTCCCATTCATCTCACATGATAAGTCACTTTTTTCTGGTGAAAGTCACAGCTAAAGTTACAATTTTAGGGATTTCATTTTAAGTGCGTACACATGTGCTCTATTTCTCTAATAACTCATTAAGTTCACGTAAAAGCAAGTTCTGTTTTCCTTAACTGTGTAGCCAACCTTAAAGACACTCCATCAGTGTGTCTTTTGCTAATTGCTTCCTTATCCCTTAATCCATAAAGTATAAAAATAAGTGAAACAATCTGAATTATCCAGCTGTTTTTAATCCAATGTGTTTTGGGGACAGTTTGCTCCAAGCCACTAATGCAAAGCTATAGGAAGAACAACATTTTTTTTTCTTTTTTTGAATCTGGAGGTGTTACATGAACTGGTGGACAAAAGTCTCATAAACATTTAGTCTTCTAGACATGGCTCACTGGAAGAAGTCCAGACATCTTTTTTTCCCACCAAATCAGTGACAACACCCACCTAAATTCAAGAAGGATGCAATTTAAAAGCCTGTTGGTAAATGGTTCACTTTTCCCACTTCTATTTTATCAATGTGCAGCCATTTTATGTGAAAAATGACCCATCTATAACTATATTACATTTTACCAAATCTGATCTTGTCATATACCTGTAAAAGCTGTCCTGGTTACTTTCAGATAAAATTTGAGAGTCCTTGGGGCACCTGGGTGGCTCAGTGGGTTAAAGCCTCTGCCTTTGGCTCAGGTCATGATCCCAGGGTCCTAAGATCAAGGCCCACATTGGGCTTTCTGCTCAGCAGGGAGCCTGCTTCCTCCTCTCTCTCTCTGCCTGCCTCTCTGCCTACTTGTGATCTCTGTCTGTCAAATAAATAAAAAAACAAACAAAAGATTTGAGAGTCCACAAGAAGAAAACACACATTTAAAGACAAATAGCCAGCTGCAGAGTAATCTGTTAAGTGGAAGTATTTTCTGCCTTGTGTCATTTTAAGCCACAGGGTCTGATGCACAACAAAGGTGAAAGGAGGAGGACGAGAGCCCAGAACAATCTATTTTCCAGAGTAGGATATTGCATTTCATTATATAAAAGATGTCCATTGCCTCAGAGATCACATTTTTCTCAAATTCTGCCTTTGAGAAACTCATCCTCCTGATTCAGCTTCTAAATACTTTTATTACTTCATGGTGGGAACTTTTTTTTTTTTTTGAACTGAACATAAATTGGTTTAAAGCTATCTACTTCCAGTTATTCTCTTCAGTCAAACTCTTTTGACAGCAATCCAAGTTATTTAAAGAGAGGCTCATGTAACTCTAGGCTTTGCCTGAACCATCTCTAGAACATGTCTCACCCTCAGGTTATACACTTCTCAGCTCCTCGAAAATTTCCACCATTTCTTGACCAATGTGAGATGCTGTCAAGAAATGTGTTAATAGAGTGAGAATTGCTTCACACCTACTCTCCATATGTCTACAAGAAATATTTTTAATTCTGTTCACCCCAAACAGAGCAAATGTTGACGTGAAAAGTGGTAAGCTACCTGCAGATTTGTCTGCTGAGAAACATCAAATAATTTATTTCCCTTCAGATTCCGTCTCCAAAATAAAAATAAATAAAATCCAGGGTCATGCCATCAAGTCACAAGCAAAATAATTAAAGCCTGAACATAAGTTGATTTGATTTTTTTGTATCATTTTCTTGCTTAGAAATCCTGTGACCCTGACAGTGATTATGTTTGCGTCTCTTAGATGACAATGAATAGTTGACTTAAATCCTTGTGTATGACTCTTTGTTCATTTTTTAAAAAGCCTTGCATTAACTTTATTCTCTTAGGGTCAAGCAGCATTCCATCCCTTTCTGTTCACAGAGAGGTAGTAAAATAATTACTTCAATATCACTATGTTTTAGTCCTGAACAAAGAAACACATGTACAACGTGGCTCTTATAAAAATTAACAAGTCAGGAAATGACAGATGCTGGCGAGGATGTGGAGAAAGGGGAACCCTCCTACACTGTTGGTGGGAATGCAAGCTGGTGCAACCACTCTGGAAAACAGCATGGAGGTTCCTCAAAATGTTGAAAATAGAACTATCCTATGACCCAGCAATTGCACTACTGGGTATTTACCCTAAAGATACAAACGTAGTGATCCAAAGGGGCACGTGCACCCGAATGTTTATAGCAGCAATGTCTACAATAGCCAAACTATGGAAAGAACCTAAATGTCCATCAACAGATGAATGGATAAAGAAGATGTGTTATATATACACAATGGAATACTATGCAGCCATCAAAAGAAATGAAATCTTGCCATTTGCGACGACATGGATGGAACTAGAGCGTATCATGCTTAGTGAAATAAGTCAATCAGAGAAAGACAACTATCATATGATCTCCCTGATATGAGGACATGGAGAAGCAACATGGGGGATTAGGGGGATAGGAGAAGAATAAATGAAACAAGGTGGGATTGGGAGGGAGACAAACCATAAATGACTCTTAATCTCACAAAACAAACTGGGGGTTGCTGGGGGGAGATGGGGTTGGGAGAGGGGGAGTGGGTTATGGACATTGGGGAGGGTATGTGCTATCGTGAGTGCTGTGAAGTGTGTAAACCTGGCGATTCACAGACCTGTACCCCTGGGGATAAAAATACATTATATGTTTATAAAAAAAAAAAATTAGAAGGGGAGGCGAACCATAAGAGACTATGGACTCTGAAAAACAACCTGAGGGTTTTGAAGGGTCAGGGGTGGGAGGTTGGGGGAACAGGTGGTAGGTAATAGGGAGGGCACGTTTTGCATGGAGCACTGGGTGTTGTGCAAAAACAATGAATACTGTTATGCTGGAAAAAATAAATAAATTAAAAAGTAAATAAATAAATAAACACAGACATATAAAGAAATTAAAAAAAATTTAAAAATCTATCCAGTTCAGAGTTGATCCTGTCTTTAAAGCAACTAAATAATGAACCCAACTGATTTACTCTAAATTATGCCCAGGGTTATCTTATCCACGTTCTCATTTCCTAGTCCCCAAAAGGGAGCCAGAAATCTTTAAGTTCAGAGTAGTGAGGAAAGCTAAGAATGAGCTAGAACACTTCATATTTAGGGATTGGGGAGGTGCTTCAGGAGTCTTATTTTAGACACAGGCCAAATAAGTATTTGCTTAAAACGGCAAATCTGGAGAGAAAACATGCCAGCCTCTTTATAATCCAGATATGAGCACATTATAGGATTTAAAAGTGCTGGTATAAAAATGAAATTCTATTATAAAAATTAAAATTCAGATTGTTCATAAATTTCATGATTTCTTAAAAGTTATGCCTTCACTTATGATGCCCTATTAAACTTTTTATTAGACTGTTACAATCCGAGACATAAACACATCACGAATACCAGCTCAAATTCTATATGCAGGTTACTAAACCAACCTCATTTCTCAAGATAAAAATGTTTTACGTTGAATATCCAGAAATTCTTTGTTTTTCTAGAGAAAAGCCTCCAATTCACATCCTTTGGGAAAGAAGAAATGGTTCATGCTTTTACAAGATTTAATCTAAAAAAAAACAAGAGAGAAAATCAACCAACTAGTATATTCAATTTAAAAAAAGCATCAAAGCAAATTAGTCAGAAATAATATATCTTTACATTTGTGAGTGTGTGTCTGCATGTGTGTAGGTCACTCAACGGAAGTGTGTAATTGATTTTATTTTAAGATGGAAAGTGATATAACTACTGTCCTATAGACAGCATATCTATATAGTATCCTTGCCAAGGAAATTTTGGCTTTTATATCCATTATCTCTCACTTTAAGGGTTTATTCTCTCCTTATTTTACAAATGAATAAAAAGAATCCCAGAGAGATGAAAGAACTTCCTCTAAAATACAGTTAATTAATAATGAAGGATACACTAAAATCTTGCTTCTGCTTCATGTCCCTATGGCCCAAAATGTTTGTGGAAATCAACCCAAATGTAAAAGCAGCTATAGTAAGATGAATAGCACATTTATTTACCATCAAAGAAGAAAACTCAGAGAAGCAGTCTCTGATGATTTAGAAAGCATGTGTTTGGTAATCACTGGAATAAAGCCCACTAATAACCCAGGGTTTCTCTTACTTTCAATTATTTAATAGAATGTCAGAATCCTCCTTTAACCTTCAAAACTTTAATAAGTAAGAAAATTAGGAGCTATATGTATTTAAGTGTAAGAAGAGTAATTTGAGTGAAAACATAGTATTGCATGAAATTGTCATTTCTGAATTAAAGAACAAAGAGAATAATCCTATCTTCCCTTTATATATCCATACTTGAGAAGCTATAGAATTAGTCAAGTTAATGTCTATAAATTATAGGGGAAAAAAGACAATTTTATTGACCCATCATAGCAGAGATAACAAGGAAAAAATTCTCAATAGCCTCAGAACAGATACCAAAATCTTCCAACAAAAGGTCTTGTCATTTAACCACCACTGATTTTCCTCTATCATTCTTGAAAATCACCCCAGCTTTTTATGCTTCTGTCCCTTTTACATGGTAGACCCTGCTACTGCACCTATATGGAAGGTTTCCAACTGCTTCCCAAGATCTCCAGATCGGTACCCATCATAAAACTTCACCCAGGGGCGCCTGGGTGGCTCAGTGGGTTAAGCCGCTGCCTTCGGCTCGGGTCATGATTTCAGGGTCCTGGGATCGAGTCCCGCATCGGGCTCTCTGCTCAGCAGGGAGCCTGCTTCTCTCTCTGCCTGCCTCTCTGTCTACTTGTGATCTCTCTCTGTCAAATAAATAAATAAATAAATAAAACTTCACCCAAACACCACCACCAGGTTCATGCTAGTGATAGCACCCATGAAACACAAAAATGTTTTAATTAGCTTTATAAAAGAGTACAGGACAAGCAGTTTACCATTTTTATCTCATTGGGAAGTTAAGCAGCTGCCTATATACAACTTCTCACCCTGCCCCAACAGGCCCAACACACCCACAAAGAAGTCCATGCTTGTCAGGGATGAAATTCAAGTGTGTGTGATTCACCTGACATAGAGAAGTCACTGTCTTGGTTTCCTACTTGTCTTTTATGTTATTTCCTATAACGTTGCTGTAACAGTAAGGGAGGTGTTTTAGAACTGCCCAATCTCAGTTTTGGTTCCTCATCAAGCTAATCACCTGCTGCTTAACTATCACAATATGAGCATGTTTATTGTCTGAGCTATCACTATCTTTGATATATTAGAGAATGAACCCCTATAATTTTAGGGGACCATATATTATGTGGATATTTTCTTGTAACATCACACAGGCAAAGGAAAAACCAAAGGATCAGAGTGTGTGAAAACTACAAGAAACAATCTCAGTTTGCTCAAGAAATGAGCACAAAAACATGCTCCTAAATTTATATTTTCCTTTCAAAAGAAGGATGTGGTATAAAACTCAAATAAGAAATATCTCCTTAGCAATAACTTATACTGGATATAATTCTGAAATGGATAAAGTGCATATTCTGTTTTATATGTATTATGATTCCATTCTTTCAATAGAAGACTGAGATGGGAATTCTTACCTGTTACAGAAAAGGAAATGATAACAGAACTCAGCATTTCCCTGATCAGCTTCCTGGTCAGGGCAAAACTCCACCACCAGCCCCTCTACCTGAGCGTAGTGTCTTCTTTACTTAGGTCAATAAGCAGCTGTTCTGTTTACAAGAAAAATAGACAATTTCACAGGTTGGAAGTATGACCACAGTTGAAGAAGGTACAACTTAAATTTAAGTGAGAGGAAAGCAGAGAAGTCTCACCTGGTCGTTAGCCATCTTCCCATTACTGAGTCAATGACTTAGAAGGGGATAGTTCTGCCAATCAGGCAGTGTACGTGGTGTCATGCGGGAACTCCTGCATGGAACTCTGAATCGTATGATGATGATGGTTGACATTTAATTAATTGAGAGGATGAGCATAACTGATACAATCCTAATGCATTGTCAGCAAACAAGCTGCAACTCTGTAGTCGATAAACTCTAGGGCACAACCTTGCTACCACACTCTAGAAAGCCATATCTATAATGTGACAATTCACTCTGCACAATCTGGGAGAAATAGAGCTCCTCTGAAATAGAATGTAAGATACACTATGTCTACCAACTTCAGAGTCAGTCATTTATCCAAAGCCATTTTTTTGCCTATTATAAACCAGGCATGGAAATAAGGATCACTGTATCTTCTATGAATACACTTTCACTCTCGAAGGGGAACTGATAATTACAGGAGAGATAAAAAGAATAACAGAATTTTACATGAGGGACTATGGAATAAATATATAAAAGAAATGTTTAATTAGGCTGAGAGAGGTAGGATAGATTACAAAAGTCTTATTAGAGATGGTAATACTGAAACTGAGCTTTGAAGGATGACTAAGACTTAATTACGTGGAAAAGCAATGGAGGTTGGAAGGTGGAAGTGGAGAAAGCAAGATGGTTCATATAGAGGAATCACCAAATAAGAGGGCATTGTGGTGTGAATGGCGTGGCATGGAATCTCTGAGGAGTGTCTCCAATAGTAAAGAATATGGACTGTCCTGCAGCCAATGGGTGAGTCTTGAAGTAAAAAGTCAGCATGAATTGATGTGCATCTTGCATAAAGAGAAGCAAGTTTGGATTAAAAAAAATGATTAGTTTTTCAATTCTAAAATTATTTTCTCAAGTATTCAAGGAGATAACTTGAATTATTATTCTCTCCACAGGGATTTAAATTGACCATGTCCTCGTGAAAGAGAAGTTGATGTCATTTAAAAATGTTGGGAAAGGGCATTCAGGATAGAGGTGGTCTAAAGCCACAGGGACTCCAGGACTGTCCACTATTGTTGGCCTTCTTTGCCGGAGTAGTCTAACTCTAGTTCCTAGATAAGGCTCAATGAGTCAAGGACCTACTAACATTCAGTGACAAAACTGCTACTCTCTTCAAGAAAAAATATGAGACCACCACACTTATTTCACCAAATAAACTTCACCTAAATATCTCTCATCCTTAATTTCTTCCTGTACACTTTAGGAACATTGTATTTGATTGTCTTTTAAATATTATTTGTTTAGTGGAGGAAGAAGAAAAAAAGATAAAAGGAATTTTTTAAAGGACCAAAATGAATCCTTATAATGAAATAAAAATTTATTGGACATAGGATGACCACCTTGACTGGGACTGGGGTTCCCCTGGAGTACAGGGCTCTCCGTGCTAAAATTGGAACAGTCCTGGGCAAACAAGGATAATTTGGTCACTCTGTTATTCATTCTTGTTTTTTTTGTGTTTAGTGCATTGTAGAAACTCAATGAATTTTGGATGAGTTCATCTTCATCTTTATTTAAGTCGTCACTAACAAGCCACCGTATTTTTTTCATTTAGTACAGCTCTATGGATATAAAAAAAATTTTTAAATACTGGTATACACAGACTGAAAAGCATGTAAAGCCTATGCAAATCACAGGGCAAAATCACCATCAGTGGAAATATCTGCGACCAAAGAGTCACCCTATCCAACATACCCAACAGAGCCAAGAGAGCAAAATAGTAACACCACAGGCCCTTAAAACACAGTCCCATCCTTTCTTCTTAGTGAATGCTGCATTATTTGTAAGTTTCATGGCTTTACAATCATGGACTGGAAATTCAACATGCATAATAAACAGGAGGTCTAAAAAAGTTGTAAATGAATAATTCAATAAAGGATATCACCTCCCCTCTCTTTGGGGAGGTGAAGAGAAGGACGTTCTGTATTGAAAGTCATTCCAAGAGGCATGAATCAGAGAGGAATCCACTGCAGAAGAATTCAAAGGTTCTCGTTTATGCTAATGACAAACCCAGGTTCAGCAAAAAGGCAAACCACTTTTGGAACAAAAGTGACAACAAACATCTATAAAAGTCTAAAGTAGGTATGATAAAAACCACCACAGCCTGTTATTTACTTATTTATTTATTTATTTATTTATTTAATTTTTTAGAGAAAGAGAGACTGCAAGCAGAGGAGGAGAGACAGAGAGACAGGGGGATAGAGGGAATCTTAAGCAGTTTCCATGCCCAGCATGGAGCAGACATGAGGTTCAATCTCACGACCCTGAGATCATGATCTGAGCAGAAATAAACAATCAGGCAGCTAACCAACTGAGAAACCCAGGTGCCCCCACCACAAATCTATTATTACAATCTTATTGTTTTTAAGTACTTTTAACTTCTCTCATGGGTGGGAAATAAAGTTCTTTTAGAGAACAGTCCTTAGGAATGTATCACAATCACCAAAATACATTTAGTTTCTTCCTATTGTCAGGGATTATGCCATGTTGGCCTAAAAGAAATTAAAAATAAATAAAATCTAAGTTCCTGAATGAAGGGAGCTCACAGGTTCTCTGGGGCATCAAATAACAAATAAGTACAATAAAATATGAAAAGAGTTAAAATTCAGGTTTGAACTATAAAGGAAGCAAGGGCAACTATGGGGACATTGAGGGAAGCCTCAATGAGGTGGTGAGGTTTTGCCTGGACCATGGATGAACTTTCTGTTATATGTTTAAAAAAAAAAATCAGGACTGCTGGGTGGCTCAGTCAGTTAAGCATCTGCCTTCAGCTCAGGTCATGATCACAGGGTCCTGGGATCGAGTTCTGCATCCAGTTGCCTGCTCAGAAGGGAGCCTGATTCTCTCCTTCTGCCACTCACTCCTGCTTGTGCTCTCTGTCTCTCAGAGAGACTTTTGAAAAGTCTCTAAGGACTTTAATCTCCAACATTTTTTAGTGTATATAAAATCAAATGATACCAAGTATAACAACCAATTAACATGCTGCTTTGAAAGAAGGATCTTTTACAAAGATGATAGTTAAGTCTTCTAGATGAATGAATTCAGCCCGTGATAAATGTGTGATTCATGTACCTCTACTAACACCATCCATAGAGTGAGAATGACAGTAAATGATCCTGGTGGTAAGAAAAAAGAGATCATCACAAAGAGTTGAGGGGATTAACTGGCCTCCACAGAGAGAAAAGAGAAACATCAGCCAGAGTGATCACTGAAAATACAGATCAGAGCACATCATTCCCTCTTTATAACCTCTGGTTCCTGATTTGTGAAGTTAGGATAACTCCAAACTCTTTCTCACAGCCTCTGAAGAACCCTACAATCAGGCCTTGCCTACTTCTTTGGTCTTCTAACACACTACTCTTCTTTGCCCCAGAGTCTCCACACCCAACCACCTGTCCACTCCTCAGACTACAAATCTGATCCAGCCTGGGGCCTTTGCACTTGAGATCCACTCTTCAAGGGAAGCTCTGACTCCTTAACTCCTCTTGTCCAGCTCTTTAACCTAACTCTCTATAACATCCTTCAGCAGCCAGTCTCTAACTAATGACTGTGACTTATTACCTTGCGACCCTCAGAAAAGATATTATTGGAGATACGATGTTTACAGAGGTAATCAAGTCAAAACGTGGTCATTTTGGTGGGCCTTAATCCCATATGAAGGATGTACACAAAGGGGAAATGTGGACACAGAGATATGTACACATGGGAGAGCAACATGTGAAGACGAAGGTAGATATCAAGGTAATGCTTATACAAGTCACGGAACAGTAAAGACTTCCAACAAGCCACCAGAAGCTGGGGAAGGGTCATGGAACAGACCCCTCTACCCCTCACAACAGTCAGGAGCCAAACATGCCAACAGCTGCATCTTGGATTTCTAGGCCCTGTGAGATGATACATTTCTATGGCTTAAGCCACTCAGTGTGGAGTACTCTGCTAGAGCCGTCCCAGCTAACTAACACAGTGCTCTGACTATTTTTTATAACCTTCACCAAGAACTAAAAGTATCTTAGGTATTCATTCCTTCCTCCACTGGAAAGCAAGCCCCAAGAAAATATGGACATTTTGTCTCTTGTTTCTGGCTCTACCTTAGCACCCACAGCAGTGACTAGCATGTAGAAGCCACTCTATAAATATGAGGGGATGATTGAGAGAAATGGAGAAGCAATCAATGACTATAAAGTAGGGTAGAATGTACATAGACTCACAGACAGGAGAGGATTTTCTGAAGATATATAAAGCAAGATTACTATTCATATTAATTTAGTTTCCAAATTATTGGGAGATTTAGCAGTGATAATGTTGAACTGGAATACAATTATTTACATTTTTAGAATTAGAACATGCAGGCACATTCTCTAAGCAGAAAAGAGGCAGAACTGAAATAAAACTAAAGCACTTATCTAGGGTCTCAGAACTGCAATTAAGAGAACACAGATTTGGGCAGTAAAACCCAAAACCCTTTTTTTGGGGAACAAAAGTTAGGGGTTTTTAAAGGCAAGAGGGAGGTGCACTTGGGTGGCTCAGTCAGTTAAGCGGTTGCCTTCGACTGGGGTCATGATCCCAGGGTCCTGGGATCCTGGTCCTGCTCAGTGGAGAGCCTGCTTCTCCCTCTTCCTCTGCCTGCCACTCTGCCTGCTTGTGCTCTCTCTCTATCTCTCTGTCAAATAAATAAATAAAACCTTTAAAATAAATAAACAAGCAAATAAAGGCAAGAGGGAATGCCAGTATATGTTCTTTACAAGGAATTTTGTTTGGCATTGACGGCAGAAAACTAATTGTGCCTACGCATAATTGTCATGCTAACATATTGTTTGCTTAGGCTGACACTAAGAAAAGCCCAATGCTGTAGCAAGTAATAGATGGTCTTGCAGTCCTCGCAACTGTCATGTGGCCGAGACCCAAAGTTCATGGTTCCACCTGATAAGGACGTTCATCAAGACCATCTCCTAAGTGCCTCCTGGCTCCATTTTAGAAGCCTTTAACATTTTATTTCACTCCATTTTATTTCACCTCCCACAAAAGTTTATTAGTCATTATATTTATTTGGGTTCCTGAGTCATGGTGGTTCATAAATGTTAGTTTCTAGAAGTTGCTCCTTTTTTGTTTTCTTCTGGTTCTGCTCCTCAGGTCTTCTTCTAGTTCTCTTTGTTTAAGTGTTCTCCATTAAAACCTTTTAGTGGCATTCACCAGAAGCTTTCATTGATTCCCATGCATGAAACTCCATACAGTATATTTTTTAATTTGATTCAAGTTAGAATATAAAGAGAAAGTCATCTCTATCGTTGAAAGGAAATTACATTTTGTTGCTGTTTACATTGTATAAAAGCATTACAGGCCCTGATGCCCTTGTCATACTTTCCCACTTGCCATACACACATATCCAGAATTAGGCAAAAGGATCACCGTCTTATTATTAAGGATAAAGGGTCTTCATTAGTTAAGAGAGTAACAATAACACTTCCAAAGGCAAAAAATACTAAACAATTTCACCCTGGGGAACTACATGAAAGGGGTCACCCCAGATACCTTACATTGCATGCTCCATAAAATAAAATTTTTTTATACCTGAAAACCTGGCAAAATTCAAACTGTTTTTGTCTTTACATAATTGCCAAAGAGCCTAAGATGAGATATCTTTAATTAATATCTACTACATGAAGAGGATTTTAACTCACTGAATTAGTTGTAATTCACCATATTTAATAAAAGGATTTTTATTAGAATAGATTAGAATAGATTGGAAAGACATTAAGATCTATGCTCTCTGATAGTGATAATGTTGGACACAACCACATCACACAGTTGTTTTCGGATGGTTATTTGTAGTATCCCCATGTTGAGACCAATGAGGAGTCGTTTTTCCATTACTGAAAGATTGACACAATTTAAAAATGCAACCGTATTTATCTGCTTGATTTTAATTATGATGATAAGAGTTCCCTAGGCTGGATTGAAAAACCTTTATTAAGGTAAAAACAGGTCCTTTCCCTTATCTTTTTTTGCATTTTAAATGCCTATCTTCTTTCTAACATGGTTGTTAAAATACCCACAGTCCCCTCCAATGAGACAAATCCATAAACCCAAACTGGAGCAGAAATTTGTTTTGACGATACGCTCCAACCGCACGGACTTCGATAAGCCTTGCTTTTCTCTGAGTTACGTGTTCTAAAAAGATGCCTCAGAGACAGAAGCATTTCACAGAGAAAATGGGTTTACAGAGTTCGTGCCATAAAATCCAACATTAATACTGCAAAATCAGGAATAACGGTTTTGTTAGGGAATTAGCCAATTACAGGAGATGTTCCCTGGTTCATTTACTTTAGCGAGAAGGAGGCGGAGTGACCCTATTTATTGTTAGTGTATCTCAGGGCAGAAGATGCTTTCTTTCTCCCTGCTTAGCTATAATCGAGACTTGTGTTCAAGCGTCTTCCTCTAGTGTACATGTAAGTTGGTTAATTGATTTTTTCCAATTAAATATCATTAATTTGTTGCTTTGCTCTATCTGATCATATTGAAAGAATATTATCTACTTAATAAAAAACTTCATATACTTAAATAAATACAATTTGTGGCATTGTCTAGTTTGCAAGTATGTCCTGGTGAGAAAGAGGATAGCACATTTTGGAATCTACAGAAATAACACACAGCCATGAAAAATAAAGGTGCCTAATAGGGGTGATTTCTATAATAATTAACTCTTGTTTTGAAGAGTTTGTTAAACTAATAAATATATAATATAATTTTCTTATCCAGAATATTAATTTTATTATCCCTGATGATTTATTAGTGTTTTGTTTATATTAAGATTTTTTTTTCTGAATTTAGAGGGATTTAATTTCATTTTATACAGCACAGGTTTTGAGCTGAGGATCAGGACACCTTGGGTGGCTTAGTTAAGTGTTTGACTTTGGCTCAGGTTATGACCTGGGGGTCCTGGGATGGAGCTCTGTGTGGGGTTCTGTGCTAAGTAGGGAGAATTTTTGAGGCTTCTCTCTCTCCCTCTCCCTTGCTCCTACCCCTGCTGGTGCTCTATCTCTGTCTCTCTCTCAAAAAACAAACACAAACAAACAAACAAAACAATCAAAAAAAAATAAAACAGAAAACAAAAAACTGAAATCAGAGATTAGAAATTTTAAATTTGAATTAGAAATTTTTTTCAGATGATTGTTAAAAAGTTATGTAGGGGGCGCCTGGGTGGCTCAGTGGGTTAAGCCTCTGCCTTCAGCTCAGGTCATGATCTCAGGGTCCTGGGATCGAGCCCCGTATCGGGCTCTCTGCTTGGCAGGGAGCCTGCTTCCTCCCCTCTCTGGCTGCTGCTCTGCCTACTTGTAATCTCTCTCTCTCTCTAAAAAAAAAAAAAAAAAAGTTATGTAGAACACAACATATTATGAAATCACTTATTTATGTTTTGTTTTATTTTATAATTGGATGTTTATATCTTTGACTACCTTTATCCATCACTTATTTTAGTTTCAGATAATTACATTTTGTTTGGCTGATCTGAATTTAAGAAGTCCACTTTGGTGAGTCCATCTGTGTCTGTGCTAAAGTGTTCTGAAAATCTTGACATGATCCCTATGAATAGATGATTTTCCTAATGACAATGTCAGATTATACTGGGAAAACTACTTCCATTAATTTATTTCTCGTGGTATCCGAATCTAAGACTACCTGGTGTTGTCCTTAATGCAACTTGTAGCAAGGGCTTTTAAGCAAGAGAAGAAACATGAGAACACTTCTATGCTGAGAAGACTGAATGACTCTGGTTAATGGGTTATAATAACCAACAATCCCAGAATGGGAAAAGGTGAATTCCTTTTCTGGGGTCAAATACAAAATGTTGTATGAGTATCCTGGACAAGACCTGTAAGTAGAGTATTATTTTCTGAAAACAGCATTGCAAAGCCACCTTCTTCAACTTCAAGGGACCTAATCCTTCATAGAAGAGGGATTTAAAGTTTGAAATGAGAAATATGTTATATCCTTGTTCTGTTCATCATTTTTGTATAAATTTTAAAAAGTTGAATAATTGTGTTGCCTGGGTGGCTCAGTGAGTTAAAGCCTCTGCCTTTGGCTCAGGTCATGATCTCAGGGTCCTGGAATCGAGCCCCACATCCGGCTCTCTGCTCAGTAGGGAGCCTGCTTCCCTCTCTCTCTGCCTGCCTCTCTGCCTACTTGTGATCTCTGTCTGTCAAATAAATAATAAATAAAATCTTAAAAAAAAAAAGTCGAATAATTACTGGAAGCCTTTCTTTCTTGTTTTGTAAGGTAGGAGAAGGACTACTTACTCCACAGAATTACATTAATAATTAAGTGAACTCTTCCATAAATTAATGGGCTTTCTGTCCAGAATCAAAAAATGGCAAATACACAATAATAAAATGGGTTCCAATAAACCATAAAAAGAGTGAAACCTCATTCATCTAGTCATTTAAGATCACTTAGTTTCTTATAGGATTTTTTTTTAGTATAAAAATATTCAAAAATTTTTCTATTTACTTTTACTCTGGATGGATTTTATTAGCTATTTATCTTTGGTGTAATTTTCATTGTTAAGTTAGTGATCAAAAGCAGCCTTCCATATCTAAAGTTCATGACAAATCATGGGCTAAAGTTTCATGATGCTGAGGACCATGTCTATTCTATTAATAGCACCATGAGATAGATATATAATGAGTCATAGACATTTAATATTCCATGCAGGAGAATGCAAAAAGATGAAATTTATTGTAATAATATATTTTATGTAACTAATACATCTAAAACATAACCATTTTGATATATAATCAATTTAAAAATTTTATACTACTTTACGTATTTTTATTTTAATTAATAAAATTAAATAAAATTTAAAAATCATCTTCTTTGTCACACTGCCACATTTTAGGTGCTTAATCGTTACACGCAGCTACCTGCTCCCATATTGAACAGTGCAGCTTTAGAGCCTAGCATACTACCTGGTACAAAGGAGGCAATATATATTGAATATACACATGAAAATAATGTCTATATTCTTCTATGCATCGTATCTATGGCCAATTGCCCTCCATGAAAAAACATCACTCTCATTGCTGTTCAAATGGCTTAGAATCTTCCTAAAAGTAAGGACTAACCAAAAGTTCAAAAGAGCTTATCTCGCAGTTTAGATGAAGGTATTTAATTTAAACTATCTCCCCAATCACATGCTTGGAGTCATAAAAGCATTAATTATACAAAGAATATATACAAAAAGGAAGTATTTTTACATAAAAAGGATAATAAAAATAAATTACTTGCATAATAATGAAATCATGTAATAATTTTTAAAAGAAGAAAAATTATTTTAACAAATTAACTTAGTAAGAAGTTAGAAAGGTATTTCATTAGAAATATCTTTTTTTAAAACTGAAGTATCACCAGAAATACCTACACAATAGCCTTGGAAATTCTAAGGCATTTATGTCAGGAGATATTTCTGGTGTTTTCTTTTTTTTTTTTTTTAATTTATTTATTTGACAGAGAGAGAGATCACAAGTAGGCAGAGAGGCACGCAGAGAGAGGGGGGAAGCAGGCTCCCAACTGAGCAGAGAGCCCGTTGCGGGGCTCGATCCCAGAACCCTGAGATCATGACCTGAGCCAAAGGTAGAGGCTTTAACCCACTGAGCCACCCAGGCACCCCTCTTTCTGGTATTTTCTGTATTTTTTGGAAACTCTTTAAGTCTATACAAATTTCACAGATACAAGTAATCAGCAAAAAATAGAAACTTGGAGGCCGTCACTTAAGTGTTGACTACCAATAGAGGAAAAAACCATGGAAGGAAAGGAATGTAGTAACCAAATTCATGAGTGAAGGAAAACATAAGTCCTAAAAGCCTCCATTATCTACCACAAATCCGTGTAATTCAAAGTGAAAAAGTGTTTAGGATACCAAGTGTACTTTGAGAGAGTGATGCCTCTCAAGTTTGCAAAAGAGTTCTTTTTCGTTGCAAATTTTTGTCATAAAATTAAAAGTCCATGCATAAATGGAGCAAGACAAAGAGGCAAAGTGACCTTCAAAACATGATATGGTTCTTAAGCCAGCCAAGCTTTGTAATAATCTCAGTAAATATACAGGAACTTAAAGGCAGTTGTCAGTTAGGATGCCTATGAGACCTCTGATTAAGACTGACTGTCTTTCTACCCAGGCTACAAAATTCCTAGCATAATCATGGATATAAGTGGTTGTGGTCAATTGACTCCAATTGTTTTAATAATTTTTGTCAGACACAGAACCTTCAATCATATTATATGTCTAATCTTGAGTCCATATTCAAAGGAAACTTCTCTTTATAACCTGGCTTCCTGGGGCCCATGGGTGGGTTAAGCATCTGCCTTTGGCTCATGTTGTGATCCCAGAGTCCTGAAATCAAGTCCCGCATGGAGCTTTCTGCTCAGTGGGGAGCCTACTTTTCCCTCTCCCTCTACCCGCTCATGATCACTCTGGCTCACTTTCCCAAATAAATTAAAAAACAAAGCAAAACAAAAACCCCTGGCTTCCCATGTGGGCATACTGTCAGGAAGAAAATATGTCCAGTAGAACTGCACAGAATTCTGGTTTACAGAATCTCCTTACATTGTATATCAGTCTTTAGACATGGCTAGTGTGAATCTTTACCTGTGAGATAAATCCACTATTGAAGAAGTGACAAATCACGTTTTCATGACCACAGGGTGGGATGACCAGACACCAGACCATAGAAAATTTGCAGGGTAATCCCTGCAACCCCATGAAAACATTTACGGCAAACTGCTGGACATTTCCTTGCCAAATAAACTCTGATTTTCTAAAATGGCTTACCATAGTCGTTGAATGTAAACAGGGATGCTTCAAAGGAACAAAAATGAAACCCCGTAAAATGGATATTGTTACATTATTAGTACAATGTTGGGGGTTTTGTTTCTTTATTTGTTTTAATGACACAGTGCTCTGAAGTTGTAAGAAAAGAAAAAAGAATAAGGAAAAAAAAGAAAAAAAGAAAGAATTCAAAAGACAATCGAAGACCTCTATGAAGTACGGAATTGTAATCAATACTTGAACTACCTTAATGGAACAATGGATAAATTGACAAGGAAGAAAATGATTAGTTCAGAAAATAACTGAGTCTACTTCATTATTACAATCATTTAGAGTCTGAGGGATTTCCTAGATTCCATAAGCCCATTTTTGCCAGGAAAAAAAAGGGGGGGGGGATGTGGGAAGAAAAAATCACATTCATGGAAGATATTTGAGAATAACTCAGTTATTAGATAGTTATTTAAAAATTCTGCTATTTTCTGATAAGTCAAGCAGAGAGAGTCAAGTATCATATGGTCTCACTTATTTGTGGAGCATAAAAATGACATGGAGGACATTGGGAGATGGAGAGGAGAAGGAAGTTGAGGGAAATTGGAAGGGGAGGCGAACCATAAGAGACTAAGGACTCTGAAAAACAACCTGAGGGTTTTGAAGGGGCGGGGGGTGGGAGGTTGGGGGAACCAGGTGGTGAGTAATAGGGAGGGCACGTATTGCATTTCACATAATACTGCTGTTTCTTTAGCAAATGGGACTTTTAATAGAGTGGATATTTAGGTGAAACAATGGTTGTTTAATACAACTTTTCATACATATAAAGTTATAAGGTTATTTATAATAAAATCAATATTAAGAAAAGAATGTATCTGCTTTTGATCTCACATTATTCAAATTTTAGTATCAATCATTTCTAATACTCTCAGCATGTTTTACTTTATTCTCACTCAAAAATAAAAATAAAAACTACTAGCTTAACTTTAAATTATGAACCTGGAAGTCTAGTTTGTATTTCCCAAGTAGTACAAAAAAAAAAAAAAAAAAATGCCTTTCTACCAAAGAAAACATGTGCTTGAAAGCCTGTAATCCAATTGACTCTAAAGCATTCTAAGTGCCTTCCAGGCATGGATCCCTGGCTATGTAATAGATGCAGAGCACCTCAAGATCACAGCTGATAAAGGATAAGCATGCGATACTCTGTTCTCCTTTGAAAATAATGATATTTCCAGCTGAAGGCTGGGTGAATAGGAGTTTGCTAATGTAAGAATTCCTCTGTAAGTCAGATTTTAGATAACTACACTTTAGAGTCTTACTTGGTTCTTTTTACCCTGTAGAGGAGTCACAAAATCTGACTAATTTTACACAAACTTGCTGATTTTCAGCTTTTCTCTCACTTGGGTAATTCTTATGACCGAATTGCTCCAGGATTTGTGTCACTGAGGAAAGAGAATGGTCTAAGTAACTGAGCAAGGAAGGTAATTTCATTCACCTCAAACTTCCTCAAGCTATCAGGTTTTAAGTGAAACAACCATTACATGCAATCATTGGGTTTTTTTAATTGGTCAACTGCCTACAAGTTATCTTGGGTAGACCAGCAATGCTTAGCATTCAGAAAACCATTGCAAGTATAGTGCATAAATCAGCAACCAGGACATTATGGAAATTTAATATTAAAGGTATGTCCTTGATGTTGAAATTCCCTGTCAGATTTCAATTGACATTAGTTGTCACTGTGATAGCAACAGCAGAAGAAAAAGAAAGAAAAAAATGCTCATGAGATGTGACAAACTCTATTTTTAAAAAAGTGGCCTCCACCAATGCCAAGGTCAAGGTACTTTGTTACCAGACTCTGAGAAATCTTGATTCTATGAATGATTTTTAAGTGATCAGGTTAGTAGAAAAAGTATCAATCTGATTTAGAATGGCCAGTGGTCTCTCTTAGAACCTCATTGTCTTGGCATCCTGTGACAATTGGCTTTTCATTAGCTTCCACTGTGTAATAAGTAGACCAAAGTAGCAAAGTTTTTTTGCAATCATTTTACAGGAACCCAGGCTGGGAAACTCTTCCATATCCTGGGCTAAGTGTGTCAGGGTAGACTCAGAGCTCTCACAAACCAGGAGACTCTCAATGAGACATTATAATATTGACACAAAACAGTGATTACTAATGTTTTCATTTACAAAAACTTTATGACTCCAGACGATTTGTGATGTCTTCACCTGGCTAGTTTAGCTGAACTACAAGAAGGGAGTAAAGGGTCAACAGGCATTTTGCCTGTGGGCACCCTCTAACAGTTATTCAATCACGCACTGACCTAGTTCCTGCTGTAGAAGGATTTTGCACATGTAGCTAAAGACACTAATCAGTTGACTTTAAACTAATATTATGTTTTGTGGACTTGACCTAATCAGGTAAGCCCTTAAAAGGGACTGGACTTTTCCTGATAAATGAGACTTCAAATAATAACCGAGTCTATAATTGTTCTCTGCCCTTTTCCTGACTTCCTATGCACAGATAGCAGCTTCAGCTCATGCCCGTGGGTTCTACAGTGGCCTGATCTTCCCTTCTGCTTACCCTGTAGATTTTGGACTCACTTACCTAGCCCCCACTATTACCTATGCCAATTCCTTATTATCTCTCTATCTACCTACCTACCTACCTACTTATCTACCCATCTATCATCATTTATTATCTATTTATTTACATATATATTTATATATATAATTTTTTTTAAAGATTTTATTTACTTATTTGACAGAGAGAGATCACAAGTAGATAAAGAGGCAGGCAGAGAGAGAGAGGGAAGCAGGCTCCCTGCTGAGCAGAGAGCCCGATGCGGGACTCGATCCCAGGACCCTGAGATCATGACCTGAGCCGAAGGCAGCGGCTTAACCCACTGAGCCACCCAGGCGCCCTATATATAAATGTATTATCATCATTTATTATTGATCTATTATCTTCCAAATTTTCTACCTAATCTCCTGATTCTACTTTTTTTGGTTGAACCCTAATACAGATCTCCACATACTGGTTGCTATACTTTTTGTAGATACTAACTGAAAATTGAAAAATTAAATAAAAGCTACTGCAATGCATCCATATTATTTTAATTCCCAACAAAAGAGCATGCATTTGAAATGCAACGTATATCTGTTGATTTATTGTACAAAACAATTATTGAATGCCTGCCTATTCTATTCTATTCTCTCTATTGGGAATATAGCAATGGAAAAAACAGTAAAAATCTGCCTTGATGAAGTACATAGTAAGTTTTGAGGAAAGAGACTGTCAGGAAACTAAGAAAACACAGAAGTCAAATAGTAATAAGGGTTAAATGAAAACAAACTTCCTGGAGTGGTTCCATATGCTTTATTTCATAATTATTTTTTATACTATACATTTTATTTTATCCATGATTCACTGTGTATTATATTTCACTTAAAAAAGAATCAAAAGTACTAAATGAGGTTTAGGGGGTGCCTGGGTGGCAGGAGGTGTTTAGCCTCCGACTCTTGGTTTTGACTCGGTAAGGATCTCAGGGTCATGAGTTCTGCCCCATGTAGGGTTGTGCCCTCAGTGTGAAGTCTGCTTGAAAATTCTCTCCTTCTGTTTCTCCCCCTGTCCCCATGCCCCAGGTCATGCTCTCTCTCTCTCTCTCTCTCTCTCTCTCGATCATACTGAAGGACATTTAGTGGATTAAGGAATGCCAGAGGACCAAGTTGGAGAGACTGTCACCTTATGTTGGTGGGTCAGGGAAATGAGTTTTGAGCAGGGTCATAGATGCAATGTTCGGTGGGTCAAAGTCCTTGGTTTGGAGCTCTCAGTTTCTAGAAAGGTATAAGCACTCTGGGCCCAGTGACAGAACCAAGGTAAAAAGGAGATAAACAAGATTCACAGGTCAGGCAGGGTTTAGTGGGGCTTGGTTGTGATTGATAAGCATATTTATTGCATGAGCCTGTGATGGTTTTAAGCATAAAATTTACATTGCACATCACAACCTAACACAATCATAATTTTCTATGTAATGATTTTTCATTATGTCCTATGATGTACTGAGATCCCTTTTCCTTTTCATTTTAATAATTTGTTTGGGTAGGTGTTCATTTATGTTTTGCTTCCCTTCTATTTCATTTTGGAGGATGCTGGTTTCAAAACTAAATTGGTTTCCAAAACTGTTTAATGAATTATAACCTTAGCCAAAAGTAAATAATGTTTAAGATTTCTTCTGACTTTTATTACAGAAAAACTGAACAGAGATTAATTCAAATAGCATGGAATTGAAAGACTAAGCTAAATGTCCATAATTTGAATAAATTGCATTGACTAGACTTAGTAACCGCATGACATTGTTATTTTTTTTAAACTTATTTTTTAAATTTCCAAACCTTTACAGAGTAGGGAGTATAAATAAAACTTACATAAACCTATCACTTAACATCATAACCATGATATTCTGTCATGGGTTTTATTCATTATCCCCAGGATGAATTTCTTTTAGGGCTGTTTTTATTTGTTTTATTGGTATATCTTAAAGCACTTTCCAGGCATAAAATAGCAAAACTCACACAAATATTTCATTATGTGCCTCAAAACAGACGGAATTCTTTTTCATAACTTCAAAGCCATTATCAATACATGAAATAATTAAAATGATTTCCTAATATCATTCAGTGCACCGTTTATATTCAAATTTCCCCAATCATCTAAATATCGTTTTTCAGTTTTTGTTTTTGTTTTTGTTTTTTTTAAATAAGGGTCTAGACAAGGATCAGTCATTATTTTTGGTTTGTCTTTTTAATATCTTTTACATTTACTTAATCTAAGACTGCTCTTTCTTTTCAACACAATTGACTTATTCTAGAAACTAAATCAGCATTCTGAAAACCGTCTCCTGTACTGGGTTTGACTGATTACGTTCTCATGGTGGTATTTAACTTGTTCTTCTAGCCCCTGGTTCCTACAGATTGAGAGATTAATCTAAAAGCTTGATAAATTAAGATTCCAGTTTATTTATGAAATAACAATTCATGAGTGCTGCTATATACATAATATTACACTACACTGTGAGGCAAATTATATCAGCTGTTCAGCTCGCAGTAATTCTAAAACTGGACATCAGAGTTCAAGTGGTGACAGCCTAATCCCTTTACTATAAAGTTCCCCTTGAAATTTTTACATAATTTTCTTTACCATCGCTAATAATGATTGCTTAAGTCCAATATTTCATTCAGGGTTACGAAATTGTGACTTTGCTAATTCTACCATTCCTTCTACACACTTTAGCTGAAATTTCTTCTGTATCAAAGAATGGTATCTCTACCCCTCCCTGGTCCCATGATCCCTACTATGAATATGTGAATTACCCTAAAAAACAGAATAAATAATTAATTTTTTCTCTTTAATTATTAATGTCAGATTAATGGGTAGGTGCCTTATCAACTTCCAATACTGACCGGTTAGTTTGATATTTTTTCTCCCTTCTTTTTAAATTTCATAATGAGATCATGAATGTTATATATTTAATTATGTGTTTTAATCAATAACAATCATGATTTTATGTTGGTGCTCTTCGTTTTTTGACCATTTTTGCCCAACTTGGAAGCCCTTTGAATCTAGTTTCTGTGTCCTTTAAACATGCTGCCATTTGTCTTTTGAAAAATAAAGAATTAGCTTTATCCCTACCATTCTCTTCCCCAATCTGTAATGAGTCATTTTCCAAAGATCCATGGTTTATTTTGTTGAGGAATTCTGTTTAGATACAAACATATGGCCACTGGGGGTGGCCATTGACTCTGGATTTTCATTGTATCTAGCCGTTTTAAGAGGACAAACTAAGAAATATTTTTTAAAGGAAAAAATTACAAATCAACACTAATATTTACTTTTTCTATTTACCATTGCAAGTTTCTTTTTTTAATTTTATCTTGTTCTCTTATGATGAAATCTTGGCTCCTTACAATATTACTGTATTTGCTTTGCCTTAAAATACTACATAGTTCTGCTATAATGCTTATTTTTAAAATATCTGTTTGTTCCAAGATGATTTATATATTAGGGAACGACCTGAGTTTAAATGTGAATTTCTCACTTCCTTATGCATGATTGCATTTGCAAGAAACACTAGGTAAATGCAGACAACTGCCCCTGGATGAACTGAGCCACATAGAAATACAACAAACAAACAAAAACAAAAATAAAAAAGCCGACACACATCAAACATTGACCACATACTTTGGGTCAATGCCTATGTTTTGAGCTCCACTCATCTAGTGCAATAATGTTTCTTCCAATTTCAGATAACCATCTATCCCCTACACCTCTCAATAGCTCTTCAACATGCAAACTTTAAAAGTCCACTTCCACAAAGGTCAGGTCTTATTCAAAGTTACACACCAGTTACACTGGTAGTTACACTGTAGTATTGATTTCCTAACTATTTAACATGCCTTAAATTTTGCTACTCTTTTTGGTACATTCCTATCTTATTTTTAATGCATTATTTGCAAAATATTTTAGTGTTACGTTCTCACCCTATTTTCTCTTAAGTTTTGTGGTTTTATTTTGCATAGCACAGATATTTTAATGTATATCATGTTATAGCACAATTGACTGTAATTGTGATGGTTTTGACATAGCAATACCAGTATTATTACTGACATTAAGACTGATAAATGAAGTTTAAAATCTCTTCACAGGTTTGTAAAAAATATATAAAACTCATTTCTATGAACCCAGTCTGCCCCTCATTACTACTTTTAGACCTGGATAAGCAGGGCTCCTACCCTGGGACCCACATCTCAGGAGGCACTACAATTGTCTAGATTGTCTAGAATTGCCTTCTCTAGACCTTGTCTAACTCCCCCTCCAGTGGACGGGACAAGGATCAAGCAACCCCATAGTCCCCACTACTCCCTTTCAGGGACTTTGTGAACTTTTACCCTCTTGTGGGGTTGTCCATATGCCTCAAAGAACCTTTGAACTCATCTTTATGAAAATAGTCTGGGATACTATAACTGGGTCCAGATTCCAAGAGGACAGCCTGATGGGAAGATTAATCCCTCTGGAGTATTTTCTTTTAGAAGAGGGGAGATTGCATGATGCCAGTCTTCCAGAACAGCATTGACAACCAAATCTGGGTAACTCGAATTGTTTTATTCTGCAAATGTAATCATACACTCACTTGCATTCACAAAAAGAAGCATGCTATTTATGCTTTGTATGGTTTCCTACTCACTTAATGCTAGAGATTGTGACATATGAAAGTGTAAAAACCTAATTCAATCCATATGAATAAATAGAATGCTAATTCATTTCTTTTGCAACTGCATGATACTTCATTGCAGTGTGAAAAGACATTTATTTTTTAATTTGTGTTTGGATTGTTTCTAGTCTTTTTGCTATTAAAGTACTATGAGGTATAGTGTTGGATAAATCATTCATTATTTTTTCCAGTGTGTCTTCAAGATAGTTTTCTTGAAATAAGATTCCTCAGCCAAATGAGATGCAATGTAACTAGATACTGCCAAATTCCTCTCCATAGGACTTGCACAATTTTTCTATTCCCACCTGGAATATATGACTTCTTGTTTCCCCACAACCTCACCAACAAAGAATTTTTTCAATTTCTGGATTTTTGACAATAGAACAATTGAGAAATGCTCTCAATGAAGATTAATTTGCATCATTTTTTTCAAGCATCAGCAGGAGTACTTTATGTATAATTAAGGGTCATTTATGTTCTTTTATTTGTTAAATCTCCTATTGCTTTTATCTACTTGTTCTATTCACCTTGGTGGAACTTTTTTCTTTTCCTCCTTTAGGAGCTTTTTATATATTTGGATTGTTACCCCTTTGCTTATCATAAAAGTTGCAAATATTATTATTCCTCTTTGTGTTGTTTTTTGACTTTGTTCCTGTTCTTCAATCCATGAAAATGTATTAATTTGTTTTTTAAATAAACTCATCATTGTTTTTATTGTTTCAGAATTTGGAAAACAGGAAAGTTTTTTCTGGTATCAAGTTCTAAAATAATTTCGCATTAATATTTTCTAAAACAAATGGTTTCGTGTTTTTTTTCACATTTAGATGCTTGATCCATTTGGTATTATGGTACATATCAGGTGAGATACAAGTCTGGTTCTAATTTTCCAAACGGTGATCGAGTTGTCTCAACACTATATATTTTTTTTAATCTTTCTCTGCATCAAGTATTAGTCTCTAAACATAATGAATCTCCTAAAGATTCCAATTAATTCCATTGGTCTTTCTGTCTATTCATATCCAAATACCTCGTGCTTCTGGTTATGTAGATTTTATCGTATATTTTAACATTTGGTAGGGCTAATCCTCCACCTTATTGCCTTTCTATTTTAGAAATCTTACCATCACTTCCTTGCATATTTCATAATCAACTTCTATAGCTCCAGGAATAAAACATCCTGTTAGTATATTTATTAAAATATACTAAATCAATAATAAAATGTAATATGTTAAATTTCCAAAATAAATTGTGAGAGAATTGACCTCTTCATGATGCTGCCTACCTTTCCAAAAATGAGTCACATCTTTCCATTTGTTTTTAAAACTCTTTGCTTATCAGAGAAAAAAAATAAAACTACTAATCTCAAGAAGACTACTTAGGGACTGGCTAACAAGTAGGTAAATTGCTCAAGTACCTACAAACAGAAGTTCAGAATAAAATCAAATAATATAATTTACACATATAGTGTCAATAACTCTACTCCAGATACTAAGAATATAACAATATATACCAGTTTTAATAAGAGCTATAATGCAAAAACAGAAAGTTTGGAGGAAAGCTGGCTTTAAGAGACTACTGTCCTGAGAGATTTGAATTCTGAGACAAGGATTCTTTTGTCAGAAGGATACACTGAGAAAAGATGAAATTATTCCTCTGAGTCCTATTAGTAAAACTATTTTCTGGCAAAACTGAATTTTAAGATGGTTACTAACTGCAGCTTAGTACATCGCATAGCTTCTGAAAAACATCTGGTGGCATGTATGCTAGAAAATTTTGAAATAAAATTTTTGTAGAAATGACAATATGACATTAATCTCAGATACTCCAAAGCCCTGCTGGAAACAAAGCAGAACATACAGCTAAAAAGAAAAAAATTAAAACTTTTTTTCACCCCAATAATCAAGAGGGAGTCTTCAATATTTCCTCCAAATATTTCCCGTGCATGGGAATTTCACCAGTACCTTTAAAGTCAGCTTCTTTTTCTATTATTCAATCATTGTATTCTCTTTTTTTGCCACTGCAATATTCAGCCAAGGCTTTATCATACTCTCTTGGGAAGGCTGCATTACAAACATACTTCACAAGAGCACCTGCTTCATTGATGAGTAAAAGCAATAAGGTATGGTAAAAACAAAACTAAGCTAAACTAAAATCAGAAAATGCAACACACGTGTTGTACTCCCTGCCCTGCCCTTTATTACATGATTTGAACTTGGTTTATTCCCTCACATTTTTGAGCTGCATTTATAAAATGAGAACAACTGCAGTTATCCTACGTACAACAAACAGTGGTGAAAATTAGATAAGTTCATCCATATCAAAAACTTTGAAATTGGGCTGTGCTATAAAATTTGAAAAAATATTCAATATTGTATATTTATCTCATAATAAAAATTTATGCTTCTTGTGAAATATTAAGAAAATAGCAAAAGTATGGAAAAGAAAATTAAATTTTTCTATAATCCCACCAACCAGAAGTAACGATATAATAATTTTTCCACTTACTGACTGCTTAAACTCACACACACACACATACAGCATATACATTCAAGCATTCATGCTGCTGATATCATACTATACATTCAGAATTCTCTATTTTTAGGTTTTTCACTCAACTTTACATTAAAACTTGGCAAAATTATCTGTATATATGTTTACAAGGCCATAATTTACAGATATGTTTCTAATGTTGGCTACCTAGGATGTATCTCATTGATTATTATTTTTTAAATGTCACACTGATCATAAATTATTGTTAAATTAATTGGACCACATTAGAGGATTTCCATTTGTCCTATGACTGTACAGAATTAGATACTCTTCTATTTTCTATATTATAACTGGTTATAGGGTAAATAGCTTTTGAATTAAAACAAAATATTTTAAAAATGTGTTTTCGGGGCACCTGGGTGGCTCAGAGGGTTAAAGCCTCTGCCTTCAGCTCAGGTCATGATCCCAGGGTCCTGGGATCAAGCCTCACATCGGGGTCTCTGCTCAGCAGGGAGCCTGCTTCCTCCTCTCTCTCTGCCTGCCTCTCTGCCTACTTGTGATCTCTGTCTGTCAAATAAATAAATAAGATCTTTAAAAAATAATAATAATAAAAATTAAAAAATGTGTTTCCATTCATTCCCCCCCAAAAGTTGTGAGGTATGTATTTTTTATTGAGGAAGAACTTACATGAAATGAAATGTACAGATCACAGATAGACAGTTGGATGAGTTTTGGCTTATATGTAGGTATAATCGCTCTATCAAAACATAGAAAATTTTGGGGAACCTGGGTGGCTCAGTCCTTAAGCGTCTGCCTTCAGCTCAGGTCATGATCCAAAGGGCCCTATGATCAAGCTCCGCATCAGGCTCCCTGCTCAGCGGGAAGCCTGCTTCTCCCTCTCCCACTCCCCCTTCTTGTGTTCCCTCTCTCACTGGTCTCTCTCTGTCAAATAAATAAAAACTTCAGAAACAAAGTAGAAAATTTCACCATCCTAGAAAATCTCATCATGTTTCCTTACAGTTATTCCACCCTCATAGGTAACTACTGTTCTGATTTTTCCAACATGGATTTATCTATTCTTGAATAAAATTCATATGAATGGAGTCATTCAATTGGTGTTTTTTAGTGTCTGGCTTCTTTCACTCAACATAATGTTTTTGAGATTTATCCATATTCTTGAGTGAATCAGTAATTACATCATTTTTATTACTATGAAGAATTCTGCTGTATGAGTATAAAACAATTTGTTTTCAGTTTGGGCCTATTACAAATAAAACTACTAGATATATTTCTGCGTAAGTCTGTCTGTGGGTATATGTTGGGTTCATACTTAGGAGTTGGTATAGTTGTATAAGAAATTGCCTAACTGTTTTCCAAAGTAGTTATACAATTTTACACACCTACCAGCAATTTATAAGTACCTCAGTTGCCACAAAACCTCACTAACATTTGGTTCTATTAATAATTTATTTTCAAGATGTATTTATTTATTTATTTGAGAGAGAGAGCCCGTACCTGCAAACAGGCAGAGGGGCAGAGGAAGAAGGGGAGAGAGAAAGAGAAATAGACTCTCTCCTGAGCATCGAGCCCAGTGTGGGACTCCATTTCAGGACCCTGAGATCATGACCTAAGCTGAAACCAAGAGTTGGAGGCTTAACCAACTGAGCCACCCAAGCACACCTCTGTGAATACTTTAAATATGGTGTTCCAGTGTCTTTGATATGGTATTTCATTGTGCTTTTAATTTGTATTTCCCCCAAGGACTGATGATTTGAGCATATTCTCATGTGCTTATTGGTCATTTGTATATTCTCGTGTAGTGTCTATCAAGTATTTTGTGTCTTTTTAGGATTGTCTTTTTATTTCTGATTTAAAGACTTCTCTATATATTTAGGATATAAGTCCACTACTTCTTCAGGTGTTTTTTCAGGGGGTCATGTTCTCTCTTCCTCCTTTTTTTAATAGGATGCTAATGTGTATATACATATAATATATCTGTAAAATTGTGTGATGTTGCTGCACAAAACACTGAGATCCCGCATATTTTTTCAATATTTCTACCCTTTTTTTGAATTCAATCATTTCTATTAATCTGACCTCAAGTTCAATGACTCTGTCTTTCACATAATTAAATCTGCTGTAAGGTCCATTAATTTTTTTAAAATTTCTGATATTATACTATATAATATCCACTTAGTTACTTTTTTTCAAAATTCAAAATTTCCATCTCTCCACTAAGACACACACACACACACACACACACACACACTTTTTTTCCCCCCAATTTTATCTGTTTGATTACCATATAGTAAATTAACATTTTGGTATACTGTCTTCCACATTTTGACATATATTAAGATCCACATATCAACCAAAACAATCAGAACACACAACAATTGCACACCCCCAGAACTTATTTTGCTATCACTCTGTTTCCACACCCTTCCCCACCCAAGACAGGCAACCATAGTTTTCTCTTACTAAGACTGTCATGCAAGTGGAACCATATAGTATATGTCTATTTGAGATTAATTTCTTTCAGTTAGCATTATATTTTTAATATCATGACATGTAACAATAGCTCGCTCATTTTTACTGCTGAGTAGTGTTCCACAGTTTGTCTATGCATTCAACCTGTGAAGAACATTTGAGTTGTTTTCAGATTTGGGCATTTATGAACACCACTGCTATGAACATTTTGTACAGATTTTGTCCTTAGCCCATCCAGAGCTTTTACTCCAAGATATCATCCATATTTCTAGGATGTGGGCATTTGGGATCTCAATAAATGCTTAGAATCTTTGGTGATTTCTTACGCTTTTGTTGGTCTTGAACTCCATCATCTCCAAGCATTCATGACCTCTTAGCATCTCTGTTCAGCTCTTATTCCTGTAGTAGCATCTCCCCACTGGGCCTCATAAAGCCTTGCTCTATACATACATAGTCCAAATACTAACCAAAGACCAGGTGAAGAATCCCCACTGAGGACTGGTTCTTTTGTCCCTGGCTTTGTTGCTCTGGCCTCTCAAGGACCATGCCCTGAACATCCCATATACTGACACAGCCCCAAACTCAAAACTCTGCTTTCTCAACTCAACTAGACTATTGTCCTTTACTTGAAATTCACAGCATAGTGCTAACCTCCAAAAATGTCCCTAGAAAGAGCATGGGGCAGAATTCACATGTTTTTTTCTCTTTCAAGGAACCCAATATTGTGGTCCCTTTTGTTCAATACATGCATACAGTTATATTTTGTTCAAATTTACAGTTGCTTACTATAGAAACACAAGTCATTCCATCATGATTGGAAGCCATAAGGCAAAGTATGCTTTTTTATACTTTTTTATAGCTAGAAGTTTCTAAATGGTTATGTGAGTAGAGTCAGAATTTAAACAAGGATCTATGGATCCCACATCTATTTTTTTCTCCATTATATTACAGCCTGTCCTAGTTGTTCCTACTTCTGCCACACCCTAGAGCCTAAAACTCATACATTTTACATAAAACTATTTACTTATTTTTTTAATATCCCTAATTCCATTTCTCCTGTAATGTGTGGTAATTACAATACTCTATAGTAGAATTATTGTTATTGAAAAGTATAACATCATCACCATTATTGTTAGGAAATTACTTTCTACTTTTTTATCTTATTTTCAAAATTCTCATTTTGTACCATGTCCTTATCTTTAATCCATGCAGTGCTGCTTATTAGCAGAGCCTAGAAAACTCATATAAAATTCCCAGAAAGCCAGGATAACCATCACACAAAGCTTATTTTAAAACAAACAACCAAGTATCAGCCTCCCAGAGCATTAAAACACATTCACTTTTTCAGACATAAATAAATTACATTCTATTAAGTAATAGAGAGAGAAAAAAATCCTTCATCTATTAACAATCATGTGGATCTGTCTGCAAATTTTGACTGTGTTAACATTTAATTTGCTTCCTTTCCCTCACCTCTTTTAAATGGTCAGCTTTAGTATATTTAAATTCCATATTACTATTATTTTCCAGATCATTAAGGCTTTGCACATTCCTATTTTTTGAATGACCATGATTCCTTGGCTATTCAGAGCAACCATTTTCTATTCTGCTTAAACCCCTTTCCGTGGGTCACCTGCTTCTAGCTAGAGCAGTGCAAGCTATCAACCCTCTAGATCTATCTCCCAGTTTATACCTCAGCCTGTTCTCCGTTGGCTCCCACCCTGAGTGAGTAAATCAAATGCATTTTTTTTTCCCCAGTGGAGAAGAGGAGAGATAAAGGGACAATTAATATCCATCGATTCTGACTCTGTGCCAGATTTCCCAGATGAATTTGCCTCTGTAATTCTTCTCAGGAACACAGTGAAGAAAGTTCATTCCTATGACACTCGAATTCATGCTGTTGGTGTTAAAGCTGAGTTTTAAACCTATGGCTGACTCTAAACCCAAAGCCCTTTTCAGTAGTGCTTAAGAACACACTCCACACTAAGAAAAACAAAAACAAAAAAAAAGCACTTCTTCAATGAAAGTATCTAATTACACCATTTAGCAGAATAATTATGAGTTGTTTCACAGAAAGAATACTCAGAAGTTTTCTTGTGCCTTCATTCTGGAAGCATTACATGTACCTTCAAGCTTCAAAATATGATCAGTTTGTGGAAAACAAGACAGTCTCTTCTTTGCTTTTCATTTTACAGAAGTTACCTTCATTACTTGGTTATTTTGGCATTCTGTGTTTCTTCCATTTATTAACCTCATTGTGTTATATCCTGTCTGCTTTTCCAAAAGTTTTGGAATTATATGTTTCAGCACCATTCCAGTGCCTAATCTGTGGTACTTTTTTTTTTTTTTAACATATAATGTATTATTCGCCCCAGGGATACAGGTCTGTGAATCTCCAGGTTTACACACTTCACAGCACTCACCATAGCACATACCCTCCCCCATGTCCATAACCCCACCACCCTCTCCCTGCCCCTCTTCCCCCGGCAAACCTCAGTTTGTTTTGTAAGATTAAGAGTCTCTTATGGTTTATCTCCCTCCCGATCCCATCTTGTTTCATTTATTCTTTTCCTACCCCCTGAACCCGCTATGTTGCTTCTCGACTTCCTCATATCAAGATAATATGATAGTTGTTTTCTCTGATTGACTTATTTTGCTAAGCATAATACCCTCTAGTCAATCTGTGGTACTCTTAAAAATAAGAATCCAGCATCTTGTTAAATCAGTGAACACTTTACATATAAAGGAATCCTACCAAAGAGATGTCTCAACTTTCTTCCAAAGGAGTATAACACTAGAAAGGCATTTTCAACTCTAACAAAATCCCATACAGTGGCCCTAAACATCACAACTACATTTCACTTGAAGGCTGGATCTAGAGATATATTTGCATAGAGAACAACAAGAAAACAAACAGACAAACAAAATCCACATTGTTCATGCTATAAGTACTAGAAAGCAAGGAGAGGATTTTAACTCTCTGACTTTAGCTTCTACTATAAGACTAAGAATTTAAATAAAGTAAATGCACATCAACAGTATAAATAGATGACAGGCCACTCTTTTAGTCACAGAATAAGTAACTTCTGATTGAAAATTTAAATTTCTGAATACCAAGCTCTTAAAATCATGTGTCATTAAAACATTTACAAACAAAAAAAATCACAGAACAAATGCACAGCACAATAGCAGAATTAAATCTAATTTTAAATGAATTTTGGGGAATAAGTATATGATAAACTACTTTATTCATGTGGGTTTTTTGCCATGCAGTAGTTCATGCCTGCTAAGTTTGCTGTATATAAAGTTTACTTTTGATTTAAACAGTTAACATTTCTCCATTTAAACCAATAATGCTGTGTGTAGCAAAACACTATAAAGTAAAATATAAAAGCAACTTTCTCTTTATAAGATATTGATTTTTTAAATAACTAATCAAGGTTTGAGGTTATCCCATGGGAGGACACAAGACAAAAACAAAACTAGGATTAATAAAGCTATACACACAATTTCACTACTTTAAATTTGAGTTTTAAAACAATTAATGAAACGACTCAGAACAGCATTAGGAATTTAAGAGATAGCATGACAACAAATGAAGATTTATAGGTTTTTTTTTTCAATTTTTCACAAAGGTTTCTTTATTTAAATAGAAGTAAAATAATTGTGTCTTTGTGTTTAGGAATAAATCTGATCAAATCTAGGTTTAGAGACACTCAAATTTTCTTTGTGATATTTCAAGGTTACTTTGAGGCATGGGAAGCTCTGATGCAGCAAGATAAAGTTCACCCAGACTTATTGACCTTGATAATGGCCAATTTAATGTCTCTGGAAACAAGTGAATTCCTGAATGAAGCTTTAGCTTATGTTTGGTATTTCATTTAAACTGTACCTTGAGTAGGAATTGGCATGAAATATTTGATTCCTCAAGGAGTCTTTCTGTTGGGCAAGCTAAATGGAGTTTTGAAGGCATAGCTACCTACCAACATAAGGGTAATGGAGAATAAGAAATTAAAGTCAAAATTATACTATGCACAGAACTGTGTGGCACTCAACCAGAATGTCATCCTTTGAACATCAGAGCACTTAGACTCTCAGGGGAAAAAAAAAGCTCCAAAAGGCCCTACAGTATTGGGAGCATTCAAAAGAGTGTAAAAAAACAGTGTGATCTGTAGACTCAATGAAGGACAGCATTTGTGGGTGACTTATGTATATTCCTACCGAGGCTCTCTCTGATATTCCATGCTGTTTTTACAAAATGGGCTGCAGGAAGAAAGTCTTTTGACAATCACTTCGGCAGTCAGAGAAAATGGCAAAGCTGTTTGATTCCTCAGTTACAGTGTTTGTGGCTTAGTATCACAGGCTTGCTCTTCATAAGTATACAGTTCCCAAGATGCGGTATCTATAAGCACAGAAAACTAAATGAAATTATCATAAGGCTTGTTCTTTTGCAAAATACAATTTATATTCATAAAACAGGTCAATATTTTTTTCTAAACATTTATTAATTTGCCTTAGAAGGAAAGAAGAGTCATTGAATTTTTCCAAAATCTACTGTGTGCCAAAGGTTTTACATATATTTTTCAAGGATTCATTGATTCATTATTTTCCAAATAGCTAACTAGGTTATAATCTCTACAACAGAACTTCAAGATACCTTTGACAAGCATCATCTTTGAGATGTGGAAATTGATTCTCAAAGAAGCCAAATAATTTGCCTAAATCGACAAAGATAAAACCATCAACACCAGTATTCAAATCTAGAATGTTTGGTCCTTCTTTTTAAACAACATAAACGTAAGGAATCGCTGATGTTTATGAGTGTGGCCTATTCAGAATATCACCTTTGGAAGGACTCTTCCATCCTCCCATGTACACTCAGTCTGTGATACTATTTTACACCAACACGGGGAAGACTGTAAGAATAAAACAGATTTTGGTACAAATTTGCAGTTTTTGTGACATTTAACACAACATGTCCGCTAGAATGGGATATCCTTTAGAGTTTTTGGAATAGCTCAAAGAAGGACTATGAGAGAGCAAGAAAAAAAAATCTATAGAAACCTCATATATTTCCAATTAATAATCAATGAGAACTATGTAAGATCGTTTCCATTTTTGTCTTTATGACCAGTGAGTTCAGAGCTAAATTTAATCAAGTAAAGTATATATTTCATCCCTGACTTCAATTATAATGACATCTGCCTTATCTAAATGGTCTAGAAGCTATTTTCATCTTCATTTTAACTTTGCTCATTTTTTTGAAAGCTCTCACAAAATCTTTGACTATTTGTAAAGGTAAATTGGTCTCCTCCTATACTCACAGTAGAAAGAAGGAAAGTCTGAATTCATGATGTTAACAAAGCAATAGACAGAAAATTAGCAGTGAGTTGTGTAAAGAGGAACTTGGAGGCCACAACAATTGGATAGGGAATGGCATTTAGTTTTGTCTGGAACAGCTGTGGAATGACCACAAGGGGCATGTTAACTTTGTTAACACCCAAACAAAATGTTGAGTAAACGAAGCCAGCCACAAAAGAGCATACACAGCATGATTCCATTTACATAAAGTTCTAAAAATGGGGGAAAGCCAGTTGTGTTGCTAGAACTCAGAATGTAGGCTAAATTTATAAGAAGACAGTGTAGAGAAGAGTAGTGTGATGCAGAGCGACCATGACAAAATCTTCTGTGCGCTGGTGATAATCTATTTCCTAACCTGGGCAATGGCTATATTAATGAGTTTTAGTTGGTCTCAGGATCTTGACTAGTATTCATTGTCTCCTTCAACTACCTTTTAAATTCTTTTCTCCCTCAGAGATCATCTCTGGAGATCCATTAGTGTTTTACATGGTGGTGTGACCCAAGCCTTCATCCTGAGTGCTCTGAGCTCTTGGTAACAATAAGTTTCTCAAGCTAAGGTCACTGTATATGTCCATTCTCATTCATAATTGGAAAAAAGAGTATCAAGTAATATCCAAATGGATCACCTGCATTCCACTGTGTTCCTTCCTCTCCCCACTGTGTAACAGTAGCCCTCTCTCACTCTATTGATCAGTGTTGATTACCACTGACAAGATTGTGCCTTATCTTCTCACATGCTGGTTACTGGATATTAAGAGTCCAATGTGCCTAGATGGCAGCTATTGTTCAAGGAAATGACTGATATGTTATGGCAAGAATTCTTTCCTTCCCAGGACCAAGATCTTTAACCCTACAGGTTCTAGGATTATAGGGACACAAACAATTCCACAGAGGATTCTTGGGGAGAATGGCAAGTGGGACCAGGCCTGCTTCTACCTCTTGGTTTCTGTTTCATTAATTCTTCTTATTTTGTAAACCATATAGAGTGAGCCAATTCAGGTATTGTGTCCTGAAAAATGGGACCTCATTCTTGAAGAGTACTGGCTCTGAGCTCACACTTTAGCTGTACTTTCAGTAGACCATCCAAATGCTTTATAGATTAGTATCTTTTGGCTAGTTTTATATATGAAACAACCAGCATATTCCAAAGTCATGGGCTCATTCTTATACCCACTGGTCAGTCCCTTGGTCAGATGTTGTCTTGTGTAAGAATCCATGCTTATGGATCAGACATTCTTTAACTGCCATAAGGTACCATAAGCTTCTGAAAGTGGCACTGACTAAATAAAACAAAACAAAACAAAACAAGTGTTTATCTTTGGCTACTGACTCTTCCAGGATAGAAGAGTCCTATCCATATAGTCTATCTGCCATGAAGAAGCCTGTCAACCTTCTCAAGGAATAGTGCTTTATCAACATTAGTCTCTGTGGCTGGTAGATTGGACATCATCTAGGTCTCCCTCAGTAAGTGAGAAACCATGCCACATATCTGCAACAGGCCACTCCATTATTTTTGACCATTGTGCTAGTTCTGAGATGGCTGTTGATATAGGATCAATACTTATTAATTGAATGCTTTTTCTCTGATGGATACTTCTTGAGGGCATTTATATATGTTACAAAATCTTCACACTTTGGACACACTACCATATGTTCATTCACATGACCTTACCCAAGACATTGTCTCTGATTCCCAATCCTTTTCCTTCCAGAACTCCAGGCAACTGGCTAGGTTATTTGCCACTGCCCAGAAAATTGTATATATTCTCATCTCAGGCCACCTTTCCTTTCACAAAAATAGATGCCCAGGTGCATCAAAATAGCTTTGCCAATTGGAAAGATCTTTTTTCTCTTTACAATGTCTCAAGGCCATTTCCAAATATGACCAGAATGCAACCACTATCCATTTATGGCTTACATCAAGCTACCAAAATAATCTTTTTTTCTCTATTATAGTTTTCCATGCACATAGAAGTCTGTGATAATATTAAATTAATCTCTTCTGGTCTGCTCAATCAGTTGGATATAGAGAAGCAACAGATGATTTTTTTAAATGTTTAACGACATATGAATTTATTATGAATTTGACAATAATTTTTTTTTAACCAGAGGGCCAAGAAATTGTTGGGTTTCACATTGACAACAACATGATGATTCTGATGGAAGAAATGTTTACAGAATAGACATTAACACTCTGCAACTGAATGTTCATAGACTGATATAGTCCTGTGTGATATAAATGAACTATTGGCCATTATCAGAGAGACAGTTTACTACACTCATTTCCAGCCAAAGACAAACTCCTAACACACAACAGATTTTGTTATCACCTTGCTAGGCTCTTATATAACAAGTCCTAGCAGGATAAAACAGCAACAATCCCCTGATTTACAACAGATTCTGGTGCAAAAGAATGTCTTGTGCTCACCTTCGCTTATAAGAATGCTGAAGTGGATGGAGTTTTGTTTGCAGAGAACACAGTTTACTTGCTGGGAACTATACATAAACTTGATAAACCTTGACAGTGTATGTATTTCTCCCCTGATAAGTTCTATAGCATTCTACAGCACAGAGGTTGCTAAAATTAGCGTCAATGCCAATGAAAATGGAGATATCAATAGAGGCTGAGAGAGCACAAAGTTATCTTTAAGCTAATTTTCCCTCCATTTCTGTATTGCCAGATCCATGTCTCCTGATTGTATAAACAAAATAACATTTTTCTTAAGGTATTGTGTAGAGCAAAAATATCATAAATAACAAATAATAAATGGAACAACCATCTCAAATTTTCTTCTGAAAATATTCAGCAAGCATCTTTTATGTCACAGTGTAAAAGGTGTTTAAATTAAATATAAATTTAAATTAAATTAAATTTAAATTCATGGGATTGTTTCAATGAAACTACGCTATCACCATTGACAAAACCTTCTGATCTAGGAGATGAAAATCAAATGCCTTTTCCTAGTTATTTACTCACATTGAGAAATTAAAATTTAAGGATCTACTGGGAATAACTCCACCAAAAGTACCTTACTGAGCAGAGCTAGAAAAAATAAAATCGTAGTCTTTGAAAGTGAGCATCCATTCAGTAAGTATCACAAAGATGTAGTATAGTACTGCCTGCCTGAATAGTCTAGCACATGGCAGTGAAGAAGGAATTGCCCTGGTTCTGTAAGGCCAAGCTTTGTAAAATTGATGATCCATATTTTTACTAATAAAGTTAAAATCATATAAAAGTAAATAATATTTAGATATAAATCAGATTTATTATTCTGTAACAGTGACATTCAGCTTTAGTTCAATTATTGCCCTAAACACAAGCATATTTAGTCAAATGTGAGTGTTATGCAAAACACACAAGTTAAATAAAAATAAAGTAAATCCAAGAAGGAGCTTAGAAAGTGACCGAGAATAGGAAGAGAAGGTGCCATCTTAAGTAGAGTGGTCAATGTAGGCCTCACAATACCATGCATATATCTAGGAAAAGAGAAATCTGATGCAGGAATATCATTGAAGAAAGAAACTAAAAGATATAATTCCAGGGACAACAACCAGATCAGTATTACTGGAGTAGGGTAAGCAAGGAGTAGAGTGGTAGGAGAGGAGGTCAGAGAGAAAAGGGTCAGAAATATAAGCCCTACTGGTCTATATTAAAGACTTAGCAATTTTTCTAAGTGAGATGAGAAACCACTGTCTTGTTTTTGAGCCAAGCAACAATAGGAAATGATCTGTGTTGTTAAAGGATCACTCTTCTAAATGTCTTGGTTTGAGAATACACTGTATCAGGTTAGAAGCAGACAAGAAATGCAGACAAGCTATGATGCCGGCTTGGGGCACATGGCAGTGGAGAGCACAAAATGAGATACGGCCAGGCTCTGCTATATTCTGAGGGAAAAGGTAGCAATATTTCTACATGTAGAGGATGTGTTGTGTGAGGAAGATAACAATGATGAGTCCAAGAGTTTATATTTTGTAAGAAGAATGGAATTGTTATATACTGAGATGTGAAAGCAAGTTTTGGAGAGAAGATACAGACTTTGGTTTAGGATATTGTAACTTTGAGATACATATTAGACATCCAAGTACAAATTTGAGAATGTGCATATGAATTTAGGATATTTAGACATTTTAGACATAGGAATTTAGACATATTTAGGATGATGATAGTATTGATAGATATTAAGGTATGAATGATATTTTAGGCCTTGAAACTGATTAAGACCATCAAATATAGAGGAAAAATATCCCATTTCCTTTCATGTACTTTCAATTCCTTGGTTTCTTCTTCCATTTAATTAAAAGAAAAATCCTAATTCCTGGTTAAATTCAATCATTCAGCTATGAGCCTAGGTCTGTATAGCTGAATGTAATGGAAGAAAAAGCACACAACTTTTAATCAAGGATCACAAAATAAGGATGTTTTTTGTCTTGCCTGGAAGTTCTAATACATCCCATACTCAATTCCCTGAGTATCATATTGAAATACAAGTGACAATTTTATTCTTATATTCTCGCATCTTCAATATGCCTTCTCCTTACTGACTCTCAGATACTATGTTAGTCAAATTAGTCCAGAAAAACAGAACTAATAGAAGATAGAGAGAGAGAGAAAGAGAGAGAGAGAAATAGATAGATGATAGATAGATAGATAGATACAGAAAATAGATTTGTAAATATATATTTATTTACTGTGACCGTAAATATCATTCTCAATGGAGAAAAACTGAGAACTCTTCTGCTAAGGTCAGGAACACAGCAGGGATGTCCATTATCACCACTGCTATTCAACATAGCACTAGAAGTTCTAGCCTCAGCAATCAGACAACAGAAAGAAATTAATGGCATCCAAATTGGCAAAGAAGAAGTCAAACTCTCACTTTTTGCAGTTGATATGATACTTTATGTGGAAAACCCAAAAGACTCCACTCCAAATCTGCTAGAATTTGTACAGGAATTCAGTAAAGTATCATGATATAAAATCAATGCACCAAAATCAGTTGCATTTCTTTACACCAACAACAAGACAGAAGAAAGAGAAATTAAGGACTCAGTCCCATTTACAATTGCAACCAAAACCATAAGACACCTAGGAATAAACCAACCAATGAGGCAAAGATTCTATACTCAGAAAACTATAAAGTACTCATGAAAGAAATTGAGGAAGACACAAAGAAATGGAAAAATGTTCTATGCTCATGGATTGGAAGAACAAATATTGTGAAAATGTCTATGCTACCTAAAGCAATCTACACATTTAATGCAATTCCTATCAAAATCCCATCCATTTTTTTTTTTCAAAGAAATGGAACAAATAATCCTAAAATTTGTATGGAACAAGAAAAGACCTTGAATAGCCAAAGGAATATTGAAAAAAAAAAAAAAAAAAAGCCAAAGTTGGTGGCATCACAATTCTAGACTTAAAGCTCTATTACAAAGCTGTCATCATCAAGACAGTATGGTACTGGCACAAAAACAGACACATAGATCAATGGAACAGAATAGAGAGCCCAGAAATAGACCCTAAACTCTATGGTCAACTAATCTTCAAAAAAGCAGGAAAGTCCAATGGAATAAAGACAGTCTCTTCAAATGGTGCTGGGAAAATTGGACAGCCACATGCAGAAAAATGAAACTGGACCATTTCCTTACACCACACGTGAAAATAGACTCAAAATGGATGAAGGACCTCAATGTGAGATAGGAATCCATCAAAATCCTTGAGGAGATCACAGGCAGCAACCTCTTTGACCTCAGCTGCAGCAACTTCTTCCTAGGAACATCGCCAAAGGTAAGGGAAGCAAGGGCAAAAATGAACCATTGGAACTTTATCAAGATCAAAAGTTTTTGCACAACAAAGGAAACAGTTAACAAAACCAAAAAACAACTGACAGAATGGGAGAAGATATCTGCAAACGACATATCAGATAAAGGGCTAGTATCCAAAATCTATAAAGAGCTTACCAAATTCAACACCCAAAGAACAAATAATCCAATCAAGAAATGGGCAGAGGACATGAACAGGCATTTCTGCAAAGAAGACATCCAGAAGGCCAACAGACACATGAAAAACTATTCCACATCACTCGGCATCAAGGAAATACAAATCAAAACCACAATGATATACCACCTCACATGAGTCAGAATGGCTAAAATTAACAAGTCAGGAAATGACAGCTGCTGGTGAGGATGCGGAGAAAGGGGAACCCTCCTACGCTGTTGGTGGGAATGCAAGCTGGTGCAACAACTCTGGAAAAACAGCATGGAGATTCCTCAAAAAGTTGAAAATAGAGCTGCCCTACAACCCAGCAATTGCACTACTGGGTATTTATGTGTAAATAAATGTAGTGATACAATACAAATGTAGTGATCTGAAGGGGCACGTGAACCCGAATGTTTATAGCAGCAATGTCTACAATAGCCAAACTATGGAAAGAACCCAGATGTCCATCAACAGATGAGAGGATAAAGAAGATGTGGTATACATACACAATGGAATACTATGCAGCCATCAAAAGAAAAGAAATCTTGCCATTTGCGACGATGTGGATAGAACTAGAGGGTATCATGCTTAGCGAAATAAGTCAATCAGAGAAAGACAACTATCATATGATCTCCCTGATGTGAGGAAGTGGAGATGCAATGTGGGGGTTTTGGGAGGTAGGAAAAGAATAAATGAAACAAGATGGGATTGGGAGGGAGACAAACCATAAGAGACTATTAATCTCACAAAACATACTAAAGGTTGCCAGAGGGAGGGGGGCAGGGAGAGGGTTGTGGGGTTACGGACATTGGGGAGGGTATGTGCTATGGTAAGTGCTGTGAGGTGTGTAAACTTGGTGATTCATAGACCTGTACCCCTGGGGCTAACAATACATTATATGTTAATTTAAAAAATAAATAAATAAACTAAAATCCATGCTTGCATGTCTACTGAATTGCCCAAACCAGCACAACCTTGTAACTATTCCCTTTCTAAGCAATAATCACAAAACTCCAGGCTCCAGACTCTGTAGCTACTTTGGAATGGTCCTTAACACTTTAATCAGATGACTCCAAGACTATTTGCCTGTACTTCTTTCCTGATTCCTCATTTCCAATTCTCTCTTTAAGCCATTTCATTCAGACTTCTGTATCTCACCCTCCACTAGATGGTCTCACTCACAGCTCCTCTTGCCAACACCACCAGACTCCCCATTTGTACGATAACTAGGGTGCATTCTCCTACCTTACTGCACTGTATCTCTCAGCAGTGTTTGACCCTAACTCCCTACCTTCTTTTTGAAACTCCTCTTTCTCTTGGATCCTGGGATACAAAACAAATTATCTGAGAAGTCATAGAGGGATAGATAGATAAAATACTATGAATTTGTACCATATTTCAGATTTGCAGGAATAAGGAAGTGACAAATTTCAAAGGGCATAAGGAGGAGGGATTACAAATGAGGTATGTTTTTTGCTGGATTTAGAAAAATGAGAATATTAATGTGTTAGCATGAATAACAACAAACACAAAGTATTTACCTTAGGAACATATAATGCATATACATATTTATGTGTATGCATTATCAACTATCAAAGATATCAAGCTTACCTTGTAGCTAAAACTTTATGTTAAAAAAAGGACTGTGTTTTCTCTTTCTTTGAAGACAACAGAGGAAACCTATGGTGATGAACCATAGAATAATTGAATGTGTTTCCTTGTGCCAAAAAAAAGTAGACGACAAAGTTTCTATGTGTATGACATTACACTCAGTTGTTCAATGTGAAAAAAAATATATGAAATATGAAAGAAATACCTTTTTACCCCCAAACAGAGTAGCCCTGGAAAGCAAGGGCTATATCCTGTTCACCTGTCCACACCCAGGGTAGAAAGTGTTCAATAAATGACAGTTGAATAAATTATTGCTTAACACTAACAAGCAAATTATATAGTAAAAAAAGTATTATTGTCCCCATTTTGCAATAGGAAAACAAAAATTTAGGTAAGCTTCTGAAGGTCACCCAACTAGTGAGTAAATATCTTTCTAATATGCCTATACTTTAGTTTCAAGTATCCTTTCAGCTATTCACAAAATGTCAACATTTATAATTTTTTATCAGTAAACATAAAAATATAACTTCCTCATTGTTTACTTGGGACACTGAATCTCAAGATGAATTAGAAAAAAAAAAAATCCTGTGAAGAATTTTACCCGGAAAAGTAGGTTTCAGGCTCAAAGTTGCCAACCGACTTGCATCAGCATAATTCTAAGGCACAAAGTAACCTTTATTAAAATGTTCTTATTTGGGAAAAAAAGAATCTCTTTTCATAAAACAAATCAAGGCCAAAATTGAAAACTTCTAAAAACATGAGCTTTACGAGCTAAGCAAACAGAGCAATTCTTTTCATAAATATCTGAACACTGAACAGCAAAGCCAGTTCCTAATTTTGAAGTTGCTACTCTATTCATTCTTTTTCAAAATTTCCTTTGAAATTATATTAGTATGAAAGGTTTATTATTTTGAGTATAAGAAATGAAAGCCAACATAGCCATTAGTATTTGACATTTGGAGATTTGCAGCCACCTAAGATCTCCGTGTAAATATTTATGAGAAAAATGTCCCTGGCTTCACAACATGCACTTTTATTTACCAAATCTCAGCACTGGTTTTGAATTCCCATCTTGAGACAAACCCATTGGCTCCCCCTGAGGTAGCGAATCTTTTGAACGAGTACATAAACACTGCGTATTATTGCACCCAGTTATCTTTATGAAAATCTTTCAAGTTATGATGGCCTTTGGCTCATTATTTTATCTCAGATGACAAAACTGAGGCACAAAATGAACAAATACCCAAGTGACAAAATATCCAGATTCCTGTCTGTTGAGGATTCCTGTCCTCCAGAGGTGAGGCTCACTCAACATGATACATTTCATCAGGGAAATCCATGGAAACAGAAAATAGATTTTTTAAATAAATGTATTAAATCACTAAAAAAATAAATAAATAACCAGGGGCATGCCAGGTTATCTGGATGTGTAAAGATAATTAAAAACAAAAAACAAAACTACTTTAATTACCAACCTCAAAATGAAAGAATGTAAATGCCTGAGGAAAACCCTGAGTTTTCCTTTCTACCAATTAGTTGTATATTTCACCTAAATACTTTGCATTTTCCCAACCTAGTGTGTCAGCTATCTCTTCAAATATTCAAATTCTCTTTCCCCTTAGCACAGATATTTGTATGTTATTCTAAGAAGTTGCAATTACATTCCATTTTTAAAAGGAGTTTATATGGGACACCTGGATTACAGTTCAGGTCTCAAGGTCCTAGGATGGAGCCCTCTCTCAGGCACCACTCAGCAGGGAGTCTGCTTGAAATTCTCACTCCCTCTCTGTTTGCCCCTCCCCCCAAAAGAAATAATAAATAAATAAATAAATCTTAAAGAATTTCTTTTAAAAAGCAACATGTATATAATTTTTTAGAACTTTTTCTTCTGAGTACTTGAGCTCCATAGTTCTTCATATGAACCATAACTTCTCTTTCTTCACAAGGGTTTAGAATGTTATACACAGTGAACGAAAAGAAAATACTGTAAGTCTTGACTATATAAAGAAGTGGGAATATTGAGACATATAGTTTTAGGAAGCATTTTTGACCATACACCTGTGCTCTGTAACATTCTTAGTAGAAGATTTAAGAGATGAGATCAGTTCTGTCAGTTACATAGATGGTGTGTTTTACAAACCCAAGCCTGTCTCTCCATTTCTGCCATCATTACCTTAGTTCCAGGCTTCAATTTTTTCTACTTTGATGACTGCAAAGCCTCTATGACAAACTGCATTTTCCAAAGATTACTGCAAGATTTCTTATCCCACATATGCTTTTCTAGAGCCTTGCTACTTACTCATCAACAGGGACACACCACATCCCCTTTGCTTGAATCTGTGTGGTTATGTGACTTTCTTTTAAGCAACAGAATACTGCAGAAGGAATTCTATGTGGCTTCCAAAGCTGGATCATAAAGTCTGATTCAGCTTCTACTTGTTTGCTGAAACACTCACACCATACTTAAAATCCTGAACCACCCTGATAGAGGTCAAATTACCCTCAGGCAACTATGCTGCAAGGAAGTGGAGCCCTATGCAACAGACACAAAATAAGAGCTCTAGTCGGCAGTCCTTGTCTATTCCTGGCAGTCCAGAGACTGGCCAAGTGAGTGAACAAACTTTCATATGATCTCATCCCCCTGCCATTGATCCACCCATGACTCCTGCAGCTTTCAAATTTTGAGGCCAGACATCATGGACCATGAATAAGCTAACCCTGTTGTACTCTTTCTGTATTCCTGACCCACAGAATCCACGAATATTTTAAGCTACTGTGTTTGGAGAAAATAGGTTATGCAGCAATGGCAACTGGAACAGCCTCATAACAGGATGCAGGGACTGAATGTTTGTGTTGCCTCAAAATTCTTATGTGAAAAGCCTAACTCCCAATGTGAAGGTATTAGGAGGTAGACCCTGCAAGAGGTGATTAGGTCATAAAGGCAGAGTCCTCATGAATTCTAAGGTCTCTTTATAAAGGGACACCAGAGAGCTCTCTCACACACTTTTCACCATGTGAAGATACAAGAAGTTGGAAGCCTACAACCTAAAAGAGAGTTCTTGCCAGACCCTGACCATGGCATCCTGATCTTAGACCTCAAGTCTCTAGAAATGTGAGAAATAAATTCCTGTTGTTTTTAAGACAAGTGCACGGTAATTTGTTATAGTCATCAAAACTCAGGTACAGAGGTCCTACTTCTGATCTGCTATCCCTGTGACTTATTTCCCACAAAGTTGCCAGTATCATCCTTCAAAAATGGAAACTTAACTTATGCTATTGCCTGTATGACTCTCCTTTATCAGCTCCTCATTTTTTGCCACCATAAATTCTTTGTCTTCACCTTCACCTGAGCCCTCAACATGGAGCAATAATCCTTCAATTCTTCCCTACTCAATGAACTCTCTCATTGCCCTAGAGTTAGTCGAAATATTTATCATCATCAAGTCAATATTCCCCTATCAGCAAATTATATTGCCATTTACCTCATCAAGAAAGCTAATGACATTTAAGGGAAAATCACTTCAACTGTCAATGCCCCATCCAAATTTAGTTGCATACATACATATTTTTGTTCCTGTCCTGACTCATATAAGTAGTCTCTTTCCTTTGCCCAAAGCAAGTTAATCAATCCTATGCCTTTGATCATATTTCCCACCACTACCTCTGGAAACTTGTTCCAACAGTTATCTACTCTATACTAAAATTTTCTAATTCTCCTTAATTCTTGGCTCTCTGACTGAATCTTTAAGAATACTCATATTTCTCTCATCCTTAAAAAAAAAAAAAAAAAAACAAGAAGAAAGAAAGGAAGAGAAAGAAGGAGAAAAGGAAAGAAGGAAGGAAGAAAGAAAAAGTCCTCCCTCAAAACAATATAGAGAGACTAGAAATAAACCCACATTTATATGATCAACTAATCTACAACACAGGACAAAAGGATATATAATGGAGAAAAGACAATGTCTTCAACAAATGGTGTTGGGTAAACTGGACAATAACATGCAAAAGAATGAAACTGAACCACTTCCTTACACCAGGCACAAAAATAAATTCAAAATGGACTAAAGATCTAAATGTGAGAACTGAAGCTATAAAAATCCTGAAGAGAACATAGGCAGAGAACATTTCTCTGACATCAGACATAGCAACATTTTTCTGGATGTGTCTCCTCAGGCAAAGAAAATAAAAGCAAAATCAAACTGTTGGGACTACACCAAAATAAAAGCTTTTGTACAGTGAAGAAAACAATCAACAAAACAAAGAGGCAACCTACTGAGTGGGAGAAGATATCTGCAAATGATATATCTGGTAAGGGTATTCTATCCAAAATAAATAAAGAGCTTACACAAGTCAACAACCCCCTAAAAAATAAATAATCTGCCTTAAAAATGGGCAGAGGAGCTGGGTAACATTTTTACAAAAACCAAATAAAGATAGTAGCCAGACATGTGAAAAAGAAGCTCAACTTGAATAATCATCCAAAAAATGCAAATAAAACCACAATGAGATACTACTTTACAGCTACCTAGAATGGCTAAAATAAAAAACATAAGAAATAACAAGTGTAGGTGAGGATGTGGAGGAAATGGAACCCTCATGCACTGTTGGCAGGAATGCAAATAGGTGCAGCCACTGTGGAAAACAATATGGAGGTTCCTCAAAATATTAAATATAAAATTGCTATTTGATCCAGTAATTCCAATATGGGATATTTACCCAAACAAAATGAAAACACTAATTTGTTTTCTGTTCATTGCAGCAGAGGGTATAACGTTAAGTGAAATAACTTAGAGAAAGACAAATATCATATGATTCTACTCCTTTGTGGAATTTAAGAGACAAAATAAACAAAAGCAAAAAAAGAGACCAACAAAAAAAGACTCTTAAATACAGAGAACAAACTGGTGGTTGTCAGAGTGGGGTGGAGATAGGCAAAATAAAGGGAATTAAGAGTACACTTATCTTGATGATCACTGAGTAATGTATAGAACTTTTGAATCATTTTATTGTACACCTGAAACCAATACAACACGATGTTAATTAGACTTTAGTGAAAAAAAAACAAAGTCCTCCCTAAAAAAAGAAAGAAACAAACAAAAACCTCCCCTTAAAACTCCTCTCCCTTCTAGATATTAATCTCTGGTAAATTGTAGAACTTGGCTACAAAATGTTCCCATTACAGTACAGACACCACTTTGCCATGAGATCTTGACATTCTTCTACCCAGAGAAGGAGTCTATCCCTCTACACTTTGAATCTGAATGTCCATGAAAATTGCTTTACCTAATAGAATACTGTCAACATGAGAAAAAGCTCCAGCCAGCGTCCAGGTAGGATGGCTCAGTTATTTCTGACATTACAGACATCACAGCCATCCCAGCTGAGTCCCAGTCATGAGGATTGGCCCAAGTGTACAATGCGGATCAGGGATAAACTATCCCAACTGAGCCCAGACCAAATGACTGACCCACAGAATTGTGAGCAAATAGATTATTGTTGTTTCAAGGCAACAAGTGTTGCAGTGGTTTGCTATGCAGTAAGTTAACTGATATAGCAATTCATACTTACAAGTGGGACAGCACGGGGACAAAACTCCAATACAGGTAGCATTGGCTTTGAACCAGTTGGCCGGAAAAGCAGCAAGGGAACTATTAACAAAGGTAATGAAAAGATGAAAATAGTGAGAAAACTTCTATAACAGGTTAGAAAATGGTGATCTTTCTTATGGGGTAGAACAAAGATTGCCAAACCGTCATCGATGATAATATGGAAGAGTGAATATGTACCTAATAATGTGTAGATTTGGATAATAGAAAGCAGAATGCTGAAAATATCAAACACTCCTAGTCAAATGTGACAAGAAGGAGAAATGATAAAGGAACTATTCCAATTCACAAGTTGAGTTTTGAGAAAATGCAGAAAAAACAACCCATGATGTTCTGGGTTGGAAAATAAAGCTCATTCTTATAAATGTGGCCCCAAACCAGCAAAAAGGTTCTAAAAGTAAGGTAAGAGCCTCAGGCTAAAGATTAGATTGAGGATGTACCTGTAAGCCTTTGTCAATACCTTATAAGGATTTTAGGTAGTGCATAACAGAACTTCTCATCTCGACAAAGGTCCTCAGGATGTCAAAAGTACAGAGAGAACTGTATGCAAAAAATTGTACTTTTTATCTAATGATGTTGATTATTGTATGATACACTGAAAATCTATAAAGGAACTCTGCCAATATGAATAAAAAAAGACTGAGACAGTCTGAGTGTCTGAGTCTCCAACTTCTATGGCTAAGTGAGAAAGCTGTTCAGCAGCAAACACAGGCCATCTTTTACATAAAAATAAGGACATCTCTAAGGGCAGAATCAAGAACCAAAAGGACAGAGCCAAGAGCCTCCGAGAATTATTAGACTAGGTAACCACTCCATGGGAGCAGACTAAAACTTACTCAAGGAATACCTGCTGTCCTCAGGCTTACAGAACCTGGTAACTTGTGCCCTGCCATGCTGCAGAACTTCCATGATATAAGGACTGCTATCTCTTTCCCATTCCTCCTTTTATAAATGGCAGTGATTACTGTGTTGTATGGGAAGTGGGGGTAGATAACTTTTTATTCTTGTGCATAGGTGTATATACAAAGGGAAATAGCTGGAGGGTCTTATATTCATCCAGATCTCATAACATGTTCTTGGACTTTGAACTTTGGGCTTGATGAGAAAATTAGATGACAATTTTTGGGTCCTGAGCATATTTAGCACAAGATAAGAATATGTATAATTTGTGGACATAGAACACTTGATGATAGACTAGTAAATGGCCATAACTTGTTCTCGTTCCTGCATGCATGTTTTTTTGCAGTGTAACTTCACCCCTCCTCCCATCAAGACAGAAAGTCTGTGCCTCTCTCTTGAACACGGCAGAAATAAAACTGAACAAGTTTGAGCATAGACTTCAGAAAGTGTCACATAGAACATGCTTCTCTTGCAATGTTGTCATCTTGTGAACATGCTTGACTCTCTTGAGAATGAGAGACTCTGTATGAAGTGACAGGTCTATCTGTCCCAAATGCTCCAAACAAATGAATGAGCTCAGACAAACCACATGAAGAAAAAAAAAAAAATCTCCTCTGAGCCCAGCTCAAAAAGTCAGCCCACAGAACTATGAGTAAATTAAAATTGCTGTTTTAGGCCCCTTTGTTTTGGGCTGATTTGTTACACACCAATGGAAAACCAATACAAAGCCTTTTTATCTAATCAGACTACTGTCTTGAAAGTGTCTTATTTTAAATCAATTTTTTACTTCTCTTTCTCTATGCTTTGTCTAGAAAATTGCATCCACTTGCTTGGTTTTCAAAGCCATAATTAATCATACCCTACCCTGATGTCAGAGAGCACATACCTCCATCACTTCACTTTGCAAAACCTATTTTTTCTCCTCTGCAGTGGGACTCATGATGGTCGTGCCTATCACATGCAATTTATTTTGAGAATTAGTTGAACTAATACATGGAATATATTTTTTTATATTTTTATTTTTTTGCTATTATGTTCAATTAGCCAACATTAGTTTTGATGCAGGGTTCAATGATTCATTAGTTACATATAACACCCTGTGCTCATCACCACATGTGCCCTCCTTAATACTCATCACCCAGTTACCACATCCCGTTCCCCCCTCCCTTCTGAAACCCTCAGTTTGTTTCCTGGAGTCTGGATTCTTTACAGAGTATACTTTAAAACGTAGCTAGTACATAGAAAACGTGTGTAGTATGTTGCATTGTTCACTAATCATTATTGTCCTTACAACTAACCTTATCCTACTATTAAATTTTGGATTTTACTATTATCTATAATCAAAACTATTTTTAATGAGTAGAGCAACTAAATTAAAATTTGATATCAGAAAAATCAAAGGTTATGCTAGACTAGGAGAGAACTTTTGAAAAAAATTGGGGATTTTTCAGAAGAATCCTAAATTAGTAACCAGATATCTGCCAGAATGTTAATGATTTATTTCTGCATTGACTTGTATCCTAGTCAAAAAAAAGAAAAAAGAAAAATTCATTACCCTCGTCAATCGAGAAAGGACTTTAGATATATCTAGCCTAAATGGGGGAAGCTGATACCCAAAGAGAATACACCACTTTTTTGAGAACACACTGTAATTATTCTCAGGCTTAGAACCCAGACACAACTAAATTCAGGGTCCTGAGCACCATACCTCACTGTTCCACTGCATTAAACTCAGTGACCTCATGTGATCATCAGAAATAGCTCCAAGGCTAAAACATTTTTGCAGAGCGTTCCAGTTCCACTTGAGCTGTAAAAAGTTGCAAAGTACATCTCTCAGACTCTTACAAAAAGAAAGCAGTCTGGATATCTGAACTCAACAATTTTCTTGGACCTGCTTGAAGGCTGCGTTCCTCGGGCAAACAGCCAGCCTGAAATCTCGGAATAGATGGATCCCAGCAGGGTGAGACAAGACACTTGCTTATCTGAGATGCCAATAAAAATAATTCAGCTGGAGTCATTAGTAAATTGGGAAAGACAAAATGTTGGCTAATGAGAGAATAGAGAACTGCTGGGGGTGCAGGTATCAATGGAATTCCCAGCTACATTCAGACTCTTCTCCATGGACTTCGAAAGGTTTTCACAAACATATTAAACTAGAGACCTGATAAAGTGTCTCCTGAGGTGTACGCGAGTTGTAGGGAGACAGCCACTATGGGAAAGGAACAGAACACCACCACCACTCACCCAGTGGCTTCTCTCCTATTCCCCCTACGGAACAAGAGCCTTAAACTAATGGCAAAGGGGCAAAAATTGCTGTCTTTTGGGGACAGTATTGAAAACTCATTGTAACAGGAGTAGAAATAGGAAAACAAACAAAAACTGACAAACCTCTCCATACCTAGGAGAGGTTAAGTTGTCCAGAACTACAGTCAAGGAAGGGATGGGAACACTGATCTGATTATATCCCCAAGATCCAGCAACATGGTGCCTGCTCGAACCAAGGATTCATGACAACGGCCAAGAACAGTCCCACCAGTCTTAATGTAAGGCTGACTGGTATCCAGTAACAAGCTGGGCTGACCACTATCCAGCAAAAAGTTGGGCTGACCAGTATCCAGCAAAAAGTTGGGCTGACCAGTATCCAGCAACAAGTTGGGCTGACCAGTATCTAGTAACAAGTTGCACAGGAATACCACTGGAGTGGTGCAAGGCCGGGAGAAGGAGGGAAGCAGAAAGGGGAGACTCTTGGAGCTGAGGTTAGAGCTGACATGGAGGGAAGCCCACTGGAAGGGACACTGCCTCTCAGAAAACAAGGGAGCACCAGGAAATTTGATGACTGTAATGCCCTGAGGTTAACTATAACAACCAAATATCCCAAATGAATTAACTCCTAGCTAAATTGACTCATACTCCCACAACTGAAGGCCTAGAAGAAGGAAAGTCATGCTCATTTCCAGGCATAAAATCCATTTACCACAGTGACTATTATCCTGCACAAGATGTCTTGCTGTATATAGAGAGAGATTGATTTTCTTTTAAGACTTTATTTATTTATTTGACAGACAGAAAGAGGAAAAAGAGTGCACAAGCAGGGGGAGCAGCAGAGGGAGAGGGATAAGCAGGCTTTCCGCTGAGCAGGGCACCCGACGCGGGGCACCATCCCAGGACCCTGCGATCATGACCTGAGCTGAGGGCACTTAATTGACTGAGTCATCCAGGTCCCTCCGAAAGACAGATTTCTTATAAGGAATTAGATAATGCAATTATGGAGGCTGACAAGTTTTAGTATCCACAAGTGGGTCAGCAAGCTGGGGACCAAGGAGAACTAATGCTGTAGTTTTAGTCCGAAATCCTACAGTCTCAAGACCCAAAAAGAGCTGATGTTTCAGTCCTAGTTTGAAGAAACAACCACAAATTTTCCAAAATTAATAGCAAACACCAAACCCCAGATATAAGAATCTTAGAGAACACCAAGCAATATCAGTACCAGAGGAGGGAAAGAAAATGCTTTAAAAAAAACAAAAAAACAAAAACAAAAACAAAACAAAACAAAAAAACACCTCATGTGGATATATCATTCTGACTGCTAAAAACCAAAGACAAAATCTTAAAGACAGCCATAGAAAAAAGACATGTTATCCACAGGACAATAAAAATGAGAAATATAAAATGCTTCTTGTCAAAAACTATAGAAGACAATGAAGAGACATTTTTTAAGTGCTAAAGGAAATAAAAGTTTATGCTACAATTCTAAACTTAATGAAAATACCTTTCAAAAATAAAATACAAATCAAAACTTTCTCATATAAACAAAATAGAGAAAATTCATTGTCAGGAGATCCATCTTAAAAAACTATTAAAGGGAGTTTTTTAAGAACTAATGGCAACATGAGAGACTGTGGACTCTGAGAAACAAACTGAGGGTTTTGAAGGGAAGGAAAGTGGGGGTTAGGAGGACCTGATGGGTATTAAGGAGGGCATGTATTGCATGGAGCCCTGGGTATGGTGCATAAACAATGAATCTTGGAACACTGAAAAAATAAAATAAAATATTTTTAAAAAAGATCTAATGGCAACAGACAGAAATCTGGATATAAACAAAGAAAGAAAGAACAATAAGAAATGGAGCAGATGAAGTAAAATTAATTTTCTTTGTTTATCTGAACAGTGTTAAAAGATAACTGACCATTTAAAGCAAAGATGGTAGTAATCATTGTGTATTTACAGCATATAGACACATAAAACATACAGCAATAGCACAAAGAATGAGATGAAAGAATTTGGAATATACAGTCCTAATGATTAACACTACTTGTGAAGTATATAATATCATTTGAACATAGACTCTGATTAATTAGAGATGTACATTGTAAATCCTAAGTCAACCACTAAAACAATTAATATAATTCAGTGTCCTTTCTATGGTCTTTGATTTTGTTACAATAATAAAGTATTTAAATATCTGAGAATAAATTGATGAGAGAATGTGTAATTTTTCTATCAGATATTTACTGTCTTTAGGTATTCTTTATGTGTATAAATTTAATTATATGTAACTCATGTAAATGCTTCCAATTAACGTTTCTATACCTAATAATTAAGCACTTCTTCAGTATTATCTCGGGGGGATTGTCTTTTTACAAAGACTATAATTTCCTTGATATTAGGAGCTTTGCTTTTCTCTCTAAATGTTAAATCGACCAGAGTTCTCAGCACATGACATGTGTTAAGCCAAGTGTTATTTACAGCCTTGGTGGTAGATGGTGGGTTTTTCTTAACTTTGCTATCTCCATTCTTGGCGCTGCCTGTCGCTGGCCTCTCAGCACAAGCTACCATAATGCAGTTTCATCTGTCCCCATGCTATTCATAGTCCACCTTACAGGCAAGTTCAACTTACATTTCTGATCCTAACTGTATCTTGCTTCTCAACCAAGAAGATAAGTTTTTGCTAATGTTATCAGTCCACTTTGTTTCATTTTGAAGGCCCATCAGAAATCAATAAAACAAAACAGGATGTCAAGGAATGTTACAGACGTTCTCATATATAAGTGAGAAGCTGGTTACACCAGCTGAGTCTCATAAGCTCACGTCTACGGTCCTGTGACTTATTTCTTGAATATCCATCCAAATGGCAGCCCATGTCATGACGAAAATACCATGGTGGTAACTGAGATAATGAGATGCTGACAAGGCCTATCCTTATAGATAGGGGACTTGATTGATGGGTGAGTTTTTACTTATTTTTTGGTGGATGGAGTCAAATCTCTCTATCTGATATCGATAGGAATATTAGGAGTACTCAGTTTCTGAACCTCAGGCAGCTTAACTACAATAGATGGAAACATGACTGGGAATCAGAGACAGAATAGAGAGTTTGGGGCTAGGTTGATGTATTTTATTATCTGACGCTAGAAAGAAATGGTAAGCAGAAACCAAAAAAGGCAGACTAAATTTTTCATTTGTCTATTGGATGCAGTTAGTGGAACAAATAAATAATAATTTATGAAGGAAATACCATAGAAATATGCAAACTTACAGACATGCTCTTCTCCACACTGCTGTGAAACCATAAAATGAAAATACATATTTTCAGGATAGAATAAAAAAGGGGAAAAAAGAGTTTTTTTGAGGGGGGAAAACCCACTATTTTTTTCAAGTAATATGTTTATAGGTTAAAGCATTTATCAGCTTCTGATATATTAGTTTAATTATAGTTATTTTAAGACCACAAGTTTCTAAATTGCTCACATAAAACAGATCTTGGTAAAACTTTCAAAACGTTAAAGCCCTTAAAACTCTCAAAATGCATGTTTTGTAAATATATTAATGCTCCATCCTTCTATGAATCTTATTATTTTTGACATTTTAATGATGATAAGATTAATTTCCAAATCTTGTTTTCTTTTTTACAGTGTATTCCAAGACCATTCTAATGAGAAATATGAAAGATGAGATAAAAATGTGTCAAGACCGAGAAAAATTGCATCCTATGGTTATGCCAATTATCAATTCTCTAGCTACTATCTTTGTCAATCCTTTTTATTATCAATATTGCTTTGACTTTTTTTAGACAAAAAATATCTTTATAAAAAATACAATTCTAATATGCACTTCTGTTATATGAAAGTAGAGCGTTCCTATGAAAACTTTCTTATGTCAAAATGACATAAAGTGAAGAGTATCCCCTACTTTTCAAAAGTCCATATTACACCACCTGGCATTTTTGAAAGTCCTACATTAGTACCTGAAGGAAATCCAAAGAGGATTTTTGTTTTTGTTAAAAAAAAAAAAAAAAAGCCATTATGCTGCTAATGTCAGTACAGTTACCCACTCTTTAGTCGCAAAACAGTATAAAAAAGACTGATTAATAAATTGCTTTCTAATGCCTGGTATAAATCATTAGGATATTTATATGCTTAAACACATATAGAAATACTCTATCGAGCTGCCACAGCTGGCTATTTCCTCACACACAACCTGTGTGTAGGTAGCTTTGTTGAGGCTTGCCTGTACCCTAATTTTTGTTGCTATCAGCATGGATCAAAACCAAAATTTAAATCCCTATAAATTCCTGTGACTAGTGGAATCCAAATGAGAAGTAACAATTATATCTTCAAGGATCTTCCTGAAATATGTTTTCTCAGAGATCTTCCTTTTATGATATATATTTCATTCCTATAGGCTCTTTCTTTGGTCATGGTTGTTTAGAAATTAGCTCTAATATTACTGTTACCTCACTGATCAGTAATGTGATTTGGGCCATTAGCAAAATCGTCATTGCGGTATTATTTTTTAGTTCATTCATCTATTCTTTATTAAATGCCTATGATACACTGGGCACTCTGTTAAACAATGCTAATATGATGTTAATCAAATAAGGCATAGTTTCAGATTTCTCACAGTTTCTGGTCTTACATGGGATAGATAATAATACTGAGATAATAAAAGATAATACTGAGAAAAAAATGTTAGTTTTATGATAGATAATGGAGCATATATCAGCAGAGACCTGATATAGCCGAGGAGACCAAAAAAAGTTTCTCAGACAATGTATTTTTAAACTGACATATTAGGAATGAGTAGAATTTTGCTAGGTGAAGGGGAGCAGGGGAAGAAGAAAGTAGTACATTCCTAGCAATAGAAAGTGTATGTTAACAGTAACTAGGTCAATGTGAGTTAAGTAGAACTAAAAGGGTAGGGGGCATGGAAACAAGAGTCCTTAAGAATGAACCAAGACGAAACCATGTAGGGTAATGTAACTCAAGCTAAAGAGTGTTTTATGTTAAGTAGGAGTACTGAGTGGCTTCTTTCAGAAGGATGATATAATTAAATCTACATTTTCAAAAGATTATCCTCTGTGCATCAATTCTTCATATGTGAAAGAGCTAATGTGGTCCCTTGCAGCTTTCAAATTCTGTGAGACACAAATTAGAAGTCTTGGCAGATTTGTTCAGCAATCTGTATATTTGAGTAATTGTCATTCCAAAAGACCACAGACTTGGGTGACAAAATCCATTATTTGAGAATGTCTATGGAGAACTGAGTCTGGGAAAAGATGCGAGATTATCTCCTACTTCCCTTGGGCAAGAGAGTGATGGCAGAATAGTGGACCTATCCAAAACAAATTCTGCACAAAAATCCCAGCCTGTGCTCATTCATGTTTTGATATTGTATACAGGACATATATGGGGTTTTTTTTAACCAAAAAAAAAAAAAAAAAAGGTCATGATCCTGAGTCCTTTGTACCAGTGAGATTATAAATGAACATCATCATAATAATAATCATACTTGAATGCAATGTGCCAGACTTTGTTAATTATTTTTTGATAGTTTCTCATTTGACCTTTGCGACAACTGTATGAGCTGTGTACTCTTATTATTGTGCCCAGTTTAAGGATAGGAAACTCACACATAACAAGTCACTTCTGCTGCCCTAGTTCATACACTGTGAGGTTGAAGCAAAATCCACACCCAAACATTCTTTAGCCCTTTGGAACTTTATGCCCTACTGCATTCTTCACATGCACTCCCTTGTCCCATATAAGTCAGGTTCTGTTTTGTGAGGTGAAGCAAACAGGAGTGCAAAGTTGCCTCTGAAAACATGGGGTCCACTAGGCCTTACATAAATGTAGAGAAGCCACTGTCTACTCTTAAAATGGCTACTCTAATATAGAGTAGCCACTGTCTACTCTCACGTCTACTCCTGCTCCCATTTCTGCACCTCAGTGCTCATTAAGAAAAGAGCACACTTGGGGAGGCTGACTAGTATGCCACATTCCCGTTAATAAGAGGATTTACAAATAATAACAAACTCAAGGCATTTGGGTAGCTCAGTTGTTTGAGCATCTGACTCATGATCTCAGGTTCTTGAGATTGAGGCTCTCACTGGGCTCTGCACTGGGCAGAGCCTGCTTAAGATTCTCTCTCTCTGTCCCTCTCTCTCTACGCCTCACTCCCCAGGGCTCTTGAAAGAATAAAAAAAATGAAAGAAAGAAAGAAAGAGAGAGAAAAGAAGGAAAGAAGGGAAGGGAAAGGAAAGGAAAAGAAAAGACTATTTGCCATAAAATTCAGAATTTTATCCACTTAAGTAATTTTCTTTTTTTCTGGAAGGAATTTCTCTTTCTTCTTCCAGAGGCTGAAGCAATTTGTATCAGCTCAGGATTCCCCACAGGTGACAGGGTGACATCCTAGTAAAAAGATGGTGAGGATAAAAAGAAATGCTCATTAAAAGAAAATTTTGTTACACGTGTCACACACATGCTTTCACTTCCACACAGAGAATCGTTAAAGTCTGAACAAGGATACTTTGCCTGCCTTATCTTGGCTTTTCCTCATCCATCCCTGCATCTCCAAAAGCACCAGGCAGTGAGAAAGTAGACATTTCACTAGCACTTTAGCATGAATTAACTCGCTGTCAAAAAAAATACAATTTTGATAAGGGGAGAGAAAAACGAAGACAACGTAGAAAATTAGGGCAGTGAGAGCCAGAATTCTAGAGTGATGAAATGCTTGGCTTTAGGTATTACAGTGGCCCCATTTCTGAACCTTTCTTTCCTTATTTACAAGTTGGGAAAAATAACAGTACCACCTCACTGGCAGTTTTCAGGACTAAATGAATACTAGATAAAAAACAGGTGAGATACTAAGAGTGCTGTGAAGTGTGTAAATCTGGTGATTCACAGACCTGTACCCCTGGGGATAAAAATACATTATATGTTTATTTAAAAAAAAAACAACAGGTAAGATAGCACTGATAATACTATTACTATACAATTATGCATTTTATATATAGTATCTTAAAATATTTAATATGCATTTTATTATAGAGAAGATAAAATTATAAAATTACAAAATTTTTATGAAATTCCTATTACAAAAGTAGTTGTCTAAGTAGAAAAGTGTTATGCTACAAGATTTCTCTGAAGTTGGAACATAATAATTATAATAATGCCTTGCACTCACTTCTTCTTTACTCAATTAAACACTCACAGTTTAATCCATGATTTAATTAGAATTATGATAAAAATTAACATACGAAGTGAATAAAACAATATATTGTATGTAGTAAGTGTTTAAGAAAAGTGAACTATTGAAAGATGGTGTAGAGCTGGGGGAGGCGTCTAGAATCACACTATTGGTTCTGCGACTCTGATGACTTTGGTAAGTACTTAATCTCTGTTTCCTCAACTCTACACTGGACAAAAATAGTAACAGTGTGCTCAAAGGTTGTTTTGAGGATTAAGTCTGTTACTATATGTAACAAATTTTATAATTGCACGTAGGCTAGCATATTATAATATCCAATATATTATAATCACTTAATAAAGAAAGAAAGCCACCATGTAAATTATCAAAACCAGGCTTAAATCTAAGTCTTCCAATGCTCGGTCTAGTGCTTTCCAAGGCTACAAATTAAAAAATCTCACTTTCTCATTTTTTCCTACTCCTAACTCTCTATTGAGACACAGAAGAAACAGCAGGGAATTAAGACCACAGACATGTATAGAAGGGTAAATCCAAAGTGTCATTTCCACCACATCCGATTCTCTCCTCATTGCCCACCAGCGGCTGCTTGTTTACCCATGCACATTCTTCCTGAACGCTCTACCTCACACACAGTGTGGGAAACAATGCCAATTTGCTTGGCAGAAGGGTCCTCAGAGCCCTTCACTGCATGTACAATATGCTACCTAACATTCATGAAGGATCAAGCCAATCCAATTTTCTTTTCCTATTTGTTTAAACCAAGATAGCTCAAATACTTAACTGTGAGCTTTTATTTAGAAAAAAATAAATTATAAAACAAAATTCTCACAAACAAAACTCTTTGGAGTTCAAGCGCTTGAAAATACAACTCTGTTGGGCTTTTCATTTTCAGTTCCTCTGGCAACCAGTGAATGTAAGGGTTCTCCAAATTCTTCAGTCCTGTTGCTCTGAGAGTTTGATTGGTCATTTTAAAGATCTTAAGAAAACAAAGGCTTGTAGGTTTGATATGCATTTCAATTACGGAAATTTTCAGAAATAATACTGCAGAACATTTATACTCATTAAGGTGCTTATTGTCCAAATGCTTCAAGCATTTAAGCATTTAAGCAGACCCCAGGCTACCACTTCATAAGTATGCGGGGAATCTGGTGGGCATGACTGCTCCACCTGCCCAGTACTCCCCCCCCCCCCGTTTCTTCTGTAAGATGCTTTCCCACACTCCCAGCAGCTTTCCAATGGAAGCATTCATGTTCTTAATTGACTCTGGATCTCTGGATGCAGATTATTGGTCTAGTAATAGGAAAAGTAAGTCAAAAGGGATCATCAGAGACTTTTCCAGATACTTTTCAAACTAAATGAAAGAACACAAGGGTATAGAGCTAAAAATCTGGGGCTGTCAAGCCAGATTCCCTGTGTTCATATCAATTCCTCCCTCACAAGTTGAAAGTAATCAGAGAGGTGAGCACAGAGGATTTTTAGGGCAGTGAAAATACTCTATATGCCACTGTTAGTGAATATATGTGTTATTATACATTTGTCCAAACCCATAGAATGACAGGACACCAAGAGTGAAATGTAATGTAAATTTATGAATTTTGAGTGATTATGATGTGTCAATGTAGGTTCTTCAATGGTAATAAGCATACCATGGTAGTAGGGGATGTTGATGACTGAAAGGCTATGCATGTGTGGGGCAGGAGCCATATGGTAAATCTCTGTACATTCCCCTCAATTTTGCTGTTAACATGAAACTGCTCTAAAAACATAAAGTCTTAATTTTTTTTAAAAATGTAACATTAATATGTGATTATTATCATTCAACACCTCATTGGTCATGAATTTGTAGAGAGAATATTTAAGTGATGAAGAGGGAGGGTTCCTGATCCTTCGAGGCTCTTTATTTTTTCATTCGTATTTATTTGAGAAAAAGAGAGAGAGAAAGAGAGAAAGCAAGCACCAGTCAGGGGAGGGGCAGAGGGAGAAGGAAAAGCAGACTCCTCGAGAGCAGGAAGCCCAATGTAGGGCTCAATCCCAGGACTCTGGGATCATGACCGGAGCTGAAGGCAGACGCTTAATTGGTGCACCCCAATAGATGTCCTTATCTAGAGTCCATTCTCTCTCAATCTCTGGGTCTTATATGCCATTTCAGGCATTCAGGCATATTAGCCTTATTAACCCTTCATTTGATTTTATTTTTCTTTTTTTTTTTTTTTTAAGATTTTATTTATTTATTTGACAGAGAGAGAGATCACAAGTAGTCAGAGAGGCAGGCAGAGAGAGAGGAGGAAGCAGGCTCCCCACAGAGCAGAGAGCCCGATGCGGGGCTCGATCCCAGGACCCCGAGACCACGACCCAAGCCGAAGGCAGCGGCCCAATCCACCGAGCCACCCAGGCTGGAGAATGCAACACAAATTATTTAAAATTAAAAGCAACAGGTAAACTTGGTTTGTTGATCCTTAACAGTTTTACTTTACTTTATTAAAGTAACAGCTTAATAAATTGTCCTTAAGCTTATCTATCTATCTATCTATATCATCTATCTATATATTATCTAACACCTATTTATCAAGTGGGGTAATTGCTCCCAGATTAGGGGCACCTGGGTGGCTCAGTCAAATGTCTATCTGCCTTAGACTCAGGTCATGGTTCCAGGGTCCTGGGATTGAGCCCTACTTCAGGCTCCTTGCTCAGCAAGGAGTCTGCTTCTCCTGCACCCTCTGCCCCTCCTCCCTGCTTGCGCACTCTCTGTCTCTCTCAAATAAATAAATAAAATTTTGAAAAAAAAAATGCTTCCAAGATTAGAGAGTAGGAATGGATTTAGTTAGATGCTAAGCAGTGAACATAGAACTAGAGTGACCAAGGTAAGTTCATGGACTTCCTCATGGAGGGATATTTTAGCATAGGTATAGCTAAAACTTGTAAGAATTTATATTAACTAGAAAGGAAAGGAATAAAGTGCATTAGTTGAGAATAGACTTACCTAACTTTTTAAAATTTTTCTTAGGATTTTAACTGTTGATTTTTGTGTGTAAACAATCACTGGCTAATAGATAAAATTACCTAGAGTTTTTCAAATGTCCATAAACCTATATTAGCATGACGAAAATAAGGAGGAACTGAGTTTAAAAGATAAAGACTCAAAATCTCCTGCTACCAAAGCTATTGTGTGACCTTGAGCAAATCTCTTAACAAGTCTAAGCCCATTTTACTCAACTCTATAAGAAGCCAACACTTTCATCATAATTTTTTTTATGAAAGCTAAGCAAGAAAAATTCCCCCCCCAAAAAATAAAACTACAAATTACCTATGTAAAAAAAGATAACCTCTATACTCTGTTCCATAATTATGAATGCTGCCTAATATATCTTTAGGACCTGAACACCTAACCTGAACACTTTCCCAGTAAGTAAAGTAAGTAAAGTCTAAATTTTGTGATACTATGTTTTAAAAGGTCATGACCACCTAGTTCTTACTTATATCTCTTGCCATATCATAATGTCTAGTTGTAGTGATTGTGCCCTTTTGAGTTCATGAATTATTCTTCTAATAAACTGGGATCCTTCCACATGTTCTGCTCTGTCCCAGGTTATACTCAACCTTCAGGCTTATTCTTTATACCATTTCTTCCAGAACACCTTCCATGATATCCCACAGACGGGGCTGGGTGCTTCTCTTATGTGCTCTTGTGACACTATGTATGTATTTGTTAACTGTACTTATAGAGTGCCCTCTAATTACCTGTTTTCCCTATTCATTTACAAACTCTTTGAGGAGGAAACCTCTGCATTATTCAGCATTGCATGCTTTAACTAGCAAAGAGTCATAGAGTAGCCGCTACAAAGATAGTTGTAGAATGAATTCTGGTGTATTGTAATTAAAACTTTAAAAAATGAAAGAATGTCTCATTTTATTTTATAGTGACCTGGTATATTCAGAGCCAAGTTTTTAATAGGTTTAAATGACTGGAGGATGTTTGTCCTCTGAAAAGTTTGAATCTGAGTCAAGATGTGACTTTTAAAATATGATTTCTTGTCAATGTTATGACTATATTTGTAATATGACATTAATCTCAAAGTTTCTACTGCAAGGCCAAAACACAGCAGATATCAGATATCTCTGAGAGCATAAGACAGATTTCTCCTCCCAGAGAAATCTTTAAAGCCACTATTTGTGAACTAGTTGCAGGTCTCTTGGATCCATCATCTCATTATTGAGTATATCGGAGAGGCACAGAGGAATCTGTGAAGAGGGTTCCTTGGCAGAGAACCAATGGAGGACTGAGTCTCTCTCTCTCTCACTCTCTCTCTTTCACAATCTCTCTCATGCACACACTCATACCCAGTGCCTGAGGGAGGGGTTGTGGGGCTCAACTTTCTTCCTCTCAAACCTAAAATCGAAGGGCTTCGATGGGACCTCTCATAAAATGTAGTATTTGTAGTAAGTTTAGAAAGCAGAGCAGATGTGTCTGATCCATTTGTGGGAAATTCAAAAGACAATAAAGATGATCCAGAGGATCCTTACTGAAAGAGAAATGACTTGGGCTGGTAATCCTCCACTCCCTGAGTTTTCAAGGTAGAGAACATGGAGCACCCATCCTTTTTTCTCCCCCAAACTGCAACCTTCATTTCAGGGTGAGGCAAGAGAGAAGAGAGGAAAAGTAAAAAGCCAACCATATTCCCTTATACAAAGACAGGTGCTCTGCATCTGCTTCAAAATCCAACATGAACATATTTTATAAAACAATATGAAAGCAACAGCCTGCCAGAAAAAAACATAGCTGATTTAAAAGTATAAGAGATTTATAAAGCAAATAAGACCCACAAACACACAAAAAAATCAAAAATACATTTTAAATCTTTATTCTTTTATTTAGCTGTTTTTAATGGAATTCCATCCTAAGGACAGACAAGAAGTCTTTAATTCTAACTTCAGTTGATAAACATATCTCAGAACTTAGACATGGACTACCAAGCTCCACTGCGTCTTTGCAGGAATAATCATTGATGAAATGGTGTGAGCACCATATGGCAATGCTAGATTATCCCTCATCCCAAAGGGAGTTAAAAAATGTAATTGATACTCAGCAGCATCACAATCAGGTACTCCAATTAAATCATTTCTATTCAGTTCACTGAGAAAAATATAATTTTATTCAATTACTAAGAAACAAAAAAGTAACTCAAACTATATACCTCCTAAGACAACTGACTCCAGACAGAAGGCAAATATGGAAGTCAAGTTGATGGACAAGGAAGAGATGCTCCCATTAGAACAAAGGAATAGGAATTGGTGATACAAAGGTGTAGACACAGATGGGGTCACTGGACTTTGGGTTATCACGTCACACATGTAACATCAGAGGAACTAACCACTTCATTTTACAGGTAAGGAAACTACAGCCCATGAAGAAATATTAATTTACTCATAGGTGAAATAATATGTGTCAAATGGGCTCATGCTTATATTTTCATTGTAAATATAGAAGCCATTCCTCTCCGTTTCTTTGAGCCTTATTTTTTTAAGATTTATTTACCTATTTGAGATACAGAGAAAGAGAAAGCTGTGGTGGGAGGGAGAGAGAGAAAATCTTGAGCAGACTCCCCACTGAGCATGTGACCCTATGTGGGTCTCCTTGTGGAGCTCAATCTCATGACCCTGAGATCATGACTCGAGCTGAAACCAAGAATCTCACACCTAACCTATTGAGCCACCCAGGCACCCACTGAGCCTGCCTTCTAATGTTAGCACCAGTGTGATGTTCTTAGAGAACATCAGTAATGTTCTTAGAGAAGAGCATTAAAAGTAAACTGTACGGGAAGAGTCCTAAAGGACAAGAGAGTACAAAGATCAATACTCATGAATAAATAGGAACAAAAATGTTTCCACTGTGAAAGACTCAGCATCTGCAGGCCATACATTTCAAGAGTATGAGAATAAGGAAATAACCAATAAAAGAATATAATCCCATTAATACATGGTTCAAGAAGTCTTCATTAGGCATGAGGGATTAGAGGTTGGGAAAAAGCCTATTAAAATCTTTGAGCTAACTTGAAAGATGTAATGTTCTAAACATAAGGAATTACTGTAATTTCTTCTTTTTCTGTAGAATCTAAGACCTGTGGTTTATTAGTTTGATATTCTTCATAAGAATGAAAAAGAAATGATCACTTTTCCTCCCTCATGCAATGTTTGCTACAGGAAGAAAGAATCCTAAACCTTTCTGATTCACTTTATATGGCCCTCCCTTCCTATTCACTTTGCTGCAAGAGACCATTCAGCCTAACTGTGTGTGGCAGTGATAATGGAAATAGATGGTGAGCAATTTGACAGATATGACAACTGGGTGAGATTTCACACCCCAGATTTTATGCTGACGTGTTAGCAAGAAAAAGATCTGACCCAGAGGAGAGGATTTCAAGAGGCACCTCCTGCCTTGGCTCTGTCTCTCAGAGATTAACAGGGCAATGGGGTCAGGAATTCTCTCCATCAAAGGGTTAGCACTCCTAGACTAGCTGAGGTAAGATTCTAAGAACCTCTCCATATGCAACCTTCACATGAGACACTATCTGAAAGTTCTCATTGACTATGTTAAGTTAACACTCTTGGAACATTAGGAGGAAAAAGAAATTGCAACTGGTTGCAGAACGCAAGTTAAGAATGCTTGCTTACTTAATTTTGCAGACTACTCTTCTCTGCTTCATAGAGTTAAGATTTCAAACCACTAAGAAACACTGTGAGTCGCCCATAGATTTACAGCCTGTTTTGGATCATGTAAGCACTTCTCTGAAAAGAATGATGCCCTTATTTGTGAAGAAATTACAGTGGAATCAATAAAATATTCCACTGAACTGTATGACATGGGATAAGTCAACCAACAGCAAGGCCCTGAGCTCTTCAGTGGGATAAGGTAAGGGTGATGAACATCAGGGTAAAAGGGTAAAAGGTCACAGTCCAAAGTTTAAAGCAGATCAGACAAGAGGTGAAAGTCATGCTTGTCATGGCTATGTTTCTGTGCATGTGTGTGTGTGTGTGTGTGTGTGTGTGTAAGGAAACACAAACAGGTTACATTTAAGTAGTTAAGAACCATCACCAAATAATTACCTTCCATGTAGCTAATACCATTAGATGTCAAATCTGAAGCATGAGCAATATGGAGACAACTTCTGAGATACAATCAAGACCCAGTTTCTGTGGATCCCCGGTGAATGCCTGTACTGTATGCGTAAAGTTTTCTGTGATTTGTCCTATATAACCTGCTGTCCAAAACTGCAGGTAGACAGGCAGGGTAAAGCATGTTTTTTGTGAGACTCGTGCTGCATGAGTGACCTTGGGAGCCTGGTTGGTGGACATTAGCTGGCCTCCAGGTCGGAATTAGCCCTTCTGGTCTGGACGCCAAGAGCTAAAAAATTTGCATTGCATCCCTTCTGGCTCCACTGGACATAATAACATGGAATGCAGCTCGCTCCAAACTGCATGTAGGCAAACATATGTTTAACTTCCTAGCTTCGGACCCCATCATTTGTCCTATAACTATGGCCCTGAGGGGGATGGTCATTTGGAAGTCCCACCTGAGGGGAGGTTGCTCTGTTCATCCAGGTCTCTCCACTGAGAATTCAGCTTGGCTGTCTCCATGGGGCTTCTCCATCTAATGAGGTTGGATGTTGTAAGTACCCAATTTGATGGAACATTTTTTTATTCTCCCTTACTGCTTACTATTGCCTTCATCAGTGCACAGATTTCCCTCTTCTTCTACTTCCATTAGGTATTTACTTTATAATAAAAATAAAGTGTTTTTCCCCTTCAAAACTAAAAACGTGGCTGTTGTGAATTGTTTCTTTAGAACAATACCAGAAACACATAATGTAGATAACAATTACAAATTAATCTGGTTTGACACAAGAGGTAAAATCTATTTGCCCTGCTTCTCTTTTTCATTACGTTTGTATATGATATAAAACGATATTGAACTATTTTTCAAGGCAAAATTGACATAAAATAATATAAGGAAAGGTGAGTAATGAAATGAGCATTTCACAGGGAGACTAGTGGTTTAAATCCATTTCTGCCTATAGAGCCTTGGGCAAAGGCCACTTTTTCTTCACCTATAAAATCAATAACATACTGATGCCTGCTCTACCTACTTCAGCGTGTTTTTTAGGAATATTGTGGAAGCAATAAGCCAGGTAGATTGTATGGAAGGCCAGGGGGCTTGGTAAGGTACTCTACCAATGATAGGACCTATGGTATAAGAGTCTGGCTCAGGGCTCGAAAAATGTGAGTAGAAAAGGACCTTATAGTAGGTGATAGTTTTTTTTTTTAATGTTTTACTTTTAATTATGAAATAATAAAAACATACAGAAAAATATGAAAAAGAATATAACCAACACCTGTGTGTGTACCAACAAGAGAAATTTAAATATCAAAATTGTGTCATGCTTGCTTAAGAATTCTTATGGAAAGGATGGGAGAGAAAGGAGGAGAGAGAAAAAGAAGATAAAAAGAACAGAGAACATTCCACCTACCAAAAAAGTCTCATTATTCTTCATTTTCTCTTTAGACATCACCACTTTCCTCTCATTCAGATGTATTATTTCCCTGGATTTTTTTAACTATATTCATGGATAAGACTAACTTCTTGCCTTATAAATGTCATACTCTACCTTTTAGTGACTTCCTTTTTTATCCAATATTATGTTCCTATATTTTTTCAATGCATGTAAATTTCTGAACTATTTTTAAATGTATTTTTAATGTACTCCATTATGTAAATATAACATTACCCTTCTGTGTGACATTTACATTATTTCCACCTTATTACTATTACTAAGATTGCCATAGTATGCATCCTTCTACATGGAACTTATGAAAAGGCAAGCCATTCTCCAGGGTAGAACTTCATGTACTACTGTTAGCTAAAATGAGCATGCCTTTTCTATTGTACCCACTAGCACCCACCCGCAATGAATGTGTTTCCTTTCTCCCCACATCTTTGTGATCACTTGGCTTTACTGGATGTACTAAAGTGTGTCAATCTGTGAAATGTTGTCTTATAGCTATTTTAATTTTAATTTCCCTTATTATTGATATGGCCAAGAATTTTTTCATCCAATTATGGAGATTTCCAGTTCCTTCTCTAAGAATTGCACATTTATGTTATTTGTCCATTTGGGAATCAGGCTATTTTTATTGTTATTTTTATGAGTTCTTAATATATTTCTGGTATTAATCTTTTGTTGGATTTTCAGTTTCAATTTTTTGATTGAATACTAATTTTATTATTTTGGGGAGAGAGATGGTCAACTGTGTTCTTAAATTTCTTTGTGGTTCTTTTTTGTGCTCCATTACACAGACAATTTTTACAACAGTCTTGAAAATGTTCATTACATTCATTAACATTGTGTGCCTACACTGTACACTCTACACAAACACTATGCATGTTTGTTAGAGCCAGGTTTCTCTGTGTTACTTAAATCATCTCTTTAGCCTGAATAATTCCACTGTTCAATTTTTTTTGAGAGAAGCATGTTAAAATTTTAAAAACTATATTTGTTGATTAGTCAGTTTCTCATTAAAACTGTCAATTTTTACTTGACATGTGTTGAAACTATATTGTTAGATTTCTACTGGAAAAGACTTGGGTTATTTATAAGAATTTACTATTATCGGGGCGCCTGGGTGGCTCAGTGGATTAAAGCCTCTGCCTTCGGCTCAGGTCATGATCTCAGGGTCCTGGGATCAAGCCCCACATCGGGCTCTCTGCTCCGCGGGGAGCCTGCTTCCTCCTCTCTCTCTGCCTGCCTCTCTGCCTACTTGTGATTTCTCTCTGTCAAATAAATAAAATATTAAAAAAAAAAAGAATTTACTATTATCAATCATGCTACACTGAAGATTTTTGCATCTATTCCCAGACACATGTATGGATTTCAGGAGGGTTAAATCCTAGAAGGAACTAGATCAAAGCACATGTGTGCATTTTTAATAATCAGAGAGATTTTACCAAGTGATTCTTCCTACAGTTTAAACTGAAGAAACTGATTGGGGGAAAAAAGTGCTTCATTAGAGCTGAATAAATTTTGAGTTAATAATGACTACCATTGGAGAATAAGGACCTTAGTCAAACTTGGTGAAATCTTTAAAAAGTTATACCTTCCACTTTTTCAACTCAGCTCTCTTCTCTGCATCTTGATAAGGTGGCTGCCTTTGCTACAGAATCTTAAAATAAATCCATTTCCATTTTCAGAAAACTTTGATTTTGTTCTAATACCTATATATATTTTTTCACCTGTTTCTTTGGCATTCGTGGGTGTCACTGTTATATACTTGGATGAAAAGACTGAACAGTCACATCTACTATCTCGCGAATCAGAGTATACTTCTCGAAATGAGAGCATTAGAGATAAGCTGCCCCTGCTTTGCCAGCCACTATGAAAAAACACATAACAAAAAAGGATCCCAGAATCTTTGAAGAATATTCTTGATAAATTTTGCAAGTTCCAATTTTCATCTTCTTGAAAAATATTACGATATTCCCTCTGAATCACCAGTATAAGAGGCTGCCAGTAAAATTAAGCAGGCATTTTGTCTTCTTGAGGCCAAAAGTTAAAATGCAGGCACCCAAACTGTGCAAAATGATGCTGTTTTTCTTCAGAGTACATACAGCTGATTTTTTTTTTCATAAAAACGTTATGCAAAAGTGTAGAGAAAATGCCATTGTTTATTAATGCATGACACTCACCTTCAAGGAAAAGTATTCCTTCTGGGGGAGGCTTCCATGGGTTGAAAAGAGGCAGGAAGTCAAACAGAGCATTGGAATCCTGGCTCAAGACTTAAAATGTGTGTGCCCTTAAACAATTCATTTCCCCCTGCTTTGGTTCCTTCTCCACAAAATGAGGATAATTGGCTTACCTCAAAGGGCACTGTGTTTTAAAAGCACTTACAGAGTGCTCATGTAAAGCTCAGTGAATTTGTTTTTGTTGCTGTGGGAAAGCAGCAACAATAGTTGTGGTGGTATAGCAATTGCTGTGACCCCATCTCATTTAGCAGATTTGATGGACAGAGACAGAATGACTACCCTCCCCCCTTTAACAGAAGTAGGAAGTGAAATCCAGAAACATTAAGTCATAGACCTAAAACCAGAACCCTAGTTTTTGGTAGACAGACCTGAAAGCTCTAACCTGGGTGTGATGACTGATACTTTAGGTAGAAATAGTTAAACGATATAAAGTTCACTCAATTAAGTGACTTAAGTCAGATAAATTCGTGTTTTACTGGTAGAGATTCTAATGACAAAAGGAATGTGAATTTTTTATGATTTTTAATGACATAGTAAAAAATACACACACACACACACACACACACATAATCTTGAATACATCCCTTAACCATTCTGGGCCTCAATTTCACACTTAATACCTTCACAAAAACCATGATAATTGTGCAAATCTATGTAAGCATCTAGAATTTGAGCACAGGACGAAGAACAGGGAGGCATCGTTTTAACGAGAACACTAGTAGAAACAGTTAAAGGTAGCAGTCACAGTTGCTTCGTGATAGAAACCAGAACTGAAGCTATGGGGAGCTGTAAATAAAGGGACATCCAGTTACACACCAGTGGCAAAAACGGAGCCACACTCCAGAGTCGTCCCTGGGTGCCATCTCTGAAATGCCATGCAAGGTTCTCTGCTCTTGCAAATTCTTTTCTTCAGTTCCCTGCTCTACCCTATCTATTCCTTGATGCCTCTTGGATGAATGACAGCTCTTCTTAATCCATTAATTTTGTTCCTAAGAGAACACTCTCTTGTTTCCTGCTCTCTGTCCAATGTTGGTTAAGCAGAGTGAAGGAAAGTGAAGCAAAGAGCCACGGGTCCTTGCTTCTCTTCTAGACTTTACAGTCTGGCAAACTCAAAAGCATGTGTCTTCCTCTGGCAGCTGGATCTCCTGTACTGTGCTCTGACTCATTAATTCCTAGGTATCCTTTAAGAATCATCTGAGGAACAAATTCTTCCATAAACTTTTATTGATACCTTACTCTTCTTCTTCTGTCCCAAGTTAGGTACTGTGATGTGTAGTTTCATGTGTCAGTTTGGCTTGGCTACAGCTCTCCGTTTTGTTTTTTTTTTTTTAAAGATTTTATTTATTTATTTGACAGAGAGATCACAAGTAGGCAGAGAGGCAGGCAGAGAGAGAGAGAGAGAGGGAAGCAGGCTCCCTGCTGAGCAGAGAGCCCCATGCGGGACTCGATCCCAGGACCCTGAGATCATGACCTGAGCCGAAGGCAGCGGCTTAACCCACTGAGCCACCCAGGCGCCCCGGCTCTCCGTTCTTTGATCAAATGCTGTTCCAATGTGTCACTCTGAATATATTTCACAGATGTGATTAAAGGTCATAATCAGGACACCTGGCTGGCTCAGTCCATTAAGCCTCTGCCTTCGGCTCAGTTCATGATCCAAGGGTCCTGGGATCAAGGCCCACATCAAGCTCTCTGCTCAGCAGGGAGTCTGCTTCTCCCCTCTGCCCCTCCTCCCACTCATTCTCTCAATCTCTCTCTCTCTCTCTCAAGTAAATAAATAAAATCTTTTAAAAAATAAATAAGTAAAGTCCATATCAGTTGACCTTAAGTAAGAAAGATATTCTAGATAATCTGAATAGGTCTGGTTCAACTAATTAAAAGGCCTTAGCAGCAGAGCTGGGACTTGCCTATGAAAGAAATTCCACCTGTGGGCAGCAGTCTCAGCTAGCACCTGAGAGTTCCAGATAGCTTCTCCTTAATCTATAGATTACAGATCTGTCCAGCCAGTCCTCACAACTGTGGAGGCTAATTCCTTGCAATACATACAGACACACATATATATTAAAAAACATATATACACACATATATACATGTGTCAGTGAATCAGTGAGTATATCAGTGAATGGAACAATCAGTGAATCAATGAATATTATTGCTTCTCTGGTTGAACCCTGACTGATAGAGATGTCACTAGGTAAGTCATTTCTAACACAACACTTAGTACTCTCTAATTCTAATTCTCTCTAGCATATGACTCTCTTTGATAGAACACCTGCCACATAGTAAATTTACCTCAATATGGGTTTGCCTAATTAAATAAATTGTTATCAGTATATGTCCTTTCATAACCAAGCTTTTAAGTTTTGGAGTGAGGTAAACCTAAGTTTGGGCTCTGCTTCTCATTAACAATGAGGCTCTGGCAAGTTGAATGCTTTTAAGCTTTAGTCTCCTGTCTTAGTCAGCTCAGGGTGATATAATAATAAAAAATACCACAGGTTAAGTGGTTGAAACAGCAAACATTTATTTCTCCCTATCCTGGAGGCTGGGAAGTCCAATATCAAGGTGCTGGGAGATTCGGTGTCTGATGAGAGCCCAATTCTTGGATCATAGATGTCTCTCTCCCTGTTGTGTCCTCATATGACATGAAGAGGAAGGGAGCTCTCTGGGCCTCGTGTATTGGGGCACTAATCCCATTCATGAAGAGTCCACCCTCGTGACTGATTCACCTCCCAAAGGCCCCACCTTCTAATATCATCACCCTGAGGGTTAGGATTTCAACATATGACTTTGGGAGATGTAAACATTTGTTCTTGGCATTCACCTCTCTTTCTGCGAAAAGGTAATGATGATAGCAACTTACCACATAGAGTTGTTTCACATGATAGAGAAGTACATAAGAATCCCTTAGCATACTGTCACATATTAAGAACTTAATAAATATCTAGTTATTCTTATTATCATTTGAAATTTAGAACAGCTTTTTATAGACTTCTCTTGAGAACTATCCAATTAAATATCCAAAAACAGTTAGTCTTCATAATTCTGCCTCATTCCTGATGCTGGGATGCCTAAGGCAGAAGCAACTGAGTTCAGCTATGGCACCTGCTAACATAAAGCTCTGAAATGGACAACTAAAAACTAACAGGGTGATGATCTCTCCTCTCAAACTTCATCACATATGGATGCAAAGGGAACCTGATGAAAACTTAAGTCAGTATCTTTGATTTTTTATAAAAATACCAAATTCCTACAAGATTAGGCAAACCCTTGCTCACTCAACTCTTCTCAGAAAAAGCCAGAAAGGATAAAACATGACCACCAAGAGTACCCATATCAGTGTGGCCATATCCCAAATTAATATAAATTGTCTTCCTGAATCCTCATAGCAATCCTATAAGCATCTAGAGCATTTGCGGTCTCTTAGGTGGTTCATGAAACAAATTATTTGTGTATTCATCCATCAACTGTGTAAAGGAATTCAGAATCCCTGTAGCCTGGATAAATAATAGGGAACACCTACAAGTTATAATTTTATTTATTTATTTGATGTTTTTTTTGGGTTTTTTTTAAGATTTTATTTATTTATTTGAAAGACAGAAATTACAAGCAGGCAGAGAGGCAGGCAGAGAGAGAGAGGAGGAAGCAGGCTCCCTGCTGAGCAGAGAGCCCGACACGGGGCTCGATCCCAGGACGCTGGGATCATATTTATTTGATGTTTTTTTGCTAGTGTCTCTTTCCTGGAACCTAGATCTTAGTTTTCTGAGAGCTCAAAAATATAGAGACAAAATATTTCTTTTTTTTCTTTCAAGTCCCAATTCCAAATTGTGAGTTGCACCGTACTGCACAATCCACTTAACACTGAGCCTCAATTTTTTTGACCGTAACATTGGGGATAGTAATACCTCCTTAGAATATTGTGAGATTGCTAGTAATAATACAGAAAATGGCTCATAGAACCCTTCCAAGAAATGTTAGCTACATTCCTGTTCTTCCAAGAGGCCATTGTATGATATAAGGACAATAGATGGACCAAAATGCTTAGTTTCCCAACCACATTTAATAGGGATATACAGGCATATCAAGCAAAATAGCCAAACAGTAAATGAAGAAAGATTATTGGCAATCTTCTATATTCATGCTATAAAAAGGGCACAGTCACTGAAATCTTTTTTACTTCAGTGACTTTTATCTGTGATTAAGAAAAGCAAAATGTACTTCTGTTTTACTTCCATCAAAATATCAGTGCCTATTCATGTGGTCTGTATGTTACTGAACAGAGGATCATCCTTCAGGAATATTATTAAGAAGAGAGCTCTAAAATAAGAGCAAAAATAATCAGATTTACTGATTTTACTTAGTCCCTCCATCTCCTAATTTATAATTTTTTTCTGAAAGGATAGATGCTCTGATATATTATATATACAGTATATGTATAGCAGAAAAAAATATTTAACCCTTTTCTGCTTAACAATATGACCAACACTGTCCCTTGCTGAATTTCCTTTTCATCTTATATCCAACCTGAAATCTGAGCTCTAAATGACCTAATAAAAATGATTTAAAATACAAGTTAATGTTATTTATTTCCCAGAACCAACAGCATATTTTATATCTTTCAGCTGGTGTAACATGTCAAAAATTCTGATAACATTCTTAGGATCCTAAAACATCTTTATGAGATAGAATATTGAGCACATTTATTGGTCATTATCTCTGAGGCATTTTGATTTTGTCTCATTTCAGAAAGAACAGAGAACTCACATAAGGACTCCCAGGCAGAGGCTATTACTTCTTTCAGTTGCAAAAAAACTGACCCTCAATTCTATGGTCAAATAATCTTTGACAAAGCAGGAAAAAATATACAGTGGAAAAAAGACAGTCTCTTCAATAAATGGTGCCTGGAAAATTGGACAGCTATGTGTAGAAGAATGAAATGGACCATTCTCTTATACCATACACAAAGATAAACTCGAAATGGATAAAAGACTTCAACATGAGTCAGGAAATTATCAAAATCCTAGAATTATCAAAATTATCAAATTTATCAAAATCCTAGAGGAGAACATAGGCAGCAATCCCTTCGAAAATGGCCACAGTAGTGGCCACAGCAACTTCTTTCAAGATATGTCTCCAAAAAAAAAAAAAAAGATGTCTCCAAAGGCAAAGGAACCAAAAGCAAAAATGAACTTTTGGACTTAATCAAGATCAAAAGCTTCTGCACAGCAAAGGAAACAGTCAACAAAACAAAGAGGCCACTCATGGAATGGGAGAAGATATTCGCAAATGACACTACAGACAAAGGGCTGATATCCAAGATCTATAAAGAACTGCTCAAACTCAACACACACAAAACAGATAATCATGTCAAAAAATGGGCAGAAGACAGGAACAGACATTTCTTCAAAGAAGACATACAAATGGCTAACAGACACATGAAAAAATGTTCATCATCATTAGCCATCAGGTGGATTCAAACTAAAACCAAATTGAGATACCACCTGACACCAGCTAGAATGGCCAAAATTAACAAGACAGTGAACAACAAGTGTTGGAGAGGATGTGGAGAACGGGGAACCCTCTTATACTGTTGGTGGGAATGCAAGTTGGTGTAGCCACTTTAGAAAACAGTGTTGAGATTCCTTAAGAAATTAACAATAGGGTTACCCTATGACCATGCAATTGCACTACTGAGTATTTACCCCAAAGATACAGATATAGTGAAAAGAGGGTCATCTGTACCCCAATGTTCATAGGAGCAATGGCCACAGTCGCCAAACTGTGGAAAGAGCCAAGATGCCCTTGATGAATGGATAAAGAAGATATGGTTCATATATTCAATGGAGTATTATGCCTCCATTAGAAGGGATGAATACCCAACTTTTGTATCAATATGGATGGGACTGGAAGAGATTATTCTGAGTGAAATAAGTCAAGCAGAAAAAGTCAGTTATCATATGGTTTCACTTACCTGTGGAGCATAAGGAATAATATGGAAGACATTGGGAGATGGAGAGGAGAAGTGAGCTGGGGGAAATTGGAGGGGGAGACAAACTATGAGAGACTGTGGACTCTGAGAAACAAACTGAGGGTTTTGGAAGGGAGTGGAATGGAGGGTTGGGTGAGCCTGGTGGAGGGCATTATTGCATGGAGCACTGGGTGTGGTGCATAAACAATGAATTTTAGAACACTGAAAAAAATAAAATAAAAAATAATAAATGTCAATTCCGCCCTTCCTGATATTCCCCTATATCTTATTCTAAAAAATTTTATTTATTTGAGAGAGAGAGAGAGCACAAGATGGGGGTAAGAGCAGAGGAAGAGAGAGAACCAGATTCTCCACTGAGCAGAGAGTGTGACTTGGACTTGATCCCAGGACCCTGGGGTCATGACCTGAGTCGAAGTCAGATGTTTAACTGACTGAACCACCCGACACCCCTGTATCTTTTTTTTTTTAAGATTTTATTTGTCTATTTATGAGAGAGAGAATGTGTAATGAGCACAGGGAGGGGCAGAGAGGGAGGAAAGGGAAGAGAGAAAGAATCCTACACAGACTCCACACTCTGTGCAGAGCCCTAGGTGAGGCTCAGTCTCAGGACCCTGAGATCATGACCTGAGCCATAACCAAGAGCCAGATGCTTAAAAAAAAAAAAAAAAAGAGTCAGATGCTTAATGGACTGAGCCACCCAGGCACCTCTCCTCTCATTTCTTGTAAGATATTAAGATGCTCATAATATCTGTCTCTTATCTGATCACCATTCCTGAAGATACTTGAGATACTCTTGGATAATCCATCCCTGAGTCTGATTGTTCTTTTCCTTCACTTTTTCATTTACAGTTATCTTTGCCTCCATCCCAATAAGCCTTCAATTACCATCATTACTGTCATTCTCAGTATTTGTGTCTTCTGTAAATTCCAGCTGGATTCCCGAAACTCCACTCGAAATCTTTATTTTTTTCTCCATTGGCCAGTTATTAATTCTAACTTTATTAAGGTATAATTTTATACATCATAATAGATGTTAAGTATTTAGCTCAATAAGTTAAGAAAAATTATTCCTTTTCCTCACTTAACCATCATTTTTCCTGGCTTTAAAGTAATTTTAATTTAATTTAATGTCTGGTTTGATTTCTCTATCCTAAAGTCCTTTATTACATTCTTGATACTTCATTGTTTTGTCTTGATATATACAACTTTAATCTACTTGGCACAGAGTTGTGTGCATGGGACATATGGATACCCAATTCTCACAGCATAAATTGTTTTATAGTGCTATAATTATCTTTTTATTAGAGTAAAATACACATAATGTAAAATTTATCATTTTAACCATTTTTAAGTGTGCAGTTCAACGGCATTAAATACATTCACATCGTTGTGCAACTATCACTACTATCCATCTCCAGAACTTTTACATCTGCCCAAACTGACACTGTACTCAGTGAACATTAACTTCCATGTCCTCTTCCCACAAGCCATTGGCAACTACCATTCTACTTTCTATGTGAATTTGATTACTCTAAGTATTCCATTTGAACAGAATCATGTAATATTTGTCCTTTTGTGTCTGGCTTATTTCACTTAGCATGTGTATTCAAAGTTCTTCCGTGCTGTAGGTTGTGTCAAAATTTCCTTCCTTGTTAAGGCTGAATAACATTCCAATCCATTTTTTTTTATAGCTGCCGGTATCATTTGGGTTTTTTCTACCTGTTGGCTACTGTGAACAATGCTGCTATGAACATTGAAGTATAAGCATCCATTACCTTTCATTAGGCATTAATATACATGTATGGATGTGATTCTAGATGTCAACTCTTTTTTTGTTCTTAAAGATTTTATTTGTTTATTTGAGAGAGAGAGAGACAACAGGAAAGAGAGCCTGAGGCGGTGGGGTCATAAGCTGAGGGAGAAGACGGCTCCCCACTGAGCAGGGAGCCCCCTGCAGGGCTTAACCACAGGATCCTGAAATTATGACCAGAGCCAAAGGCAGAACCCCAACCAACTGAGGCACCCAGGTACCCCTTAGATATCAATTCTATTGCATTGATCTATCATTCCCTCCATTAATGTTAAAGTTTAAAATCTTGCAAAATAAATCTTTACAATTAATAAAGAATTTTCTTTCACTTGTTTGTTCTTCTTCAACAATATTTAAGAAAATTAGCATTTTGCATTTCTATGTAAATTTTACCTTCATCTTGTAAGAATCCTCCCCAAAAACACTGATTGCACTGATTTTTACTAAGATTACATTGTATCTATCAATTAATCTGAGTAGAACTTAGTTAAGTGACTGAGTCTTCAAACCCATGAATGTGGTCTGTCAGTTATTTAGTTATTCTTATATCTCTAATAAAGTTGTTATGGTCCCTGTAGAAGTTTTGTATATTATTGGATTTATTCTTGTATACTTGATTTTTCCAATGATTTTTAAAAATATTTTATTTATTTATTTGCCAGAGAGAGAGAAAAGAGCAAGCAGTTGTGGGGGATGGGCAGGGGGACAGGGCAGCAAGCAGAGGGAGAGAAGCAGGTTCTCTACTGAGCAAGAAGCCAGATGTGGGACTCAATCCCAGGCCATTGAGACCATGACGGGATCTGAAAGTAGACACTTAACCAACTGAGTCATCCAGGTGTTCTGATATTTGATATTTTTGGTGCAATTGTTGAGAAAACAGTTTTTAATTTTATTCCTTCCTAATATTTTACTGTTGTATTGAAACTCAGTTAATTTTTGCATATTGATTTTATACCTTTGTCTGCTGTTAAGCTCTATGAGAAGTTATGTATTCTTTTGTATTTTCTATATTAACAACGTGTAACTTGAAAATAGAATTTTGTTTCTTCCTTTTTTATTATATTACTTTCTATTCTGTTTTCTGCCCTTCTTCTAATGACTGGGATCTCTAGGTCAATGTTGAGTATTTATCCTCAAAAGGAAAGCTTTCAATACATTAGCATTATTTATTATGTATGTTTCAGGTTTTTTGAGTATATTTTTCCTGTTTAAAAAATTTCCTTCCTTTAGTTGACTAAAATTTTTAAACATAAATGTTTAACTTTATTAAGTATAATTTCTTATTAAATAAGATTTTTCTTCTTTAATCTGATTACTTTCTAATAATTGCTTTTGTAATGTTAAATTAAACATACTTCTGGGACAAATCCATCTCTATCATGATGCATTTGTCTTTTTTTAATATATATTACTGGATTTAATTTTCTCATTTTCTTCTTCCTCTATCAATTCCTGATAGATTTGTTAAAATACACCACTTTGATTGTAAATGTCTTTATTTTTTTTAGTCATACCAATTTGTTTTAGATATTTTGAGACTATGTTATAGGCATGTGAAAATTCGAAATATATTCTTGATGAGCTATAAGATGATAATTATTATTATGAAATGAGTTCATGATTTCTATTAATGTGCTTTGCCAAAGATCTGTTTTTTTATGTTAAAATAGATGCAAGAACTTGTTTTTGCTTATACTTTACATACTAAATCTGTTTCTCTCACCTTACTTTCAACCTTGACATATACCTATGCTTAAGATTTGTCTTTTGTATGTAGTGAATACCACATTTTTTCCAAGTCTGATAATCTTTGCTACTTAACCGAAACATTTAGTCCACATGTATTTAATATAATTTGTTATACATTTGGGTTTAAAGTTCCATCTTTTGTACATCTTATTGTGCTACCTGTTCTGTGCTTCTTTTTCTCTCCTTTCTTAGCTTTTTTTAATTCATTATACTTAAGCAATTTCTACATGTTTTAAAAATGTCAATGACAATAATTACCATTACTGTTGTTATAATTTTATTCACAAGTGCATTTAGAATTTGTCCATGTATTTAACTTTTATCATTTCTTTCCTGCTGCATGCAATTTGGATCTTCTAATTAAACTTATATTTCTTTTCTCTCATGTTCAGCCCTGGAATTTCTTTTAGTGTGGTCTTTTGGTATCAAGCACTGCCTTATTAATGATATCTGGGGCACATCACTGGGTGAGGTGGAATCTGCTGTTAAAGAGGCTGGGGAAAGGCAGTGCTGGAACACTGGGTTCCACTCCTCCCACTCCCTCCTACTTCACATCCTTGCTCAGGTTCCACTTGTACCCTTTGACTGGAGTCCAGAAGTCTGAGGGAAAAGAGAGCACCAGGAGTCAGTATATTGAATAGAGGCTAAAAGGTGAGCTGGGGCATTTAAAGTAACATGATTTTCCTGAAAACAAAGTTATATTAGGTGAATCAGTAGAGATGACAGAAATATAGAAAGAAAGATTCCGGGGGTGGGGCGGGGAGGAGAGAGAGAAAAAAGAACAGAAACTTGATTTGAAGAGCAGTAGTTACAGATTTGTCCACCTCTGGAAAAACATGGTTTATCTTACATTTAATAAATGTGGATTAGCCCCTGCTGTATGCCAGGAAGTGCTACTATACACTTGTGAGAACAAAGCCAACATGATCCCTTCACTTACAGGTAGACAGATATGAAGCAGTTGATTATACCAAATTTGTAAATAAATTCCAAATGATAAAAATAACTTAATGAATTTTCTAGTAAGCACCTTAAGGTGAAAAAAACACCTTTTTTTTCCTATTCCAGATTTCTTAATGGATATCCTTTTTTAAGCAACTTAACAAGTATTAGATTACAAAAGATATGATAGATTTTGTAATGGTTATATATATCCATGCTTACTAACCTATCATCACAAATATCAACTGATAGTGTACAGGAATGTTAAATTCAAAACTTCTCCCCAGACTAAAATGATACTGGGTGCTACACTTTAAAATATACCTCTGTTATCAGTAAGTTTTGTTGTCATTTTCTGCTTTATTATGAAAAAATGACAAAAATTAAATACTCAAGGACAACCTTCCACAAAGTATAAATGAGAAAGAAACTAGTGTTCGATCTCTTTGCAACAAGACTAGAAATTAAAAAACTAAGAAGTCTTATAACCTAAAAATTTTGAAATAATAAAACAGAAAACACTGTTAAAGGGGAATTGAAACCAAAATTTCAGAATTTCCACAAAATAACAATAATAACAATGTAACACTGGATAAGCTATATGTTACATTTAAAACAACGCTCAGAGGAAATTCATTAAAGTCTAACATTTTCTTTAGCTTAGATTAATTATTTACTAATTATCTAATCCAAGAAGTTATAAATATAAATAGCATAAAACTTAGGAATAAAGAGAAGATTAATACAGATAAAATCAGATATGGGTTTATTAGGAGAAAATGATAAACTAAGGGTACTGTCCATGTTATAACAATTAAAAAACTAGATCACTTGTTGAATTAATTAAGGAAAAAAAAACAAATCTGAGCATATAAATAAAGGGTGATAAAACTAAAAACTAAAAAAAAAAACTTTTAAAATACATTTAAATAAATTTGAAGCTTTGAGTGAAATGGATAATTTTCTGGGAAAATACATAACTTAATTTACATGCATAATTAAATTTTACAACAGAAGAGAGACAAATTCAGAATAGAACTAATATGGGGGGGGGACAGAAAGTTGTTAAAGAAAAAAAAATTGATTTCCACTATGAGAGATAGAAGAAAGAAAGGAAAAAAGGAAGGAAGGGCAAGGAGGAAAAAGAAAAAGATCATAAATTCAGACTTTCATATGAGTATTCTATAAAACCTTTAAAGAACAGATAATTCCAGATACCACACCAAATAAGAAAATTACAGAAAAATGTCTTTTATAGGGGCACCTAGGGTTAAGCCTCTGCCTTCTGCTCACATCATGATCTCAGGGTCCTGGGACTGAGCACTGCATAGGGCTCTCTGCTCGGCAGGGAGCCTGCTTCCCCCTCTCTCTGCCTGCCTCTCTCTCTACTTGTGATCTCTCTGTCTGTCAAATAAATAAATAAAAATCTTTTTAAAAAATTTACTATTACTTTTAACCTCCTATAAAATTTGATATAGGATTCTAATATGACAGTTATTTTTATATCAAAACCTTGAAAAAATGTCATTACTATGTCAGTTGGCTTTTGTAGTTTCTGTTAAGAAATAGCCAAACTGTGGAAAGAGCCTAGATGTCCATCAAAAGTTGAATGGATAAAGAAGATATAATATATATTTATACAGTAGAATACTATACAACTATCAAAAAACCCGAAATCCTGCCATTTGCAACAATGTGGATGGAGCTAGAGGGTATAATCCTAAGCGAAATAAGTCAATCAGAGAAAGACAAGTATCATATAATCTCACTGATATGAGGAATTTGAGAAACAAGACAGAGGATCATAGGGGAAGGGAGGGAAAATGAAACAAGATGAAACCAGAGAGGGAGACAAACCATAACAGACTTAACCTCAAGAAAAAAACTGAGGGTGGCTGGAGGGGAGGAGAGGGTGGGAGGGATAGAGTGACTAGGGGTGGACATTGGGGACAGTATGTCCTATGGTGAGTGCTGTGAATTGTGTAAGACTGATAAATCACAGACCTATACCCCTGAAGCAAATAATACACTATATGTTAATTAAAAAAAAAAAAAAAAAGAATCCTATATCCTGTAGTATGTGACTTCTGGAAAATGATTTCATTCTCTGAGCTTCAAAATCCTTCCTCTATAAATGGGGGATAATAAAAAAAGATATGGCACAAAAGTGTTGTAAAGCACAGAGAAAGGGTTTGGTCCTTAAACATTTCAAAGCTCTGGGTTCCAGATTCTGGACTTTCATCTCCTTTACATTTCACAGATGCCCAAAGAAACAAGAAAGAACATCCTTGGATTGTTCCCTGTAAGGCCCACATGCCCTCCCCTACCAAAAGAGTTGATTATCAGAATGAAAGGAGGGCCATGTTAAGGGTTTTGTGGCAGCAATGAAATCCTGGGGAACTTGTAAGCATGACAAAGAACTTTTTAGGGTTCTCAGATGACTTTAAGGATTGAATAAGAATGGATTGCTATGTTGCATCTGAAAGAAGAAAACTGAATGCAAATAGGATATTTGTTGGTAACCACAGGGCCTTAATCATCACATCAACTATCTCTACAAATACTAACTGATATAAGATTCACAGTAGAAGAGAAAGTTGGAAACTATAGAGATGCCACATATATTACCCTAAAGAGGGAAACACTACTTTGCTATATGAGAAGAGGGCTTTATATGCTCTCTGGAATAAAATGGAGATTCTTTGGAATCTGGTATCTACACACATTTTTATTTAAATGTTGTTTCTGCTAATTCATGCAGAAGAATATGAAGTCTGACTCATCCCTAAGTTATATGGTCTTCACTTTGAATTTCATGACTTGCCCTTAACAGACTGGCTATACCAATAGTTCTTTATTGTTGGCATTTTTTTTTGATACTTGGTCCCTCATATTTGGTAGTTTTTAATTCCTATAATACTATAATATTTAATGTATTTCTAAAAATTACTCTACACTGGAATAAAATGTAGTAGAGAACGGGAATTATTCTTCTGCCCTATTGCCATCAAAAAATATTTACTGAATAACCTTGTGGGCTGGAAATTGTGTTGAACATGAAATACTGTGAGATACCCCCCATGTGTTTCTTTACTTAGGAGAAAAAAGTTATATTCTCACATGTCCCCTTGATACAAGAAAATAAGCACCCAGTGAGTGGAATAGATGAATGTTTCCTGATTGATCATCAGAATTGTTGGGGGAGTTTAAATTTCAAAAGCCTGGGCCCAACCTCCAAAGACTTTGATCGGTAGGATTGTGCTGAATTTTAAACACCAAAATGTGTATATAATTTAATAATTTTTGAATATATCACTTATACATATAACACAAAATTTAAAAATTATATATTTTATATTATAAAAGGATAATCAGATGAAAGGTTTTCTCACAGCCTTTTTCCTTTGCTTTTCTTCTCAGAAGCAACAATGCTTACGAGTTTCTTAATCCTTCTGGTCTCTCTCACTACCTCTCTGTCTTAAAAAGCAAACATATACACAGTGTTCTATATTTTTTCTTTTTTCACTTAAGAGTACTTGAGAAAGCTTTATAGCCTCGGGGGGGAAAACCATCTAGACAAACTGTGTCAATATTGAGACCATTCATTTTATGTCCAAGTATTGAGAAACAAATCACCATGCTAGAATGATTGTTCTTAAAATACCAGAAATATCAAGTATGTCAGTTTTTAAATTTTGACAGCAAACTATTTGTATAACTTAGAAGAAGAGTCTTCAGCAGCAACAAAATTTTATTGCCGATATGGCTATGACCATCCTGTCTTGGCTATGAGACTGGATATGACAGGAAGCAGTACGTTGTCCTTCCCAAAATGTGAAGTTATTTTCTACGTATTTATTTCTTGTAATTCTCATAGGGATCCTTTTGTTAATTGTAACACTGTTGTTTACAGCCAAAGCAGAAAGGATACAAAAATATGTTTACATCAAGAGAAGAAAACCTATAAAATTTAAAATAGAATATAAAATGAAGCAAAGCAATATTTAACTTAAAAATATTGGAAGATCAAGTGCTCTTCTACATTGAAGACAGTGGTCAATGAAAACTGAATTTCATTCCTTTCTGGTTGGTACAATCTAGTTTTCCTAGTCTTTTAAGCTTTGAAATTAAATTCCATTTCATCTGAGAGGCAATTTTTATTACCTTAGACTTTAGACCCAATTCTTACAGTAAAATGAAGAATTAAGAGTCACATTAAGGGAACTGGCAGGCAAATCCACCCTGATTTATATAAACTTACCATCAGCATCCCAACTGACAGGGAAATTGGTACAAATGTAATGCTTATAACGAGGCAGGCATGGACATGGAATGCAGAATAATTCATTTTTCTGCCAGAGTTTTAATTTTCTTTTCTATAAATTAGGAAAGTTGGACTAGATCAGAAAACTTTGGCTCACGCCCCAAATCCAGCCTGCCACCTGCATTTGTGTATTGGTATGTAAAGTTTTATTGGAACACATCCATATCCATTCGTTAGCATATTGTTTATGGCTGCTTTTGTTCCACAATGTCAAAATTGAATAGTTACTATGAGACCATATGGGTGCAAAGCCAAGAATATCCGCATAAGTTTATAAACCCTTGGGCTTGGTAATAATGACTAATAAATCTTCACATTGTTGGAGCACCTACTCTATGTGAACAACTTTATATGTTTTACTTCATTTCAATAAACATTGTAAAAATGTTTAAAATGGGTACTGAACTTTGAGTTGTCCCTAAACTCACCTTGGGAAACTGATCCAAACTCAGTTTTGATTAAAGTCCTCTTTCTTAAATCATAAAAGCCCATCTAGTTCAAAAGACTAGACACATTTGTGGAATGTGTATAGTATATAGGACAAGAAGTGAAGGGCTTGATAAGTAAAATGCAGATTTATTAAATAGGATATTTGAGGACAAACATGATGTCTTCCTTTTTGTTTCCCTATTAACTATCACAGAAATGTTATATAGTTAGTACATACTAAAAATTGTATGAATGCATCAACTCTGCAGGCTTAAAGTGTTTTAATATTGTATAAGATGGGAAAAGACAACATATTACCATGATAAAAATCAGGCATATTGTGGAATTCTCCTCTAAATGACATACGAAAAGTAAAATGTGCTATTCCAAATAGGAACAATCAAAGTTGAAACTCTCCATAATGCCTTTGAGTTAGGGAACAGGTTGGAGTGGAATGAAACTTGGACTTACATGCAGAAGGTGTCTTCTAAAGTACAGCTTGAAATTCCAGTTTCTTTTCCAATACATGCAATATTTACTGTCATAACTCTGGAAAGAGCTAGCAAAACAGGTTATAACTCTTTCTGCATTCTTTCTCCTATGAAGAGATCCCCCAGACAAGGGGTTTACCTTCTAACTGGAATTTTCATGATTTGTTCCTCTGGTCACACTCATTCAAAACACTTGCTTGAATAATTCTTGACTTCCTGTAGTAAGTTTCTAGGCAACCTCAGAAAAGTTAGGTCCTAGCTAGAAAGGATATTGAGTGATATTATAAAGGCATCATGTATTAGAATGAGAGAACTCCAAACAACTTAAAGAGCCCAGAGACTGCCAGGATTGGTTCATTATTTCCTTTCATACATTCCCTATTTTTACACAACTATCACTTTTAAACTACTCATGAATGGAAGATATTTGCCTGTCCCCATATGTAACAGTTGCCCTTCAGTGACTCAAAAACTGCTCACCCTTTAATCCTGACCCAACTCCCCACTCAACTCTCTTATACTCAGGGCCATATGTTGTAACCAGGTTGTTATAGAAGGGAGAGGTCATTTACTGTCCTCTGTCCAATCTCCAGAATTTTTCTTTATATCAACTAGTCCACATAGAAACAAAGGTCAGTCGTGATAGAACTGCTGTGAATCATGGAAAGAGGAATTACTGTTGAGAGCCCAGTTACCCAGTGATTTCCTGGGATCATAAAGCCTACTATCTTAAAGATAGAATGGGCAATGTTTTTCAACTATTATACACATGGAGTGAGGATAGAAGCAAAATAAACAAATAACAAGCAAACAAACAAAACCCCGAATCATGTAAGTGACTGACTTCAGAAACCAGAATACCAAGAGATAAACAATGACTCCCCACAGAGTCATACACTTAAATGGGGATATGAAAGGTTTTCATTCCTAATATCCTGAGACAATAGAGATTCTGTATTTCATGAAATAAAACACAGTTACAGTATATACACTTTGTTTAAAAATACCTCTCCTATTCAAAAAAGTTCTAAATTAGATTTAAATCTTAGCATGTACCTGGAACATCTTCAAAATTGACTTCCTTTCTGATTGTCCCCTTACACCTACATACCATCACAATATTTTCAGGGTCCTTAAAAAAATGGCATTATCTATCCCCTACCTTAAATTTTGTGAACTGAAACCACCTGCATTCACACAGCTTTAACTGCCGGGATGGAGATCTGAAGTCACTTGTGTCCACATGACTTGCCTCTTCATTTCAGGAGATTCTTGGCCAGGAAGATAAGACTATAAACCAATAAATAACTTTACTATTGCCAAGAATTTCCTAAAAGCCAAAACATTTGAGTGAATAGTTTGCTCATCTGGGCAAACAGCCTTTGCTCTGGGAACAATGGGTTGTTCACATGGCCAGATAGCTCACTTAACAAACATCTGTTTATTTATCAAAATTTCCTTTGAGACACTTTCTTCACTGTGCCCGCCAACCCAAAAATTCCACATCAAGAACTGTACCCAATCCCAATCAGATATATGTACTGAAAGACCTGCCTTAAAGTATTTGATCCCAGAGCCCAAACTCCTGTCAATGTCTACCCCTGACCTTTCCTTTCTGAGATGCTACTAAGACTATCAAAGTCATTCTCTACCTCACTGCAGTATATTCAATGAACTTAGCTTTGTTTGAAGAACAGGTTATTCTGATGGTCTTTTGAGAAGTTGATAGTCAATCTTCCTAATCTATATCAAAACATCAGCTGCAATCTCTCCTGATCTATAAATGGATATACACCAGTAATCATGGAGAGAATATAGGACAAACTTCTGAGGAAATATGCATGGAAAATGTACACCATGCTCAAAGCATTTTAAGATAGCTTGTCAAAAACAAATAATGCCACAATTTTATCTATGAGAGTTTTATTGATATATATGTTGTTATATATGTATTCATGTGTGTATGTATAATATTATATATATACTATTATACTATACATAATAACAGTATATATAATAATATATATACTATTATAGATACATATAAATTATTAAATACCTTTAAAAGCTATGGTGAGATTTTCTGATTCACATTTCAGATTTTTTAAAATTTATTTATTTTAAAGATTTATTTATTTATTTGAGAGAGAGAAGGTAGAGGAGGAGGAGAGGGAAAGAGAATTCTCAAGCTGACTCCCCATTGAGCACAGAGGCCCATGTGGAGCTCAGTCCCAAGACCCCAAGATCATGACCTGAGGTGATGGCAAAGCTTAACCGACTAAGCCACCCAGTCACCCCAGTGTTTAGAGTTCTTCAATGCAGTTATCTACTTGGCTTAAGACTTTACTTTGTTCTGTTTTGTTTTGTTTTACAATATTTGTTTTTACATAAAGTACTATGTGAGCCCCAAGTCCGTATAGTTTCTTCAATATAGCCAACAAATACGTATCTCATTCACTTTATGCTATTTATATTATATTTATATGCAGAGTCACCCAAAGGTTCATCCTTAACTATAATAAGTCAAACTTTTGAAAGTCTGCCTAAATTGCCTTGATAGTGTCTAGGAAAACTACAAAGGCAAAATCATGCTAATGGAAGAAAATGCAAAGTTGTTTTTGATTAGCGAACTCCAGATTTATCCAGTCATCTGAGATCGAAGGTGATTCTTTATTGAAATGCAAAGATGAATACGATGACTTCTGAATACTAAGAATCTTTCCTATGGACTAAATATGGCTGATCAGAAAAATCCAACAATCACAAAGAAATCTACACTGCAACTATTTTTTCATAATCCTTTATTCTTTTATATATATATATATATATATAAATATATATATATAATATTTACTGTTATTCTGGGACTAAAAAGCTGAACAAGAAAGGCATGGTCCTAAATATTCATGGAGCTTCTAGTACAGTCAGATAAATAGCACAAATTAAAGACTACAAAAAAAAAAGAATTGCAAATTATAATGAGAAGAATGAAGAGAAAATACTTATACAGAGAAGAAAGGGGCCAGATGAATTTTCAGGTGATAACAAATGACAGAAAAGTTCTCTTCCAGGAAGTGTAAAGCATCTAAAGAAAAATTAAACCATCCATAGAAATCATCCAGGCCATGTCAAATGCAAATTGCTCACTGAGACATATGAAGGAGCAAACTGACATGAGTGAGGTCTATTATTTAATTTGCTTGTTTTTGTGCCTTTGGAAGTGAAAGAGAGAAGACTAGAATGTACAAGCATATTCTTAAAACACAGCAAGTGAAACCCCAAGATGACTTGTCCCTCAATGAGAGAACTAGGAATACCGGTATCACCAAGGGCCCTCTTATTTATTTATTTATTTTTTTATTTTTATTTGATACAGAGAGAGAGAAAGCACAAGTAGGTAGAGAGGCAGGCAGAGAGAGAGGGGGCAAGCAGGGTCCCTGCTGAGCAGAGAGCCTGATGCAGGGCTTGATCCCGGGACCCTGAGACTGTGACCTGAGCCAAAGGCAGAGGCTTAACCCACTGGTCCACCCAGGCGCCCCTATGCCTACAATATTAATAGATAAAATATAATTCATTTCTAGTGGGCAACAGAGACCCAGCCCATAGTCTGAGAAAATATGTCCAGCGGTCCAGAGAGAATGTTTGGCCTTGAGAATTGGATCTGGCTGACCAAGAGACATGGGACATAAACTATTCCAATTTCACTCTATTCTCTCTGGCTAAAGTTTATTTTGGGCTTTGCCACTGATGCGGTTTATTATTTTCAGTGTGCTCCATGCAAGAGTACAACATATTCCACAAACAGATAAAGCCTTGGTTTATTCCACAAAATAATTCTACTTCTTCAAGAGATTCTGGAACATTCTCAACTAATATAAAAAGGGCTTTGATATCTGGCACACTGCATTATGAGTTAAACAGTTCATATTTACAGTGTATAGACCTCTTCCTTTAGTAGAGAAAACATCAAATTTTCCTTTCTTTTTTAGGTCTAATGTCAAAGAATAAACACTTCTATGGAAAATTTCTTCATCTTCTTAATTTTTTTCTATGAATATTTCCTACTACTTTTTTCATAATTAAATAGGAAACACAGCACAAATATTTTCTATGAAGGCTCTGGATTGTTTTCACCAAAGATACTCTGAGTTAATGTGTTTCAGAATGTTGAGATATATAAACTAGGATCTCTGTTGACCAGATCTTGTTCCCCTGGGATCAAAACTCAATGAAACATTTACAAAACCTATTTGGGAGAGAGAGAGAGAGACAATCAGTTATGTGTTAAATTGTTTCCCCTTGAAATTCATACCTTGAAGTCCTAACCCCAAGTATCTTAAAATATAACTGTGTTTGGACAAAGGTTTTTAAAGGGATATTAAAGTTAAATAAGGTCATTGGGGTGCACCCTAAGCCAATAGGGTTGATAGCCTTATTAGAAGACTAAGACATAAAAACAGAGGAAAGACAGTATGAAGACACAGGGAGAAGAGAGCCATCTGCAAGCCTAGGAAAGAAAAAGAAACCAACCCAGCTGACAGTTTGATCTCAAACTTCCAGCCTCCAGAACTATGAAAAAAATAAATTTCTATTGTTTAAGCACCAGTCTGGGGTAGTTATTATGGCAATACTAGAAGAATTTTATATATAGACACTGTGGAGATATATATAAATCTTTGTGGAGAGATAGATAGAAATATGAGATATAGTTATCTCCAATACAAATACAACTTACACAATATCTACAAATACTGTGTTTTTTAATGGTGGTGGTTGTGCAAAACTTGTGGAAGATATGAATCATATTTACAGCAGCCCCTGAACTATTGAATTTTTAGATATTTTCAATTTTTCTAGATACTATTTGAGAACTGAATAATTCTTTTTAATTCTTTTTTTTTCTTTTTAACACATTTCTCTATATCCTATCTTATAACTCTTAGACAAAGGAAACCAGCTTAGATGTTTAGCATTCTTTTTGAGAATGATCTTAGCAAACCCACCAGGTCAATAAGAATATTATTTATTTTTTACATTCCTACAAATGAAAACATTTAAATTTTTTAAGTTGCTATGTAATAAAGATTTCTTTTCCTCCAGGTTCCAATAACATTTTGCTCAGTCTTCACTGCACCCTCACCAACTTCTTTCTTGAGGCCTGTCAGGCTTCTGCTAACAACCTCCTCTAGACCTTACAGCTTCCACTACCATGAATCTCAAGGCCATATGCCCTAGGTTTTTGTTACAGCAGCATCACACTCCTGATACCAAATTTTGTCCAGTTGCCATTTCTGCATTAAAAACCATCTCAATAAAATAATAATTTTGTTATATTCACAGATTCTGTGGATCAGTAACTCAAACAGGGCACACTGGGGACAACTTGTATCTCCAAGGTGTTTGGGGTCTCAGTTGGGAAGACTTGAACGGTGACAGACAATTCAAACAGCTGGGAGTTCTAATAACTGGGATTAAAGGTTTCATTTCCAGGATGCCTTAATCATTCATATCTGGTCTCTGAACTGGGATTATTTGAAGACTTGGCTGAGCTCAGACTGTCATATCAACTAAAGACCTGCATACAACCTCTCCTTGTGGCTTGGGCTTACCATGACATGGTGACTGGGATCCAAAAGGGAGCATCTAAGAGGGACCTTCCAGATAGAGAATGTTCCATAAGAACCAGGTGGAAGCTTCATGGTTGTTTTATTATCTCACCTTATTAATCATATAGCATTATTCCTACTGTAATTCATTGGCCAAAGCATTCATGAGCCCACTCAAATTCAAGAAAACAGAATACAGACCACCAACTCAGTCTAGAAATGGCAAAAAATTGGAGTCATGTTTTAAAATATCCACATGGTTTCTTAAATTCCTTATGCCACAAGTCATTTTTCTTACTAATATTTGTATAATTAGATACTTGTTATATGGGGAATATGTTTCTTAAAAACCTGTTTATGAACAGTTTAAAAATGTATCTAGATAACCTGTAATTATCAGTAGTTACTTAAACCATGGATCAATGCCTGCTTCGTAGGTGAAAAAATAAAAGCAGCAAACTGAAGTGATTTATCCATGATAGACTTCTGGATCGTGAGAATAGAAAATAGAATTCCTAATCTGTTCTTCCTCTGACATGTCCAGAACAATGCTAAGCACTTTGACTATCCATACAACTAATTTCTAGTTCAATGGTTACTGTTTTAAAAAATCCTATACTTATTTTTCCTTTTTGTAATAAATTATGCTGATTGACATAAATCAAGCTGAGAAAGACAATTATCATATGGTTACACTCATATATGGAACATAAGGAATAGTGTGGAGAACCACAGGAGAAGGGAGGGAAAACTGAATGGGAAGAAATAAGAGAGGGAGAAAAACCATGAGAGACTGTGGATTCTGGGAAACAAACTGAAGGTTATAGAAGGGAAAGGGGTGGATGGATGGGGTAACCAGGTGATGGGTATTAAGAGGGCATGTGTTGGGATGAGCACTGGGGGTTATACACAACTAATGAATCATTGAACACTAAAGCAAAAACTTACGATGTACTACATGCTGGGTAACTAAACATAAAAAAATAAAAATAAAGTTATGATTTTGTGGCTTAAAAAGATTTAGTCATATGAAAAAATGTAAAAGCATAAGCTTTTAGAGCAATTAGCATGAAATTTGAAATCTATTTCAACCACTTACAAATTACCTTTAAGCATGCTATGCCGTATTTTCCATCCTTTGCATTTACCTCATCTATAAAACAGTAATAATAATAATAATATGAATAATAATAAATAAATAGAAAATAATAATAATACATCCTTTATAGTAGTGGTGTAGAAATTAGAAATAAAATATGTAAATATTAAGTAAAATGTAAATTATTGGGGAATAATTATTTTTATTGTTAGACCAAAAAAGAGGATTGAGGTCAAATTACTTATTTTTCCTCTATAGTCCATGAAAATATCATCATTACCAAGCTCAGTTTATTCATTCCTTCATCTTTTATTCCTTTGCTATCATGTAATACAGTGACTAAAGCATGGTTTGGGGATCAAACTGCCCAGGGATGACTCCTGACTCTGGGCTCTAATATTCATAAACCATGTGACAAGTGACTTAACATCACGGATTTAGATTCTTCATCAAAGTGTTATTACCTAAGAGATAAATAAAACCATGTCTTTAAACAGTACTATATTTTTCAATGGCGTATAAATTTATTGATAAAGACACCATAGTACTCTTGTCGGAGACAAATAGACATGTCTGTCCTCTAAAAGAACACAACTGCTGGGCATGCATAAGGCAAGTTGGATAATTTGATTAAAATTAAAATGCATTTAGTGAAGAAATGGATAGTACATTTGGGAATAGGGGTACTAATAAAGGCCACTGAGTAGGAGGTTAGGAAATCCAAATTTTGTCTTGGTTCTGCAACTTACAGACTCTCCAATCCTAAGGAACTCACTCTACTGCTCTGGGCCTTGGTTTCTTCATCTGTAAAATGGGTATCACAACATCACCACGTTTACCTCACCAAAAATTGTGAGGTTCAATGTGGATAGAAAGACACCTTGACAACTGTAAGTGCCATAAAAATAGAAATTATGCTTTTAAAAAATATATACTTTGTGCCCAAATAAAGAAAACAAAGCTCACAAAGCAAATGCATTGTTTTTGTGCAAAGATATTTACATTTTATTCACAATAGGGTCTTGTTTATAGCAAGAGCATTTTCACACCAGAGGGAGGATACTAATTAACTGTCTGCAAAAATAAAAGGGTAGACTTTGCATTTTATTATAGAAACTCTGCAATTTAAACATCCACAAGTAAATTTGTGTTAAATTCCTACCAACATTGTGTTCTCTGATTTTCTGCTCACTGATTGTGGATTGTAGCTATCCAATTAAGATAAATGTGTAAATGCATATTGTTCAGAAATATTTTATGCTCATTTAAGGCATGGTTTGGTACGACTTTCATTTTCGCTTGGATATAGCTATTAAACTTGGATTACCCCTGGTGCTATTGAGAGGGAAAGAGGGATTTTTTTCCTTAAACATAAAGAGAGGCATATTAAGCTATAGAAAAACATAATAACATGTCCATGTAAGAGCATTTCCAAATTCTTATTTTCCATTAATGTGGAATGAAATACCCAATATTTCCTCATATAGAATTCACCTAGCATGTTATCTTTAAACTTGCTGCAAGTGTCTCCAATAAGCACTAATTCTCCAACTTTGGACAAATACCATGATTCATAAATACATAGTAAAAAAAAAATCATCCCAGCTACCATTTCCATAGATGATTGTGTGCCAGGCACTGTGTTAAGTTATGTACATGCCTTAACTCATTGAATCCTCAAAACAAATCTAAAAGATATGTAATATTAAGAATATTAAGATCCTACTTCTACCAATCAAGAAATTAAGTTTAGAGTGTGTCTTTCTCAGGGTTCATCAGAGAAAACAGACAAAACTACCTCTTGTGTTTCTGGCAGAAATTTAAAAGAACATCGTGATAAATCATTCATAGTTTAAAAAAAATAATAATGGATCTTTTAAAAAGCTAACAGCAAACAGTACATAAAATATGTGGAATGCATCAAATATAGTTGCTTGAAGGAATTTATAGTCTTAAATACTTACATTAGATATTTTAAAAGCCTCAAAATTAATGAGCTAAGTATTCACATTGAGTTGTTAGATGATCCACCCCAAACCACAGAATTAACCAAAATAAAATAGAAGGAAAGAGATAATAAAAATGAAAATAATAAATACAAATAATAGTTATGATAATAAAATACACAAAAAGATATTTACATTTTTTAAAAAGAAAAGTTATATTTTCAACAAAGACAAAGTTGGCTCTTTTAATAAAAATTATGACAAAAGAAATTAATCTGTTAATTGTTTGAGAGAAGGAAAAAGTAGAAACAATGCTATGAATGAGAAGGATATATAATCACAGAAAATGTGAAGAATAATAAGATAAAGGAATAGCATTATCAACTCTGCTATTCCTAAAAAAAAAATTCATCAAGAAGAAAGTAAAATCTTGACTAGCTTTAGAATAACGAGACTGAAGTAGTGGTCAAAGATCTTTCTTCAAACCTAACATCACCCTGGTTGGTTTTAAAAGACAAGTTCTACCAAAATTTCAACAAATTTCTATGCCTATATCCCTAGACAAAATTCTGTACTTTTTTCCCTAGACAGAACTGGGTTTCAATTGAGGGATTACTCCCAATTCAAACTATAAATCCAATACAATGTTGATAATAAAGTCAAACAACTCGTTATGGGTCTATTTCTCTCATAAATATAGAATCAAAATTCCTAAAAAACAAAACAAAAAGAAAAGAAAAAGAAATCCAATAGTGCATTAAGAAGACAATACACTATTACCAAACTGGGTTTATTCCAGATATGCAGAAATAGTTTATATTATAAAATCCATTAGTGTAAGTTTCCACAGTAACAGACTAAAAGAGAATACTATATAATCATCTCAATAGATGAAGAAACTTGATAATATCCAAAACTTATTCATGGTAATAAGTTCTTAGTAAATTAGAAAAAAAGAACATCTGACCTGAGGGGAAAAAAATCTATTAAAAAAAATACATTATTCTAAAGCATTAGCTTTAAAATCAAGAACAAGGCAAGGAAGCATATTTATCACAACTTCTAATCAACAATGTATTGAATATCCTAGCTACTATAATTAAGCAAGGAAAAAAAATTATAGTCACAAGAATTAGAAAGGGTAACATAAAACTGTCAGTATTTAGAGATATTATCATTCACCAATGAATCCAAGAAAAATGCACAGAAAAAAATGTAGAAATAATAGCAGCATTTAGCAAGGTAGATGGATATAAGCTTAATACAGAAGTAAAATACATTTCTATTCTTCAGCAGCACAAATCTGGAAAACATAATTAAAAAGAGGACTCCATTTATAACTGTATCAAATAAATATCAAGTAGATAAGAATAAATCCAAGAAATAATGTCCTGGAAAAACTATAAAACTTTATATAGAAGTATTAAACATTACCCAAATGAAAAGAGATATAAACCTTGTTTATGGATAGGAAGACAGTATCATAAAGATGCCAATTCTCCAAAAATTTATTTGTAAGATCAATAAAATTTCAAACAACTTCTTCCAAAAGTTGTTATGCCACTTTATAGAGATCTTTATAAATTTGTGCGACAAATAAAGGGTCAAACATAGCCAGGATGCTTCTAAAGAAGAATAAGGAGGAAAGATCTTATCATATATCAAAATTGATTATGAAACCATCATATCATGGATAGATAAAACAACCAGGATCTTTGGAATGACAGGTGTATCATGCAAGATCAGTGAGGAAAGCAGAAGTTAGTCAATAAGTAAAGCAGGAAAAAATTATTATTCATATGGGAAAAGAATGAAATTTGATCCTACCTCACACGATAAGCAAAACCTCTTCTATTTTAATATCAAATAGTCAATGAGTTCCCGAACACCTTGACTAAAATATCAAAAATAAAATAGAAAATATAAGCTAGAACTGTTTAGTCTTTGGGATATGGAAAAATTTCTTATGTTTACTGTAAAATTTTTAATTGATAAATCATGCTATATTAAAATTAATAACTTTGTTTGAAAAAAGAAAAAACCGAAGGTCTTTCTAAGAAAGTGAAAACACAGTTCATATACATACGCAGTATATTTACATTATACAAAATGGACCAAACGTAAATATGAAGAAGGTATAGTACAATATAAATTCATGTCAATAATGAAATTATAGAAAAATGGGAAGATAAACATAAATGAGCACAATCACTTTGGAGAAGTTAGAATTTATAGTCTAATATTGAATATCCAAAAATCTGAGCATCCAGCAATTCAATCCTAAAAAAGTATTCCTTGCAGAGGTACAATAGAAGATATATTCCAAAATATTCATAGCTGTACTGCCCATGATAGCAAAAACCTAGAAGTAACCCAGTTGCCCACTGGAGACTATTTACACAAAATGTGCTATATTCATATGATAGAATATTATATTGCAACACAAATGAATTAACTAGAGTGGCATGCAGCAAGCTAAATGAATCATAGTCATATAGTAAATGAAATTCTAAGTCTCAAATGACTACATGAAGCATTATATACTTTATTTTTAAAAGCCAAAAATAACTAAAATAGACATGCTGTTTTATGAATGGTTACAGAGTCAGTAAAAATGAAAACAAGGCATGAATGCAGGAGTTAGAAGGAGGAGGCGGCAGAAAGAAAAAATAAAAGGAGTGAACCATCCACTTGGACATTGATTATTCTCAAGGTCATAGCTCTGTTTTGTATGACAGCCTTATTAAAAAGAAGGAACTAAGCATGTAAATAAATGTAGGGCATACCTTGACTAAAGAGAAGAGTGTATCAGAAAACAAAGAAAGAAAAAAGTGAGAAAACTATGGGTTCCTGGTCCTACATACTCAGCAGAAACTCTCCTTTATAATACTGCGTGAACAGCCAGCATTGGAACCGTGCAGCAAATAACAATCACAAATCATTAATCATGATCTAGATCTGTTCAGAAACTATTTCAATTTCTGAGAAATTTTTGCCATAAAAGGTTTTCTCACTGGTGCACAGCCCACCTCTCTTGAGTCACGTGCACGTCGAAGGATCCCAGTTTATGACAATTTAAATAATATATACACAAAAAGTAAAGCAAAGCATGAAAATTTTAAGGTACCTTAAATCATTTTTTTAAAGTTGCAAAGCACAGTAAAATAATCGAAGAAATGATTACATGACACCATGGGGGTAAATGAAGGGGTAAATGAAGGCTAGCTGATGAATTCTGATGTCTATATCCTTTCTTAGCTCTTTATCAAAAAGTCTGCAGTTTCAAAAGTTAAATAAAGGAGAGTTTAGGCTAAAGTTTCAGGAAAATTCTCTTCCAGGGCAAATGGGTTGGGTCCTGAGTAGAAATCTGACATGAAACAAAAAGTAAAATTGCCTTTTTCAAGACTTATTTCCTTTTTCTTTTAGATAAAGAAAACATCACTGTTTATTTCATCAAGTTCATCAGCATCCAAGAATGTGTTACAGAATGACAACAAAGCTGGCACTGAGACAATAATCCTACTCAATTTATTTCAGTTGATTCAACCTACCATGTTATCTTCTCCAAGGGAACAAAATGGTAACACCATGGGAGCCTAAGCAGTATTTTTACACGGAAAGAGGACGATTATTTCAGGAGTGAAGTAAAACTGCTTAGAAGGGTCAGCAAGCAATTTAAAGCCTCTCTTTATCACAGTATACTGATAAAAGATAAGTTTAAACTGCCTTTCAAATTAGTAAATAGCACATAACATTTATGTATGCACTTGATGGAGAATGCTGAGAGATTCATCCTGGGCATGAGACACAAATTAATGGCTCTCAACCACACACTTTGTATGGATAGGAAAAGTAACTTCTTCAGTTTTTGTGAGGAAAACTAGAAGAATCACATTCTGATATAGAAGCATGATATCTATGGCTATAAATTGATGTCATTGACAATAAGGAATCAGAAGAATAAATAGTATGGTTTAAGACAAGTCACCCAAATATATTCTTAAAGTGATTGTATCTATTTCCTAGCACTACCATAACAAATCGTCAAAAACTCAGTGGCTTAAAACAACACAGAGTTATTGCCTCAAAGTGCTGGAATCCATAACTCTGAAATCAACATGTCAGCCGGGGTGGTTCCTACTAGAGACCCTGAGGAAGAACTGTCCCATACTTCTCTCCTAGCTTTTGATGGTTGCTGACATTCCTGGTCGCACCATGGCTCATACACCCATGATTCCAGTCCCTGCTTCTACTTTCACATGGAGTTTTCTCCTGGGTCTCATCACATCATAACCTCCCTGTCTTTGTGTATCTCCTGCTTTTATAAGACACCAATTATATTGGACTAGCATATTGGACTAGGGCCCACCCTCATCGAGTACACCTTAACTTGATCACTTCTGCAAAGACCTTATTTCCAAATAAGTCACATTCGTAGATGTTGTGTGTTAGTGCTTTAACATAACATTTTTGGGGGACACAATTCAAACCACAGATTAATCAGTGGGTAAGTTTGGGAGAAAGGAGGAGCACTATTGTAAACAAAAGTCAGATTCCTTCCCTGTTCTTTTACTCTAGGAGCAAACCAGCTGGTTAAACATTCAAGGAATTAATAAATCTCCAACTGCAAACTCCAGCAGCAAACTGATGTGCCCACAGGGGTTGAAAAGGTAATGCTGGTGAATGAAATGGACTGGCTAATATGAACTGATTTACTTATTTTATTCACTTAAAAAAGAGTTTTTACTGAAATTTTAGTCTTCACCTCCTTTTTTAAATCATTAAACATTTTATCATGCATCATTTCCATATGCTTTTTCTGTGCAATTTTCATAATTCTCATTATGGTTTGTTTTACATAGGCATCTTGCATTTAAGTTTTTGCCCAAGACACTTTGTTTGTTTATTGAAATGTAGAAGCTTCTACAAAGAAATATGTTTTCTCTCATTTTTCTTGAAATAGTCTAGCACATGTTTTCCAACTTTGGATAGAGACATAGGTAGAAAAACATTTTTCTGCTAAAAGGCAAATGAAAGTGAAAGCCTAATGATACTCAGTGGCTGGCAAACAACATTAGTTAGGGCTATAGTGGGGAATAGTGGGGACTGTGACACCTGTCCAAGCAAGGAAGAAGCTACTTAGCTCCAACCAATTAGTGCCAGATGAGCACACAAGGGAAGTCCTGAGTGCAGACAATCCAAGTACATTTTTTCAAGAGAAGTCACAAGTCCAGACTTTATGAGAAATCTCCTTTTTTTTTTTACAAAAATATGTTGGTTTATAAAATCCAAATAAAACAAAACTGTGACTTCAATTTAGTAATAGGCCACTATAGATCATGACCTTTGAGTCCACAGGACATCCATTTGAATGAATAGCTTTCCCTTTAGAAAGATGTACTTCCCTGCTTCCTCTCCCATCTCACTGCTGCCTGTCTCTTGTCCTCCTTGTCCTCTCTTCCTCCTCCCAACATAGGCACCCCCCTACTACCCCCAACTAAGTACTGGCTCTTCCTCAAATTTGAAAGGCTGAACTAAGCTCTTCCTCAAATAGAATTTGAAAAGCTGAACCCAGGTGATAAACTCATGAAATTAAATCTTAACTACCATTGCCTAACTCATAGAAGAAGAATAAATCTATTGGTAGGAGAATCTAAATCTGAAAAATTTCCTCCACAAACTAGTCAATGTCTTTTGCCCCTGACAAAACACCTGATCATGCATAGTTTGACAGCTTTAGCTATCTGCACCCACATTTATTGAAATTTATAATTTTCCATTGCGTACATATAATGTAGATACCTTTTTGCCAATATACAGGTTTTAATGGATATTCATGACTTTTTAGTTATTTCCTTTTGTCTTCTGAAACCCAACTTTCACAAGACAAAGAAAAGGGTCCTCTTACTAAAAGAATGACTAATGGGCACCAGTAGAAGTTGAAAATGCCAAATCCTCACCTTCCCAGTCTCCTTTGAAACTAGTATACATCATATTCCCCACCCTTCACCAATCAGATAAACTAGCCCAGATTTTGAAACCCAAGTTAGGAACACAAAGTAGCAGGGTCTGTGCAGAAAATCCTTTCTGGTGAAGTGGCAGAAGGAGAGACCATCTTGTAGAGATCCATCTTGCAGAGGCAGCATGGCCAATATTGGTTCTAGTTACAGTGGCTATGTTCAGCATCTGAGAATAGGTGATGTCATCTTAGAACCCTATACGTAGGAGCAGTGTTCAGTGATAAAGCCCAGCCGGTCCTCTTATTCCATGGCATCACTCATGGGTCATTCCTTACTGTGGAAGCTCCATGCTTGACTCTCCACCTGTCTTGAAGATTTGGGAAGATATTTTATGTCTTAATAAATTCCATTTCTGTTTCAAATAACCACACTTGGTTTCCGTTGCTTGCAACTAAGTTCCTCAATTTATATAAAAAATTAATGTGTCTGGATGACCAAACAGAATTGATTAGGGCAGAACTGAAAGCCACCAGGGTTGATGTTCACAATGTTAGGGCAGAACTGAAAGCCACCAGGGATGATGTTCAAAATGCTCTCAATGAGTTCCAATCTAATCTAAATACTCTAAAAGCTAGGGTAACTGAGACAGAAGATAGAATTCATGATCTGGAGGACAAACAGATAGAGAGAAAGGATCAGGAGGAAGCCTGGAACAAACAGCTCAGAAGCCATGAAAACAGAATCAGGGAAATAAATGATGCCATGAAATGTTCCAACCTCAGAATTATTGGAATCCCTGAAGGGGAGGAAAAAGAAAGAAGTCTAGAAGATATAGTGGAAGAAGTTGTCTATGAAAATTTTCCCAATCTCACGAATGGAAACAATGTTCATGTACTAGAGGCAGAGAGATTTCCTCCCAAGATTTTAGATTCTCGGAAGTCCTCACGATACCTCATAGTTAGAATGAGGAATTATGTTTCAAGAGAGAACCTCTTAAAAGCAGCTAGGACAAAGAAGCTCCTTACATACAGAGGAAAGCCCATTAGAATAACGTCAGACCTGTGCTCGCTTCGGCAGCACATATAGAATAACGTCAGACCTTTCCACAGAGACCTGGCAAGCCAGGAAGGGCTGGCAAAATATATTCAGAGTACTAAATGAGAAGAACATGCAACCAAGAATACTCTATCCAGCAAGACTGACATTTAAAATGGATGGAGAGATAAAGAGTTTCCAAGACCTGCAAGGCTTAAAAGACTATGCAACCACCAAGCCAACAATGCAGGAAATATTAAGGGGGGGTCCTATAAAAGAGAAAAAAATCCTAAGAATATCATTGAACAGAAATATAGAAACAATCTATAGACAGAAAGACTTCAAAGGCAACACGATGTCAATAAAAACCTATCTCTCAATAATCACTCTCAATGTGAATGGCCTAAATGCGCCCATAAAATGACACAGGGTTGCAGATTGGATAAAACGACAGGACCCATCCATATGTTGTCTACAAGAGACCCATTTTGAAACTAAGGATACACCCAGACTGAAAGTGAAGGGATGGAGAAGCATCTTTCATGCCAATGGGCCTCAAAAGAAGGCCGGGGTAGCGATTCTCATATCAGATAAATTTGATTTTAAACTAAAGACTATAGTCAGAGATACAGAAGGACACTACATAATTCTTAAAGGGACTATCCACCAAGATGATCTAACAATTGTGAATATCTATGCCCCCAATATGGGAGGACCCAATTACATAAGAAAACTATTAATCAAGATAAAGAGTCATATTGATATGAATACAATAATAGTAGGAGATCTTAATATGCCTCTCTCAGAAATAGACAGATCATTGAAGCAGAAAATTAATAAAGAAATAGCATTGAATGAAACATTGGACCAGATGGACCTCATAGACATATACAGAACATTCCACCCTAAAACAACAGAATACTCATTCTTCTCAAGTGCACATGGAACCTTCTCCAGAATAGACCACATACTGGGTCACAAAGCAGGACTCAACTGATACCAAAAGACTGACATTATTCCCTGCATATTCTCAGATCACAATGCTTTGAAACTGGAACTCAATCACAAGGAAAAGTTCAGAAGGAACTCAAACACCTGGAAGCTAAAGAATGCTTGGATCAACCAGGAGATCAAAGATGAACTTAAACAATTCATGGAAACCAATGAGAATAAAGACACTTCAGTCCAAAACCTATGGGATACAGCAAAGGCGGTTCTAAGGGGGAAATACATAGCCATCCAAGCCTCCCTCAAAAAAACTGAAAAATCCAGAATACACCAGCTGTCTCTACATCTTAAAGAACTGGAGAATCAACAACAAATCAAACCAACTCCACATGCAAGAAGGGAAATAATCAAGATTAGAGCAGAGATCAATGAGGTAGAAACGAGAGATACAGTAGAACGTATCAATGAAACTAGAAGCTGGTTTTTTGAAAGAATCAATAAGATCAATAAACCATTGGCCACACTAATCCAAAAGAAAAGCCCAAATTAATAAAATAATGAATGAAAAGGGAGAGATCACAACGAACACCAAGGAAATAGAAACAATCATCAGAAATTATTACCAACAGTTATATGCCAATAAGCTAAGCAACCTAGATGAAATGGATGCATTCCTGGAAAACTACAAACTCCCAAAATTGAACCAGGAAGAATTGACAACCTGAATAGACCGATATCTAGTAATGAGATTGAAACAGTGATCAAAAACCTCCCAAAAAACAAGAGCCCAGGACCTGACGGATTCCCTGGGGAATTCTACCAAACTTTCAAAGAAGAAATAACACCAATTCTCCTGAAGCTGTTCCAAAAAATCGAAGCAGAAGGAAAATTTCCAGACTCTTTTTATGAAGCCAGCATTACCCTGATCCCCAAACCAGGCAAAGACCCTACCAAAAAGGAGAATTTCAGACCAATATCACTGATGAATATGGATGCAAAGATTCTCAACAAGATCCTAGCAAACAGGATCCAGCAGTACATTAAAAAGATTATCCACCATGACCAGGTGGGATTCATCCCTGGGTTGCAAGGTTGGTTCAACATTCGCAAATCAATCAATGTGATAGAACAAATCAATAAGAGAAGAGAGAAGAACCACATGGTCCTCTCAATTGATACAGAAAAAGCATTTGACAAAATCCAGCATCCGTTCCTGATGAAAACGCTTCAAAGTATAGGGATGGAGGGAACATTCCTGAACTTCATAAAATCTATCTATGAAAGACCCACAGCAAATATCATCCTCAATGGGAAAAAGCTTGCAGCCTTCCCGTTGAGATCAGGAACACGACAAGGATGCCCACTCTCACCACTCTTGTTCAACATAGTATTAGAAGTTCTAGCAACGGCAATCAGACAACAAAGAGAAATAAAAGGTATCCAAATTGGCAAGGAAGAGGTCAAACTCTCTCTCTTCGCAGATGACATGATTCTTTATATGGAAAACCCCAAAGACTCCACCCCCAAACTACTAGAACTCATACAGCAATTCAGTAACGTGTCAGGATACAAAGTCAATGGACAGAAATCAGTGGCTTTCTTATACACTAACAATGAAAATACAGAAAGGGAAATTAGAGAATCGATTCCATTTACTATAGCACCAAGAACCATAAGATACCTGGGAATAAACCTAACCAAAGAGGTAAAGGACCTGTACTCGAAGAACTACAGAACACTCATGAAAGAAATTGAAGAAGACACAAAAAGATGGAAGATTGTTCCATGCTCTTGGATTGGAAGAATAAACATTGTTAAAATGTCTATACTGCCTAGAGCAATCTATACTTTTAATGCCATTCTGATCAAAATCCCACTGTTATTTTTCAAAGAGCTGGAGCAAATAATCCTAAAATTTGTATGGAATCAGAAGAGACCCCGAATTGCTAAGGAAATGTTGAAAAACAAAAACAAAACTGGCGGTATCACATTACCCGATTTCAAGCTTTACTACAAAGCTGTGATCACCAAGACGGCGTGGTACTGGCATAAAAACAGACACATAGACCAGTGGAACAGAGTGGAGAGCCCAGATATGGACCCTCAACTCTATGGTGAAATAATCTTCGACAAAACAGGAAAAAATATTCAATGGAAAAAAGACAGTCTCTTCAATAAATGGTGCTGGGAAAACTGGACAGCGATATGTAGAAGAATGAAACTCGACCATTCTCTTACACCGTACACAAAGATAAACTCGAAATGGATAAAAGACCTCAACGTGAGACAGGAATCTATCAGAATCCTAGAGGAGAACATAGGCAGTAACCTCTTCGATATCAGCCACAGCAACTTCTTTCAAGATATGTCTCCAAAGACCAAGGAAACAAAAGCAAAAATGAACTTTTGGGACTTCGTCAAGATCAAAAGCTTCTGCACAGCAAAGGAAACAGTCAACAAAACAAAAAGGCAACCCACGGAATGGGAGAAGATATTTGCAAATGACAGTACAGGCAAAAGGTTGATATCCAGGATCTATAAAGAACTTCTCAAACTCAACACACACAAAACAGATAATCATATCAAAAAATGGGCAGAAGATATGAACAGACACTTCTCCAACGAAGACATACAAATGGCTATCAGACACATGAAAAAATGTTCATCATCACTAGCCATCAGGGAGATTCAAATTAAAACCACATTGAGATACCACCTGACACCAGTTAGAATGGCCAAAATTAGCAAGACAGGTAACAACGTGTGTTGGAGAGGATGTGGAGAAAGGGGAACCCTCTTACACTGTTGGTGGGAATGCAAGTTAGTGCAGCCACTTTGGAGAACAATGTTGAGATTCCTGAAGAAATTAAGAATAGAGCTTCCCTATGACCCTGCAATTGCACTGCTGGGTATTTACCCCAAAGATACAGATGTAGTGAAAAAAAGGGCCATCTGTACCCCAATGCTTCTTGCAGCAATGGCTACAGTCGCCAAACTGTGGAAAGAACAAAGATGCCCTTCAACGGATGAATGGATAAAGAAGATGTGGTCCATATACACAATGGAGTATTATGCCTCCATCAGAAAGGATGAATACCCAACTTTTGTAGCAACATGGACGGGACTGGAAGAGATTATGCTGAGCGAAATTAAGTCAAGCAGAGAGAGTCAAGTATCATATGGTCTCACTTATTTGTGGAGCATAACAAATAACATGGAGGACATGGGGAGATGGAGAGGAGAGGGAATTGAGGGAAACTGGAAGGGGAGAGGAACCATGAGAGACTATGGACTCTGAAAAACAACCAGAGGGTTTTGAAGGGGCTGGGGGTGGGAAGTTGAGGAACCAGGTGGTGGGTAATAGGGAGGGCATGTACTGCATGGAGCACTGGGTGTGATGCCAAAACAATGAACACTGTTATGCTGTAAATAAACAAATAAAAAAAATCAAAAAAAGATATCTATAGAAAAGAAAAAAAAATTGTGTCAATGGTTACAGTATTTTTCTCATGATGCCCAAGAGTTTCATCTCATGAAGTACTACTAGAACCACTGTTCTAAGAGAATTAAAGCATTGTGGTTACTATGAAGTACTGCAGTTCAAATCCCATCTCTGCTACTTCCAAGTGCTTTAATCTCTCCGTGTGTTAGTTTTCCCCATATATAAAAAGAACAATAATAATTAGTTCTTACCTCATGGGATTGCTGTGAGGATTAATTAAGTGCTTGATACATAATGAGCATTCAATAAATATTGCCTATAGACATTATTTTCTCCCTAATCTATATCACACAATTAGATGGGACTCATTCTTGGCATAACCATGTTATTTGGGTAGGTGGTAAAAAAATAGATAAAGCCAGAGAGGAAATCCAAGACCCAGGAGCGAGAGCACTTGGGGTTCCAACTGCTTATGAAAGTAATCACCTGGCACTGCAGTTGGATTACCCAAAAGTCTAAAACTCTAAGAGAGAAACTACAAATAATATCTGCCCCCTTAATGCTTCTCTTTGAATTCTAAAAGAAAAAAAAAAATCCTAGGAAGCCTCACCAATTCCAGTCCTACCGTTTTTCTCAAGTCAGCTATCCTCACAGTGGCTGCTGGAGTATATACCAGTTAATAAAACTGAGAAGGATCCCTCCCCATGGAGCTCATATTACAGAACAAAATATCTAAATAAATTAATAACAAAATAATAGGCCAGTAAATCATATGGTATGTTGCATGTGGTGTCTGGGGAAATAATAGAGCAAGAGAAAGGGAATCTAGAGTGTCCAGGGTAGGAGGTTGCAGCAGATCTCCATTTTATTTTTTATTTTTTTAGAAGACTTTTCTTTTTCTTTTTTTTTTTTTTTAAGTTTTATTTATTTATTTGACAGACAGAGATAACAAGTAGGCAGAGAGGCAGGCTGGGGGACAGAGGGACAGGCTCCCTGTTGAGCAGAGAGCCCGATGCGGGGCTCGATCCCAGGACCCTGAGACCAGACCTGAGCGGAAGGCAGAGCCACCCAGGTGCCCCAAATCTCAATTTTAAAAGAAGGATCAGGGAAGGGTACATAGAACCTTTTAGAAAGGAGATATTTGAGTAAAGTTAAAGGAGATCAGAGAATTAATTGTGTGTGGATATCTGTGGGAAGAGCATTCCAGGAAGAGGGAACAGCTGTTGCAAAGGTCCTAAGGAAGGCACATACCCAGTGTTTTGAAAGAACAGCAAGAGTTTAATATAGTTGACGTAGAATGAGTAGGGGAAACCCATCATGCAAGATCTCTGGTATCAATGGGCATTATTTTGGGAAGGGACTTGTACTTATTATAATGCCTGACTTTAACTCTGAGTAAAATGAGAAGCCCTTGGACAATTTTGAGGAATGAAGCAACATTATATAATTTATGTTTTAAAAGTATCATTCTGGCTACTATGTTGCCAATAAACTATAGAAGGAGCAAAGGCAAGTACAGAAGCCAGGAGACCTCTTAGAAGACTATTCTAGTAATCCAAGAGAGTAATGATAATGTCTTATCACAAAATAGTAACAATGTACATGGGAAGAATTGGTCACATTCAGTTTACAATTTGAAGGTAGAATCCATAAGATTTCCTGATATTTATTATTAATTCCTCTTTATGTCTTGTCAATCTACCCTCTCTTTGTCTTCCTCACCGCTATCCATCCCACTACCTTGATGCCAGAGAGGTCTTCTATATTTCAGATGTTATCATCCTGTTTCCCTGAATTATACCCTATGGCTCTCCATATATTTCATACTATAAACTCCTTAAAATAGCTCATAAGACCTGTCATGATGGGGCACCTGTCCATATCCCTAATCTCACCTCCCACTGTTCCTCCAGAAGCACCCTCTTCAGTCAGAGGACTCCAAATGACTTTCACTGTCCTGAATTTTTCTTACTACTTCACACATGTCCGTGCCTTCAGACATACTATTCCTCTTCCCATAATGTCTTTCCCCAGCACTCTACCCGACTTTTACCATTGATTGCTTAATCCAGTGTTTAATGAAGAAAAGAGACATTAGAAAAAAAATCACTACAAATAATTGATTGTGGAAGTTTTCCCAACAACAAGCTGCAGAATACCAACTGCATTTATGAAAAGCAGAGATCATTATTAGATTCCTAAGTTCATTTGATATGATTAAGAAAGATGAAGATTTCTTATGTGTCAAAGTTTCAGTTAATTGTGAGTCAGCAAAGACAATACAGTAGAAGAGAATTTGGAAAACAATTATTTCTGTAAATTAAGAGATATTCTTGGTGTCATTTAATCACTGAGTGACCTTTGATAGTCTGCTGAAGCTTTCTCAAATAGTTTTTCCACTAAGACAGACCCTTCACCTATAATCTGAATTCAAGAAATTTTTAGAAAAAAGATTTGATCAGAGTTTAAGTGGGGAAGTGGTATAACCTAATTTTTTTTTTTTTAAGATTATACTGATTCCTTTGTATAGGGTGGCAAGGAAGCAAGCTTTGAAACAAGGAGACCAGTTAGAAAGCTGTGGCAGAAGTTCACGGAAGAAATGTGGAGCCTTAGATTAGAAATTGTAGTTCTGAAGAAGATGAGAAGCAGTCAGATTCAGGTTGTGTGTCAGAAATAGGGTAGGTACATCCCACCTGGGAAGGCTTAGTCACACTTAGATGCAAAAGTCTAAGAGGAATCAAGAATAACTCCAGGCTTTTGTTTGCAACAAGGATGGAAGGACAGTGGCTTGTGTTGGATGAGACACTGGAAAATCTCTATGAAGTCAGATACCCACTGATACATGTGAATATGAATATCCAACATCCCTCTCTCTCTTTTCCAGATTTGCCCATTACCTTGCTAGAATGAGTGTCTGCTACCTGTCGCTATAACATTTAATATTATTTCCTGTCTCCCAGATTAGACTTTTCCTCGACCTCTGAAGCATGTCCTCTTATTGTCCACTGTAATTAGTAGCTAGACATAATTTAGGGTATGGTGTCTCCAATATGCCCAGCCATTAGCTAGACAAGGTTAGTCCATAATCTAACACCTAAAAAAAAAAAAAAAAAAAAGAATTCAAGCGTCCCAAACACCAGAAACCATCTACAAGTGTTTTCCAAATTTACATAATTATCAAAATAATTTGTTGAAATGCAGATTCCAGGGCACCTGGGTGGTTCAGTCAGTTAAGCATCTGTCTTTGGCTCAGGTCATGATGCCAAAGTCCTGGGATCAAGCCCGGAGTTGGACTCCCTGCACAGTCTATTTCTCCCTCTCCCTCACCCTCTTCCTCTGAGTGTACACTCCCTCTCAAAAAGTGAATAAATAGACCTTTAAAATGAAGATTCCAGGACTCAATTCAGATTTACTGAATCAGAGTTTCCTGGAGAGAAATCTATAAAGCTATTCTTTTCCCTTTTTTTTTTCCTTGACAAGTTCTCCAGGTTGTACCAACAATGAGCCAAGTGTGAGAAGCACAGATCTAGACTCAGGCCATCATTACAAAAGAGGGAACAAAAGCTCAAAGGAGTTAAGTAATTTCCTAAAGAAGCCTTTCGTTTCCTGCAATTGAAAAAGAATTTTTCTTTTTTGCTCTTCTTTTGACTTTCCTCATTTCCTTTCCAATATATAAAGTTACATGGTTTTGATCAATCTCTGCGATGACTGCTAACACTTCCTAATCATGTCTCTCAAGAGAAATGACCTTGGAAGCCTAAAACAGTCCCAGAAACCGCTCCATCCCTTCCTCATGAAAAGCTCACCTTGAAACATTGTCAGCCACACTACTCTAGGAAAATTATTTCCTCTTAATTGGGATCATCTAGAGAGGCTTGGAACCATAGATACTCTCTTTGCCAAGTTAAAAAAAAAAAAAGGCATCCCTTTGTCCTTATTATTTTCGAGATGATGCATGTGATCTAACAGCTTTTGCACACCATGAGGCTCTCATTGACATCAATAGGCATTATGCATGTAAAGGGCAGCAGGAGCCGCTCATTATCTCCAGCCCAAGCAGAGAGAAATGCAATAATCATCATTCTCTGCTTTTCTTGAAGCTTTTAACTGGTATTGGAAACATAAGTAACCTTAGTACTTTGGGTTAGGATAAGTAACACCTTTTCCTTCCAGTTGGCAGATGGGGCTCAATGCTTGCTTACAGAGCACAAAGATGGGGGTAAAAAAGCCATTCAATGGGAGAAATTATTCTTATCTCCGAGACTGGAATGATTGATTTGGCTTTGTGAAGAACGGTGACTCCCCATTAATACTTTCCAATACGCCCAAACTCCTAAGTAGGTGAGGACTTTGTGTGCCCATATGGATTAAAAGTATCCATGTCAAAAAGAAAGGTTAACCAGAGAGAATGGGACATCCACTCCAAAGGCATAATTAAGTCAAACCACTCTTTTACTCTTTTCCCAGTCTAGGACTCTGCTGTAGAATTGACAAAGCTTTACATCATAGATATCATGAATCCAGTTAGGTCTCAATTATCTGTTCCACTAAGAGAACTCTTGGCACAGATCATTTAAACAGAAAAGGCATATACCCAGATCAAAGACTTGGTTTTCCTTCCCTGTGAGAGGCATTATTATCATCACTTTGAGTCCTTCTCTTTTCCTGTTCCCTTTCTGACACCACCAAGAAAAGAGAGTCATTCATCAAGTTTTCTTTGCTCAATTAAAAATTATAAGAAAAACTGCTGTTTTCCCCTGGTAACAATGGTTTCCTCCTCTCCAAGAGTAACCCCTTGGTTACTCTCTTAAGTTGCCTACTAATGGTCTTTTTTATTTTACTCTGTTCTATCTCACTTCTTTTCCCAAGATCCTTTTAAGATCACATGGGCATCCTCCTTTCAAAAAAGTGTTCTTTTAATTGAAAGTTTGGTTTCAGGAGGAGGATTTATGATGAAATGTTTTCAGCTACCAACCATTTATGTTGGCATATGCCTTCTAATCCAAACTGACACCAGCAACCTTCCATCAAGCACGAAAGACAACAAAATCGATATTAAGAAAATGGAGATGAAAAAGATTTCAATTTGTCTTAGCCATTCAGTGAGAAGAGAGTTTCAATTTTTGTCTTTGCCTTCTAAACTACCACAAATACTCTGTGTGTGTGTGTGTGTGTGTGTGTGTGTGTGTGTGTGTGTGTGTATTTCCTCACTGCTGGTAAGAGAGCTGTTCTTTGGTTTTATTTTGTTTTGTTTTTTAGCTCCTGAAATATATACTTTGGCCACAGCCTTTTCAAATGCAGGGAAAGAGGAGGCATGACTCATCCTTGATTTCCAAGGTGATCTTTAGAGGACTGATAAACCATTGATTTACCACCATCCCTGCTAGCCTCTCTGTTGGAAGCCCTGGCCATCCAGCTGTACACTTACCTCATGTTCTCACAGCTGCCATCTCAACCACGATTGCGAAAATGCATTTCCACCCTCCTAATTCAAGATCGCAATCGAACACCTGAGTACATGAGAGAGTTGGAGCTGAGCATCTTGCCTTCTCAAGTAGGTGGAAAAACAGGAGAATAAATAAGAATACAAGTATTCTTTTTGTGCTTCAAACTTATTTTTACCAAACTACCTCTCTTTCTATCAAACCACACTGGCCTCCTGAGCTAGATTATTCCTTGAGAGCAAGGACCATGATTGATACTTGTTTGAATGACTCTCAGACTCTAGCCCAATGCCAGCCACACAGGAAGGGTCAGGAGATTCTTTTTAGTGGGCAGAAGATGTGATAGGATTTCAAAAATCATATAATTAAAAGCATTATTTTACAAACAGTAAAATATTTTGGGAACAATGAAATGCAATCTCTAAAGTCACATGCATAATGCACTGGTACCTGAAGCAGGAATTAAATCCATGAAAATCCATGCTTTTCACATTCCAAGAATTTGACCCTATAAATCCAGCAGGCTGAGTCCTCCAAATGATGAAGATGCGGGAGATGCAGAGTTCCACAATTCCAGGCACTTGAGCTGATTTTCCTGTCAGAGAAGCAGGGTGGAAATTCAATAGCCATTTATTGAGCAACCTCTATACAAAAGGTACACTGAGTACAAAACTCAGTGTTAGGCATTTGGAATAAAATACAGCTAAATGTGCTGATTTACCTATAGTTCACAAAATGATAAACCACTTGCCATACATAGATCACTTACTTAATAGATAAACAGGCTTAATAAATAGTAAACTATAAACAAATACTTTTTAATTGATTTCTATGAAAAATTTGTAGTTCCTCAAGAGACAAATTAATTTTTAAGAATTTTTAAGAATTTTTATTTATTTGACACAGAGAAAGAGAGAGAGAGCACAAGCAGATGGAGTAGTTGGCAGAGGGAGAAGGAGAAGCAGGCTCTTTGCTGAGCAAAGAGCCCCACACGGGGCTCGATCCCAGGATCCTGGGACCATGACCTGAGCTGAAGGCAGACGCTCAACCAACTGACCCAGGCACCCCAAGACAAATTATTCTTATTCATTCACTCATTAATTCATTTATTCAAAAATATATATTGGGTATCAAATATTTCCCAGGCACTCTCCCAGGCAATGATAATAAAAAAGTGAATAATTCCAGGTCCTTATGCTCTATGACATGACAGATAAACAGCAAGAGACATACACATACACACAAAGTTAGGAAAATAGAACGGAAAAGATATTCTATGAGGAACCATTAACATGATGCTGGTAGTCAAAGACAGGCAAGAAGTCAGTGCCTGGAGCATTTTAAGTTGGAAGACACTGAACAGCTGAAGGTGAGATATGTTCCAGATGGAAAGGAAAATAGAAGTCAAGGCACTGGGACGTGGCATGACACAGATGAAAGATGTGGGAAAACAAAGAGGTGGAGTAGGGAGAGCCACAGGAACGGATCAGAAAAAAAACAAGTAAGAATCTTTAGGCAAATGTTGAAGATTTTGAACTTTATCCTGTGGGCAGTGGAAGCCACTGAAAGTTATCTAGCAAGGAAAAGACCTGGTCAAATTTGAGGTGAATGGGGAAGATGTAACAAAGCAAAGATATCTCAATGATGTCTGAAGTTGCTGGTTAGTAACAGACTTTGATATATGCAGCAGAGATTTACTACGAAAGCAAGAAGAAAATACAGTGTACAGAATCTGATCATAAATTCGACTTTGGACTTTGTAGTAAGCAGAAAAATGACTCAACAAAGATGTCTATGCCTTTACCTCTATAACTTATGAGTACATTACATGACAAGAGGGACTTTGCAGATGTCAATAACATTATGGACCATGTAATGGGGAGAGTACACTGGATTATCCAGCTGGGCCCAATATAATTGCATGAGTCTTTAAAAAACATAGAAACTTTCTGAGGCACCTAGCAGCTGTCAGTTAAGAATCCAACTCTTGGGGCACCTGGGTGGCTCAGTGGGTTAAAGCTCTGTCTTGGGCTCAGATCGTGATCCCAGGTTCCTGGGATCCAGCCCTGCATCAGGCTCTTTGCTTGGCAGGGAGCCTGCCTCCCCCTCTCTCTATGCCTGCCTCTCTGCCTACTTGTGATTTCTGTCTGTCAAATAAATAAAATCTTTAAAAAATTAAAAAAAAAATAACCCAACTCTTGATTTTGGCTAAGGTCATGATCTCAGGGTGCTGAGATCAAGCCCCAAGTCAGGTTCCATGCTCAGAGAGATTCTCTCACTCTTCTTCCCCCTCTCCTTTGGCCCCTCCCTATGCTCATGCTGTCCTCTCTCTCAAATAAATAAATACGTCTTATTAAAAAAAAAAAAAAAAAAGGTAGAAATTCCCAAACTTCCTACCTATGGTCACAGAAAGATGATATAGAAGGAGAGGAGATTCAAAGTGTGAGAGGGATTCAACCTTCCATTTCTGGCCTGGAAAATGGAGCAAGGGGGCCATGAGCAGTGCAATATGGGAGGCATCTAGAAACAGGGAATATGCCTCAGTAGATAGCCAGCAAGTAAGAAGAATTTTAGTCCTGCAACCACAAGAAATTAAATTCTGTCAAAAAATGAATAAGCAAGGAAACAGATCCTCTTCTAGAGCCTCCAGAAGGAAACAGTCCTGCTGGCACATAGGTGAGACCTATGTCAAACTTTTGACCTTAAGAATTACAAAATAATAAATGTATTTTATTAAAACCACTACATTTGTGGTAATTTCTTATGGCAACAATAGAAAATTAATTCAAATTTGAAGGCAAAAAGAGAAATCTAGAGAATGACCAGGTAGGAAGAGGGAGGCAAAAGAAGAGGGTCTTCCAGAGAGATTGAAAACAATCAGAGAGGTAAAGAGCAATCAGGAGTCATAAAACCAAGGAAGAAAAGAACTCCAAGAAGGGATGATCTAAATTGATGATGGCAAGAAGTCAAGAAAAATTGAACTGGCACCCTTTGTGAATACCAGTCTTCAAATCTATGAGTAGACTCTTTAAGGGATTAAATCAGAAGGTGAAAACAACTCTGGCCTTCAACCCCTGGAGCCTGTACCCAGTGTGCTGCCATCCTATAAATGAGTCAGTCATTTGCATAGGAGGAATTGACCCTAATATAAATCAAGAAATGAAACATCCATAGAACAAGTAAAGACATGAAATATGGTTTCTGTCTTCCTTCTGACTTCATGTTTCATGAATGTGTGCCCTACAAGGTTAAACGTTTTATTTTAAAAGCCCTTAAATACTATCTGCAAGGCTTGAAAGGGTGATTTCCTTTATCCTTTGGATTCTCATGGCAGTTAGTGTGACTGTCAAAGAGTTCAAAAGCTCTAGTTGGTCATCCCACTTTTCCTGAATGCACACAAATTTTGAATTACCAGTTACCTTTCTAATTAAATGCAGCTAGTTTCAACTTACATTCTTCACAAATATACTTGTGGGGACCCATTGTACTCATCTCTGTAGCCACAGAACCTAGTCAATAGTGGCAACATAGTAGGTCAGGAAGATTTCTTTCCTCACTGCATTGGTGAATAAAGGAGGTTTGTAATAAACTGGTGAAATCATCATATCCAAAGCACAATTTACCACACGACTTTCAAAGATTTCATTATCATGTATGATATTCATAAGATATGAACTTAATTCTGTTAAAACTTGTACCAAAAAGAAGAAAAACCACCTTCCATCAACGTAGAGATGGTATCAAAGTACTACATGCTCCTGTATACTTCACAGAGCTTTGTTCCAGAAAAGAATTGTTCTCAGACTGTAACTTATCCTGACAAGGCTGGTTTGGCACACAATTATGATGTATGTCCTTGACTGTATTCAAGTTCACAGGACACAGTACATATTTTCTTTTCTGAAATAGCAGAGCATTGTCTTGCCCCAAGCATCCCTGGGAATACTTGGGTGTTATTTGAAAATCACTTTCAGATTCTCTAGGCAGCTTTTTGCAATATTTCTCCAAGTAGGTCAATTTTCTCCTTTGTCCCCATCATCCTTAGCAGGCTTCTTTCTTCATAGCATGTTCCAGCTATAATCTCCCGGGCTTTCCCACAGCCCATTGCAACAAGAGCCTACTCTCATCAGTTGAGTTCCATGAAGTTTCCAGACTCCTGGGGAATTCATAGACATTTAATCTTACCAAGACAATGAGAAAACTGAGTCTAGGAAAGTGAGTTGAGTTGTTCAGGAGAAAAGGTTGATTAGTGGCAGAGTCAGATTCCAATTCTTATCTTCTGACTTGGAGGTAAGTGCTCTTTCAACAACATAGAAAGATGTCCTCATTTCTTGTAGGATCTAGCCATGAGGCACTTGGCACTTTTGGGAATGGTTCTTTGGGCTCTTTCTCAGAGCATTAGGCTAAAATGTCTAGATTATTAAATCGATCATATTGGAAATGAATCCATGAATCCATGATTTCTCCAATTTTGGAGTTGTGACATTTTTTAAACTTATAAATTATTTCCTTACCTCACTCATTTCTTTCTACCCATACTAAAAACATATTATCAAACTTTATCCATTCATTTGTTATTTATTATATTTATATATTAAGTATTATATTTACATTTTCAGTTATTTTATCATTTATATATCATATTTTTATGTTATTTAATTTGTGTCAACTTGTTCCTACAAACCAAATGCAGAGCTGAAAACAGATATGCTTGTTTGTTTGCTTAGAGTAGGAGAAGCACATCACCAAGGAGATTCAGTTTCATTCCCTTTATGTGTTATGTTTTTTAGTAGTGAGTGGGACAAGTTTAGAGACCTATATAAGTAGAGAAAGGGAAGGATATTTTAAAATAAGGAAGTGTGAATAGGAATTTTACCCCTCTCAAAAAAGCAATTATTTTCTTTCTTCAATGCAAGTGATTTAGAAATTGTTAAAATGATAGTTTTCAGGTAAATCCCATTACTTCTTTGTAGTGATAAGAGTTTCCTTGGAGACTGGCAAAATTCAGGTTGGGAAACAATTTTTTTAACTGATATAAAGCCACTTTCTCCTTCAAACATGGCATCTCATCCCCTCCTACTTAAATATAAGAAAGATTAGTTAGAGACAAAGAGAGGGAGAGATGAGATGAGAGAGAGAGATAATAGATACAGATAGAAAGATAATATAGATATAATTGTTTCAGGGATTTCTTAATCACTTCTTAAAAGGCTCTAATACAGTACAGTCACATGGAGTACTAATGCTTAAACAGACAAATTTTTGGAGGACACAATCCAGTGCATAGTTTGTCTCCAGAGCATCACAAGTGTTTCTTGATTCCTGCAAGACCTTGACTATTTCACTATTTTTAAAAATGGTTTATATGATTATGACAAGGGGAAGAAGCAGAAGCACAAATTTTTTTAAACTCGTATCTTATTCTTTGTCTAAAGGAATTAGTCATCCTTGCTCCGTTGCAACATAAGGGTAGGGCCCTAATCCTACAAGGCTGGTGCTCTTGTAAGAAGAGGCAAAGCCACCAGAGCTCTGGCACTCTCTTTACAAGATGAGCCCACAGCAAAAAGGCACCCATCTACAAACCAAGAGAAGACACCTCAAAATGCAACACACTTTGTGGGCACTTTAATCTTGAACTTCTCTGCCTCCAGAGTTATGAGAAATGAATTTCTGTTGTTGAAGCCACCCAAACTATAGTGTTTTGTTATGACAGCCTAAGCTGACTAATACAGACATTGAGGACAATTATTAAATCCAATTCTTCCCAAGTACAGTCATAGGGCAGATAACCAAGGGTCTCCTTTAGAGAGATATTTTTTTAGAAAGTTTTTTTTTTTTGACAGAGAGATTTTTTTTTAGAAAGATTTTTTTTTTTTTTGACAGAGAGAGGTCACAAGTAGGCAGAGAGGCAGGCAGAGAGAGAGGGAGAAAACAGGTTCCCCACTGAGCAGAGAGCCTGATGTGGGGCTCGATCCCAGGACCCTGAGATCATGACCTGAGCCAAAAGCAGAGGCTTAAACCACTGAGCCACTCAGGTTCCCCTAGAAAGATTTTTTTAAGAAAAGAAAATTAATTTCCTGCCTTTGGTTAATTTCCCATTAGATAACTTTTAGTGCGGTTGTATATTACTTAAAATATATAACTCAGGGCCACTTTTTCTTAGATAATTCAGAAGCACCTAAAGAGTTTTGTCAGAGCCCAAACAGCATCTCAAAGAAAAATTATTACAGAAAGAAATAAACTTTCACAGTCAATGCCAAGGTTAGTTCAAGGACAAAGGTGTGTGCTGGATAAAGGGAGAGGCACATGATGACAAGAGACAGAGCTGTACAAATACACAAAAGAAAATATACCTTAAAAATTACACTAATTACTTGTTTACTTTCTTTTTCATTGAATAATTTTGGAAAATACTGAGGAATGTAAAGTTAACTTGGAAGCCCCCTACCTTTCCTGACATTTTCTCTTAAAATCAGTTAAAGCAGTGATTTGATCACTAATAAAGCAAGGTCGTGTTTTATTTGTTTTCTGCATAGTGTGAATGGAGTTTGTCAGAAAATTGAGAAGGGGAGGCCAAGTGGTAGCTGCAAATTAACTCTTGGAAAGTCATGCAAGATAAACTAAATGAAGACTGGTAGATGCCTCCATGCAGACTCCTCAGGAAGCAAATATGATAGAATTGTTTTTCTCAAACTGTGCTTTTCTGAGTCCTCAGGTTTCTTAAAGGGAAATTTCGGGGAACTCCTGGAGACAGAAGGAGACCCTACTGATGCCTCATGTTCCACTCTCAGCTCCTTTCTGTTTCTTTGAAATGTTTTAAAACCAATTGTGCTATGCAGCTTAATGCCTTCCCAAAAAAGTCCACCTGTTAATCCCCAGATCCTGTGAATATGTTACCTTGAATCACAAGAGGGACTTTGCTGGTGTGATTAACTAAAGGATTTTGAGGCAGGAGTTTCTCTTGGGTAATGTCATCACAAAGGTCCTTATAAGGGAAAGAAGAAAGCAAGAATGTCAGAGTCAGAGAAGATGTGATGGTGAAGCAGAGGACCAAGTGATGGAAGGCAGCATTACCAAGGAATGTGGATGCCTCTTAAAGGCAGAAAAGCCAAGACACAGATCTCCCCTAGAGACTCCAGAAGAAATGGAGCCCTACTGACACCTTGATTTTAATCTAATGAAACCCATTTCAAATTATTTTTTTCTTTTTAAAGATTTTATTTTATTTATTTTGACACAGAGAGATCACAAGTAGGCAGAGAGGCAGGCAGAGAGAGTGAGAGGGAATCAGGCTCCCTGCCGAGCAGAGAGCCTGATGAGGGACTCGATCCCAGGACCCTGAGATCATGACCTGAGCCAAAGGCAGTGGCTTAAACCACTGAGCCCCTCCATTTCAAATTTTTGACCTCCACTTTGGACTTCTGACCCTCACAGCTGTAAGACAATAAAAATGTGTTGTTTTAAGTCACTAAGTTTTTGGTAATTTATTACAGCCGCCTTTGGAAATTCATTCACTATTGGACTAATACAAAAATTCTTCAACTTTAGTATTCATGATCTTATCTGGGATGTTTGTCAAATACTAATTTCTAAACTCCACTCCCCCAAAATTCTGATGTGGTCTGCGGGTAAACCTAAGAACCTGCATTTTTAATGTGTACATCCCCTGTCCCCATGACTCAGATTTCAAGGTTACAACACTAAATGAAATCGGATTCACCATAGACAGCATCATAAAATAGAGAAAACTATGATGCTCACAAGCATAATGTTACCACAAATCCCTTCTTGGTACTTTCAGCAAGCATTCCCATGAAAGATGCAGCCAACACAATTCTGCATCCCATTACACAGCAAGCTTCCAGTGTAAGCTTCTATCTTGTGACTATTCATTGTGTCAGTGTATTTCAACAGAACTTACTTGCTTTACCAAAGAAATAGGGAATGTAAAAAAGTATAGTAAAAAGAATCCCGGTCTTGTGATCAAAATACCCAACTCAGATACTCTTCTCTGTCCCCATCTAGATGTAAAGCACTGGGCAAGACACTTCTTTTTTTTTTTTTTTTTTTGAAATATATGTATTTAATAAAGTCACAAAAATATATTGTCTTTACAAATTTACACATTTCCATGAAGTATTTCAGGGATGGACATTTATATGTCATCAAGATTTTAACTATGAGGAATTTTTTTTCAAAATATGTGTTAATTTTTTTTCAGAACTGAAATGTGTCTTGAATAAATCACAGTGGAACTAAAATAATGAATTAATAAGAGATTATTTTTCTGAACTTACAGGGTGTCTATCTTTAGGGAAAATTAAGTTACTGTCCCATGGAAAATATTAACCAAACATCAACTGATTCTTCTTATTGGGGTTATTCCCACCATCTAGTATTGGCCTGTGTTTCTTCACTCTCAGTTTTCTTATTTTCCTAATGGCTCTGTTTGGTAACCTATCCACTATCATCCTAATCCTCCTGAACACCCATCCACACACACCCATGTATTTCCTACTTAGTCATGTCCCTCATGGACCTGAACTACATCTCCAGTACTGTTCCCAAGATGGTTTCTGATTATCAGTCTGGAAATAAGTGTATTTCTCTCATTGGGTCTGCAAGTCAGAGTTTATTCTTCATTAATTTATCTGATGCAGAAGGATTACTATTGACCTCTGTGGCTTATGATCATTATGCAACAATTTGCTTTCCTCTCCACTATGCTACTTTTATGATCAAAAGGGTGTGTCATCATCATAAGACGATCTTGGATGATGGGCTCAATCAACTCCTGGGCAATGGGCTCAATCAACTCCTGGGCCCACACTGCACATGATTTATGTATCCCTTTTTTTTTTTTTTTAAGTAAATTTTTTTTATTTATTTTTATTTGTTACAGCATAACAGTGTTCATTGTTTTGGCATCACACCCAGTGCTCCATGCAGTACGTGCCCTCCCTATTACCCACCACCTGGTTCCTCAACCTCCCACCCCCCCCCCCCACCACCCCTTCATAACCCTCTGGTTGTTTTTCAGAGTCCATAGTCTCTCATGGTTCCTCTCCCCTTCCAGTTTCCCTCAACTCCCTCTCCTCTCCATCTCCCCATGTCCTCCATGTTATTTGTTATGCTCCACAAATAAGTGAGACCATATAATACTTGACTCTCTCTGCTTGACTTACTTCGCTCAGCATAATTTCTTCCAGTCCCGTCCATGTTGCTACAAAAGTTGGGTATTCGTCCTTTCTGATGGAGGCATAATACTCCATTGTGTATATGGACCACATCTTCCTTCTTTCTGGACCTCAGTTTTCCATATATTCAATGGGAATTTTAACAAAACCATCTCTTTAATACTTTTAGCAATAATCTCTTCCCTTAGAGTACATTAAGGTCTAATTAAAAGATACTAGGACTTTCCTTTTTTATTTTCTTTCATCTTCAATAAATTTTGCTTGCTAGGGGCATTTGTTAACATGTATGGGTTTTGGTTTTTTTTTCCACTTTCATGGCCCAGTTTTCCTGAGGAAGCAGAAAATGGCTAATCTCAACAATTATTTCTTTATAGACAGACCCTCCCTCCAAAATCAATTTAAATAAAGCTTGATGGCTCTCTAAGATCCCAGCATAGGGATAGGCAGGCAAGATGTTGAGAGCTGGTGTTTGCCGCCGGCGCCGGGCCCTGCCCCCCAGGCTTCATTGTTCTCATCCCAAAGGCCTTGAGCAGCTCAGAAGGCAATATAGCTCAGTCCTTGAAACTGATACCAGAGAATGTGCTTTTTTAGAGTTGGCTTTCTGATTGGAGTGCACACTGGGGATTTGTACAACACCATCCATGCTTTTTGCCTGCCAACTTTCTACTTAGCCACTACATATATAAGACTTGCCTCCTCACCTGTTGATTCACCACTATGAATTTTTCCAAGGCTTACAAACCATCCTATTAATTATCTAGTTCCTTCATTTTCCCTCCTTCTTCCTCTGGTTGGCCTCATTTTTTTTTTTTAAACATGATTTTTTTTTTAAGATTTATTTATTTGACAGATAGAGATTACAAGTAGGCAAGTAGGCAGAGATGCAGGCAGAGAGAGAGAGAGGAGGAAGCAGGCTCCCATGGTTGGCCTCATTTTTATCGGTCCTTCGGTTTGACATCACTTCTAGAACAAAGTAAATGACAACTGATGCAGGAAAGATGATAGGGTTCGAAGCTGACAGCCAGGAAAGAATTGTTGAGATATCTTTCATGCAAAAAGGTGTTTATTTTTTAAAGCACAGGGACAGGACACAAGGGCAGAAAGATCTGCCTTGGGGTCATGAGGAGTGGCTGATTATGTACTTTCAAGTTGGAAGGGGGTTGAGGATTACATAAATCTCTAAGGAATTTTGGAAGCAAAGTTTCCAGGACCTTGAGGGGGCTAGCTATTGTTAGGAAAATGTCATTTATTACTGTCTAGTAAGACCCTTTTAGATGTATATCACTGGGTCATATGCTGAGGGGGATAGAGATAAAGGAAGTTTTCAAAGGAATTTTTATATGTTAAAGTAGATTTACAGGATCCTGGGAGGTTGGGCTAAGATAGCCTTTTGCCCTTGGCAAGGTATTAACATCAAAGCAGCTGAACTCCTAGAGGAATGTCTCTCTGCCTGTATCAAGAACCTGTCAGTGGGATACTGTTAGTAAGGAAATTTAAGTTTTCTTTTGCCTTTGTTCCCACATCAACAACCTTTCTCCACTCTGAGTTGTTCAAACTAGACCTGGAATATTCAGTTTACTTCACAGCCTTGGGCAAGGGGGTTGTTATCACATCTCATAAAGGGGACGATAATGTATGGTTAAGAACATGCCCTCTGGAATCAGTAAAGACATTAGATCAAAATTCTGGCTCTGCCAACTACTAGATAGGTAGCCTTGGGAAAAATACTCAACTTCTATTTACCATTGGTTTCTTTGTCTATAGAATGAGGATGAAAATACCTAACTCAGATCATTGTGAATATTAAAGGTAATAATTGTAAGATACTTGGCACCTATCAAAAACTCAATATGATAGCTCTTATTTTCATTCTTCTTATCAGTGAACTCTGGTGTATGTAGAGCTGAGGAATCCAGAATATCTAGACTCGAAATCACATTTTATAAGGACTTGTACTGTCAGAAATATTTGGCATAGGGATGCCTGGGTGGCTGAGTGGGTTAAAGCCTCTGCCTTCAGCTCAGGTCATGATCCCAGGGTCCTGGGATCGAGCCCCGCATCGGGCTCTCTGCTCAGTGGGGAGCCTGTTTTCTCCTCTCTCTGCCTGCCTCTCTGCCTACTTGTGATCTCTGTCTGTCAAATAAATAAAATCTTTAAAATATATATATTTGGCAATAGAGGAGCATACAGTTGGTCACAAATACATGGGAAAGAAAAGGATTTCATGTATTTTGTCTTTCCACTGAGAACAGAGCAAAAGTCAATAGAGGAATTTCTTCTCAGCATACCAAATAATTTTCTGACCACAAGTGCTGTGTAGAAATGGGCTGGATTCTCTTGAGAGGTAGTGAGTGCCCCATGGCTAAAGGAATTCAAGAGGATCCTGGCTAGCCTTTGGTAGGAATGTAATATAAAAGATTCAAGAATGGGATGAACTATTGGATTTTTATGACATTTAAAATACCTTCTAAGATTGAAATTCTATGGTTCTGTGATCATTACCAGTCCCAAAAGAGGAGGCAAGGGGAAAATTTTAAAAGGTGAAAGAAAAGCTAATCAATTTGGCAATCTGTGAGCAATTCTTAAGAGCGATAGATGGGCTAAAATGTTGACGGCATTAGTAAAACTAAGCACTGGGGATTGAAACATTCTACATCTTCCCATTTACTATGGCTCTGAAATGTGCTTTTCTCAGTTACAGTCCTATAGTGCCAAATTCGTTATGTAAAACCCAAGTGAGTGGATAGATTGTGTGAGACTCTTTGAAATGTAAACTCAATGGCAAACCCATTATATGAAATTATCTTTACTTAATTAGCTAACGGCTTAAAGATAGTTAAAACAGGTAAACTGTCTTCTCTCCAGCAGAGAGATCATAAAAAAATGGATATGAAGAATGTTAACAAGTATCCAAGGATTTGTAAAATGTCAGGACCATTGAACTATTGAGTTTTAAGGAAGTGTACATACAAATATTGTGAAGTCTTAATAAAGGTTTGTTGATTGCACACCCTCTAGATTGCTCTCTCTCTCCCTCCCTCAAAATGATTCAAGAACCGGGGATGCCTGGGTGGCTCAGTCATTTAAGCATCGGCTTTTGGCTCAGGTCATGATCCCAGGGTCCTGGGATGGAGCCTAGCTCCATCCCTGAGCAGAGAGCCTGCTTCTCCCTCTCCTATTGCCTGCAACTCCCCTTGTTTGTGCATCCTCTCTCACTGTTAAATTAAAAAAAAAAAAAAAAAAACGGATTCAAGAACATCTCATAGAAACAAGAAATTAGCAGTCTCATCATTGAAAAGAAATTATTGTAGGCACTTTGGAAAACATCATTTATGAGGAAAATTCAACAGGAGCATTTAAAACAAACATGACAGTACATGCATGTATGTGTACCTGCTCATATGCACACACATACACAGACACACAAAATAGACTAATATCCTGCTGTGAGACTAGCAAAATGAAGTGTTGGTCTGATTTTATGACATCAAAGCTTGGATGAATTTTCACTGTGTAATTCAAGTAACGTAAAAAAAAAAAAAGCATTCTACAAACTGCAAAAGGCTTGCATGATGATCTCACTCTGTCCTCACTGACTGCTGAACCAGACAGGGCAAAATGCTGTACTCTTCACACCACAGCATCTGTGACCAACACACATATAAAAAACAACATGCTCCACTGAGAAAACATTCAAAGTCTAATCATCCAAAGACTCTGACAACTTTTTTTGTTTCAGACAATGATTATATCAAAGGGCTAGCCACACTTAGAATATTCGTTAAAAGGCTTGAGATAGGTCATGAACCCAAAACAGCTTGCAATACACATTCAAGGGCTTTTCTGTCACTCAAGAACTTTATATACTTTTCAAGAGAGAATTAGATCGTTTACAGGTTCTATTTAAGCAAATGAGAATGACTCCAGTGCGAAGCTTTGGTGATAAGTTGTACATTTAGTTTCTAAAAGCCTTTAAAAAAAAAACCTGTATGTAATCAACGCAGAATAAAATCTATCCATTATCCCCTGGTGCTACCAGCCAATGGTACTATAAATAGCACCTAATAAAAGGACCTCAACAAAGCCTTCTGGCCAGGAAAGAGTTGAGCTAGCGCCCCAAATCATCTGAATTCTATTTAGGAGATTAGATTGAAACCAATTTAATCCTTAAACAGAGGAACTAACATCAGACCTTAACAGAGATAACAAGATACGGTGATAAATGGCATCAGAGGTGACCAATAAGCCTAAGAGGACTGGAAAAGTCTAAGAGTCATTCAATCTGCGGCTTTCCAAGTAAATCACTAATGGTCACACGCTGGCTCTATCAGAGCCGTGTTTGGTTTGACTCATGCCTGAACTTGTGAAGCTCAACAGTGTAATTAATGGAACAGGGGAAGAATCCAGCCCTGCCCACACCTCTAGACTAATCACCCACTGCACGCTCCTGGAATGAGCCGACATCTAAGTGTTTTCCTCCAAGACTTTCTCAACCTAGAATTTGAGGTGGCATAACATTAAACCATTATTACTATTACTAATATCTAAGGCTTACTGAGCACATATCAGATGTAGGAATCAAAGCTCAACAGAGCATGAAAAGGAAAGAATTTCAGATTTATGCAGGTGTCTTGGATTACAAAGAGCAAAATGGCAAGACATGAACAACAAAGACAAGGGTAGTGTCCATTTTTTAGGATAAAAGAAAACCAGTATCGAAAGCAGATTCCCTGAATCTGGGAAAGCTGTGAGAAGCAGTTGTTTGTCAACAGCAGCTGAATGCATGCAAGAGCTGGGGATACACAGGAAAGCAGGCTGCCTGCTAATCGTTGTAATGCTCCTGAATGCTTTTTGCTTGTGTGAAGGAATTTACAACCCAGTGATTCACACCACAAAGCTTATACTTATCTCTTTGCAGCTCGTGCCAGTTCCTGGCGTCTTCCCATCCCCAACTCAGATGTCAAGAGAAAGGGGGAATAAAGGTCCAATAATAAGAACTTGAAGACAAACCACTATATTTAGATATAGATAAAACCCTCTGTTGATATAAGTAGTGTCCGTGAGGCACAAAGCTGTTTCATCTTTCTCTCTTTGTGTGTTTCCAAATCCCATCTCGTTTTGCATCCGGTGTGCTTTGTACAAATGCCAATCCCTCCAATTCAGCCTGTGTCAAGTGGCAAAAAGAAATACTCCCACTTGATCACTTTCCCTTCCAGCCTTTCGTTTCAAGTCTCCTTCAGACAAAGACTTTGCCTCTAATTCCCGGCTTGAGACTACTTTCTTACATGACACAGAGCCTGGTGTGGCCAAGTAGTTTAATAAAAAAAAAAAAAAGAAAAAAAAAAAGAAAAGGCAATGCCTCAATTTCCCCCCATGATGTAAATGAGAGAGTTGCAGCTCCATCAGGGTCCTCCAATGAAGCCACCCTCTGCGCGAGGAACTACTGGATTTCCATCTGGGTGTCTCATACCATTGGTGGCTATTGTTTAAATAAACATTACTCTGTATTGCTCTTTTAAAACATTCAATACATGTTGATGCCTGGTTCAAAGGAAAGAAAATTGCAGTATTAAAAGACTAGTATTTTCAGAGTCTTGTGATGTAAATTGCTAATTTAAAACCCAAAATATTGTTAAAGTGTCTTTATTTAATAGCAGGTGACTGCAAGCTGTAATTTGCAAGCTGTAGATGCAGATGGTAATGTTTTTCCTCCCTTTTCAGCAGTGCAGTACAGTATTTACTGCAGATCTCTGAAGACATGGAACAGCCAACTGTGTGTGTGGGGGGGGGACCACTCTGGAAGAAGATAGAGTACAAAGTTCGTAAGATGAAGATGACTTTTGAGACCTGCTCCTGTCTCTGTGGAAGCAGAGTCCTCCCCTGTTGAGCCTAGAGGGCGTTCATTCCCTAAAGGAAGGTATAGTTGCTGTGCATTGGTCTTCAGGTTCCTGCTAAGGTTCAACCATGGGAATGGGAGAATGATTTAACTCAGGCTCATTTGCTTATTCTTTGGCTGGAGAGAACCTAGGGAAAAGAGGGAATGTGGGGATAGGATTGCCAGATAAAATGCAGGACATCCAGTTAATTAAATGTGAAGTTCAGATAAACAACAAATAATGTATTAATAATGTATAATAATGTAAAAATGTATAAATAATGTATTAGTATGAGTATATCCCAAAATGCATGGGACATACTTATGCTAACAAATTGCTTACCAGAACTTCACATTTAACTGAGAGTCCTGTATTTTTATTTGTTGAATCCTGCAACCCTCTGTGGGGAGAAAGGGTGAGTAAATAAAAATAATGCCATGCTCAGGCAAAGGTGATGGGACTTGGCATTTACTGAGACCTATGCAAAGGACTTGTCTTCTGCTCCCCCATATAATCGTGGCAACAATTCACTAGGCAGATGTTGTTAGCTGTATTTCAAAGGGCCATAATTGTGTCTCAGAGACCTTTGGTAACTTTCCTAAGGTCATATATCTCACAACAAGCTTGAGCACCATGTACAGGGACTCCATGGCTTCAAAGCCTGGGTTCTTTCCATAAAATGATATCTATGCCTCAGCTTTGTTTGTTCTCTCCCAGGACACTACAGAAACCTGCAAGAACTCCGGGCCTTTCTCTAGCTCCAGCTGGCTTCCCAACTCCCCCACCCCTTCAAACACCAGTGCACAAACTCAACTATTCTCACCAATTATCTACTCCCTCCTGTTCTCACCCCAGTGTGCAAATAACAGCCGAATTTCCTTTTATTTTGTTTTGTTTTGAGTTTTGAAGAGGAACAACAGCTCTTTCCACATTCATGTTATCCAAGCAACTCCTGATTATTATTATTATATTATTTTCTTTAATTGTAGTCTATTACCAGAAGATCTGGGAGGGAGTGTGTGTGGGGTGGGGGGGGGCTGGCCTTCTTTGAACATTTGGCCCTAAGGTGACTTGGGTGGAACTCTAGAAGTGGTAACACAAGACAGGAGCAGGAACAGGGAGAAGGTGTTGCAGACTGTTACTCATTAGTTATACTACCCTTCCTTTCTTTTGCTGGAGCTCCCCTTGGTTCAGTGGTTCAGCCCCTTCCATGTGACTCAGGAGCAAGTCCTGACAGGGCCAGTGATTCTCAACAGGGACAATATTGTCATATAGGTAAGATGATTCTTCATTCACCTATGCCCTGGCCCCTAAATACTTCACACAGTTGTGTAGTCACTTTGTAAAACACAAACATCCTTGTACATTTCCGCATCTTTCCATTGGGGGAGAGGCACCTTGCCAGGCAATCACGCTTATCTCTTATCCTTGGCAGTCACTGTTTTAGTGGACAAGGGCACCAGTTCTGGCCAATGAGACATGAGCAGAAGTCTGCTGGGAGCCTCTGAGAAAGGTTTCTTCACCTTGTAAAGGAGACCCAAGGAGGAACCAGATCTCTTTCACTGCCAGATGTAGTTGTGTCCATAGGGGATGTCAGGAGCTGTGCTAGCTACTTTTCACCCATGGAGGCAAAAACTGTGCATGAAGGGATGGCAGAGTACAGAGACGGAAAAGTCCTGGGCCCATGATAACATCCCCAAGCTGCTGAATAGCAAATCCCGGAGCTGCCCTAGCTCAGAGTTCCTTTATGAAGGAATGGAATTGCCTATTTTTTAGGTCTCTTAAGCGGGGAGCACTCCAGCCACTTGCAGCTCAGCATGCCCAAACTATCACGTGACAAAAGGACACTGGACTTGGGAAGGGGGTTCCCAGGAAGAACAATGGGAGGCTGAACAGGTGTGAGGAGCTAGTGACCACTCTGGCACATATGGTACAATTAGAAGGCAGAGAAAATGGAATCTGAGAAATGGAATTTGGAATTTGAGGCCTAATTTTGTCGCTAGATAACTCTGTGACCTTGGGTGGGGACACACGATATCAGCCTCAGATTTCTGTCCAAAAGCTATGAGGATTACGTTTGCAAAAATTAGCTCACAGCCTGTGGGCCCCACTGGACCTGAGGCACACATGCCTGGAAGCTGTGGTTCTGCTGTACAACAGTCATCACATCCCACTGTCTCACATCCAGGCTTCTCCACTCATTTCTCCTTCTTCTTTTTTTAATTAATTAATTCATTTTAGAAAGAGACAGTGCATGGGAGCAGGGAGAGGGGTGAAGGGAGAGGGAGAGAGAATCGAAGGAGATTTCTTGCTGGGGCAGAGCCAGACACAGGACTCAATCCCAGAACCAAGGAGCCGAAATCAAGAGTCCAACCGACTGAGCTACTCAGGTGCTCTTCCACTCATTTCACCTGCCTGTTTCCTCGGCCATTTAAGCTCAGGACTCCCATTTCAACCCAATCCTTCCTGTCTTATCAGATGTATTTAACAACTGATATAAATGTCATTTGGGCTAACAATCAGTCCCAGATCTCTGCTGTTACTACTAGTCTTTTTGCCTGTAACAAATGAATTTTATTCTCATCAAAATACCAAAAGCCAATTCTGAGACATCCACCATTACAATAACCCATTTTCACTTTCAAGGAACATTGAGAACACTATTTAACTACAGAATGCATAAACGCTAACCCCGCACAGTCTATTCCAACCTGTTCAACTCCTTACTAACATTTATTTGCAGAAAAATAAAAATTACTTCTCATCTGCTTAGAGATATTATTATATAAACCACTTAAATATAGTATTCTCTGGTGCCACCTAGGGGATTTCAGGCCAAGGGAAAAGAAATTGTCTGCTCAGCTTAAAGAGAAAAAACAAGCACTGAGAAATCAGCTCTGACTCGCCAAGTAATTTCTTTTACATATCCGATAGTGTTTAGGTAATCTTTCATTTTACAGTTTGGATAGCTGAGCAAGGTCATACGTGGTGCTGCATCTGGGGAATGCATAAATAAGTAAAATGTATGACATTGTGCCAGTGCTGTGTAGCCTAATATTTCACAAACATAACCTTGAAAGAAAAAAAATTTCCCCATTTAAATCAATGCCTCTTTCTAAAACCAAACCAAGCAGTATTTGTTAATGTTTTTAAAATGTGTTTTCTGGATACCCAGTGCCTCTGTATTAATTGTGTGCCTGTTAGGATTAAAGCAAGTGCCCTTTGAGGCTAAGGAGAAAACTCAAGATTGAATTATGCTTTTCAAGGACCTCTCCTCCATTCAACCCTGAGCACAATGCCCAGCACATGGAAGTCTCTCCAAGATATTCATTTTACTAGAGCTCAGTAAGCTCCAAAAGGAGTTAACTGCTGACGCATGGTATCCACCTTTTTCTAGTGAACCATATGTGACCTGACTGCAGTTTGTGTGAACCTAAAGTAGCACATTTCTGGGAAAGTTGACTCATGTGATAACCTTGTGCTAGGCTCTTTTTCCACAGGAATCCTTCCCACAAAGCCTCTGATCTCTATAAATATTTAATTCCCATTTGACAGATATGAACACTGACACAAAGATAAGTGGAATGTCTTTTCCAAGGAAACACAATAAGAAATGCATAAACAGAGTTTCAAATCCATATGACTCTCTAGCCTGGAGCAGTGTGCTCCCTCCACTAAAATGGAATTTCAAACATAGCTTTGAAATATGACTACTAAATATCTTACAAACTATTTCAACCAGAAGTAAAATGCACATTAGATGGAACCACATGAAAGTCTTGATAGTCAACTTCTTTGACCTGCAAAAAGAGCACTTACATGGGATTCATCATCGTTGGTTCCCAATTCAAAACCACTAGGCTTTAAAGCTTGTAGAAGAAAAAAGTAGCTTTTGTTATGTATCATGTTGTATACATTCCATTTTTCATGGTTTCTTAGCCACTGCAGACATCAGTGAATTTAACTGTATTACCTCCAGTGATGCAACTTCGTCATGTGTACTTATGTGCCTGGCAAGGCCAAGGTCCCTAAACGTCATCTCCAGGATGTATTGATCTTATTTACCCCAAAACTATTTTATGACAGTAGGCACTGACAAGGCAGTTCCAAATTCATTCGTTCAGAACCACTTTGTTTCATGTCTGTCTTGATTAAATGTTCTTTCTCAGTTGGTTCATTTCACTCGAGTACGTCTTCATGCCAGAGTCAACAGAGGAAGTTGATAGGGTGATCAGGAATAGATGGGTGGGTAGATATTTTAGAAAATATCCAATAATGATTCATGGGCCATTTTACAAAAATAAAAAGCATTAGGCATTAGCAACTGCTCTCAAGCTATCTTGATGTAACCTTCAACATGTAAGGCCATGTACCTGAAAGTAAATATGATCAAGGCGTATTGCTTCCTAATCCAATAAAGCTCATGAATTCTGCTAAAGATGCAGTGAAAGGCTAGTTGGTTTTAGACAAAGATTTTATAATTTATTTATACTTTATCCCAAAATATTTTCTCTCCATTTTTGCCTTTCTAATATAACAGGGACAAAAGTGGTTAAGGTACAGGTATATATAACTTATTTTTCTTTGCTTGACCCAGGCCTCATCTATCCATTAAAGAAACAACGTCCAGAGTTGTCAAAGAAAAAGGGGATTGGAGCAGAAAGACAGGGTCCACAGAAATGGATATGGAGAAGCATTCCATGGAAAACTAAAAGATAGTAAATAAAACTAAAAGAAAAAACAAAAGTTGGTTGTGGATAGATATTGTGGCAAGCAAGTAGAAGAGTATATAGAAAGAATTTTTTTTTTAAAGATTTTATTTATTTATTTGACAGAGAGAAATCACAACAAGGCAGAGAGGCAGGCAGAGAGAGAGAGAGAGGGAAGCAGGCTCCCCGCTGAGCAGAGAGCCCGATGCGGGACTCGATCCCAGGACCCAGAGATCATGACCTGAGCCCAAGGCAGTGGCCCAACCCACTGAGCCACCCAGGCGCCCTATAGAAAGAATTTAAGAAATACTGTTATGGATGATGAAGGGGAGAGCTTTGACACTGCTCAAAAAAAAAAAAAAAATTCAAACAAAATTACATTTTATTTTTATTTCCTTTAATGTGTGACTGGCCACCCTATCTTCTGTGGAGCCCTAGGAATAATTGAATACTTTGATCTCTGATTTTTTATTACCAGCTTGATCTACACATCATCTTGACAATCCATGTCTCCACTGCCCTCAGTTTCTCCTTATATCAAAAATCTCCTCATAGGGGGCGCCTGGGTGGCTCAGTGGGTTAAGCCTCTGCCTTCAGCTCGGGTCATGATCTCAGGGTCCTGAGATCGAGCCCCACATCAGGCTCTCTGCTCAGCAGGGAGCCTGCTTCACCCTCTCTCTCTGCCTGCAGCTCTGCCTACTTGTGATCTCTCTCTGTGTGTCAAATAAATAAATAAAATCTTAAAAAAGAAAAAATCTCCTCATGGTGTCAATTCTGAACTCCTCCAAACAGGAGGAAGTTTGTAGGCTCCAAATGCTTAAAGAGTAAAATAATACTCGGGATTAGATTTTTAGCAGGATTCTACCCAAAAGAAGGTACCCACCACTTAATAGTACTACAACATGATTACAAACATACAAGATGCTCCCTAAATCAAAATTCCCAGAATCTTCTTTTCAATATGGTGAAACCCAGATACCCAGCATTTGAAGGCTCAGTGATCTTTCATGATGACCCTATTTATTCCTACCCTAAGGAAGTTCTTTTTGTTGATTTCTTTTTTGAAGTATTTGCTTGTTTTCTGTTGAAGTAGCCTGAAAGAGAGATACTGAGGATAATTTGAAGACCTATTTTAATTATTTACAACACCTTATATTACTTTACTATCACAATTTTTGTATTGCAATTTTTGGAAATCAGCTGACTTCACCAAGCCCCAATTTTATAAAGCTTACAAAACAAGGATGTTGCAACATTCCTTCTTCCAGTATGGCTTTCTACAGCCTATCAGATACTTTAAGAGATACATTAACTACTTCTGACCATGAGAAGTATTTTTTATGTATTCAATTTAGGTATTTAGGTATTCAATTTATAGTATTATATGTTTTCATATAATATGATCAAAAGTGACATCTGAGTAGTTCAAAGTACACTGGAATTGGAATTAAAATACCTAGGTTGGTTCAAATTCTAAATTATCTGTCTACCACTAAATTATCTGTCTACCACTACTAGTGTCTGACTCTGTGAGCTTAAATGGGTAACAATTTCTCTAAACCTCATTACTTTATCAATAAATGAATATAAGACAATATGTTATTAAATCTAGGATAGTGACAGACAAACACCTTAAAACCTTGGCAGCTTAACACAATGCAAGGTTATTTCTTGTTCATATAACTTTTCAGTATGGGTATTTAGCCTGTAGCATTCCATGCAGAGATTCAGGGACCCAGGCCCCTTCTTTTCTGGATCTGTCATCCCCTTTATTATCTATCTACAAAAGGCCTTACAGAAAACATTTTAGGCTTCACAGGCCATATGTTACAGCTTAACTCTGCCATTATAATACAAACGCAGCCACTGAAAAAAATGTAAATAAATCAACATGGTTGAATTTCAATAAAACTCTATGTATAAAAACAGGTGACAGACCAGATTTGACCCACTCGCTATGGCTTTCTGACCCCTGCCCTATGTTACTGAAGTTATTTTGTGGATTCTTTGCAAACAACTGGTTAAGCGTGGAGTGCAAGGGGAACGATCAAAGCATGAGTGAGGAATGGGCAGAAGTTCTTAATTGGCCAGGCTTAAAAATGACATATATCACTTCTTCCCATTCCACTGGCCAGAACATGGACATAACTAACTCCAGAGAAACCTAGAAATATCTTGCATTTGTCCAAGAGGAAAAGAAAATAGGGTGTTAAGAACTCATAACATTCTCTGCCAAAAACACTTTTTTCAATGGTTGTAGAGAGAGTCATATGAGATAATGAGTATGCAAAACTACTTTGTAAATTATAATCTGCTATGCAAATTTAGAGTGCTATTTTTATTGTAATTACTATATGTAATGTCTCTATGAATACCTTACCACCAGGGAGTGGTAGCCCCTCAGAAAGAAGAAAGCTTATGGATATAAAAGGCACTTACAATTTTTGGATCAAGCAGATTCTGCAAATTACATTTTATGAGCCAGGGCAATCAGGACTCTTTCCTCCAACTTGGGTGCCTTGAAATGCCTTGAAATTTCTTCTCCCTCCATGGTAGTGACAAGCTTTGTATGCATAGAGGCAATTACTGAAGCACTTTTCAGGTTATCTCAATAGTCAGATTATTTGCTGTAAAATTGAAGTTTATTTGTGATACTGTTCAATGCCAGAAACAATGAGTTGGAAGTATAAAAATGAAGCTATCCATAGTATTAACTAATTAACTAGAAATCCATGCTTAATATTCTCCAAGAGTAAAATGCTGTGCTGGAGAGATAGGACACATCTGAAAGTATATAAGCCAAGATAAAAACAATTCTCAATGTGATCCTTTCAATCTGATTTTGAAGGTCTCACTTCTAAACCATTTAATGTTTGAGATCAGGTCATGGTATTTTTTCAACAGCCTTTTCACAGAATAGCATGAACAGCAGAATTATTCCACCAAAAGAGTTCTCTTCTGTTTGTGTCTTTTAAATGATGGAATTAAACATGGAGAAAATGAAAATGCAAAAGATTAGAATTAATTATATCAACTAGGGGATAAAGCAGGGATGATTCATTTATTTAATTTTTTAGCAAAGTGACAAATTGAAGGGGCTTCTTATGAAACAATTAGCCATCCAACATTTGCTATTTCAAACAAAGCAAGTGCATTAGAAATTTAAAGGGGTTAATAAAGAGCTCACCAAGCGTAGGAGGTGAAGTAAAGGGTACTTGCAGACTGGTCTTGGCTAACCGAGATGATGATGCCTTGCTGGGAGTGGTGACCTGGGTAGCTATCTCTGTCTCTATATAATATTTGATCTCCCCACTCTGACTAACTGGTGCTCAATAGAGACAGTATACATAAGGCCCAATTTGTTCAAGCCAATCCCAGTTTACCCCTATTCCCCAGCATAATTACTAATAGTGTCCTCATTCATTTGTTGGTGTGTCCCGTTTAGGCAATATATTATATGGACTCACTGCCAATGGATATATGGTCATGGCCTGATGATCAGAACTTGGGAAGATAGCACTCATCCCACTTCAGAACAGACACACCCCAAAGACTCAAAGCAGTAAGACGTACCAAGCAATGAGCACAAAGAAAGTAATGGGATTCGAGGGCCCATAACTGAAGCATTAATTGGTTGAAGCCACTTCTCTCCGGGACATCTTCAAGGAAAACTCCTCAACAACAGGAAAAGGGCCAGTCAGTGTTGACTTTTGAGCTGTCATTGTCTAAAAGAGGTGGTGAATAATTATTTGAGGATTTCTATGAGCTTTGGTGACCATTGTTAAAAACCTGGATTTGGCACCTTAAATAATTTGCTCAAATTTTTAAATCCTGGCATTCTTCAACTTTTTAGATAAAATTAATGTCTCTATTTATTAATTAAATCCTTTTCTTATTCTTTTTAAATCCTTTCCTTATTTTGCCTAGGGTAAATTTTGAGGATACTTATTGTCTCATGATTAGTTCTGAATTCTATTAATCACAATGATAAAATTTTATATGACAAGAACTCAGAATGAGCTTAGGCAACATCCAGTCCTACACTCTTCAAGATGTAATATCCAGAATCAATGACTTACCTTAAAGCATTAGTTGGTTGAAGAAAAAAAAAAAAGGCATTAGTTGGTTAGAAGACTGTGAGGGCCTCTGTCCCTGTTCTTAACCTCTCACCTGGTGTTCCTACATCCTAAGCCATTACACACACTAACAGTATTTGCCTCCCACTAGCCTCCAGTTCCTGCGTTTGTTTAGTAGCATTAATAACAAGACTTAGGAAAGAGAAAATGACTTTAGCTTTCAGCTAGGAAAGATGATGGCTCACTTAAGCCATTCTTTCTAATTTTAGCTACAATCAGAAAACTCTTGGTTTCTCCTGAGGTGATGTCAGTCAAGAGCAAGTAATATTCTTCCCTTTATCCTAAACTTTCTAAAACACCATCTCTTTCATCATTGGCCAGAAAAATTCTCTCTGATTTCCAAGTAATAGTCTTTCTTTCCATCAGCTTGCTGTTGTATCCCCAGAGCTTAACTTAGTGTCTACTCTTGTAGATGTTTTATATATTTTTAAATAGATAAGTTAATGAAGGAATGAAGAAATTCACCAAGGTAACATGCAGCCAAAATATAAGGGTTTGTTGGGTGATAAACAGCAATGTGTCTTACCATGAACTTGTCTTACCATGGATTCATGTGTTTTCACTACTGATACTCCTACTGAGTTGAGGAATCACTGGGGTACAGGTACCTGGAAAGACCAAGAACTGCCTTAGAAAGAGAGCCAAGCTAAGCCGCAGATGGAAGAAATTTGCATAAAAGTCATTGACACTACAAAAAAAGTGAGAATATTAGTATTGTAGAGCAGCAAAATGATGTAAGAGGTAAATTGCTTCTTAGGGAGAATAATAATAATTGGGGTCTGTAAGAGTAGAGATGGATGCTGATGGCTACAAACAACAGAAATATGAACTCAGCTGTCTTAAATAATCTAATAATATATTTTCTGTCATAACTAGTAGTCCAGGGTAGGTAGACTTCTGGATTGGATGATTCAGTGACTCAAAATATCATCCTGGGGTCTTGTTCCCTCCAACCCATGGCTCTGCAGAATTTTCATTATCAACATGACCTCTGAATGGTCGCACAATGACTGAAGCAAGTGTCCCATCCAGATAATAATGACCACAGGAAGAAGAAAAGCAATTACTCCCTACAGCTCTCTCTCGACTTTATTTATGTATGTGTTGTCCATTTATTTTTGAAGAAGGCACACTCTTTATTACTATTAATGAAGTTCATAATCCCCTGACTGCAGTTTTCTTCCTGAACCTGAGCAAACATAATTCTTAGAGTCAGAGCCTGCAGATCTACTTTACCAGCAATGAAACTTTTCCAAGAAGCTATCAGAACCATTTTTCCCTCACATCTCATTTATTGGATTCCTTGTCTTTTCCTAGTTCATTACTCACATGGCAAATGGAAATCCCCTTGCTACCCTTATAGGAGTCGTAATCAGCTCATGCTAAGGGATATGACTGCATGAGCAGTGAATATCTCAAAAAAAAAGTTATGCTGGGGAAGGTTGAAAAGAGAACCACTACCTGGGCAATCTAGAGTGGCTCCAAGATATGTGAAGATTCCAAGGATCCTAAAAAAAAATCTTACAATATGAATGGATGAAATAGATAAACACTATTATCCCATCTTTCCAGATAAGGAATTTGAGGTCCAACTGACTGACATAGAGAGGTATATAGTCAGGAAGTAGCAATCATATGTGGGAAGTCAAACTACTGGTAAAAATTTGTCTGATTTCCTGAAAGAGAAATTCCAAGTCACAGAGTTTTGAAAGAAAATTTCTGAGTAAATGCTCAATACACTGTGAAGCCATAGATTAAATAAATTTTGCCTATTGTAATCACATTCTTTTTGCTACACCATTTATTCATTTGTTTATTCATTCACTTATTCAATAGTTTATTATGTGCAAGACAAGTTGCTATTAGAAGACGAAAGATTTCCCAACCACAGCACAAGTGTTACAATGAGGTGTATAATCCACACAATGTCTTATGATTCCACAAAATGAGCGTATGATTCAGTCCCCAAGTGGGATGTGGGGGAGGGGATGTGATGGAAGAAGTAATATTTTACATTTTAGCACTGAAAAATGAGTTGGAGCTTTCCAGACAAAGAAAAGAAAATCCAAAAAGAAAAAACAACACAATAAGACATGGAGGCAGGAAGCAACAGTGGATAAATCAATTCATTGTGGCTTGAGGACAGAATCTTCTTCATGCCAGGCAGAAAGAAAACAGAGAATAAGAGAGAGAGAGAGAGAAAGAATCTGGGTAAACATGAAATCCAGTGCTTTCCCACATGAGATATTCAGCTTCTCAATTATTTATTGAGCTACTGGAATCAGAGTCCTCAGGATGAAAGTTCCCATCCCACCACTAATTAGCTTGACCATGTTGCTTCACATTACCAAGCCTCAACCCCATCCCTATAAAAACAGTAGATTTCCATGCCTACCTCAGAAGTTCTCAGGATTTGACGTCATGTGGCCCATGAGGCACAGAGCTCAGTGCCTGGCATATGGCAAGCATCCAATAAATGGTAACAGGCTAAGAAAAATGATAAAATAACCCCACTTTTCAGTCCTGACATTTAAAGAGTCGCCTTTCTTGGGTGCTAGACATACCCTTTAGGCAGTGGTAGAGACAGAGGTTGAAATCCCAAATGTAGAAACAGTCCGATGTACCTCATTTCTGCAACTGCTTCTGGAGAAAAATGCAGAGGGGTGTCTGAGGAAGAGCAGAGTGCGAAAGGCAGAAGAAGAGCAATAGAGGCTACTCTATTACCAAGTATTCCCTGGTAAAGTGGGAGCAGCAAGAGGATTTCTCTTGAGGTGTGGAGTGATTTCAAAATGAGGAGACTGGCATTCACTTTTCATTTGGAGATGTCTGAAAATGAGAGGCTTACAAATTAATCCCCCTCAGTGGGGTGTGAGGGAACCAGATTGAGATACGCCTTAACAAAAGAAGGGACCCCAGCCCATTCCTTATGCTCCAGAGGCATTAAGGGGCATTCTGCGTTTCTGGGCCCCAAAATGGAGAAGCAAAGAGGGGAGCAGAGGTGTTGTGCTAACATACTGTTCTGGACAGCAGTCCAGGAGATGGGCACTTAGAACTGGCAGAACCTAAGGGAGTACATGACAGCCCTTCCTCACCATGAAGCAGAAGTAAAACTGAATACTAGTAGAGCCTGGGTGGAGTGTATGTGTGCACCACATAACTCAAGACCACCAACCCAACTTAAGCCCAGACCTAAACCAGCCCAGAGGGAGAAGGGAGGAATGCCTCCCTGACACCTGCCAGTCCCCGCTTGTTGCACCCATTTTTGAATGACTCCCAGAGTGGGGGCCAACCCAGTGATGATGTAGAAAACCCTGTAAAAACCGGGAAAAGGAACTAAACATGCAAACCTCCTTCCTACTAACTCAGATGCCATCTTGGGCAGGCAGAAAGGAAGGTGTTGAGTTTTGAATGTCCCTGAATATCAACTCCTAAGACACTAAGCTTTAAGCCAGTAGAACTTCGTCACCCAGGATTGTGTTTTCTGCCATGTCTTAGTCTGTTTGGGCTACTAACAGAATAATACCATTGACTGAGTGGCTTTTCAACAACAAAACTTATTTCTTACAGTTCTGGAGGCTAGCAAGTCCAAAAACAAGGTGCCAACAGATCTGGTGTCCAGAAAAGGCCCACTTCTTGATTTGTAGAACTCTATGTCTGTTGTATCCTCCTCACCTGGCAGAGAACAGAGTAGGCAAGAAAGCTCTCCTTAGAAAGGCACTAATCCCACTCATGAAGTCTCCACTCTCATGATACCTGATAACCTTCCAAAGACCCCACCTCCTAATACCATCACATTCAGGGTTAGGATTTCAACATATGGATTTTGGGGCAAAGGCACAAGCAGTTCACAATATGTATTAATATAGAACATTTCATGAGATATGGTGACCTCAATCATAAAACTCCCAACTTGTGTGCATTCTAATTGTTTCCAGTAGATGAGAGGATTAGATAGTAATACCCAACATTTATTGAACTCTTAATTTTGTCAGATGCTAGGCTAAGCATTTACATAGATTATCAAATTTGTAGGTGATACTGTTATTTCTGTTTCACAGATGACAAAACTGTGCTCTTACTGTATGCATTAAAACTAGAGGTAATGTTAAAAAAAAAAAAAAAGAGCAACAAACTTTTTTTATCTTGCTTCTTGCCATGATAGGAGATAAGTACAAATACCACATAATACCTCATGAAACACTACCCAGTAAAAACATATATTTCTTCAAGTCCACAAGCCCTGTCCATCTAAATCAGATTGCAGTGTTGCTCCCGGGCAAGTTTGTGATAAAGATTTGGCCAATACCTGTCTTTGTCCTCTCCCTAAGATTCCACTCTGGGTCCCAGCTTCCAGGTTGACGTGCCATGTGATCTTACAACTACATAAACTGAGTAACTTAACTTTTCTGTGCCTCCACTTGGGCATGTGCTCAAGAGACAAACAATGCCCATGTTTTGGTATTGTAATAATGGCCGTGGACAAGTCATGCAGAACGCCTCACACAACATCTGGCACAGTGGTTGTTATTTTGACCACCATCAGGGCCTCACTCTCTCAGCCACCTGATGTGTTAGACAGCAAAATTCCCTTCTCTGGCACATAAATTGTATAGGCAAGAATTTGCATGTTTTTCCCTCCCAGCGCATTTCAGCAGCAACATCTTGGAAATCAAAGCTCCTTGAAAGACACAAAGGAATCTATTTCTAACACAAAGATATAAATTCCCTACACAATGGGTTATAATTCTGATTAAGATATTTCATGGGTCAAATGTTTCCCCTAAACCCATGAAAATGACATTTGAACTATTTCCATCCTATCCCTTTTCAGAAAGGATGTGGAATTGCTAAGAAAAAAAGGCAACATATAATGTAAGATCAATTAAAGAAGAAACAAAAACAAACAAAACAGAACATCACCAATCATGAAGAAAAGGAATCAATGCACTCTTCCAAAAGATCATCCAGAGCTATGGGGCCCAAACATCAGACCTGGATCTGAATATTGCATTAGCTATGGCAGAACTATTTGTAGTGTTTCTGGGAATTTATACTTTTAATGCTTCACATACATTTCTTACATACATTTCTCCCAGCACCAGCAATCCAGTGAGAAGGAGGTTATACTCTCTGTTTTATAGATAAGAAAACTGCGGACTTGAAACAAGAAACCATCAGAACTAGCCAGGTGTCTTTGTTCGATGCTCCTCTGCCACACCACAGCTCCCTACTTTTAGCTACGAGGTAGAATTTTGAAGCAGGAAAGAACTTTAGAGGATATCTAGTCCAGTTTCTAGAAAGCTATTCTAAAAAATGCATGCATGTCAATACTCACATATGGTATTAAATTTAATAAAATAACAGTGAAATCTATGATTATGAGTGGTACAAGCTTGATAACATATCTGGCTACTTTCCTTCAGGCTTGAGATGGGCTTTTTTATGACACAGAAGCAACTGGAGAGTCAAAAGATGTATCAGAGTATGACCCAGGACCATTTTGGTTTGCTCATTTGGGGTATCAAGAGTCTAACAAGAGTCACATCATTATCACTGATAAGTCATGAATTAAGCATTTTTTAAAAACTCTCACTGGTTAAATAGTACTTAGCAACATCGTCTTCCAGAAGCATTTCTCCTCTAGTCATGATTAGCCCTTTCTAATGATTCTGCTCAGCTAAGATTTTTAGTGTTTTTTAATTGCGTACTTTATGATATTTTAATTTTATGTTTATTCATTATTAATCATCTTTATTATATTTTAATTGTAGATGCAGCATCCTAAGCAGGGGGAGGGAACACTTCACAAATAAGAATATTAATTTATATGTCTTAAAATAATAATTAGGATTTTAATAAAATTACTTCCTTTAATAGGTCTCTGCGGATCATAAATCCCCCATCTTTAGTGAACTAATGAGATATGAGGTGAATATCATTAAGCCCTGTGCTCCCTTCTAACCAAAAAATTTAAGCAACAGTAGTAAACCTTCAAAATATTTACCTAAAGGCAAGTGGTCTCTAAAAAGCAGTTGCATACAGAGAATATAATATAAGTATATCACTGGGGCACCTGGGTGGCTCAGCTGGTTGAGTGTCAGACTCTTGACTTTGGCCCAACCCCAGTTCGGGCTCTGCACTCAGTGTGGACTGTGCTTGGGATTATCTCTCTTCCTCTCCCTCTGTCCCTCCTCTTGCTTACTCACTCTCGCTCTCACTCTCTCTCTCTCTTAAAATAAATAAATAAAATCTTTAAGTGTGTCCTCTCTCATTCTGCATCTGTCAAGAGGATGGACACATTGGCATTGCCCATCTCACTGGGGTCTCCAAGACCACTCTGCACCTGACTTGCTCCCATTTCCGGAAAGAACTACCTGCCAACGTACAACTCTGCAAAGCATCCTGAGTTTAGAGCTATTCAAGCTGCACATCTGAAGTGAAAATATCGACCTTTGCCAATGCTGTGCATCCAAGAATGTCATAGAGTCTGGAAAGGGCAAGTAAGTCTCTTAGGTTCTCAACAGAAGGAGAGGTCAGCTTGGGTCCAGTGTAATAAACATGGAAACTGAAGAGCAAAGAGAAGAAGGCACTAGTTTGATGCTTCCCAGCCACTGTACAGAGCCTCATGGAAAAACAAGGGAGACTGAGCACACCCAGCCCTTCACTAAACTCAGACAGCCTCGGTGGCTCTTGGATTGACTTTGAGTTCTCCTACATTTATCCTGTGAATGCAGTAAAGAAACTGGATGTGTTCCTTTGAGTGACTGTACTTTTTTCTGTATTGCTGTCAAAGTTTACTTTCAATACCATCCTTTGATATACAGCTTTCCTGTCACTTAACAGTTTAAGTTTCTTCCGTGGTGTAATCAGGGGCAGTAATTTTTGGAACAGGCATTTCCTCTTTCAGGCAGAGGATGCTACAACCACTATGGAGTTAACCTAAAATTCTTCCAGCATCATTTTAAAATAGTATGTTTATAATGACTTTGTGGGTGTATCTGTTATTGTAGGGTTTCCATGTGTTCTTATAGGTCCTATCAATTTTCTTAAAGCAGAATCTATAAAAATTCTCCAATAGAAAAGAATACAAATGTTAGTAAATCTTCCCATGTAGATGGGAGATTTGTTTGTTTTGTTTTAATTAACTGTTAAAACAGTTCCATTTCCATTACTTTAGTGTTACTTTTTGGGGCCTCTGAGAATGTGCCAACCCACTTCAGGATAATCACTGCCATCATTCTATTGACAAGGCCAAACTTTATCAGAGCATGGCTACTACAGGTAGTCAGAAGAAAGAAAAGCAGCTCCCATGAACTCTCAATTAATGCTTTGTCTTGTACCACCCCCTCACTTCCACCTCTTCGGTACACACACACACACACACACACACACACACACACGCTTCCCCCTTGAAGGGTGGCTGCTGCTCCATATATTTTTTTGTTTTGTTTTGCTTTGTTTTTAAGATTTTATTTATTTATTTGACAGAGAGAGAGATCACAAGTAGGCAGAGAGGCAGGCAGAGCGAGAGGAAGGGAAGCAGGCTCCCCACTGAGCAGAGAGCCTGATGCGGGGCTCGATCCCAGGACCCTGAGATCATGACCTGAGCCGAAAGCAGCAGCTTAATCCACTGAGCCACCCAGGCGCCCCTCCATATGTTTTCAGGAAAACATTTGGTACTGATGATGAGAATTCATTACCTACTAAAATATCACTAAATATGAAAATATCAACCTTCTACTACGAAGTTCAAACCCCGTGACATCACAAAACCCAGCCCAAGGAGAAGAATCACAGAAAATACAAGAAAAAACTTCTTGATCTTTGGCTTCCAGGTCTTACTTTACCAATCAAAAAACAAAATCCAAAAAGGATGTCCGTGAATCTGAAGGTGATTTTATTTTTTTTAAGATTTTATTTATTTATTTGACATATAGAGATCACAAGCAGGCAGAGAGGCAGGCAGAGAGAGAGAGAGGAGGAAACAGGCTTCCTGCTGAGCAGAGAGCCCGATGTGGGGCTCGATTCCAGGACCCTGGGATCATGACCTGAGCAGAAGGCAGAGGCTTTAACCCACTGAGCCACCCAGGCGCCCCCTGAAGGTGATTTTAGCCCCATAACAACCTAAGGACAACTCTGGCAACAGAAGAACCCCACTTCCAAGAGTGGAGATTAAACCTGAGGAGTAAAAATTCTCTTTAGCATGGTGGCGGCAGGGAGGGACAGCACCAAAATGCATGCAGTTTAATTTTTTTTCCTATTGATCAATCATAAACTCTTAGAGGAAATTGGCTTACCAAAATTTCTTTACAACTGACAGAAATAGGGACGACAGCAACATATAACCTGAATTCTGAGAATTGAACTATGAAGTCAAAACTAAGAGATGCAATATATGTAAAAGATGGCTTAGAGATAAAATGATTTGGGGTAAACAAGCAAACAAATCAAAATGGATGTTACACAACCAAAGGTAATAGTTTATCTTTAGAATGAGGAAGCACAGGAGACAGGATAGATAAGGGGCCCCTTGGAGCTTAGGAAAGAAGAGTCAGAGACCCTAGAATTGGCAGAAGAGAGGGGCCCTTGAGCCATCCAATCCCTGTGTGTCCTTCCTGTGGAAAGATACTCTGGGCTATCTTAGCCCATTGTCATTAAACATTTATGTCCTGAAACTAACTCCCTCTGTTCTAGTTCTGTGTTCACCAAGCAACCTTCCAATTTTCAATTCATTTCCAGAATAGATTCGCTGGCATTCTAGTCTAGTTATATTGGTAGTTAAATTTACCTTGGTAAAAAACTCAAATTGGCATTCCAGTTGATACTTTGATGCTTGTAAGTTTGTCTCATGTAAATTATCTGAATCCAGCTTATAGGAACAATTGGAAAAATAATAAAAATATCTGAATAGTTTAGGCCAGAATTTGCCTAAGGATGATTTCCATCCCCTCCCCCGCTTCATTACGCTGTTCCTCCCCTTCGGCATCATGGATTTCCCACCATCTTTCCACCTCCATCACACCTTGGTCCCCATGTCACACCCAGCCCCTCCAGTTGATGTCTGCAGCTTCGGACTGACCATGTGGCTTAGACGATTCTTGTCTTTCCAGTTTAGATCTCCAGTATAAAATTATGATCGGTACCTTTACATCTGTGCTACGTCCAGGACAATTCCTCACTACACTTAATCCCATAAGAAGAATCTATCACAGAATGAAGGACTTTAGGCAAGAAGTAATAAAGGTAACAAATGAGACAAAGATCCCAATGTCTTGCCATTTTGTTTCTTTTTCTTCCTCTGTCCCCCAGACGGAATCATAATACTTTCTCTCAGAGAAAAATCTCCTAGAGAGAAATCTCTTAGCTTTAGCCCCTCTTAAAATCCACTAGCAGCCTTTTTGTTATTCTTAACTGGAAAGAGTCCTTGGAATTCTGTATCTCATGTGGGATTGGGAGCCAGGAGGTCTGGGTGACCTCCAGTTTAAAATATTCTCATTAAATAACCATGGTCCCCTAGGATCACACCATCTTGTGTAGTGTCACGGACCCTGAAAGCTGCATAGGACCTGACGGATCATCTAATATGACCCATCTCTTAGGACTCTGTTTATAGAGTAAAACTTCTCCAAAGTTACATCTATAAAAATGAGACCTGAAACGATTCTGACCCCAAATCCAGATTTAGTTTCCACTCCATCAAGCCTCCTCTTCCTTCCCTAATTTCACCAGCAGCCAATCAAAGGGTTGAATTTAAAGGGATTGTTACAAATGAACTTTCAGAATTCAGCAACCTCAACGAGCTTTCAGTCTTAAGTTCCTATCCCTGATTTTTCAGTTGAAATCATGGGGCAAGGAGTTATTGAGACCGCCAGTCTGCCAGCATTGCTCAGCTGGCAGAATGCAAGACATTATCCACCACCTATGAAAAATATCCTGCCTGACTATGAAGTGAACACAGAGAGGAAGGTGGCTTGCAGAACTGGAGACAGCATCCTGACAATGTCTTTGGGGCATCTGAAAACAGATGAGTCTAAAGCTAGGCCTGCCTCTACATCTGAGTATCTTGGTTTATGAGTTGAAGGGGGAAAAAATCCCATTTCTACTTAGTAAGGGTCATATCTCTTTCATGTGAAACAAGAAAAGGCCTAAATCAATGATGGAGTTTTCATGCTGCTTGAGAGACAGTGTTGGTCAAGTACAAGGTTCTGGAGTGAGACCTGCAAAGTAAAGTAGAAAAAGTGGGCTGAGTATTACAGGAAGTGCAGATTATGAAGGGGCAGGGAAGCAAGTGCCCCCTCTGTGATCCAGTGTTCTCGTTTGTGAATCTGAGATAGGACCTCCCTCACAGGCTATTGTGAGGACTAAATTAGTTCGTAAATGCAAAACGATCAGATCAGTGGCTGGCACTCATGTGCCATTCATACTGGGCATTTAGAAATGAAACTTAAAATGTAATTGATGGCCACCTTCACTTGGGCAATATTCTCAAGTTGACCTCCATACTCCAGGCCTAGCATACAAGGAATCTGGAGGAGCCCCAAACAATGGAGTTGATAAAAGGGCTTACCTCCTCAGCTCAGAAAATTACATATAGATTCTAATAGGGTGCACCACTATTTGAGTGCCTCATTAATATGTGTGTATTTGTGTGTACATTTTAGCTTCACCTTTTACATCCTGGAGGAATCAAGATGCTATTTTTTGTGGTAGCTACCATTTTTACACTGCCAACTCAGTTCTTTGATCCATGGTCCAAGTGGGAAACTGTTTCTCTCAAAACTGTGGGGCTACCACAGTGATCTTGTCAAGATCTTAGTTTTTATGGAAATCCCTTGCCCATCTCATTCCCAGGCAGAGCACAAGTTAGAAAAAACAAGTAATAAACTTCTTCCCTTAGAAAAACACTTGTAGCTAGCACTTCCATCATTCTTTTGAACTCTGTCTCTTTTGTGTTTGTGATGTGAATAGACCTTACAATTAATTATCACCATGAATAATATATGACTGTGAGCCCAAGAAATAAGTCAAAGGTTCCATAGAGGTTTATCCCCAGTTTCATACATCGGTGGGCGTCCTTGCAAACACACATTCTGTTTGAAACACGTCAGCACATTTGGAGATAGAAACTTTGGGAGCTAGCCTTCTTGCAGTTGGCTCAATAGTGAACTGCTCATGCAATCAATAAGTTACCAACTGAGAGACTAAGAGTTTCTTATCTCTGCCTCTGTGTGTTCAAGTGTCTCAGAAATATTGATGAAACTACATCTCTCTGTCTCTTTTTCTCTCTCCTCCCCCCTCCTCCCCTCCCCCCCCACCCCCCACCCCCACCCCTGCTCTGGATTACAATAATTAGTTGGAGCAGAATGGAGTTTTGCCAATGTGCAATTCTTTCAAAGCCCAAAATGTATCTTGTGGTCACCTTGATATTTCCTTTCCCCCTCAGCTAAAGGTTCTCATTTAAGTGACAGGCCTTTTTAATAATAGGCTGAGGCTTTGCAACAATTTCAAGATGTCAGGTAGGATGTCCAATATCTTAAGTCATGATAAATGTCCAGTTTAGGATACAGTGCGAAGTTCCACAGGGGAAATAGATTGGGCTAAAACAATGGACATTCTTTATGACAATGTTTGAGCTAAGTTAAAATAGTTATGCTCATTTTTTTTTTTTACATGCTCTCTGGGTATCTAGTTTTTGTCGATTTTTCTCATTAATGACTGAGAAAGCCCAATGTGGCAGATAGCATGCTTAGATTAATTTGGTTGACCAACTGAATCCAATCGACTGTTAGTGAATTACTAGCAGACCTGTAGATATGCATAAATAATTTTGGCAGATATCCGTAATGTTCCAGTCCATAACTCTTGCCAGTCTGTGCGGTCTAAGGACAGAGTGGATGGACATAATTGCCTCTTCGTTGGGCATGCAAGCTAACTAGCATTCCTGGTGTTGATCACCCAGTGTGTGGAAGATCCCCACTCTTCTGAGCCTTACAAAGGTTAGAGAAAATCACTGCGTTCTGTTGCTTTCTTGTGAAAAGAAAGGCCAGCAAAGGCACAATCCTCATGCCATCAAGATCTCTAGGGAAGCATCTAGCAGACAGACAGAGCTCAGCCTGTGTAAGCAGAGTCCTAGGTGTCAATTCAATTTGACCATGTAGTAGCTCTGAAGACTTCAGAAAATCATTTCTATTCTGTGCTACTCATTTCATCATCTGAAAAATGGACTTAATCATGTTTAACTTCCAGGGTTCTTGGGAGAATGTTACATCAGCTCACTGATATAAAGGAGGAGTTTGGGATATAATAGTTATTGGTAAAAATTTTAGAGAAAATCAAATAAAAACTTAAGAAACAAGCACTCAAGAAGAAACAAAAAATATTAATATTATCAAAGACACAATAATACTAATATTATTTTAAACTGTCTCATCTGTAGAGACAAAATGCAACATCTATACAGAGTTCTATGTAGTATTATGAACAAGGGTATCTAAAAATGATTCCAGGAGTTCTCTCCGAATTGAGCTAGCTGACACTGGGGCTTGATCCTTGTCCAGGCAAGAAGCTTCCCTGTAATCAAGCTGCCCATAGGACTAGGGGTATCATCCCACAGAGGGAGGGCCTGCAATGGCACACATTTCCCAACGTCTGTAGATACTAGGAAGCTAGTTTTCTTAAACTATCTCTGTACATAGCAGCATCCAAATCCAGAATATCTGGATTCCAAGTAGTCTATTTGTCTTTTCCCTCTACACCACAACCACTTGATAGGCCACTTTCCCATGTTAGATTTTCTGTCTTCATCCATTTGGCTGCTATATCAAAAGAGCACAGACTGGGTAGCTTCCAGACAATAGATGTTTATTTTTCACAGTTGCAGAGGCTGGAAGTCCAACTCAAAGCGCCAGCATGGTCTGGTGCTGGTCAAAGCCCTCTCCCTGGTACACATGTGTCCTCACATGGTAAAAAGGGTGAGGGATCTCAGTGGGTCTCTTTATATGGCACTAATCCCATTCACAAGGGCTCCATCCTCATGACCTAAGCATCAACTAAAGTCCTACCCCCTAACATAATTGTAATTGGGCACTAGGATTTCAGCATACAAATTTGAGGGGAAGGGACACACAAACATTTAGACATAGCATCCCATAAGAAACCATAATAATAAGAAACATGTTTCTGCCCTGAGATTTATCCCCACAGTTTGTTCAGCAGAGTATCCTGTCCCCAGATTGCCTCCCCTTGGGGATAATAAGAGATTTGGGGAGTGTGTAATTTCTTTTCTTGCTAACCCTTATTTTACAAATCTCCTAAATAAATCCTGTTCCTTAAATATACCCTGCAAGATTGTGCAGTTTGTCTGAAGCCTATTGCACAAATGTCTGTCTTCAGAATATTTGTTTTTTTTAAATCCTGCAAACCCATCCGTGAGTTCTGGTTACATCATCTATCATTAAAAGTACACAGATTTTGTTTTCTGTGCAGAGAACTCTATTAACCATAGGAGGGCAAATTAATTAAACATTAACCCTGCCCTCAAAGGATTTGGTTTCTGTCATTATTATGGTCTTTTTTATTTTTTTATTTTTTAAAGATTTTATTTATTTGACAAACAGAGATCACAAGTAGGCAGAGAGACAGGCGGGGGAGCGGGCGGAGCAGGCCTCCTGCTGAGCAGATAGCCCGATGTGGGGCTCGATCCCAGGACCCTGGGATCATGACCTGAGCTGAAGGCAGAGGCTTTAACCCACTGAGCCACCCAGTCACCCTCATTATTATGGTCTTATTCTTTATCTTTACTAGAAAGGAAATATAACAGATTTAGTAGAACAGAACATAGATGTATCCTCAATGGTCTCTCTGTGCCATCCATTGGTTGAGAATAAATCATGAACCAAGCACTCTACTAGCCACTTTATAGACAGTGTTTTACAAAACTCCCAGACTTACCCCCTGATAAGACAACTGAGATTCAGAGAGGTTAAATAACTTGCCTGAGGACACACAGCTAGTGAGTAATAAAAAGAGTTTGAACTCAGTTCTGCTCTTGTAATAATAAGTCAGTCTGCTTTGTAGCAACTTGAATAGCCAAAGGGAAACTCAAAACAGATGAACTGAACTGGACTCAGCACCAACAAACTTAGTCTATTTTTCTCCAGTCGCTCAAAGTGTGCCCCAAGGGCCTGAGAGTCCACATGTGTCTCTGCAAATGACTCATTTATTTCCAGGAAGTGACTTAGTGATTAAGGAAGAAAACAAGCAGAGTAGTTCTAGACACACAAATCATGTTCCAGAGTATCGTTGTCCACTGATCAGCACTCATAAGGCTCATATTTAAAACCCTGTCGTATTCAAAGTGCTAAAAGCATAAGTCGAGTTTTTACATAGCCAAGAGAAAAGAATGAGAGTTTCTGAAGCTATAGCAAAGTCTACAAAACATGTAAATGAAATAAACTAGTATTTTTTGAGTTTTGAACGAACCTGTTTTTATAGCCTTTCAAATATTTACTGTTTTAGGGGCCTGAGGCACAGTTCTCCCAGCTGTAAAAAAAGCAAAGAAATAATAAATGAGCTAGTAAGTGCTACAAATCACTAAAATGTGCTTTATAAATTCCATTAATATGACCATCAACGTAAAGATATTGACCCAAAACAGGTAAAAATGGAATTCACATTTGTTCACAGCTAACTGGGTACTGGGTAATGTTTGGGAATATAATCACATTGAATCTTCAGAGAGTGAACATTTGTATTTATTTTTGGCTTTCCATCATTTGATTTCCACTCTTATGTTTTAGTAATTCTCCCCTTAATGAGTCTTGTTAGGAAGCTGAGCCTACCCCTTATTTTGGAAGCTGCATCTCTTTCAAAGTCAAAAACATGCTCCAGCTATAGGCATCCAGTTGTGGCTGGACTGAGAGCTGGAAAAAGGGACAAGTGAGAGAAAGAAGCAACTATACCACCACTACCAATGATAATGCCCCTGCCACAGCAGCCTGGGTCTTGACTTTGGCTGTTGTTCTTCTGGGCTCTGTGTCTGGTTCTCTAACACATCAGGTGATTCTCTTAATCATTCCTGCTTCTGTGTAACTCAGCCAGAATTAGTTTCTGTTGCTTGCAGCTCAGAATCCTGACTGATCCACCTTACAGCAATCTTTTCTGTGGTATTAGTGTTATTATTCCCATTTATATAACCAAGGAAATTGAGGCTTTGGAATATCCAATCACCTACCCAAGTTCACGCAGTTGTTAGGAGATAATGCGTAAATGACTGAATTGTGGATGAGAAATTCCCTTTATGCTCTGATAAGAACTATGCAGCAGTACCCAGGCATATGTGAGCATCAACATCACTTGACAGAAACTATCTAGGGAGAGATAGCCTAAAGGCTTCCTCCCTAGAGTTAAAATTTGCAAGGTTGAACGTTTAAATAAATTCACTTAATTTAGGAGACCAAGCCCATACATTGTCTCTTCTGAAAAATTACTCTGACTCTCCCAAGTCAACTCTTTCTCTGGTGATACTGCATGTTTTGATATTGATATTGCTATAATGGTGTATTTGTTCAACGCCCCCAAGCTGGGGCTTTCATACAGAGTTTAATCACAAGAGACCAGGGAAACTTTGTCTGAATTCCGGCTCAGATCACCCACAACAAGTGAGAGGTGATGATGGGTGAGGGAAGTTTCTTCTCTTAAGCCCGCATACCAAGACTTGGGAAATCTGCAGTTTTTGTGAACTGGAGGCTGTGCATCACAGGGCTAGGATTTGTCACTGTCATAACATGAAAGAGTGATAATGAAAGGTCATGGAAGAATGTGGGATAGTCACCTCTGCATTTATAAAATGCTCCTAATTTGTACCAGGGACTTAGTGGGTCACACTCAAAGGAGGCTAGAGAAATCCAGGGTTTTAAAATTTAAGTCTCCTTCTCTTCCATTGTTCACACATCTTGATAGATAGATATGGTAGGAAGAAAGTGGCTTGAGTGACATTCCAAGTAAGGAAGACTGAGACTTCCCTTCCAGCTGACAGAAAAGCCTACCTCACAGTGAAAATAGACACAGAGTCTTGTGTTTAAATACAAAAAGCACTGTATCTTGAAGGCTTTGACAGATCCCAGCCAGAATTAAGCAAGACCTCTAAGAGCTCGCGTGAAGTCTGTGAATTCCAAATGAGGAAAGGCTCCATCACCACTTCCTACTCCCCTTAAAAACCTTGAACATGCTGGCATGGAGATCCAGGTCATCTTCACAACGTGGGCCTCGTAACAAACACATGAAAAAAATGTCCAACATCACTTGGCATCAGGGAAATACAAATCAAAACCACAATGTGATGCCACATCACACCAGTCAGAATGGCTGAAACTAACAACTTAGGCAACAACAGGTGTCGGCGAGTGTACAGAGAAAAGGGAACCCTCTTACACTGTTGGTGGGAATGCAAACTGGTGCAGCTACTCTGGAAAATAGTATGAAGGTTCCTCAAAAAGTTAAAAATAGAATTACTCTATGACCCAGCAATTATACTACTATGTATTTATCCAAAGCATACAAAAATAGTGATTCAAAGGAGCACATGCACCCACAATAGCCAAAATGTAGAAAGAGCTCAGATGTCCATCAACAGATGAATGGGTAAAGAAGATGTGATAAACATGCAATGGAATATTACTCAATCATCAAAAAGAATTATATCTTGCCATTTACAGCAACATGGATGGAACTAGAGAATATAATGCCAAGTGAAATAAATCAGTGATAGAAGACAAATTCCATATAATTTCACTCATATGTGGAATTTAAGAAACCAAATGAATGAACATAGGGTAAGGGGAGAAATAAAACAAGATGAAAACAGAGAAGGAGACAAACCATAAGAGACTCTTAACTATAGGGAACAAACTGAGGGTTGCTGGAGGCGAGGTGGTTGGGTGGATGGAGTAGATGGGTGATAGACATTAAGGAGGGCACTTGATGGAATGAGCACTGGGTGTTAGATTGATGAATCACTAAACTCTACCCTTGAAACTAATAATACACTACATGTGAACTTAATTGAATTTAAATAAAAAATGTAAAAATTAAAGACTGGGGGCCTAGGACTCAGTCTGCCTGGAGTTCAAACCTTACCTGTACTATTTGCTAGTTACAACTTTGCCCAAGAACTTAGCTTTTATGTGTTTGAGTTTCCTCATCCATAAAACGGCAATCCTAATAGTACCTACTATTAGGTATCCTTCCTTTAAACATCTTGAATATAACTCAAAATGTTGTCTGTCTATACATTTCATTTATTCTTTGGTTTCAAGGTAAAGATGAGTTAACAAAATCTCTAGCAAATTCTGTGGTCAGCTCTGCCACTTCCATGCCCTCAAGCAGCATGAGGCCAATAATTTGGCCTGGCCAAATGACCAATATGAGGTTCCCCATAACGTCATTTCCGTGTGTCTAAAAATAGCTAATGCTAGATTAGAACAAGCCTCAAAGGCTTCGGGTAAGGATCAAATGCAAAAAGATATTGAAATTGCTAAAACCCGTTAAAAATTGGTGGAGGTGATTAAAAGTTTCTGGAAGATAAAATTTAGGCTTCTTTCTGTTTCTTGAGCATGCCAGTCATAGTCTCCCACCAGACCTACTCTTGACCTTGATCCGACTCTTGATCCTACTCTTGACCCAGCTGTGCTGTGTGTCTGGAATTCTTTTCCACTAACACCTCACGTGGCAGGTTTCAACTCAAAGACCATTTTGGGGGACATCTGGGTGGCACAGCAGTTGAGCATCCTACTCTTGATTTCAACTCAAGTCATGATCTCAGGGTTGAGGGATCAACCCTGGGGTCAGGCTCTGCACTCAGCCCAGAGTTTGTTGCCCATCTCCCTCTGCTTCTCCCCACACACACACCCCCAATACAATCTCTCTCTCTCTCTCTCTCTCAAATAAATAAATACATTTTTTTAAAAGACCAGTTTCTTGGAAAGATCTCTTCTGAGCACTCTATTTTAAGTTAACCACACACACACATGCATGTTCATCTTGCAATATTTTATAAAATCCATTCATTATAATAGTTTATCTGTGGATTATTTGTTCCCTACCTTTATCCCTATGGAATACAAATTCCTTGAAGACGGGGATTTCTTTTTTTTTTTTTTTTTTTTTTTTTTTTTAAAGATTTATTTATTTGACAGACAGAGATCACAAGTAGGCAGAGAGGCAGGCAGAGAGAGAGAGAGGAGGAAGCAGGCTCCCAGCCAAGCAGAGAGCCCGATGCGGGGCTCGATCCCAGGACCCTGGGATCATGACCCGAGCTGAAGGCAGAGGCTTTAACCCGCTGAGCCACCCAGGCGCCCCTGACAGGGATTTCTTAATTCCTGTCTCCCCAGGAGCGAGAGGAGTAGTTGGCACATAGTAGATAAATATTTACTGAATATCCCTGAATTTACTTAATGCATTCAAGAATGAATGCAATCCCATTGTCTCTGATATAGTACAGGTTAAAACTGTGGCTGAAAGCCTCTACTCCTTTTAGTCTCAAGGTTTTAACATGGCCAGGCTTTGCCAGTGCCACCCAAGGACAGTGATTTTCAAGCCGTGCTCCCCAGCACAGCTTCCCAGGCCAGACTGTGCACAATACTGGTCTGCTCAGCCTCTGTGGTGGCTGGGCCTTCACTTCCAGCCTAGGGCAGCATTCCCCAGACACTTCAGATTCCAGATAATCAGTATCTCTTTCTTTGTGGGTCAGGTTGGGGAAAAGCTTGAGGAGCACTGCTCCACAGAGCCCGAGTGAGGTGCTCAGAAGCCAGTGGTAGGGTGTGAGGGAGAAACCCGGAGGCCTAGCTCCCAGATTCCTCAACCCACTTCCAACACAG